>NC_136914.1:184080248-185491434 GCF_949752795.1 Hyperoodon ampullatus
TATCTCTGAGTCTCTGTTTACCTGGCTGCCTACCTCACCTTTCAGCTTTATATCTCCATAGTCAGGAGTATTCTTGGGCTCTGGTGGCATTTGACAAAGACTGTTTAATGCATGAAGGAAGTAACAAATGGATAAATCCAAGGAAAGCTCTCACGAAAGTCCCCAAAGCTTTGGGAAGAGGTGAAATATAATCATTATACATCACACACAACATTACATATCATGCTGAATAAACCATGACTGAGTCAGGTCTCCCTGAATCAGACTACATGCTCCTTTCTGAGAAGGCAGAATTCTCAGTTTGGGTTATAGATTAAGCATCAGAAATAATCAGCATTGCATGTATCAGCTGGTGTGATTGATTATCTCACATATCCAAGGAGGGAGTTTAACTCCTAATTCAACTCCTGGCTTAGCATGTGACTTCGAGCAAGTATCTGTTGTTCTTTAATCTTCCCAACTCATACGAGAGGGATAAAGACTTTGATCTTTAACTCAGGGACTAATGAGGTTGAGAGTGTGAGTGCTCTGAGCATCTTGGGGGAAAATGCTTGCCACAGGACTATGAACACGCACTCTCATCTCCTGTGGGGCATGTAGGGTGGCTGAAGTTGTCTCCACTCTTCTCTACCGTCTAAGGCAGATAATCTGGATTCCAAATGTCACTACATGGAAGGTTGCAGTTAGACGCTATTTCTGGCTAAGGAAAAGATAGAATTGGCATTTCTAGAATAGTTTTCACTAGATTGGGGTACAAACTAAGGCCAACACAGCTTTATAGGATTAAATTTGGAGCACTCATCCTGCAAGCTGTGGGAAAGTCTATCTTCCCCATCTGGCATCTCCCTCCCATGATAAATGTGAGAAATCCTTTCTCAGCCCTGGAAGATCAGCCCTGGTGATTATTGTCATCCAGAGGCTCCACTGTTGCAGACATTAAGTTCTGTCAAAGGTTTCTCATGCTGAAGGGTGGAAAAAGGCCTGAACTCAGTTATGGGTGCTCCACCCCAAGACACCTGGGCTATGGGTGCTGTGGCTTTTGCTTTAGTCACATGCAGTGCCTGGAATGAGCCTTTCCCACAGAAAAGCTCATGACATCTAGATGGCAGCTACTCTCAATTAAATAAAGAAAGTCACTACAAGTAAATCAAGATGGGATCCTAAGATATTGTTCAAGTAAACTAAAGGAAGGCAAGAAGAGTGAAACAAAGGAATAAGAAATAGAGGAAAACAGCAAAATGATAACTTAGGTCCTGCCACAACAATAATTGCCTTAAGTGTGAATGATCTAAATGCCAATCAAAAGAGAGAAATTGACAGAGCGGATTTAACAATATGGTCAAAAATACACTATCTACAAGACATATACAAATACAATAACATACAAACATCAAATACAATGACCTAGGTAGGTTGAAGTAAAAAAATGGATAAAGATATACCATGAAAATATTAATTAAAAAAGAAGTCAGGAGTGGCTACATTAATATCACATAAAGTAGACTTCAGAGGAAAGAAGAGAGACAAAAAGGGACATCACATAACAATTAAAAAAATATACCACTGTGAAGACATAATGATCTTAAATGTGTTTGCACCAAACAACAGAGCCTCAAATACATGAAGCAAAAACTGATAGAGCTGAAAGGTGAATAGGCAAGTCCACAATTACAGTTGGAGACTTAAACACCTCATTCTCAGCAATTGATAGAACTACAAGACAGAAAATCAGCAGGCATGTAAGAACTGCACAACTACTATCAACAAACAGGGTTTGACTGACATAAGTATTCTACTCAATAACAGCCAAATACACATCATTTTCAAGCACCCATGGAACATTCACCAAGATAGAACCATATGCTGAGTCATAAACCTCAATAAATTTAAAAGAATTGGAATCATACCAAGTATGTTTTCTGACCATAATGGAAATCAAACTAGAAATCAATAACAGAAAGACAACAGGAAAATCTCCAACTTAGAAGTTAACACAGGACTTCCCTGGTGGCTCAGTGGTTAAGAATATGCCTGCCAATGCAGGGGACACAGGTTTGATCCCTGGTCCGGGAAGATCCCACAAGCTGCAGCGCAACTAAGCCCATGTGCCACAACTACGGAGCCTGAGCTCTAGAGTCCACGAGCCACAAATACTGAGCCTGTGTGCCACAACTACTGAAGCTCGCACGCCCTAGAGCCCGTGCTCCACAACAAGAGAAACCACTGCAATGAGAAGTCCATGCACCACAATGAAGAGTAATCCCTGCTCGCCACAACTAGAGAAAGCCCATGTGCAGCAACAAAGACTCAACACAGCCAAAAATAAAATTAATTAATTAATTAATTAAATTTGTTTTTTTTTTAAAAAAAGTTAACACAGTTGTAAATAACCCATGGAGTAAAGAGAAATCTCAAAAGAAGTAAAAAGTATATAGGGCTGAATCAAAATGAAAATATAACACATTAAACTATGTGGGCTGCAGTTAATGCAGTGTTTAGAGAGAAACTTGTCCTAAATTCTTAGTTTAGAAAAGAGAAAAGTTCTCAAATCAATAATTTAAGCTTCTACTTCAAGTAACTGGATAAAAAAAGAGCAAAATAAGCCCAAAAACAAGCAGAAGAAAGAAAATAAAGAAGAGCAGAAATCCACAAAGTTCAAAATAGGAAAATAAATTAAAGAAAATCAATGAAACAAACAACTGGTTCTTCAAAAAAATAATAAAATTGATAAAACTCTTGCAAGGCTAACAAGAAAAAAGAGAGAAAACACAACTCATCAGTATCAGTTATGAAACAGAGCATGTCACTACAGATTCTGAAGCCATTAAAATGATAAGAGGGAAGTACTTTGAACAATTTTACTCTCATAAATTCAATAACTTAGAAGAAATGGGTCCAGGTTAAGAAATGGGTCCAGTCCTCAAAAACCACAAGCTAGCAAACCTTAATGAGGATAAAATATTCAACCCGAATAACCCTATAACTTGTGGAATAAATTGAATTCATAAATTAAAAGCTCCTAAAAAACCAAAGACAGTACAAAAAAATTAGGAAACTACAAACTAATATCTCATGAATTTTGATGCAAAAATCCTCAACAAAGTGGGAGGGAGGTGCAAGAGGGAGGGGATATGGGGATATATATATACATAGAGCTGATTCACTTTGTTATACAGCAGAAACTAACACAACATTGTAAAGCAATTATACTCCAATAAAGATGTTTAAAAAATAAAATAAAATGCTCATAACTGAAAAATAAATATTAGTAAAGCAAATCCAGTAATGCATAAAATGAGTTACAAACCACCACTAAGTGGGATTTATTTGAGGTGTGCAAAGCTGGTTTAACATTTAAAAGTCATCAGTGTAATATGCCATATCAGTGGCTGAAGAAGAAAATCCATATGAGCATATCAATTGGTGAAAAAAATAACTGACCAGAAAAAAAAAAAAGGAAAGAAAAATTCTGTTTCACCAAAAAACCAGTATGGGTTGTGCTGGCCTTGTCCAACTGTGGCAAAGGTCAAGATGAACAGTCTTTGGTTCCCTGTCCTTGGAGAAACAGGAAGTCTGGAATGGAGCAGAGATGTGCAGAAGGGCAGAGATAGAGCATTTGCATTATGGGCTCAGGAAGGGTAAATCATTTGCTAAATGCCATCTAGCCAGTAATGGAGAATAAGAGTTTTTGATATAGCAAATCCAGAGATCTCTGCACTGGGGTACCTGGAACTGTACTCTGGATCAAATTATTTCATAAAGTTACACACACGCACACACACACATGTATGTATATGTCATAGAGATGAAAAATACGTCTCAAGACAAGAAGATGGTGAACACAGCAACCAGAAATCCTTGAAATAATGTGAAGTGGTGACTCTTATTCTTATAGTATTTGGCATCACAGAACTCTTTCATATGCCTAGTTTTACAATGATGGAATCGAAGTTCTGAAGATTAAGTCTTGCCTGAAGTCAACAGCTACTTAAAGGCACAGAGAAAACTAGATCTAGTGACTGGAAGGAAATTTTGTTTTACTCTGCAGCTCACTAAAATGTTAATTATGAATGCACTATATGTATTAATTGTATAAGAGAAGCCCGTGTACTTTTAAAAATGTTAATGCCATGTCAAAATCCAGCCTCACTGTATCATTCATTGGAATTGTAAAAGGGGCTTGTACTGTAAACTGTCTCAAATTCTTTAAAATTATGTAGGAACTGCTTTATAAACACATAGGATTACATCTCATGTATATGATCTCTAATATGAGCATTTCAGCAAATATAGTAAATATTCATAAATATTTAATAATAAAATCTGGGTATTTTCAGAGGGTATGAAAGGGATTGGTTTGGTGGGATTGCCCATATTATTTTAAAAAGTTGTTCATAAAAATGGGAACAACGTCTTAGTTTTCCTTCAATACATTTCCTCAAAACAAACAGCTGTTCAGAATCCTTCCATGAACTATTCTTTTCACAAGGATTTTGAGCATCTGGAGAAGAAAGCATTTTTAAAATCTTATCTCATCAACATTAATGATGATTTTTCTCTGGGCACAGCTCTGGGCCCTTTCTATATTTTTCTTTTTTCTTTTTTTTTAATCTTCATAACACTCTTCCAAGGTAAGTATTACTAATAGTAGTATTATTCCAATTTTACAGGCAGGTGAACTCGCTGGCTCACCCAGCATCACAGGGGGCTGGTGGGAAAGCTGAGACTGGATCCAGAAACCCATGCCCTTTCTCATTCCTATAGTTCCTCCCCTCTACCCTCCCCATACAACCATAGCATCGGAGGTCCATGTGACATTACCTTCCAGGATAATACAGGGGGAAAATTTGAAGGGACTGTTCAGAAGGAGGGGGAGACCAAGGCGGTATATAGAGTTCATGTTCTTGGGCTGATGTAAATGCCTGGTATTTTGTAGAAGGAGCCAGGATGGTGACGACTAACCATTACCTGGATGCACAGCTGAAATTGTGCCCACTGCCATGCAGATCCACCACACACAGCCAGCCAGATGCCCCCAAACTTCCACCTTAAAAGGAATGGCTGCTTTGACAGGATGGATGATCCCAGTTGCACCTGGTTTTGGATCAGTCCACAATTGACATTCATTCTTTTGCTTCATATTTTCCAAAACTTGGGGAGGAACTAGAACTAGACCTAAGAGGAACAATAAATGATTAAAGGGAAAATTAAAATTCACCCTTTTAAAGTATACAATTGAATGGTTTTTAGTATATTCACAAGGTTGTGCAACCATCACCACTATCTAATCCCAGGACATTACATCACCTCAAAAGAAAATCTATACCCATTAACAGTCACTCCCCACCCCCACCCTCAAACACCTCCACTCTTGGCAAGGGTAATCTATTTTCTGGCTCTATGGATTTGCCTATTCTGGACACTTCATGTAAAAGGAATCATATATATGTGGTCTTCTATGTCTGGCTTCTTTCACTTAGCATGTTTTCAAGGTTCATCCATATTGTAGCATGGTTTCAGTATTTCATTTTTATTGCCAAGTAATATTCCATTTTTGTATATACCACATTTTTTTTACCCATTCATCAGTTGATGGGCACTTGGGATGTTTCCACTTTCTGGCTGTTATGAATAATGTCACTATGAACGTTCAAGGACAAGTTTTTGTGTGCACATATGTTTTAAATTTTCTTGGGCATATACTCAGGAGTGGAATTGCTGGGTCAAATGGTAATTCTATTTTTAAATTTTTCAGAAATTGCTAAACTGTTTTCCAAAGTGACTGCACCATTTTACATTCCTACCAACAATGTATAAAAGTTCCAATTTCTCTACATCCTTGACAACTCTTGTTATTGTCTGTTTTTTTAATTACAGTTGTCCTACTGGGTATAAAGTGGTTTTGATTTGCATTTCCCTAAAGATGTTGAGCATCCTTTCAAGTACTCATTGGCAATTTGCTTATCTTCTTTGGAGAAATGTCTATTTAAATCCTTTGCCCATTTTTTAAATTGGGTTATATGTCTGGATACTAGACCCTTATCTGATATAAGATTTACAGATATTTTAGATACTTTCTCCCACATTGGCTGTCTTTTTGCTTTCTTAATAGTGTCCTTTGATGTACAAGTTTTTAACTTCATTGAAGCCTGATTTAACAACTTTTTTATTTTCTTGCATGTGCCTTTGGTATTGTATCTAAAAATTCATTGACAGATCCAAAGTTATTCAGATTTACCCTATGTTTTCTTCCAAGAATTTTATAGTTTTAGCTCTTACATTTGTATCTTTGATCTATTTTGAGTCAATTTTTCTATGGAGTATGAGGGTAGGGGTCCAACTTCATTCTTTTGCGTGAGGATATCCAGTGGTCCCAGCACCATTTGTTGAGGCGGTTATGCTTGCCCCCACTGAATGGTCTTGACCCCCATCTATTGATCATAAATGTAAGGATTTACTTATGGAACCCTTTCATGAGGGAACTTGCCTCTGCTTTTATTTTCCAACCAAGTATGTGACTATCCAGTGATAAGAATGGATGTGAAAATGTGTGGTAACCTTATAGTGCTGTGCACATCAGAGGGTAATGACGTTGATGATGAAGACTGGTCAGGTAGAAATAGAGAGTTCTGGTTTGCCCTCTGCCTCATGGGCAAACAAGTTGGATCTGTGCTCTCAATTTATGATTTTCACATTCTGGGTGCAAAATGCATGTGACCAATGTCTGCATGAACTGAAATAGGACATCAAGGAAGAAGGATGCTTAGAACAGGCAATGTTCTTTGGGGCAGAGGGAGCATAGGACAACGATAAAATAATAAGAAAGGCTGGAGATTTGCTTCCCTGCACACCTGCAGGAAGGAACGAAACATTCACTGCAGCCCCTAAGGGCCTGTGACCCCTTCACCGCAGCTTCCTCTGCAGTGTGCAGTGAGGCCACGTGTCGGAAGGAAAGGGATGTGGAAGCACTTCTTTGTCACAGGACGACGCAGGGCACCTGACTCAGGGTACAGAGGAAGGGAAGTGGGGGCAGGCATTGCCTCGTCCCTCCCAGCCAGGTTGTGTTAGGGGACTGAATGCTGCTCAGCTCCCCTAAGGGGTTGGTTGACTTTGTGAGCCTTGGGTTCGCCAAAAGCTTCCTTGACCTCAGTATTTCCTGGAATAAAGCCCATTCTTTGGGGTGATTATCCATGATGGGACCAAAATGTAGCATTTTCTACTAAATGATTTGATGCCGAAATTATAAACTTAAATTATAATTGAAAAATATATTCAAGAGGAAATCTGGAAGTTGTCAGGGGCATGTCACTACAATCACAACACTCACAGCTGGCTCATTTAAAAAATGGAGCCAGAAGACTTCCTTTTTTTTTTATTTTTTTATTTTTTTTATTTTATTTTATTTTATTTTATTTTTTTTCTGAAGATCATTTTACATTTTTTTTTATTAGTTTCTGCTTTATAACAAAGTGAATCAGTCATACATATACATCTGTTCCCACATCCCTTCCCTCATGCATCTCCCTCCCTCCCACCCTCCCCATCCCACCCCTCCAGGCGGTCACAAAGCACCGAGCTGATCTCCCTGTGTTCTGCGGCTGCTTCCCACTATCTATCTACCTTACGTTTGGTAGTGTATATATGTCCATGCCTCTCTTTCGCTTTGTCACAGCTTACCCTTCCCCCTCCCCATATCCTCAAGTCCATTCTCAAGTAGGTCTGTGTCTTTATTCCCGTTTTACCCCTAGGTTCTTCATGACTTTTTTTTTTTTTTTTTAAATTCCATATATATGTGTTAGCATACGGTATTTGTCTTTCTCTTTCTGACTTACTTCACTCTGTATGACAGACTCTAGGTCTATCCACCTCATTACAAATAGCTCAGTTTCGTTTCTTTTTATGGCTGAGTAATATTCCATTGTATATATGTGCCACATCTTCTTTATCCATTCATCCGATGATGGACACTTAGGTTGTTTCCAGCTCCGGGCTATTGTGAATAGAGCTGCAATGAACATTTTGGTACATGTCTCTTTTTGAATTATGGTTTTCTCAGGGTATATGCCTAGTAGTGGGATTGCTGGGTCATATGGTAGTTCTATTTTTAGTTTTTTAAGGAACCTCCATACTGTTCTCCATAGTGGCTGTACCAATTCACATTCCCACCAGCAGTGCAAGAGTGTTCCCTTTTCTCCACACCCCCTCCAGCATTTATTGTTTCTAGATTTCTTGATGATGGCCATTCTGACTGGTGTGAGATGATATCTCATTGTAGTTTTGATTTGCATTTCTCTAATGATTAATGATGTTGAGCATTCTTTCATGTGTTTGTTGGCAGTCTGTATATCTTCTTTGGAGAAATGCCTATTTAAGTCTTCTGCCCATTTTTGGATTGGGTTGTTTGTTTTTTTGCTATTGAGCTGCATGAGCTGTTTATAAATTTTGGAGATTAATCCTTTGTCAGTTGCTTCATTTGCAAATATTTTCTCCCATTCTGAGGGTTGTCTTTTGGTCTTGTTTATGGTTTCCTTTGCTGTGCAAAAGCTTTGAAGTTTCATTAGGTCCCATTTGTTTATCTTTGTTTTTAGTTCCATTTCTCTAGGAGGTGGGTCCAAAAGGATCTTGCTGTGATTTATGTCATAGAGTGTTCTGCCTATGTTTTCCTCTAAGAGTTTGATAGTTTCTGGCCTTACATTTAGGTCTTTAATCCATTTTGAGCTTATTTTTGTGTATGGTGTTAGGGAATGATCTAATCTCATACTTTTACATGTCCCTGTCCAGTTTTCCCAGCACCACTTATTGAAGAGGCTGTTCTTTCTCCACTGTACATTCCTGCCTCCTTTATCAAAGATAAGTTGGCCATATGTGCGTGGATTTATCTCTGGGCTTTCTATCCTGATCCACTGATCTATCTTTCTGTTTTTATGCCAGTACCACACTGTCTTAATTACTGTAGCTTTGTAGTATAGTCTGAAGTCAGGGAGCCTGATTCCTCCAGCTCCGTTTTTCGTTCTCAAGATTGCTTTGGCTATTCGGGGTCTTTTGTTTTTCCAAACAAATTTTGAAATTTTTTGTTCTAGTTCTGTGAAAAATGCCAGTGGTAGTTTGATAGGGATTGCATTGAATCTGTAGATTGCTTTGGGTAGTAGAGTCATTTTCACAATATTGATTCTTCCAATCCAGGAGCATGGTATATCTCTCCATCTATTTGTATCCTCTTTAATTTCTTTCATCAGTGTCTTATAATTTTCTGCATACAGGTCTTTTGTCTCCTTAGGTAGGTTTATTCCTAGATATTTTATTCTTTTTGTTGCAATGGTAAATGGGAGTGTTTTCTTGATTTCATTTTCAGATTTTTCATCATTAGTGTACAGGAATGCCAGAGATTTCTGTATATTAATTTTGTATCCTGCTACTTTACCAAATTCATTGATTAGCTCTAGTAGTTTTTCTGGTAGCATCTTTAGGATTCTCTATGTATAGTATCATGTCATCTGCAAACAGTGACAGCTTTACTTCTTCTTTTCCAATTTGGATTCCTTTTATTTCCTTTTCTTCTCTGATTGCTGTGGCTAAAACTTCCAAAACTATGTTGAATAAGAGTGGTGAGAGTGGGCAGCCTTGTCTTGTTCCTGATCTTAGTGGAAATGGTTTCAGTTTTTCACCATTGAGGACAATGTTGGCTGTGGGTTTGTCATATATGGCCTTTATTATGTTGAGGAAAGTTCCCTCTATACCTATTTTCTGCAGGGTTTTTATCATAAATGGGTGTTGAATTTTGTCGAAAGCTTTCTCTGCATCTATTGAGATGATCATATGGTTTTTCTCCTTCAACTTGTTAATATGGTGTATCACATTGATTGATTTGCGTATATTGAAGAATCCTTGCATTCCTGGGATAAACCCCACTTGATCATGGTGTATGATCCTTTTAATGTGCTGTTGGATTCTGTTTGCTAGTATTTTGTTGAGGATTTTTGCATCTATGTTCATCAGTGATATTGGCCTGTAGTTTTCTTTCTTTGTGACATCCTTGCCTGGTTTTGGTATCAAGGTGATGGTGGCCTCGTAGAATGAGTTTGGGAGTGTTCCTTCCTCTGATATTGTTTGGAAGAGTTTGAGAAGGATGGGTGTTAGCTCTTCTCTAAGTGTTTGATAGAATTCGCCTGTGAAGCCATCTGGTCCTGGGCTTTTGTTTGATGGAAGATTTTTAATCACAGTTTCAATTTCAGTGCTTGTGATTGGTCTATTCATATTTTCTATTTCTTCCTGAGTCAGTCTTGGTAGGTTGTGCATTTCTAAGAATTTGTCCATTTCTTCCAGGTTGTCCATTTTATTGGCATAGAGTTGCTTATAGTAATCTCTCATGATCTTTTGTATTTCTGCAGTGTCAGTTGTTACTTCTCCTTTTTCATTTCTAATTCTATTGATTTGAGTCTTCTCCCTTCTTTTCTTGATGAGTCTGGCTAATGGTTTGTCAATTTTGTTTATCTTCTCAAAGAACCAGCTTTTAGTTTGGTTGATCTTTGCTATCGTTTCCTTCATTTCTTTTTCATTTATTTCTGATCTGATCTTTATAATTTCTTTCCTTCTGCTAACTTTGGGGGTTTTTTGTTCTTCTTTCTCTAATTGCTTTAGGTGCAGGGTCAGGTTGTTTACTCGAAATGTTTCCTGTTTCTTAAGGTGGGATTCTATTGCTATAAACTTCCCCCTTAGAACTGCTTTTGCTGCGTCCTATAGGTTTTGGGTCGTCGTGTCTCCATTGTCATTTGTTTCTAGGTATTTTTTAATTTCCTTTTTGATTTCTTCAGTGATCACTTCGTTATTGAGTAGTGTATTGTTTAGCCTCCATGTGTTTGTATTTTTTACAGATATTTTCCTGTAATTGATGTCTAGTCTCATAGCATTGTGGTCGGAAAAGATACTTGATACAATTTCAATTTTCTTAAATTTACCAAGGCTTGATTTGTGACCCAAGATATGATCTATCCTGGAGAATGTTCCATGAGCACTTGAGAAAAATGTGTATTCTGTTGTTTTTGGATGGAATGTCCTATAAATATCAATTAAGTCCATCTTGTTTAATGTATCATTTAAAGCTTGTGTTTCCTTATTTATTTTCATTTTGGATGATCTGTCCATTGGTGAAAGTGGGGTGTTAAAGTCCCCTACTATGATTGTGTTACTGTCGATTTCCCCTTTTATGGCTGTTAGTATTTGCCTTATGTATTGAGGTGCTCCTATGTTGGGTGCATAAATATTTACAATTGTTATATCTTCTTCTTGGATCGATCCCTTTATCGTTATGTAGTGTCCTTCTTTGTCTCTTCTAATAGTCTTTATTTTAAAGTCTATTTTGTCTGATATAAGAATTGCTACTCCAGCTTTCTTTTGATTTCCATTTGCATGGAATATCTTTTCCCATCCCCTTACTTTCAATCTGTATGTGTCTCTAGGTCTGAAGTGGGTCTCTTGTAGACAGCATATATATGGGTCTTGTTTTTGTATCCATTCAGCCACTCTGTGTCTTTTGGTGGGAGCATTTAGTCCATTTACATTTAAGGTAATTATTGATATGTATGTTTCTATTCCCATTTCCTTAATTGCTTTGGGTTCGTTATTGTAGGTATATTCCTTCTGTTGTGTTTCTTGCCTAGAGAAGTTCCTTCAGCATTTGTTGTAAAGCTGGTTTGGTGGTGCTGAACTCTCTCAGCTTTTGCTTGTCTGTAAACGTTTTAATTTCTCCATCAAATCTGAATGAGATCCTTGCTGGGTAGAGTAATCTTGGTTGCAGGTTTCTCTCCTTCATCACTTTAATTATGTCCTGCCACTCCCTTTTGGCTTGTAGAGCTTCTGCTGAGAGATCAGCTGTTAACCTGATGGGGATTCCCTTGTGTGTTATTTGTTGTTTTTCCCTTGCTGCTTTTAATATGATTTCTTTGTGTTTAATTTTTGACAGTTTGATTAATATGTGTCTTGGCGTATTTCTTCTTGGATTTATTCTGTATGGGACTCTCTGTGCCTCCTGGACTTGATTAACTATTTCCTTTCCCATATTAGGGAAGTTTTCAACTATAATCTCTTCAAATATTTTCTCAGTCCCTTTCTTTTTCTCTTCTTCTTCTGGAACCCCTATAATTCGAATGTTGGTGCGTTTAATATTGTCCCAGAGGTCTCTGAGACTGTCCTCTATTCTTTTCATTCTTTTTTCTTTATTTTGCTCTGCATCAGTTATTTCCACTATTTTATCTTCCACCTCACTTATCCGTTCTTCTGCCTCAGTTATTCTGCTATTGATCCCATCTAGAGTATTTTTCATTTCATTTATTGTGTTTTTAATCGATGCTTGATTCATCTTTAGTTCTTCTAGGTCCTTGTTAACTGTTTCTTGCATATTGTCTATTCTATTTCCAAGATTTTGGATCTGGGAAATAGAATCTTGGATCAGCTTTACTATCATTATTCTGAATTCTTTTTCAGGTAGACTGCCTATTACCTCTTCATTTGTTAGGTCTGGTAGCTTTTTATCTTGCTCCTTCACCTGCTTTGTGTTTTTCTGCTTTCTCATTTTGCTTATGTTACTGTGTTTGGGGTCTCCTTTTTGCAGGCTGCAGATTCGTAGTTCCCGTTGTTTTTGGTATCTGTCCCCCGTGGCTAAGGTTGTTTCAGTAGGTTGTGTAGGCTTCCTGGTGTGGGGGACTAATGCCTGTGTTCTGGTGGTTGAGGCTCGATCTTGTCTTTCTGGTGGACAGGTCCACATCTGGTGGTGTGTTTTGGGGTGCCTGTGGCCTTATTATGTTTTTAGGTAGCCTCTCTGCTAATGGGTGGGGTTGTGTTCCTGCCTTGCTAGTTGCTTGGCATAGGGTGACCAGCACTGTAGCTTGCTGGTCGTTGACTGAAGCTGGGTGCTGGTGTTGAGATGGAGATCCCTGGGAGATTTTCGCTGCTTGATATTATGTGGAGCTGGGAGGTCTCTTGTGGACCCGTGTCCTGAAGTTGGCTCTCCCACTTCAGAGGCACAGCACTGACTCCTGGCTGCAGCACCAAGAGCCTTTCATCCACCCGGCCAGGTATGTGGGGAGTTTATTGCCTTTTGGGGGGTCTGAGGTCTTCTGTCAGTGTTCAGTAGGTGTTCTGTTGGAGTTGTTCCACGTGTAGATGAATTTCTGATGTATCTGTGGGGAGGAAGGTGATCTCCTCGTCTTACTCTTCCGCCATCTTCCTCCGGCTCCCCAGAAGACTTCTTAAAACAATGACCAAAATTGAAATGTCTGGGGGTCTTGGCGCAGTAATAGCCAACAGCTTCAGAGAATAGAGAGGCTTACTTTCTCTTGCTGGCCATTCTTGGTGCACCAGAACTGGGCTAGTAATGTCCGTTGTGTCAGCTTTGGGGACAAAGGCACCAATAGGATGTACAATGGGACACATATTGGATGATATTCTCACCCTGGACCTTACCAGATATAGTCCAAAGTAAAGCACTGCTTTGTGTCTGTGAGTGTGCAGTGCAGTAAAAACAAAACAAACTCCAAACTCATTTTTTTTGGCCTCTGAACCTGAATTACTGGAGCAATTTCACTACAGAGTAGATGGTCTTTGTTTAGCAAAATACTTTGGTACGGTACACCGTTGTAACGTGAAAGAGGAGGCTCCCAAGATGTTATTTGGAAAGGGACAATGGAAGATATAGTTAAAAGACACTGTCTAGAAAATCAAAGGGAATGCAGGGGTGGGGAAGGCCACAGAGGAGAGGACACATCTTAGAGGAGGGGAGAAAAAAAGTGGTGGGGGGACAGTCTCATGGCCCACTTAGAAGAGAGATGTGCAGTGACAAATTTCCAGAGGCACAGGGTAGCTGACTACTTTGAAACACAGGGCTAGCATACATTAGTTTTATTTTTTTTATTACATGCTACTGACATTTCACCTCCCCCTACCCTCTCAAACCTTTAAGGATCAGCTAAAAGCCTACATCCTTTTGAGGTGGCGGTCTGGAAACACGATATTAGCAGCAAAGGAAAAGAGGTTTCCACCTCCTTTTCGGGGCCATGATCCCAGAAAGTAGTATCTAAAGAAGAGGTCAGAGGTCCTGAAGAGCCCTGCAGTCACCAGAAGCAAAGAGGCCTGAGGGAATGCCTAGAGGAGCCAGGGCTGGTGGGAGGAGCTGGAGCTGGTGGGAGGGGCCGGGCTGGTGGGAGGGGCAACTGCCAAGTTACTGTCCAGGAGCACTTTCAGAACCAATCCTATTTGTCTCATCACAGAAGGAAGTGGGTGGTGCAGGGGAGAGCTACATAGGTATCCTCTCCTTAATGTCATTAAAGCAATGAAAATAGAGAACTGATTCAAAGTAAGAGCAGAAAGCTGGGAAAATTGGTGCTAGTTTTATGGGTGAGAGGCTACAAGTAGTGCTGGGTGTTGCTTGGACTTCAGAGGCAGCACAAATCGAATGGGAACCCTACTTCTGTCACCTGTGAGCTGTGTAATCTTGAACGGAACAGAGCCTCACGGGACCCCAAACTAAGAAATGGATGTAAGAATAATGATCTTGCTGGGAATCATGCCCGCTTTATCCCTCTTCTCCTCACCACTCCCAGAGGAAGAAGCCAATTTCCCCCTTCACCATGGCCACCCAAGGCGTTAAGAGAGCCAGGGGATCCGAATTAAGGAGACCCTATCTAAAGGAGCTCCAGCTCCCTCTGTGGTCCTTTCTTCCTAAACCTGTGCTCTCCCAAGGGCCCCCAGCTTCTCTCTCTGCTTGTGGCTGCTAGGGAGCCCCTTTTCATGCTACGTGGACCAACTCCCCTCTCACTCTCCAGCATCATGCAAGCCGGTAGCTCTAGGGCAGTATCTCAGAAGTGGGTTTGTGGTGGATTCCAACACAAACTGAGCAGCCCTTTATTTTTTTTAGCAACATGTTTGGAAACGTAGGAAGTGGATGGGTGGGGAGAGGTACAAAGAACCCACCCTGTATGAATCAGATACAGCAGGAGACAATGATTATGTCCCGAAATGGGTAAAAGGAAGTTCTGGAACATACCCTGCACTCTCAGCATTCCCTGATTTCTTTATGATGCCAGGATTGGACAAACTTATTCCCCAGTAGAAGAGGCTTTCTAAGTCAGAGAGCAGAAGCACCACATGCCTGGGCTGGGGAAGCCCTCATGGCAAAGATACAGTTTCTCTGACCAATACCTGTTGCAGAACCCAAAGGTTACCGTGACAGCTTACCACTGAAAGTCTTCCTTGGTGCTCATTTCACAGCTCAGTGATGACCATATTTGTTAGCTGGTGTCTTGACTTTCTCAGTCCAAACTTTCCTGTCCCCTACCCTCTTCTGCCACGCCAGACATCTAAAGCCCTCTCAAGCTTCTTAAAAGGGTCACAGGCTGGGCTTCCCTGGTGGCGCAGTGGTTGAGAGTCCGCCTGCCGATGCAGGGGACACGGGTTCGTGCCCCTGGTCCAGGAGGATCCCACATGCCGCGGAGCGGCTGGGCCCGTGAGCCATGGCCACTGAGCCTGCGCGTCCAGAGCCTGTGCTCCGCAACGGGAGAGGCCACAACAGTGAAGGCCCGCGTACTGCAAAAAAAAAAAAAAAAGGGTCACAGGCTGTAATGCAGCTACCTGGGGTGCCCTACCTGCCTGGAAGACTCAGTCCTGTCCTTCACTTGCTCTGCTTTATTTTTTTCTGTCCTTCCTCCAGATTATGAGCTCCTCAAGGACAGTAACTTGCTGGAGGTACCTGGGCATAAAAACATTCTGTTGAATGAGTGATCCTTTGCTGTTGGTTGCTGTACATGTACGCACACACACGCGTTAGTCAGTGTTTACTGACTTCACCACGTGCCAGGCATTTTGCTGAGCATTTTTTTTTTTTTTTTTTGCGGTACGCGGGCCTCTCACTGTTGTGGCCTCTCCCGTCGTGGAGCACAGGCTCCGGACGCGCAGACTCAGCGGCCATGGCTCACGGGCCCAGCCGCTCCGTGGCATATGGGATCCCCCCAGACCGGGGCACGAACCCGTATCCCCTGCATCGGCAGGCGGACTCTCAACCACTGCGCCACCAGGGAGGCCCCTTGCTGAGCATTTTATATGCATTTTCTCATTGTATCCTAAAAACAAATCGTCCCAATTTAAAACCAAGAAACAAAGTAATTGACCTAAAGTCAAACGACTTGTAAGTAGCAGAGTCACGACTCTGACCAGATTCATCCACCTGTCCTCCAGAGTTGTTTGAAGGTAGAAAACTTCAGAAATCATTCTAAGCAAATTGGAGAGATGAAATCCAGTGAGCTGTGCAGTTCAGGGAATGTGCGTGAGCTTATTCACTGTGTGACTTTGAACCTGAGCCTCAGTGTCTTCTATCTATAAAATGGGGATAAGGGTTTTGAACAACAGGCTTTTGTATGAATTAAATAGGCTAATGTTAATAGGTCTTACCAAACCTCCTGATCAGGGCTAGCACTAGGGTGAAGCCAGCCGGCCACCCACCAAGGGCCCAACTTTTAAAGAAGGTGGTCTCTCTCAGGAGCTGACCTCCACCCAGCATGACCTTGAGCTTGAGCACCTGTATATGCCTCACCCTAGTCCTGCTCGTGGCCCTCAGGAGGTGAGGAATCATTATCAGTGCCTCTCTTTCTTACTTCTCCCTAATGAAGCTGAGTTTTCTCAGGCACCAGGGTGGAATTGTTCTATCTGTAGGAGGAGCTATTTCCTCCAATCATCTCTCTTTCCTCGTAGTCATACATACCTCAGTACTATTACTGTATTTATTAGGAAAACCCCCTGGCCCCAGAACTACCTTCATATCTTCATGTAGTTTCCACACACGGTGGGGAGTGGTTTACAGTGGGTCTAGTTTTCTATGGTAGCTCAAAGGGTGCCCTTGTGCAGATGTGTTCCCAGGCACAGTCTCTCCAGGAATCACGCTTTCCTTTCCATTTCTAGAACCTTCACAGCTTACCCCAGACATAGGGTTCTTACCAAGGCTTCAGCAGAGACTCTGCCCTGGGCTGTGGATGCCGTGCTTGTGCCCTCAGCCCTGTGCTGGGCCTGAGGCTTTTGACTCCTCTTTAACTGTTGGACACGCAGGTAGCTCTGGGGCCACGTCGGAACGCCGGCCAGGCCCTGGTTGCTATAAAGCTGCTGAATGACGTCTGGGTTCTCTGGGAATCATTGCTGTGCGGAGCTGTAAGGGAAAGGCCGCTGGCTGCTGGGTGGAGGAGATCGGGCAGGCGGTGCGCCACGTGCCCCCAGGACTGGGAGCCGCTGCAGGAACGGGGCTCAGTGCCGGGTGGAGGAGGGGCTCCTGTCCCCTGATTGAGAGCTCTGTGCGTTCATAAAGTAAGTGTGAAGATAGGCCTCGGGGAGTTTAAAAAAATATTCAGTCTTTTAATTTTGTTAGCATTCACTCAGGATTTTCGTCCTCCCCCTCTTTCTCTCCCTCTTGTTCTTAATAAAATGGCATATTTTTTTTCCTAGAAGTTTCTGAAATGTAGCTTGAGAAATAACCCTGCCCAAGGACAGAAGAAACTAAGTTATATGGCTAATGCCCCTTTCTGGTTTTGGAAATATTTCTTTGGGCAGTTAGTCCTGTTTGCCCTTTCTGTCTTGAAAAGCCAAACAAGGAAATGGAGCTTCGATTCTCGATGCAAGCTCTCCATCACTCTGTCCAGCAGAAAAGTGTGAATGACACATGGGAGCCACACCTGTTATTTTCAGTTTTCTTACGGCCACATCCAGAAGAGTGAAAAAAGAAACAGTGAAATTAATGTTCATAATATATTTGCTTTAACTCAATATATCCAAAATAATATTTCAACATATGATCAATATAAAAAATTATGAATGATATCTTTTACATTTACACAAAACCCAGTGTGCATTTCACACTTACAGCACATCTGCATTTCAGCTGGCCACACTTCTAGTGCTCTGTAGCCACACGTGGCTAGTGACTTCCATACTAGACACTGGACTGCACAGTTCTAGATTCTCTGTATCCACTGAGTTAGAACTGCCATGCCTGGCAAGGTAGTGTGATGGATTCAGGCAGACCCGGCCCACCAGTTGCCACACGATGGTGTGTCACTTTGAGCAAGTGACTCGAGCGTGCTGCGCCTCAGTCTTTCTCATCTATAAATGAGAACAGCATCTCTATCTCCTAAGTCTGTCATAAGGATTTAAAACATTGCTGAATTCAAAGTCACAAATGCATAGTCAACGAGTGTTGATCACTGTTATCAGTACTAGTAGTAACAGCATCCAGGTACGGATCTCAGAGACAACGGGTCTATATTGCGAGTGATCATCTCAGGACGTGGTGGGAGACTTGGAAGGGATGTTTGACATCATCCAGTCCCAGCCATTCATCACATAAGCAAGAAGACTGAGGCCCAGAGAGAGGAAGTGATGCCGCAACACCACGCAGCAGGTTAGAGTGGACCCCTGACATCTAGTCACATATTCTCACATATTCCTCCACCTCCCAAGGGCACATATTAGGCTCTGACATCAATTCTACATTTTTTATTTTATTTATTTATGTTTTTGTTGAAGTATAGTTGATGTACAATATTATATAAATTACAGGTGTACAATACAGTGATTCACAATTTTAATATATATTATATTATAAATTATATTTAATTTATATTTATTATAATTTTATATTATGATTATTTAAGGAGAGATAAAAGTTCTCACGTTTAATGTATTATTATACAATTAATATGTAATATAGTATATAATAATAGAAGTATAGTCTAGTTGATAGTATGAAATATAGTATAGTCTAGTATATAGTGTATACTATATATTATAAAATAAATCTAAAACAGTAACTATCTTGCATAAGATCCTTGTCATACATACCATACACACAGCACACATATTCAGGCATACCCTGAAGAGATGGATGTTATTTGCCTTAAAAACAAAAGGTGTAAGAAGACATAATAGTATGAAATCAGTGCAGGACAATTTATGAGTAATATCAGGAAGTCTTTGTTCAGTGTGCCATCTATTATTAGACTAAAATAGCCTCCCCAGGGACACAGAGGAGGCCCCATGACCTGAGACATTTCAGCCAGGACAAGGCCCTGCTAAGCACAGAGAGAAACAAAGTGCCCCCCTCCCAGGGGATGCTCCCAGGGACAAAGCTTGAGTCTTAGCCTCCTTTCTGAGTCTAGGATGTAGAGCAGAAGTTTGAGCCTGAACACAGCATGCCTCTGTGTGCAGCAGCCTCACCTTAGTGTCCGACCGTGTGAGCTGAGCTATAGGCTTAGAAACTACTAAGGGCAACTTAAAAGATGTTATGTCAGAACCCCACAGCAGGGCAGGGGAGCACGAAGGCAGTTACTAGCTGCATGTAGAGATATGTGATGGGCTCAGTGTCTCTGGATTTCTGTGAGGTGTGTGACAAGGTGACATGTGGAAGCTTTTTGATCAATCTAAAGATGACAGAACAAGAGCCTCATGGGCCCCTCATAAAAGCTTTGGTAGTTGATTGAACAACCTCTCACAAAGGGGAGTGATGAATGTGGACCCAAGGGAGCTCTCTAGGAGCTGTGCAGTCTCCTTAAATAAATATTAAGATGGACTGTGGTAATCAGAGGCACTAGGATAGAAAGGCTGCCTGCCAAACTCAGTAAATTGTTTTCGAAAGCACTACAGATATACTGGATATCAAAAAAAAAAATCACATCCCAAATGATGATACAAAAATTGTGAAGAAACACCAAGATTGAACAACAGTAATAGCAACTGCCTGGCATGTAATATTCAATAGGAATGAAATGTTTGCTGGCTCAGTTAATGGATGGGATTAATTAATAGCATGTATAAAAATAAAAAGTTGAACATAAACTCAAAGTGTGTCAGAAGTGCAAACAAAGGTTGTGTCACATCAACTGCTGTGACCTCCACTGTGTGCCCAAGTCCAGCCGTCAGCCCTGGGAGGTGACATCTCATCTTGTGCAGTGGTCAGACCCTGCCTACAGGGTCAGGTGGGCTTCTGGGCACCACTGTGTGAGAGGGGGTTGGAGAAATGAATTGTGTCTGGAAGCGAGGGATCCAAATGGTGACATCACATCACAGCCCGATGGCTGAAGGACTTAGGAAGGTTTAGAAAGAGGGGAGGAACTGGGGTTAGGTGATGGTTGGGTTCAAATTCCTGAAGTATTGTTGTGAGAAACAGAACTATTTTTGCTCAGGGTGACTTAAAAGGACAGAGTCAGGGGAAGTGGAACAAATGATAAAGGGCAGATATTGGCTTAACATAGGGGGCTATTTCCAATGGCCGGAGTTGACAACAGTGGAATGGACTGCTGATGAACTCCCCGTCACTGCAAGTGTTCAGTCAGAGGCTGAACAGTTACTTCCCGTGTTTGGCACAGGCAGATTCGGTTCACGCCTGGGGTGGACGATCAGACTGGTTTGTATCCTCCTTAGGGTTGAGTCTAGAGGAAGGCTGCCACCTTGCTGGCCCAGGCAGAAGAAGCCATTGCCAGCAGAGGGCGTGCTTACTGATGACAGGTGCGCGGGCTGCCTGGACCACTGGCTGGTGTTGTAAGGAGACGTGATGGGATTTGAAGTGAAAACAGCTGGCAGGGCCCTGGTCACCGGGTCCAGAGAGAAGTTGATGAAGCAGGCAGGGCCCAGGGTGAAGAAACTTGTTCACCTGAGCTACTGGGCCACGGGTTTCTAGCGCTGGCATGAATGCAAAGGCCTGCAGGCCATAGGCAGCTGTGGTCAATAGGTGAAGTGGGCCGGGAGGGGCCATGGGAGAGCTTGGGGCCCCTCTGGAGGGGACAGTGACCACTCAACCCCAGACCACCCGCTCTTGCCCCTTCCTCTGTGCAGCATGTCAGGAACTCTTACTAAACCACAGTCCTCGCATTTCTCACGTTTCCACTTCGTTTGGGGTTTTTTTCCATACGTTCTCTTCAGGCCTGCCTTCCTTCTCCCTTTGCCCCCAGTTGGGTCCCCTCCACACCCACACACTCCTGGTCTCACGATGGGCACCTACAGGCAGTGAGGGAAAGGGGGCTTCTCCCCCTGGCCCTCTGGGAATCAGCTGCTCAGAAATGAACCCTCTGACTCTGTGTACATCTCGTCCTAAGAGGTGAAGAGAAGCCAATCAGCCCTAGAGGCAAAAAAACCATCTTTTCGGTGCCACCCTCTCTGGTTTCCTTAGTGGCTTTTCACTTTTACACACCTTAACGTGAAAATTCCTCTGCAGGTTTCCCTGGGGGTAAGCCCAGTCGAGTCACACCTGGACTGCACTATTAGACACCAGCATCCTGCTTCCCACCGGTTTAGCAAACCCCACCATCTCAAGCGCCTTCCCCACAGGGAAAAAGGGGATGAAGGGAAGTGAGATACATATTGAGTCTCCCAGGGCCAAGTCTCTGGTCTGTGTCAGTCACATCAGGCAGCCAAGTTCTTACAGAGACGTCTGGCCCTTGCTGGGGCACGTTTCGTCTTTATGAAACGTGTCCCTTTCCCTCTGCCCCCTAGCCCACCCTCCCTCACCGTGTGTCCAGTGGGCAGCAAAGGTGGTACTTCTGCTGATGCCCCAACCTGTGGGAGAGTCCAGCTTATGAAAGCGGGCAGCCTGACTTCAGGTTTTCATCTGTGGACTGAATAAGCAGGTGGGGTTTCTCCGCATCACCCAGAATCCTCAGCACCAAGCTTGGAATAGTCCGCACCAGGAAGAGAGTCAGGGTGGCTTTATCTGGGGTCAGGAGGCTGAATGGGGAGGTGAAGAGCTGAAATTCCTCCATGCACACCAGGGCCAGTTCACTTGGTCAGGGGTGCCTCTCTCTCTCTCACACACACACACATACACACAAAACCACATGGATTATTCCCCTAAAAAGTTCTCTGATTTTTTGAACCACATGATGTTTTCAGTGGATAAACTGTTTATGATTCAAAGGGGCCACAGTTCATTAGACTTTGCTTGTGACAAACTGACTTTTTCCACTTTCTCTAGGCAGCCAGCAGCTCCCAAATGAGCAGCACCACAGTGCCCGTTTGTACCTGACAGAGCTGCACGATTGCATATGTTCTGCCCTTAAACTTCCCGATGGCAGAGCCCTGGAAACTAGACAGTGGACCAGAGGAGGAGTGACAGACAATGACAGCCAATGAAAGGGGAGCCAAGGCAGGCCTCCAAAGCGAGTCGCTTACAGACTGAGGGGGACATTTATCAAAATCCAAATCGTCCACACGGTTTCCATCATAACCAGCCAACCCCAACTGTAACACTTGATTTTTTTGGGAAAAAAAAGTAAACACAGCACCCAGCTACAACACTATACTTTTAAACAAATTATTATGTAAACAATTTGGAAGATTTCTGCCAACGATTCACTGGGAAAAATGAAGAGGGCTTGTAAGTTCCAGATTTTTTTTTTTTTAATTAGCAGAGGACTCTTCTATTTGTTTTTGTTATGAAGATTTAATCAGCTAGGTAGGCCCAAAGCAAAGGCTGTCGCTCTGCTTCCCTTTTGCATGTTGAAGTCTTTACTCTCTATTTCTTATTTCTAGGCATTATTGAATTACCTTAGAGCCTTATGATGGATTGAGTTAATTATTCACACGGGAGGGCACAGGTAAAACATCAGTTAGGACACTGAAGCTTAATGGGGACAACTGCTTAGAGGTCCAAAAATATATCCCGTTTGTCCAGGGCTTGGGGCGGTGTTGGGAGTGGGACTTAGCTCATGTTAATCAGAAGCACAAGAAGTTGGTAGCTAACCAAAATATCAATTGTTAATACGATATGGGAGTGTAATGTCTCACACTCCCGTGGACTTGGTTGGCATACTCTTTTTTCTGAGCTGACCAAATTCAAGCCAGAAGGTTGTATTCTGTGCACTGCCCCCTGGATGAGCCCTGGGTGCTATTCTGGCTCAGAGGCAGATGAGACGATGATGGGAAAGGCTGAGTAAATAGCTAAAATATCAACAAAAGATTTTATCATCACCCATCAACAATGGTTAATAGGCTCATGGCTTTTATAAGCCACCACCCAGTGTGAGAATATCTAGCAATCAGTACTTTTTTTGTAATATTATTTTACTGATGCAGGCAAAGGACACTGGACATTTTTTGATAGAAGAAACTATTTCAGAGGATATGTTAACCATGCCTTTTACTTTCTTTATTCTGGTGCTTTGACATTTAGGACCTTGCTGACCTTGGAGGGACTCCCCCTCCCAAGGTCAGAAAATTCCTGGAGATAGTCAACAACTTGCCTTTCAGCGTGCCTGTCAAATGCAGTAAATTGGTCCTATGTCATTTTTAAAATTATAATAATATACATTCATAGTAATAAATCAAATAGTAAAAAAGGCTTATAATACAAAGTGGCAGTTTCTTACCAGATGCTTCCATAGCCCAGAACCAGCCTACAGACACTGTTCACTCTTTCTGTTGGTAATTGTTCTGAAGTATCTCCCCATAACTCTAAATAACATGCATTATCTGCTTATCGCTCCCCATTCTGCTGGAGATGTAGAGGGGTTTGGTCCCCTTACAACCAACCCATTCCCTCCTCTGCTCTTTGAAATGTTAGAGAATTGTATTATTATTATTTCTAGCACCTCTATTGTTAAATTGTAACTTTAACACACTCCCCCTTTACCTCTAGTTCCATTTACTTTTTTTTTGTTTGTTTTTGTTTTTTTTGCGGTAGGCGGGCCTCTCACTGCTGTGGCCTCTCCCGCTGCGGAGCACAGGCTCCGGACGCACAGGCCCAGCGGCCACGGCCCACGGGCCCAGCCGCTCCGCAACATGCGGGACCCTCCCGGACCGGGGCACGAACCCGCGTTCCCTGCATCGGCAGGCGGACTCCCAACCACCGCGCCACCAGGGAAGCCCTCCATTTACTTTTGACACACTTTCTCTTTTGTAAAATGAGGGTATTCGTTTCTGGGCACTTTCTTCTACTTTTCTTCTCCCTCTCCCCACTCTTCAAGTCATCTCAGCCCTCCCATCTTCTGTCGGCTGTGCATTTACTCGTCTCAATGAATGTGATGTAGCTGACACTCTCCTGCTCGAACTGCAAGTCCAACATCAGCTTGCTACAGTGGCCAGACCAGGAGCCCCTGAGAAGGGAACCGAGGCTGATTTCCACTAGTGATTTTCTCTGCTCTCCCGAGGAAGCCAGCCAATTCCTTGTAGCAATTCACTGCTCTGTGCAAACGATTGCTCTGTTGGAGAGCCCATTAATTTTCATCTACCACCTCCTCAGAGACCCTCTAAGCCTCACAGCATGAGAGGTTTTGGCTTTTATGAGAGTGGGGAGATGGTAGGGGTCAGGGAAGAGAATATCTGGTTATTTAAAATATCTCTATTTCTTAATTTTTCAGTTTACTTGGTGACTAATAAATAGAGAGAGCTGGAAAAATGCCAAGCATGTGTCAGACAACACGGGTAGTTTTGTCCTGGTGCAAGTTTTGACGCCGGATTCATCTTAATATCTTATATTAATAGAATATTTAAGAGACTACATTGTAGACATACTGAGTGCTTTCATCTGGAAGGACCTGCAGTGCCCTCAGATGGAAGCACTGAGCATCTCCACAGCTGCTACTCCCTGCTTCCTGCAAAGATTCCCTGATATCCTGTCTTAAACTTTGATGCTGTCTTGGCCTCCTTTGGCATAGACCTTAATATTTCCTTATTGGGGCTGCTAAAAATCTTGGATTGGTTCTTCTCTCAAGGATCACCACCCACTTACCACTTGCCACCCTGCCCAAAGGTCTAGGACCATTGCAGGCTCTCAACCTGACTCCTTCTCTTCATTATTCAGGTCTTGACTTCCTATGCTGGCTCTTGGCTTCCCACTCTGCCTGGTTCACTGAGCTGGCCCCAGCCTCCCCTGCAGATGGCTCAGGGCCAACAGATTGCTGACACCAGGAGATTAATTAGGTCCAGGGAAGCTGGAAGCAGGTGGCTTGAGTGACTTGGCCACTCATTGGCTGCTCTTTCTCTAGGACAGAATGCAAACACACATACACATTCTTTGTGTCATCATGACCATCATAACCCAAAAGACCCTGGCCACAGGGATCTTAACTCCAATAATAATGGGCAGTTAGTTTAGCTGCATCTCAAGTAAAGAAGTACAAGTCAGTAAACCAGCTGTAGAGAATCAGAACCATTGACCACACATAATTCCGGGGAACAGATCATAGGCTCAAGTCCGAGGGCATGTCTGCCAATAAGTCCGGCCCAGTGCTGAATCATTTAGTTTCTGGTAACTAGGCATCTTCTGTTCAAGCAAAAAGTAACCAGATAAATATCTGCTGAGGTGAGCCAGTAATAACAACAGGAACAGTAATAATCGATTTGCATTGTAATCTCTAGATCTAAAAGCACCTCTCTTTATTTGCTTATGTATTTATATATTCATTCATTCAATGGACAAGTTTAGGCTCAAAAGATGAATGAAGCTCTGTGCAGGTGGCTGTGCTACAGAGAAAGACCTTGCCACCCAGGAACTCAGTGTGTCTGGGGGCACGCTATCAACACAAGGATCCACAGCCTGTGGTTAAAATGCCGAGACAGAAGTTACACCACATGCCATGGGAACAGCATGGGGACTCAAGAACTCTGCTTCTCGATGAGTTCCTTCACCTCCAAACTTATCTCTACATTACTTACTCTCTTTACCTCTGGCAGGGTTGAATGGCCTTATTTTACCCAACACGAGGAATCTTCCAGGAACTCCAGACAGACTCAGGCAGGTGAGGTCAGGCAGGCATGTGTTCATGGAAGGAAGTGGGCAAGCAGCTGCAGGGGCAGACAGGCCTTCCGATAGCCTCTCACTCAGGAAGAGCTCTGCCTGCCGCCCATCCTGGAGCTGGTGGGTAGACATCCAAGGGTGGACCACGGAGAGAAATGACTTTAGCTAAGCCCCACCATGTGAGCAGAGCCTGTGTCCACAACATTTCAGTAAGGAATTTTAATTCTCCATTGTGTAATGTGACACAGAAAGTCATCTTTGGGATGGATTAAAGACACCTGGGTTGTCATCAGCTGAAAGCTTTTACCATGAGTGCTCACATCTCTACAGGAGCTGGGCCTCTCAGAGTCGGATTGTTAACAGGAATTCTCTCCAAGGTACCAGCGCTTCTCTGGGAAAAGATCCAAAGTTTGGGTCAGTCCTCCCGGCATATGCATTCCTGGCCTGGGTCATCAGATCTGTGCCAGCCTGTGCAGGCTCAGTGCACCTGCCCTCTTTGCTCTGGACTCCCAACCCGGAGTTGGACGGTGGGGGATGGTCGCCTGTGCTGGTGCCAAGAAAGACCCACCCTGACTCTCTGCTCTCTCCCTTCTCCCTTTGTTCTAACATTTTCCTTGGATTATGGCACGTGCCCACCTTGGAAAATTGAGGAAATACAGACAAATTTAAAAGGAGGAAACAACACTTTTTCTAAACCACACTACGCAGCAAAAAATTCAGTTAATATTTCAGTGATTTTTCTTGAAATTTTACTTTATTTATTTATTTATTTGCGGTACGCGGGCCTCTCACTGTTGTGGCCTCTCCCATTGCGGAGCACAGGCTCTGGACGCGCAGGCTCAGCAGCCATGGCTCACGGGCCCAGCCGCTCCGCAGCAATGTGGGATCTTCCCGGACCAGGGCACGAACCCGTGTCCCCTGCACTGGCAGGCGGACTCTCAACCACTGCGCCACCAGGGAAGCCCTTCTTGCAATTTTAAAATCCATGTTGTATATATAGAGAGAATTCTGAGGCTGCGGGGGGCTAGAGATTATATTCTATAACCAATTTGTCTTCTCATTTTATATTACATGAGTGTTTCCTAATTTCAATAGGAGTGTCCGATCATTTAAACACTGGAGATATTTTGGGTCATGCTTTTCTAGACAGACCCACACACATCTTATTTTTCGTTCTATTACACATACTATTCTTTAATCATATTTTTTACTTAATAGCCATTATGGGTAGGTCTTTATGTTAGTAAATATAGATCATATGTCAATTTCTTTATAATATTTTATAGAACAGAGGTTACACAATTTCCTTAATACTATATCAATAGACATTTAAAATTTGTCCTTTACTTTTTTAGTCAAATTAAAAGAAACATCATGATGGGTCCCTGAATTATTTCTTTAGAACAGGCTCCTGAAGCTGGAGTCCCTGGAGTCAGCAGGAGTGTGCTTTGAATTCCTGCCCTTGCCCTGCAGGTAGGTTGTAACACTATTTCTAGCAGCAGTTTATGAGCAAGAACAGCTATGGTCCTTGTTCACATTTAAGATCTTTTTAAATCTATGCTGATTTGGGGCTATAAATATCTCACTAAGGCTTTTTCATATTTATCGATCATTTGCATTTCATTATATTCTATCTGAATTGCCTGTTTGTATTCTCTCTCTGCTTTTAAAAACAGTTGTTTACCTTTTTCTTAATGTTTTATAAGACCTTTTTATATAATAGCTATATTAATCCTTTTATATGCATTTGACAAGTCCTTTCCTGCCCACACCCTCTTACAAATTTTCTTTATCTCTTAACTTTATATCTGGCAGATTGTTGTTTTATTTCAAAGCACATTTAAAATTTTTATGTATTAACATGTATTAATCTTTTCCTTAGAATATGTCAGATTTTGGTTAGAAAGAATGTGCTTAGAAAGAACTTTTGCAGTCTAAATTTTCATACAACTTTTCACTCTATATTTTCTTCTATTGCCTTTATGGTTTCTCCTTTTTTTTTTTTAACTTTAAAATATTTAGCCCATCTGGAATTCATTTCAGTATGAGGTATGAATTTAACACTATTTTCCCCTGAAATGATTAGTAGCCTGTCACAACATGTTCCCTGGCTAATCCTTCCTTTTTCCATAGATTTAAAGAGACATCTTTACACATATACCTCGTCCCATGTGCTTCTGTGGCACTTCTTGTGGGCATCACATCATGATGAGAGATGGTGACACCTGTTAGGGGAACCTCTCTGACTCAGCATTTTTGTTGCTTCCAGGTAAAAACTCTGGAATATACATACACACGGTTGGGATGTTGACTGGCATTTTGTTATATTTTCAGATTACAGAGAATTATGATAGTCTCATCTAAATATAATAAACATTTTGTTTCTTCCTTTCCAGTATTTATGTAATTTATTTATGTCTCCTTCCTTCTGGGAGTAGCTAAAATGTAGCTCCACAGCAATGCTGAGACATAATACCGAGTGGGGACATCCTTATTTTACTTCCAACTTTACCCACAGATCCCTCTGTTTCACAACTAAGTAGAACACAGGCAGGGTATTTCTGACAAATATTCTCCATAATGTGGGGAGAACACAGGAGCAGTTATTGAATTATTATCAGTAGCAGTTATTATCTGCCACTTAAGCAATAAATGAGATTTGGGGGGGGTGGATTTTCTCCTTTAGCAAATATAATTTTTAAAATATAAATTATATTAACATACTTCATGCTTATAAACTATTTCCATATTCCTTGGAATAAATCTGGCTAGTTCATGTTACTTTGTTCTTTGAATGTGTTCCCAGGTTTAATGTGAAAATATCTCATTAATAAATGTTATATCTATATTCATAAGGGCATTTTTTCTATAGATGCTTTTTATTTTTATTAAGTTCAGGCTTCAATGTGATGCTAGCCTTATATAACCAGTTAAGACAATTTTAAAAAACATCCTATGCTTTGGAATCTTTAAAATAGCATTACATTTAAGTATCTCATCAAGGTCTGATAAAATCATCTGTGACTAGTATTATTTATATGGAATCTGAAGGAGGGTGGACAGTAATTTGCATTTTTAAAAGCTCTCCCTTCTTGGGGTTAGGGTTCTTTGATAGAAAGAGTAGTTTTACAATTTCCATGTGATTAAACACTGCTATTTTTTGGCCATTACATTCTAATTTTATTACACTGTGGTCAAAGAATAAGGCTTGAAAATTTCTACTTTATTTAAAGTAGAAATTATGAAAGCTTTTGGGCCTAGTTCATGATCATTACTTATAAATATTTCATTAACATGTTAATATTTTTAAAGAATGTGCTTTATCTCTTTGTGGCTTATAAAAATTTCCTCTGTAGCTAGTATGGCAAGTTTGTTAATTATACTATCGGTCCCTCTATGTCTTTATTTTTATTTTTTATTTTTTTTTGTGATACGCGGGCCTCTCACTGTTGTGGCCTCTCCCATTGCGGAGCACAGGCTCCGTACACGCAGGCTCAGCGGCCATGGCTCACGGGCGTAGCCGCTTCACGGCACGCGGGATCTTCCCAGACCGGGGCATGAACCCGTGTCCCCTGCATCGGCAGGCGGACTCCCAACCACTGCGCCACCAGGGAAGCCCTGTCTTTATTTTTTATCTCCTTGATCTGCAAAATTCTTTTTTTTAATAGCTATTTATTTATTTGTTTATGGCTGCATTGGGTCCTCGTTGCTGCACACAGGCTTTCTCTAGTTGCAGCAAATGTGGCTACTCGTCGTTGCAGTGCATGGGCTTCTCATGGCAGTGGCTTCTCTTGTTGCAGAGCATGGGCTCTAGGTGCATGGACTTCAGTAATTGTGGCATGTGGGCTCAGTAGTTGTGGCTCGCATGCTCTAGAGTGCAGACTCAGTAGTTGTGGCGCATGGGCTTAGTTGCTCTGCGGCATGTGTGATCTTCCCAGACCAGGGCTCGAATCCGTGTCCCCTGCATTGGCAGGTGGATTCTTAACCACTGTGCCACCAGGGAAGTCCCTTGATCTCTAAAATTCTGTGCAGTGTGTTAAAACTTTTTGATACCAAACATTCATTTCCTTACATGTTTTACATTTTGCATAGTTTCTTCTGAAACCAATATTTCAAATACAAATTTCATGACCACAATGTCTTAATTTTTGATTGTATATTTTATCAATAAACATAATTTTCCCCATTTACTATTTTTATACTTTTTTTCTATATAAAATATGTCTGCTAGATCCTTACCCATCTCCTAAGTGTCAAAGTATCAATCTTTCTGTTCATTTCTCTTTAGGAACATCTAGGTTTTGCCTTTTGAAGAACTCTGAGCTACTTGGGCTTTGAGTAGGGAAGTTTAGCTTACTTATTTTTTTGAATGTATTCTGATAACTGATCAGTTGGGTCATATTCTTATTTCATCTTTTATATTTATCTTGTTTCTAGTATTTCTGTTTTATCTTCTTTACTTTCAGTGTGTTGACCCAATAATATTTTTTTCCTTTTGCTTGTTCAGAATTTGGCAAGTTATAGATCCAATTTATATTTTCCAGTGGTTACAATTCAGTTTGTAACTGTACAATTCAGTTTTGTAAAACAAAACATTACACGAAAACAACCTTGATCTTATATTTCACAGTAATTGTAAAAAATGAAATCATTTCCATGAAACAGGCTTTAGAAGAGAAAGACATCTTGTATTTCCCTCCCTCCCTTCTTCCCATATCAGATCTGGATGTCCCACAGTTGGCAAGGCAGCTGGGGAGAAGTTTGAATTTGCCCTTGTTTGAGGGAAAATTAGTTCAGTGTGGCTTTGCCTTTGTCACAGAGAACCTATTTGGGAATGAAAAACGATGAGCTAAACACATGATAACATAAAAGGGGGTGAACACATTCCAATACTGTGTTTCTTTTAGAACTGTTTTGTTCTTTTAATTGATGTGCATATAGACTGAGCTATTTATGAAAGCTACTTGTTTTTAGAAGTGTGTGTGCTACATGCATGTAAATGTGTTTGTGGTGTCTGTGGTATGTGTTGGGTGCTTGGTGTGTGTACTTTCTGGTGTGCATATGGTTTGTGTACATGTGTGATATGTGTATGCAGTGCGTGTGTGTAGATGTGTGGTGTGTTTGTGGTGTCTGTGTGTGTGCTGTGCAAATGCCTGTAGTGGGTATGGCATGTGTGGTATTTCTGTGTGGCAAGGTATTTCTGTATTTGTTTGAGTTGTGTGTAGTTTATGTGATCTATGACATGTGATTCTTATCAATAGAGCAAGTTGTGTGTGTGCACCTGTGATGTGTGTTCCACATGCCTAGAGTACTGCGTTTGATGTGTTTGGCATGTGTGTACATGGTGTGTGTATGTGTGTGAGCGTGTATGTGGTGTAATACATGTGTGATGTAGTATGTGTATGTTGTGGGTATTTGTGTGTAAAGTACTTTGTGTCTGGTGTGTGTGTATAGTGTGATAGGTATATGTAGCACATCTGCAGTGGTGTGTGTGATAGGTGTGTGGCATGTGTCTTGTGTGTGTGTGTGTGTGTGTTAGTGTATAATGTACGTGTCTGGTTTACTGGACATGTGTAGCACCTGTGGTGTGTATAGTGTGTGGCTTGTGCAGGTGAGTCTGTGTAGGAGGTAGTGTGTGTGTGCACTTGGGCGTGGTATGTGGGCCCTGTGCATCTAATCTTGCACTGGAAGAAGCAATTTCTCTTCACCCCGTGCAGGTCCTGGTGGGGACCAGGCCAAGAGGACTGGAACCCACTCAGCCCGTCTATCCTCCCTGGCCCAGCAGGAGGCATCCTCTCAGATGTCATGAACAGAAGCCCACAGTCTGGGGGAGATGCATGCATGGAAGTGAGTAGTGGTGTTCCAAAGAATTGTCCCAGGGACCCCAGGCCCTACATCAAGGTCCCATGGGTTAGGGGTGGACTCCTTTATGTCCTGAGGATTGTGAGATTTCCTCCTGTCAATTATTACAAAGATGGCAGATGCAGGGTCACAAAGGGTGGCCTTGGGGACAGTCCTGGAAACGATTTGGGTGGGCCGGAGACTCAGTGCAGGAGGGAGGTGTGGAAAGACTCACTTTCTCCCTGGATGATAGGGGGACAGGTGAAAGCCAAGGTGTGCCCATGAGGCATTCAGGAAAGGGATTTCCCTCCTACTCTTAGTCTTCAGCATTACTTTTGGCAGGTGTGCTTTCCTATGCTGTGTTTCTGGTTCATGAACATCAAGCCGTCAGGAATCTGGTCTTTGCTGAACCAAGGGGCACTTGAGACAGGCTGGTGTGTCTGATTCGCGGTCCAGTAAAACAGAGGGCAGTCTTTGGGTGCCCCCATATCCTCTCTGAAGCCAGCTGCAGGGGGGCAGCACTCCAAGGGAGTGTAGATGCCGGTCGATGCAGGGAACCTGCATCTTTGCTCCTGGTGGAGCAGGGGAGCTGCAGAGCAAGATGCTGGTCATGGCCCAGGTAGGGCCAGGAGACTTGAGTGCCGCCCCTCCTCTCTGAGGACCCTCGCGGGCACCCGCTCAGCCCTGCTCCTGTGAGCAAATAGATCGGCGCTCTTGGATCTACCCTGCTGTCTCTGATTTCTCTCTCATAATTTCTACCTTCTTTTTTTAGTAATTATATGAATACATGAATGTACTGTTTTTAACTTTCCATTCTGAAATATTGCAAACCACATGCAAAGTCAAAGCCCCCTTTGATACCACTGTCCTGGATTTTACTTCTAATCCTGGCCCTCATCCTCAAGGGTTATCAGTTTAATGTTTATCATTTTATACATATTTTCACAGACAAAAATATGTAGTTTTCTTAACATATATAGCATTATATCACACAATTTCTTCAAATTCTCTTTTCACTTATGCCTTAGAGGTATTTCCAGATCAGAACATGCAGAAGTACCTAATCTTAAACTGCTGCATTACAGTGCATAGTGAAAATACACCCCAATTCCATGTGACACTGTTTTTGGTGGACATTTGAAGTGCTTCCTTTTTATCCTACCTTAAACAATACGGCAATGAACATCTTGATGGATATGTAGTGTTTCTCTAAAATGGCTACCTAGATTTAGAAATGTCAAGATAAGAAATGTACATTTAAAACTTAACAGATAAAATTTAACAGATAATGCCAAAAAGTTCCTCAAGAGGATTTGCCAACTGATACTCTCACCAATAATACCCACATTCCTTTTCAATTTTTATAAATATGATGAGCAAACCAACGGTTTCCTTGCTGTTTTAACTTGCATGTCCTTGGTCATGGAGGAGGCTACATAGCTTTTCATGTTTGTTGTCAATCTGGCTTCCCTTTCCTGTGAACTGTCTGCTTTCATCTTTTGCCTAGTTTTTGACTATTTGCTTTCTCACTGATGACAGAAAAGTACTTTATATATTCTGGAGATTGATACTTTTTATAAATTGCTAACATTTTCTTCTAGTCTATGGTTTGTCTTTTAACTATGATTACAGTGTCTCATCATATAAGAACTTTCAATTTTGATGTCATCAAATTTATCACAAATTTTTTAAGTTACTTTTTCTTTATAGCTTGGCACTCAGTGGACTCTTCTAAGTGTTCATCTTTTTTCCTTAAGCTTTGGAAAATATTGTATTTATTTTTAAGATTCCCTCTCCTATACTTCTCATATTTGTACCTTCTAGAACTTTGCTAATAAATTTTAGAACTTTGACATCTATTCACATTTCTTAACTTTTAAATTATTATACCCAACTCTCCCTTTGTTTTATGCTCAGGAAAAATTTCTTAGCTTGATTTTTCTTTAGTTATGTCTGTTTTACCATGCAGTATATTGAGTATATAGTAAGTTTTTTTACAATAATAGCTTTGTGTATGTGTATGTGTGTATACATACATACATACATTTTTTAAAGAATCGTGATCATTTCTTTATAATAGCAGCCTATGCTTGTTTCATGGGGATCAACAGTGTCTTGGCTCTCTCTGAGAACTTGAATTATCCCAACACAAAATCTCGCACATCTTGTTTGCAGATGTTGGCTCCTCTCTTGCTGGTCCTGGGCTTCCTCAGCTGCTTGGTAACTCTTGGTATTGCTCATCTTTGAATGTGGCATTCCTCTATGCTGGGACTATTTGCTGTGACCCAGCAGCAGAGGCTTGGGATGAACCAATAGGCCAAGGGTTCCACTCATTACTCCTCATTATTCTCCTGGGGAAGGAGCTTCCCAGTGCCTCTTGGGTGTTTCCAGACATTCAGGTCACTACCCTGACTCTTGGGCTCAGGTACTCAACTCACACCCTCTCCTGATTGACAGAATCAGCAGACTGGGGAGGGGGAGGGTCTGCATCCCAGGCTGCTCCTTTTGTGCCCAGCCAATCACGCTGTCCAACTCCCCAGATTCCCTTCCGGCTCCTGATTCACCACCTTTGGGGCTTCAAACACCTGGTGAGCTGCATCCACCTTTTGCAAAAGTCCTTTTCTGTGTGAATTTGGCTTATAGTTCCCTTCTTCAAAATGATCCCATTCACTTTCTGTCTTTTAAGGATTCCTCATAGTTTCTGATCCATTATAGAAATGTATTTTTTGTTTGTTTGTTTTCTGGCTTTAATATTGATTTTATAAAATACCTTTTCTGTAACTTTTCAGGATTTGGAATTGGAGATGAGAATGAGAGTAGGTGTAGTTCACTATCTTTATCTAATTTTCCCTCACATTTGTCTCTTGAAACTGGGTTCCAAATTAATTTCTGCATCAGCCTCCTGAATTTATTTTTTCAGTATCCATTTTGCTATTATTTGTTTTATCAATTAATCAAGTTGCCTTCACTGAAGAATTCAACATGAAGATTTATCTTTAATCACTCTTTTTCCCTCTTCTCAGATTGCTTGCTTTGTATGACAGCCAAGTTATAGACTGGTTCTAAAATATTTATAAATTAAAATAGACTAAGGGGATGTGGATCTTATCTACACTGGCAAAGGCAGAAAGAGCAGAAAGCAAATACCCATCCAAGGAATTGGGCCAACAGCTCTGAGGAAAGTCTCTGTGTGCTTGGCAGGGCACAGAGGAAAGAACATTGTTTTGACCTATTTGGGTGGATTCCAGAAGCCCATACCCAGGATGAGAGGCTCATGGATACAGACAGTTAATGGCTGATTAAACACCAGGACTAATCGTGATTTGATTTCCCACAGAATGTGTGTTTGAGAAAGTGGGTTGTATAGTGGTTAAAGGCTTGATCTCCTGAACAGCAATTCTCAAGCTTCAGCATACGTCAACATCACCTGGAGGGCTTGTAGGAATGGACTGCTGGCTCCAGAGTTCTGATTCCAAAGGTCTGGGGTGAGGCTTGAATATTTGCTTTTCTAACAAATTTTCAAGTGATGATGATGCTTCTGGTCAGGGACACACTTTGAAAACGAATGCACAGTCTGACAACTTTAGGATTAACATCTTTATCACTTCTTAACTGCTTGAGCTGGAACCAGCAATTGATTCTCTGCACCCTCAGTGTACTTCACCAAGGATCCTAACAGACTAGAATAATGGAATTTCCCTCACTGGGTTGGCATAAAGATCAAATAAGATAAAGTTTACACTAAGCACTGAATATGCACCCAGATTATCTCAAATACTCAAAATCTAGATATAATCATGATTTGCTTTGACAAAGTTAAGGACAATAACTTAGAATTTTAAAAATACAATTTATTCTTATCTACACTTTTAAATTGTATGTCAGAAACTTGCCATAGGGTGTTCAGGATTGGATAACTATTGCTTATCTTCCCATTGTTAGAACATAGCCCCAAGCCAACTTATGGAAAAGCCCATTAATCATGGGTCTAGTTAATACCATATTCAGTTTCAGGCTACTTATAAAGGTGAAGAAAAGACATATATTAACAGAACTTATGATGCCACTCTCTTGATAGTTTACATTTTAACATGTAAAATCTACAGGAAACTGCCAAAAATCAATTAAGGATACCATGCCTGAACTTAGAATCCATATGAAAAAGTCTACTTTTCCATAAATGTATATTATTGCCCTGGAGCAGGTTCTCAAAGTATGTTCCTGACAAACACCATCAGCCTGGCCTCGGAACTTGTTAAATATAAGGTTCTCAAGCCCTACTTGGATGAACAGAATCAAAGCTCTGGGGATGGGCCCAGGTGACCAACACTTGCCCACTAACTTGACAACCACTGCCCCGAAAGACAAATGATCACAGGAGGAATGTGCTTCAGCCCAGCTCCCTGGTTTTACAGGTGGGAACACTTACATCTGGAAAAAAAAATGAGCATCAAGTGACAGGGTAGCTTGGTAGCAGAGCTGAGGTTAAGAGGCAGGCATCTCCCTCCTAGCCCTGCCTGCTCCCCCAGGCTGGGTGGGGGCCATCACAGACCTGAGTCACCCAGGCCCACCGATGAAACAAAGGCTCCCCCGGAAGCTTGGAAACTTCCCTTTGGAATGTGACTGCTTCAAGAGACAAGCATGCTTCCTTTGTTTTTAGTGATGTTGTGTTATCACCGTCAGAGCAGCTGAACAGAGAGCCTTACCAGAAGCAAAGGCGCCAGGAAGGCAGACCTCCTCTGGAGGCTGTGAGGGCCAGCAGCACACAAGGCCAGGCTGCCAGGAGCACGGTGGGAGACGTGGCTCTGGGAACGGAAGCAGCCCATGGACGGCCTTCTCGGACTTCCTGGCTGCCTGTGGTCCAGAGCAGAGACACAGCTGACTTTTTTTTTTTTTTTTTTTTTTTTTTTTTTGCGGTATGCGGGCCTCTCACTGTTGTGGCCTCCCCCATTGCAGAGCACAGGCTCCGGACGCGCAGGCTCAGCAGCCATGGCCCACGGGCCCAGCCGCTCTGCAGCATGTGGGATCTTCCCGGACCGGGGCACAAACGCATGTCCCCTGCATTGGCAGGTGGACTCTCAACCACTGCCCCACCAGGGAAGCCCACAGCTGACTTTTTTAATGTGCTGTGAAGGAGTCATCTCCTCCAAGACACAAGTCAGCCCTGGGCTTGCTTGAGAAAAAACTTGATTGTATCAACACATCTCAATGACTCTCCTTCTATTCTTCCTTTGCCTGAGAGACCAGTGAAGGCTGAGGCTATGTCACTGCATTTGAGTGTCAGTGAGGGCAACAGGTGCTTTTCCTGGTGGTCCCCTTTGGGTGTCAGGTAGCCCCCAACATCATGGGAGCAAGACCACACTGAATGGGAAGCAGGGCTTTTCTTTCTGCTCTTTCCCCCACCCTCCTCCCGGATCTCAACACACATACACACACCTGAAAGGACTCACTACAAGTACAGCAGAAAGGAGGTGGGGAAAGATTAAAAACATGTGGTTGCTTATATATACATTTATGTACATTTTGGAACGTGTATATCTGTACATTTTACATAAAGCATATATATATTATATGTATCACATGTCTGTATATACATATACATGCATGCATATATTGTATATCACACATGCATGTATATACATATACATATATAGAGACATACCTTGGAGATACTGTAGGTAAGGTTCCAGACACCACAAGAAATGAATATTGCAATAAAGTGAGTCACATTTTTTGGTTTCCCAGGGCATTTAAAAATTATATTTACACTCTACTATAGTCTATTAAGTGTGCAATAACATTATGTCTAAAAAAACAATGTACATAGTTTAATTAAAAAATACTTTATTGTGGGCTTCCCTGGTGGCGCAGTGGTTGAGAGTCTGCCTGCCGATGCAGGGGACATGGGTTCGTGCCCCGGTCCGGGAAAATCCCACATGCCACGGAGCAGCTGGGCCTGTGAGCCATGGCCGCTGAGCCTGCGCGTCTGGAGCCTGTGCTCCGCAACGGGAGAGGCCACAGCAGTGAGAGGCCCGCGTACCACAAAAAAAAAAAAAAACAAACTTTATTGCTAAAAAATGGTAACCATCACCTGAGCCTTTAGCAAGCCATAGTAGTAACATCAAAGATCACAGATCACAGATTACCATAACAAATATAATAAAAATGAAAAAGTCTGAAGTATTGCTAGAATTACTAAAATATAACACAGAGACACAAAATGAGCAAATGCTGTTGGAAAAATTATGTCAGTAGATTTGGTCCACGGAGGGTTACCACAAACCTTCAATTTGTAAAAAACGCAATAAAGCGAAACACAGGTAATGAGGTATGCCTGTATATGTCGTAACACATATAATCAGTTGTGGAGTCCAGGTGGAGACTCTTTTCTGTTTGACTCCAAAAACTGTCCCATCTTCATGTTCTTTAATAGAGTGAAGTCCTTAACAATACAGAATACAGATCTGGCCACTTATCTGATACAAGATTTCTGCACATCTGGCTCCGGCTTCAACCATTCCCAGAGGCCACTCTTGGGCAAATCTGAGTAACCTCTTGATTACTAAACTCAGTTGTCCTCTCTTCCCGTTTCTCCAGGTGGCAGCTCAGGGCACTGTTAACCATTCCCTCTTTCACCTCACCACCGCTTCTCCTCCTACCCCTCCCACCCTTCCATCCAGCTTTGCCTAGAGAAGAGGTGCCACAGCTTACATCACTTGGACACAAGACCCAGAGAACTTTCTATGGGACCTCATAGCCCAGCCAGGCAGGAGCTGCATGTGCCGGCTGAGTAGGAGAATTCTGGGCTTACATGGCTTTCCTGGCCCAGGCTCCTCGGTTGTATTGAGCACTTTCTATTGATCACTGACAGATGTTTGTGGAGGAAAATAGGGAAACAAGCACTGGTAAAGTCCAGGTAGTATGTACAAAGCACAAACTGCAAGACTTTCTGTTACTAGGTTCTTGATGGAGTGGCAGGTACATAGAAAAGAATTCTCAAGCCTCGGTGGAGGGTGAGAATAAACATCTTTTGCTGTTGCTTCACCAACACTCCATCGTCCACAAAGATGGATCCCAGTGTTTCTCACAGGGATCCTCTCTGAGTACGCATTTTGCCAGCCCTTGGAAGCCCTGCCATTTCTCTCACCCACATGCTCTTGGATATGGTTTTATGAGGCAGGCAGTGTTGTTTCCAAAAGCCACAGCTCAGCATGTTTTCCATAAATCACTTTAATAGAAGACACATGAAAAAGTCAAAAACTTCTTTAGCACGTGTGAAATGAAATTAAGAAACAGTTTCAAAAATACCAAAGAATCTGTTGGGTGAATCCACCATCAAGGAGAAAAAGGGGATCTATTCCTGATTCCTAGGTGAGGTATCAGTTTCCTGCCAGGGCCAGAATGAAGGCTGCCTTCCCGAAAGATTAGTTGTAAGAGGGAAGCAAAGAATGCCAAGAAAAATAATACAGCTTGGTTTAATTAACTTAGCTGAATGCATATTTTCCTTCTGTCACGGCAGCTAACTAAAGGTTTCTGGCCCGATTCACTCAATCCCTCCACCCTTTACTCTTCTCCATTTAGTTCTGAACTCCTATAGTGCCCTTAGGAAAAGCCCCCATTAAATGAGTTGTCCTAGTATCTTGATGGCCTTGTCTGCTCTGGGCAACTTTCTGTCTTGATATTGGGTTTCTGAAATTCTGAAGAGGCCAGTCTGAGACTTTCTTATATACTAACAGTGGGGCTATACACTGGTGCAAATTTTATGGAGGGGAATATCATCAAATCTGTTCAAATAAAATATACTCTAGCCTTTGACCAAAAATTTCAGTTTTACAAATTTATTATACAGAAACATGCACACGGGTATGTTGCAAAAACCCAACTTTCCATTGAGAGGTGACTCAATCAATAAATTATGCTACAACAGAGAACTGGATTAATAATAACTAATTTCATTGGAAAGACCAAGATGGCTCTATACGGATTGACATGGAACGATTCAACAGGATCTTAAGTGAAAAACTAAATCGCAATAAAATATGTATAGTAAACATTATCTGCATAAAACATAGGCTATGCATTGTATCACGATCTGAAAGACTATATACCCCAATGCTGATGGTTCTGGGAGTGGGGGAAGGGCATGGTAGCTTTCCACCCTCCCCATATGTGATAATGGAGTACTTTTAACTCTTCCTGCTACCCAGACGGTTCACCAAGATGCTTCCATTCAGTTCCACTCAGCTATTTCCACTGGACCTCGTAACCAAGTCCAGAAAAACCCTGCTGTCTTTTTCACCTGCCTTATCACATCCCTTTTCTGATGAAATACACATGCTTGAATGGGGAGAAAGTAAAACTAAGGGATAAGATAAGCAATGTGGGTGAATAATTCACATTTTTATCTATAATGTTTTGGTTATTTTTAGAAGACATTACCATAAAGATTAAACAATACAAAAAATGGAAAAAAGATGAGAATAGCTATCTGCTTTACTCACCATATGAGCAGATTCGCAGGGTACAGCCATCCCCAGTCTTGGTCCTTGGAGGCCTTTGGAGGAGGAAAGCAGCCTAAGATTCCACAAAGCTGCTCCATTGGCATGTGGACCCAGATGCGTTGAGAAGGTGCTTTCAAGGCGCCACAGACATTAAGGAGAGTCATGTCCAGCCTTGTGAAGCAACGATGCAAGGGCAGAAGATCTAAAAACAAGCTTTTCCACAGGGAGGGTCAGGAGGGGTCCACAGTAGCTGGGGCTCTCAGAAGCCAAGCAGCAAACCTGAGCTCCTCATAGGCCACCACTGAGCCCACTTGCAGCAGGTCCAGGGGCAGGGCCACTGCTGGGGAGGCTCTTGGTGGTCAGGGTGCTAGGAGAGCACGGCTGGTGGAGAAAGTGTGTTTCAGGGGCTCCTCCAGGCAGCTCCCCCCTCTAGGACCTTCACTAATTCACCGCCACCTTCCTGCAATGACAGGCAGGCTCCGGCTCTCCCGGCCCTGCCTCTGCCATTGCAAGTGTTCTCTATAGACATCACCCACCTGGTCTCAGGACACCTGAGCTCACGTACAATCCTGGTGCTAAAGCCTCAGGGCTCCCATTCCCCCTCTGGGCTCTGTGCGTGGGCACAGACACACCTCAGGGGTGAGGATTATTTCAAATTCTCTCCCTAATCCCTTCTTTTCCCTGTGAATTTCTAAACACTTCTTTCCTGACAGCCTTTTTCAGGCCTATCACCTGATATCCTCCTTGGTACCTGCTTTTCCTATGTGGCGTGAGGTTTTGGTTCCTTAATCACCTTGGTTTTCAGTTCATTGCCATATTGATTACGTCAGCATTTCTCTTCAGTTTTCTACTTTCTTTTTAGTTTCCTACTTTTTTTTCAGTTTCCTTGGACAGAAGGCTTTCGTTCTGATATTTTAGACCACTTTTTGTATTTCTACACTAGCTTTAAATCCTAATCCTAACCTCTAACACTAACTTTCATCCAAACCTTGCCTCTCTGCCTTTCTTCTGGTTTCCTGCAATGAGATACCACTTAGCCCTGCAAAGATGGCTCTTCCGGTGTTAGAATGAAAGAAGTCCCAGATATAGTGTTAATTTAAAAACAGAGTTGGAGGACAGTATGTTAAGAAGGATCCCATTTTCTCAGTCTCCCTGTAAGCCTCACGCCTGGGTGCACAGTGCTGGGTAGCACCCCCATGACACCTTCGTGTGTCTGGATAGGTGACTTGCTGTCACACAGGGCCAGGGGTGACCTCAGAGCTGGCCTGAGCAATGGTTCATTGTCCAGATGCAGTCAAGCAGTGGCCAGCCAGGACCCTCCCCTCCCCGGGGCAGGTTAAGTACAGGTGGAGCAGTCCTTGGGGAAGGGGTCTTTACCCACATTTCCCGTGGTTACGGTAACAAGTTACCACAAACTCAGTAGCTTCAAACAACCAAATTCATTCTCTCATAGTTCTGGATGCCAGGAGTCTGAAATCAAGATGTCAGCAGAGCCATCCATATTCCCTTCAAAGCCTCCCTGGGAGAATTCTCCCTTGCTTCTTCCAGCTTCTGGCGGCTGCCTTAGTATTCCTGAGCTGTGGCCATATCAGTCCAATCTGCTACCACCTTCATGGGACCTTCTCCTCTGTGTAGGTCTGTGTCAAATTCCCTCTCTTATAAAGGATCCACTCAGACAACCCAGGATATGCTCCTCCTCACAAGATCACTAACTTAATCACATCTTTTCCCATATAGGGTGATATTCACAGGTCCTGGGGTTTAGGGTGTGGACATATCTTTCGGGGCCACCATTCACCCCACTACACACACCCACGCTATTCATGGAGCTGGAACAGATGCCAGATGTTAGATATTGAAAGGGTGTCAAAAGCACAGCCCACACAAATAATTCCCCCCAAATAAACAAGTCAGCAGTGAGTCATACCCAGGCAAAGTGTGTTTCTCTTTGCCAAGTGCTGAGTTGTGTAGATTCAAATCTCCCACACCACCCTTATCCTTGTGTGTGTCTGCTAGGCCAATTCAAAACTCTGTGTGCTAGGTCTGGCCCCGGGGATTCCTTGGGCCAAAGGGCAGCAGCCGTATTTGGGGGGGTGCATGGGTGTGAGGGCATGGCTGTGTAATGCAGAAACACTGGGCTCAGGTCCTGGCTCCTCCACTTACTAGCCCTCTGTCCTGGGACAAGACATGTGGCTTTTTTAAAGAAGGACAAAAATAATCTCTATGTTTTATGATTTTGCAAGAATTAAATGGTAAAATGTACATATATTAAAGCTAAACTCTTAACACGTTCAGGGGATTGAACAGGCGGGCACCAGGAGAGGAGCGTGGTGGGCAGGCTGGTCATCCTGGCACCTGCTGTAAGTGGAACAATCTGAGGCAAGTCCTCACCCTCCACTTTGTTTCCCAGTGGGCTCAGGAAGCCCCAGAGACTCAATGGGCACTTCCTCCATCCAGTCTGAGAAAGTGGCAATGATCATAGGTCAATGCATTTACGTAGGGAGAGAAACTCTCTTCTGACAGAAGACAGTCGCCCCATGATGCAAGATGATTTCCTCCTCCTGTTTCCTGGGTCTCACATACATAAAGATATTTAGATGCACAATAGGCAAAACAGGGTGTTGTTGAGGACTATGGTTCCCTTTCTGCACCAAGATCTGAAGGGTGGATGCACCCAGCAGGAATGGCCCCCTCTGGGCTGGGATTGGGAAATTAAAGGTATAGGGTCCCTCCAGTGCATTCCCTGTCCCCCAGCCCTCTCCTCTTGGGAGGCATGACTATCATATTTGCTACCATCACCATCACCACCTGACGATAACAGGTGGGGACGCAGCCCAGGATGTGGTCCTGCTTCCCCCTGACTGAGCCCTCTGGGGCCTCCATCCTGACCACCCCTCCCCACCCCATGGCAGTCTGCTGATGCTCCCATGCCCACCCACCCAGCCCCACACAGGTACCTGCCACGGCTAAAATGAAGAGAATCCAAACTGTGAGCTGCTGTCAATAGGCAAAGCCTTCAGAGATTTTTACTAAATCCAGCCAGTATCTGTGGCTTATTTATAAACTCATATGGCTTTTGGACTTCTCTGACTTTTGCCAGATTGCTGACATGTTCTTAAATTATCTAGTTTTTTTTTTTTCTTCTTCTCTGTTTCTTGGGAAGATAAAGCCTCAAGCATGTGGCCCCTGTCTGTTCATAACAATGATGGTTTTCTGGGCGGCTGTCCCCCACCCAGACCACCATTCACTGCAGTTACCATTTTAACCCAGACTTCGGAAGCCTCAGAGGTATTTAGCCCTTAGGAACACAGAAAACAAAGGATTAAGGGGGAGAAACTACAATGCATAGGTTTTTGTTTTTTTTGTTTTTTGTTTTCATCTATGTAGTCATATAGTAAGAAATTCTGTTATTAAAAATAAAAATTCGTAATTCAAAAATCCTCAGGCAGCATACATGTTTCTATTGCGTGATCTCTAATGGTCCAAGCAAATTCAGAAAACTTCCAATGGGTTCAAGGACTGACATGAAGGCAGGCTTCAAGGAATGACATGATGGCAAGCGTCAAAGACTATTTCATCCAAAGCCATGAGTTATTTTATAGCAGAGAAATGCAATATAGCTTTGGAGACAGTTGACTTTGTCCTGCTGAAAGAGTCCCAGAAGGTTTTGCCTGTGGGCTGTCATTTGAACTCTTCTCTAGTCCTAACCCTGTCCCATCTGGGAAAGGTGCTGTACTAACACTCCCCAAATTCAGCAAGGTTCAGACTGGGGCTGATTAACACACTGTAACTTTCAAATTAAAGACAGGAACTCTCCATCCTCATCCCAATTCTGCACAATTACTCCATAGATTGCTCACCAGGGAACATCAAAATGGAAAAAAATAAGCACCAACCTCCCACATCACAGCTGGGATTGTCACTTCCTAAAAGAAAACTCTCACTTGCCTTACCCAAGCCTGTAAAGTCCCCCATGAGTTCACTCAGGATGTTAAAAGCATTGGCCAGTGTTCACCTCTGTGTTGGGTGTATCAACATGCCCCCACTTGCACTCACTGTGAGTCTACAGTGGTTTGAAATATGTCCACAAAATCTTGGGCACTCCCTTCAAACAGCAAACCCCTCCCCTGAGCATGTGGACTCAGTGACTGCCTCCTGGCAAGTAGAGAGAAGGCAGAAGCACTGGGGTGCAATTTCAGAGTAAAAGTGTATTTGTTTTTTATTGCTGCATAACAAATTACCATGAACTTGTCTTAATGTACATTTATTATCTCACAGTTCTAGAGATCAGAAGTCCTGGTACAGTGTGACGGAGTCTTCTGCTCAGAGGCTCACAAGGCTGAAATCAGGGGTGGCCAGGACTGAGATCTCATCTGAGACTCAGGGTCCTCTTCCGAGCTCATGCAAGTTATTGGCAGAATTCAGTTCCATGTGGTTGTAGGGACTGAGGTCCCCATAATCTTGCCGACTGTGGGCTGGAGACCACTCTCAGCTCCTAGAGGCTGCTCTTGGGGTCTTGACACATGGGTCCCTCCACAATAAGGCAATTCACTCCTTCAAATCCCTGGTTGAACATCTCATTAGATCAGGCCTACCCAGGATAATCTCCCTTCTGATTAACTCAGTCAACATGTTAGGGATCTTAATCAGAATATTCCTGCTGCCATATAATCATCATGGGAGTGAGATACCATCATATTTATAAGCCCTGATTCCATTCAAAAGGAGGGTATTACACATGTGCACCAGGGGACAGAATCTAAGGGGCCATTACGGAATTCTGCCTGACACGCTGAGTGATAAAAAGCCCTGTGGATTCCTGCTTGTATTTCTTCCTCTCTCTCTGGGATCTCCCACTTTGGAGAAAGTCCACTGCCATACAGTGACTTGCCAAAAGGCCAAGCAGCTTTTTGGAAAAGTCACCAGGTAGAAATGAGGTCTTCTGTTAGCAGTCAGCAAGGAACCAAGTTCTGCATCCCATACCCATGGTTGGTGGGTGGGCTGTGGGGACAGTCTTAGAAGCAGATCCACCAGCCCCAGTCCAGCCTTCAGATGACAGCGGCCCTGACCAATGTCTTAACTCCAATCCTTCAGCAGATCCTGATCCAAAACCACCCAACTGAGCTGCTTCCAGATTCCTGACCCTCAAAACATTCGTTATACACATACAACACTAGTTTGCTGTTTGGAGATTCTCTATTTTAAGGTAACTTATTACACAGCTATAAATAACTAATACACAGCCTTTATTCACTAAAAGAGCAATTAAAAACAGTGGGAAAATGTTGCATTGAAAAATGAGAAAAAAAAATATCCCAGCCAAACTGCTTTCTATTCTCAAAGACAGAGCTCTCATCCCGGCCTTTGTCACTCCAGCCAGAGGCTCACAATTACACTGTGCTCACCACTGGATGCCTCCCCTCTTCTACAGGGGGGTGAAAAGCCACATTGCCAAACCACAGGTTCCATTTCCCAGGGTTCTGCTGTTTCCAAGGTTCTCCCCAGTATTCTCCTTAGTTTGGATTAATATTTTGTTTCACTCTGAGTACCAGGCTCACCAACCCATGTGCCCTTCCTCTGGACTCCTTGCTTTCCTCTCGGTGGCCTTTTCCCTGCATGTAGCTTCCAGCCTTGGCATTGAGCTGGGGCTGTGTGAAAGCAGAGTTCCTCCAAAGTGGGTGCATCTGGGGCTACCCAGCCCCTGGCTTAAAGCCATGGCTTGATTTAAGCCATTTCACGGTGGGAAGCCAGGCTCTTAAATCTAGGTTGTCTTCCTCCCAAACTGTGAACTTAGATGACAAATCACAGCATATCTTCTTCCTGACTGCCCGGCTGCCCTCATGAGCTGCACCACTCTGGGCCGTGATGCAGAATCCAAGGGTCCATGGGAGGCACGCCCAGCCTGCATCTCATGCTCTGACGAATGAATAGGGCAGGGTGGGCTGCAGTTCCTCCCCTCTTTGTCACCCATGGGAATCTGCTGCCCGCCCAGTCAGGAGAGAGGCAGGGAAGAGGGTCCTGAGTGCCCCGTTCTCCATGGTAAACAGGGAGAGAATAAGCCATCTGCCTGGGCCACAGCAGATCAAGCTAAGCTCCAGTTCCAGGTGAAACAAAGCCAGGGCCATGACTTGTATAATTTCAGGTCAGTTCACCTTGAGCTCAAGGAACAGTCAGTCTCCAGAAGGCTCAGCTTGACAGAGTACAGATCCTTCACCCCTCACTGCTGGCAGTGAGTAATTGGCACTAAACATGGGATGTGTCTGGATTTAATCTAACCTGAACTCAATTACTTGACTCGCCTGATGGAAAATTGTCTGGCCTTCAGTGTTTAAATGAAGAGGCGGCTCTAAAATCTTCTGGTCCCTGCAGCCCACGTTCTGTTCTTCCTGCCCTCATAGGTAGGCAGAGGGATGCACACGCTCTGGGCCCTACCACCAGTTCCCTGGGTACTCCCCCGACCACTACCTCATCTGATCCCCAGGACAGAGTGGGGTGCTGGGAGGGATATGTGCTGATGCTGCATCCCTGTCACTCGGGTGAGAAGATGGAGTCAAAGTCACAAGCCCAAGGGGCTAGGCAGTAGTAGCTAAGAGGAGAGAGAAAGCCTGGTTGTCCCTTCCTACATCACTGCAATGGAGCATGGCTTAGCTTCCGGCACCCAGAGAGAGGATGCCTCTAGCCAGGAGAGGCCCACTGGGAGTACCTGAGCCTTGGCTCTGAGCACGGCACCCCACTTTCTGCATTCCATTTTCTGAGGCCAGCCTGCGTCTCTCAGCTGGAATCACAATGGCCCTTAGAACTCTCCTCCCATGGCACACAGACACCTAGGCAGGATTTGAGAGGTCCAAATCCCAGCCCCACTGGCCTCTTTCCTCTCCTCCAGGCTCTGCACTGCATCAGGCCCACTTCTAGCCCAGGCCTTGGAGGTTTCTCTGCTCTGTCCAGCCCATGCCTTCGAGAAGATGTCTCTGCTCTATCCAGCCTGCCTGTGAACGTGGCAGCTCTTGCTGTGGAAGCCTCTCCCTGGGCACATCCAGGCGCTGTTGGATGTGCGGGCTTCCGAGTCGGCCATCTCTTCCCCTCAAGCGCCACTCTGTGTCCCATAGGATGCGGAGGGTGAGCAGAGTTCTCTTCCTCAGTCTCAGAGGAGCACACGTCCCCACTGTGCTGCAGCCACGGGCCTCACCTGCAACTCAGCCTGGTTCCCGCTGGGCCTGGGGCAAGTGGGAGAGTCCTGGGGAGAACTCTCAGGCAGGAGGTGAGAAACTTCCAACTAGAACCTGCTTCTGTTTGCTTCTGGGCCAAGTAGGCACACGCAGGGAGCAATCAGGCTGCTACCTTGGAATCCTGCCCTGAATTCCAAACAATGTCATGCCTCTCCCGCACGGGGCTGCCCTCAGGACCCCTGCCCTGAGTTGGAGAGAATTAAAATGACATGCAATTGGAGGGCAATACAATTCTCTGTCTCATTTACTTTTCTCTTAAAGCTTTGACTCATAGGCTAAGATGCTGTCAGTGGGAGCAAGAAAAAGTGTATATTTTAGACATAATTTTGAAAAAAATTTCAAAGCAATCGGTAACCATTAAAAGGCCATACCACAATTGGTTAATGTAATTTGGGCCAAAGTTCAATTCACTGGGTTTGAAACCTGTTTCCATCATTAATTACCTGTGTAATTTGGGGTAATATGCTTAACTTCTCTCTGCCTCAGTTTCCTCATCTGCAAAATGTGGACTGTGTCAGCACTTGCCCGGCTGGGATGCCATGAAGATTGAGTAAACATATGGAAATAGCTTAGAACAGAGCCTGGTCCCCACTGCGTTCTCAGTGCATGTAAATAAACTAGGATCAGTGTTAGATGGGAGCGAGGAAGGATGTGGAGTCAGAGACCAAGGGCAAGTTTCAAGATGATGGACCAGGAGATGGTGCCCAGAGTCAGGACCCTGCTTTGGGAAGAGGAAGGAGAAAAGGCTGGCCTGGCACCTGTGCTCCAGAGACGATTGGGAGGAAGCTCTAGGCCTGCAGAGCATGGAGCCAAAGACGTTTCATGGGTCCAGCCTGAAGGCTGGCAGCTGCTCAGACCATCCTGTCATCGTGATGATGTCAGAAGAAGAAAGAGAACACAGGCCTAAGCCCTAGCAGGAAGCTGCTAGCCCAGGATCGAGGGAGAGGACTAGCTCACAGGGAAGCCAAGGTGTTCTTGGGTCCCAGGGCCCAGTTACAAACACTGCAGGGGGCCTGATGATTTAGGCCAGGGGTGGGACACATGGAGCGTTCTCTGCAGAAATGGCAAAATTTAGCAGTATTTTTTCTAGGGGAAATGATAGCTTCGCATTTGGAATTGAGTGTCCCTGCTTAGGTGTGCAGGTGGCATCTCTGTTCTGAATTTTCTCTTCCTGGGATAGAGTTGCCTAATGTTGACTCAGGAGCTGGGCTCACTGCTACCGACCTCTTTATACCCCAAGGCTCCTTTTAAATGGGCAGATTCACGGGTCCCTCTCCAGAAATCCCAGCCAGCAGCTCTGGAGGAGTAAGTGCAGCATGTGTGACTGTAACAAGCACCCGAGTGACCAATGTGTGGGACATGGGTCTCCATGAGCAACACAGACTAGGCCCTCAGATAGTACTGAAAACTGGTAAGAAAGCCATTAACAGAAAAAGCAGGACTCAAAGGCCAAGCAGCACAAACCTCTTTTGTCTCAGACCTCAAATGAAAACCATTCAAGGCAAGGGGACCATGCTTTCTCTTTATTTAGAACTTTCTAGAACAGTGCTGTTCAAAGGGACTGCAGTGATGAAATGTTCTAAATCTGCAGTGCCCAATATGGAAGTCATTAGCCATATGTGGCTATGGAACATTTGAAATTTGTCTAGTGTGACTAAGTTTTTAATTTTATGCTGTTAACTAATTCAAATTTAAATATTTGTAGCCACATGTGGCTAGTGGCTGCCATATTGGATGGTGGAATTCTGGAGGAATGTGGACTACAATCTCTATTGGACATGGGGTCAGTGTGACTCAGGTCCACATCCATATGCAGACATCTAACAAAGATAATCACATCCAAAGAGCCCACAAGTGAAACAGCTCTGCTTGGAAATTGGTCTAGTGGAAAGGAGAGAGCCATCCAGGGCATCTGAGAGAGCCATCCAGGGCATCTATGTCACTGCCTTGCACGGTGACAGCTTATCTCTCAAAAAAATAACAAGGGAAAGAAACCTGCTTCTCCTTGTAGCTTCCTGGCGTTCCTCTATGTCACTGAACTACAACGAGACAGCTATGCTTTGCCATCATCCCACAGAGTCAGGTAACAAAGCAAGCTGCAGATCAGGTGTTGGAAGGTCACAGATATGGCTGGTGACCAGAATACAATACTAGGAGATTCCGAAAGGTCATGAGCTAGCAGAAGGTGTGACTAAAGCAAAACTGACACCAGGGAAGCCATCAGTGAACTTGTGGCAGAAGTAAGAGCTGAATGACCTAGCTGAATGACCTGGCAGGTGGTATCTTCTTCACCCACAGCCACTTTGGGCCCCAGGTGAGTGTGATTCTTGTTCCAAAGAGTCTGTTTGTTTCCAAAGAGTTTTAAAGGCACCACTAGACAGTTTGAGGCAGGAATGAGCATCTCTAAATTAAGTGACTTGGACTGGATTGGATACCCCATGGGCGAGTGTTCGCAGACCTGACAAGGGCCTCACCCAAGTGAAGAATGATTCTTTTAACTCCTCCATGGGTTGGTAGGTGTGAAAAGTAACTCACATCTGAGTCTTGGACTGTGGCAGCAATGTCACTTTCTGGCATTTTCCCTGAGATTTAGAGATCCTTGAAGGCATTTGTGAAAACCAAATGTCTGACACCTTTGCAGGACCTGTGAAGCCAGGGACGGAGGTTTCTGGCATGTTTCCCTGTTGTCGAAGTGCCAAGCCTGGGATATGCTGGTGAAGGCGTCTGGACATCACAATGGGTCTGTGAGGCACAAGGGGCCAGCTGAGCATTGGGATCTGAGCATCAAGGCGCTGGGGCTCTGGGAACAGTTCTCCCAAATCCACATTGAAGAGGTCCAGGGAGAACGTTCCATCGCCCAGGCCTATTTCCCTGCACCTCCTCCTCTGAGGTCTCTGGGCTCAGTTTGGTGGGGAAGACTTGGGTCGATGGGAAATGAATACAAGTGAAGCCATCTGCCACCAGGAACAAACAACCACTGGCTGGTCCTTCTCTCCCATGAGTGGTTGATCCAAAGTAACCTGTGATTTTGGCAACATGTGCTCCATGAGTCCTCATAATATCCTGTGAGTGGGTGGGGTCTGAGGCTCAAAAGCTATCTGCTGAGACAGGGTGGCCCCCTGAGCTGCCTGGCCCACAGAGTGAGTGCCCACTGAGCCCCGAGCTCTGTGCAGGGGTGCAGCCCTTCTCCCCTCTCCAGAGGCATGGGCACAGCCTGGGAAGTTCTATGACTTTCCCCCAAACAAAGGACAGAATGTAGCACAGCAAAGACTCTAACAGGGGAATCTGCAGAAAAACCTGTTTCCTCTCTCATCCGTGCCCTCTTTGCTGGTTGATGTTGAGGGGTAGGCAGGCTTCTCCCACTCCGACGCTTCCTCTTGGGGGAAGGAGAGGAAATGTCATTTGCTGACACTGTTTGTATGATTACAGTCACACTCAGTACCTCCCACGTCTCACATCTGCTCTGGCACACACCTTGCTAAGATGGGAATGGTTATGAAAGAGTTCCACAAGGGACCCTTGTGGTGAAGAAACTGCTCAGTACTTTGTGGTGGTGGTCACATGATTCCACATGTGAAAATTGGCGTAGAACTAAACACAAAGAGATACACACACAAATGAGTGCGTGTGAAGCTGGTGAAACCTGAGTGAGGTCACTGGTTGGATCGATGTCCATTTTCTCATTGTGACATAGTACTACATTTATGTAAGATGTCACCAGTGGGGGAAACCGGGGGATCTCTCAGTATTGTTTCCCACAACTGCATGTGAACCTAACAATTATCTTAAAGTAAAAATTAACAATATATATTGAAAAAAATCTCATGGTGTGAAGTGTGTTTAATTTAAGCTACTTTGAGAAACAGGCAGCTGAAGTCTAGGATGGGCTCCTCCTTCACTGCTTCTGGCCCTTCTAGGTCTCAGGATTCTCACTTCCCTGCCTGTCCCTCTCTCCAGCACCAGGAACGAGGGAGGCCACTGAGGACAGTGACCACCTGTGGCCTCAAGGTGAGTTCTGGGATCAGCATTTCCACAAGGCAGGTGAGGAGGTGAGGGTGAGTCTGTGGGGGAGCTCTCCAGAGGCCAAGGGCTGTGCACGGGGCACCCTCTCACAGCGGGGCAGGTGGTCTGGCTTCTGTGTCCTGCAGGGAAACAAGATAGACCAGGGTCCCTCTTGTCTGTCCCCAGACCTACACTGTGTGGACTACCTCTCAGGATCTGGGAGAAGAAGATTTAGAGCAGGGATAAGGGAATATTATACTTATTAAATCAACCCCCCAGAAAGTATATCATGAAAGAGTATTTTTAATTGATGTGCTTTTTTGGTTCTATTATAGAATCCAAAAAATCACAAATTTGTTCTCCTATTTTAAGGTAAGCGTGATCTTGTTAATCCTTATTAGTGTACATTATAATTTTAGGAGCATCTCATGGGTGGATACTTTTGGTACATACTGACAGAGCTAGCCCAGCAGCACCTCCGGGAGAGGCTCTAGGTGATGTTTGGGCTCTTTGTATGTCAATTATATCTCAATAAAAATAAAACAATACAAGAATCCTCCAAGTTTTCCATGCCCCAAGGCCGCTTGCCCCTTCCCAGGTCTCAGAGCTCTCTGCATTTGCTCTTGTGTGGCAGGGCCATGATTATTGCAATAGTACTGAGCTGGGTCCATGGATGTAAGCAAATCTTAGCTCTCACAGCTCAGTCTTGGGAGGGCAAGAGAGACGATGATTGAAAAATTGGGTGGTGTCTGCTCTGAGGTTCAGAAATCCTCCTTTTTGAAGCATGGCATTCCCTTGTGGAAGCTGTTGGTACTGGGATGTGTGTGTGTGTGTATACACATTTTGTTTTATTCGAGATTATAAAATTTCCTCTGTGTACCCTTTAAGAAAAGCAGAAATTGGCAAGATCAGATACCATTCCCTTCTTTAAGTGTTAGCCAGGCTTGATTCCTTCCTTGAAGCCATGTCCTTTCTCCCTTGCTTAGGGGAAACGTCTCAGATCCAGTGTTCCTTGGTTGATGGAAGATATAAATGGAATGCAAACGGGAACAGAAATCTTGGTTCGAATGTATTATCTTATTTGCATAACCACTATCAATTAAAAACTTAAAATATTTCCCAGATGTTCTTATGTGATCATATTACAAGACAGCAATTTAAAATTGCCCCAAGGTCAACATCCTAAGCAAAAGCAACTAATCTAAGAAATACAGAGTAACATATACTAGAAACGCGTGCCACGTGAGGGCTATGGAGAGGCCTGGAGCACACACAGACTGGTGGGTAATTAGAAGGAAAATTGCCTGCAGGGAACTTGAGGGCTATTAGGTTGCAGTTTATGTTCATTAAATTTAAACACCTGGTTTGATAGTCATGTGGTTTCCTAGGCCTTGATATTGGCTCCAAGCAGCTATTTCTGCATAATCTGGACCGTGTTTTTCTTACGGTCACGTGATCCATCAATTCCCTGTGAGCAGCACTTGTTGTGCCCACTTATCATTGTGGGGACCTAAAAGTGGGCCCTGAAACTCCAAGGTGAGGACTCTGGACAGAAGACTTGTAAAAAGATCCGTGGCTGCCAGGGGTTGGGGCTGGGGAGAATAAATAGGCAGAGCACAGAGGATTTTTAGGGCAGTGAAAACTTCTGTGTGATACAGTAATGATGGATGCATATCATTATACAGTTTTCCAAACCCATAAAATATATAGCACCAAGAGTGAATCCTATCTAAACTATGGACTTTGGGTGATTACTACATATCAATGTAGGTTCATCAGTGGTAAGAAATGTACCACTCTGGGGAGGGATGCTGACACTGGGAGAGGCTATGCATGTGGGCGGTGTGTATATAGATGGGAAACATCTGTACTTTTCTTTCGGTTTTGCTGTGAAGCTATAACTGCTCTAAAAACACTAAAGTCTTTTGTAAAATGTCCATGAACTCCTAGTGGTTTCAGTTTTGGCGTTGGAGGACCATGAAGTTGACATCTCCTTGAGCCAACCCAAGGCCTCAGGCACCATCCACTAAAAGGCCCTAATTTGGATGTTTAATCAGCCATTACTCTGTGATTGCCAGTTCTTGCCTTTCTCATAAATCTCCAGACCATCTTATTCCCCATCAGTGATCTATTTATTATTCACAATCTTCTCTCCTCCTTGTTCTGGCCCATGGCAACCTTTCTATCTTGGCTTATGTTACCCCAGCAACCTAAACATTAAACTTGCCATTTTGCCTACTTGGAATGTTCTCTGTCCAGTTCTCCGAGAGCTTCTTCTGCAATTATGTCTTCAGAAGGTTTTCTCTTAACACTATCCAAAGGATCCTTTCCCCACATCCCCCCTCCAGCCACTCTATACCACGTTAAACTATTTTATTGTCTTCATAGCATTTCTCTCTCTCAGACTTATTATATTGTTTTCTTGCTTGTTTACTCTCTTCCCGTTTCCTTTTTTAAACATAGATTCTTCCAGAGTAAAGGTTTTATGTCTGTGTTGTTTCTGCTACATCTTGATATCTAGAATAGTACTTGGCATGCAGCATTTGTTGGCTGATTGGATAAATAAATGGATAGATGAATGAATGACTTCAAGGATACGTGTATATCCTGGAGTCCAAATGACTGCCTTGTAAAGACTTTTCATTAAAAATATAGAATTATTAATAAATACAGTATAACATCATATTGAGTTTAAAAAATGCAGTCCCTCGAGTTAGGTACTTTCATAGTTTGGATTGTAGTTTTGCAGACTTTTAATGCATGCTCAGTCATTATATCTATCTATATCTATCCATCTATCTTCCTATCTACATAATATATATGCTGCTCTGTAATTTGCTCTTTGAAACAACATACTTTCAAATAAAACAGTCATACATTCAATAAAAAAGTTGAGGATTACACAGACTGATAACATAGCCATGAGTCCTAAATTCAAGAATCTCTGAGCCAACAAAATCTCCCGTGGACTAAGTACCATAGAAGAAATAGCATGTCAGTGGGCCCAGCATGCCAGCCCCAGCAAGCATTGGCCTGGCCATTCTCCGAATAGCTGCCAGGTATGACACAGTTGAAGCTTTGCACAACCTGTGTTTTCTCACAGTAGAACCTTCACACCAAGCATCTAAGTATGCCTGAAATGTAGCTGACCCAATGCAAATAAAACAAAAATAAAGAAAGCTGAAACTAAATCTAATCAGTTGAGAATAGCAATGATGTCATAACATGTAGTTTTAGTTCTCAGTGATGCCATTGCAAGTGTGAATTTGAGATTGTGATAATACTTATCAAAAAAAAATAGAAGAAACTTGAGGACACTGTGCTAAGTTAAATAAGCCCAGTCACAAAAATTAATAATACTGTATGATGTCAGGTACCCAGAGTAGCCAAATTCATAGAGACAGAAGGTAGAACGGTGGTTCCCTGGGGCTGAGGGAGGGAGGAATGGGGAGTTGCTGTTTCATGGGTTTGCAGTTTCAGTTTTGCAAGATGAAACAAGTTTTGGAGATTGTATGCCCCAAAATGTAAATGTATTTAACACTACTGAACTGTACACTTAACTATGGCTAAGATGGTAAATTTTATGTTATGTATGGTTTAACCACAAAATGTTTCAATTAAAACAAAAAGAAAAAGTGGAAGAGAAATGAATATTCTTCACATGTTATGATTCCTTGTATCTTCACTTTCCCATAATTAGAATTACCATTTACCCCAGTTTGCGTAGGACAGTCCTGGTTCACTCTTGCCCTTGTGCAATTATTCACAGGTCTCCCTTTCATTCTTAAAAGTGTGTGGGTGATAATTATTATGCTCCTCTTATCCAATATGCCTTTGGTAGCAGAGGACGGCCAGAGAACTTAAAACTAGAAAGCTAGCATCTCCATTCATTCATTTACTCCATCATTCACTCACCTCAAAAGGACCTCTGTAGCGTCTGCCTGTTATCACACCGGCTGCTACGTTTGTGTTCAGGTGACTCTATTCCTAGATAGACTGTGGGTTCCTCAAGGACAGGACTTATATCTAATTCATCCAGCATCCCTAGATCCCAGCCCGATACCTGACACACATCAGGTTCCCAGCAGATGTTTGATGAATTGCAAGATGTCCTAGTTCCAGCTGAAAGACAGCCGTGAAGAGGACTGGCCCTCATTAGTGCTGAACGCCCCAAATAGTCTTTCTTCTGTGCCCATGGGGGTGGTCCTGCAGGGTCTCCTTGGCTGAGTAGACAAGGGGAGGGTAAGGGCCTCAGTGAAAGTTTCTCTCTCACATGTTGCCCACTTCCAAGTGCCTTGCTAGGGTCTTTATATTTCCTAATAATGCTTGTTTGCTTGTTTGCTTTCTCTCTTTCTTTCTTTTTTTTTTAACAAACTAAGAAGCATCTCCATTAGTCCTGAAATAAATGCTCATAGGAAGCTAATAAATGCTCCATAAAGCTTGCACATGTCTCTCTAATGTAAGTTATTTATTTATAAAGCCAACCTTTGAAATTCTGCTGCAATGGCTCAGCAAGTTGGGCTAACTCTCTCAGCTCAGTGGCAGGCTTTATAAAGCTGCTCTTGGTTTCTTCTTTCAAAGACAGTGCTATCCTCAAGGTGAGTTTCAGCCGGTCACCTCCTCAAATGCTACACATTTGTCTCCAAGGGTGGGGTGGAGTTACTCTCCTTGCTTGAGTTTTGTTTGGCTCTTCTCTGATCTCTAATGACCTGTGGTCCTTTAGGGACTCAGGAATGGCACCTCTATCTTCCAAGTTGCTGAGGATCTCTGATTCCAGGAGCTTCATGTGCTCCACTCCTTCTACAGTTTCCTCCTCCTCCTCCTCCTCCTCCTCCTCAGCACACTGGATTTGGGGGCCTAAGACCCTAGTGCAGTGGGAGGAGAGGTCTGCACAGGAGTGCTAAGTAAATGTTAATGAATCAGCAGGTTCAGACTGGAATGTTTTCATAAATTAAGCCCAACATCTGGATGGCATTTGGCTTAAGAAACACCAAGAGCTTCCCACTTATCCCTTGATCAATCTTTCCCGAAGTGCATCATTTTTATTAGTCTTTTCCAAACAACTTTGATTTCATTATCCTCTGTAGCATAATTTTTTCTGTTTTATTATTTGCTCTTCTTCTTTCATTATTTCCTCCCTTCTACAAATGGTTCTAACTTCTTAATATGGATCCTAGTTCATTAAATTACAACTTTCTGGGACAAATTTTTTCTTTCTTGGTGATTGTCAGACTCATTAGTGTCTTTTTTTTTTTGACACACATGGATGTGTCTTGTGTGTAATTGGCTGATGACTTAAAGATGAGATAATTAACCCCTGGTCTCAAGAGGGTTCTATTTAAGGAAGGAGATAAGACAGTACATGTTAAGGGTTAAATTAATATCACAGTAGAACCAACTATAGGATTTCAGAGTAATGCTTATCAGTAACAGTTCTGAGGAGGAAGGGGGAACAAAGTCAGACCCTGCAGGGTAGGCTGGACCTGGAGTGGCTCAGAGGAGGGCCAGCAGGGACAACTTCATAAGCCCACCATGACCTGGGGAAAGACCACTCCCAAGGCAAGGAGACTGTGAGGTAAAAGGCGAGAGAAAGGAGCCAGGACCACAGTGCAGAGGAGCCTGGATGTGTTGACACCCTAGAGCATTGTCTGTGTGAAGTGACGCATCCTTGATTGTCTCAGCAGCAACATCATAAACAGAGAGAACTTAGTGATAGATGGTTTGACGGGGAGACACTAGAAGCAGGGGGACTGGAGGAGGGAGGAACGGTGGGCAGTGACAGGACGAGAGAACTTTCCACCTGAGTTTCTGGCTGTGGGAGGGGCAGGGGGCATGAGCGTGTTCCATTTGTGAAGCTCCTCCAAGTCAGGCACAGAGAGACCCATAGAGCAAAGAACACCTTCTGGACAAAGCGATGAGTCCCACTCTAGATGGGGGATGGAGGTGAGGCCTTGCTGGAGCTGTGTGCCTGAAACAGGCCTCCTGGAGGTCTATGCTTGTCCTAGCACCTGCTACCTCCTTTCAGGGCCATCAGGCAGCAGCAGGTAATGTGATAGTTGGGGCCCACTTGGGTGGCGGGGTTGGACTTCCTCCTCCCAGGTGTCTCCAAGCCTGGCATGACCCTAAGTAGGTGGGTATGGTCCCCATGAAAGCAGATCCCAGGAGCAGCGTCCAAGGATCACATCATTATGCTCAGCCTCCCCCCTTCTAAGGAAAACTTCTCACGTGCCAGCCCTGGGAGACACAGTGTCCTTTCTCCATGTTCCACAGCACTACAAGCCTGCGAACTCAGCACAGGCTTTTAAATGCAACATACGTAAAATTTTAAGTCCTGGAAGGGTCTTCAGATTCAGCGTCTCCCCACCTGTAGCTGGGCAGGTGCACATTACCTGAGGAGAGGACAGCGCCCTCTTGCGCTGAAGGGGGGATTTACCAGGCTCCGATCCCGCGAGGAGGAAGAGGACCCTTGCCCAGGATGAGCCTTTGGGTCCAGCCCAGTCAGTGACCCCACCCTTGTACAGCCGACCCCCAGCCCTCAAGCAGGCTGGGCCAAGGGCTCCCACCTCTGAGACTGGGCCCTTCTGGAAGTTTTCTAGTCCCAAGGAAATGATGGCTCTTCCAGGATGTAAATGCTCCAGAAACTCATCCACAGAGAAGGCACTTGCCTGAACCTCCCACAAACACATCTGGCCCCTAATTTTCTCATCAACAAGCCCTGAGGTTTTCACACAGGGCAATGCCTCCTTCAGTATTCACTCCAGCCCACAGAGCTCATCTCCACCAAAATCAGAATTTCTCTCAAGCCAAACCAGGCATCTTGCCAGGAATTCACTCACTCATTCATTCACTCATTCATTCGTTCATTCATTCACTCACAAAGGACATATTCCATTTGCACTGAACACCACAGAGGGAACGAACATCCGAAATCATTAACTCATCTCCTTCCTCACTCTTCAAGCAGACCCCATGAGCCTTCAAGGGTCCAACTGTCCCTTCCTTGGTTCCTTAGCAGATCCACTCCAGCTGGGGACCACTCATGTGGACCTTTGTCATAGGGATTCTCTCCAGGGCCCCATCTCTGCTTAGGAAGCACTATGCTGTCATTGGGTCTTTTTAGCTTCCAAGACTATCTTTCAGATAAAATTGTCATGCCTTCTCCTAGTCAGTGTCTGAGCTTTAAGATGTTTTTGGAGGCCTTCCTGATTTGGGGAGCTAGAGAGTCATTAAAGATAAGTCAATATGTTCTACTGTTTGTATTATATAGGCTCCTCCTCATTATTACTGAGTTCCGTTTGACTATTATAGTATTTACTTTGCCTTAGAAAATAAATCTGCCTGGTTGTCATGGCAAGTATTATTGGTAAGAGGACCCCAGGTCCTTAGCCAGCACGTTTTGTAACTGTCGGCTCTTAGGGTCAGAACGTGGCTTTCGTGGATCTGAACAAGGCAGCCTGTGCAGCCCAGAGAAAGCTCCAAGCCAACAGGAGCATCTGGGTTGATCCTTGGAACTTGGTCTCCTGGAGACCTTCTCTGAAAACCCAGTCTTAACTAGTCCCTTCACCCAGACAACTTTTGATCATATCACCTTATTTCCTTCAGAGAAATTATCATGAACTGAAATTATTTTATTTGCCCACTAGTTTGCTGTCCGTCTCTCTCAACTGCAAGGTGATCTACCCAAGTTCTCCTCTGAATCTCCAGTGCCACAATATAATAATGTGCCTGGGGAGAAGGGGCTTGACACCCATTTATAGAAAGGAATAGACATAACTTTACCCTCAGCATCTTCATCTGTCACTTAGGAACCAGGGTGTCATTCTCAAGGGACGCCTGCATGCTTTTGAGACACGGCACTGTGAAGTGGAAAGGTAAACCCATACTACAGTCAGCCTCATGTGGATTCTAACATAGCTTCCTAGCACTATGGGAATATTTCTCTTTTCAAAAAAAATACTGAGTGAATAAAACTCCTGTTACCTGAGGGTTCTAGGTACTAAGCCTTTCCCTTTTTGGTATAGTCTAGAAGTTAAAAATGTCTGTTTGTTACCAGCTGTGCATTGGTCCAGTATCACTCTAACATGGGCAGACCCAGGCATATGCTGGCATCCTGTGCAGCCATGGACCACTAGAACAAGTGACACCATCCAGGCCCAATTCCAGCCCCATCACTCCTGGGTGTGTGACCTTGGGGACATTATCTAACCTCTCTAGGCTTGAGTCTCTCATCTGAAAATCTGGGGAATATTAGTGCCTGCCTCATAAGATTGTTTAAATGACTGAATAAGATAATCCATGCAAAATGCCTAACATGCAATGAGTGCTCAGTAAGTACCAGTTCTTCCTCTTCTACCTCTCCTTCCCCTTTATCTCTGCCTTCTTCTCCTCTTTCTTCTTTCCTCTTTTTCTCCTTCTTCCTCTCCTCCTCCCCCTCCTTTTTCTTCTTCTTCCTCCCCTTCTTCTTCTTCTTCTTCCTCTATCCTTCTATTCCTCCTCCTTCTTAGTGAGAGTCTAAATAATAAACACACATCCTCTTACAATTAAGACTTTTTTATTGGCCTTACGAAAGCCACAGTGTATGAGCCAAGAAGTAGTGGGCACAGGATATGGGATCATTCTTTATATTAACCCATCCCTTTGAGCCACCTAATGCCCAAGATGTTCTTAGGCCAAGCTTCAGGTTTTACACCCTTCCTAAAGTGTAGGTACCACAACTAAAGCATCTAGGTGTGTCTATCCAGAGCAGAAAAGACAAGACCATCACCCACCTGCCCAGGACCTACACTAGGTTTCCGGTAGAGTAGCCCCAAATAGCATGCGCTGGGGGGTCACAAGATCACTGGTTGACTCATACTGAGCATTTTGAAAAACTATGCAATAATATGAATTATCCCAAAATACCAAGCAGAGATCATGGCTACAGAGGTCGAGTTGTGCTAGTAAACCACCTACATGACAAGGGGAAGGTCAAAAGCAGTTCCTATGGCAAATATTTGCCTGATTTGCACTGTTACCTCAAATCTTGCTTGATTTATCTGGAGGTCTCGAAGCCTTTCAAGTTCCCATTTGACGAGTGCCTGGAGGCCCAGGCGGGCGACCACACAGCTTGGCAGGTGTTAGGAATCTGGGCTGAGACATGTTAGTTAGAGTGTCCGAGTGGACTCCCCAGAGCCAGGGTCTGGAAGAGAAGCAGACAAACTGCCTTTGAGACTCCATCCTTCTCTGCCCATCATCAGAGGAGCAGCCCATCATCACCCACTGTGACCACACCGTGGTTGCCTTCTCCACATGAAGGTCATGTCACTGACCACCCATAAGACAGCAGGGCCCAGAACTATTTTGCTGGTAAGTGGGTGCAGTTTTCTGAGTCAGCATCATCACTGAAACAATATTTTGCAATATTTCTGGGACAAGGATGTAGCCTTGACCGCATGTGCCATGTGTTTTAAGTCCTGGTACTTATTAACTCCAAGTCTGAGTGTTACCTCTCTATGATAGGAGAGGCTTCCCACAGCCTGCGGAATAACTTTAAATCTCCTGAGAAGCACCACAATTTTGTCTGGTGGAGGTGAGACCTCATGATAGTTTAACTCTTCAGAGAGTAGTCTTTCTAAGGAGTATGGGGAATATGAAGAGAAGGAGGGAAGGGAAGCAAGTAGCAACTTGACCTTGACCAATGTAAAGCTCAGTTTCCTTGTTTATAATTTGGGGATAATAACACAGATGCAATACAAAGGATTCTAAAGTTGAAATAGCTGATCTCTCTATGCAGCACCCAGCATGTGGTGGATAACCCTAGCCCTGCCCCCTAAAATTGTCCTCTATTCTGCTCACCAGCCCAGTAGACTCCAGGTCTAGCAGTGGGGATAAGAACAGTGAGTTACACTTAAGGGGCAAGAACAGTGAAGAGGGAACAGGTGTCAGGATGGAGCACTCACTAGCAATGGGTCTGAGGGTGGTAAGGGTCAGACCTGGAGCTAGGATGCCAGGGCCTGGTCCTTCTTTGACAGCAGGTGTTGGACATGACAAAGCAGAGTCAAAGCCAATTGAAATCAGACCAAACATAGGCCAGCACCAAACCTGGACCCTGGAAGAAGAGCTGCTCCTATCCTGGCCCTGTGACATTTGCACACATAAGGCCCCTTCTCAACGCAGGAACTCGGGGGTCTCAAGACGCTGCCCACTAACAAGGATGAGTAAGGCCTCCACAGGAATAATAACACTGGGCTAAGCCTCCTGAAGCCACAGTTACAGTTTTGAATTAATTTTGTTCCTTCCTTCCTTCCTCCCTCCCTCCCATCCTTCCTTCCTTCCTTTCTTTCTCTTTAAATCAGTTTAAATCTGTGTAAGGGTAACCATCATGGAAGTCAAATATATCATCACTGGATAATACTTCTCATTAAATCCTTTGCACTTAGTTCTGTGTTTTTACATCTCTTTTTAACATTGTTTAGAAAAATGAGACTGAGGCCGTTAGGCTGTCAAATTCAATTTGGTTCAGTTTGTAATGTGCTCACAAGTCTTTTGAACTTCAGTATTTTCTAATTTCAATCAGAGCTTGCCACGAAACAAATGAAGTCTGGGCATTTGTGTCTGATGTGATGACAATGCTATGATTGGCATATAATCCTATGTATTGTCCTTTCTTTCCTCTTTAATTAATGCTCACTCTCAGATGAACCCCAGCCAGGTATGATTGTGAAGTATTTTAGACACTTATGATTTTAGATGTGTTGTGTTTATGCTGAAAATGTCCTAATCATTTAGACTTACTTCCCCTTCTAGTGCATGTTCTGTATTATCACTCATAAATAAATTAAAGTAGACATGGAAATAGAAGTAGGCACGGTATGAACACTTTTAGGTATTAAACCCTTTGAATTTTCACAACAATGAAGTGGGTACTTTTATTTTTCCAATTTTACAGATGATAAAACAGACAATGAAGTTAAGTAACTTGTCCAAGTTCACAAGTTGTAAATGACTGAAACAAACCCCAAGGCCAGAGTCAAGTTCCAGATCTTGAACACTTAAACCATTACAGATTAGGGAAAAATTTAACTGCTATTTCTTCAAATAATTTTTCTGGGCCTTTCTCTCTCTTCTCCTTCTGGGACCCCTATAATGCAAATGCTCTCATGCTTGATGTTGTCCCAAAGGTTCCTCAAGCTATCTCCACTTCTAAAAATTCTTTCATTTTGCTGCTGTCTGGGTGAGTTCCATTGTTTTGTCTTCCAGCTCACTGATTAATTCTTCTACCTCATCCAGTCTGCTTTTGAACCCCTCTAGTGATTTTACAGTTCAGTTATAACATCTGTCTCTTTGTTGACGTTCTCACTGTGTTTATTCATTCTTCTCCTGAGTTCAGTGAGTATCTTTATGACCATTACCTTGAACTCTTTATCAGGTAGATTTTTATCTCTGTTTTGTTTGGCTCTTTTTTTTTTTTTGAAGTTTTGTTATATCTATTGGAACATAATTCTGTTTCTCCTCATTTTGCCAAATTCTCTGTATTTTTTTTTTTTGTTGTTATGTGTTAGGTAAATCAGCTATCTCTTCCATCCTGAAGGTGTGACCATATTTAGGACATGTCCTGTGCAGCTCAAGGCACCATCCCACATGGCCACCAGAGCCAGGCGCTCAAGGGATGACCCCTATGTGGGCTGTGTGGACTCCGCTGTTGTGACAGGGCTGTGGCTGTTACTGCAGCATACGAGCCAGTGGGGCTGGTCCCTGGACTGGCTTCAGGGCCCACCCACAACTGCGTTCATGCTTGTGGGCAAGGCTATCGCTCTGCCAGTTGTGAGGCCCAACCAAGGTGCAGGGACGGGCAGGGCTCTCAGCAGTGCATACCCTCTGACCCTAATAGGTTAGAAGGGAATTTCAAAAATGGCACCTTCCAACACTGGCATTAGCAAGGGAATAGCACCAACCAGTGTCTCAGTCCCCAGGGAGCATCCCAAGTGGTTCCTGCCTCCATGACAGATGCTTCAAGATTAGTAAGTGGGTTCCCTTCACCTATGGTCCATGCTCTTTTTTTTTTTCCTTTTTTTAAAACATCTTTATTGGATTATAACTGCTTTACAATGCTGTGTTAGTTTCTGCTGTATAACAAAGTCAATCAGCTATATGTGTACATATAGCCCCATATCTCCTCCCGCTTGCATCTCCCTCCCACACTCTCTATCCCACCCCTCTAGGTGGTCACAAAGCACCAAGCTGATCTCCCTGTGCTATGCAGCTGCTTCCCACTAGCTATCGATTTTACGTTTGATAGTGTATATATGTCCATGACACTCTCTCACTTCGTCCCAGCTGACCCTTCCCCCTCCCGATGTCCTCAAGTCCATTCTCTAAGTCTGCATCTTTATTCCTGTCCTGCCCCTAGGTTCTTCAGAAACTTTTTTTTTTTTTTACTTTCCATATATACGGTATTTGTTTTTCTCTTTCTGACTTACTTCACTCTGTACGACATTCTCTAAGTCCATCAGCCTCACTACAAATAATTCAATTTCGTTTCTTTATATGGCTGAGAAATATTCCATTGTATATATGGGTCACATCTGCTTTATCCATTCATCTCTTGATGGACACTTAGGTTGATTCCATGTCCTGGCTACTGAAAATAGAGCTGCAATGAACATTGTGGTAAATGACTCTTTGAATTATGGTTTTCTCAGGGTATATGTCCAATGGTGGGATTGCTGGGTCATGTGGTAGTTCTATTTTTAGTTTTTTAAGGAACCTCCATACTGTTCTCCATAGTGGCTGTATCAATTTACATTCCCACGAACAGTGCAGGAGGGTTCCCTTTTCTCCACACCCTCTACAGAATTTATTGTTTGTAGATTTTTTTGATCATGGCCATTCTGACAGGTGTGAGGTGATACCTCACTGTAGTTTCGATTTGCATTTCTATAATGATTAGTGATGTTGAGCATCCTTTCATGTGTTTGTTGGCAGTCTGTATACCTTCTTTGGAGAAATGTCTATTTACGTCTTCTGCCCATTTTTGGATTCAGTTATTTGTTTTTTAATATTGACCTGCATGAGCTGTTTGTACATTTTGAAGATTAATCCTTTGTCAGTTGCTTCATTTGCAAATATTTTCTCCCATTCTGAGGGTTGTCTTTTGGTCTTGTTTATGGTTTCCTTTACTGTGCAAAAGCTTTTAAGTTTCATTAGGTCCTATTTGTTTATTTTTGTTTATATTTCCATTTCTCTAGGAGGTGGGTCAAAAAGGATCTTGCTGTGATTTATGTCACAGAGTGTTCTGCCTAAGTTTTCCTCTAAGAGTTTGATAGTGTCTGGCCTTACATTTAGGTCTTTAATCCATTTTGAGTTTACTTTTGTGTATGGTGTTAGGGAGTGTTCTAATTTCATTCTTTTACATGTAGCTGTCCAGTTTTCCCAGCAGCACTTATTGAAGAGGCTGTATTTTCTCCATTGTATATTCTTGCCTCCTTTATCAAAGATAAGGTGACAATATGTGCATGGGTTTTTCTCTGGGCTTTCTATCCTGTCCCATTGATCTATATTTCTGTTTTTGTGCCAGTGCCATACTGTCTTGATTACTGAAGCTTTGTAGTATAGTCTGAAATCAGGGAGCCTGATTCCTCCAGCTCCAATTTTCTTTCTCAAGATTGCTTTGGCTATTCAGGGTCTTCTGTGTTTCCATACAAATTGTGAAATTTTCTGTTCTAGTTCTGTGAAAAAATGTCTTTGGTAGTTTGATAGGGATTGCATTGAATCTGTAGATTGTGTTGGGTAGTATAGCCATTTTCACGATGTTGATTCTTCCATCCAAGAACATGGTATATCTCTCCATCTGTTTGTATCATCTTTAATTTCTTTCATCAGTGTCTTATAGTTTTCTGCATACAGCTCTTTTGTCTCCTTAGGTAGATTTATTCCTAGGTAATTTATTCTTTTTGTTTCAATGGTAAATGAGAGTGTTTCCTTAATTTCTCTTTCAGATTTTTCATCATTAGTATATAGGAATGGAAGAGACTTCTGTGTATTAATTTTGTATGCTGCTACTTTACCAAATTCATTGATTAGCTCTAGTATTTTTCTGATAGCATCTTTAGGATTCTCTATGTATAATACCATGTAATCTGCAAACAGTGACAGTTTTACTTCTTTTCCGATTTGGATTCCTTTTATTTTTCTTCTCTGATTTCTGTGGCTAAAACTTCCAAAACTATGCTGAATAATAGTGGTGAGAGTGGACACCCTTGTCTTGTTCCTGATCTTAGTGGAAATGGTTTCAGTTTTTCACCATTGAGAACGATGTTGGCTGTGGGTTTGTCATATATGGCCTTTATTATGTTGAGGTAAGTTCCCTCTATGCCTACATTCCGGAGGGTTTTTATTATAAATGGGTGTTGAATTTTGTCAACAAAATTCAACATTGCATCTATTGAGATGATCATATGGTTTTTATTCTTCAATTCATTAATATGGTTTATCATATTGACTGATTTGTACATATTGAAGAATCCTTGCATTCCTGGGATAAACCCTACCTGATCATGGTGTATGATCCTTTTAATGTGCTGTTGGATTCTGTTTGCTAGTACTGTGTTGAGGATTTTTGCATCTATGTTCATCAGTGATATTGGCCTGTAGTTTACTTTTTTTGCGACAACTTTGTCTGGTTTTGGTATCAGGTTGATGGTGGCCTCATAGAATGAGTTTGGGAGTGTTCCTCTCTCTGCTATGTTTTGGAAGAGTTTGAGAAGGATAAGTGTTAGCTCTTCTCTAAATGTTTGATAGAATTCCCCTGTGAAGCCAACTGGTCCTGGGCTTTTGTTTGTTGGAAGATTTTTAATCACGGTCTCAATTTCAGTGCTTGTGACTGGTCTGTTTATATTTTCTATTTCTTCCTGGTTCAGTCTCAGAAGGTTGTACTTTTCTAAAAATTTGTCCATTTCTTCCAGGTTGTCCATTTTATTGGCATATAGTTACTTGTAGTAATCTCTCATGATCCTTTGTATTTCTGCAGTTAGTTGTTCCTTCTCCTTTTTCATTTATAATTCTATTGATTTGAGTCTTCTCCCTTTTATTCTTGATGAGTCTGGCTAGTGGTTTATCAATTTTGTTTACCTTCTCAAAGAACCAGCTTTTAGTTTTATTGATCTTTGCTACTCTTTCTTTCATTTCTTTCTGATCTGATTTTTATGATTTCTTTCCTTCTGCTAACTTTGGGGATTTTTTTGTTCTTCTTTCTCTAATTGCTTTAGGTGTAAGGTTTGGTTGTTTATTTGAGATGTTTCTTGTTTCTTGAGGTAGGATTGTATTGCTATAAACTTCCCTCTTACAACTGCTTTTGCTGCATCCCATAGGTTTTGGGTCATCGTGTTTTCATTGTCATTTGTTTCTAGGTATTTTTTTATTTCCTCTTTGATTTCTTCAGTGATCTCTTCGTTGCTTAGTAGTGTATTGTATGTCCTCCATGTGTTTTTTTTTTGTTTTTTTTTTTTCCAATACACGGGCCTCTCACTGTTGTGGTCTCTCCCTTTGCGGAGCACAGGCTCCGGACGCACAGGCTCAGCGGCCATGGCTCACGGGCCCAGCGGCTCCGCAGCATGTGGGATCTTCCCAGACCGGGGCACAAACCCATGTCCCCTGCATCAGCAGGCGGAATCTCAACCACTGCACCACCAGGGAAGCCCTGTTTGTATTTTTTACAGATTTTTTTCCTGTAATTGATATCTAGTCTTTTAGAGTTGTGGTCGGAAAAGATACTTGATACGATTTCAATTTTCTTAAATTTACCAAGGCTTGATTTGTGACCCAAGATATGATCTATCCTGGAGAATGTTCCATGAGCACTTGAGAAGAAAGTGTATTCTGTTGTTTTTGGATGGAATGTCCTATAAATATCAATTAGGTCCATCTTGTTTAATGTATCATTTAAAGCTTGTGTTTCCTTATTTATTATCATTTTGGATAATCTGTCCATTGGTGAAAGTGGGGTTTTACAGTTCCCTACTATGATTGTGGTAATGTCAATATCCCCTTTTATGGCTGTTAGTATTTGCCTCATGTATTGAGGTGCTCCTATGTTGGGTGCATAAATATTTACAATTGTTATATCTTCTTCTTGGATTGATCCCTTGAACATTATGTAGTGTCCTTCCTTGTCTCTCGTAATAGTCTTTGTTTTAAAGTCTATTTTGTCTGATACGAGAATTGCTACTCCAGCTTTCTTTTGATTTCCATTTGCATGGAATATCATTTTCCATCCCCTCACTTTCAGTCTGTGTGTGTCCCTAGGTCTGAAGTGGGTCTCTTGTAGACAGCATATATACAGGTCTTGTTTCTGTAACCATTCGGCCAGTCTATGTCTTTTAGTTGGAGCATTTACTCCTTTTACATTTAAGGTAATTATCGATATGTATGCTTGTATTATCATTTTCTTAATTGTTTTGGGTTTGTTATTGTAGGTCTTTTCCTTCTTTTGTGTTTCCTGCCTAGAGAAGTTCATTTAGCATTTGTTGTAAAGCTGGTTTGGTGGTGCTGAATTCTCTTAGCTTTTGCTTGTCTGTAAAGGTTTTAATTTCTCCATCAAATCTGAATGAGATCCTTGCTGGGTAGAATAATCTTGGTTGTAGGTTTTTCCCTTTCATCACTTTAAATATGTCTTGCCACACCCTTCTGGCTTGCAGAGTTTCTGCTGAGAAATCAGCTGTTAACATTAACCTTATGGGGATTCCCTTGTATGTTATTCATTGCTTTTCTCTTGCTGTTTTTAATATTTTGTCTTTGTATTTAATTTTTTATAGTTTGATTAAAAGGTGTCTTGGCATGTTTCTCCTTGGATTTATCTTGCATGGGACTCTCTGAGCTTTCTGGACTTGACTGACTTTTCCCTTTTCCATATTAGGGACGTTTTCAACTATAATCTCTTCAAATATTTTCTCAGTCCCTTTCTTTTTTTCTTCTTCTTATGGGATCCCTATAATTCAAATGTTGGTGCGTTTAATGTTGTCCCAGAGATCTCTGAGACTGTCCTCAATTCTTTTCATTCTTTTTTCTTTATTCTGCTCTGTTGTAGTTATTTCCACTATCTTATCCTCTAAGTCATTTATCCGTTCTTCTGCCTCAGTTATTCTGCTACTGATTCCTTCTAGAGAATTTTTAATTTCATTTATTGTGTTGTTCATCATTGTTTGTTTGCTCTTTAGTTCTTCTATGTCCTTCTTAAATGTTTCTTGCATTTTCTCCATTCTATTTCCAAGATTTTGGATCATCTTTACTATCATTACTCTGAATTCTTTTTCAGGTAGACTGACTATTTCCTCTTCATTTGTTTGCTCTGGTGGGTTTTTACCTTGCTCCTTCATCTGCTGTGTATTTCTCTGTCTTTTCATTTTGCTTAACTTACTGTGTTTAGGGTCTCCTTTTTGCATGCTGCAGGTTTGTAGTTCCCATTGTTTTTGGCATCTGCCCCCAGTGGGTAAGGTTGTTTGAGGGGGTTGTGTAGGCTTCCTGGTTGAGGAGACTGGTGTCTGTGTTCTGGTGGATGAGGCTGGATCCTGTCTTTCTCGTGGGCAGGACCACGTCTGGTGGTGTGTTTTGGGGTGTCTGTGAACTTATTTTGATTTTAGGCAGCCTCTCTACTAATGGGTGGGGTTGTGTTCCTGTCTTGCTAGTTGTTTGGTATGGGGTGTCCAGCGTTGTTGCCTGCTGATCATTGAGTGGAGCTGGTCTTAGTTGAGTTGGAGATTGATGGGAGAGCTTTTGCTGTTTGATATTACATGGAGCCTGGTGGTCTCTGGTGGTCCAATGTCCTGAACTCATTTCTCTCACTTAACATGGTCCAATGTCCTGAACTCAGTTCTCTCACTTAACAGGCTCAGGCCTGACACCTGGCTGGAGCACCAAGACCCTGTCAGCCACATCTCTAGAAGAAAAGGGATTAAAAAAAAAAAAGAAGAAGGAAAGAAAATATAAATAAATAAAATAAAGTTATTAGAATAAAAAAAATTATTAGAAGTAAAAAAATAAAAAAGATAGAAAGAAGAGAGTAACAAAACCAATAAAGAAATCCACCAACGATAACAAGCGCTGAAAACTATACTAAAAAAAAAAAAAAAAAAAAAGACAGACAGAACCCTAGGACAAATGGTAAAAGCAAAGCTATACAGACAAAATCACACAAAGAAGCATACACATACACACTCACAAAAATAGAAAAAGAAAAAAATAAATATATATTTTAAAAAAAGGAAGAGAGCAACCAAAGCAATAAACAAATCTACCAATGATAATAAGCTCTATATACTAAACTAAGATAAACCTAAAACCAGAAACAAATTAGATATAGAAAGCAAACCCCAAGTCTGCAGTTGCTCCCAAAGTCCACCACCTCAATTTTGGGATGATTCGTTGTCTATTCAGGTATTCCACAGATGCAGGGTACATTAAGGTGACTGTAGAGATTTAATCCACTGTTCCTGAGGTTTCTGGGAGAGATTTCCCTTTCTCTTCTTTGTTCACATAGCTCCTGGGGTTCAGCTTTGGATATGGCCTTGCTTCTGCATGTTGGTCGCCTGAGGGCATCTCTTCTTCGCTCAGACAGGATGGGGTTAAAGTAGCAGCTGATTAGGGGGCTCTGGCTCACTCAGGCCGGGGGGAGAGAGGGGTATAGAATGCGGGGCAAGCCTGTGATGGTAGAGGTCAACGTGATGTTGCAGCAGCCTGAGGCACGCCATGTGTTCTCCCAGGGAAGTTGTCCCTGGATCATGGGACCCTGGCAGTGGCGGGCTGCACAGGCTCCTGGGAGGGGAGGTTTGGATAGTGATCTGTGCTTGCACACAGGCTTCTTGGTGGCTGCAGCAGCAGCCTTAGCGTCTCATGCCCATCTCTGTGGTCTGTGCCGATAGCCACGGCTCGCACCCGTCTCTGGAGCTCCTTTAAGCAGCACTCTTAATCCCCTCTCCTCGCGCACCCCAAAACAATTGTTTCTTGCCTCTTAGGCAGGTCCAGACTTTTTCTAGGACTCCCTTCTGGCTAGCTGTGACCCACTAGCCCCCTTCAGACTGTGTTCATGCAGCCAACCCCAGTCCTCTCCCTGGGATCTAAGCTCCGAAGCCCGAGCCTCAGCTCCCAGCCTCCACCTGCCCTGGTGGGTAAGCAGACAAGCCTCTCAGGCTGGTGAGTGCTGGTCAGCACTGATCCTCTGTGAGGGAATCCCTCTGCTTTGCCCTCTGTACCCATTGTTGGGCTCTCCTCTGTGGCTCCGAAGCTCCCCCCCTCCCCACCCACCCCCCGTCTCTGCCAGTGAAGGGGCTTCCTAGTGTGTGGAAACTTTTCCTCCTTCCCAGCTCCCTCCCAGAGGTGCAGGTCTCGTCCCTATTCTTCTGTCTCTGTTTTTTCTTTTTTCTTTTGCCCTACCCAGGTACAAGGGGTATGTGACTTCTTGCCTTTCAGGAAGTCTGAGGTCTTCTGGCAGTGTTCAGTAGGTGTTCTGTAGGAGTTGCTCCACTTGTAGATGTATTTCTAATGTATCTGTGGTGAGGAAGGTGATCTCCACATCTTACTCCTCTGCCATCTTGAAGGTCCTCCCTGGTCCATGTCCTTTTTAATCTGGTGTTTTTGCATTGGTTTTCAGGTTGAGTGAGTCTGTATGTGGGCCCTTTAAAAGTGGCCATGGGTGGTGACTTATTTTTCCTCTGGTTTCTTTCAAGAATTTTTTTCCTTATCTTTGATTTTCTGTAGTTTGAAAATGATACGCCTAGGTGGAGTTTTTGTTTGTTTGTTTGTTTGTTTTTAGTGTTTATCTTGCTTGGTGTTCTATGAGATTCCTAGAGCTGTAGTTTGGTGTCTGACATTAATTTGGGGAAATCTCATTCATTATTGTTTCCAACATGTCCTCTATTTTTTTCTGTCTTCTCTGATATTCCCATTACACATATGTTATACCTTTTGCAGTTGTTCCACAATCCTTGGATATTCCATTCTGTTTTATTTTAGTCTTTGTTCGTTTTGCTTTTGGGTTTTGAAGGGTTCTGTTGATATACCCTCTAGCACAGAGATTCTTTCTTCAGCCATATCCAGTCTACTAATAAACCTGTCAAAGGCATTCTTCATTTGGGTTACAGTGATTTTCATCTCTAGCATTTCATTTTGGTTCTTTCTTAGGATTTCCACCTCTCTGCTTATATTTAGTCATGCTTGCTGTCTAATGGTCCATTAGAATGTTAGCATATTAATCATGGTTGTTTTAAATTTCTGATCTGATAATTCCAATGTCTCTGCCACGTCTGGTTCTAATGCTGGGGAAGCGGAGGCTTTCTGTAATCCTAAAATTAGGTCTTTGTGTTTTAGTGAGCCTGTACCTCTGTGAATTTCCCAAGGGTTTTTCAGTTTTACACCTTGGTTGGGACAGGATGGCTGGAGTGGGCTGGAGTTGGGTATTTACCTTCCCCAGGTTAGTTAGTTCTTGATAATACCCCAGCAGGTTAAGCTCTGGTTAACTAGTTTCCCCTGAGGTGAGGCTTTGTTAAGAAGAACAAAGTGTTCTGGTGTATTCCAAAAATAGTTCCCTTTCCCTTTCTTCTGCCAGAAGCATGAGCAGATTTTTCTCTGGTATTTACTGTGGGAACCTGGTCAAGCTCCTGGAGGTTGTGGGGGCCTTCCTATGTCTGGGTTCTCCTGGAGTTTTTAGCTCTCAGATTTGTCTGCACTGAGCCTCTAGCAATTCATCAATTACAGTTCACATTTTCCTATCTCACCACTGGTTCCCAAGGCTGTTTCCTTGTGTGAGTCTCTGCTTTGGTAAGCTGTGACTCTGTATTCGCCTGTCTGTCTCCTCAATCCTAGGACCAGTGGTTTGCCCTGTGTCCTTCCCTCTTTTATGGATCAAGAAGAGTTGTTGATTTTTCAGTCTATTCAGCTTTTCCCCCCCTCTATTATTGATTTTGGCAACTACTTTGAGGGAAAACCACCAAGTGTTGAGCTTATTTTATGTGGTTTACTTCTCTCAGGCATTCTTGCCACTTAATTCCTAGCTACGTTGGTATCTCGTCAATGCTTTCAATAGCTGTTTATTTTGCATTTTATCTGGATTTTAAAATTTTTCTTGGCAGAAGAGTTGGTCTACTTCAAGCTACTCTATTTTTGTCATACATAGAAACCCCTTTAAATTTTTATTTTATGAGAAACAGAGTAACATACAGCCACAACTCTAGAAGTAGGAAGATCTGTGATCCATTTTTGGCTCTGTCACTCACTAACGTTGGGAACTTGAACCTGTTTCTTAACCCCTTAGTGAACACATTTACAAAGTCATATGGTTATTGGAGCAGACATTTTAATGGAGAAAACATAATAAGAATAAATATATTACAAAACATGATTAATGGTATTAATAAATTATAATTATATATCCTTGCCATATAGATATTATTTAATGATATGGGAATGGATAGCATATTTTATGGAAACAGGACAAAGAAGAGAAGATATTCCAAAACAAAGTTCTGAGTAATTATATCAACATGTTAAAATTGGGTACAGAAAGAAAGTTGAGAATAGTAGGTGAAAAATTGTGGGAATGTGGCATTACAGTAGATGGGAAAGGAGAATGTTGCCAGAACAAAGAGGTAGACAGCTCTGTCAAATGCTGCTATGATATGAAGTAAGAAGAGGGCAAAATATTGAGCACTGAATTTGACATATGAAAATTGTTGGAAACTTTGACAAGAGCTATTTCAGTAGATTTTTGTGGACAAAACCAGAAAGGGATGAGTTGAAAAGTGAATCAGAGATTTAAACAAGGGAGACAGCCTGTTTAGACAACGTTGTCAAGAAGTTTAGCCTTGAAGAGAGGGCAGGAAGTGGAGTTATGCTTGCTAAATCTCAGTAGAGTGCTTCTCAATATCTACGCCTCTCCACCTCATAAACTGAAGAGCTCCCCAACCTCAGTACTGATTTTGTCTTTCCCTCATCTTTTTCAATGAGCCCTTCCTTTTGTTGCCCATTCATATGGCTACTCTTTCTCCTTTCCTTTGCTTGGTGGTAAAACAAATATTATCTTGGGTTAGTCTTTTGTTTTTAACTGAGGGTGAGTTCTTTTTCATATTTTTAAATACTATTTCAGATTATGGTTACTTTAGATAAATTAGTTGGTAGTTAATATCTTGTATTTATTTAAACTTTCCAAAATAGCAGAATCATTTGTCCTAAAACAGTAATTGTTACATTGCAGAGTTCCTATAGCAAATTTAAAAGATAGATTGCAGGCAAAGCAGTAGGGTAGAGTACAATATCCACAGGATTCTGAGCCAGAAAATCCTGAGTTCAAGTCCAACTTCTGTATGTCAGCTGGGACAATTTATTAATCTTAATTTTATAGATTTTCTATATGGAGAGATTTATATAGATTTATCTATATAGAGAGACTATATATAAATTATATATATATTTATATATAAAATCTATCATTTAAGTATATCTTTAATTATGTATCTATGTACTATATGTATGTGCACACCTATGTGTATATGTATATCTATTTATATCTCTCTTTAGAGATCTATTGAGATGCCTCAATGAGATATTCAAATACTGGCCATACAACAAACAGTAGTTCCTCTTTTCCTTTTTCCTCAGCTCTCCATCCCATTAGCTAACCAGCAATACAGCTTTTAAAAAAATATATCCTTCTTTCTTCCTTTTCCAAGTTTCTCTTGTTATTTATTGACAGTATCCCTTGCTATTGGCCACTCATCTTTCCCATCTCCTAGGCATCATTCATTCCAGTGCAATCAATTCAAAAAATTTATTTTGCAACATCCTGGGTCACACACTAGACTATTTTTGGCACTCATTATCTCCTTTCATTTCGTAGGCTATTTACTCAGCCTGCAGTTCCAAAAACTGTTTCTTTCTCTATCACTACTGCTAAAATTATGTCAAGAGCCATTTAATAGAACCAGCCTTCCCTTTCCACACTCACCCAATTCTTACGTCTCTTCCCTAATTTCCATCCAACCTCTGCCAAATCACTCTGTATTTTCATATTATTGTCTGAATCCCTCACTACTTGCTCTGCATGTTTTTAGATTTAAAATATTCTGCCTTCTCTCAAGTCCTGTCCTAAGGGCTGGCTACATAATTTGTAGGGCCCAGGGAAAAATAAAAATGGGAGTCCCTTGTTCAGCAAACAGGAAAAGGAGTACAGTTAAAAATGAAAAACTGTAAGGTTTTCCTTTAAAAATATTTTATTACTCAGAGAATGTAATGGGGCAATAGTGACATCATTTACTCTCAAAATGACATGACATAACATAGCCTAAAAGGAACAGGGAAGCCTCCAGGCAGTGTCTTCATTCTCTCCTGAAACCATGGCCACTCTAGCCAGTGCTGTTGCTTTTGCTGCAGCCTCCACTGCCACCACTGTCAGTCTAGGCCCAGGTCCCCAGAAATAACAACCCCCTTAGGGCCCTGCAGTGTCCCACACTGCTCCAGGCAGTGCTGAGCAGCCAAGCTGGTGGCTGGGCATGCAAGGTGTCTGCTGCCCACAGTGCACACTGGCTTGGCAGGTGCCTGCGCACATGGGCCCACCCAGTGCAGGGTCCTCTACTCAGGCATGTGCTCCAGTGTCACATCAGACTTCATTTACAAAACACAAGTCCAAAGATGAAATTATTAAGGATTTCAAGATGGCCACAGAAGAACATTAAACCAAGTGTGGGGCTCTTCTGAGAAGGAGGCTCAGGTGATGGTACTGCTTGCATGCCCATGAAGCTAGTCCTGCCTGGGGTGTCTGTCCCTCTGTTGTGGGCTCCCATGAGAGCAGGGAGAATCTAGCCATTGTGTGTCTAGGATGGACACGGTCTCAACTAGTATACCTTACTTTCTTTCTGACTTCCAAATTACAGTTAAGAGAGGCTCAGAACCTAAGCATTCAAAGTTTACACCAGCATAGACTCTTTTTAGAAATGTGAACTGCCAACATTGTTTACCTTATATTGTCAACAATATAATCTGAGAGAAAAAATTAATTTAGTAACTTATATAGTTACTGATTTTAAGAATAGATTTTTTTAACACTTAAGAAGTTCCCAAGTGATATTTACTAGTAAAGTTATATATTTTTCTAAATGACCCTGGTTATGTTTTTCTTTTTTTTAATTGAGATATAGTTGATGTACATTAGTGGTCCCCAACCTTTTTGGCACCAGGGACTGGTTTCATGGAAGACAATTTTTCCACGGACAGGGGTGTGGGGGTGGGGAGGTGAGGATGGTTCGGGCATTAATGTGAGCGATGGGGAGCGATGGGGAGCGGCAGATGAAGCTTTGCTCATTTGCCTGTCACTCGCCTCCTGCTGTGTGGCCCAGTTCCTAACAGGCCGTGGACCAGTCCTCAGCTTGGGGGTTGGGGAACCCTGATATACAATATTATATAACTTTCAGGTGTACAACATAGTGATTCACAATTTTTAAAAGTTATAGTCCATTTATAGTTATAATATATTGGCTATATCCCCTGTGTTGTATTATATGTCCTTGTAGCTTATTTATTTTATACATAGTAGATTGCCCCTCCCCCCTTCCCTCTGTGTACTGGTAACCACTAGTTTGTTCTCCATATCTGTGAGTCTGTTTCTTTTTTGTTATATTCACTAGTATGTTTTATTTTTTAGATTCCACATATATGTGACATCACACTGTATTTGTCTTTCTCTGTCTGACTTATTTCACTTAACATAATACCTTCCAAATCCATCCATGTTGTTGCAAATGACAAAATTTCAATTGCTGAATAGTATTCCATTTTGTGTGTGTGATTGTGTATGTATGTGTGTGTGTGTATATATATATATATATATATATATATATATCACCTTCTTTATCCATTCATGCATCAGTGGACACTTAGGTTGGTTCCATATTTGGCAAGTGTAACCAATGCTGCTGTGAATATAGGGGTGCACTATGTTTTCAAGTTAGTATTTTCTTTTCTTTTCTTTTTTTGGATAAATACCCAGGAGTGGAATTGCTGGGTCTTACAGTAGTTCTATTTTTAGTTTTTTGAGAAACCTCCATACTGTTTTCCATAGTGGCTGTACCAATATACATTCCCGCCAACAGTGTATGAGGGTTCCCTTTTCTCCACATCCTCGTCATTTGTTGTTTGAACTTCAGAGTACCTTCTGCACACACACAACTTTTCCAATATCAGCATCGGTTTGTTTCTAGCCTTGGATACTTCATGCCCTCAAATGTTTTTCCCTTTTGCCTCTCAAAGTAACCAGCACTCCGGAGCTTAAACTCAGGGACAGAGGTGAAAACTGAAAAGGAGGCTCATCAATTGGCCAAGGCCCATTGGAGTGTTTCTCTGAAGTATCAGCCTCCAGAAAGACAAAGGCTACTGATGATGACTGTGCTCTTTCTGGTCCCCCTGCCCTGTATCCTATAGGCAGTCCACCCAGCTAGGGGTTTCTAAAGAAAAGTGGTGGAATCTCCCAAGGCTCTGTGTTTGGGCTTTGGGAGCCACCTTGTCACTGTAAATATACAGGACTTGGTGTGTTCTCTGCAATCCCTGTCTGACTGACTATATGCCAAATCCTCTCCCCTGTGAGTGATCATCTGGGAGATCTGGTTCTGCTTGAAATGGAGATTCCTTGGGCTAATAATCATGTGCAGCAGCCTCTAGATCCCAGAAGGAATGACAATTCCTTCTCACCCTGCCAGGTGGAAAGCAGGAGAATTCATTTTACAAGCCTTCATTGAAGAGTGTGAAGAAAAGAGGATGTGCTTTGGAGTCACACTAACTCAGGAGCCACCACTTATTAATTATGACTTTGGCCAAAACTTTCAACTTCTTTAAGCCATGTTTTTTTTTTTTATCATTTGTAAGATGCGAATAATAATATTTTCCTTTTGGCATCATATAAAGGTTAAGTTTAATGCATGTAGGAATTCCTAGCAGAGAGGCTGGCACATGGATGAAAATGGATAAATATTAGTTACTATTTTTTATGCAAAGAAATAAACAAGTGATCATAAAGAATGTTAAGAATCACATTGTCTAATCTTCACACTTTATTTTTTTCCCTCACGCAAGGACACTGAGTCCTATAATCTCTATACATTCTAATTACTGAAGACATTTTGTTTGTTTTCTTCTTATTGTAGGAATTGAATGCTTTTTTTTCCTTAGAGAGCTCCAACCTTGTAGCCTAAATCACGTTTGTTCCTCATTTCAGGCATAACGGGGTGGACCTGCTGAGGCCATTTTGTATATTTCCATTTCAAGAGGATGGAGAGTAGGAATGTGGTAACTTGGAGCAAGTATGATGGTCCAGTGTGGCCCAGAGAGGTGGTTCTGTGTACAGTAGGGTGGACTCTCTCTAGATTGGCCTGTACTACATGAACTAAAGAGACAGAAGTTCAAAAAATAAGGAGACATATTTCACTAAAAACCATGTGAGAACTGGAGATTGAGGAGGAACCCTCCTTGGAGTCCAGTACAATAGTGTTTCATGTGTAGTGGTCAGAAGTACTTTTGCCAAATCAGTTGTTGGGGCATGCTGAAATGTCAGAGAGAAGTGTGAAAGAGTTTGAAATGGAAACTAGAAAGGATTATTAATTGCCCTGTCCACTGAGCCCTCTGGTTTACCTCTACCTTTCACTGCCTTTTAGCTGTTTTACAATTGTGAAAAACTGATAATAATGCAAATGATTCTTGTCTGTAGAAATACAAATTAACTATGTTCAGTGGAATTCAATTATTGCCCTATGGATATTCCCGTTTTGCATCCAAGTTAATTTTAACATCTCTTGTCTTCCTATGAATGAGTGGTACCTTAAATTCACCTTTGAACCAGTTGAAAGAAACATCTAACACATACTCATTGCATTATTATTATTCCAACATTATTATACTTATATTATTAATAAGTAAAAATATAATACTTGACAAATGTTCTTTTAATAAATATCTGTATGAGAGACTTGGTTATAGCCTCTTTAAAATAATCTTTTAACAGTTTGGGACATCCTTCACTGAGATGCCCAGTGGATTCACCTGACAGAGGCAGGTACAATGCCTTTGGGGTGCCCCTGGTTTGAATCCTGTTCCCATTCAGTGGCCACAGAGTGTCCTCAATGCTACTTGGAGGCATGTAAGGATTTCTTGCTCAAGTGTGAAAACAGAAGGTTTCCCTTCCCCTCCCAGCTCTGCTAAGACTTTCCTCTGCCCTTCCTGTCCTCTGGCATCCTACTTGTCAGGGGAGCAAGAGAAGAGAAAAACTAATGCTGTACATCCCTCAGTTCACCTGGGTCTCTGATGTCCACCAGGAACTAACCAAGGTCATTGCACACACATTCATGAGATGTTCCGTGTCACTCACTGAAGCCCGCTTGCACACTCACTGGGGTGAGATAGATGGAAGACAGGTCAATGAGACTGAAGAACACTTTCTTTGGAGAAGGGCTAAACAAGGCCCCCACAGCCTAACACACATCCCCACTGACTGCTCTCAAGGATGTGCAAGGGGGCAGACTGCTCTCCGGCACCATTAATATCGAGCTCAGAGGGAAGAACAGAGCCATGTCCCCAGCCTTCCTCAGCAAGAGAATGGGGTCATGGGGGCCAGTGGCTGCTCTTCCCCCACTAAGAGATCCAGGGCCAGGGACTGCTCCCCTGCTTCTGAACTCAGGGCCTAGCTACCTCCCAACCTTCACATTCTACCTTTTTTGCCATACAAAGCTACTTGTCTCTTCTCTTTCCTGCAGAATAAGTGGGAAATTTCTTACCATGTTAGGTCTGTTTAACATCCCCCCCAAGCCCCAGACTCCCACACACAGCTGTATAAAGTTCAAAACAGTGAGGGAACAGGGGGGCAGACTGACTGAACCAGGTCCCAGGGTTGGGATTTTATTTCTCACTTAGACAAGCTGTTGAATATTTCCATAGTGGTTTTCCTATCATTTTTCCCCAGTGAAAGTTTTTGAAAAATCTTAGGTATTTCAAAAAGAAGTTAGTTTAGAGGGTGGAGATGAAGGAGCCTTGAATGATGGGGGGCTTGTGAAACCCCTCTCAACCTCCCTCCAGCAACCAGGGAACGCTCTGGAAGCCTAAGCAAGCACTCTGTGCAGCCTGAGGCTGACCTCTTCCTTCTCGGAGCCTGAGTTCCTGGCACACCCTGAGCCTGGACCTCACCATGGCACAGACAGAGGACGCCTCTCTCTGGCACTCTCCTATTAGAAGAAACAAATGCATTTGGAAAGAATGAATCTCCTTGGTAACGAGAAGTAGAGACCATTTTCTGAAGAGGATGTTTAATATGAGGACTAATGGAGCTTCTGAGACTGGATAGAAACATTTCTTTGAGTGAAATTTCCTTCATGGGGGGGATGGAGGGGGACTTTACGGTTGCTGTTGAGACACATGCCCAAAGAGAGAGCCAGGGGCAGCAGGGAAGTCCCCTGCCTCCCCAGCTCCTGTGCTGCCCCTGGCAGATCCTGGAGGGGTCCCAAGCCCCCAGGATGTGGAAGGAGGATTCCTCACCCACAGCTGTTGATTCTGGGATCTCACAGTTTTCCTGGCCTGTCTGTCTCTGTCTTTTATCTGCCTCTTTCTGCTTTCCAAAAATACAAGCATTGGAGCCTGCGTGAATGTGGCACTTACCTTTTCTTGGCTCAGGGGTGAGCCAGCTACAGGATTTTTCATGTGGGAGACCCAGAAGTCACATGATTAACACCAGGCCTCAGGAAAAAAAACCACAGGAAGGGAGAGAGGAGGCAGCAGCTGTGCTTATTCCACTTAAGCGCCAAGCCCCAGACACCGTGCTCGCCCCACCCCTCCTTTTCATCACAGCTCATCCTGTGGCCATTCATTACCACAGCTTACCCAGAACCACGAGGCGGGCAAGGCAACACCTCCTACGTCAGGCAGTCACAAGTTCTTGGTTTTCCTCGCTTTGGGAAGAGTCCAGTTAGTCTGCACCATAAGCCAAGGGAATAGTGATGATGCACTTGAATGGAAGGTTGATATCCTATCATGGAGGCTGTGATTGCCCAGAACAGCTCAGCCCATCACTGGGGTCTCCTCAACTGCTCTTCTGGGCAAGTTGCATCTGCACTTTCTGTCACTCACACTTAATTTCACGTTGTTAAGGTTAACGTTCATTTTCTCAGTTTATTTATTTATACTTGACATTGTGTCCTGATGTCTGTGTGCCTAGTGCTATTCTAAGCAGTTTGGAAATATTAACTCAATGAATTCCTCTCTACCTGCTTGACACAGGTGCTATCCATGTACCGCTGGACTGAGGACCAGTCACACAACTGGCTCCCATGGCCTGTGCTCTCATGAGCCCTGCTGGGCCCCCCTCCTCTCTGTCTCCAGCCCAGCTCCACGAGCCCTCCCTCATCCCCCTTGGGATGGACTCTTCTCTCATTGCCCAGAGCTCCACTAATTCCTTTGATTCATTGTGTGAATGATGGTCCAGTGCCAGGTCCTGTGTTTAAGCTGGAGACCCCACCTTGAGCTGTTCTGACATGGTTGATGCCTGATGAGCTCACAGTCCAGAGAAAAAAACAGATGAGTATTCAGCTGTCACCATCCCCTGAGGTACACTCAGCCCCATACGTAACCCATGGACACCTTCATTAGAATTAGAACAAGATGCCCCTTGCCCATTGTTGCGAACTGTTTTTGTTTTTGTTTTTTTGCTATTGAGTTGTATAAGTTCTTAATATATTTTGGATATTAACCCCTTATCAGATATATGATTTGAAAATATTTTCTCCCTTTCTGTAAGTTGCCTTTTCATTTTGTTCATCATCTCCTTTGCTGTGTGGAAGCCTTTTAGTTTGATGTAGTCCCACTTGTTTATTTTTTTATTTTGTTGTTTGTGCTTTAGGTGTCGTATCCAAAAACTCATTAAGACCCATGTCAAGGAGCTATTTCCCTTATGTTTTTTTCTAGGAGTTTTATGGTTTCAGGTCTTACATGTTAGTCTTTAATCCATTTCAAGTTAATTTTTATGAAAAGATATTTTTCCAGAGAAGATATTCAAATGGCCAACAGGTACATAAAAAGGTGCTCAACATTACTGATCATCAGGAAAAAACAAATCTAAACCACTAAACCACAATAAGATATCACCTCACACCTGTTAGAATGGCTATTATCAAAAAGACAAGAGATAAATACTGGTGAGGATGTGGAGAATCCTTGTGCACTGTTGTTGGGAATGTAAACTGGTGCAGCCACAATGGAAAACAGTATGAGGCTCCTCAAAAGATTAAAAATAGAACTACCATATGATCCAACAATTCCACTTCTGGATATATATCTGATGGAAATGAAATCACTATGTTGAAGAGATATCTGCAACCCTATGTTCATTGAAGCATTATTTACAATAGCCAAGACATGGAAACAATGTAAATATCCATTGACAGAATGGATAAAGCCATAAAAAAAGAAGGAAATCCTGCCATTTGCAACAACACAGACAGACCTAGAGGACTTTATGCTAAGTGAAGTAAGCCAGACAGAGACAAATACCGTATGATCTCACTTACATGTGGAATCTAAAAAAAGGCTAAACTCATAGAAGGAGAGATTAGGTTTGTGGTTACCAGAGGCAGGGGATAGGAGGTGGAGGAATCAGATGAAGATGGTGGAAAGGCACAAACTTTCAGTTATAAGATAAGTAAATACTGGGGATATAACTTAAAACATGATGACTACAGTTAACACCGCTGTATGGTGTATTTAAAAGTTGCTAAGAGAACAGATCCTAAATGTTCTCATTACAAGGGAAAAAGATTTTTTCGTAACTCTGTGGGTAATTGCTGTTAACTAAATTATTGTGGTAATCATTTTGTAATATATGTGTCAAGTCATTACGCTACCCACCTTCAACTTATATAGTGCTGTGTGTCAATCAAATCTCAATAAAACTGGGGGGGGTTGGGGAACCACCACCAACAACAAGATGCCCCTTGCTCCAGACATGTAACTATCATCCATGGAAAATGAGTCGTATTGCAATATGTATCTATAATAACTCTGAATGTGAATTGTGTTCTGTGCACAGTCTCCACAGCTAGATGTGGAGACCCCAGGAAGGGACATGGAGTCAGAGGGGCTCATCCAAGCCTGCAGAAGAGTCAGCAAGGCTTCTCACTGGAGGTTGAGATTTGAAGGTAGAATGAGCAAGGGAGAAGGAGAGTTATGGGGAGAGTCTCCCCTGCAGAGGGAACAGTATGTGAGAAGAGGGGGCAGGGCTCTGCGTGGTGCAACCTACCCATTCCTTCATCTTAACCATGACTGAGTGGTCTATGCTCTGTCCACACATGAGCTTGAAGAGACAAAAATCAATAAGGAGCATTTATGTGAATATGATCACGTAAATACTGTACATGACGGAATACATAGGGTTCGGGGCAAAGGTTTCAATCCCTGGGCCACTATGAGGAGGATGTTTCTAGAGTTGAAACTGCAATTGGAAGGAGAGGCTTATCTGCCTCCAAAATCACCAAGTTATTCTGCCTTCCAGTCCTCCAGGATGTGCTGGTTTCAAAAGTAAATACATAAGAATCTTTAAAAAAACATTTTTTTTTAGCAACGTTAGATATTTCTTGTCCCAAAATGCTTGCCACCACCATCCTTCACCGCATGCCTGACATTCCTAGACATCTGGCTAGGATGACTCAGAGAACCCCAAAAAGAGCTGCCCACAGCCAGGAGCCTGCAGCCCTGGGTACCCCAGGAGCATCCCCCAGCAGTCAGAGGAAAACATCTCTCTCATGTTGACAGGGGCATATGCTGGGGGCATGTGCAAGATTGGAGGGAAGAACGGAGAGGACCCAGCCCCTCCTGGGTGGCCACTTTCTTCTCTGGCCACTGTGGATCTTAAATAACTTTTCTTGGTCCTTTCAGGACGTGGATACACAAACTAGTGCTGCTCCCCTCTTCCCTTCACTCACTTTCCCTCTCTCTAAGCCCATTTCACGCTGGCTCCCATGCCTTGCAGGACACTTAAAAATCTGGGCATTTTTCACATCCCACCCTCTCTGACTCCCTCTTCTATCTCTCCCACGTGATAGGGAAAAGTAGGTAGCAAACTCATTCCCTTCTTTACTCTGATCCCCTTTCATGACACATGCATGCAAGAAAAGTGGAGGGAGGATTCCAACACCTACACAGATAATTCAGGTCTGAAACTGTTGGTTAGTTTTCTAATGGAAAGACACAAGAATCTAATTGCTCAAGCTCTTATTTTGTGTTGCCTGATTTTCAACTCCGAAAGTCTAGAGCTGTAAAAGATACACAAGGTTACCTATTATACTCTCCCCAACCCCCATGTTACAGATGAAGAGATTAAATTGAGAAGAAAGAGAGAAAGGACACCTTTAATTGCCCCATTCTGGGCTGAATTGTGTTTCTCCCTCCAAAATTCATGTTGAAGTCCTAAACCCCCAGAACTTCAGAATGTAACCTTACTTGGAGATAGGGTCTTTATAGAGATGAATAAGTTAAAATGAGGTCATTAGGGTGGGCCTTAGTCCAGTATGACTGGTGTTCTCATAAAAAGGTGAAATTTGGACACTGACAGCACAGAGGGAAGACCATGTGAAGATACAGGGAGAAAACCTCCACCTACAAGCCAAGGAGAGAGGCCTCAGAAGAAACTAAACCTGCCGACTCCTTGATCTCAGATTTCCAGCTTCCAAGAATGTGAGAAAATAAAGTTCTGCTGTTTAAGTCTCCCAGTCTGTGCCTTTTGTTAGAGCAGCCCTAGCTAACCAAGGCACCCGATATTACACAGCAGGAGGTGGCCGGTGGGGAAGCTCTGGCCTGTCTCAGTTCTCTGCTCTGCCCACTGTCTGAGGCTTCTGCCCACTCAGTCTCATTCTCACCTTGATGCATTTCTCTCCTCTTCCAGCAGAGCACCTGGCTTTGGATGTTTGGATCCTGAAACATTAGTCTGTAGTTACTCAGGTAGAGAAAGGGAGTAAGAAAATATGTAAAGGAAAGAAAAAGACACCAGCCACACTGTGGGGGAACTGCCAGCCTGGTGGTGGGGTCATTAGGAGCAGCTGGAAGAGGCCTAAGGAAAACTCAGGGAGGGTCTAGAGATCAGGGTTGGGCCCTAGAGCATCTGGTCTCTCAGGTAAGGATCTCCCACTTTATCCTATGAACAGAGGATGCCCTGAAAGATTTTAGACAGGGAGTGACAAGGCCAGATTTAGTCTCAGACAGTTTGTTCTGGCAACAGAAGAGACCTGGACTATTGGATGGAGACCAAAAGCAGAAAAACCACAAGAGGACTGTGCCGATGGTCCACGGGAAGGATGTTGGTGTTCTGCAGGCCTGGGCATACCATGTGAAGGTGAGCGAGCTGGGATGACTGCCTGTGGCCCTTCCCACTTCTCTGCTGCCCCCAGAGGTCCATGGGGAGGGGTCCAAGGGAGGGCAGGTGTGTTCTGTAGCCACTGGGTCCAGGAGGGGGAGCCCAGCCTCAGAACTATTTTCTAACTCTCAAATCTAAAAGAGCAAAGCAGTTTGCAAAGTTTAAAGAGCATATGACCCAGCAACCCCACTTCTGGGTATACACCGAAAGAAAATGAAAACAGGATATTGAAAGGATATCTGCACTCCTATGTTTACTGCAGCAATATTTACAATAGTCAAGATATAGAAACAACCTAAGTAGCCACTGATGGATGAATGGATAAAGAAGATGTGAGACTATATATACATACATACATATATATATATAATCTATTGAAGGCATTTTGCCAAGTGAGATAATCATACAGAGAAAGACAAATAATGTATAATATCACTTATATGTGGAATCTAAAAAAGCTAAACTCATAGAAACAGAGAGCAGAAATGTGCTTACCAGGGGCTGGGGGGTGAATATTGGAGAGATGTTGTTTAAGGATACAAATTTGCAACTAGAAGATAATTACCTCCTGGAGATGTACTGCATAGCATAGTGATTATAGAAAACAAAATACTGTATTATACATTTTAAGTTGCTAAGAGACTAGATCTTAATTGTTCTCACCACAAAAAAGAAATGATAAATATGTGACATGACAGAGCTGTTAGCTAACACTACGGTGTTAATCATATTACAATGTATAAATGTATCAAATCAACACACTGTATAACTTAAACCTACAATGTAATATGTCAATTATATCTCAATAAAAAGACAAAAGTTTTGGATTTTTTTTTTTGATATTGAGCTCCATGAGCTGTTTGTATATTTTGGAGATTAATCCTTTGTCTGTTGTTTCATTTGCAAATATTTTCTCCCATTCTGAGGGTTGGCTTTTTGTCTTGTTTATGGTTTCTTTGCTGTGCAAAAGCTTTAAGTTTAATTAAGTCCCATTTGTTTATTTTTGGTTTTATTTCCGGTACTCTAGGAGGTGGTTCAAAAAAGATCTTGCTGTGGTTTATGTCAAAGAGTGTTTTTCCTATGTTTTCCTCTAAGAGCTTTTTAGTATCTTGTCTTACATTTAAGTCTTTAATCCATTTGGAGTTTATCTTTGTGTATGGTGTTAAGTAGTGTTCTAATTTAATTCTTTTACATGTAGCTGTCCAGTTTTCCCAGCACCACTTATTGAAGAGGCTGTCTTTTCTCGACTGTATGTTCTTTCCTCCTTTGTCATAAATTAGGTGCCCATATGTGCATGGGTTTATCTCTGGGCATTCTATTCTGTATCACTGATCCATATTTCTGTTTTTGTGCCAGTACCATACTGTCTTGACTACTGTAGCTTTGTGGTATAGTTTGAAGTCAGGGAGCCTGATTCCTCCAATTCTGTTTTTCTTTCTCAAGATTGTTTTGGCTATTCGGGGTCTTTTGTGTTTCCATACGAATTGTAAAATTTTTTGTTCTAATTCTGTGAAAAATGCCATTGGTAGTTTGATGGCGATTGCACTGAATCTGTAGATTGCTTTGGTCATGTACCACAGTGTTCACTGCAGCTCTATTTACAATAGCCAGGACATGGAAACAACCTAAGTGTCCATCGACAGATGAATGGATAAAGAAGATGTGGCATATATAGACAATGGAATATTACTGAACCATAAAAAGAAATGAAATTGAATTATTTGTAGTGAGATGGATGGACCTAGAGTCTGTCATACAGAGTGAAGTAAGTCAGAAAGAGAAAAACAAATACCATATTCTAACACATGTATATGGAATCAAAAAAAAAATGGTACTGATGAACCTAGTTGCAGGGCAGGAATAAGATGAAGACATAGAGAACGGACTTGAGGACACGGGGTGAGAGGGTGAAGCTGGGGTGAAGTGAGAGTAGCATCGACATATATACACTACTGAATGTAAAATAGTTAGCTAGTGGGAAGCAGCAGCATAGCACAGGGAGATCAGCTTGGTGCTCTGTGATGGCCTAGAGGGGTGGGATAGGGAGGATGGGAGGGAGGCTCAAGAGGGAGGGGATATGGGGATATATGTATGCGTATGGCTGATTCACTTTGGTGTACAACAGAAACTAACACAGTATTGTGAAGCAATTATACTCCAATAAAGATCTATTTAAAAAAAAGACAAGAGTTTGAAGAGCAGTTGAGCTTTCATGCATTTGAAAGCAGTCCTGTATGACAGACATAGAGCTCTTATAGAAACTGTAGGGAAGCAGCAGTTTCCCTGTTGATAAGAGTCCAACAAATCAATTCCACATGCTACTTACATTTGTTTGGCCCAGTGAACTGTTAGCTCCCTATTGACATCGAGATAGAGAAATAATCTGGTAGTGATGTGATTTCATTTGGAGCATGTTCCATGTTCTCAAGCTAAGAGGTGACTTTGGGAAAGGTCTAGAAGGAGGTATTAAGGGTCTGGAAGGATGAAGATGGGAGAGGCGGCAGATAGAAGCTCATTCACAGCAAGATTACAAAACGGGAGGGTTTTCCTACTTCTCAATAATGTGATAACATAACTATAAATGTAATGCATTGCCAGACTCCCAGCAAAGCTGGGAAGCTGAGCTGTGGGTTTTCGAGAAGAACCCACAAGCTCCAGCCGGGAATTGTGTTGAGTTTGTGTTTCATGGTTGAGGTCACTGTTCTCAGATTTCAAAACTGTAATGTAGTGGGCAGCAACCCAGTTACTAACCCTGTGAATCAAGAAGGAATCTAGAGAATTTCCACAACCCCAAATCCAAAACTGTGCAGAAGCAGGTAATGTTCTATGAGTTTCGTGTTTGTTGAAGTGACATTGTCACGGGAGAGTGGCTGGACCTGGTGTGCAGGGCTGTAGGAAGCAGGAGATGGCAGGCCCTGCAGTTGGTGTTTGCTTTCATTCACAGACATAAATGGAACTGGGGAGTCGTTTTGCAAATGAGATGAAGTGGAAAGAGCAAATCTCATCTTTTATTTTATTAAGGCAACACTATGATTCCAAATTAGTATTGGATGGGAAACTGGAGTTTGTGGCCAATGTAAAGGATCAAATCTAGTCTGGCGGAGGGAGGAGGAAGGCCTCCTGAGTTAGTAACATTAACTTTAGACCTACAGATCTAGACAGATTTGGGAGTGTGGGGGAGCTTATTCCAGGCATAATAACTGCATGTACAAAGGTCCTGAGGCAGAAAAGGAGCTTGGCTGGTTTCAAAAGAGAGAAGCCTGTCATGGCTAAAGCTTAGTGAGTGAGAGCATTGAGGCAGAAGCTGAAAATTGGGCTAGAGCCTCACAATCCAGGGCTTTGTAAACCATGCTAAGAACTAAAAGAAGGTTCTCTGCCATGATGTGGGCATGTCACAGAGAGTAGTATGGATGGAATGTCTCTTTAGAGGTCATGAAATGTTGGAAAAGCCCTGGCAGGCTAAGGGATGGGGCCATTGGAAATGAAAGATCTCTCCTCTTTAGGGCTCAACCTACTTCCCATCAGCGATATATGTGGTGCTGAAATGAACACAGTGGACTTCATTGTACGGACTGGGTGGAAGATTCCTAGTCACCAACTCACCACCGTCCAGCCCAGATCCACTCTAAGCCCAGAGAAAATACTTTCTTCACATTTTTTCCCTTCCTCCTTTCTTTCTCCCTCTGTTTTTCTCTTCCTTTTGTCTCTCTGTTCCAATTTCTCCTTCTTTTCTTCCTTCCTTCTTCTATTTTTAATACATTTATTGAGGTATGATTCACATACAATAAACTGCACATATTGATCTCTACATACACTCATGAACACATCACTACAGTGAGGACGGTGAACATATCCATCACCCCCAAAAGGTTCCTCCAGCCCATTTGTAACCCATCCCCCTACTCTGACCCATTCCCCAGCAATTCATCTGATGTTCTTCTCACTAATGATTAGCTTGCCTTTCCTAGATTTTATAAGAATGGAACACTACACTGTGTATCATTTTTGGTCCGCCTTCTGTCATGCAGTGTAATTATTTTGAGATTCATCCATGTTGCATGTATGATACTTTTTTCCTTTTTACTGCTGAGTAGTCTTACTGTACGGATACACCACCATTTGTTTAATCCATCGACGTGTTGATGGACACGAGGATTGTTTTCAGGTTTTGCCTATTACAAATAAGGCTGTATGAACATTCATGTACCAAGTCTTTGTGTGGACATAGGCTTTCATTTCTTCTGGGCAAATACCTAGGAATGAAATGGCCGGATCATTTGGTAGGTGTATAGTTAACTTTTTAAAGAAACTGACAAACTGTTTTCCAAAGTGATTGAACCATTTCATTTCCCCTTTCCTGCAACATTTGAAAGTTCCAGTTTCTCCACAGCTTCACCAGCACTTGGTATGGGCACTCTTTTCATATGAGCCATTCTAACAGATGTGAAGTGGTATCTCATCATAATTTTAATTTGCACTTTTCAAATAACAAATGATAATGAGCATCTTTTCATGTGTTATCTGCTCTTTGGTTAAGTGTCTGTTCAAATATTTTACTTTTTCTTTTACTGAGTTGTTTGTTTTTTCATTATTAACTTTTGAGAGTCCATTATATACCAGATACAAGTCCACCAGATATCTGCTCTGCAATTATTTTCACCCAGTAATCGTTTGTCTTTTTATTCTTGTCACAGTGTCTTTCAAAGAACTGTTTGTAATATTTATGAAATCCAATTCATTATTTTTTTAAAATAAAATAGACTGCCCTTTTGGTGTCATAGCTAAGAAATATTTGCCTAACACAAGATCACAAAGATTTTCTCCTATGTTTTCATATAGAAGTTTTATTATTTTAGACTGTACACATAGATCTATGATCCATTTTGAATTAGTTTTTGCATATGGGTCAAAATTCTTTATTTTTGCATATAGAGATCCAATTATTCCAGCGCCAGTTGTTTAAAAGGCCCTCTTTCTCCACTAAATTGCCTCTGCACTTTTGTCAAAAATTTGTTGTCCCGCATGTGTGTCAGTCTATATCTGGACTCTATTCTGTTATACTCACGTAGTTTTCTATCTTTATGCCAATACCACACTGTTTTGATTACCATAACTTTATGTCTTAAAATTACTTTTGTTAGCCCTCTAACTTTGCTCTTCTTTTTCAATGGTATTTTGGCAATTCTAGCTTCTCTGTATTTCCATATGAATTATTATAACCAGCTTGTAAATTTCAATTAAGACAGCCTGCTGGGATTTTGACCAGGATTACATTGAATCTATAGATAAATTTTGGGAGAATTGACACCATAACAATACTGAATCTTCTGATCCACAAACAAGGTATAACGATCCACTTATTTAGTTCTATTTAAATTTCACTCAGCAATATATTTTTTAAAATTTTCAGTGTACAGACATTTCATATCTTTTGTCAGATTGGTCACTGAGTAGTAGTTAATATTTTTGATATTATAAATCCTGCTGGTTTTTTAATTTTTAACATTTTATTGTTCATTACTAGTATATAGAAGTACAATTGATTTTGATTTTTTACATTATCTTATCCTATAAATGTGTTTAACTGACTTATTAATACTAGTTGCTTCTTCTGTTGATTCCATCAAATTTTCTACAAAGGTAGTCATGTCATCTGCAAAGGAAAATCATTTTGCTTCTTCCTTTCCAATCTGGATGCACTGTCTAGAGCTTTCAATACAATGTTAAATAGAAGTTATGAGACTGGACATCCTTGTCTTTTTCCTGATCTCAGTAGGAAAGCATTCAGTTTTTCATTAATTGTTATGATATAAGTTGTAGGGTTTTTGTAGATGTTCTTTATTAGGTTGAAGAAGTCCCTTTCTATTCCTAGTTTGCTGAATGTTTATCAGCAATGGATGCTAGATTTTGTCAAAATGATATTAGGTTTTTCTTCTTTCTAGTTTATTAGTATGCTAATTTACACTGATAGATTTTCAAATGCTAAATCAATCCTAAATTCCTGGGGTAAACCTCATCATCCTTTTGTATACTGTTGATTTTGATTTTTTCTAAAATTTTGTTTAGAATCCTTCATCTTGTTTCATGAGGGATATTGGAATGTAGTTTTTTTTTTTTTTTTTTTTTCTTGTCATGTCTCTGTCTGAATTGGTATCAGGGTAACACTGGCCTCTAAGAATGAGTTAGGAAGTGTTCCCTCCTCTTTAATTTTCTGGAAGTGTTTGTATCATTCCTTCTTTGGTAAATTTCACTAAGGAAGCTATCTGAAATGGAGGATTTTTATGGGTAGGTTTTTCATGACGGATTCAACTTCTTTAATAGAGAGAGTAGTCTTCAGATTATCCATTTCTTCTTGAGTGAGGTTTGGCAGTTGGTGCACTATGATGCTCTATGAAAATTTGGATGTAGGGAAGAATGGATGAATGAAAAATGAAGGAACAAGCAGTTCACCTGTTGGAGAGACTGATTGCTGAATCATTCTAAGATAGAAAAAAGAAATTTCCTGGCTGCCAGTGTTCCTTGAACTAGAGAAGCTGGTGCCTACTATGGAGAAACCAAGGGGTCAGAGTTGGAAGTGTTAGAGGGGTCCCTCACCACAGGGCCCTATCCCATTCCTTAGGAACCCTGCACTCAGCAGCAGACAGGGCCTCAGGATGCCCCTTAGCTATTGGGAATACTCATCTGGTGCTCAGGTCACAACAACCAAAGCTCTCATGGGAATGGCAACCCTATTGGTTGTCATTGGTCTCTTTGAGAGTGTCAGGCCTCTCCACCCTTTACACAAACCCTCTCTCTCTGGGGAGTAAATCAGCTTCCCCAACCTTGCCATCTCCCTGCTAAATTTTCCTTTCAAGATAAAGCTTCTGGTGATGGGTAATACAGGTAGAGCTGCCCCCAATAAAACAACCAATCCTTTATTTGCCTCTGGTCCTAAAGGTACCCTGCTTTCCAGACATCAAGATGGAGTGGAGTGGACGGTATGAGTGAGGGGTGTGTGTGTGTCTGTGTGTCTGGGTGTGTTGGTATGTGCACCATATTGGTATGTGTTGGTTGGGATTGTGGGGGGCGGGTTTCTCTTCCAATTCAAGGAGTTGGCAAATAACCAACGACTTCAGCCTGTCTCTGGATGTGAAGTTCCTTGGTCCAAGGTTCTTGTAAAGGAGGGAAGTTTCCTGGCCAAGACTGCCTGAATACTGGCTCAAGTCTGTAATGCCGAGATGCACAATTGCCAAAATTATCATTGTTTAAAGAAACTACTTTGTAATGTGTTTCTGAAATGGTTACAACCAGCTTTTTATTATTAAAGAAACCAAAGCCAATGGGTTTCCTTTATAACATATATGGAGGAGGGAACATTTAAAAAACAGCTCCCCACTGAGATATCACCTCAAAATAAGCTCCATTCTGTGCCCCTACACACCTGGGGAAGAGCTGGAGGAATGGATACCAATGAGGTGGTGTCCATTTCTGTGCAGCTCTGCCCTGATGACTGCGTGGAGCAAATGGACTTCTGGGCTCTGACATTCTCTTTAAAAGAAGAAGCCACAGACCTGGAGCCAGGGTTTGAAATGGGAAACTCACGTAATCCTTGGAAGAGACTGGGATCTCCAGTTGGGCTTGCAGACACTTTCCTGTCTTGCAACATACAACCCTAGTTTGGCCAGAATTATTCTTTGAAAGTGTTTCTTCCCGTGGACAGAAAAAGAAGACAGTGTGTACGCTAAGGTTTCTCTCCATTTGTGTCACCAACAGTGGACATTGAATTCCAAATGCCCCGTCAGAGTTTGACATGTAATTAGTTTAACATAAGAATCAGGCCAACACCAAAAAATATACGTAAGTGAAGGCTTCAAAGCTGCAGAGTCTCTTGTGTAAATATTTCAAATGTTCTCTCTCCTTGTGCCTCCTCCCCATCTATAAATAAATAACATCACAAATGAAGGGATGAATTCAGTGGGGACTGACAATGGATGGGCTCTGAGGGGCCTCCTTCTCCCACAACTCAAATGCCCTCCTTCCCTCATTTCTATGTAAGTCAAGAGTCTTACTCATCAATGCATTTCCTGCCATGTCCAGCATAGAGCCTGACACACAGTAGGGGCTGAACACAGGTCAAACATATTATTTTTCTATTATACCTTTTGAGGCCAACAAAACACAGAAAATAACCTCAGATGAGCTGGATTCACTGCATTCATGATAGGTACTAAATATGCTAAAGGAACTCTCTTATCCCCCCACCACAAGCATTTGTTTGGGTAACAGAATTTATCTCTCTAGCACCAATTTCAACACTTTTATTCTGGTCTTCTTTCTATGCAATAGCTTCTTCTTCTGTCAAGTGGAAACCTCCCCTTTCCCCTGTGAAATGTGGAGAGAAGTGCTGAAAATGTGACTGTGCTGACATGTGGCCATGTTAGATTTATTCAGGATGAGCATTACAGAGAGAAGGGTCTGAAGGAGCATCTTCTGGTCCCTTCCATTCCATCTCAAATGTCTTCCTGGAGATGCACTCTACCTCCTCCTGGCTCCCACAGTTTAATCCTTCTCTCTTCTTCTTTCCTTCATTTCTTCTATCCTTTCTTCCTTCCTTCTTCCCTTCCTTTCATAGTCCACTTGCTACCCAGCAGGTTTACCATCCTAATACCTAGCTCTGTAATGCCAGTCTCTTGCATGAATCCCTTAACAGAGTCTCCCTCTCCCCTCACCCAATTACATGACATTGAAACTTTTCAGTTGGGCATTGGAGTCCTTCCACTATGTGGTTTCAACTCATCGCCATTTAGAAGAGGGTGGGGTTGGGAGGTTGAGGTTTTTTCCATGTCAGAGCATGTAAGGAAGCCATATATAAAGTGGGGGGTTTTAAGGCCTGTTGAAGAAAGGATTCAGAAGAGAGTTAGGTGGCAAACCACACCATTTCAAGGTCTCCCTGTTCTCCTACTCCTTCCTTACCCTTCCTGGGCTCCTGCAATCCTAGCTCTCCTCATTCCTGACTGTCTCCAGCCCTTCAAGTCTTGGCCTGTCTGCATCACTGCCCATGAGACTTTCTCCCCATTTCCTAGATTAAACCTTCCTTCATTCACCCCTGATGGACATCCCACCAGCATTCAAGGTGCACATTGCCTCCTTCATGCAGCCTTTCCTGACCCTCTCCAAAAGGTTCAGATTTCTTCCCCTGAACCACAGTAGCATTCTCCAGTCTTTTCTGTTCCAATTCAAGCAAACACAGTGGTGACCCATGCTGTGGGATGCAGGAGTGGGCTCTCATGCAGGAGAGGGATGAGATGTGGGGCACAGACCCGGAGGGCCAGGTGGTGTGGGATCAGAGGAAGGTGATATTCACAGCTCTAACCACTGCATCATTTGCCCTCCCACCTACTGTGATTTTGGAAGGGGTTGATTGGGACTGATCAGTGAATTCACATGGACGTGGAATTAATGCAGTATATTTCATAGTAGCCAAAACTATTCTATTTTATTTTTAAGAATTATATGGATTGCTTTTGCAGAACTCCTGACTAATGCCAAGGGCATCGGATCTGACCGTAGAGACCATGGAGAAGCAGAATCTCAGGGCAGCTCTGAGCCAGCCTGTCTGGGCTGGGGTTCAAGCTCTCCCAGGATTAGCTGATGATCTGGGCAAGCGCTTACCCTTCCTGTGCCTCAGTAAGATCACTATAACAGGTATCCCACAGATTTGTTGTGAGGATTAAGTAAGTGATTATGTAGATGTTCACGGTAATAGCTGCCGCAGAGGAGACACTTTCCAAATATTGAAAAGAGACCTAATACACTCTCTGTATTAGATCAGATCCAAAGCCATTGGCATCCAGCACAGCCATGCTGACCCCTTCAAAGCCTAATCTGAGCACTTTCCTCACGTTCTGTGAAACTCGATCAAACACAGGCGAAGCCACGTTGAGCAATAGGGCTGCTGCAAAATAGACTGTGGTGCGGACCAAGTTCACAAAAGCAATTGCTAGGGGAGTCTGTTTTCTTAACTTCTAAATAATGGCTCTGCATTGCCTGGGGGAATGTTATTTACATTCACAAATTTACGGTTTGTGAAAGAATTTCCCTAATAGAATTTGAAAAGTCAGCAAGTTTTTAGCTTTGTGCCCAGTTTTTTAAGTTTTAAAACTTCCTTCAACTTCATAGAAAGCTAACTCTTGTATCCAAATATTGCAAATAACTCGGTGAGGTAAATAACTTTCTGATCGTTAGATTTTTTTTTTTTTTTAAATTTTTTTGGGGGGGTATGCGGGCCTCTCACTGACGTGGCCTCACCCGCTGCGGAGCACAGGCTCCGGACGCACAGGCTCAGCGGCCATGGCTCACGGGCCCAGCCGCTCCGCGGCATATGGGATCTTCCCGGACTGGGGCACGAACCCGTGTCTCCTGCATCGGCAGGCGGACTCTCAACCACTGCGCCACCAGGGAAGCCCTGATCGTTAGATCTTTAAAATCTAGCTCTGCATTTGGGAGAATCACATGAAATCTCTGTCTTGATGTTGTCAACTCAAGTGTGGAAAACGGAATTCATCTCATGATTTTTATGAATCCTAAAACACACTGAAAAAGTAAACGCTATACTTGTTTTAAGATAAAAGGCTGAAAAAAATCATAGTAGACACTGTTTTGGGGGTGGGTGGATATTTACTACATGCTATGCACCTTATATATGCTCATGAGATTTGGGACTTTCAAGAGCAGAAACCTTGAAGAAACAGAAATTTAGGCAGAAAGCCAGGTAGAAAACCTGAGGGGTGTTAAAAATGGGCTGAAGGAAAAGATACAATACAAGGATAAAGATGAAAAGTATCAAGTAGAGAACATTGAGATAAAAATTGAGAAAGTCTCTTAGATTTGTTACGCATGACTTTGGCAACATTATACTGGCCTAAGGTAAATTGGCCTAAAGTAAATTGGCCCACATTCTGGTTGGAAAACAAGACTATTTGGTCAAACAACATCTGGGTCATTTTGGACACATGTTGGTGATAAGTTTTGTGAATCTTGATTTTCAGAAACTTTTTCTAATGTCTTTACATGTGATTCGATTTAAGCTTTTTAGTTCTGCCCTGTAGAACTTGAAGTAGTGAAAAGACAGAGCAAATAATGTCCAACAATAGATTACCTGGGATAATTTCTCAGACAAGTAATAGTAAGTTACATGATTGAGTTTTCATAGAAAAGGTATGTAAAGACATACTCCAAGGTGGGGCTGAGCGGTTGTCCCAGGGTGGGTGGGACTGGGGGGGTGAGGAGGTTGTCGGTGGTGGTGTAATTTTGCTCCTCTCTGCATTTTCTAATTTTTTTAGTGACCTTGATTTCCTTTTATAATAGAAAAAAGACTAAACGTAAGAGAAAAAGATATGGAACATTCAGAGAGATTTAAAGAATATTTTCTTTAAAGAATATTTTCAATTCATTTGAAGTCAATGTTATATGGCTTCGAGGAGGAAATTCCAGAATTCAGGGCCAGGGAATTGAGATGGAAGGACTAGTAAAGGAGCAACAGACGGTGGATGGAATTTGAAAAAGAGATCAGGGCCTCTGATATGCTCCTTTCTCCCTCCTCTCCTTCCTCCTCTGTCATTTGGTGAAAATCATTGTCATTGCTGAATATCCAAAGATTTGGATTCATGTTATAGGATTTATGCACACACCTTTCCACCATTCAAACCTGAGTGCTCCCAGAGGGACACTCTTCCTCCTCTCTGGGTGCCTGTACAGCGAAAAGATGAAGGAAGGAAACTTCACAACTTTTGTATTACTTTGTGATTATCATCAAGTTTTTCCAGAAACAGCAGGCAGCTAGTAGTTCCATAAGAACCATTCACAGGGAAGTACACTAACAAGATCTGAGGCTACACAAATCTCACCAAATAAAGAGAGAGCTGTAAGAATCAGTTGCTGTGTGTATATTTGGTATGTAACACATGGCCCAGAGTCTTCATGGCGAAGCTGCTATGCATGATGTATAAACAAAGACGTCACACTCTCAATGTGTTTCTCGCTGCATCATATTTTTTCCACTCAGCTGAAATGTGGTAATTAGTCACTGATTTTGATTTGGATTACTGCAGTTTCTCTTCAAGACTTAGACTTAAGCTCTAAAGACAAATGAAGACATTCCTTCTGTTGAATGTGTTCAAGAGTAGCAGCTTCTCGATTAAATTCATTTAGTGTTTAACTCTACAAGACTCTGAACTCTTCATTGGGGCCAGGCCATAATAACTGAATTACCAAAGTGAAAACCATAGTTGAATGCAAAATGTGTATGAACTTGTAGCTCAGATGGATTTGGAAATGCTGGTATTTTCCTCTTTCTCAACTTTCCTAGCCTTTTGGATAAAGCACTTGTGCCCTCCATCTGTTCCTCATTAGAACACTGTCTCTCATTTAGGGAGGAGTTCTTAGTGCCTTAGACAGAACTAAGAAATACTCTTTTTTCTTTCACACCATCAGTGTACCTTGCCAGAGCTGTTCAGGGAAGGCAAAGAGGGTCAAGCTCTCTGAAAAACTGATAAAATCCACTTTATGGGGTCAGGGGGAAGATAGAGCATGTGGAGTTTGACAAGACACTCACTCAAATGACTAAGTCAGATGGGCTCTTGGAAATAGAACCAACTGCACTCCAAGCATCAATTGCTTGCCATAGCATGTGCGTCATCAGAGACAAATTGCTCTGAGAAAGAATTTTGAAGCACAGAGGCTAGTGTGAACTTGGAAAGGAAAAACCTGCTTCTCCCATCTTACTGGAATCATGGTTGTGGTCTCAGGCAAGCAGCAGTGATGCCATTTAACAGGTTTGTAACAGCAGTTCTGAAACTGGACTGCATCAGATCCATCAGGCAGACTTGCATTTCCTGAGATTCATAAAAGTCCCCCTAGTCTGTGCCACTGGATATCTGTGCACCAGAATGGGTCATAGAGATTCGGTCTTACCACTTGGAGCTATGCAAGTGAGGTCAAGGTCACTGGACCTCAACTGGAACACAAAAACATAGTGAGAAAAAGGATATATTAGTGTGTCAGGCTGCCATAATAAAATAGCACAGTCTTAGTTTAAACAACAGAAGTTTAGTTCTCACATTTCTAGAAGCTCAAGGTCCAAGATCAAGGTGCCAGCAGGGTTGGTTTATTCTGAGGCCTCTCTCCTTGGCTTGCAAGGGCTATCTTCTCACTGTGTATTTACGTGGTTGTCTCTCTGTGTGCACACGTGTCTGGTCTCTCTCTGTATTCTAATCTCCTCTTGTTATAGGGACACCAGTCATATTGTATTAGAGCCCACCTTAACTATTATTTTAACTTAGTTATCTCTTTAAAGACCTTATTTCCAAAGACAGTCATATTTTGGGGTACTGGGGCTTATGACTTCAACTTATGAATTTGGGGGAGATGCAGTCCATCCCATAACAAAGAGTAAAGAGGAATTTGGCACCACTTGCTCTTCCTTGATGGGGAAAGGGCTAGGATTCCCAACTTCATGTCCCAGTGCTAGGTATCGTATTTGAATATAATACTAGAAAGCCATTGAGATTAATAAGGCAACCAATTCAAACATCTCTAATCTTCACTTACTTAGTAATTGCTATATTCTTTGTTTCTGTCTTCATATCTCAGTGTAGTGGCTGGGATTTCCAGAAAAATGGTAAATAATAATGGATACCCTCTCCTTGCATCTGATTTTTAAAAGTAATGTCTCAAGAATTTCACCATTGTGATTAATGACCTCTGCTGAATCTCATTAGATATTTTTTGTCATTCTCATTGCTGATTTACCTACAGTTTTCATAAGAATATATGTTGAAATTTATCCAATGATAAATTTTTCATTTTTTAAAATGAACTTGTATCATTTCCTCTTTGGCCAATTTAAGTAGCCTCCTAATAGATGTATTTTTAACCTATCAGAAATACATTCCTGAGGAAAACTTAGACATGGTCTTTCAATATGCTGCTGAATTCTATTTGCTAGTCTTTGATTTAGAATTTTTATCTTGCTATCCATAATGAAGCTCAGCCTAGAGTTTTCTTCTTTGGTTTAGTATCTTCAGATTTAGATACCACTGTTATGCTAACATGAAAAATGATTTGGGAAAAATTTCACATTTCTATATTCTATGGAACAGTTCACCTAATGTGAAGATTATCTGAATGTTGCAAGCTTTAAAAAAAAAATCAGTATTATCACCACAGAAACATTCTGCCATGTTCCTGTCACCTTTATCTTTATGACTATGACTTTATTCAAGCTTTACGTTCCTTTAGTTAATCTTGGTTATTTCTCTTTCCCTGGGAAATAATGACTTTCATAGATTTTTTAAAGCATATTAACGTGATTTTGTTCTTAATGGTGTCTTATAAAATTTGAAGTCCACACCTGTGGTTAGGCACTGTTTCTCATTCTTAGTTTTTCATATTTATACTCTCTGTTTTTTTCCCTTCATTTTTACTTGCCAAGTAGATCCATATAATTGTGGTTGATTTTTTTTCCCCTAAAGTGTCAGCTCTTGCATCTATCTAAGTACTTATAAAGTTCTTATATGGGAGGGATGGTGAAAGAATTGTCAACATCAGTCAGGAGAGAAAGAAACAATGGGGCCATTTCTTCATGGCCAAGGCTGTGAATTCAACTTTGGAGGCTTCCTGGGGTGACGACATTGACCATCTCCATAAATAATTCTGGCACTGTTGTTTATGTCTCACACAACCCTAAATGTCAAAGAATCTGTTACTCTAAATATGGGACACATTAGGATAAAGTCATAAATTGGTGCTAATACCATGCTGATTCTAGACAATTAAGGACTTTTTTTTAATTGTCCTCATCTGATGAAAATAAGAAGAGGAAATGGAAAACAATCCCCTCCACACTGAATGTGTCAGCATGACTCAAAGGAGAGAAAGAGGGAAAAAAATCATTGAGGTCAACCTTTGGGGATTTTGTTTTCAATTCTTGATGAAAAGAAAAGGCAAAAAAAAAAAAAAACACTGAAGAAGAGTATTATAATAATAGCTGTGATATTGAGTGATTATCATCTAGTGTGTGAGTCAGACTTCCATAATGGGGAAAGACTTGAAAATGAAAATACCCTGCTTTTATTGAGAAAACACTCTGACCTAGATGTCCTGTCAATTCAGTTGCCCTGGAACTCATCTGCAATGTATTACCTCCTGGAGAATGCTATCAAGTGTCCCTCTGTGCCAGGTACTCTTTTGGAAGCTGAGGGTGTCAAGAAGCACAAACACAAGCTTGAAACATTGACTTCTCTTCACTGTGCTTCATCAACTTTGGGGGCAAATCACTTCCTCACTGTGTGTCACCATTTCCAATATATGTTGTCTGGACTCAGTGTCCTCAATCCATGTCTCTGTGTCAGCACTTGCCTTGCTCCTGCTCCTGGACCATTTGCCTAGTGTCTCATCTCAGCTGTTTTGTACTGTGCTCTTGACTTATCAGTCAAGTCTGCTGATCACCAAGCTAAAAGGGGACTCTTGGTCACATAATCTTGATTCTCCTCCATTTCTGTCATGTACTGGTACATGAAAATCTCTCCAAACTTCAGTTTGCTTACCTCTCTTCGGAAGTTTGGAATATATTTTACATGGTTTTATGGTGCAGTAATGTTTTAGAATGGCATACAGCCATGGCAAAATGAGTGGCTCCCTTCAACTGATGGAGTCCTGCCAGATAAGGCTCAGGATGAAATGCCCACCCAATAATGGAGCTTTCGTAAGAGCTCACTCCATTTCATGCAGACAGTATGGTTTATGGACTCAGGGGAATAGAGAATTGAGACTCATATTGATGAGGATTCTGATCATGGGAGTGTAGTTAACAATGTCTAGTGACATAGATCAGTGACTTATTTTCCAATTTGACCCGATTTAATTTATACTAGTGAAAATGTGAATGTGTTCTTTGACATGTGAAGTATCAATGACACTGCTGGGACTACGGCTCATCTTCATATTTGTGGGTTTGGCACTTGGAGCAAGTAGACATCTATGAATGGAATAAACTGCTTACTTCAATCTGTGATACCTCTGAAGCATTTTGTCTTTAATCTCACAAATCTGGAAAAATGAGGGGACCATCTGTAAAATGAGATGGACCACACCTAACGCACAGAGCTATTGAGAAGATCAGTTGAGGAAAATGATCATGATGGTATATCCTAAATTGTTTTTAAATTGCTGAGAACATATGAGGAACATTTGTTACCTCATTTGCAGCAAAACATCCCAACTAGATGAGCGCTCCTAACCCCAAACTGATACGGACATTGAGACAACTCTTTCTGCTGTATCTGGGCTATAGATCTTTGAATTTCAGACCTAAGTGGAATTCCATCTCTCACATTTTTTTAATGAAATAAAAATAAATACAATTACTGAACAGAAGCCAAAGATCACAGGAGGTTAGAAGTGGGGAGAGGATATGGTCAATACTGTTTGTTTGCATTCTGGCACTGTTTTCTTGGTGAATATTTCATTAATGGGAGGGCTACAAGGGGGCAGGGATGGCCCTTTCTTCCTCCTGATGGATGTCTGCTGCTGATTAAATCTGAGCTGGGGTAGCCTTGTGGTGCCTGGGAAATTTGAGACCCTAATGAGGCCATAGTCCAGTAAAATGTGAGAGATTGAAACCACTAGATATTAAAATCCTCCTGAGTTGGAGCTTTTTCTAAAGATTAGGCATTTGCTCTTGAAATCATGTTCAGGAACATATTAAGATGCACTTATCTTTCCATATTCTGTCCCTGCATTCATCCTCCAAAGACCTTGAAACCCATTTTTTTCCTCTTTCACCCAAGTAAAAGTAAACATACAAATAAGTACTTATTCTTATGGAAGGTCTATTCTTTAAGTAAAAATTTGACTTACAATTAATACTCTGGTTTGTGATTAAATCTGTTATTGAATCCTCATAATGGAGCTAGAGATAATTGGTAAATACAATATCAATATAATTGCATTTTCTGCAGAATAATCATGGCTGCTAAAATGGAAAGGAGCAAGATATCTGAGCAACACAGAAAACAAGTAATTATCCAAAGCCCATTTCAATAAATGCCAGTTTCTTAAAGAAACTGTCTGGTTAGACTACAAGTAATTTCTGCTGGTGCAAATTCCCATTCACTCTTATTAAGCCGTATTATGTACTCAGCATAAACAGTCTTAGTTTCTCCTTCCACAGGTCTCTGTCAGTGTCTGTATCCAGTTGCAGCCAGATATAGTAAGTGCCTCAGATCACAGAGAATCTCAAAATAAGTCTAACAAATCAGGTCCATGATTCTCTAATGCAAGCACACTTGTATTTCACTTACACCATGGCTCTGAGATATTTCTGAACTCTTTTTTATGCTCATAATTTCTCTTCAGAGGAGAGGATGGTGTTGCTCAAAAAGAAACACAGAGTCATTTCAGCTAATAACTTTCCTCAACAGAATTGTAAACATCAAGCTGTTGCTATCTTGCAAATTACCATTCCTCACTGCAAACGCAGACACTAACCAGTGGACAAGTGATAGATCTTGACTTGCTGTTTCCAATGAGACCAGGGTGGTCTTTCAATCTCAAAAGAAGCATAGCCACTGCCTTCTGTTTGTCTATACCTCACTTAGATTTACCTTTGGGAATATGTGTATGTGAAGGAGTCCTTCAAATGCATCTACTGTTTATATTAGTGTGTGGGCTATAGGAAAGATTGTTAAACCTCCCAGGTCATCTTGTCCAGTGTGTCCAAATAGATGCAATAGAGTGAGAAAGATACTTTTTATTGATCGCACTACTAAATCTTTTTCTTTTCTGCTTCACCAAGTGAATAGTTTCAGGCCAATTGTTGACTTAAATTGGTGTTGGGCAGGTGTGTCCAATGTCCTAGGCATATTTGTCCACTTTAGCACTCTCCACAGTCACAGAAAGATGATGAGCCAAAGCCACCAGGAGTCCAGGATTTCCATGATGGGTTAGATTGATATTTATGGGACGTACATCTAATTCTGGACTGGGTCCTGGGTCTCTCCATCCTTCTCTATGGGCTTTATTCACAAAGGGAAATGATTACATAGAAATACTTAGGAAACCAACTTCTAAAGTGGTCCAAAATCGCCCTGCTTTTTAAAAATTAAAACATCTTAGAGCCAACAGAAAGTTTAAATAATGCATATTGGGCTTCTGTGCAAGGAAGAATGAATGAGTAAAAGATTTTACGAAGGAGAATGCTTAGCTGGTCACTTGGTAGTACATACATTTTGAATTGGGTTCCCTCAAGCAACACATTCAGGTTAGACACCCTTCTCTTAATTAATAACAGAATGGCTCTCTTTGAGAAATGAGGTAGCTATGTCACCAAATAACCACAATTGAGCGGCTGCATTTTCAGATGCCTTGTGTAACATTCCTACCTAAGACATAGAGGCCAGATGGTTGCCTGTGAGTAATTACGGGAGTAGTTGATGGAAGTAGAGAGTTTGGGGGCAGAAAGAACATTTAGAGCAGAGGTTATGAACTAGTTATATTTGGCCCAACACAGTGCCCGGTGTTTAAAGAAATGTGGCTTTGCAACTAATTACTAATACTTGAACAAGAAACTTCACATAAAAATCCAAATTTCTGCCATCTCTTGGAAGAACCCCTTGCTTTCACTCTGGTGTAGCACCAGTCAGAGACAGACTGTCCCCCTTAAATAGGCTGCATCCACCATCCTTCTACCTGTAGGCATTGAAGACTTAAATTGCACTTCTATGGATCTTTACAACCTACCCTGTTACACAATCTGGTACAGTCATGCTCACGTTGAGCATGTGCAATGAATGAAAGAAGCCTCCAAGAAGAGTATCAGAAACTTGAAAAGATATGTTCTCAGTATGAAACCTCCCATGAGTATGAGAGTCCCCCTGAATTCTAATCCCATGTGTTTTGTATTAAATGATCGGCTCAGATAAATACATGTCCCTCAAACTCTGAACCACCCCGAGGCAGGCACCATTTACTGTACCCCACGCAGAATGATGAGTAAGTATCCAATCTAATGACCGTGTGTTTGTCAATGATGTCTTTAAAAATTCATAACACTGATCTTTCTTAACTCTTAGTTTTAACTTTTAAAAGAAACACATAGAAATTCATTCAATCCTAATGTCTGGAAAAGTCATAACAAGCTGAGAGTTGGTTTGGAATTATTTAAGCTATTCCCAGACCTCCCCGGAGAAAGGACTAAGCCTCAAAACTCTAAAGGAGTTTGGAAACTGTGGTGATTCAAAATGTCACTTTGTCAATAATCCATTGTATTTAGGGAATAAAAAAGCTAAGTCTGGTTAACTCTTAAAAATTATACCAGCACCAAAAACGAATCTGTTTTCTCAGATAGTAATCTCACATTATTAACTAACTTAAAGGTTTTCAGCTGAAGTTGTAATTATTAAATGTTATGCAATTAAGTTCTGGAAAAGATTTACCTTAACTTATTATACTTAAAAAAAAAGTCTTTGTCAGAGTGTGAAAGGAAGAAGAAATGGACTCTGATTGGTTCAAGATGGTGGAGTAGAAGGATGTGCGCTCATGCCCGCTTGTGAGAACACCAGAATCACAATTAACTGCTGAACAGTCATCGACAGGAAGACACTGGAACTAACCAGAAAAGATACACCACATCCAAAGACAAAGGAGAAGCTGCAATGAGATGGTAGGAGGGGCGTAATCACAATAAAATCGAATCCCATAACCACTGGGTGGGTGACTCACAAACTGGAGAACATTATACCACTGAAGTCCACCCAGTGGAGTGAAGGTTCTGAGCCACACGTCAGGCTTCCCAACCTGGGAGTCTGGCAATGGGAGGAGGAATTCCCAGAGAATCAGGCTTTGAAGCCTAGTGGGATTTGACTGCAGAACTTTGATAGGACTGGGGGAAACAAAGACTCCACTCTTGGAGGGCACAGAAAAAGTAGTGTGCTCATCAGGACACAGGGGGAAGGAGCAGTGACCCCATAGGAGACTGAACCAGACCTATCTGCTACTATTAGAGGGTCTCCTGCAGAGGCAGGGTTGGCTGTGGCTGGCCATGGGGACAAGGACACTGGCAGCAGAAGTTCTGGGAGGTACTCCTTGGCTTGAGCCCTCCCAGAGTCCACCATTAGCCCCACCAAAGAGCCTGTAGCCTCCAGTGCTGGGCCACCTCAGGCCAAACAACCAACAGGGAGGGAACTCAGCTCCACCCATCAGCAGACAAGCGGATTAAAGTTTTACTGAGCTCTGCCTACCAGAGCAACACCCAGCTCTACTCACCACCAGTCCCTTCCATCAGGAAGCTTGCACAAGCCACTTAGATAGCCTCATCCACCAGAGGGCAGACAGCAGAAGCAAGAAGAACTACAATCCTGCAGCCTGTGGAACGAAAACCACATTCACAGAAAGATAGCAAAATGAAAAGGCAGAGAACTATGTACCAGATGAAGGAACAAGATAAAACCACAGAAAAGCAACTAAATGAACTGGAGATAGGGAATCTTCCAGAAAAAGAATTCAGAATAATGATAGTGAAGATGATCTAGGACCTTGGAAAAAGAATGGAGGCAAAGGTCGAGAAGATGCAAGAAATGTTTAACAAAGACCTAGAAGAATTAAAGAACAAACACCTAGAAGAACTAAAGAACAAACAAACAGAGATGAACAATATAATAACTGAAATGAAAAATATACTAGAAGGAATCGATAGCAGAATAACTGAGGCAAAAGAAAGGATAAGTAACCTGGAAGACAGAATGGTGGAATTCACTGCCACAGAAGAGAATAAAGAAAAAATGAAAAGAACTGAAGACAACCTAAGAGACCTCTGGGACAACATTAAACACAACAACATTCTCATTATAGGGGTCCCAGAAGGAGAAGAGAAAGGACCCAAAAAAATATTTGAAGAGATTATAGTCGAAAATTTCCCTAACACGGGAAAGGAAATAGCCACCCAAGTCCAGGAAGTGCAGAGAGTCCCAGGCAGAATTAACCCAAGGAGAAACATGCTGAGACACATAATAATCAAATTGGCAAAAATAAAGACAAAGAAAAATTATTGAAAGCAACAAGGGAAAAATGACAAATAACATACAAGGGAACTCCCATAAGGTTAACAGATGATTTCTCAGCAGAAACTCTATAAGCCAGAAGGGAGTGGCATGATATATTTAAAGTGATGAAAGGGGAGAACCTACAACCAAGATTACTCTACCCGGCAAGGATCTCATTCAGATTTGATGGAGAAATCAAAAGCTTTACAGACAAGCAAAAGCTAAGAGAATTCAGCACCACCAAACCCGCTCTACAACAAATGCTAAAGGAACTTCTCTAAGTGGGAAACACAAGAGAAGAAAAGGACCTACAAAAACAAACCCAAAACAATTAAGAAAATGGTAATAGGAACATACATGTCAATAATTACCTTAAATGTGAATGGATTAAATGACCAAGCAAAAGACAGAGGCTCACTGAATGGATACAAAAATTAGACCCATATATATGCTGTCTACAAGAGACCAACTTCAGACCTAGGGACACATACAGACTGAAAGTGAGGGGATGGAAAAAGATATTCCATGCAAATGGAAATCAAAAGAAAGCTGGAGCAGCAACACTCATATTAGATAAAATAGACTTTAAAATAAAGAATGTTACAAGAGACAAGGAAGGACACCACATAATGACCAAGGGATCAATCCAAGAAGAAGATATAACAATTATAAATATATGCACCCAACATAGGAGCCCCTTAATACATAAGGCAAATGCTCACAGCTATAAAAGAGGAAATCGACAGTAACACAATAACAGTGAGGGACTTTCTCACCTACACCAATGAACAGATCATCCAGACAGTAAATTAATAAGGAAACACAAGCTTTAAATGACACAATAGATGAGATAGATTTAATTGATATTTATAGGACATTCCACCCAAAAACAGCAGATTACACTTTCTTCTCAAGAGCACAAGGAACAGTCTCCAGGATAGATCACATCTGGGTTACAAATCAAACCTTGGTAAATTTAAGAAAATTGAAATCATATCAAGTGTCTTTTCCAACCACAACATTATGAGATTAGAAATCAATTACAGAGAAAAAAATGTAAAAAACAAAAACACAGGGAGGCTAAACAATACATTACTAAATAACCAAGAGATCACTGAAGAAATCAAAGAGGAAATCAAAAAATACCTAGAGACAAATGACAATGAAAACACGATGATCCAAAACCTATGGGATACAGCAAAAGCAGTTCTAAGAGGGAATTTTATAGCAATACAAGCCTACTTCAAGAAACGAGAGACATCTCAAGTAAATAACCTAAGCTTACACCTAAAGAAACTAGAGAATGAAGAACAAACAAAACCCAAAGTTAGTAGGAGGAAAGAAATCACAAAGATCAGAGCAAAAATAAATGAAATTGAAACAAAGAAAACAATAGCAAAGATCAATAAAACTAAAAGCTGGTTCTTTGAGAAGATAAACAAAATTGATAAACCGTTAGCCAGAGTCATCAAAAAGAAAGGGAGAGGACTCAAATCAATAAAATTAGATATGAAAAAGTAGAAGTTACAACAGACACCACAGAAATACAAAGCATCCTAAGAGACTACTACAAGCAACTCTATGCCAATAAAATGGACAACTTGGAAGAAATGGACAAATTCTTAGAAAGGTATAACCTTCCAAGACTGAACCAGGAAGAAATAGAAAATATTAACAGACCTATCACAAGTAATGAAATTGAAACCCTGATTAAAACTCTTTCATCAAACAAAAATCCAGGACTGGATGGCTTCACAGGTGAATTCTATCAAACATTTAGAGAAGAGCTAACACCCATCTTTCTCAAACTGTTCCAAAAAATTGCAGAGGAAGGAACTCTCCAACTCATTCTGTGAGGCCACCATCATGTTGATATCAAAACCAGGAAAAGATATCACAAAAAAAGAAAATTACAGACCAATATCACTGATGAATATAGATGCAAAAATCCTCAACAAAATACTAGCAAACAAAATCCAACAACACATTGAAAGGATCATACACCATGATCAAGTGGGATTCATCCCAGGGATGCAAGCATTCTTCAATATATGCAAATCAATCAATGTGATACACCACATTAAAAAATTGAAGAGTAAAAACCATATGATCATCTCAATAGATTCAGAAAAAGCTTTTGACAAAATTCAACACCCATTTATGATAAAAATTCTCCAGAAAGTGGGCATAGAGGGAACCTACCTTAACATAATATAGGCCATATATGACAAACCCACAACAAACATCAATCTCAATGGTGAGAACCTGAAAGCATTTCCTTTAAGATAAGGAACAAGACAAGGATTCCACTCTCGCCACTATTATTTAACAAAGTTTTGGAAGTCCTAGCCACGGCAATCAGAGAAGAAAAAGAATTAAAAGGAATACAAATTGGAAAAGAAGAAGTAAAACTGTCACTGTTTGCAGATGACATGATACTACACATAGAGAATCCTAAAGATGCCACCAGAAAACTACTAGAGCTAATCAATGAATTTGGTAAAGTTGTAGGATACAAAATTAATGCACAGAAATCTCTTGCATTCCTATACACTAATGATGAAAAATCTGAAAGAGAAATTAAGGAAACACTCCCATTTACCATTGCAACAAAAAGAATAAAATACCTAGGAATAAACCTACCTAGGGAGACAAAAGACCTGTATGCAGAAAAGTATAAGACACTGATGAAAGAAATTAAAAATGATACAAACAGATGGAGAGATATACCATGTTTTTGGGTTGGAAGAATCAATATTGTGAAAATGACTATACTACCCAAAGCAATCTACAGATTCAATGCAATCCCTATCAAATTACCAATGGCATTTTTACAGAACTAGAAGAAAAAATGTTAAAATTTGTATGGAGACACTGAAGACCCCGAATAGCCAAAGTGGTTTTGAGGGAAAAAAACAGAGCTGGAGGAATCAGACTCCCTGACTTCAGACTCTACTACAAAGCTACAGTAATCAAGACAATATGGTACTGGCACAGAAACAAAAATATAGATCAATGGAACAGGATAGAAAGCCCAAAGATAAACCCACACACCTATTGTCAGCTAATCTATGACAAAGGACGCAAGGATATACAATGGAGCAAAAATGGTCTCTTCAATAAGTGGTGCCAGGAAATCTGGACAGCTACATGTAAAAGAATGAAATTAGAACACTCCCTACCACCATACACAAAAATAAACTCAAAATGGATTAAAGATCTAAGTGTAAGACCGGACAGTATAAAACTCTTAGAGGAAAACATAGGCAGAACACTCTATGACATAAATCACAGCAAGATCCTTTTTGATCCACCTCCTAGAGTAATGGAAATAAAAACAAAAATAAACAAATGGGACCTAATGAAACTTAAGAGCTTTTGCACAGCAAAGGAAACTATAAACAAGATGAAAAGACAACCCTCAGAATGGGAGAAAATATTTGCAAACGAATCAATGGACCAAGGATTAATCTCCAAAACATATATAACAGCTCATGCAGCTCAATATTAAAAAAACAAACAACCCAATCAAAAAATGGGCAGAAGACCTAAATAGACATTTCTCCAAAGAAGACATACAGATGGCCAAGAGGCACATGAAAAGCTGCTCAACATCACTAATTATTAGAGAAATGAAAATCAAAACTACAATGAGGTATCACCTCACACCAGTTAGAATGGGCATCATCAGAAAATCTACAAAGAACAAATTCTGGAGAGGGTGTGGAGAAAAGGGAACCCTTCTGCACTGTTGGTGGGAATGTAAATTGATACAGCCACTATGGAGAACAGTATGGAGGTTCCTTAAAGAACTACAAATAGAATTACCATATGACCCAGCAATCCCACTACTGGGCATATATCCAGAGAAAACCATAATTCAAAAAGACACATGCACCCCAATGTTCATTGCAGTACTATTTACAATAGCCAGGTCATGGAAGCAACCTAAATGCCCATCAAGAAATGAATGGATAAAGAAGATGTGGTACATATATACAATGGAATATTACTCAGCCATAAAAAGGAACAAAATTGGGTCATTTGTAGAGACGTGGATGGATCTAGGTCTGTCATACAGAGTGAAGTAAGTCAGAAAAGGAAAAACAAATATTGTATATTTAACGCATATATGTGGAACCTAGAAAAATAGTACAGATTAACTGGTTTGCAAGGCAGAAATAGAGACACAGATGTAGAGAACAAATGTGTGGACACCAAGGGGGGAAAGTTGAGGGAGAGGGGGTGGTGGTGGTGGTGGGATGAATTGGGAGATTGGGATTGACATATATACACTAATATTTATAAAATGGATAACTAATAAGAACCTGCTGTATAAAAAACAAAGGAAAATTTAAAAAAAAAACGAAATAATGGACTCTGTTTCATAATAAATGAGTCTGCACTTGGGTACAACAACCCCTCCCCCCGCAATCTCATTAATCATTAATCATCGAGGATCACTGGGTAGACAAAAGTGCAGCAATGAAATTTGATCCCCATTTCACAGATGGGTAGGTCAAGGCAGCAAGAGGTTAAGTGATTTTTAGAGACCACACAATAAGAAGATGGAGGAATGGGGCCTGGTCACTGCCCTGAGCTTCTCTGGCGGTCTCCAGGAGACCACTCATGAAGAAACAGAGGGCTTGCAAGAAGGCCTAATGGGAGCATCCATGATTCAGGTCGGGTCACAGGAGGAACCCCACAGGCCTACCTTCAAAATTTCTCTCTCAATTCACGGGCTCCGACATTGGCTAAGGTGTTTCTCTGAGTCTCCATTCTGTCACCTTTAAAATAGCTATAACAATACTCACAGTTATGTTTGCAGTGAGCTCCCTTAGAATTCCCACATGAAGAATCTCTAGAACATTATGAACATTCAGTAATGTCTTCCTTTGACCCTGCAACTTGCTCACAGGTAGAAAACTATTAACTCCTCCCATTTCTAGACTAAGAAGCCCTGTGTCCACCATGCTACTCATCAAGAGGACTGGGGGGTGGGCGGTAAACAGGGCCAGCCTAGGCTGTCTGCTGTCCTGCAAGGGCTTAGGGGATATCAGCTATATCTTACTATCTATGGCATTAACACTCCTTTTACAATGCTGAGAAATCACTAGGATTATAAACATCATCTTCTCCAACCTCTCACCACAAATACTTGTCACTTAGAAGTGTGCTCTAGGCCTCCCCATACTTATAAGAAGTGTTTACTTCCTTTCTAAAGAGGCCTCCCTCCCTATATAGCAGATAAATGATGTAAACATTCTACTGCTACTCATTTATGTAACATTACCTTGCAAAGGTAAACACTGGTCCCAAAGTAAACATGAATTTCTTTCAAGAGTATTCATAATGGTGAATTAATAATTGTGAATCAATGATGTTTGGTGTTGGCTATTAAAAAAAGGAGGCAGTGAAATAGTAAATAGTGAATAGACAGTGAAATATATTATAAAACTCATATGGCTATCAAGACCAGAAAGCTTGTATGCCCTGTGTCAGGGGACCAGGCATCCCTGTTCCCCAGCCAGACACACGGGAGTCATCCTTTATCCTTCTTCCCTCTCCCTACAGACACCATGTCCTTCACACCACCTGTCCTTCAGCCCTTTGCAGGGCTGTCTCCTTTGATTCACTCCCCAGGTTCTGGCTGTATTCCAACCCTCAGCATTCATCTCATGCTTGAGTTGTGGTAACAATCTGCTAGCTCATGCCCCTGCTACCATTTTTATCCACTTCCTGTCCATCCTTTACACAGAGCCAGAGTATTTTATAAGATGCAAATTTTACCCTGTCCTTGCTGTGGCTTAAAATCCTTAGTGATCTTCTTGGGCCTCCGAGGAAGGAGGCACAGTTCTCTCAGAGCAGCTCCTGCCTCTCTCTGCCCCTCTCCCTCTTGCCAGGACCACTTTCCATCCTTTGCACTCACACTAACTGCCTCATTTTCCCCTGGGCCTATCAAGTTGGCCCCTGCTTCAGTGTCCCATCACCCGGCTCCATTTGGCTCCCATATCTCTCCATCAGGCTTCTAGAGCAGCCACCGCACTTACCCTGTTTCTGACAACCCTGGAGCTGTTCTTTCTTCTTGTGAGCCTCTCCTATTCCCGTGATCATGGGCCCCTCCTCAGCAACTAGTCCTCAAAATGTCTGTCTCCTCCACAGGCTGGGTGATCTGCAGTGTTGTGTGGCTTGACTACCACGGTTCTTAGTGTGCATAACTCTTTCTTTATCCTACTTGGGACTTAGTTACACAATATCAACTCAAGATGTATTATGTCTGGAGAGTCCTCAGGTCTTATGATTTTGATATGGCCTCCCCACATCCCCTCTCTTAATACTTTTGGAACTCCTGTCAGATGTATATTGGATCTTCTCATTCTCTGTATTTCTTAAACTTTGGTTCATATTGCCTATCTCCAGATAGTTTCTTCAGTTCAGTCACCCAGGCATTCATTCTTTTCTTCAATTAAGTTCAACCTCTTTGGTACATCACATTTTGTTTATCTCAACTACTGGATTTTTATTTCTGGAAGTTGAATTACTTAGCTTTGTCTTGCTCTTTTGTTTGTCCACCCAGAATCTATTATTTCATTTGAGTTTCTAGTCATTCTTTCATGTCTTTAAACAGGCTTATTTTTAGTCTCTTTCAGACAGCTTGATTACCTCAAATTTGTATGTCCTATTTTCATGTTTGCTGTGTCTTCTAATTCTTTCTCACAGTTGGCAGCTTTCTTGTGTAGTTCATAAGTTTTAAAATTCATCTTCCATAGGATTTATTTGTATGTAAGGACACTGGGCTCTCTGGACTGTGGAAAGCCCCTTACAGAGTGGCTTTGCCTTTGCTTCTGCAGGGCACTTGATTAGGTCCAATTTCACACTCATTTCTTGGGGATTCTCATACCATGTGGGAATATGCACTTGAACTCCATACCACCCTTGTGCCTGGCATGGGCTTCATGTTTTGATATCTCACAGGTTACTTTTTTTTCCTATCTACTCAGAGCCTCAGGTGAACAGTAGGCGTCCTATTGCTTCCATGTTTTGAGTTTCCCATCTTGGGTCTGACCTCCAGCTTTCTACAGATTCCCCCACCCCATCCCCCATCCTGGTTGGGCATTCAGTCCCCATTCTCAGCCACTGGACCCATATCCAGATTCCACTCCCCTGATGGCCTTAAGTATCAGACCACAAGCTTCTTATTCTAGCCTTCAGTTTCTTTTTCATTTCTGGCATGTGGGAATTTTCCTTTCTTTCTATTAAGCTCAGCTATGTAGACACAAAAGACTTTATTTTAGTTACACTTATCCAGTATTTTTCTGCTTTTATAACTGGAAAGGTAGCACACATTAGCCCTGTCCTCCTGTTTTATGAACTAGAATCCTCCCTCTGGGCTCTGCTGACCTTGAATTAGGATGTATGTTTTATTCAGCATTCAGCAAGTGCCTGCAACGTAGAAGACACTTAGACTTTTTGACTACTGAACAAATAAAACCTGAGATGAATCTCACCTTCTCCATTTAGCAACCAGATCCTAGAAAAGCCATGGAATCCCTCTAGCCTTCAGTTCCTTCATTGTCAAACCAAATGAAAATCATCTCTCCCTTACTGCCTCACACAAAGAAAGTCAGTGCAATAATATTATGAAAGAACTTTAAAAAGCCATCAGCCCTAGTTAAGAGAAAGATACCAAGGAAAAATAATACTCTATTAAGCGATCATCCATTCACTTCTTTCTCACCAAGACAGGGAGAAGTAAGGAGGATTGAGTCTCTCTGGCATCTGCTAGTTGGTGTCAAGCTCTTAAAGTAACAGAAGCAAAACAGGACAGAAAGCTCTCAGATGGTCCACACATTTTGCCACAAATACAGACCCCTTTTCTGTGGCCTTGTATTTGAATGTTTCATTATTAAAGTTGAAGTTCTCCCTTGAAACTTGTCCTGTCTTTTTCCAGTGTTGGGAGAAACATGACTGCCAATGGTGATGGCCTCCCTGGTGCAAATGGCACTAAGCTCTAGTTCTCTCTCTGACTCACCATTTATTTCCATTTATCTAATGGTTTAGAGGCAAATCCTTATTGAATGCCAATCATGTAATGATAAACATGAGAGCTGTTGTATTTTCATTTCCCTTTGGGACTTAAAGGTACGGATCAAGTGGGAGGAAACAGAAGTTTAATCATTTGAAGCACTTGCTGTAAGAGTCTTCTTTTCCCTCGCTTCAGTCATTCTAGATCTAATCAAACACCTTTCACCGTGTAGGCAGAACTTTCCTTCTAACACCCTGTCCATATTGCTAGCCTCATCTCCCACTCCTCTCCCATGCATGCCCTAGTTATCTGTTAAATTGTTCTACACACTAGATATTGAACACACTTTATGATTTCCTGACCTAATGTGTTTAGGTGCTGTTACTTCCTGCTACAAATTCAGCTTCTCTCTTGAAGCTTCGTCTGACCCCTGGGCTGAGCTCACATACTCCATCACTGTCTGAGCTCCACATTCTTCTTTAACTTCAGTAGGCAAGGCTGTTTGTGCCTCCCTTACGGCCCTTACCATGCTCTGGAGGACACTGCATTCAATCATCCACAGCTAGGAGGTTTTTGTGAAGTGCCTCTATGTCTTTTTTACTTACTATGGCAATCCCACAGTACAAAGCACAGTATCTCACTTAAAATTAGTGCTAGTAAATATGTACAGAAATTGGTTTAATTTGGACGAGTTTTCAATGCATGTCTAGAAGAGACATACTTTATGTTCAAAGACAAAAAGAGGCTGAACACTAAAAGATATTAAAAGATATGGCATGCAAAAAGTAACCAAAAGAGAGCTAGAGTGGCTATACTAACAACAGAAAAAATAGACTTTAAGACAAAATATACAGAGACAAAGAAGGACATTTTATAATGGTAAAAGTGTCAATCCATTAGGAAGATATAAACATAGGTGCATCTAATAACAGAGCCCCCAAATACTTAAAGCAAAACCTGAAAATGTGACTGGAGAAATAGACAATTCAGTAATAATAGTTAGAGACCCCAACACCACACTTTCAATAATAAATAGAATAAAAAGACAGAAGATTAAAAAGGAAATAGAAGACCTGAACAGCCCTATAAACCAACTAGACCTAATAGCTATCCATAGACTCTACCCAACAACAGTAAAATACAAACTCTTACAAGTGCACATGGAACATTCTCCAGGATAGACAATATGTTAGGCCATAAAATAGCCTCAGTAAATGTTAAAGGATGAAATCAAGCAAAGTATGTTCCATAATCATAGTGGAATAAAATTAGAAATCAATAACAGAAGGAAATTTGGGGAATTCACAATAATGTGGAAATTAAACAACACACTCCTAAATAACAAATGGGAAAAGAAGGAATTACAAGGGAAATTAGAAAATACTTTGAGATGAATGAAAATAAAAACACAGTGTACCATCCATATCTCTGCAAATGACACAATTTTGTTCCTTTTTATGGCTAGGTAATATTCCATTGTATATATGTGCCACATCTTCTTTATCCATTCATCTGTCGATGGACACTTAGGTTGCTTCCATGTCCTGGCTATTGTAAATAGAGCTGCAATGAACATTGTGGTACATGACTCTTTCTGAATTATGGTTTTCTCAGGGTATGTGCCCAGTAGTAGGATTGCTGGGTTGTACGGTAGTTCTATTTTTAGTTTTTTAAAGGAACCTCCATACTGTTCTCCATAATGGCTGTATCAATTTACATTCCCACCAACAGTGCAAGAGGGTTCCCTTTTCTTCACACCCTCTCCAGCATTTACTGTTTGTAGATTTTTTGGTGATGGCCATTCTGACTGGTGTGAGGTGATACCTCATTGTAGTTTTGATTTGCATTTCTCTAATAATTAGTGATGTTGAGCATCCTTTCATGTGTTTGTTGGTCGTCTGTATGTCCTAGAGACTGTCATACAGAATGAAGTAAGTCTGAAATAGAAAAACAGATATCGTATATTAACACATATATGTGGAATCTAGACAATGGTATAGATGATCTTATTTGCAAAGCAGAAATAGAGACACAGACATAGAGAACAAACATACGGATATGAAGGGAGAAAGGGGAGGGTGGGATGAATTGGAAGATTGGGATTGACATATATACACTATTATGTATAAAACAGATAAGTAATGAGAACCTACTGTATATATAGCACAGGGAACTCTACTTGGTGCTCTGTGACCTAAATGGGAAGGAAATACAAAAAAGAGGGGACATATGTATACATATGGCGGATTCACTTTGCTGTACAGCAGAAACTGACACAGCAGTGTAAAACAACTATACTCCAATTAATTAATTAATTAATTAATTAATTAATTTTAAAAACACAACATATCAAACCTGTGGGCTGAAGCTGAAGCAAATCTTAGAGAGAAATGTTTACATGTAAATGCCTATATTAAAAAAGAATAAATCTCAAATCAATAACCAAAACTTCCACCTTGAGAATGGACTTGAGGATATGGGGAGGGGGAAGGGTAAGCTGTGACAAAGCAAAAGAGAGGCATGGACATATATACAGTACCAAACGTAAGGTAGATAGATAGTGGGAAGCAGCCGCATAGCACAGGGAGATCAGCTCGGTGCTTTGTGACCGCCTGGAGGGGTGGGATAGGGAGGGTGGGAGGGAGGGAGACGCAAGAGGGAAGGGATGTGGGAACAGATGTATATGTATGACTGATACACTTTGTTATAAAGCAGAAACTAATAAAACAAAAAACAAAAAACAAAAAACTTCCACCTTAAGAAATTAGAGAAAAGAAAGTAAACTAAACCCAAAGAAAGAAGAAGGGAGAAAAATAATGACTAGAATGGAAATAAATGAAATAAAGAATAGAAAAGCATTAGAGAAAATCAATGAAATCAAAAGTTCACTCTCTGAAAAGATCTCTCCTGGGTCTTTAACCTGCTGGCCACTCTGCAAATTTTGGACTAACCAGAATCCGGAATCACATAAGCAACTTACTTATAATAAAATCTCTTTCTACACACACACACACACACACACACACACACTCTGGAGAACAATGGTGTGCAAAACGTAGAGAGTAGCATGCAATGATTAATGCAGGCTCAGGAGCCAGACTGCCTGCATTTGAATCATGGCTCTGTTACAGACCAACTCTCTATATGTCTTAGGGCAAGGCAGATCACTTCTCTTTCCTCAGTTTCCTCAACTGTAAGTTGGGAATGATAACAGTACTCTATTTTGTGGGGTTGCTATAAAAAGACATTAGTTAATTAATAAAAAGGCTTATTATGGTTCCCTTATAGTTATATAGCTGGTGTGCAAAAAATATTAGTTCTTGTGATTTTAATGGGATTTCCCCTAAAATTTTATTTTAAAAAGATTAGTCACTACTAAAAATGTATGCAAACCACTGGAATTTGTTCAGGCTGCAGTTTTGTTTTGTTTTGTTTTTGTTTTTTGCTTACTAGTAACCAATGCTGCCAGTATTCAGTGGCCAAAACAAAAGGAAGATATTGTTCTAATCACTCAGAGTCACAATTATTTCACATCTGTGAATCAACCCAGTCAGTGAATTTTAGCCACACTACTCAGAATTAGAATACAAATGCCACATATATATATATTATATAATATATAATATATATATGACATTTATATGCATATGAACTCCAAGGCAGTCTAATATATAATATGTACATATTAGTCTAGGTTCTTCACATGGTAATACTCAAAATTATTAGCATCCCTTTACAAGTCATTTTAAGAGCAATGGCTCTCCATTTGACTTAGTGCATTTGGCCTGCTATGATAGAAACTATAGACTGGGCAGCTTAAACAACATTTATTTTTCATGATTCTAGAAGTCCAAGATTAAGGAGCTTGCAGATCCATTGTCTGGTTAAGCCACTTCCTGGTTTGCGGTTATCCATCTTCTCACTGTATGTTCACATGGCTGAGAGAGAGAGATCATCTTTCTCATGTCTCTTCTTATAAAGGCACTAATCCCATTCATGAGGGCTCCACCCCAATGGACTGATTACTTTTCAAAGGCCCCAGCTCCAAAGACCATCACATTGGCGATTAGGCTTCAACATATGAATTTGCGGGTACACAAACACTCATTCCATAGCCCTAGTAACCAGAATTCCATAAAAGGAAGGGTCAAGTCATTACAATAAAACTAGCACTCCCTGTAGGCAAGTATGGATGAGCAAGAGCTAGGCTCTACTTTCTGGCTGCTTACAGTCTGAGGGCTAAGAAAACATACATCTAAGAAGCTTTGGCAGATGACAGAGTAAGATGAGACTACGTAGGGCACATAGCTCTATGTGTTCCAAAATGATTGCCTGAATTAATAAATTCAACAAGTGCCTCTCATTGTGTCCCAGGCTCAAGATGAGGTAGGCCTAAAATATTAGGAAAAGCTGCAAGGGGTCTCTTCCATATGCAACCAAGAGGTAAACTTGCAATTGCTTGTAAATGGTTTCATTTTCACCTCCAAACTCACTTCAATCTGTTCTCTCTTACAGGGTCACCATGTTTCTCCTTTAAGCCTTGGCCCCCCATGTCATATGGCCTGCCCTAAATTAACACAACCCATATTAATAACACCCAGTGTATTTCTCTATCCATGAAATGCTTATTTGAAAGATGTCAGCTCCATGTACCTCTTGGACTTTCTCCTTGAATGTGGCCCAATTTATCCTCTAGATTGTGACCTTCAAAAAGTCAGGGATGGAACTTCTTTAGACCTAATTTACACACACTGGGTGCTTAATGTTTGCTATGAATGTGATTAATTGATGGGCACTTTTCCTGTACTTAGACAAAGTGTTTAATTTCTTCACCTGAGAAGGGGAGGATTTGAAATGCAAATTATATAAGAGAAAAGGTCATCTTAGAAAATATTTTATTCACAATCTCTGGTAATAAAAGCCACTCACTGTTGTGATGACATTTATCATTCACATATGGTGAAAATTCAGTCACCAGTTTTGTTGAGAAGGACTTGCCACAGCAGCATTTGCATCAATTTCTATCAATCAGAAATACAGGATACAGTATGGTTCTTGTGATGAGAAATTCACATTTCTGTACACAGCTTTCATTTTCCCAGGGTACTTCTCAAGGTAGTCAAAATGAAACAGAGACCCTCAGGGATAAAATGATGCAGAGGATAATGGGCAAAGCAGAGGTGGTTCCTTCAGGGAGAAGTTTCCACTTTTCTTCAACAATGGCTGGAAGAAAATCCTCATGGGAAGCCCCTGGATCAGACACTGGATATCGTGGTCCAAGTAGCCTTGCCAATCACAAGTCTGAGTATAGGAATTTGTTCACAGGTTTCCTCAAATGCCCTTTGAGGCAAGTGGAATTTACAAGGAAATAGTGTCAATTCATCTGAATTCTATTGTTATACAAGTTCATCCAAGGACTAGAATATATGTTTTTTCCTAAAGGGAAAATGTACTTAAGAATCTAATAAGAACAAAGAACAAATTAAAAACAAAATATTCTTAATCACTCATACATGTCTACCATAAGTTGTTTTCAAACTAGTTCAGATAACTGAATATTAAAGAGTTCATTTTGGTTAACACACACACAAAATACTGATTCATCAAACCTGGAACTCCTACCATGAATGCTTCACTGAGTGAAATTACATACCAACATACATAAGAATGCAGGCAAGAAAGTACCATTAGATAAGGAAGCTTTTAGAAAAATTCGTGGGCTAACTATGTCAAATTAAGGACATTCTATTCATTGCCATAGTTTTGTTTCTTCCTAAATTGAGAAAATATCAGTGGTGCTTGATTTCAGCCTGTCATGTTTCTGTGTTCTAGGAGATCATACATAGATCAGGTACTATGAGACACCATGATTTTGCTAATGGGAAATTCACTTTTTAAAAGAGAAGGTCCAGGAAAGAGGAGCCCAGCCAAGAATGTTTTAATTCTTACATTAATGAAAACATGGCTGTGGTTTGTTGGCTGTCAAATTTTGGAAAATTCTCAGCCATTATTATTTTGAATATTTCCTCTGCTCCATTTTCTCTTTTCCTTTTAGTATTCTCGTACTCATGTATTACACCCTTTGAAATTTTCCTACAAGTCTTGGATGCCTTGTTCTGGTTTTGTCATTGTATTTTGTCTTTGTATTTCAGTGTAGGAAGTTCTCATTGACCTATTTTCAAAGCCACTGGGTCTTTCCTCAGCCATATCCAGTCTCTGCTGAGCCCATCAAAAATATTCTTCATTTTCATTACAATATTTTAGATATCTTTTTATCATTCTTTAGAATTTCCATCTCTCTGTTTACATCACCCATCTGTTCTTGCTTGTTGTTGACCTTTTCCAGTAGAGCCCTTCATATAGTAATCATGGTTATTTTAAATTCTCTGAGAATATGTTCATGTCATATCTGAGTCTGGCTTTCTTTTGCCTTTTAGTATGCTTTGTATTTTTTGTTGAAAGATGGCTATGTAGCATTGGGCAATAAGAACTGAGTTGAAGAGGCTTTTAGTGTGAGATTTTATGTTAATCTGGCTAGGAGTTGGATTGTGTCTAATGTTTGCTGTAGCTATAAGTGCCAGAGACTTCTAAATCCTCTAGCTTTCTTGCTTTGTCTTTCCTGTTGACTTTGGGCTTCCCTAAGAACTCCTCTTCAGCTACAGTCTGTGCCTTGCAGTTTTTTCAACTGTAATCCTCTGTCTTTATACTGGAGCTCTATTAACATAATAGTAAGGTATTTTTGTTGGGGGTGGCAGGAAGCATTCTATAAATGTATGATTAAATCTCAGTCTTGTTGTGAACCTGCATCGCTGGTCTGTGACTATCACAAATGTTTCTTAGCTTCCCTCCTTTCCTCCACTTAGGTGAGCCAGAAAGCCTAAAAGGAGATGGAGTTAGAGAACTGTCCTTCTCCCAAGTAGGTTAAGGCTCTGGTAAAGTCTTTTACATTGGAGAGTAGGTCTTTGTTTTGGAGAACTCTCTGGACATATTTCTAAATGATTACTCCTCCCCTTCCTCAGCCAGAGTCAGAAGAGAATTATTTTTGGCCCTGAGAATCTGGTGAGATTAGGTGAGGTAAAGACAACAAAAATGTGGTGACCCCTCACCAAGACTATGCCCCCAGGACTTTCTCACTCTCAAGCTAGTTCACATTCAGTTTCCAGAAATTCATCAAAATCAGCACCTAAAATATTCCCCCAGTATATGGCTCCAGCAGCTTCTACTTTGGGTAAGCAGATCTCAGCTGTGACTCTCTGGATTTGCTTGTCTCTCCCAATTTTGGGGTGGCAGTTTGCCTTGTGACCTCAGTTCTTCCATAGGTCTAAAAAATGTTGTTGGTTTTCATTTTGTTTAGTTTTACTTGTTGTAAAGACCGAGGTGACAACTTCTGAACTTTTTACATGTTGGATATTCCACATGATCTTTTTACAAACAACTATTTGCACACACACGTACACACACACTTACATACCTATATTCATATAAGTAAATAAAGTCATATTAAAAGGAAGGCAAAGGGTTGATAAATACCAGATTCAGAAGGATGGTTAAATTTCATGGGTATGGGGTTGATTATCCATTTGTTAAGTACAGTAGGCACAATAGTGCATAAGGCCCATGATAATGTTAGTGTTCCACAAAAATATTTTATTTTCTTTTAAAAACAGAAGAAAAATGAATATAATAATAATAAATATATAATAAGGAATCCAGCCTGGATTTTATTCATTGTTCTACCAATGTAGTTTTATATTTATATATATATAAAATATATATAATATATATATTTATTTATTTATTTATTTAATAGAGGAAGGGATCCACAAAGACAAAGTGCTTAGGGTCCACCAAAGTCAGAATGAGGTGGGTAATGGTATGGAGATGACTATAGTGTAGGTTGTTGGCAAAGTCCTAGTTTTTGTGTTGGATGGTAGCTCATGGGTGCTCATTACATTATCAAAAATATATTACTAACTAAATACATAAATATATGAATAAAAGCAGACCATACATTGGGCAATGATGATAGCATCATGAACTGAAAATTATGGTGTTCACTTGAGGTGAGAGAGAGAGAGAAAGAGTTCGACACTGAGGAGCATTAACTTAGTGGGAGACAAAAGCTACAGATCATTATGTGAATGAAGAAGGCATTTTAATTTTCTCCCTGTCTCATGTGGCCGAGTCCAACCTGCCATAAAGTGCGAAGAAGGCTGTCCCCGAGGACAGCCCACTCTTAGCCCAAGCTAGGGCAGACTTACCATTGGGAATCACATGCTTCATCTGTCTGTACCTAGCTTCTCATCTTGTCCTCTGGATTTCTGAGTTTATTGAGTTTAATGTCAACCTGCTCTTCCTTCCGGCTACTTCAGCTCTATGAGTGTGTGTTTCTGTTGTAGACTTGGCGTTTGTGGTTCTTACGACCATACTTTTGTCCCGGTATTCCAACTCAGCCATTCATATTTCCATTGAGTTACTTACACAGGATTGGAGCTCAACTCAGGGATACTTAGGCCCTAAAGTCCTGAGCTCCCTACTCTCAGCCCAGTCTCCTAATGGAAAGACACAAAAATGTGTTTCAATCAGAGTCTTGAGGATGAAGTGAAGGCACTAAATGCCATTTGAGATTAAACTTTTACCTATATTCCTGAGCATCATGAGAGAGACCTAACTGAAAAAGAACACTCTTCTCCAAAAAACCACCACACTGCTTAGGTAGAGGCATGTGATAATCTACACAACACAGCGGCCATGGCATTAGCTGAGAGGGGCTTTGGCACATCCCAGTGGGTACTGCTTCATGGAAGGAGAGAAGTTTAGACCAGGGTTTGCATACACAAGTTCTGGAGCCAGCCTGCCCAAGTTTGAATCCTACCTCTGCCACTTACTAGCTCTGTGGCCATACCAGCAAGTTACTTGCCCTTGTGTTCCTTAGTCCCCTCGTCTAGCAGATGGTAATAATAACAACTCATACTATTGTTGTAAGAGTTACAAAGGCCATATGTTAACATACATAGCACCCTCAGATTAGCGTCTGGCACAAAGTAAGTGCTACATATGCCTTTGCAATTATAATTGCTTGTTTTCTATATTCCCACCTGTCTATGCTTCAGCAACAAGTGCGTGCTGGGTTCTGTGAATCTTTGCTGCTCTGTCAGAGCTCATCTACTGTTTTCTCAGATGTGATTGTAATTGTATCCACTGCAAGATTTGGGCAACTAGGTCTTTTGGAGAGAAGCTTTGCCCTGCCTTTGCTGCTCACTGTGCTGCCCCTTCTGAATGCTCAGTGAAAACTGGGTTCTACCCTCTTGCACTGTTAGTGTAAATCGATACAGCCACTATGGAGAACAGTATGGAGGTTCCTTAAAAAACTAAAAATAGAACTACCATACGACCCAGCAATCCCACTACTGGGCATATACCCTGAGAAAACCATAATTCAAAAAGAGTCATGTACCACAGTGTTCACTGCAGCACTATTTACAATAGCCAGGACATGGAAGCAACCTAAGTGTCCATCAACAGATGAATGGATAAAGAAGATTTGGCACATATATACAATGGAATATTACTCAGCCATAAAAGGAAACAAAATTGAGATATCTGTAGTGAGGTGGATGGACCTAGAGTCTGTCATACAGAGTGATGTAAGTCAGAAAGAGAAAGACAAATACCATATGCTAACACATATATATGGAATCTAAAAAAAAAAAACAGGTTCAGAAGAACCTAGGGGCAGGACAGGAATAAAGACACAGATGGAGAGAATGGACTTGTGGACACAGGGAGGGGGAAGGGTAAGTTGGGACGAAGTGAGAGAGTGGCATGGACATATATACACTACCAAATGTAAAATAGATAGCTAGTGGGAAGCAGCCACATAGCACAGGGAGATCAGCTTGGTGCTTTGTGACCACCTAGAGGGGTGTGATAGGGAGGGTGGGAGGGAGACGCAAGAGGGAGGAGATATGGGGATATATGTATATGTATAGCTGATTCACTTTGTTATAAAGCAGAAACTAACACACCATTGTAAAGCAATTATACTCCAATAAAGATGTTAAAATAACAAAACAAAACAAAACAAACAAACAAACAAAAACCTGGGTTCTATCCAGTCATCTAATAGCTTCTCCACTGGGCTGTCTGTGGGAATAGCAAATGTTGGGTTCTCCCAGAGTGATGCCTGAGGTGCTTCAGAACACCCCCAACACTGACTTTGGATCAGACGTTGGAGAAATCAGATTCCAAATGTGATCTGTGACTTCACATTTGGAATCTGATACCAACCAGACCTCCCTGCTACTATCACTACATATTTCAGATAATCAGAAAACAGTCAGCAATTTCAAGCATCCCAAAAGGTCTGATAAGCCTCAGCAATAGGCTAAGGAGACATAAGACTGAGATCCATCCAGAGACAACTGGCTTAAACTCAAATAGCTCAGAGTGTTTTTTAAAACATCTTGTTCTTGACAAAGACCAGGATTTTGACAACACATTCTTACATTTTAAAACCCCTAGGTCCACTCTATGTGGTTCTGGTTCCTTTTTCCTGGGCTCCATCAGAGGTTATCTAAGGACCATGGGATTATTTTATGTCCATGAAACTTTGACTCCATCTTGCCCTCATGCCATCACGATTCTCCCAAGTGGGTTACACAGTATGGCCCAGCCCCTCTCACCCACCCCATATGGATGTGCTCAAGGTCAGTCAAACTCCTAACCAGTGTGGTTTCACAATCCATGGTGTCATGACCTTCCATGAGTACCCCGCCCCATGCTCTCTCCCTAAGAGTCTCCTGATACACTCTGGGTGCTTGGCAAATACAAAACCGCAAACAGAACTGAAGTTCATGGACACAGCCAGCTCAAAGGGGATTTCCTCAATGTGCATTCTTTTCTGAGAACCTCACTGATTGTTCTCCTGAGGCCAATTGTGGAAAAAAAAAAAAAACCCTCTGAACTCATCCCATTTGGGTAGACCAAAGACCTCAGTAAGGGGAAATTAGCAATAATAAAGCTGAGATGAGGCAGGTCGGATGTCCTGCAATTGAAAGTCTTCTGGGATGGCTCTGAAGTTGCTAGGAAAGAACATATTTTAGAGGGAAAAATAGCCGAGTCACCTGGCTTCCAGAGGTAGAGTCCACAGGGAGATACAACTGGGAGCTTTGTGCTGGGTGACTGAGACCTGCAGCCAGGGTGCTTATGTTTAATTACAATTATAATTAAAGTAATGCATATACATGATCAAGAATCAAATCCCCCCCACAAATGGTTTAAAATGAAAATGTATATATATTTCTTGCCCCTGTCCCACTCTCCCAGGACAAATTTGGGCTTATATAAAATGAGTGTGGAAGTGTTCCCCTCTCTTCTATTTTCTGGATGAGATTTTGTAGAATTGGTGTTATTTCTTCTTTAAATATATTCCAGAATTTGCCAGTGAACTCATCTGGACCTGGACATTTCTTTTTCAGAAGGGTTTGAACTACAGGTCAGTTTGTTTTATAAAGGTTATCTATTCAATTTTGAGTGAGTTTTGGGAATTTTTGGTTTTCAAGGAACTGGTCCATTTTGAAATTATTTTCTATTGAGGTATAGTTGATTCATAATATTATATAAGTTTCAGGTGTACCACATAGTGATTCACAATTTTTAAAGGTTATACTCCATTTAAGTTATAAAATATTGGCTATATTCCCTGTGCTATACAATATATCCTTGTAGTTTATTCATTTTTATACATAGTACTTTGTATCTCTTAATCCCCTACCCCTATTCTGTCCCTTCTCTCTTCCCTCTCCCTGCTGTTAACAGTCCATTTCTTTTACATTGTCAAAATTATGAGCCAAAGTTGTCATAATAGTCTCTTATTAATTTTTAATGTCTGCAGGATCTATAGTGAGACCTCCTTCTTTTAGTCCTGATATCAATAACTTGTGTCTTCTCTCATCTTTATCAGTCTTTCTAGAGGTTTATTTTTTAAAGAACCACCTTTTGGTTTTATTGATTTTTCTCCATTGTTTTTCCATTTTAAAGTTCATTGATTTCTGGTCTTTTTATTATTTTCTTCCTTAGGCCTGTTTTGAAATGATTTTGCTCTTTTTTTTTCTTAGAGCATTAGGATGGAAATTTAGATTATTTATTTGAAACTTTCTTCTTTTCCAACATAAACATTTAATTCTATAAATTTCACTCCTACCACTCATTTACATGCCACAAATTTTATGTTATGTTTTTATTTTTGCTCAGTTCAAAATATTTTCTACTTTCCTCTGAAGTGTGTATTTTGCTGCTTGCATGGACAAGTCAATAAATATCAACTGAATCCATTTAGCTGATGGTGTTGTCCATTCTTCTGTATTCTTGCTGACTTTATTTCTGTTAGGTCTATCTATTACTGACAGAGTGTTGAAGTCTCCAGCTAAGATTGTGGGTTTGTTTATTAATTCTTTCAGATCTGCCAGCTTTTTCTTTATGCATTTTGAAGCTTTTATTTTAGGTTCTACACATTTATGATTGTTATATCTTTGGGGGGGGGGAACTGTCTCTTTTATCATTACATAATGTTCCTCCTTGTCCCTTGTACTTTTCCTTGCTCTGAACTTTATTTTGAGATTAATACAACCATTCCAGTATTAGTTTAGTGTTTGCATGGTATGTATTCTTCCATCATTTACTTTTTAACCTACCTGTATCATTACCATTATAGACAGCATATAGTTAGGTTATATGTTTGTTTATCCATTCTAACAATCTCTGTCTTTTAACTGGTGTGTTTAGACAATTTAGGTTTAATGTAATTACTGATATGTTTACATTTAGTTTAACAATTTATATTCGATTTCTGTTTATTACCACTATTTTCCATTTTGTTGTTTCCTCTTTCCTGCTTCCTCTTGGTATATTTGAACATTTTTTTTAGTATTCTATTTTTATTTATTTCTTGTGTTTTGAATATATCTCTCTGTATAGTTTTGTTTTGTCTGTTTGTCTTAGTGATTGCTCTGGAGATTATAATAAACATATTAAACTTTAAAAATCTAGAGTCAGTGCTTTACAGCTTCAAGAGGAATGTACAGACCTCACCAATATACAGGTCTCTTTCACTTCCCCCTTTTATGTGGTAGTTATCTGAAGTATTACATCTATGCACATTGAAATCTCATTGATAACATTATAATATTTGCTTTCAATCATCCAGTATGTTTTAAAGAACTGAAAGGGAGAAAAGTAGTCCATTATATTTATCCAGATATGTACTATTTCTCTTGCTCTTCCTTCATCCCTGATGTTCCAAGTTTCCCTCTGATATAATTTCACGTCTATCAAAAGAACTTACTGTAGCAATTCTTTTAGAGCAGTTCTGCTGGCAAAAATTCTCTTAATTTTCCTTCATCTGTGAACATCTTTATTTTACCTTTATTCCTCTAAGATGTTTTTGCTGAACATAGAATTCTGGATTGACAGTTTTTTGCTTTCAGCCCTTTAAAAATGTTGTGCCACTTCTTTATGGTTTCCATGATTTATGATTAGAAATCTACCCTCATTCAAATATTATTTCCTATGTTTTTTGTATTGCTGCTCTCAAGATTTTTTTTAAATTTATTATTTTTTTATACAGCAGGTTCTTATTAGTTACCTATTTTATACATATTAGTGTATATATGTCAATCCCAATCTCCCAATTCATCCCACCACCACCACCCCATGCCCGCCCCGCTTTCCAACTCTCAAGAGTTTTTGTCTTTAGTGTTCAGTAATTTTATTATGTTGTGTTTAGCATGGATTTCTTTGGGTTTACCGAGATTGTGGTTCACTGAGCTTTTATGAGTTTATACCTTTTGTTAAGTTTGGGAAATATTCAGCATTTATTTCTAAAAATTTTCCCCCTATTCTTTCACATTTCAGACCACAGCAGCTCAAAGGCATCTAAAAATACCATGGTCATGAAACTTTTCAGTTGGAGAAGTTGTGATCACAAAACACCCATGTTGCTGTTTTTTTCCTTCCTCTGTTGTCCTGCAACTTGACCCTGGATAGGGGAGCAGTTGAAAGAATTATGCATCAGAGCAGGGTAAATAAAGCCCTGTTTTCTGACTACAAGACTGATTAGGAGAGTCCTAGGAAGTTAGAAGTACCAGAAGGATTGTCATCATATCTTATTTTTTTTTAAAAAAATTTTAAAAATTAAAAAAAAAAAATTAAATTAAATTTTTATATTTTTATATTTTCTACTAACTCTGTTTCATGTTAGGAAACTGTGCCTTGGCACTCCTCAGGCTCATTGAAGTGAGGACCTCCCCTGCAGCAAATTTCTTTCTTTCCACTTCCTTCTCAAAATTGAGCAATATTATTCCTTCTTTGTGCCAGTCCACACCCACAATCTTCCTTAACTCTGTCCCAACCTCACTTGTGTTCAAGGTTCTGGTCTTACTTGACCTTGTATCTTATGTGTAAATTATCATATATAAAGGTATAGACAAAACTCATTATTTTAAAATACTGTTATAAAACTATTTTAAAATCATGCTTTGTTGATATATTAAAAAGAATTAGCAGCAGGTATAATAACTCCTGTGATTTCAAAGTAGATGGGTATTTTGATATTTTTGGAAATTTTAATGTATTTGAAAATGTATAAAAATTCTATTAGTGAAAAGAAATAGATAATTCTGCAGTAATGTAATACATGATAAAGTATAATAATATTCTATATACTTTAATGCCCAACTTTCAATAATATATGAAACAACTAAGCAGAATATTAACAAGAAAATAGAAAAGTTGAACTACATTACAAACTAACTAGACTTAGCTACGTTCCACCCAAGAACAGAAGAATACAGATTCTTCTCAAGGGCACATGGAACATTCTCCAGAATAGATCATGTGATAAGACATAAAACAAACCTCAATTAATTTAAAAGGATAGAAATCATACAAAATCTGATATCTGACCACTGTGGAAAAAACTTAGAAATTTACAACAGAAAGAAATTTGGGGAATTCACAAATATGTTGAAATTAAACAACAAACTCCTAAATAACCAATGGGTTGAAGAAGAAATTACAAGGGAAATTAGAAAATATTTTGTGATGAATAAAAATGAAAGCATCAAATGTTAAAACTTATGAAATACAATTAAAGTAGTGCTCAGTGGGAAATACATAGCTGTAAACACCTACATTATAAAATAAGAAAGATCTTAAATCAATAACATAACTTTCTACTTTAAGACAGTAGAAAAGAACAAATTAAACTTGAAACAAGCAGAAGGAAGGAAATAATAATGATTAGAGTGGAAATTAGTAAAGTAGAGAATTTAAAAAAAAATAGATAAAATGAACAAAACCAAAATTTGGTACTTATAAAAGACAAATAAAATCGAAGAACTTTAGCTGAACTGTCAAAGAAAAAAAGGAGTGAAGACACAAATAATCAGAAACACAAATGATAGAGGGGACATTATTACCAAACTTACAGAAATAAAAAGACTATAAAATACTCTGAACAACTGTATAATAATAAATTAGATAAATTAGATGAAATGGACAAATTTCTACAAAGACTCAAAATATTAAAACTGACTCAAGAAGCAATGGAAGTCTGAATAGTCTTGTAACAAATAAAGAGACTGAATTTACAAACAAAAAACTTCCTACAAAGAAAAGCCCAGTTCCAAATGGCTTTACTGGTAAATTCTGCTAAACAGTTAAAGAATAATTAATAACAATTCTTCACAAAGTCATCCAAATTTTAGAAGAGTAAGGAACACTTCACAATTCATTGTATGAGGCTGATATTACCTTGATACCAAAAATAGACAAAGATACCAAAAGTAAAGAAACCTCAGACCAATATCTCTTATGAATATAAAAGAAAACCCATCAACAAAATACTATAAAATTAAATCCAGCATCATATAAAAAGGATTACAAACCATTACTAAGATCTACCCCAAGAATGTAAGGTTGGTTTAACATTAGAAAATCAATCAATGAATACACCATATCTATAGAACAAAAGATGAAAATCACATGATCATCTCAATAGGCACAGCAGAAACATCTAATAAAATCCAATGCCCTTTATTAATGAAAATAGTCAACAAAGTAAAATAAAAGAGAAATTGTCCCATCTGATAAATGATATCTATGAAAACCCACAGTTAATATATACACAAATAACAATGAAAGACTGGATGCTTTCCCACTAAGATCAGAAGTGTGCTACCCCGCTTCTATTTAACATTGTACTGGAGATTCTAGCCAGGGCAATTAGGCAAGTAAAAGAAATAAATGGTATCCATATTGGCATGGAAAAAACTATCTTTCAAAAATAATATATGTAATAATAAGAGATAGTAAAACTATCTCTATTTGCAGATGACACAATCTTGTATACAAAAAGTCCTAAGGAATCCACCAAAAAACAATTAGAACTAATAAACCATTGCAGCAAGTTTGCAGTAAACAGTATCAACATACAGAAGTCAATTGTATACTATACACTTGCAACGAACAATCAGAAAGTTAAATTAAAATTTTTAAATTATTTACATTATTGTATTTTATTATGTTATTATGTTATTATATTATTGGTGTGAACAAAAAGAATAAAATACCTAAGAATAAATTTTTTAAAGGTTCAAACTTACACTCTGAAAACTTCAAACATTACTGAAACAAATTAAAGAAGACCTAAATGAATGGAAAGGCATCCTAAGTTCATGGATTGCAAGATTTAATATTGTTAGGATGGTAATACTACCAAAAATGATCTGTAGATTCAATGCAACCCCTATCAAGATTCCAGCTGCCCACTTTGCAGAAATTGACAAACTTTTTCTAAAATATCAAAACGCAAGGGATCCAGAATAGCCAAAACAATCTTGATAAAAGAGAACAGAGTTGAAGGACTCACACTTCCCAATTTAAAAACTTACTACAAAGTTACAGTAATCAAGACAGTATGGTACTAGCATAAAGACAGACATAGAGGTCAAAGGGACAGAACTGAGAGCCAAGAAATAAACTTTCACTTTGATGGTCAATTGGTTTTCAGTGAGGGTGCTAATACAACTCAATGGAGAAAGAGTAGTATTTTCAAGAAATGGTGCTTGACAACAGGATACCCACATGCAAAATAACCCTACCTCACACGATATGCAAAAATTAACTTATAATGGAATGAAGACCTAAATGTAAGACACAATCCTATAAAATCTTAGAAAAGAATATTGTCATAAATATTTGTGACCTTTTATCAGGCAATGGTTCATTAGATAAAATAACCAAAAGCACACGTAAGAAAAGAAAAATAGGTAAATTAGACTCTAACAAAACTGAAACGCTTTTGTTTCAGAGTATCATTAAAAAGTGAAAATGCAATCCACAGAATGGAAAAAAAAATTTTCAAATCATATATCTGATAGGTGACTTTTATCTAGAATATATAAAGAACTCTTACAAATCAATAAGACAACCCAATTTTAAAATGGGGAAAGGATCTAAATAAACATTTCTCCAAGGGAGATATAGAAATGGCCAATAAGCTTATGAAAGGATGTGCAACATCATTAACCATCAGGGAAATATAAATCAAAACCACAGTGAGACACCACTTTACATTCATTAGGATAGCTTTGTCAAAAAGTCAGAAATAACAAAAGTCAGTCAAGGATGTGAAGAATTTGGAACCTTCATACATTGCTAGTGGGAATGAATGAAAAATGATGCAGCCACTTTGCAGAATACTCAGGCAGTTCCTCAAATGGTTAAACATAGTTACTATATGACCCAGCAATTTCATTTTTAGGAGTATACCCAAGAGAAATGAAAACATATGTCCACACAAAAATTGTACATGAATGTTCACAGTAGCATTACTCAAAACAGCCGAAAGTAGAATTAACCCAAATGTCCATCAATTGATAAATGGATACACAAAATGTGTTATATCCATAAAATGGAACATTACTTGACAATGAAAAGTAATGAAGTACTGATATATGCTGCAATATGGATGATTCTTAAACACATTACGTAAGTGGGCAAGCCAGTCACAAAATACCACATTTTATTATTGTGGTAAAAAAAAAAATGTTCTAAATCTGATGTGGTGCTGAGTGCATAATTCTGTGAATATACTAAAAACTACTGAACACTTTAAGTGGGTGAATTTTCTGATGTGCAAATTATATCTGAATAGAGCTGATATCGATTAGTTACTATTGATGAAAAAACAGGTGCTCTTAAAACTACTGTGCTTTTGGGACTATATTCACAATTGAAGGAAATGCTAACTCTCACTTAAATGTTAGTGAAAATAATGGCACATATTATGTTAGTGAAAATATTTAACATTCATCTGCTATGGAAAGCTCTTCAAAGGAGACAATTCCATTCTGAAATATTGTCTTTGTATGGCTTTCATGTCTCAAGCCCCCCAAACCCCCACCTTTTTTTTTCTGTGAGCCTATTTTATTTAGAGGATCCTGAATATAGGCCGGCAGGATGGACAAATTAGCCAGTCAGCCTTTCCATGAAGTCAGAGAAAATTAACAACCTCCTCTAGACATTAAGAAGTATACTGGTATGATGAAGTTTCCACACTTTAGTTCACAGTTAAATGTGAACTTTCATATTCAGCCAAGACTTAAAGGATTTTTAGGCTCCACTCATCCTGCCTTGATCAAGAGAAATACACACACACACACACACACAACTTGTCATTCTTAGTGACTTCAGCTAAAGAGCTTCTCTCATCAATCACACAGGTGCAGCCTGCTGTCTGGATCTCCCTCTTCTCTTCATAATCCCCCACCCCAATTCACGCATCCTAAAGCAGGAGCAATCCATAGAGGAGATGGCAGAGAGGGTTTGCATCATCCAACCCCAAAATAATAAAACAAAACAAAACAAACACAATCAGACATTTCCCTTTGCCCTTTTTGCATCTGCTCTTAACTCCAGAGCCCAAAACCATCTCCCCCCATGAGAGTCAATATTTCTTCCTTTGTCTTGCTCCTTCACCTTCCCTACTGGATTTGTCTCTGTAGGAACACCAAATTCCTCTCTCTCCCATTTATTAGGCAGAGTTTTTTTCTTCCTCGTGGAAACTAGGCACTAGCCCAAAACCCAGGTCCTGGAAGCTTGTTTTTATTCCCTCAGTAGGCTTATAAAACAAATTTCCAAAAAAAGCCAAGTCCCTTCTGAGTGAAGAATTCTTGTAATAAGCTCTAAGAAGAGAAAACATTCCTTCACTTTATGACATGCGAGTTTCAGAAGAGATATTTGTTTTCAGGTTCTAGGGACATTTTACTCTAGCCCTCAATGTTTTGTCAGAAGTGAAAGCCCAGTAGAGCAAATTCCACCGCGAGTGTGGAGTTTGTTACAAGCGTTGTTTCCTCTAACAGATGTGTGAGGTTCTCTGTGGTCAGTCTTCCCTCTACTCACCAAAAAGAACACATTGCACTATGTGGACTGTGCAGGGTCCCAGGCCAGCTTCTCCTTTCCCAGCTTCTCCAGTAGAACATCCTAGGGGGCAGCCAGTCCTACCCCTTTAACTGAAATGAACAACTGCAGGCTTACACAACTTCAGCCAACTCCCACACTCAACAGTTTGAAGGGTTACACCCTAACTCACTCAATGCCAATTGGTTGAGGGTAGCAAAGCACCCATATCTCAGGTGAATTCAGCAAGTAGCCCCAGGAAAACCACGGTGGACACAGGAAGGAACTACAGCAGTGGAAATTCCCTGTGGCTTGTTGCCCTGCTCACAAGCCTTGACCCTAGAGTACTCCATTCTGTTTAAATGGCTTCCCTACTGTATTCTCAAGAGTGAATCTGACCTCCTACTCCCACCCCCAATCCCTGTGGCCCCAGCTCTCTTCAGTTTTTTCTGATTTCTTCTTCTGTTATCTTCCTGGTTCCCCAGACCATGTGAGGACTAATGTCCTGTTCCACTTTTACTGGATTAAATGGCTGAGGTGAAGTATCAACTGGGAGATTTGCCTACCCCCAGATGTTATCAAATGGTGTAAGGATTACAGTGGAGACAGGTCTCTGTGGAGGACAGGGGTGTTCAAGGCCAAGTTCATGGCGGTCTTGATTCTTGACTTGACACTACCACTGTCATTCACTTATGTCACCTATTTGTATGCTACAATTAGCAAATAATTATTACTCTTACTATTTTACACAATTGTATTTTAGATAAATTAAAAATAAGAAAAATCAAAGACTCTATTTTACCTTTATTTATTCCTTCTCCAACACTCTTCTTTTTCTTAGTGTAGATCAGTTTCTTACCTGTATCATATTTCCTTTTACCTGAAGAATGTTTAAAACATTTCTTTCAGGACAGGCCTGCCAGTGATGAATTTCCTCAGTTTTTGTTTTTCTGAGAAAGTTTGTATTTCTCCTTTCCTTTTGGAGCATGATTTTGCAGGGTACAGATGGTAGGAGGCAGGTTTTTCACCACTGGAGTGGCAGTTAACAGATAATCTAGGGAAAGAGGTCAAACTGTTCCATGCTGTAATGGATTAGAGTTGGGGAAATAGTAGTTCATGTTTAGATTAATATAGATACAGATTGTTATGTGTGTGTGTGTATATATATATGAAGTATATACATACATATGCATATATACATGCATACATACATATGGGTCAGTATATACACTTATATTTCCTTCCTCTGTCCCCTAAGAGGACCTAGAAGCAAGGACACTTGAAATATGTCTTTTAGGTCATTCCATGGAGTATAAATAAATGTTCCATTATTTCTAATAACTGTATAATGTATATAACACATATTTGCCTAAAGTTTACTTTGTTTCTGCTATTTTCAATTAAATATTGTTTGAAACACTTTTCTTGATTCGACATAGTTTTATAATTTTAGAGGTACACAAAATTTTATTGCACTGAAGTACCATAATTTATTAAACTCTAATGTTGGGTATTTAGGTTATTTCCAATTTCCCTTGGATTTAAGTGCAAATTTATGAAACACTGGGTTTGTGGATTAGATTAGGGCATTGAGCACCATCTAAAATTGGCAACAAAATAAAGTTCAAAATTTCAGATTCTAAACAAAAGGACATACTAACATCACCCAATGGTAAAGTTTCCATATACGGCTCTTTGTTAGACCCAAAACCTCAAGCCTCATTGGCAAAGAGCTGTGTAATGATTTTTTTCATTTACTTCTTTATCATCTATTTATTCAATTTATCTAAATTTTTATTCCAAGTTTACTGTGTTCTATGCACTCTGCTGAGTTCCAATGATATGGGTAGAATACCTCCCCTGACCTTGTGGGACTTATAATAGAGTAAGGAATACAGACAGTACAGAAGTAAAACAAACATACTTGAGAGAGAACACATATAGAGGGAGACTCTAGCTATATTTAAGTCACTTCGTATGTATCTACCCTGGGAAAGTTATTTAACCTCTCTGTACTTCGGTTTCCTCATCTGTAAAATAGAGAAAATAATAGTTAACATGTGTAAAATGCTGAGAAGCATCCTTGGTACATATTAAGCACTCAACACATTTTAGCTATTATTGTTGTTTGTAGTAATTATTCATTGCTGCATAACAAATTACCCCAAAGTTTAGCAGATAAAAAGCATTTATCATCTCACATAGCTTCTGATGATCAGGGATCCAGAAGCAGTTTAGCTGGGTGGTTCTGATTCAGGGTCACTCACGAGCCTGCAGCCATTTGAAGGCTTGGCTGGAGGTGGAGAATATCTTCCAAGATGGCTCCTGCACATGGCTGTTGGCAGGAGGCCTCAGTTCCTCATCCTGTGGATTTCTCTATAGGGCTGCTTAAGAGTTCTTATAGTGGGACATTCAGCTTTCCCTTGAGCAAGTGATTCCAGAGAGAGGAAAAGGATGCAATGCTTTTTATGACCTAGTCTTAGAAGTCCTACACACCACCACCTCTACCCAAATCTATTTGTTAAAGGTGAGTCACCAAGTGCTGCTTTCACTTAAGGAGAATAGAAATAGAGTCCACTTTTTGAACAGGATCAAAGAGTGTGCAGACATATTCTAAAACACCACTCAGATGCAGAGGGACCACTCGGTGCCTGACCGGCAGAAGGGGTCCTTCCTCTCCACCCTTCTGTGACTCTCTCAGTACAGTGGTGTACTCAACTCAGCCAGTCCATAATGTTCACTTACTTAGATGTGTTTTGTAAACCTTTTACTATTTCTACAAATCCAGATCATCTTCATCACCATTTACACATCATAACTCTTTTGGTTCTGATTTTATGTTAAATCAAAGCAAGTCATAGATCAGTGGCTCTTTGAAACCCAAGCAAGCTTCAATTCCTTTCAATACATCTCTCTCAAATTTATTTATTTTAGTCAGGAAGCAACTGTAATGTCCTGAGAGATAGAGAGCCAGTAAAAATCTACAGCAGCACAGGAGAGGCAACTTCCAAATATACTGGGCCAGGTCAGGCTACACTCAGAAAACTTCCTCTTAGTTCTCTCTATAGCTGCCTGGCAGGTTTCCCCCAGCCTTTGGTTTTCTAATAGACCTATTCTTTTCAATCATATTAGTCTTCCCTTGAAAGGATTTTGACCAGTCTTCCCAGATTTTTAAAAATTCATATATTTATAAGGTACCAAATCCTTAATATAAATTATCTTCAATCTTTACTTAAACTTTGAAAAACAAATATTATTAGTCCCCATTGTAAATGAGAAGCCTAAGTCTCAGAAAATCAAGGTACTTGCACAAGATCACACAATGATGGCATTAAAGTTCAAAGCTAAACTGGCTGGACCTCATATCCAGTTCTTCCTATGGATGCCGCCATTCCTTGGGGTTTTATTTCAGAGCCACAAGAATACAAAACCCTGTGGTCATTGATGTTAACCCCAGATATACCAGCTCACTGGACATTTTCCAGAAGCTTTTTCCACCCCCATCTATGACAATAAGACATCACCCACACATCAGGTTGCCAGATAAAATATAGAATGTCCAGTTAAATGGTATTTTAGAGAAATGGTAAATAATTTTTTAGTATAAATCCATCTCATGGAATATTTCTATATCCTGGGACATACTTAAGCTGAAAAGAAATTTGCTGTTTCTCTGAAAGGCAAATTTAACTGGGCATGCAGTGACAACAGACTAAAATGCTTACAATTCTCTCTCTTGCCATGCCAGATCTGTAGGTTCGAAGGGATTCTAAGGTCTCTGATTTCTCCACAAAATCAGAGTGGAATTGGAGCCTAGGTTACAGAAGCTTTCAGTTCTTCCACAGTGAAGAACGGAGCAGAATCTTGGGGAAGCTGGAGCTTCTGATAACACCAAGATGAAATGCCCTTGAATGCTCCGCCTCAAATAAATGCAAGACAATTAGATGTTTCCCCTCCGTTCAGTTAGATGTGAGTTTGAGTGTGGAGACCAGATTCTGTGAGGGTTACTTGTAACAAAGTTGTCATCACAAATTCATGTTCTTTCATCACCCATGTGCCCTTAATGGGCCTCATGCCATTTAGTTAAATAGCGACCTTGGGTGCGAGCCACAGCTGGGAAGACTCTCCAGCAACCCCAAATAAGGCAGGCTCTATGGAATTAAAATTCATTCTCAAACAAAGTTGTCCAGAACAGTTGGACACCACTGTCGTCCTACCCTGTGCTTGCCCAAATCCTGGCTGACCTCTCCATCATCCTTGCATGCTGGAGAAGAGAATGTGCTGCCTCTCAGATGGTTCTGCACTCCCAGGACATATGCATGTTTTTAAGAGCAAAGTCCACCAAAAATCCCTTAGGATAATGTGCCAAAATCCTGGAGTGTGCCCCAGGCCCTGCGTGACTCTCCCTGCCCATGGTTTCCTCATTATCCCCTGCTTCCATTCACACGGGTCTATCAGATCCCCAAATGATTTCCTTTCCTGGAGTGTTCTTTTCCTTCCTTCTTCTGGAGAGTACCTAATGACAATTTAGGTAGCAGCTGAAACAGGATTTCTTAAGGGAGTCTTTGTCTCAGCCCTACCCATCTCCACAGGTGATGTTTGCCAGTCAGGTTAGCCAGTCACATGCTTTCACAGCCACCAATACTATTGGGCTTAATTAATTCTCAGTATGATAATATACTCATCTCCTGTCTTCCCTGGTAGTTTTTTTAGTTAATTAAAGACAGATGTTACATCTCTTGTTCACTCATGTACCACCAACATGAAGAACTATATAAATGTTAACATGCTCAATAAGTATTAATGGAATTAAATGAATGTAAACTTCTGATACAGCAGCCAGGCCACTCAGAAGACCTTCCCAGTTCTCCCTGCCTTCCTTTCACCCTCTCAAGTCCCCATGTCTGTGGTTCTGGACACTGATGACTGTATCTCTTCTCTGTCTTTGTCTTATCCGATTGGAGAACAGCCTAGGGCCACCTATTTCCTGGTTAACTTTCAATACTTGGAATGCTGGCACTTCCTACTGCTCCCTATCCCTGGCCACCTTAATCGTTAGGAAAGGACATTGGACATGAGGAAAGGAGAGGGTGTCTCACTTCAAAATATCCAGCTATTCTTTTTTCTATTAGCAGTACCAAGCTCTCTTTTGTCCCCTGAATTTTCTCATGATATGTATACTCTGCACTATCTCTTCCAAACCCACCGACGCACTACATGTTATTGGCTCTCCTCTAGCACTTAAAAGCTCCAGCTAAAGCCAGTTGATCCTGGAGTGAAGCAGCTTCTAGTATTAACAACATGATTATTAACAACATGATATACCAATAACACTTGATTTGCCAATATGTCTGAGTTTTGTTTTGAGGGGTTTTGTTTGTTTGCTTATTTGTCCATGAATGAGATTAGGGAGTTATGTATCAATAAATACACACTGAATATGTTTTAAAATTTCCTCTTCTTTTTTAAAATAAGGTCCAAATTATTTTAATATTCAGAAAGTCTTTTAGACCTGCCTGTTCAGTATGATGGACACAAGCTACACATGGCTATTTGAATTTAAATGCAAAGCAATTAAAGTGAAATACAATTAACAATTCAATCTTCCTTACTCTCTTTAGCCACATTTCACATGCTCAGTAGCCACATGTAGCTACTGGCTACTGTATTAGTGCAGATATAGGACATTTCCATCAGCACAGAAGAATCTTTTTCTTTAAAAAAAGATGGTAAATGAGGGTGTGCTTTGCTTTTACTTTCCAGTGCCCTGTAGGGTTGTCTCTGGTGGGGCTCTCTATTCACATGCTGTGAGTCCATCTTGAAGCTGTGTGCCCTGGCCTTCCACCTCATTTCCCCATCCTCTAGAATGTAGGTCTGATGCTTTCATTCATTGCTCTATAGATAGCCCGGGTACTGCCCTTGCGGATCCCATCTGTTCTCTTATTATAATTTCCACCAGGCAGGCCAAGCTCTTGTTTTCAATGAGTTTACTCTTTCAAATTCAAAGTATGGTAAGAGAAACAGATACAGACAAAGATGCCTCATCAACAGTTTCCTGAAATCAAAGTTTGCTTATCCCCAGATAATAACCTCCTTCTGGAAAACAAAAAAGCCAGAAGCTGAACACAGTGATATCCATTCTTCTTACTGAATGTGCAGTGAGGCCAAAACAGAACTTCCTGAAGCTATGGGCACCTCCCATTCCCACTGTGCCTCTCACCTGGCCAAGCAGACAGAGGATTTCCTCTTGGAAGCTACCTCCTAGAGAGACTTTTCTTCCACTGTCCTCTGCTCTTTCCATACATCAACTTCTGTTTTTCTCAAAAAGAAAATTGAAAAGCTATTTATTCTATTTATGAGGAGATAACTGCTCTGAAATCAACACATAAATTAATGAACAAATGAAATGGGCAAATCTCCAGATTCCCTTCCTTAGCAGAAATCTGCCTGCATAGTCAAGGTCCTCTCTTCCTTTAGCATATCTCAGGACAGAGGGAGTGAGAAAGCAGCAAATGTCCTGCCAATCTCCCAACCTATGAAGACAATACAAGATGAGGTGTTGTTCGGATTGCATGCATCTCTGGTCATGGATTTCTGGGGCTCAGGCTCCTACTTTGACTTTAAGGCCATATGTGAAACACATCTTCCACTTGCTCTATTCCCTAATATCGTCCAAAAGAATTTGGTTAGAAGGGAGCAGGCTTGGGAACAAGTCTCAGAGCTCTGTATCTGTAGCAAGTGGACAGTCTCCACTTGTTGTGCAGCCACTTGAGCTGGCTTTAGCCCTTCCAACTTGCCATCCCTACCGGCCTTGCTTAGTCTACAACTGGAGAGCAACAGGGCCTCAGAGCAGTTCCTGACCCCATGGAAATTGCACAGGTTTGGATGTGGATGAAGGGACACTAATAGGAGATTGGGCAGAAGCTATTATTCCCATGTAAGTCATGATTTTAAAGAATGAGAAGACGAGAGGGGATGTTATCATAGGATGGGAAGGGTGGTTACCGTGGTTTCAAGGGCAGCAACCATGGGTTCATTGGAAGAAGAGGGAAACCTTCCAATGCAGCTGGAGGGAAGAAAGAAAAGACAAGCCAGACAGTTTTTGAGTGTTTGCCAGAGATTGAAAGGCATAAATAAGTGAGTAGGGGCACCAGTGTCTGTAGATGGGTGCTCAGAAGCCTGTGTGCAGATGTTGAGAGGAAAAGATTTGTTAGATGGGTTGAGATGTAGCAGGCTCACACATTTTTTTTTTTTTTTTTGCAGTATGCGGGCCTCTCACTGTTGTGGCCTCTCCCGTTGCGGAGCACAGGCTCCGGACACGCAGGCTCAGCGGCCATGGCTCACGGGCCCAGCCGCTCCGCGGCATATGGGATCCTCCCGGACCGGGGCACGAACCCGTATCCCCTGCATCGGCAGGCGGACTCTCAACCACCGCGCCACCAGGGAGGCCCGGCTCACACATTTTAACTCACACTGCAACTCCTTGTTTTTATCTATGGCTTAACTGGCCTCCTTCATGAGCCCCAACTGCTGGTGATTGAGGAAAGCAATCATCTATGTGTTCAAACTAATTTATTCTGATCTTTTACTTCAAACAGTCTTTATGGGGTGGAGGGAAAGGCTGAGTCTCTTAAATATCCTTCCACCTCTTCATTCCCTGAAATGATATCTGGGGTAGGAGGTGTAGTGTATGCAGAGAGGATCCTTAATGAAGATGGCTTTGATCCAGGTGGCCAACACCCATATTCTCATATTTCAAGTTTCTTTGCATTTTGTTCAAAAGAACTCTCATGATTTGGTTTTTAGTTTGTTGGCTAGTGGGTAAATACTAGACAGCTTTTCATTCTGTGATAGAAGGTAGAGGAGGAATTAAAACTGTGTGTGCTGGAGAGAGGGGGCAACTAACTGCCATGGGTCCCTATAGGCAGTCAGGGTGCTGAGAGCTTAGGGGTCTCTGGGGACTTGTGAGGACGAGGGGTTTCCACCTTGGCTGCAGCCCCTTCTGTGACCATATTCTGGTTTTTGGTTTCCTCCTTTTTTCATATGCTTAGATTCTCCCATTTCCTTCCCATTGTTTCACATTTCTCTGAAATCCCACATCAGCTGATCACCCAACCTAACCAAACCCATTCCATCCTCTTCACTTTAAAGGATTTGTTGTTCTCTTTTGGGTTTCATTAATTATGTGGAGAGGAAAAAACAAAAAATGTGCCCTGCCTTTCATTTTGTATTATGATTTACTAAAAGCTTTGAAAGTTGTGAAATATCCCTGGCAGTGATGTGCTGGCTCCAGCCCACAGATCTAGCTGTGTAATGCTTTAATTGTTGATCCTTCTTCAATTTCAATTTTGATTTTTGCTTTAAACCAAGAATTTGATATGAAGTTGTTTTAGTTTCTAAATGGTAAGGATTACTTTGGTTTTTATTAGTTTTTCCTGGGGATTTTTTGGAGATGAAGGGGGGAGATAGGAGTGGGTATTTTTAATTTTTTTCTAAAGATACATAATTGTATTGAAGTCAATGGATATGGATCATTGTCTTCTGCTTTGACGATTTGTCACCCCTACCTGTCAACTGATGGAGGTATCCTCAGTGTCCTAATCATAGTTTGTTTTGTGACTGTTCCTGGGGCATCTGGAAAAAAATGTGTGCTGATCTGTATATTTTATGTGTAAAATCTTTCAATGCTCTCCCTCTGAGGGTTCTGCTTTTGGGGTCATGTTTAGAAATTCTACCTCCTAGTCAAGATTATATAAAGACTCATCTGTATTGTTTGGGGACATAATGTTTTCAGGTTTTATATTTAAAATTGTAGTCAACTTGAATTAAATCTGGCAGGAGATAGGGGTCTACTATTTCTGAACAGAAATACTATCTATTTCTGTTCTTTCCAAGAGGTTATTCAGTCAATCTTGGTTTCTAAATAACCAACCCATCTTTTACCTCTCACTCAACATCATACTAAACTCCATCGATATGCTTGTGTTGATCTCTGAACCATATAATGCTTTCACATCTGTTAGTAAAATTCTCCCCCATGACTCTTCTTATATAACAATTTATCTAGTAGAATTCATGTTTTTCTTTCTTCGCTAGCTTTTTAAAAAGTAGTCATGTGGTGTATTCGATTGGGACTGTTCTAAATGTATGAAAAAATTAGGGAAAATCAACATCCTTTAATAAGGTCTTTCCATTGAGGCATTTAATATCAAATCCTTAATCATTAATGCTTACACATAAAACTGCCCTTCAATATCTCTGAAACAAATGTGTTCTATAAGAATATTATCAAATGAGGTAATATTGGATGATATGGTAAAAGAGGAATGTGTTCTGTATTGCCTTCTCTTTAAAATTTACCTCAGCCCTTTTTAGATAAACTGTAACTATTCTTTCAGAAATTATCATAAATTTAAAGACCCACATCAGTCCACTAAACCTTGTATCTAATTTCAGTCCAAAAGAGTGAATTAAGATCTGTTTCTCTAACCTCCAAATCAGCCACCTGCCAACATTTAATTGAATCATATCTGACACTTGTGCTGTGTGGGTCAACTCTGTAGTTACCTGAATGTATACTTTTGCAGCTAATTTATCTTGGAAGTTTCATTAGAAATGGCACTGCTTGAAATTAATCATTTTCTGGGTAAATTATTGGAAAGTTTTATGGTCATGGTGGGTGATTGTAAACACTTAGACCATTTTCAGAATCACTGTGGCTGCCTTTTATGGCTCAGAACTTGGAGGCCTTGGTCCTGTTTGTCCTGTGTTTCAAGCATATCAGGACTGTTTTCTTAGTGTTGTGCAAATGTGTTTCTGCTCTACCTCTGTGTGAAGACTGAATGGCCTTCTTTTCAGAAACAAGTCTTTTCAGACATTATAATTTTTCTCAAGATAAGTCAGACCACCATTTGTGTTTTTGAACATTTGGATCTGATCTTCTTTGGGACACACATTAATTTTGCTCTATATCTTTTCTTACTATAACCTCCATCTGTTCCTCAACATTTGTCCAAAACACTGTTGTTAGACATGTTCCCTGAGCCTCAGCTATCTTCTATGACACCTTTGTGCAAATTAGACAAAGAAGACTCTCCGGATGGACATAGCACCACAGAAATATGGCTTGGAGAGAAAACTGTACATTTTTTAAAAATTGTAGTAAAATGCATAGCGTAACATTTGTTATTGTAAACCTTTTTTTTAAAGATTTATTTACTATTTATTTATTTTTGACTGTGTTGAGTCTTAGTTGCAGCACGTGAGATCTTTTGTTGTGGAGCACGGGCTTCTCTCTAGCTGTGGTGTGCTGGTTTTATCTTCTCTAGTTGTGGTGTGCAGGCTCTAGGGCGTGTGGGCTCTGTAGTTCTGGGCTCTGTGTTTTGCGGCACGTGGGCTCTAGTTGAGGTGCGTGAGCTCAGTATTTGTGTCACACGGACTTAGTTGTCCCACGGCATGTGGGATCTTAGTTCCCTGACCAGGGATCAAACCTGCATCCCCTGCATTGCAAGGCGGATTCTTTACCACTGGACCACTAGGGAAGTCCCATCTTAAACCGTTTTTAAGTGTACAGTTCACTGATGTTAAGTATGTTTACACTGTTGTGTAACCAATTTCCAAAATTTTCTTTCTGGCAAAACTAAAACTCTGTACTGCTAAACAAGTCCCCATTTCTCCATCCCCCAGCCCCTGGCAACCACCATTCTACTTTCTGTTTCTATAATTTTGATTGCTCTGGATATCTCATATAAGTGGAATTATGCAGTATTTGTCTTTCTGTGACTGGCTTATTTCACTAAGCATAATATTCTTAAGTTTCAGTCATGTTGTAGCATGTGCCAGAATTTCCTTCCTTTTTAGGAGTAAATAATAGTCCATCATATGTATATATTGCATTATGTTTTTCCACTCAATTGTAGTAAAATGCATAGCGTAAAGTTTGATCAATTCTTCCCTTTTAAGAAGCCAGATTGGCAGAGCCGTTGACTGTCACTCAGCGATTAGATACTGAAATGTACAGAGTTGCTTTGACATTGTACAGATGGGCTTACATTTCCCTTTGCTTTTCTGCAATGCCCAGTTTATGGTGAGGGGTACTATAAAGAGCCACAAACAGCATTTGTTAATTGCTCTTGTTCTCGGGGATTGATGAGGATGTGATCTCCTCACCAAGACCCATAGGAGAAACAAATATTATCCCAAGCACAGTTTATATTACATGAACACTGCAACTGGTCTTCTTTGGCTGTTTCAAGTAACACTCTTTTTCTGTTTTGATTGGCTGCTGGGAGACTTCAAAGTAAATGTACAGCCCAGCTTTAACAGCTGTGTGAGACTTTCTGGCATATATTTTTGAGTACCAACTTTAGCTCACCCTATTATATTTCTAAATGGCATTATATGCTTTGGAATGAGAAGGAGTTTATACATATACTTCATTTCATGAAATATCTCTATCTGTTTGACCTGAGAGAACATATATATTATTAAAGCCCATGTGGTTGCATTTAACAGAAAACTGACTCAAACCACTTAAAGCAAAAAATGGAGTTTTATTGGCTTATAAAACTGGGAGGAATGGCTGGATCTTGGGCCTCAGAAGATGTTATCAGGACAGTCTCTCTCATTTCCTGTCTCTGATTCTAGCTTTTGTTTCCTCTGTGCTGGCTGCATTCTTAGTAGGTTCTTCTATCAGGTGGAAACTTGGTCCCAGAGGGTCTAACCTACAGACCACTTTCTTAGGAATCCCACTGAGCCATGAGCATCTCCTCCCCAGTGGCTTCAGCTTAAACCCCTGGAGGTTTCTCATTGGCCTTTCTTGGCCCATGTGCCCACCCGTGAGCCAATCACTGTAGCAGGAGGAGGCAGTGTTCTGGATGGCCAGGTCTGAGTCACATGGCTCCCCCACTGCTAGGGATTGAGGCATGACAGTAAATTTCATAGACTTGAAATAAGAGTTAGAAATTGAGATGCTATTGCCAAAAAGAGTAGAAAGGGATTCTACACAGGCAAAAATGACTGATTTTCTCTACAACATACCTAAAAGGATTCCTCAAGAATAGTCACCTCATTCCCCTTCACACAGGGATCTCTTCTGTAAGGTTCTTCCCAGGTATTTCACCTGGTTTCCCTTTGAACACATCCCAGAATGGAGAACTCACCACTTCCTGTTGTCTTCCATTCCAATTCCAGACAAATCTAGTTGTAAGAAAAATATTCTTTATTTTAGCCACTCTGAGTCTTCCTGTAATTTCTAAGGGATTGTCTTAGAATTGTCTTGCTACCCATTAGAACTCTGTAATTTAAAATTTTAATCTCTTCTTTCTGAAAGAGTGCTTTAAATGTTTGAGTCAAATTTCAATACTTTTAAAATATTTCATGTTCTACTTTCCCAGTACCTTTTGAAGATTCTTGATATAATCTCCATTCCGGATCAAGAATATTCTTTACAGATCCAACAGACTCCAATGATCTTTTGAACTTTACCAGCTACTAGAGGCTCCCTCCTTGTATATCTTATACCATCAAATAATTTAATGCTTCAAACGTTGGAAATAGTTTCCAAGTACTGATTAAAATCTGCTTCTAACTCTGAGAGTAGGCCCCAAATGGGATATTTTTTTCCAGTCATCACAATTTTGGTTCATATTAAGCTTAATATCAGTAGCTACCATTTACTGAGTGCCAGATTTCCTACATCATTTATAATCCTTATAATAATTCTCAGAAGTAATTACTATGATTACTATCCCATTTTACAGATGAGGAAGCTGAAACTTGGTTTAAGTAGCTTCAAAAAATCTCAAAGTTGCTGAATGGTTGATTAGTATTTGAGCTCAGATATCTTTGACTCCAAAACCAAGTTTTTTTCATCACATTCCAAGCTCATCACTTGAGGTCAACTGAGATCATCAGATCTGTTTCTTTTGTCAATCACTTCTTCCACACTTGTACATTTGGACAAAGAATTTGGTGCTCATCTTAATGCAGGGCTATGCATTAAAACAGTTAACATAGCAAGTCTGAGACTGCTATCTTTAACCCTGCTTTCAGGGTTAGACCTTGACCAGAACCTGGAGTCTTGGATTTTGGGAGAGTTCCTGCCATTCCCTGATAAGAATGGCTCACTATGCCTAAACTGTTTGTGCAGACAATATAGTTTATACTGAATACATGCTTTCCTTCTGGGAGCATGGATTTTGGTACGTGTTAGACAGAGGGTGCCTACATGGCTAATTCACAATAAAAACCCTGGGCACTGATTCTCTAATGAGTTTCCCTGGTAGATGTTTAACACATGTTGTCACAGCTCATTGCTGGGAGAATTAAGCACATCCTGTGTGACTCCACTGAGAGAAGACTCTTGGAATCTTGCACCTGGTTTCCTCTGGACTTTGCTCCATGTGCCTTTTCTCTTTGCTGATTTTGTTTTGTATCCTTTCACTGTAATAAATCATAGACATGAGTACGGCAATATGCTGAGTGCTCTGAGCTTCCCTAGCAAATCACCAAACCTGAGGGTGGTCATAGGGACCCCTGGCATAGGGTCTTTATATTTGTTCCTGTTAAATGTAATCCTGATAAGGTAATTTTGAATCCTGATCCTCTCATTCTTTTTTGTTGTTGTTAATGTTTAACTCCATATACATTCCTTCTAGGTTTTCATTCCAGTCCTTGATAAAAATTTTAAATGAGAGGGTCAAAACACAGTATTGTGATTGTTTCCTGAACCCTTCCTCTGTGTTAAGATTAAGCTATTAATCAAAATGTTAGGGCAGAGCTAAGGCAATGGAAACAAAAGCAAAAATAAACAACTAGGACCTAATTAAACTTAAAAGCTTTTGCACAGCAAAGGAAATCATCAACTAAACAGAAAGACAGCCTACTGAATGAGAAAAAATATTTGCAAATGATATGGCTGATAAGGGGTTAATATCCAAAATATATAAACAGCCCCTACAGCTCAATATTAAAAAAACAAACAACCCAGTTAGAAAATGGGCAGAAGACCTGAATAGACATTTTTCCAAAGAAGACATAAAGATGGCCAACAGGCACATGAAATACGCTCAAAAATCACTAATCATCAGAGAAATGCAAATCAAAACCACAATGAGATATCACCTCACACCTGTCAGAATGGTTATCATCAAGAAGACCACGAACAGCAAATGTTGGTGAGGAAATGGAGTGAAGGGAACCCTTGCACACCATTGGTGGGAATGTAAATTGGTGCAGCCACTGTGGAAAATAGTATGGATGTTCCTCAAAAAATTAAAAATAGAACTATTATATGATCCAGCAATTCCACTCCTGGGCATTTATCAGAAGAAAATGAAAATGCTAATTTGAAAAGATACATGAATCCCAATGTTCACAGCAGCATTATCTACAATTGCCAAGATATAGAAGCAACTTAAGTGTCCATCAACAGATGAATGGCAATACTCAGCCATAAAAAGGAATGAAAGTTTCCCATTTGCAACAACATGGATGGACCTGGAGGGTATAATGTCGACACAGAGAAAAGCAAACATTGTATGTTATCACTTACCTGTGGAATCTAAAAAATAAATGAACGAATAAAACAAAACAGAAACAGACTCACAGATATAGAAAACAAACTAGTGGCTACCAGTGGCGAGTGGGAAGAAGGGAGGGGCATGGTTGGATAGGGGATTAAGAGATACAAACTACTATGTATAAAATAAATAAGCTACAAGGATATATTGTACAGCACAGGGAATATAGCCAGTATTTTATAATAACTTTAAATGGAGTTTAATCTATAAAAATTTTGAATCACTATGTTGTACACCTGAAACTAATATAATACTGTATATCAACTATACCTCAGTAAAAGAAAATGTTAGGGCAGAGTTGCTAAACCAGTTATACATTTTTTACAAGTGGTATTGAAAAGAACGTACTTCATTATATTATTCTGTAAAATTTCCTAGGAGATTTTGTCATTTTCAAAATTAAGACATATAGTCCAAGGTGTTCTCATTCTTTTCTTATGTAGTTACAGTGTATTTAAAAAATAACTGGAGCTATTCTGACATTATTTACTCTTCCTGAACCCATATTCCTCCCTTATAATTATCACATTCTTATTACAGTTGGTAAATAACAATTTGTTTAATTGTATACTGAGGATTTTTAGATTTTATCGATGACAATATTTGCATCTTATAGTTTTTAGAGTGTATTGATTTTTCCTGTTTAAATATCAGACCATTTCCCTATTTCTTGTCTTCTGCATTCTTTTATGGAATTAATCCATTTCATCTAAGCTATCAAATTTGTGGACATATAGTTGTTCATAATATTCCCTTTTTATTCCCTTTTTATCCTTTTTATGTCCCTGGGGTTAGTAGTGATTGCCCATCTTTCATTTCTCATCCTAGGATTCTGTGTCTCTCACTTTTCCTTGGTTAGCCTGGCTAGAAGTTTATCAATTTTACTGATTTTTTTCAAAGAATTAGATTTTGTTGATTTTATCAATTGTTTCTGTTACCAATTTCATTGATGTCCGCTCTAATTTTTATTTCTTTTCTGCTTGCTTTAGGTTTATATTGCTCTTCTTTTTCTAGTTTCCTATGGTAGAAGCTTAGATTATTGATTTTAGATTTCTTTTCTAGTATACACATTCAATACTATAAATTTCCCTCTAAGCACTCCTTTTGCTGCATCCCACATATTTTAAGTTATGTTTTTATTTTCATTTAAACAAAATATTTTAAATGTCTCTTGAGATTTCTTCTTTGACTCACATGTTATTTTAAAGTATTATGTCAAATCTCCAAATATTTTGGGATTTTCCAGCTATCTTTCTGTTATTGTTTTCTAGTTAATTTTATTGTCGTCTGAGAGCATACTTTGTATGATTTCTATTCCTTTAAATTTGTTCAATGTGTTTTATAGCCCAGAACGCGGCCTATCTTGGTGAATGTTTCTAATGAGCTTCAGAGGAATGTGTGTTTTGCTGTTGTTAGATGAAGTAATCCATAGATGTCAATTAGATCCAGATGGTGTGGTCTAATTAAACTATGTTCTTACTGATTTTCTGCCTACTGGATCTGTCAATACTGATAAAGAGGTGTTGAATTCTCCACTATACTAGTGGATTCATCTATTTTTCCTTGCAGTTATACCACCTTTTGTCTCATATATTTTGACATTCTGTTGTACGGTGCACATATTAAGTATTGTGTCTTCTTGGAGAATTGGCCCTTTGTTATGTTAATGTCCCTCCTCATCCCTGATGATTTTCCTTACTTTGAAGTCACCTTTGCCTGAAATGAATACAGCTGCTCCAATTTTCTTTTGGTTTTTGTTAGCAAAGTATATCTTTATCTATCCCTTTACTTTTAATCTATCTGTGTCTGTTTTTAAAGTGGGTTTCTTATAGACAACATAGAGCTTGGTCTTTTTAAAAAATCCATTCTGTCAGTTGCTGTCTTCTAAGTGGTATATTTAGATCACTGATGTTTAAAATGATATAGCTAGGGGGACTTCCCTGGCGGTCCAGCAGTTAAGACTCCATGCTTCCAATGCAGGGGGGGCAGGTTTGATCCCTGGTAAGGGAACTAAGATCTCACATGCCATGTGGCATGGCCAAAATACATAAATAAAATAAAATAATAAAATAAAATGATATAGTTGGATTATTATCTATCCTATTTGTTTCTGTTCTCTATTCATTATATTTTATAAGCTATAATCACCCAATGCATTGCTGTTATGAATATTTTGAGCAGTTATTTATTAGAACTAAAAATTTAAAAAATAAAAGTTTTTATTTTAACTTCACTTATTCCTTCTCCAATGATCTTCCTTTCTTTATGTAGATCTGAGTTTCTATATCATTGTCCTCCTCTCTGAAGAACTTCTTTTAGCATTAATGCAAGGCAAGTCTACTAGGGGCAAATTCCTTCAATTTTTGTTTGTCTGAAAAAGTCTTTACTTCACTATTGAATGATAATTTTGCTGGTTACAGAATTCTAGGCAGAATTTCTTAATACTTAAATATTTCATTCTGAATAAAAACAAGAATAATTTCTGAAAAGAAGTCTAATGTAATTCTTATCTTTGCTCCCCTATAGGTAATGTATTTTTTCTTCTGGCTTTTTTCAAGATTTTCTCTTTGTCTTTGGTTTTCTGCAGTTTGAATGCAGTATGCCTAGCTATAAAATTTTTGGTAATTATCCTGCTTGATGTTTTCTAATTTCCTGGATCTGTGGTTTGGAGTCTGTCATTAATTTTGGAAAATTCTCAGCCATTATTACTTCAAATATTTCCTTCACTTTCTTCTCTGGTATTCCCATTATGCATATCCTGCACCTGTTGTAATTGTCTCCCAGTTCTTGGATGTTCTTTTCCTCTTTAATTATTTTTCTTTTTTCCCTTTGCATTTCAGGTTGGGAAATTTCTGTTGATATATCTCTAGCTCACTGATTCTTTCCTCAATCATGTCCAGTCTACTGGTGAGCCTATCAAAGGAATTCTTCTTTCTGCTAGAGTATATTTGACTTCTAGAATTTCCTATGAATTCTTTCTTAGAGTTTCTATCCCTCTGATTACATTACCCTCTTGTCCTTGCATGTTGTCCAGTTATTCCATGAAAGCCATTAGCATATTAATCATTGTTATTTTAAGTTCCTGCTCTGATAATTCCAAAATCTGTGTCATACTTGAGTCTGGTTCTGTTGCTTCTTCTGTTGATTCTTCATACTGTGTTCTTTCCTTCCTTCAGCATGCCTTGTAATTTTTATTGAAAGCCAGGCAATATACATTGGATAACAGAAATTGAGGTCAATAGGTCTTTAATGTGAGGGTTTATTTTCATCTGATTAGAATTGTGCTGTGTTTGTCCTTTGTTATAGCTGTAGATGTCTAAGGCTTCAATTTCTTCCATTGTGCTTGTTTTTGTCCCCCCTGTTATCTTTGGTTTTCCCTAGAAACTCCTTCTTAAATTATTTTAGCTGTAATCCTCCTGTTATTATACAGGATCCCTGTTCCTGACTCTGGCAGCTTCTACTTCAAGTTATTCTCTGTATTCCACTCTTTCTCCAATTTTGGAGGCATCATTTTGCCCTGTGACCTCAATTTTCTGAAAGGTCTAAGAAAAGATGTTGTTTTTGTTTCTTCTGCTTTTTGCTTGTTATGAGGATGGTATTGATGAGGTTTTTACATGTCAGAGCAGAAACTGGAAACTGTCCCATTCTTTATGATTCCTCAGTGATAATAGACAAGACTTTGCTCTAAGATCATGCCTGTGGTTTTTTCTACACTTTCAAGATATAAAAACCTGGACCTGAATATATAAATTCATGCAAATAGCTATATATTCTCTTTCGAAGTTCTTGCCATAGGCTGACGTGTTCTACCATTTCCAATGTGGCAGAGAGCCCACAGGTGGAAACTTGGGGAACAAATGATAGAAAAACAAGTCATAGGATAAGTAATGTGGTGATAGTGATAGATTCTAGTGGGATCATTTACTTAGTGCCTGTCACCCCTAGTGACCTACAGAGTTACCTATAAAACCCAAGCCCACCCACTTCTACCCCACTCCAAACTTTAATAGCTATGCCTTAAACAATGTTTTTAAAACGGGAAACCCACTAATTCCACCAAGTTCATCCATGTTGTTGCAAATGCCAAAATTTCATTCTTTTTTATGGCTGAGTAGTATTCCATTAAGTGAAATAAGTCAGACAGAAAAAGACAAGTATGTATGATATTTCTTTTATATGGAATCTAAAAAATACAACAAACTAGTGAATATAAGAAAAAGAAGCAAACTCACAGATATAGAGAACAAATTATTGGTTACCAGTGGGGAGAGAGAAGGGGGATGGGAAATATAGGGGTAGGGGAGTAAGAGGTATGAACTATTAGGTATAAAATAAGCTACAAGGATATATTGTACAATACAGGGAATATAGCTAATATTTTATAATAACTGTAAATGGAGTATAACCTTAAAAAATAAAATAAAACTGGAAACCCATATAGGGAGTCCCTTGATAATTTTGGTTGAGTTTTGGTATCTAAGACTGTGCTATTGGCAATAATTCCTATTCATTAGTTAGAATACTTTTCTAATAAAGATGTTTAGATTTCCCTGATGTCCAACAAGAGCCTGGAGAAAATTCCTGGACATAATGCCAGCTGAAGGGCTTGGGCCAACATGATGGGAAGTCCAGCACTGCCTGGGCATGTTTTATTCTTCCTGACTCCTTTCCCAGACTGTGGGAGCGCCAAGTGTTGGATGTGAGCTTCAGCAGGGATGGAAGCTGAGCCTGTACTCAACTTAAGGACAGAAGTTGATGTCATGGCTAATCAGATAATAAAGCAATCAATTAGCACATCTGGCTATTAGTTGAAAGGATGGACTCCATCCAAGGGTGAGAATTTAGCTTTTCCTCCTCTGACATTTGCATTGGCTTTCCTCGCCTCTGTCCCTTGGCCTCTGCTGTTCTCCCCACTTGGAACAATTAGTCCTTATTCCCTCCCTCAGGTTATCTCCTCCTTATTCTCCAAGACTCTGCCCAGCATTTGTTTAAAATTTATAATTAAAGGAAGCCCTTCCTGGTCACTCAAGCCTGATGTTGATCTTCCTGAGGAGAAAAGAGGTGAGTATATGGTCCAATATCATTTCTCCTGTGTCTAAAATGATGCTCACCTTTCATAGTTGTGTGGATGAACTAATGAAATACATATTTCCAAGTTTATGTTCCTGGCAAGAACTAGTCTGCATTTGCCCATCTGCCCCATTAGATCACAAGCTCTTTGAAAACAAGAACTGAGTCTCTTATCTTGGTTCTCACAGCCTAGTCTAGAATCTGGCATGTAGTGAAGACTCAATAAATATTTGTGAAATAAATATAAAGTGAATGAATGAGATAGTGCCTGGCTACTTTGAGGTACCTCATATCATAGACGGTTCAGTGCTTCCCTACCCTTCCTACCTCTTCAACGGGACTAGGTAGCAGCTTTCCTCGGCTGCTATCCTGGGGTCCTAAGAGATATTATTTGCAGTGAAGGGCTAGTAGCCAAGATTAGTTTCCCATTAGCCTGAGGTGAACATGAAGTCATTGCTATTGGTTTGGCCTCCTTAACTAGGCCTCCTCACTAAGACAGGGAGTATCTCTATTTCAGCTAAGCAGGGAGGAAGAGAGACCAAGCCCAGAGAAGCCTATAAACCATACACAGCCTCTTCTCTGTCAGACACCACCTCGCCACACCTGGGCAGCTCACACCTGCTGACTCACAATGATACTCTGTGGGAGCACTATCCTTTGAACTTCCCCATGAGAACTTGCATGTAAGTGTCCAGACCAGAGTTGTGCATTCCAGGGCCCTGAGCAGACATGCATGCAGGGCCAAAACCTGCTAATGCTTCTTTTTCCCTGAGCAATTATTAATAGTACCCACTTAACCTTCAAGTGTTCTAGCTTTTATGATAAATGATATGTCCACCCTATATGCCTCCCACACATTTTGTTTACTACCTCCGTTACATACTGGGATATTCTCAAGCAAATCCAAGATATCATATTTTATCAAAAACTACTTCTGTTTTTAACCTCTAACAGGTAAGGACACAATAAATAATTGCAGTGTCTTTATCTTACTTAACAAAATTATCCATAATTCCTTCATATCATCAAATGTTTAAATTTCTCGGATTGTCTCCAAAAAGTGTCTTTTGACAGTTGACTTATTGAGTTAGAATCCAAAGAATATCACACACTGCATTGCTCAATGTATCCTTTAAGTCTCACTTCCTTCCCCCCTCCTTATATTTTACTTCACCTCTTTTTTTTCTTAATGTTTATTTATTAAGGAAAGCAGGTCAATTGTCCTGTAAGTTTTCCCACATTCCAGATTTGACATTCTAGTGGTGCCATTCAACACATTATTCTATCCTCTGACTTCCTACAAATGGTAGCTAGATCAAAGACTTAATCATGTACCAGTTCAAGTTGTTTGGAAAGGATATTTCATGTGTACCTCTTATTATATCACATCAGGAGACATTAAACATCTGACTGCCTTTCTTTTTGGATGTTACAATTGATCAGTAGGTCAGATGTTGTCACCCTTATCCCTCTATTATAACATTCCTCATCAAAATCTCACTTAAACGTTTTGGCAGCCATGGATAATCACTGTCCAAATCTATTGTCCATTAGGGGTTACAAAGTCATAATTTTCTGTTTCTATCATTTCTTCTATTTACATTAACCATAATCATCTATAAAGAAGCAATTATTTGTTATAATTTATATAGGAAGGGGAGGGTAAATGTTTTATTCTTTTCCTTTAATTATAAATTTTAAGAATGATGAATTAGTAATCTAGCAATATTGAAACTTTACCAATGAGCATTTTGCTCTTTTAAAAATATGTAGGGCTTCCCTGGTGGCGCAGTGGTTGAGAGTCCGCCTGCCGATGCAGGGGAAACGGGTTCGTGCCCCGGTCTGGGAAGATCCCACATGCCGCGGAGCGGCTGGGCCCGTGAGCCATGGCCGCTGGGCCTGTGCGTCCGGAGCCTGTGCTCCGCAACGGGAGAGGCCACAACAGTGAGAGGCCCACATACCACAAAAAAAAAAAAAAAAAAAAAAATATGTATTAGAACTCATAAACATTTTAAACATAAATATTGGATTTCAATCCATTTCAGCATTATTACATTTGTGCTCAAATCATCCCATCTCACACCAGTAGGAGTCCTTCAACTTGAAAGCACATAAACGTTCATCTTTTACATTTCCCGTTCCAAACTTGGAACCAGCAATTTCTGCAAGAAGCCGTGAATTGCTTTAGTGGAAAATTGTGTTTAAGGCCCACAAGCTGGATCCTATGGGTACTAATTGTGATAGGGCTGTCATTGCTTTTAGATGTCTTCAGTGGACAGAGCTAGAAAATGTCTCTTCTTTTAAGAGAAAAAAAAATATGTCATATGTTCTTATTGGTATTTCTTACAAATTTAAAATCACAGGGTTTTTATTTAACTTTGGTTTTCAAATACATTTCAAAAGTAAAAATGGATAAACCATAAAATGGATTCTATCATAAGATTCTAATATACATATTACCTGTTAACACTTAGAAAAGTGAATGAACCTGGACAATAAGCTAGAATGAACTAATTTCCTTTACTTTAAACCTGATTATTGGATTTTGGTTCAGATAATGTAAAACATTATCGTATAATATTTTATTAAGTTTCAGTTATATCCTGGTGAAAGGATGAAAACTGTATGGAGTGAAAGAACTTGTAGATGATTAATACCAAGTTGTACAATAAGCAGTGTAAAGTCTGATATCTATTGTTAAAAAATAACTATACAAACAGGGTGGGCAAAGTTTAGCTTAACAGTTGTTTATGTCCCAAAAACTTGGATTATTTTTAGTCTCTGCTAACATCAGTGAAAGTAGGAAGATGAGGGACTCAATCAGAGGCAAATCTACATGAATGAGGTAGACACTTGGTGCAATGGAAGCTGAGACCATCCCTTACAAGAAATGAGAGGGAATCATTTAAAATATATACACAGCCAATGCCCACTTATGATAAAATATCTCCACAAACTAGGAATTAAAAGGAAGTCTTTCAATCAAATAAAAAGCATGGATGAAAAACCTCCACCTACCATCACACTTTTGATGAAATATTGAATACTGTCTCTCCAGGATAAGAAAGAAGATGAGAATTTCCACTCTTAACTCCTATCCAACATTATTACACTGGAAGTCCTAGCAAGAGCAAGAAAAGGAAATGAGAGACACAAAGATTAGAAAGGAAGATGTAAACTGTCATTATTTACAGATGACAATTGTGTAAATAGAAAGCCTTATGGAATCTACCAAAAAAAAGGAAACTTCTGGAATCTGTAAGTAAATTCCATGAAGTCACAAGATTCAGGGTCAATACACAAAAATATCTACATTTCTATATACCATCAGCAAACAATTTTTAAAATGAAATACAAATATTATTTTAAACTGATGAGGATGATTATATTTTTTGTGACTTTCCGTTTGAATAAAAAAATAATCCCACAAGGACTCAGAGGCAAAAAATATACAAATCAATTTTCACTGCAAAGTAAAGGAGCTGTTACAGTGGAGGATTACTGGACTGAATGTCAATATTATGACATAGTATGAGTGTGTTTCGTGTTTGGTAATTGCAGTCATTGTTGCTTTTGTTGTGGTCAACCATTTACAATGCTTGGTGTCAGTTTATTTATCTCTTGTAAAACTAAAATACAGTCTGTGTGTGTGTGTGTGTGTGTGTGTGTGTGAAAATAAATAAATTAATTAATTAATTTAAAAAAACATCAAATAGGTATTAATAAATCTAATATGTGTAAGATCTCTACAGTGAAAACTAAAAATTATTGTTTAGGGAAATAAAAGAAGACCTAAGAGAATGGAGAAACACATCATGCTCATGCTCATGAATTGAAAGACAATATGGTGTGTGTGTGTGTGTGTGCATATATATTCACAAATATGCACAAACTACTGATACAGGCACCAGCAACATGGGTGGATAACTGACACATGATGCTGAGTAAGTCAAACTACAAAATAGTACATATTGCATAATTCCATGTATTAGAAACCATATAATGGGTAAAACAAATCTATGGAGCTTGAAATCAGAAAGTGGCTGCCTATAAATAAATTGGAAAGGGGCATGAGAGAAACTTAGGGCAATAGAGATGTTCTCTATCATATTTTAAGTGGTGGTTACGTGGATATATAAATAACTGTTGAACTTCATTGCACTGAAAACTTTAGATATATCCATTTTGATCGTAAATTGTACATCAACAACCACCACTACAACAAAATAAGAGGTCAAAAAAGGGCCATCCATGGGATATATACTGCTGTTTTGTAATATCATGACACATGGATATGACAAGGGACTTGAAATTTTGCTTTCAGAAATAAACTGTAATGAATAATAGTAAAATTATTTAAGAAATAAGTTATGAAAATTATTTAATGGCTAGAAATTCTTAGTCATTGATAGACAAATGTAATATTGATGTAACTGTGATACATCTTACTCACATGAATTCCCTGTTAAGTATATTACATAAATTAAATGGATGTTATTTCAAATTCCCTAAAACACCTGTCAACAATAACACATTTTTGAGGTATCTTTGTCTGGTTTTGGTTTCAGGGTGATGGTGGCCTCATAGAATGAATGTGGGAGTGTTCCTTCCTCTGCAATTTTTTGGAATAGTTTCAGAAGGATAAGTGTTAACTCTTTTCTAAATGTTTGATGGAATTTGCCTGTGAAGCCATCTGATCCTGGACTTTTGTTTGTTGGGAGTTATTTCATCACAGATTCAATTTCAGTACTTGTGCTAGGTCTATTTATATTTTCTATTTCTTCTGGTTCAGCCTTGGGAGATTGTACCTTTCTAAGAATTTGTCCATTTCTTCTAGGTTGTCCATTTTATTGGTATATAGTTGCTTGTAGTAGTCTCTTAGGATGCTTTGTATTTCTGTGGTGACATTTGTTAACTTCTCCTTTTTCATTTCTAATTTTACTGATTTGAGTCCTCTCCCTTTTTTTCTTGATGGGTCTGGCTAGAGGTTTATCAGTTTTGTTTATCTTTTCAAAGAACCAGCTTTTAGTTTCATTGATCTTTTCTATTGTTTTCTTCATCTCTATTTCATTTATTTCTGCTCTGATACATTCACCCCAATGTTCATTGCAGCACTATTTACAATAGACAAGACATGGAAGCAACCTAAATGTCCACTGACAGATGAATGCATAAAGAAGATGTGGTACATATATACAATGGAATATTACTCAGCCATGAAAAAAGAATGAAATAATGCATTTGCAGCAACATGGATGGACCTAGAGATTATCATACTAAGTGAAGTAAGTCAGACAGAGAAAGACAAATATCATATGATATCACTTATATGTGGAATCTAAAAAAATGATACAAATGAACTTATTTACAAAACAGAAACAAACTCAGACTTAGGAAACAAACTTATGGTTACCAAAGAGGAAGGGTGGGGGGGTAGGGATAAATTAGGAGTTTGGGATTAACATAATCACACTACTATATATAAAATAGATAATCAACAAGGACCTACTGTATAACACAGGGAACTATACTCAATATTCTGTAATAACCTAAATGAGAAAAGAATCTGAAAAAGATTAGATATGTATATGTGTAACTGAATCACTTTGCTGTACAACTGAAACTAAGACAACATTGTAAATCAACTATACTCTAATAGAAAATAAAAATTTAAAAATATATGTATTTAGGGCTTCCCTGGTGGTGCAGTGGTTGAGAGTCCGCCTGCCGATGCAGGGGACACGGGCTCGTGGCCCGGTCCGGGAAGATCCCACATGCCGCGGAGCGACTGGGCCCGTGAGCCATGGCCGCTGAGCCTGCGCGTCCGGAGCCTGTGCTCTGCAACGGGAGAGGCCACAGCAGTGAGAGGCCCGCGTACTGCAAAAATTAAAAAAATAAATAAATAAATAAAAATAAAAATAAAAATATATGTATTTAAAAAATAACAAGTTTAACCTCTAATGCAATTAATAATTTAACTTCTGATATCAGTACTCCAAAGCTGTGTGAGTGTGTGTGTGTGTGTGTGTGTGTGTGTGTGTGAATGAGAGAGGAAGACGGAGGAAGGAAGGGAGGGAAGAGGGGAGGAAGGAGGCAGAGAAGGAGGCAGACACAGAGAAATGAAGAGACACAAAGAGAAACACAGTATTCTGGCAAATTCAAAGAATTTTAAAGGTTGGTTTCTATCCTACATCACCATCCACACAAAACCACACATACGTCTTGATTTTGTGTTCTCAAAACCATGTATGTGTACAAATACATTTGTAAATCCTCCTTTTTCCCTTTCTGTTTTTACATCGTTTCATTCAATTTTATAGATGCAAAGCCTTGAAATATTGCCCAGAATCAAATACAGAATTGGTATCAGAGCTCAAGTTCACACCGGGTCTTCACACCCTTAGCCTTTAGCCTATAAGCCCTCTGATCCATGTTGGGGGCAGAGGGGTGGGGGGAATGGACTTGACTCAGGTTACAAGGAAGCCAGAGGCTTGGTGCTTGCTGTTTCTAGCAATGTGAGATTATGAGGCACAGATATTAGCTAAAATCCTCACGTGTTGATAAGGCAGAAACACAGGGACTACTGATTAAACATACGACTTGTATTGTTTGTGAACAAGATATAGTTCCTGTTTATAGAAACCTAAGAAAATAGGGAGAAACATCTAATTTCAAAAACTAAAATGCCAAAGCAATTTCTCAAAGCCTTCACTGAAGACAGAGAGAAAATACTTATGAAATTCTGATAGGTGAAAATTGCAGATCTAAACTCCAGAAGGTATCTCTCCTCTACATTTGGAATCAGTTAAATTAGTAAACATACCAAAAGGCATTTGCACTTTGCAGCATATTCTGCCAGTGACAGCAGAAAAGGTGAAGAACACCAAGGGATTAATCAGAGACAGATGGAATTAAAACCAGAAGGGCTAAAATGGCCCATAGGTCAAAGGGAATTAAAATCTGGGCAAAATATCCACATAAATGAAAATAATGCAATATATTCTATTGGGACATTTAACTGAAAATCTATTGCAGTTACCAAGCAGGTTTCAGCTAACCTTTTCAGTCTGCAAACCTTGGAGAAGTTTGTAAGTGAACTTGACAGCACACAGTGTGCTTCAGATGGCCCAGTGTGCAAAAGTCTTCATTGAGACTGGAAGTCTTTTCTTAGTTCGTAAAAATAAACTTCCTAGGAAAAGGACATGCATGTCTGTATTTATTTCTGTATTTGTTCTACATAGCACTTTATAAACTTGACTCATTGCTTTGTGGTCATTTCAATTCAGTATCCCTTGCCACATTCCGAGGAGATAAGCAGTGACTGTGCCCACTTTGCAAATGATAAGGATGCGATTACACACGTCATTTTTCTGGATTGCTCAGCATGAGAACAGTGGCCTGGGAACGCTGTGTGTGCCTCCCTGCCACACTGCCCATCTCCTCGCTTTGGAGATGCTCTCTGAGAACTCTGCTTTTCTCTCCACCCAGGTTCCTAAACCTCATGTCCTATGGCTGGTCACCCTCTGCATGTATGAGAACACTTCCTGACAGCCAATAAAATATCTGCCTTCTACCTCTTCTCCCAGGTCCCCATGTCACAGCCCATGATGGGCAGGTCTGCCGAGTAGAAAGAGCTCAGCTCAGGACCTGGGACAGACCCCTGGGTCCAACAGTTCACCAGCCCATCCTTTAACTGCTCTGACCTTCGGTCTTCTCCATCATGGTATTGGGGTAATTCTTCCTCTTCTGATTGTTCTGAGGATCATGGAAAAGACAAATGCCAAGTGGGAGGGGACTGTCATTGCCAGGGATTAGTTTCCTCCTGCACCCATTATACGCACACACCCTGCACACACACACACACACGCACACACACACACACAGCTGCCATAGGTTCCTGGGAGTGCAGGGTGCTCTGCATTTCTAAGCCAGTTTTCACTTTTTAAAACATTTCACATAGTTGACTACAGTGGTCTGGAAGACAGGCAGCTACCTCTAGCTCTCCACCCCTCACATCTGCCTGCATCCTCCTAGAAACTACAGCTAGTGTATTGCCAGGCACCTGGCCATTCTGGAGGAAGAGCCCATTCAGAACGCAGTTCCTCCAGTCCAGGTCCTGCTGCATAACTGGAGTGTGATGTCCAAGGGAGACCCTCCCAGGGGAGGTGCGCAAGTGAGGAGAAGTAAAGCAAAACCTGAGGACCCCTCTTCCCCCTGTCCTTGAAAGAGCATTGATCCTGCCCCACCAGTTGGGAGTATTTTCCTGGATACCTGTACTGACTTGCTGCTCACTTGGGCCTTTCTCAGAGGAGGGAGGGCAGTAGAATGGTCGAAGGGAGGCACTGGTGGGCCGGCTTGCCAGGCCAGCAGCCCAGGGGAAGCTGCATCTGCATTAGCTCAGCTTGAGCCTAAGGGCTAGTCAAGCCCACTGACCAGGCATCAGGGCTTCCACACTAAGCTGGACCGTCCCTCAGAGAGCACATGCTCTGGCTCCTGCCTCCCCCCCGCTGGAGGCTGGGAGGTTTGAGGCCTTGTCAAAAGTCCTTCACTGAGTGAGTGCTAGACGTGGGGCCAGCAAGGGCAGTGGGTATAAATCTCATCTGAGCCACAATATACGAAATCTTAACTACACGAAAACCCAGCTCATGTATTCTGGAAGACCTCACCTGGGTCTGATGCAGCTGGCAGGAAAGCTAATTCTATTAATGCCACTACATATGCTATGGTCCTGGAGGCCTTGGCAACAAAACTCATAGTGTGTTGCCTGTTTTTTCCATGTGGGGTGTTCTGTTCCCACATTTAGCATCTCAATATACACTCAATCTTTTTAACATGAAGTTTCATTTCTCACAACATGAAAATTCCCAAACAGAATTGGATGAAGTGGTTCTCAAACAAAATTCTCTTATTTGAACTTGGGAAAGACAGCAAGGGGGTGAACAAGTGTGTATAAAAATAGACAAAGAGGAGGTTCCTCTGAGCACGTAAGCAATCCCTGAGAGGTTTTTAAAGTGCCCTGCATCATCTTTGATCAGCATTGGTGGAATGCGGTACTGTGGCGCTGGGAGCTGCACGGGTACCAGCCAGGCCGCCCAACCACACAAACCTGCCAGCAGAGGGTGGACAGGGGCTTGGGCAAAGGAAACGCTAGAGGGTACAAAGGGATGCATACAAGACAAAGGTTCTGTTCCTAGGAGAAGCGGATCCCTGAGAAAAGCCCTGTGGGGCTGCCTCCACGGTAACAGGGAGTTTAAGGACCCCACATCCACCAAGGAAGGCTCCAGCATCGTATGAAATGAGACTCTCCAAAAGGCCCAGTCCTTCAAATGCCCCCATGTGAAGGCACATTCCATCTGTAGTCACTCCACGCATCAGGATCATGGCTCCAAAGGCCACCAACAATGATTCTCAAGCTAATACCCCCAGCCTGGATCTGTCTTCCAAACCCCATTCACATGTATCAACAGTTGGTTGCATGTCTCCCTGAGGAATTTAAGTGGCATCGTGACTTGGCATGTGCCAGCCCCAGCTGCTCATGTGGCTGTCCGTCAGCCAGCCTTTGATGTTACCCCACATCCAGTGTCAGCAAATCCCATTGGCTCCATCTCAAAAATGTATCCAGAATTTGACCACTTATGATTGTTCCCACTGTCCCCGGCAGGGCCAAGCACCCTCTCTAGTATGTGTTATACCCTCTCTAGTATGTGTTAGTGAACAAGCCTTCACTTTGCTCTGCTCTCTCCTGCCCCTGTCTCTCTCCAGTCTGTTCATAATGCAGCAGCAGACTGACCATTTAAAAATGTTCCGGACACCCACCCCTGCTCTCAGTCAGCGGAGGCTTTCTGGTTTGCTCAGGGCATGATCATGCTGCACCCCACCCCTCTGGTCTCCTACTGGCTGCCCTGTATTTCTTTGACCCCACCAAGGACACTCCCACTTCAGGCCTTTGCACCTGCTTTTCCTTTGGTCTGAAATGCTGGTTCCCTCACTTCCTTCTGTCCTTTATTCAAAAGTCCTCCTCTGAATGAGGCCTTCCCTGGCCACTCTGCTAGAAACCCCCTTCCCCTCAATACGTTATAGCCTCTTCCCCTGATTTATTTCTTGGTGTTAGCATTTATTAATGGCTCTAGCCATCTCTACTCTGTGGTTCTAAAAATGCACGCTGGAAATTATCTTAGCCTTGATAAGGAAAACAACTGTGTCTTAGTTTTTTTAGGTACCCCTACATACCTATTATAACAGCTAAAGTGAAAAATCAAGACAATACGAAATGCAGGCAAGGATGTGGATAAACTGGGTCACTCATCCACTGCTGATGGGAATACAAAATCTCACAGTCACTCTGAAAAACAGTTTGGTGGTTTCTTTAAAGATTAAACATTGACTTGTTAAATGACACATGACTGCACTCCTGATCATTTGTCCCAGAGAATGAAAACATGCAAAAACCTGTACACAACATTCATAGCAGCTCTGTTTGTAATAGCTAAAACCTAGCCTCCCAAACTGTGGTATCATAGAACATTATTCAGCAATAAAAAGGAATTATTGGGGCTTCCCTGGTGGCACAGTGGTTGAGAGTCCGCCTGCCGATGCAGGGGACACAGGTTCGTGCCCCGGTCCGGGAAGATTCCACATGCCGCGGAGCGGCTGGGCCCGTGAGCCATGGCCGCTGAGCCTGCGCGTCCAGAGCCTGTGCTCCGCAACGGGAGAGGCCACAACAGTGAGAGGTCCGCGTACCGCAAAAAAAAAAAAAAAAAAGGAATTATTGATACATGCAACTTGGATGGATCTTAAGGGCTTTATGAGTGAAAAAAAAAATCTCAAAAGATCACATACTCTATGATCCTACGTAGAGAATGTCTTTAAACTGACAAAATTATAGGATTGGGGATCAGATTAGTGGTTGCCAGGGGGTAGGGATGGTGGGTGAGGAGTGGATATGACCACAGAGAGATTTTTGTGGTTATAGAACAGTTCTCTGTCTTGATTGCTGTGATGGTAATATGACCTACACGTGATAAAATGACACACTCTGGACAAATGTCAAATGCCTGGTTTTGATGTTATACTGTATCATGTAAGATGTCACCACTGGGAGAAACCAGGTGAAGGCTACACAGAACCTCTCTGTACCATCTTTGCAACCTCCTGTAACCTATATTTATTATCCTGTTTAATGTTGGTGGAAAAGCTTTGGTTTTTGTCTGAGAGATGTTATGTGGAATAGTCAAAGGATCAGGGTATTTAATTATGAGCTCTAGCTATGCCCTATTTGAAGAAAGTTTGAACATACCAAAAAGTAGAAATAAAACTAAATAGGGGCTAGTTGTGCAGAAGAAAAAAGACACTTTTCGCCTCCCTGAGTGTTTCAAAGAGCCAGCTGCTCAAGGATAGCCCCAACTGCACATAGCATAGCCAGCGCCAGGTCCAGGGTCACAGCTGTGAACTGCAAATGGAGCCCCTATCCTGGAAGTTAGGGGACCTGCGGTGGGGTCCTCTCTGACCAAACCCCCTGTGCCTGTGCAAACATCTTAGGACTGCCGGCCTCAGCTCTCATCTCTGTACGTGGAGGCGATGGAGCACCAAGGCCCAGCCTTGCCTTCACCCGTGTCTGCCTTCCAGGTCTCACCAAACAGCACGGGGAGGGCCCTGAACATGCTGACTGTGCCAAGGAGGGGATGCCCAACCTGCTGCAGAAAATAAATGTGGTCATCAACAATGGCTGGGCTGGAAGGCAGGGTGTGTGGCATCGCAGAGTTTGGCTTGTCAAACGCAAGCCCTCTGCCCGGCAGCCCTGCGCCACACAGGAGTAAGAGAAATCCCCAGGCCTGCCAGCGAGGGCCTTCAAAGTCATCTCAGAGGTACGAGCCAGCCGCCTCTCCCGTGGGAAGAGTCCACGTGTCCACGGAGGATTATCCAGAGGCAGCAAACGGAGCTTTATCAGCACAGGTGGCTGACAATGAAGGTTAAGGCCAGCTGGCGGGGGCTGCTGATGAGAGGGGAGAAGGTGAGCCAGGCAAGAGGGTGGCGGCGAAAATGCCTTTCACAAGCCATCAGAATGGTGCTCCTTGGAGTGAACACCCAGGACATCTTTTCAAATTGCGGTAAAATATACATAACATACAATTTACCATCTTAACCATTTTTAAGTGCACACTTCAGTGGCATTAAGTACGTTCGCATTGTTGTGTGGCCATCACCACCATCCACCTCCAGAAATTGTTCACCTTCCCAGACTGAAACTGTCCCCATTAAACACTAACTCCTCGTTCCCCTCTCCCCTCAGCAACCACGATTCTACTTTCTGTCTCTATGCGTTTGACTATTCTAGGCACCTCATATAGGTAGAATCATGCACTATTTGTCCTTTTGTGTTTAGCTTATTTCACTCAGTATGTTTTCAAAGTTCATGCATATTATAGCATGTGTCAGAATTTCATTCCTTGTTTTTTTTTTTTTTTTTTTGGTACGTGGGCCTCTCACTGCTGTGGCCTCTCCCGTTGCGGAGCACAGGCTCCAGACGCGCAGGCTCAGTGGCCATGGCTCACGGGCCCAGCCGCTTCGCGGCATGTGGGATCTTCCCGGACCGGGGCACGAACCCGTGTCCCCTGCATCGGCAGGCGGACTCTCAACCACTGTGCCACCAGGGAAGCCCTCATTCCTTTTTTAAGGCTGAATAATATTTCATTGTGTGGATATATCACATTTTGTTTATCTGCTGATCCATTAATGAACATTTGAGTTGCTTCCAACTTTTTGGCTCTTGTGAATAGTGCTGCTATGAACACGGGTGTACAGATATCTGTTCGAGTCCCTGCTTTCAGTGTCCAGGACACTATTAACAGTGCTTATGCTCTGGCTACATCTGGTTTCCCAGCCCAAGGTTACTTCCAAAGAGGCTATGGGAACTTGCTTCCTTAATCTGTCTGAGCCTCATGATCTAACCTCTAAAGTGGAAATCATGCCATAGCAGATGTACATACTAGAGACAAGAGTAAGGCTGCGTTTTGGTTTGCTGAGAACTCTCATTTTTCAAACCAATGGAGGCTCATTCAATTCACCCCTGTATCCCCAACAGGAAGGAGTGAGTTTCCAAGAGGCAGCCAATGTGTGTGTGTAGGTACCAAATGGGTCTGTGCAGGAGGAGTGGTGAGGACATACTGAATCACCTAAAGTGAAATCCAGAAGATTGTAGGAGGCCACATAAGGCAAAAACCCAAAAGCAAAGCCCTGGGAATATTTCCCCAGATCGTGGCCTAAGCTACAAAGAAGGGGGGAAGGAAAAGATCATATTCCACTTTTACCCCTCTGGAAATTGCTTGATTGATCAAAAGCCTGCCCACCATGTTGTTATACAGTGTCGAGCTGCAATATCCCTAGAAAAAGTCACATTCTAGGATGTTCGAAGTAACCCTCGGCTTTCTATAGCTCCACTTGAGGCCGCTGACTTTTTCTTTTCTTCCTTATCATAAAGGAAGCCCAGAGTAACCATTAAAATCTATAATAATAGCTTGATACTTCCATGCAGCTTACCATGTGACAGGGCATATTCTAAGTGCTCCGTGGGTGTCAATTTCTTAAAGCCTCACAAGGTCCCTATGATGCAGATACTATTATTACCCCTCTTCACAGATGAAACTACTGAGGCACACCCAGGTGAGTCACAGGCCTGCCCAAATGGAGGTCTCTATGGGCCTTCGGAATTCCTCGGTGGGATCCAAGGGTCAGATAATTAATTGTTAGAGATTCCAGGTCAAGACAGCAGCATGGGTTTCTGGGAGAGGAAAGAAGGTGCTCAGGGTTCAAGCAGAACTTGAGGGCCCACCATGGTGGCGAGCAGGGTCTGACATGAACAATCCAGAGCCCAGGTTTCAGAGTACCTGAAGTATGAAGTCAACTGTATGTCCCCATTTGCCCAAAGCAATTCCAGTATAGGCTTGCTGTTATGGCTTAATCACTTTCAAAAGTGCCCCATTCTTGGTTTGAAAGATAAATTATATGGTCACTCTAGGTATTAGGGAGGTTACCAATGCAGGGGTCCACACAGGTAATTAGGTCAAAGGTACACAGCAAAGTCTATGTCACCAGGAAGGCAGGAAAATGCCCTGGCTGAGATGGAAGGAGGGCCCTCCTGGAATGAGCACACTTGACTCTCTCAACAGTGGTTGTGGTGGGTTGAATGGGGTGGGAGCAAGTGTTGACAGCTGAGGGGATTGCTTTCCTACAAAGTGTTTCATCTCTGTTCAATGAAAATTGTTGAAAATTTTTATCTTGCTACTAAAAGGGTAGGAAAGTTGATGCCTTTGGTTTTTCTATGAATCTTGATTGGCAACCACCATGGAATGCAGTCCCAGTGCACTGTGGTTGACACCTTCCCTTGAGAACCACACAAAGCCTTGGACATTTTTGTTTGTTTGTTTTTGCAAGACTGGAATGGCCCAGATGAGAACACCCAGCCTTGTCCCCTTGTTCTGTGTTTTCACTCACGGTGTAGCCCAGCCCTGCTGGCACAGCGGGATTCCTCATGCCCAGGATGAGGCCCAGACAGCCAGGGTTCGCCCACAACTCAGGTGAAGGTCCCCATTCTGAGTTCTCCTTTTCTTCTTTCATCATTGCAAAAATCCTTTAAGTATTAGGAAAGAGAATTCAGCAATATATAAAAGAACATACGCCATGACCAAGTGGGGCTTATTCCAAAAATTCAAGTGTAGTTTAATATTGAGAAATTTATCCATGTAATCCAACATATTAATGAATGAAAAGAAAAAATCACATGGTAATATCAATGGATGCAGAAAAAGCATTTGACAGAGCTCAACACCCATTTATTATAAAAATTTTCAGAAAACTAGGAGTAGATGGGAACTTCTCCAACTTGATAAAGAGTATCAGCAAAAAACCTTCTGGTAGCATGATACTTAATGGTGAAAGACTGAATGCTGTCCTCCTAACACTGGGAATGAAGCAAGGATGTCCCCTCTCACCACTACTACTCAACATAATCCTGAAGGTTCCAGCCGGTACAACAAGGCAAGAAAAAGAAATAAGAGGCATACATTCTTCCACCTCGGGAACTGGCCCCAGTATACTTTTCTAGTACCAATGCTGCGTGGGCCCAGCACCCAGGGACTTGTTGAAGCCCTTATCTGGGAACCACCCAAACAAGGAGGCAAGAGAGCAAAGTTGCTTATGAAGGTGGAGGCTGGAGCCGGGTTGAGCTCTGCCATGTGGCACCTGCGTGACTGTGCAAGTCACTCACCTGGGTGTGCCTCAGTAGTTTAATCTGTGAAGTGGGGTAATAATAATATCTGCATCATAGGGACCTTGTGAGGCTTTAAGAAATTGACACCCACGGAGCACTTAGAATATGCCCTGTCACATGGTAAGCTGCATGGAAGTATCAAGCTATTATTATAGATTTTAATGGTTACTCAGGGCTTCCTTTATGATAAGGAAGAAAAGAAAAAGTCAGCGGCCTCAAGTGGAGCTATAGAAAGCCGAGGGTTACTTCGAACATCCTAGAATGTGACTTTTTCTAGGGATATTGCAGCTCGACACTGTATAACAACATGGTGGGCAGGCTTTTGATCAATCAAGCAATTTCCAGAGGGGTAAAAGTGGAATATGATCTTTTCCTTCCCCTCTTCTTTGTAGCTTAGGCCACGATCTGGGGAAATATTCCCAGTCCTCATCCCTACTTTCTTGTTCTCCGCCAAACAGATTTTTCCTTCTGGTCTGAAATGCCTTTATTTCCCCCCCTCCATTCATTCCTCTCTCTCAGGTCTCTCCTAGCCTCTCTTCCCACATGCCTATCATCCTGACTTTCCACACTAAAACCTCCTTGTAACTGACATAGACCCCTGTGAAACTTCCAGGCAATTAATCTAATTCAGCAGAGCTTTGGAGACCTCAGTTTAAAAAAAAAAAAAAAGGCCACAAGCTCATGTTTCTCTCACATACCATTTAAGTGGAACCTACAGAGATCCATGTTGGACCAAGAAGTGAATAAAGCCACCTTTTATTTTTTCATTTAAGGAAGAAATTAAAAATTCAGCTCACACAGTTTGGAAACAAACACTTTCTATCCTTAAACCTTTCACCATGTTTACTGCCCACTATAAATTGGGGAGGGGCGGAAAGCAACCAATGCAGTAAAATCACCACAACAAAGCTGGAACAAAAATGCAAGCCTCGGCAGAGGCCAGATTTACGGTCAGAAATATGGAGTGCGTCTCAGCAGGGGCAGGTCATGAAATAGTATGAGCTAATTTCAGGGGTGTGAAAACAGGCATTGTTGCTTAGTTAACTAAAGTCATACAATTAAGCGATTCTCAAAAATCAATTAGCCATATGTTATAACCAAGATGACATGTTTTTATAACTTCTCTCCCAATGTTTTATTGCCAGAGGATGCTCATGTGGGCACTAGAACAAAAAAATAAAACACCAACCCAAGAGTAAAAGTGCAGAAATCCAGCCAAGGTTAATTAAAAGAGTCCAACCTGGAAATGACAGAGTCACTGAGCAGGCCACATGGCTTTGGAAAGATTCCTTCCCAGGGCCTCCATTCCGTTGCAAAAAGTCATGGGTCATTTTTTTCTTTCTCTTTGTTTTTCTGTCCTTTTTAATTTAGCACAGATACAGCTGTGAAAACTGAATATTCCATTTGAACTCCCATATTTATGCTTATAACTGATGGTCCCAAGGAAACATCACTTTAAAAGCTTTCCATGGAAAATGAAAAACGTACTCCTCAGGGGGAAACCCTGGTGGCATGCTGTTGTTAATGGCAGATTTTGTTTTACTGACTTCCACAAAGGGAACAAAAAGTGAGGGCAGAGCTGTACCCCTTCCTCTTTGTTACTTGGGAGCTAGGTATGAAATAGACCTAAAGAGGATTTACAGAGACTATAATATAGAACACACAGTAGGGTCCATTTTTAAGTAGCCAAAGTTTCCTCCCCTTCCTGTATCCACCATCCAGGAGTGGGATGTATTTTTCCACCCCTTGGATCTTGGCTGGTCTAATGCTTCAGTCAGGAGAACATGGCACAGGTGATGTGTGTCGGTTCCTCACCAGCCCAAGCACATGGTGCAAGGTTCCACTCTTCCTTCTGGAACCTGCAGCAGCTGTGTGAACAAGCCCAATTACCTGCTGAATAATGAGACACCCATGGCTCACTCTCCCCTCTTCCTCAACCAACAGGAAGACAACCACCAGACAAGCAGCTGAGGCCACCCAAACCGGCAGGCCCCACCCAACCTGTCAGCTGATCACAGCGATGAGCCAGCCCTGCTCCATCAGCTGAGCTTGCTCTGAGCAGCAGAGCTGCCCGACTGACCTATAGACTGGTGAGCACTAGTAAATAGTTGGTTAAGTCACTAAACGGTGGGGCAGTTCCTTACAAGGCAAAAGCTGATGGATGCAGTCAAGATACCCAGAGGGCAGTGTTAGCTGTGACAATTCCAAGCACACGGTCCGGCAGTATTATCCCCCTTCACACACACTACTGCACATCACCAGTCCTGCAGCTCTGCAGTTCCCTCAATTTATGTACAGACAGTCCCCAACTTCAAATGGTTTGACTTAATGATTTTTCTGTATTATGAAGGTGCAAAAGCAATTGCATTCAGTAGAAAAGGCAGTACTTTTTTGAATTTTGATCTTTTCCTGGGCAAGTGATATGCAGTTCAATACTCTGGTGATGCTGAGCGGTGGCAGCTGCAGCTCCCAGTCAACATGCGATCATGAGGGTAAAGAACTGCTACACTGACAACCATTCTGTACCCAGACAATCATTCTGTTTTTCACTTTCAATACAATATTCAATAAATTACATGAGATATTCAACACTCTACTAAAAACAGGCTTTGTGTTAGATGATTTAGCCCAACTGTAGGCTAATGTAAGTGTTCCAGCATATTTAAGGTAGGCTAAGCTAAGCTACGATGTTTAGGTTAGGTTAGGTTTAGGTTAGGTGTATTAAATGCATTTCCAAAAAGAGCTCCACTCCTGGGTGTATCTCCAACAGAAAGGAGTGCTTGTGTCCACCAAAGACATGTCAAACATGTTCCTGGCAACTTTATTTATAATAGTCAAAAACTGGGGAGAACCAGAAGTCCAAATTCAAATTTTCTTTCCAAAGTGGTTGTACCAGTTCACCCTCCCACTAGGAGCAGACAAGAAGTCGTCACCCTGCATCCTCCCCAGCACTTAAGTTTATCACTCCTTTTTTTAAATCAGTGTAATACTATCTCCATGTGTGTTTTTAATTTGAATTTCCCTAATGAGTTACAAACAACTGGTTTTTGAAATCAGGTCTATTTAATTGCAAACCCAACCCTTTCCACTGCTCCGCTAGGTAAGATTACAGCTTGATATAACCTCGTCCTTTGCATAGCTCCTATAGCCAACCTCAATGGAGGGTCACTTCCTTCAGAGAAGTGATGTTCTGCCCAGTGCTGGGGGCTGGTCATCACCCCCGCATCTGGGTACTGGGCATTGTGGAAGAGGGCAGGCTATCGATCCTGGCACCCATAGCATAGAGCCCATGCTGAGAAGAACCCCTCTGTGATTCGGAGTTTGTCTATAACTAGTTCAAGGTTAATTGCTAATTGTGGTCAATAAAACCTAAAGGAGCTCCAGACAAGTGAGACACATGTGGCTGCATCATGAGAACAGGCTTCTCAGAGGTGAAGTTGGAGCCAAGGCTCTGAGGATGGGTGAGGCCTAACAGAGGAAAACCTGGGAATAAGAATGAGTATCACATCCAAGGAAGCCAGGGAGGCAGAGAGAGGTGTGACCGAAAGAGTTTGTGCTGGCTTTGGTGAAACCAAATCCATGCTTCTGAAACGCTTTCACCGTCTCGGTCATTGACGTTCCAGATTCCTACAGGGCAGAGACTTTGCTTTCTTCTTGCTAAAAGGGAAACAGTGAGGTTTGCCCTTAGGTCTCTGTAAAAGTGAACTTAGAGACATTTTAATCCAGGTGACACAGGTGAGCAGGAAGCCAGGCTGTGGCCTGGGCGTTGGGAGACATATTTCAGAGGTGGGGAGAGCTTGCGTCTGTGACTGCACTAATGGGGGCGCCGGCGCCCGGCGCCCCAGCTATCCTACTGAGAGAGACCTCAGGCACGGTCAGTACAGGATCAAACCTCCTTTTAGGAACGTCCCGTGTGTAAATGTCCCAGACAGAGTCAAGGCCAGATGGACTTTTTAAAAAATATTTTGAAGAATGTGAGTTACGTGGAGAACTTCACTGTTTTGTTGTTTGTCCAGTTGCTAGATGCTTTTTAAAAAAATACCATCAGAGAGTGGGTCCAGTAAAGGTGGGACAAGTTTGAAGTGAGATTTGTAGAAGAAAACTGCACCTGGAACACCTATGAGGAGCATATTAAGAAAGGATTTCTAAAAGAAAAAAAGAGAGGATGCATTAAGAATGAAAGGATGTATGACAAACTCGGGATCTAACCTGAGCTTAGTGGCTTTTAGGATGGAGAGGCACTGCCACCCCTCAGCCACGTAACTTTGGTTCTATCCAACTCTACATGGCCTTGGCTCTCAAATCTTTACAGTGATCTGTGTAGCTATAAAACTAAATGTAAAATAGATAGCTAGTGGGAAGCAGCCGCATAGCACAGGGAGATCAGCTCGGTGCTTTGTGACCACCTAGAGGGGTGGGATAGGGAGGGTGGGAGGGAGGGAGACGCAAGAGGGAAGAGATACGGGAACATATGTATATGTATAATTGATTCACTTTGTTATAAAGCAGAAACTAACACACCATTGTAAAGCAATTATACTCCAATAAAGATGTTAAAAAAAAAAACAGAAAAAAACATCAATTCCATTTCAATTTCCCTGCTTCAGAGCATCCTACTGCTCCCTACCGCCTGCAATAGCAAATCCTGTCTTCATTGGGGTGGATAAAACTCCATGTTCTGGGCCCATCCTACAGTCCCATCCCTGCCCCACTGCTCCCTACCCTCCAGGCACTGAGATGTTGCACATCTTGTTGGTTCTGCTGGAAACACGCTCCCTCCTTCCCAGCCTGAGGAACTTCTACAAAGTCACCACTCTCTCTCTCTGCATCCAAGAGAGCTCCCTGCTCTGGCTGTTACCACCTTAAGGTGTAACTATGTGTCTATATGTCTCTCCCACTAAACTGTGAACTTCCCAGGAGTAGCAATGAAACATTACTCTTTTATATAGCCTTTCCTCCTTCTGCCATTTAGTACCTGGCACATAGTAAGTGCTTAGTAAATAGTGGTTGAAGATTTTAAGTATTTTCTTTTTGAAATAATGAGCAGAATTCTAAGTCCCACTGCCCCACCACTTCCCCTTTGCTTTCTGAGCCAGCAAAGGGGCATTGAGCCAGTACAGCTGAAGACATAACCTTAAGCACATTCCACAAATTGCTATATTCATCCCTATTTGCATTTGGGTGGGTTTGGCAAGTCTTTAATTGCATGCATGCACTTTCTGGGTAGAGAATACGGTCCTGGGATTTCCCTCTCTGCAGTGGTCGGCTGCCGTGATCCCTGCTCCCCTCACTCTGAGGACACAGAGACCTCCGTCTGTACAGAGGCACATGGGATCATTAATCGCTTTCACTACCTGATTAAAGCAATTCTCCACAGCGGGGGATGGGGTGTGTGTGCAGAACTATGCTATAAAAAGACTTTGAATTATATAGAGTCCCTCTGCACCAATATTTCCAAAGAGTCCCTCTGCACCAGTATTTCTAAATCAGTCAATTTGCTGCAAACAACCAAAATCTCATTCTCAGGCCATTAACTAAAATAGGAAAATATCATCTTAAATTCTAAGAATTACAAGGGACACATTGTAATAGGTTTCCAGTTCTGGACAAGTGGATGGGTGCTTAGCATGATGGAAACCTCAAGAACTGGGAACATGACTTTTTCTTTCCCAAACCCTCTGACTTGGAGGCTGCACTCTCAAGTAGGCCTCCAGCGCTCTTGACCATGACTTCCGTCCCTCATCTTTCAGATTTCATAGCTACAATGCCGCCCAGTAATCAGGGTCAGGAGCCAAGCCAGGAAACAAAATCCTTTTTTATTTAAATTAAATAAATAAATGGACTTGGTATTTATAAGGGGTCTGCTGAAGGCTCCTTCTTGTGTGTTGTTGTTGTCTAGTCTGTTTTGTTTTTGTGGGAAACTGAAGAGAGTCATACATGAGCAGGAGAGACTGGATCCTGTTGAACCATAAGAAATGGTCCTGCCCTCACTCCTGAAACTCTCTCCTCGAGACCCACTGATGGGTCTTTAGTGCCAAAGCCAGAGGCCCTGTCTGCCTTTAGTCTGGGCCTGGCTTGGCCTTGACCTGTTAGCTAGAAGGCAGCAGGGACATCCGGGTCTGGGTATCTGTTCCAGGAGTCACCAGATCAGGAGAGCAGGGTGTGACCTGGACTTGAATGAATGGGAACCGACACCTTGCAGCCCTGACACTGGATACATCTGAGGTGGAAGGCTTAGGGAGGTGGGGTGTCCCACCATCCTCAGGTACGGGGCCTCCCTGGGGGTCTGAGGGCCCGGTCCCACCCACCATGAACTCCCTGGGGGCCTGTACCTGCCACCATTGTGAAAATCCCTAGCAAGCCCTCTGACTGTTGTGTACCCACAGCCGACCACAGCTCTGGCTCCCCTCTCTCCTCTTCCCTCCGGGGTTCCCCAAGGACACGGTCTGTTCTCTGGGGACCTGAAGCCCTCTCCTCTCAGAAGTGACCTCTGACTTCCTTCATCTATGAACCCTACCAAGGCCCTTCAGCTCAGTGGGTGGTAGAGCTAAAAACTTAGGGAGCAATTGATCAAATGTGTCTGAGGAATAAGTGGGTGATGGGCTCTCTGGGACAGGTCCTTCTTCACAGACATGGCTGGAGTGGCGGGGAAAGTTTGCTATTTGGAGGAGACAGGGGGCTCCAGGGTCTTCTCCCTGAGGCCCACGGGGAAAGCCTTCTCTGGAGAGGGAATAATTGAAGGCAAAAGTTATATTATGATCCTCCTCTCACCAGGCCCCTGAAGGAGTGAGTCTTGTTCCCTCCCTTCAGCCTCTGGCTTCTACTACATCACAAGCTTTGTGAGTGCAGGGCTGGCCTGACCTGTCAGTTCACCATGGTCAGTAAATCTCACAGTTTCATTGATTCAGCACTGAGGCTGGGCTGCTGGCTCCCATCCACTCTCCTTCCTGAAGAGGAGAGTGGGGTGTGGGGAAGGGCAGGGAGAAAGCCTGGGCTGAGGCCCACCTCTTTGGCAGCCTGAGCCCTGGAGTCCCCTGTCAAATTCGTTCCCTCCAGAGTTCTTTCTGAGCGCAAGCTCAGTCACATCATCCTCGCTTAAAGGCTTTGTTTTAATGACAACTCATTATTTTCAGGATAGAACCCAAATGCGTTATCTTTCCAAGGTTCTGGTGATTTCACTGCTGGGGCCTCTCTAATATCACCTCCCAGCAACCCTTGCCACTGCGTTGCGCTCTAGCACAGCAAACACCAATAGCTCTCATTCACCCATGCCTCTCTGTCTTCCCAAGTTCTCTTCGGGAAGCCTCCTGGCACTGTAGCAGCCAGGCTAACTCATCCCTGCTCCAGGACCACTTGTCCCAGCCCTGTTGAAGCTCTGCATGGGCTTGGCAGCTGCCATGGGCCCGTGGCAATGCCTTCCCGGGCTAGTGTCCAGCATCCATTTCATCTTAACAAGTTTCCCTGTGACACCAAGGCATAGACCCTGCTCAGTGCCCATGACTGTGTCACCTGGTGGTACAGGGGAGTCAATATCCGGTGGAGAAACACTTTAACCAATGGGAGAGCAGAGATTGAGAATATATTGTCCCCCTTTATCCTTTGCCTCTCAATGGACCATGACTCTATGTGTGAAGCTTCTCCGAGAATGGTACCCACTCAACTGAGCCATCCGTTGCACTTAGCTGTGGCCATATTGATAAAGCACCCATCCTCTCACATGTTCTCTCTCCTTCTAATCCCCACTCACTCCTGCTTCCGGTGATGCATTTCTGTATTAGTTTGCTAAGCTTGCCATGGCAAAGGTACCACACACCAGGGGGCTTAAACAACAGAAATTTATTTTCTTACAATTCCAGAGGCCAGAAGTCCAAGATCAAGGTGTCAACAGGGTTGGTTTCCTCTGAGGCCTCTCTCCTTGCATTGTAGGTGGGCACCTTCTCTCTATGTATTCACAGGGTCTTCCCTGTGTGCGTGTGTCCTAATTTCTTCTTATAAGGACATCAGTCATGTTAGACTAGGGCCTTCCCTAAAGACTTCATTTTACCTTAATTATCTCTATAAATACCCTATCCCCAAATATAGTCATATTCTGAGGTATTAGGACTTCAACATATGAATTTGGGGGGGCACACAATTCAGCCCATGACAATTCCCTAATTCAATAATAGCCCACAAATCCTCTGCTTTCTAGGAAACTAAGGCTAATACCTTGTCAGTTTGCTCCGCAAAACTAAAAAACATTGGAGAACAGGAATCATGCCCCCCTTCATATTGGAATCCTTAATGCATTAGTAGGGCATGAAGTAGGCACTAAATAAAAACATCCAGAGGAATGAGTGATGTTACATGATGTAATTCATGAACACCCAGAGTTTCCCCATTCAGATATGTCTTCTTTGGGGATGGATTGTTTTCAGTGTGTGTAAAATGTTTGCCCCCAACAAACTCCAATATAGAATAGTGTTTATTACTTTCTAAAAAGATGTCATACGCATTATTTTATTTAGTCTATTGCAATCACACCCTAAGAAACAGGTGGCTGAGATAGGAAGCTGAGTATAGAGGGGACCGGCCCAAAGTACACCCAACAGAAGTGGCTGACAGTTCCTGCTTGGGTCTGGCATCAACCAGGCCCCTTCCCCAGCTGAGACCTGGGTTTGCTGAGTGCCTTTGGCTCAGGCCTGAATGTCAAACCTTATGCCATGCATTCCAGTCCACAGGGCCACTGATAAGGCACCACAGAAAAATCCAGAACAGGGAGAAAAGCTTTTGGGGCTCAGGACCCTCCAAGGTGCTACCTTGGCAAGATTCCTGCAGCCAACAGTGCTGTAGTTTACTGTAACTCATGGAGGCATTGCAGAGTATCTGACACAGATGCTCCAAATAGACCACAGATGGGCACCCAAACAAATGTTCATATGGCATCTTGAAAACCTAGTCACCGGCATCATCACATCATCATCATCACTATCATCTTCATCATCATGTCCCAGCCCCGCCACACATGCATGCACATGCACATACATACACACACATCTCTGAGATCCTCCCAGACCATTTTGAACCTACAGCCATCACCCATCTCTTTCAGCCTGACCCACACTGGGCTCCTATGACTATCTTCAGGCCTCCCCTTTTGGATACTTATTCAAGCCAGTCTGAGCACTTTCTTTCGGGAATGATGTTGATAATCACTTTTTGGCCCCAAACACTGCAGTGCAGGGGCCAGACAACAAAAACAAAGCAAGTGCACTTGCTTCTCAGATAAATGGTTTTATTGTTAATACTTTCTAAATGAAATAGCAAACATGAGCAAGGGTTGAACATTAATTTGGAACTTCTGACAGAAAAGACAGAATGATAAATGAACAAAAGGATTTGCTAAACTTTGTGGTCCTCATAATGAAGTAGAAGATGGTTAGATCTTAGAGGCTGTTTCAATCATCCCAGCAATCTTTTCAATCAATGGATTATGGATTGATTGAACTATCTGTCTGTCTGTCTGTCTGTCCGTCTGTCCAGGGGGACTGCTTGAGTCATAATAACCTGACAGCTTCACTCTAAAGCAGAAACTAAAGAAGCCACGTGTTCTGGGACTTTTAATAGGAAATGTTTTCTCTTCCTTATTTTCTGCTTTTAAGAGAAGATGCCCAAGACAAGGCAGTGAGGGACCAAATCAGTAACAGCCAAGGCAAAGGGGCTTTGGTCTAAGTGCAACCAAGAGCGGTAGCAAACATAGAAAGAAGAGCTGCTGAAACTTATTTGGGTTTTATGACCCTGAGCACACCTGGTCGCACTGTTTCCCTTCCCATTAAACTCCCCCTTTCTGAGCTCACAGACATGGTCTTTGGTGGTCCTGGGATAATGGGCGTGATTTGGACTAGGCAGGCCCCTCTTTCCCACGCCATGGGGGAGGGCTCCCCGAGCTGGCTTAGAATGCTGAAGGCCTCTGAGCAGCCTGCTCTGTGGCCCCTTGCTCAGGAGGGGTCATGCAGGCAGGCTGGGCTTTGAAAATGCAGGGGACTGTCTGCCCCTAGAAGGTGGGTTTAGCCACCAGGGAGACAAGCCAACTGAAAGGATTTCCCCAAACTCACACCAGTGCATTTTCTCCCGGATCCTCTTAAAACTCAGACTGCAAAAAGATGGTGGTGGTCTGACTCCTGCTGCACATTCAGGACAAACATTTATCACACTGAAGGGCCAGTGAGGCCATTGTTTTGATCTCTTGTTTACATAGTCCTGGTCTCTGCAGCATTCCAAGGAATCTGTGTCCCCTGCAGCCTCAGGGCCCTCCTGGGGCCGGCATCACCTCCTTGTGCCTGTTTCCCGCCACATGTGTTTTTGCAGCTTTCACTGCCTCCGCTCACGTGACTTGGTGGCCCTGGCTGGCCCTCACTGGGTAGCAAGTGCACTTGCCCAGGGAGTGGGCCCCTCCACATCTGTGCCCAGCAGGGAGCCGGGGCTGCTCATCTGAGTTTGACTTCCACTATTCTAAACAGCGCTCTGGGGTGGTGTTTTTTCTCTTTCTTTCTTTCTTTCAAATTTCAAAGCATTTAGTGTCATGTTATCTCCCCAGATGGAGCAAGCCAAAGTTAAATTATAAAATAATAGCCAAACTCGATTGAGTGGTAAGTCAAAGGCACAGTCCTAAATGCTTGGCATGCAGTATCTCAATAAACCCACATTTGACAAACAAAGAACCAGTCAGCTTCCTGAGGTCACACAAGGGCCAGTGAGTGGAGTCACCAGAATTACAGTGCAGGTCTGATTCTGATTCCCAACCTTCCCCCCTAATGACAACGTTATCCCATGTTTCAAACGATCATCTCCGGCTCCTGTCGGATCCACTTTCCCCGGCTTTGCATCTCCACTTGCTCCATTTCATTGGTTCTGAGAGGCCCGAGTGGGCTGCAGAGTTCTCCACGTGTGGGGCCTCAGAGACAAAGCTCCAGTGTCTTTTCTACGGCCACAGGGCTTAGCTGGTCTCCCGTTGTGGGAAGAGCCAGACCTGCAGACAAGCTTAGTATTTCCTCCTTCAGATGGCGTCCTGCCCTAAGCCCAGTGCTCAGAACCCACACAATCAAAAGCAGATGTGCTATCCTGGAATCTGAAGCTCTGGGGTTAGATATGACTTTACGATCACATCAAGTTCATCCCTGAGGGCCCTGCTCCAGGCTGTTCGGTGAAACCTCCCCCATCTATTCACCCAGACAAGTTTTAAATATCTGGATTACAGACATTTCTACTCCAGTCCAGAAATGAGGAAATGCTCTTATTCCCTTAAGAGTCTGATCACTTACCATCTTCAACCTGATTTCTCTGTCTCTTTGAACTTTAATATTCCCTCTGCACCATAGCAGTCTATGTATTTAGGAACACCATTAAAAGCTGAATGCTGGTGAAATTTGAAAAGATTCAGTATTTCTCTGAAGCACACGAGTCCTAGTTCCTGAAAATATAACTCTTGTATTACTTATCATCTTTGTTAACAGCAAACATTTATTCAGCATCTACTATATATTCATTAGAGTTAACCGTGGGTGGACAGAGTGGTACAAATATACAAATATGTGTAAAAAAATCATATGTGACGTCAAGGAGCACATGAGATAGAGAAGGACCTGAACACTCCTAGCACTGATGTGAAGCAAAACCCGAGTGTGATGAGCTATGACACAGACAATGATTTCCACTAGGGTGGAAATACTTCATGGAGAAAGAGGCCTTTGACATTTTGATTGAAGATAAGTGAAACTTTGATGGGTAGAAAAATTACCTATGGAGGATGCTTCCCAAACGAGGAAAGGACACAATACACTGAGCACCAAGGAGTCAGAAACACTCTGCCATAACCAGGAATTAGAAAGTGTGACTGTGACTGGGGGAGGTCATGAGGGGAGATGATGGGGCAGCTGAGTCATGTCCAGACTGTGGAGGGGCTTATGGTTCAGGGAGCTGGATATGCATCCATTGCTTTCAGTCTCCACGTGGTGGCCTGTCCAAAATGTGAAAACCCTGGGAAGAAATGGTCAGGTTGCCTTGGCAGCAATGTGGAAGCCACAGCTTTCCTGGCTGCACATTCCTTGAGGTGAAAAAAGAAGCCATTCTAGGCACCATTCCACCTGATCACCTTCTGTGCCTCCATTAAGGCAGGTAAAACGTGGCCTTTCCAAATCTCCACACCTTCCCCTTCCACCAAGCCCAGTAACAAGTTTCTTTCTCTCTACTCTCACAAACACCCTGTATACGTTTCTACGAAGACATTTAATCCATCTATCAGGATGATTTATGGGCCTACCGGCCCGCTCACTAAAAAGAGAACTTGTAAGAGAGGGATGGTTTCTTACTCTTCACACCTCACAGGGTCACTCGGGACAGTGTTAGAGAGACTTGTTTGTTCAGAATCACTTAGTGAGTGCACAGGAAGCACAAAACAAATGTCTGTATGTGAGCAGGGGATGGAGGCTGGGTGGGTGAAGGGCACACCATTTTCTATTTCCAAGGGGGTGTCAAGGCCATAAACAATGTGAGAAGCTGCTGGAGTCTCAGGGAGACAAATAACTGACAGGAAAAGGCTATTAAATGGGGTGCTGGCCCTCCTTCCATGGGGCCAGGCCCCCAAAGCACATATGACCACTGTTCCCAAACCAGAGATAAACATGGTGGAGCGAATGCCTGGAAACTCAGCTTTAGGGTGGCCTCGGTGGCTCTGGGTGGATTACAAACTTTCATTAAGTAGTTTCTAGGGACAAAACAGTCAACTGGCTGCCATGAAGGATGGGAGATGAATAGATCGAGCTCAGATGAGATAAAGTTTCAAAGTCCCTAAGAGGACAGATAGAGCCCTAGGCAGTACCAAGGAGGAATAGCTTGCCTACAGCTTGGGAGAAAGAGTTGGGCCCTAATCTCTGGCAGAGTGTGCCCAAGTATTTCTAAACCATTCTCCTCTTATACCATGACATTATTATATTAGCTGGGAAATGTCTCTGCAAAGCATGAGAGAATTAATCTCAAGTCAAGGTCGTAGAATTAATAGCTATAAATGAAAACTGGCATTGTATACTGATTTAAACATTTACAAACTCTTAAACCAGGGTTTCTTAACTTCTGCACTATTGATATTTTGGTCTGGGTGATGCCTTGTTGCAGGGAGCCATCCTAAACATTGCAGGGTGTTTAGTAGTATCCCTGGCCTCTACTTGGGAGACGCCAGAAGCAGCCCCCACCCCAACTGTGACAACCAAGACAGACATTGCCAAATGTCCCCTGGGGATATCAAATCACCCTGGGTTGAGAACCACTGCCTTAAGCCCCAGCCAGATAGCATGCCCACCTCTCCAGATGCCTCCCATTCCTTTCAGATGCCAACTGCACATCCTCACCTGCTATCCACCCTGGCTCAGATGATACCCAATCACAGCAGATGCTGTCCCCATTCACTCTGCAGGCACCATAACCTCTCAGATGTCTCCCCACTCAGTCATGACAAACAGCGTGGCCCTTTGCTCACTCAGCCCTCAGTTCCCATCCCGTGGACAACATCCGTGCGTGTCCCGACATCACCACTCCACTCAGAGGTCACTCACTTTCATCACTTGCCCTGCCCCCCACCATGCTCACTCCTGTGCCACAATGCCCATTTAGAGGTGGCCTCCTGGACTGATTCTGTTTTATCTTAGAAAGAAATGTATTCCATAAATCAACTATACTCCAGTATAAAATTAAAAATTAAAATAAATGCATTCCAGGTCTCAAGTTCTCTCATCTATAAAAGAACAATAAGAAAGATCTTATTAAACTCCCAAAGTGTTTCCTGGCTCTAAAGGTTGCAAGGGAGGAAAGAAGGCAAGCGTGCTGTCTCCAGACCAGATGGTTCCCTGCAGTGGCAGCTCTGAACAATTGAGCTCCCTGGGAAGAGGAGTTCTGGGTGGCCCTTCACACAGAGAGGAGTCCTTAAACTCAGTCTGCTATTTCAGGGCACCCGAAGATTCCACACAAATGTTAGATGCTTAGATTTGAAAATCACACCAGTTTTCATGCTAATATATTACATATTAACATATGTAATATTATTGTGTATATTGTGTATATATAATATTATATGATTCCCGGTGAAGCCTCCAGCTGGTGTGCATACATCATGCATTTGCTCTATCAAGCCTCCCAAACAAGAGAAGCCATGCCTTCCTGTCATACTTTGACATTTCAATGGGGCATGGAGATTGAAAAGCCCTCAATGCATTTGCCAAGGGCAGAGATTTATTTCACAGATCTTAAGGGGCCATGAAGAGAACACTCAATAACTCTTAAAAGTTCCACACAGTGTGAGATGAAGTCTACAGTGCTCTTAGAATTGAGTCACTGGTGCTTACTCAGCTGAAATGAGTTCAGCACCGTGACTGCCAATAATAACAAAGAATGTGTCATCTCCTAAAAAATCCCCACTCTCTCCCATCCCTCCAGGTAGACAGCTACCAGGAGTCACACACCCTAATCTCCAAAGCTGAGGCGGCCTCTCTTTCTGGGAGCCCCGATGTTTCCAAATGTGGCCACCATCAAGGTAAAGGTACACCCCAGGACAAGAAGAAGCAATGGCCCAGGCCACATTCAGTGTCAGGTAGTCCTCGTTCAGTCCTGGGTGTTGGGAGTGACGAGAGCAATAGTCAAAGGCATCATTTCTAAGCAAATGATGCTACATGGGTCTCAAGTACCTCGTTCAAGGCCCTTGTTGCAAAAGTAACTCTTCAAACCTCGGATTCATCATCTGGGAAGTGGGGTTATGCTGCTGGTAATAATAACTCCTGCATTACAGAGCTGTGCAATGATTAAATGGGACATTGCATGTGTGATGTGTTTAAAACTCCAGAAGTATCAGTGCTTGTGTATTTAGTACATGCATAAATTTTTTTATTGAAGTATAGTTGATTTACGTTATGTTAGTTTCAGGTGTATAGCCAATTGATTCAGTTATGTGGGTGTGTGTGTGTATACTTGCATATATATGTGTATATATACATATACTTGTGTGTATATATATATATATATATATATATATATATATATATATATTCTTTTTCAGATTCTTTTCCATTATAGGTTATTACAAAATACTGAATATAGTTCCCTGTGCTACACAGGAGGTCCTTGTTGTTTATCTGTCTTATATATAGTAGTTTCTATCTGTTAACCCCAAAAGTACATGCATAATGTTTTCAGGTGAATGATAGCCTTAAACCTTCTGATAGCATTCATGCTCTAGTTTGGGACTGAGTCGAAGAATTCTCCAAGCAGAAAGAGCAGCTCCTCAAATCTGTGGGGCACATGCACTCCTGGGCCTGCAGGCTCAGCCCAGTGGGCTCCTCTCACCAGAGCAAACTCTCCAGATGCTTCCACCACAGTACAGAAACCCTTTCTCCTCTCCTTTTGCTTTAGGTCATCACTAAACGAAAACAAAATAGAAACTATCACTGTTTATTGTTGCAAGTTGGGAGTTGTAATGATCCAGTTCAAGACTGGAAATTGAATCCGATTCCACTTCCCAGAGGAAAGACCCAGATACTATTAGAGTTTTGATTTTCCCTCACCCTGACATGAGAAAATTGCCTGAATGCTTTGTGCCTGTGTGCCTTTATCTACAGAATGGAATTTAAAGTCTTGGCCATTTTCATTAGAAAACTGGGGAATTTGTTTGGAGGGGAGTACCCCAAGTTCTGGACTAAAATGTTATGTGCCCTTTATGGGTAATTTCATTACAATATTGAGGCAAAACTCCCCAAAATAAAGTCCTCTCTCTTTCTCTCTCTCTGGAACAGCTGCTGGAACTGCCCTTTCTTCACAGAACTTTACTGACCTACACTGAATAAACAATTGGGGAAGCATTCAGAGAACCACAGAGATGACAAAAGGATTAGAGATACTGATAGAGTGAGAATTCATGAAACGCAACCATGACAGTTTGCCTGAGAAGAAACACATTCCCAGTGTGGATGATATTAGCATCAAGAAGGAAGATGGTGTTTCAGGATGACCCATGCAGGTGCAAGTAGAAAGGAGGAAATTAAAAGGAAAGCTAAGCAGTCAGGCGCTGGATAACCAAGAGGACAAGGGGCCAACCTTGTCCTCTGCATTGGCTGGTCACAAGTAATGCCGAGGGGTGACAATGGATTTGATGACCGAGAACCTGACTGCCAGGCTTGGAGCTCTGCTGGGTGGGATGAGGGAGGGAAGAAGTCCAAAAAAAGGCAGTCAGTTTCATTGGTTAGAGGCTAAAATCCAAAGACGAGTTGTTAGAATGACTGAGCTACACTGGGACGTGTACAGGAGTACCTTTTGAGTAGACCGTGAGGATGGAGCTACTGCAGTGTTGGTGCCAGTGGGCCCGGCTGAAGGAGGTATTGGAGGTGCTGGGTGCCCAGCAAGGGCATAAACACTCATTCGGAGTTAGTGGATTCATTTATTCCACATGGCAATCCCCACTCACATCCCTGACCAGAAGGATATCCACAAGGCTGCTCTTTCTCTCTCTCCATCACTGACATCTCTCATGCTGAGGTATGCAAACAGCCCCTGCTTGCCTCTCCTTGGAGCCCATGGAGACACCTGGGATCTAGGACTTCAGGAGAGTTGAAGTTATTTTATACCTTGGAGGGACAGATGCTGGGCATAACCCCAGATTTCCAGCTAGACCTGCCTTGAGCTAAAACATCAGAACAGAAAGGTTCCTACAAGTGTCCCTGTTCTCAAAACATGTTTTATTTGAAATAATAATAACAACAAGGTCTTTGGAGAATATTACAAGGATGTGGTTCAACAACAAAAGAGTTGAATCCCATAGAACTTCAAAAATCAAGAGGCACTGGATAGAAACATTAATGCTCTCATGTAGTTTGTCTATCTTCCTTTTTAATAATAATTCTCCAAACTGAACATTAAAATGTAGGAGGGATAAAAATACGGTTTAAAAAGTCAGTTGCTGGGCTTCCCTGGTGGCGCAGTGGTTGAGAGTCCGCCCGCCGGTGCAGGGGACGTGTGTTCGTGCCCCGGTCCGGGAAGATCCCACATGCCGCGGAGCGGCTGGGCCCGTGAGCCGTGGCCGCTGAGCCTGCACGTCCGGAGCCTGTGCTCCACAGCGGGAGAGGCCACAACAGTGAGAGGCCCACGTACCGCAAAAAAAAAAAAAAAAAAAAAAATCAGTTGCCAAAGAGCACATCGTGTTGGATACGGCATAAGGTCAGCAGCAGTCCAGGGACTTATAAGCGACTGGACCTTAGGAAATGTGCTATGTTCGCTCTAGGAACGTTGTTGAGAGTTCTGTCATGTAGAGGCTTCTGTCAGGACTATGGGAAATATTTACCTTAGGTCCCAGTACCAGGAATAGCTATAACTGTCCCGAGCCACTGACTAATGTTTCCTTTATGTGCTTCAACACATAAATGATTATGCTACCATCTTTCCCCTTGTTGCTAGGAAACTCAGAGCCAAATGCATAGCCTGCTTCTAGCAGGGTTACAGGATCTACAGGAATGCAGTTTACCTGCCATTATAACTTTTGGCTTTCTCTATTTTCGCCATTTATACTATCCCTTTGCTAGTTTCTTCAATTAATATTTTTACATATGGCTGTATTATATTTTGAAAAGTCATTTTAAATCTTTTTAGGAACAAGAAAGCCAAGAAATCAATAGTTGAATAAATAAATATAAATAATGGTTTATGTTTACAAAACCACAAACAAAAGAGGACCTAAGAATGTGTAAGTTTGATGTGTATACACAACATGAGTCCGATGGTGCCAGAAATCTTTAATGATACTGATCAGATCTCTGTCTGGCACCTTGGGGTCCATTCCAAACACAATGTTTTAAGAGTGATGACCGACAACCTTGAACACATTGGAAGAAGAAAAGATAGACAGTATGGTACTGGCACAAAAACAGAAATATAGATCAATGGGACAGGATAGAAAGCCCAGAGATAAACCCACGCACATACGGTCACCTTATCTTTGATAAAGGAGGCAAGAATATACAGTGGAGAAAAGACAGCCTCTTCAATAAGTGGTGCTGGGAAAACTGGACAGCTACATGTAAAAGAATGAAATTAGAATACTCCCTAACACCATACACAAAAATAAACTCAAAATGGATTAAAGACCTATATGTAAGGCCAGACACTATCGAACTCTTAGAGGAAGACATAGGCAGAATACTCTATGACATAAATCACAGCAAGATCCTTTTGGACCCACCTCCTAGAGAAATGGAAATAAAAACAAAGATAAACAAATGAGACCTAATGAAACTTCAAAGCTTTTGCACAGCAAAGGAAACCATAAGCAAGACCAAAAGACAGCCCTCAGAATGGGAGAAAATATTTGCAAATGAAGCAACTGACAAAGGATTAATCTCCAAGATTTACAAGCAGCCCATGCAGCTCATGCAGCTCAATAACAAAAAAACAAACAACCCAATCCAAAAATGGGCAGAAGATCTAAATAGACATTTCTCCAAAGAAGATATACAGATTGCCAACAAACACATGAAAGAATGCTCAACATCATTAATCATTAGAGAAATGCAAATCAAAACTCCAACGAGATACCATCTCACACCAGTCAGAATGGCCATCATCAAAAAATCTAGAAACAATAAATGCTGGAGAGGGTGTGGAGAAAAGGGTACACTCTTGCACTGTTGGTGGGAATGTAAATTGATACAGCCACTATGGAGAACAGTATTCAGGTTCCTTAAAAAACGAAAAATAGAGCTACCATACGACCCAGCAATCCCACTACTGGGCATATACCCTGAGAAAACCATAATTCAAAAAGAGTCATGTACGAAAAATGTTCATTGCAGCTCTATTTACAATAGCCAGGACATGGAAGCAACCTAAGTGTCCATCAACGGATGAATGGATAAAGAAGATGTGGCACATATATACAATGGAATATTACTCAGCCAGAAAAATAAATGAAATTGAGATATTTGTAGTGAGGTGGATGGACCTAGAGTCTGTCATACAGAGTGAAGTAAGTCAGAAAGAGAAAAACAAATACTGTATGCTAACATATATATATATGGAATCTAAGCGAAAAAAAAGTAGGTCATGAAGAACCTAGGGATAAGATGGGAATAAAGTCACAGACCTACTAGAGCATGGACTTGAGGATATGGGGAGGGGGAAGGGTAAGCTGGGACAAAGTGAGAGAGTGGCATGGACGGTACCAAATGTAAAATAGATAGCTAGTGGGAAACAGCCACATAGCACAGGGAGATCAGCTCGGTGCTTTGTGACCACCTAGAGGGGTGGGATAGGGAGGGTGGGAGGGAGGGAGACGCAAGAGGGAAGAGATACGGGAACATATGTATATGTATAACTGATTCACTTTGTTATAAAGAAGAAACTAACACACCATTGTAAAGCAATTATGCTCCAATAAAGATGTTTAAAAAATTCATGTAAAAAACCAATACTTTAATGAAGACAGTGTTATTTTCATTAAAAAATTATCTTACAAAAAAAAAAAAGAAAAGATAGAAGTGTCTGGAAAGTTTGAAGAAATGTGGTTAACCTGGAAAAATGAAGACTTGGAGAATATTCTAAAAGCCTTCAGATTTTTGAAGAACCAACACATGGAAGAAAGAATGCACTTATTCTATTTCAATTCAGGCAACAGAATTAGAACCAGTGATTGGCAGCAAAAGATCAACTGGGGCAGATTTGAGATTTGGTTGTAAAGAGAAGTTCCAACCAGGATGTCTGTGGAACAAAGGCATCACTGCCTGCTGGGAGGATGAGGAAGCAGAGCCTGCACTGCAGAGAAGGGGCTTCCACAGTGCCTGGGTTCCCTTTCCAGTGGGGAGTCCAGACTCCATCACCCTTCCAGCTCAGTGACCCTGGGCAAATCGCTTTCCTTTCTGGGTCTCATTGTCCTCACGCCAAAAGGCAGGTTGGTGACTTTGAAGGCTTGACATACTAGGTGTCCCTTATTCGCAGATAACTTTCTCTTATGTGATGCACCATTTTCCAAAGCAAACATTTAGCAAGGAGTGAAGCGCTACTGTGAGAACTAGACCTTCCTCTGACAGAGTGATTGATGTGTGTTTGATAGGCCAGTTGTGCCGTCCACTGCTCAGCCCTGTCCCCTCCACTCCACCAGGAGAAGGAAAAAAAAAAACACATCCCTCCGTGCCACACTGCAGACGAAGGCAAGGTTCACTTGTAATTGCAGCGGGACCGATGTGGTACAGGATGGGCTGGGGGAATTAACGAAAACAAACCAAGGAAAGACTTGGGTAGCACTCTGATGAAGAAACCAAGAGGAAATGAAGTCAGCAAGGGTTCCTGCGTGTTTATTTCAGAGTTGACAGAGCATAGACCTAACCGGATGGAGTTCCTGATTTATAAAGTATTTTTATTTTATTACCTATTTTACATTATATTGGAGGCTCTGCTCTTTGAGCCAGAAAAATAAACAGCAGTCCCACAGGAGCCTTTGGTCTAGATAGAAGAATATAAACTCTTATAACCTTCCCGCTTTGAACCAAGATTTCTGCCAAAAATTGTTCTGGGGTTTTTGAACTTCTGGAATTGGCTTGTGTATTGGGAAGGTAAAGTCCACACAGAATATAAATGTTTCTATTCTATAAGTTTTCAAAAGGTTTAAGGGCTTAAGATTTGTTTGACAAAAACCAACAAAAACACTGCTTCCTGCTGCTATAGAAAATGTGTGTTTTCTATTTTGTCTGTGTAACGGCTAAACAACTCCACTTTGGCATAGCCAATTCCACAAGTGGACAAGATTTTATCAGCCAACGTAACCCCAGGACTGTTGGCCCTTCTTTGGGAACTGCAGCCTGACAGAGGCATCAGGAAGGCAGGTCTGCCTTCCATTCCTCACGTGTGTTTTCTTTTTTCAAAAAAGCAATTCTTTGACTTGAGCAGATGCCATTTCCAACAGAAAGCTCGCCTGGGGCTTTTCTGGCTCCAGAAAGCTGAACTGAGTCATTGTTAGCAGACATTTAAGTAAGGTTTATGCTAAACATGTGTTACCAACTTGGAGCACGCCCCTCCCTTGGTGCATACCTGGAAGCATTGCTGTGTGCATGCTCTGAGTCGGCGCCACTGTGGAGAGGTGCCCAGGACCCCGCTGGCTATTCAGCCATGCTACCCCCAGAGCAGGAGCAGGGATGCAGGTGAAGTAGCAATGATGTTCATCTGCAGGTCTCCTCCCAGCAACCTATGTGCACACATGCTTTCTACTCTTCAACCTCATCTAGTAAAGTCCTATTTATCTTCCATGAGCAGATTAAAAGCTCAAAGTCAGAATGTTTACAGCCTTTAATGGGATGAGTGCCTGTCAAGATTCAACATTCCTTACAGCCTGGGACCTAGGTATTTCCCTAAAATAGTGCTGGCCCTAAACTGTTCCCAGTGAAAGCTTGTTAATGATGAAGGAAAGAATGGGCAAGTGAAAAAAACAAAAGCATTACTGATTCAACTGCTTAACGATAGGCAGCTCATACTAAAGCCAGAACAAGGAACAATCTAACCAAGCTCCACTTCCTGTCATAGTGATGCATGCCCTTTATTTTAGGCCAGAATCGTGAATTAATATTCCTGATGTGAGCCAGCAATCCCACTAATGGGCATATACCCAGAAAAAACCATAATTCAAAAAGACACATGCACCCTAATGTTCATTGCAGTACTATTTACAATAGCCAGGTCATGGAAGCAACCTAAATGCCCATCAACAGACTAATGGATAAAGAAGATGTGATACATATATATAATGGAATATTACTCAGCCATAAAAAGGAACGAAATTGGGTCATTTGTAGGAATGCAGATGGACCTAGAGTCTGTCATACACAATGAAGTAAGTCAGAAAGAGAAAAACAAATATCATATATTAACACATATATGTGGAATCTAGAAAAGTGGTACAGATGAACTGGTTTGCAAGGCAGAAATAGAGAAACAGATGTAGAGAACAAACATATGGACATCAAGCGGGGAGAGACTGGGGGTAGTGATGGTGGTGGTGGGATGAATTGGGAGATTGGGATTGACATGTATACATTAATATGTATAAAATAGATAACTAATAAGAGCCTGCTGTGTAAAAATAAATAAATAAAATTCAAACAAACAGACAAAATATTCCTGATGAATGAAGACTTACAGTGTCAACATCACCATGGGGAAGAAGACGGAGGCAGGAGATTCCTCCACACTACAGAGCTAGAGATTCAGAAAGCCTAGTGGCATTTTCCCCACCTCTCAGTAAAACAGGGTCTGGCTGTGCTGAATCCCCCCTCTTTTTTAAAATTGTGGTAAAATACATATAACGTACCATTTTTAAACATACGGTTAAGTAGTGGTCAGTGCATTCATACTGTTGTGCAACCATCACCTCCCTCCATCTCCAGAACTCTTCTCATCTTGCCAAACTGAGGCTCTGTACCCATCACACATTAACTCCCCTCTCCCCTACGCCACCTCTAGCAACCACCATTCTAGTTGCTATCTCTACGATTTTAGCTACTCTAAGTGCTTTATATAAGTGAAATCATACAGTATTTGTCCTTTTTGTGACTGGCTTATTTCACCCAGCATAATGTCCTTAAAGTTCATTCATATTGTATGAACCCCACACCACCACCACCCCCACTTCTTTTCTACGCAGGATGGAAACAGTGCCTCGCTCTCCAGGGCCTCAATCTTCTTCTAGCATCCTCATCTCAAACTGGAAGGAAGCCTGGCTGGCTTTTTTGGTTGGCTGAATGGTGCCTCATTATACTGTAAGCTAAACTATGCTTATAAAAATGGGATTTTGTTATATAACTATGGAAAATACAAGCTTAAGCAAAGAGGCATTTCCTCATTCATGTTACAAGGTCAAGTTGGTTAAAAGGAAAAAGGCTGGGGCAGATCAGCCGGAGGCCCAATGAGAAAGCTCAGAGACGTTTGCTCTCCCAAATGAGGAAAAGCGGCAGCTGAAGCTGTGTGTAGCCTGAGGGTCTGGGAACAATGCACTGGCCATCTGGACTTGCCTCTAATGGAAGATGGAATGGTTTAGTCCCTGAAGCCCCAGGATTGAGGAGATTCACAGAGGAAATGTGTATTTCGACAGTCTCTAGGGCCCCACCATGGTCCATCCAGCCGCTTGGGGCCTGGGTGGGAATGACAGCAGATGGTGGGTAAGACCAGGAGCCTCCTAATTACATTCCTGAATATGCCCTCTCTTCTCTCTTTTCTACTTTGGGGGAGCCCTTTGATTTCTGCCAGCTGAGGTGGTAAAAGCACCCACCCTTGCACATACCTTTACTCTGCTATGGCCTCTGAGCTGTGGACCAAAGGCAGCATCACTAAGGGCTGAGCACAGATGGATGAGCTGATGGAGAAAAGCCCATCCAACCACAGCATGCTGTGGACTCCAAGTGGCCAGACCAGCCACCCCCGGATCTCTGAGTATCACAGCATTCAAACTCCAGGGTGGATGGCCATGAGTCTATGGAATCGGCAAGCTCCTGTGCAATGGTCTGACCCAGCATGGTCCCTGGGCTCACCCCATTCTCTATGATTGACTCACAGGGGAGATGCACCTGGAGCAGAGGCCCCTGAGATGCAGGGCCCTGTTTCCCACCTGGTTTAAGCTTGGAGTGAGATGCTGACAGGAGCAAATGCCAGGTGGAGATGTGAGGCAGGAAAATACCTGGGAAGACCTCCTAGGCCTCTGCTCAGCTGGCAAAAAGGCTAGGGAGGATGTGGAGGAAAGACCAGAGCCCAGGTAACTCTCTGCTCAAGTCTCTCTCTACTGAACCAAGCTGGGCCTCCGTCGACGCTCTCATCAACCAAACCCACAAATTAAATCAGGCTGAACTAATATCCCTCATCAACAAAAATTAGGTTGTTGTTTGAAAATCTTTCCCCCAAGGGAGTGGGTGTGTTTTAAAGTGCTTCATAAATTATCTAAAAGGAAATCTGAATCTTTCTAGTTCTTCGAAGAGACCTACAGAGACAGCGGGACACATATGGTCTCACACTGCGTCCGTGCGTGTGTATGTCTATGGAAGCTTCACCCCCGGCCCCAGTCCAGTTGGTCAGCATTTCAGGAGGAAACCTGACCCTCCCCATGGCCATTCCCTTCTCCTCCTCCCCACAATGAAATTTTCACTGGGCAAATTCGCAGGATCTTTTTTCTATGATTGTTTTCTTGATAAACAGTCCATGCATAGTGTTTGAATTTTCTAATAGTTTCATTGCTTCATAGTTCCTGGGAAAACAATGCCATAGGGGGAGCCTGAAAAATGAAGCTGGAAATAACTGGGGAGTGAATAAGGAGTCAGTTTCATTCTTACGCCTTGAATTCCAGGAAAGCGGGGACATGGCACAGGCCTGTGCACAGGGAGTGCATGGCAGACCGCCAAGCACACAATGGGTCCACCACGATAGGGTCACCAGCTCCCTTCGCAAGAAGGACAATGGGAAGCTGCAGCCATGCAGGCCCTGAGGAGAGCTGAGCCACAGAGAGCCAGCAAGACAGGTACAGGTTCCTGTTATTTTACCCAGAATAAGGACTCAAATAGGATCTGAGGAGAAGGGCCAAACTGAAGGCCATGTTTTCATCAGGGGATTTGCCAAACCACCTCCTGAGAGTGCTTTGCTCCCCTTTTCAGAATGGGTCTTGGGCCTGGGAAGGGAAGTCACATCATCCAGGAGCCCCAGGGCACGCTGGGGGAAGGGGGAGGACAAGGATGCAGGAGGCAGGAGGCTGGGCTTGGACCTGCCTCTGTCTCTTATCAGATGTGTCACTGGGCCCCAAGGTCCTCCTGTTTGACCCAGTTCCTCATCTGATAACAGCAGAAACAATGTCTATCTTTGGGAGCATGCAGGCAGTCATGGAGGAAATGTGTTAACCATGAAAACTCAGAACTGAACAGCTGGATGGACAAGGTACTGAGTCAGGATGGAGGAATGGCCCCTGCCCAGGGCTCCCTGATGCTAAGTCCTCCCTACGAAGTCAGACACACTCTGAGTTGTAGGGTGCAGACGGGTCACCTAATACAAGCCCAAACATCCTTTCTTTGGCTATACCAAAGTCCCCCAGATGTGGGCACACCTCATCACTGGCCTATGTTTTATTTCATGCACATTTCCTCCATTTATACCTTCAAAGACCCACCGAGTACTTTACGAGGAGCCTAGGATGCACAGATTGGGTCCAAGCCATCCCAGGCACAGAGAATCGAACTAGAGTGGGAACAAATATGGCAGGGAGGAGGCTTCTAGCAGTGGAACTCCAGTGACGGGACACAGGAGCAATGCGACGCAGCCAGTGTCCACACAGGGCTGAGCGCTGCAACCTCACCAGCTGCTATTGGAATCACTACAACCATATCTTTGTGAAGGTCATGGAGGTGATATGGAAGCAAAATTGCCCAGGAAATACCTTGGATGCCTAACCTAGTAGGTAGGCAGACAGGGACTCCATAAACGTTTGAATCAGATAGAAATTGCCATCTCTTCCACCACCTGGCAGTCTATGATTCAGTGACTTAGAGCCACTACTGAAGTTGGATATATTCCCAACAACTGTTTTCATAGTAAAATCGCACCATTGGATCACAATGCACATGAAGTAAACAGATGCACCTACATCTGCATTTAAGCTTCATATAGGGACCAAAAGTGAAGCAATCTTAAGGCAATGCACTTGGGTTTGAAATATATTTGTTTCTGGCTGATTGACTCTTTGAGGCTTTCTTTAGGAAGAACAAGAAAATGTTATTCTAATATCTCTTAGGACAATACAATCACACACCAGCTCTAGGCCCTGTTGGTTACCTTGGCAAGCTTCTGATATTTCCTTTGGCATTTCCATGACTGAATTAGGGGTGGACAAATTGAGATCCACATTTGGATCGAGCCATATTTGGTTCAATGAAGGCTTAGGAGAATTAAAATGGAATCAATCCAGGTGGAGCAATAAATGATGGGACTTGAACTAAGCATACAATCTCTTCTAATAAAATTCTACTTTGCATTGCTTTAGTTAATAAGTAGGTTAAGCTAAATTGTATTTTTCCTAATGTGTGTTTATCATTTGTACTTTAAATAAAACTTCTTGTTATATTCTTTAACCTTTCATCCATTTATGACTTCTTAGAGTTTTTACGGATTTAGATAAAAATTTAACTGATTTTTGTCTGTCAGAGCTATCATAACCCTTTTTTTTTTAGTTTGAATTTTGTTAGTGTTTGTGGAACAGAATTTTTTTAATTCCTCATATTCTCAAATTTATTGAACTTTTAAATAATTTCTTCTGTTGCCTTGTTAGGAAATTCTCTTTTCTATACTCTGAGAATAAAATGTGTTTTCTAATTTATTTATTTTATTTTTTATTATTTTATCCAGAGTGACTTTATTTTTGTTGTATAATATGAAGTATGAATCTAAATTACTTTTCTCCATATTATTACAAATTACTCTGACTCATTTTTTTAAATATTCTGCATTGTTTATGAGAGTTATTTATCTATTAAATTTATATCTAAAGAGAGTCAATGTTTTAGATCCTTTGTTTGTTCCACTGGTCCATATCTAATTTCCTAAAAGTATATTCTAATGTCGGATAAATTTGTTCAAACATTTTTTATCATTTAAATTTCCGAATATCATTTGAAATCCTCATGAACTTATTTCCCATACCACTTTTACTATAATTTTATTAACCTTAAACAAACATCACTACATTTGAATTAGTTAATTTGAGTAAATATTTATGTTCAAAGATATTTATAATAGTGTCTTTTAATCAGATAAAATTTACCTAAATATTAAATAGCAGTTGTAAAATTTATACCCTAATATTAAGTATCATAGCATCATTAAAATATTATAGAATAACATGTAATACCATGGACAAAGTTCTTAATATAAGCTTAAATAAAATTGGCAGAATACATTGTTCTTTATATACAATGATCCCAATTATAAAATAGGTGCTTAATATACACTACCAAATGTAAAATAGATAGCTAGTGGGAAGCACCTGCATAGCACAGGGAGATCAGCTCTGTGCTTCGTGTCCACCTAGATGGGTGGGATAGGGAGGGTGGGAGGGAGACGCAAGTGGGAGGGATATGGGGATATGTGTATATGTATAGCTGATTCACTTTGTTATACAGCAGAAACTAATACACCATCGTAAAGCAATTATACTCCAATAAAGATGTTAAAAAATTAATAAAATAAAATAAATACATAAATTAATTAAATTAAATAGGTACTTATACCCATTCAATCATTTAATAGTTATTTATGAAACATCTACTATGGGCCAAGTACTATTTGGAGTGTTGAGGTTACAGCAGTTAACAAAGCATTCACACAAACCCCTGCCTTCATGGTGCACCCTCGTGTGACTTCCCAGTGTGGGGAGCTGAAGCTGGCTCAAACCAATTCAAACATATTGTGAAATTTTCAGGAATTTGCAAGCCAATTGTTAAACACAACCATACTTGCAATTGACCACAGTGGGAGTATGCACTATGTGCATAGTGGGAGTATGCACAGGCTTCCTGCACTACCAGGAGGCCCTGATGTGCAGGGAGTAACACTGCACATCAGGGCCTCCACCCCACACAACCCTGCCCTGCAGAGCCAGTTATTAAACATTTATCAGAGCACCACTGGGGGAGTCAAACAATGATGTAGATGACTAAGTCAAAGATACATATGGTAAGTTGGATAGTAGGGTGTACTAAAGGGAAAATTAAAGGAGTGAAGTGGGATGAGGAGTGTTCAGAGTTAGAGGAAGTATGGAGTTTTGGATAAGGTGACCAGCGCTCGCTGAGAACGCGGCATTTAAGTAAAGACCTGAGGGGAAGGAGGGAGGAGGCTTGGTTAATCTTGAAACCCGTGGGCAGGTAGTTCCAAAACAGAGTTTAGAAGAGCAGCTAAGCTAAGCATGCCCACTGATCCATCAGACAGATCACTTCCAATCCCTTAGGGAAGGGTAAGTAAGATGTGGAAAGGAAGGAAGAGAGTTGCCTAATTATCCAAAGAATGAAGCAGTCATTTTCTGAACAGACAGACATGGGGGTTGGGGAAAATCTGGTTCCTCCACTATAATTAGGGAGAGTCACTCAGGCAGAAGGGATTTCCAGAAGCAGAGGGTTCTGCTGGCTTCCCTGGAGAGCCCTTGATGTCCCCTGGTAGTGGAGCCAGGAGTCTTCTCACCTGGCCCTTGCGCACTGCTGCTTCCAAGCCATAACCTTTCCAGCAGACGGAAGTCATTCCCTGCAGTCTAGCTGCGGTTCAGCCTCAGAAATGTGGGAGTTTCTCAAGATGCTCTGCTTTGCTTTGAGCTTCCTTTAAGTTGCAAAATACTTTATTGGGCCCATGGGTTCTGTGCTATGCTTTGGGCTTATTTTGTTTGTTTTTCAAGTTGTTGTTCTTAGGTTTCCTCTCTTTTCTTTTCTGTTTTTGCAGTGCTTTTTTTGGTGTCTCCTGAAAGTCTCTCCTTTGACATCTGACCTCTTGCTTTGAGTCTCTGGGCGATGTGGATTTCTCATGCATGATGCCAGTAAAGACATGAACTAACATGAAAACCATTCTGTGTTTTAATCTTTGTAGAGTTCCACTTTATAATATTGGGAGAAGCACTTAAAATTAAAATGCAATGATGAATGTTAGAGTGACTCGCTTACAGCAGGCACTCAATACATATTTGCAGAATGTGAGAGTGTTTTGTAAACTTTGAGATGCCTTTAAAATCTTGGCTATTAATACCCCTTCTACAGTCCATAGCATGCCTCACCTCTGTGGGTAGCTACTGATGTGCTTACCTATCTCCCCCAGTGAATGGGGAGTGCCTGGGCCATCAGAGGCAGGAACCCAGCCCTTTCTCCTCATGGAATCCCCTACAGTCACCACTACGTCAAGAAGGAACAATAAAAGTAGCAACATCTATATATTAAAAGATCAGTAAATTACAGTCCTTGAGAGAATCCATAACATCTCAGCCACGAAACTGAGTTAATATTTCCCTGAGTAGCTCAACATTTTTTATTTTCTTTTGCCTAGCGAGGCATTTATGGCCTGGCCTTCATGGAGCATTGCCACTGAGATTTTCATTTAGGGATCTTATTTCCAAGGGGAAAAAAATATAAACATCCCAAAGTGAAAATATCTAGTTGTATTTTATGAATTTGCATAACGGTCCATTTCCAGAACCTGGTAGGTTGATTACCAAAGGAATGCACCAAAAGGGAATAAGTGCCATTTGGATTTGTTTGTACAATATTCAACGGCAAATCTGTCTTACCCAGCGGCTATAAAATTATCCCATTTTCTATAGAAACTTATTTTTCTAGCCACCATAATAATCACTTTTTCTAAATCAAATCATTGTATTTATTCAGACAAACCACTCTGGTTATTGAAATGACATAAAACATTCTGAACAACATTGAAATCCTGGCATAGAGTGAGCTACAGGAAATTGAGGAGAGTAATTGGCTCCAAAGTTTACTTGTCTTGCAAATATTTTTTCTTCCTCCATCACTTAACATTTTCTCCTTGACACTACTTGATTGAACTCAAGCAGATTCTATTCCTCTAAGGAAACAATTCACTTGGGCAGTGTGAACTCTGAAAGGTCACATCTTTTGGAGTTATCTGCCGCCAAAAAGAATGGCTTCCATTTATTTTTGAAGTTGAAAAAGTTTATTTTTTTCCTGTTCATGAAACTCAAAAATGCCCAGAGTAATTTAACTCAGACTGACCAAACAGAAAAAGCACGTTTAAGCTGTGACAGGACCTGGAGTGTCTGAGTCTGGAAGGAGAATTATTTGGAATTTTCTTTCAAAAGCCAGGCTTCCAAATGATGGATTTTGTCTCAAAACCTGAGCTTCTCTTTTCTACTGCAATTTCTAAGGCAAGAACCTTAAGATAGAAAGACCAGAATTCTCTTAGAATGGATAACTAAGGTAAGCTGCATAAAGATGAGACCAGTGGTTTCCATACCTTTCTGATTGGACACTCCTATCAGTCTAATAAAAAAAGATAGGAACCATTACTTCTATTCACAGGTAGCTGGATGTCATCGTTGCAGTTCTTAAGTTAATGATGGGTATGATATTGCAAACCAAATACCACCACCAGAATTTACAAAAGAAATTTCTGGGCAGTGGCTCTGTTCTGCACCTAAGAGCCTGACCAAGAATCAAAGGACTCAGAAAGTGGGGAAGAGGACAGCAAGCTGGGTGCACGTCTTTGCGGAGAGCTGGGGACCCCACGTGGAGAGGGGCAGATAGTGCTGCTCCTTCCCTCCAGCCTTGAAATGCTTCCCAAAGTCCAAAGTCAGAGGCAAGAGGTGTGCAAGATGGATGAAGCTAGGGGAGGGCCAGCCCATTCCTGAGGATTTCTAGGGCCAGAAGCCATGATGCTTCCTAGAGACCAGATGTGGGTCACTGAAGAGAAAGAGACAGGGTGGCAGGAGTGGGGTTCTGTCCAAAGGGCGACCAAGAATCTACTGAATCCTAGGTGCTAAGGAGGGAGGTCCAAGCAACCACCTGGAATAAAGATGCATCTGTCTTGATTAGAAAGAGACTTTTCCAGCCAGGACTCTCTGAGGAGCTCTCAGTGGTGTCACTAAAAGAAAAATCCACTTTTACCACCTTCTAGACTCAGAAAGAACAAAGCCCCTGGCTATGGAGCAGCTGCCTCACCCCTGATCTATCCTTGGTCCTTGTCCCTCCCTCCTCCAAAACAGCACCTAGAAAATGGGAGAGATGGGGCAGAAGCTAACCACACTGTCTCCCTGAAACAAGTCCCAACATGCAAAGGGGTCAGAAATCTTGACTTCTAATATTATTAGAATATTAGAATATACTGAGTATATTCTAATATATATATATACTAAGATATACTGATATATACTAGTATATACTATTATATACTCAGTATATTAGAATATACTGAGGATATTTGGAATAATACCCTCAGTTGAAGGAGTTCTGAATTGAGCTGTGTTTTCGGATTGGAGCCTCAGGAGTCCTCTCTGCTACCTAAAGCAGGGCTGGTGCTCGATGGACGTACATTGGCACAACCATTCAGGCTGGTCAAAGCTGCTACCCCCACCCCAGATGACCTAGCTTCCTCCAAGACCCCAGGTTTAGACCATCTAATCTGTACATCCTTAAGCAGGTACAACGAAACAGCCAAATCCTGATGTGCTGGAAGCAATGAAATGATTAAATAAGCAGCTGTCACCCCGCATGCTGGAAGCTCCCTTTCAGGCATTTGTGACACTACATCTTTAACTGAAGGACCCACATATTAAATGTTATCCAGGCCTAATGTTTTCCTTTACATGAAGGCAATACAGATTGCTAGGTTATCCTGAGCACCCTGGGTGAATGCAGCACCACACTGGAGACCACTGAACTCCACCCTAGATGTTAGCAACCGCACTGTGACCCAGCAGAGCCTATCACAGCCTGGCACTTGTCTTCAGGCTGAGCCTCCAAATTATCCCAGCCCCTCCTGCAGCTCTGCACACCTGGAGCACTACGTGGACCTGAACTTCACAGGTTCCAAGATCATCTCCGGCAGGGTTCCCTGCCATTTTAGGGCTCCCTACACCTAATCAGGCCAAAGCAGTCATTTATTCCACAGATGCACACTCCGTCCCCTACCCCACCCTCAGGCCCTCTTTGCCCCATTCCTTTTTAAGTTAGTAAATATAAAATTAATCATTATTTTTGCCTACCTTCTGAATAATACAAGGATATTGCAACACATCACTTCTGATTTCTACCTTTCTATCTACCATGTTATTGGTTTTTAGTATTTTAATTGCACCTTATTTTTAAGACTTTCCAGAATTTGTCTTTTTGGTTTTTATCAATGCTCTTTTTTATTTCCCAATATATTTGCCAGCATTTTTTAGTCACTATTATTCCTGGCAACTGACTTCTACCTCAGGTTCAATTTTCACCTTATTACTGTCTATCTTTTAGTAGCTACTTCTTGGTGACTTTCTAAGGGAAAAAAGTTCTTAGTCCCTGTTTTTCTGAAAATGTCACCATCGCTTTGTTTTGGCATTAATTGTTGTGATGAAGAATCTTCTGTTAATATATTGTTTTTGTGAGAAAGGTTTTGATTCTTTTCTTTCATGTTCTCCAGTCTTAATGGATCGAGTATGGTTAGTTCTATTTACAAACATTCTTCTCAGAACTCCTGTGGTTCTTAGAAATGAAAACTTATTTTTCTTGAAAGCTGAAGGATTCTCAGTCATTATCTCTTTAAATATTGCCAGTCCTTCATTTCATTTATTTACTCCCTCTTTCTGGGACCCACATTTCAAGGAATCAGATCCTTATATCCTCCCTGTCTCTTAGCTGATGGTTCTATACCTCTTCCTTTCTCTGCTGCATTTTATTTGACTTCTTCAGAACTACCTTCCAATTTGCTAATTCTTCTTCTGGGTGCCTACTCTGTGCTTTATCCTGCCCGTTGAGTTCTTACTTTCAATGACTGTATTTTTCACCTAAAGAACTTCTACATGGCTGTCTTAAATCACTGTCCACACTGGTCCTTTTATTATGGTTTTCATTCATTCCCTTATCTCTTTAATATTTTGAAATATACTTATACCACTGATTTTTCAGATTAATGTACTTTTTCCAGTTTGGAAGGTGCTGATTCTATTTCACGTGTTGACGCTCGCTCATTTTGGTTCTTGGGTAGTTAGTTTATAATTCTGATTGTCAGCTCATCTTCAAAGAGGCTGTTTTTTCTGTGGGAGTCCCATGACCCCTGGGTTGTGAAAGTTTCCCCAGCAATAATTTCACAATTGCTTCTGCTGAAAATATAGGGCTTTAGTGGCCCTGAACGGTTATTTTAATTTCTCCACTTGGAATTCCCACTCCAGGCTTGTAGTACAAATTTGGATTGCACATCTGTGTGTACACAGAGCTGGCATTTCAGTTTTTCATGGGTGACTTCCTTCTCTCCCTCCTCCAGACTGCAAAATTTTTTTTCACAGAATTCTCGAGGATGTTAGTTTCTATTAAAAGGAAGGGACAGCTCTTTGAGGCTCAAGGCTTTATGCAGGGGCTCATTTCTAGCTGCCTCCCTCCAGGATATTCCAATCCCATCTCCCAATCTACACAAGGGTGAGACCCCCAGCCTCCCCCTCAAAGGTTTCAGACCATTAAGCTTCTTCATTGGACACATGAAGATTTCACTTTTTCCTTTTTTTCCTAAGGTTAGCTAAGTGTCAAAATTAGTTTTAGTTTTATGACACAAATGAACTTATCTACAAAATAGCAACAGACTCACAGACATAGAGAACAGACTTGTGGTTGCCAAGGGGGATTGGGGGGAGGGAAGGGAAGGGAAGGACTGGGAGTTTGGGATTCGCAGATGCAAACTACTATATATAGAATAGATACACACCAAGGTCCTACTGTACAGCACAGGGAACTATATTCAATATCCTGTGATAAACCATAATGGAAAAGAATATGAAAAAGAATGTATATATATGTATAACTGAGTCACTTTGCTGTACAGCAGAAATTAAACACAACATTGTAAACTGACTATACTTCAATAAAAAAAAATTTAAATTAGTTTTAGTTCTATCTTATGAGACATAGAGTGTGCTTCTCCATTTTCTTACCATATATCCTACACACACACACACACACACACACACACTGCCTGCTGCCTGACTAATTCCTGCTGCCCTCCAGGCCCTAGTTGAGATGCATGTTCTCCAGGAAGCTTTCTCTGACCTCCCCTCCTCTAGACAGCAGGAAGAATCCTTGCCATGTGCCCCCAGGCCTCAATACTCTTACCTATCAGACCATTTGTCACCAATTCCTAGGACTCTAAGACCCTTGAGGCCAGGATTGAGTCTTCTTCCCCATTTAAGCCCAGCAGCTAGGCCAGAGCTTAGCTAGAACTAGACACTCTACACCTGCTGTGATCACGTCCTACGTACTGGATACTGTCCTGGAGGATGAAGGTAGGCAGCACAGTTATACAGAACTCAGGGTCTAAATGAGAGAGCAGACCCTCCTCATGTCCCCGTGTGACCCAATCTTGACCCCAGGTAGTACACTTCCTACAATAATTTGCTTCCAGGACTTTCCCCCATGGATTGTGAGTTAGTTGTGTGTAGATAAAAGAAATGGCCAACATTTGTTGAGTATTTCTCATGCTCCTGGTACTAGTCTAGGGATTTTTATATTTTACTCTCACCAATCCTTACAAAAACCCTATGAAGTAGGTCTACTGACCCATTTTTCAGAAGACAAAACTAAGTCTCTAAGTGGTTAAGACTCTCACATAAGGTCACAGAACTAATGAGGGTCCTTCAGTCCAGGTCTAATGGTTCTGACCCCTACATACTCTTCTCACTTCCCTCAGTCTCTTGCCTCCTATTCCTCTGTGTCCCTGATGCTCAACTCAGTGCCTGGAGCAACCAGGAGCTGAAAGTGCCTGTGGGGCAGAGGATGAGGTGAGGGATGCAGATGCTGCTAAGAATGAGCACAGGGACAGTGTCTGGATATTCAGTTGTGAACCTCCAGCAGCATCAGCATCTCCTGGGAGCTGGTTGGAAATGCAAGTTCATGGGACATACCCAAACCTACTCAATCAGAATCTGCATTTTTACAAAACCCCTGTGTGAGTCACATCACATTTCAGTTTGAGAAGCACTGACCTGGAGGTAATCTAGACTTTGTACCTGAGAAATTTGGAGTCAGGTGGGTGTGTGGTTGAGAGGGTGGTAGGTCTGGGAGCAGAACTTGAGGTGACCCTTCTCTCTTCCCCCATAACTGCCTCTCATGGACAAGAAAGGTTCCCCTCTCAAGGGATCCACAGGCCAAATGTTAATTAACCCTGTCTGTTCCCTGTCATAAGGACCCCCCTGCCCCAAGCTGAGCACTCCTGAGGCCACTGAGGCCTTTCTTTATGTCCCTGGCAAAGACAGGCTTGTTCCCCGCTCTGCCCAGACACCCACTGCAGGCAGAGAATCTTCTGAGGAGAGTGCTGGGTTACAGACCCCCTCCCTGGCCTTCCTGGGCCTGGATTTTCCTTCCTATGTTGCACTGGATCCCAAGGCCCCTCCTGTGGCTCTGCGTTTGAGAAGAGAGCTGGGCCATAAGGAGGGGCCCCATGTTAGGCAACTCGGGCTGCCATAACAAAGTACACAGACATTCATTTCTCACAGCTCCCGGAGGCTAGAAATCCAAGATCAAGGTGTCGGCAAGTTTGGCTTCCCCCGATTGCCATTTCCTTGGCGTGTAGACAGCATCCTCTTGCCCTGTCCTCTCCCGGCCCTTTCTCTGTGCCTGGGCATCCCTGGTGGCTCTTCCTCTTCTTATAAGGATTGGGCCCATCCTGATGGCCTCATTTAACCTTAATCACCTCTTTCAAGGCCCTATCTCCAAATACAGTCACATTCTAGGGTACTGGGGATAGGGCTTTAACATAGGAATTGGGGGACCCAATTCATCCTATAGCAGGTCTCCTGCTTGCCACAGAGGCAGGGAGTCTGAAAAGTCATTTATCTTCTACGTGCTGGGCTCCACAGTGACAATTCTTCCCGATGTTTTACCTGCTCTAGCCTTGCAGGGCTTGGTCAGAGGGAAGTGAGATGGGTGAGGAATGTGGAGAAGAGAGGAAAATGCATGAGCATATAAATGTGTTTTCTCTTCTGTCATACCCAGAGTTTTTCACTGAGAAAGTCCCTGGTAGCCTGACTCTCCTTCTCGGGTGTGTGTTTGTAGCTGCTGCCACCACAGAACAAGACCTCCTCTTTAGCTCAGGGCAAAACTCAGCCCTTTTTGTTGTTTTTAAGCTAGAATGCTTATTCTGACCCCATGTGCAGTCCACCAGCTGGAATTCAAACTCCCATGAAAAATTGTCTCAAACACACGTTTTTAAAACCCACTGTCCGTAAGCCCCCAGAGAGGACCTGTGACCACTCTGGAAATTCCTCAGTCTACTAGGCTCGCAATTTGCCTTGAATGTGGGAGGAAGGGGTAATAATTTATTTTTGAAAAGATTTTGAAGTCTTCAGATACGGCCCCTGGCTAGTGGAAAGTCTGAAAAGAAATCTCATTTGCGTTTCCTTAAAGCTCAAAGATCTGATGATTAGGAGAGGCTTTTATCAAGATTTTTGTTTTGGTTTCTCTCCATTTTCTATGCTCTTTATTAGCAACTCACAGTTAGAATGTACAGTGACCCAGAGGAGATTCAAAATGACTGAAGTTAAACCCTGAAGCAAATTAACATAGATACAGATAAGCTGAGGAGATTAGAGGTTTAAAAAAAAAAAGTGTAACTGTATCTGGAGAGAAGCGAAGACCTGACATAGCCTTCTGGCTTAAGGAAACACCTTCACTACTTGAGCTGCCCCAGTGACATCTGTGAATCTCCAAGAACGAAATCAAGACAATCACATGAAGTCATTCCCAGGTGGCGATGGAACAGAAACTCCCCAGGCAAGCAGAAGGCAGCGGAGATGAAGGCCCACCTTGGCCCAAGACTTGTCTCTGAGGATGTGAAAAGGGGCCAGGCCGCTGTTCTGTTAGGAATTTTCTCCCTCACGCAAAGGCAGACCTTCTCAGTAAGTTACCCACCTTCTGTCTCTAACGTAATTGTAGGATTTGATCAGACATGTATAGAAAAGGAGGGAAATATCATCAGATTGTGTCAGACTTTACAAGCAAGCAGAGAACAGTGTCAAGACATACCCCACCCGCCCCGGGGACATGCCGGGAGAGCTCACTTCTCCTCCGCATGGTTTTCCTTGTTCATTGGAAAGCTACCCCACCTTTTTTTTTCTTTTACCTCTTCCTTTGATGAGGTGACTGACTGCTATGCTCCCGGACAACTCTACTCTTAAAATGGGCTGCTGGAGGAATAACCTTCCATCAACAGCTTGCTGTGCTGAATCAAACCTAAATTGGGAATCCATGGACACTCTCTCCTTAGTCACTGGGGAGCTAAGCGCCCAGCCTAATCAGGGTCTCCAATTCCAAACAGAGTGTTCTGGTCACACTTGGAGGTCAAGGCTTGTGTGCATTTGCCAGAGGAATCAGATTATGGTGCTTTCCCCAGGATCTATGTACTTCCATGAATTTAGAAAGGTACAGAGGGGGTTTGGAGGAGGGAAAGACCTGGGAAAATGAGCTCTTTGCCCCCTTCACTGAGGATCAGCAATATAAAAACGGAGCTGGTGCATGGAGATGCCCACCCAAGGTCAGGCTGCTGGAACGAACACGGGAAATTACCTTATGAACGAGGACATTGAGGGCAGTGTCGTAACATCCAGCCTATAAGGGATCCCATTTGACACAACACACTGGCAGTACGGGTGTGCCTAGAGGGAAAAAATATGTCTTTTGGTTAAAAAAAAATAGTAACAATAACCTTTCAGAGTTCAGGCAGATTGCCTTTGAGACACCCCTTAATGATGGATCCAAAGTGATGGCATTGAAGGACATGAGCCTGCACTGCCAAAGAAAGAGGGAAGTCCGAGTGTCTTTGGGGAAAAGGTGCAGTGTCTTTGCTGTATTTTTAATGGAGACAGCAGAGTTGTGCGGTAATTTGATCACAACAGCTGCTGCAGAGTTGGGATAAGCTCGCTTCATGTACAGGTCTGAATCCCCAACACCCACACCAGATAAGCTGTGAGGACAGCCTGGCCTGACACCAAAGTCAAGGGTACGCTCCCACTTGGAATTCCTGAGAACGTCTGTGGAGAGGAGTCCCAGGGCAACACTAGAACTCTTGCAGCAAAGGGGGTTAGGAGGAGGGGAGCATGCCATTGTAAAGGAATCCAGTGTTTATGGGATAGAAATGTAAATGGAACCGCCTTTGTCCTTTGGAGCTGATAAAGTGTGAGATTTGTTGGTTCGGTTACATAGATATTGTTCTCACCAGGCCTTGTTACTCTTCTGTCCTTAGTGATATGGCCCTGGATCCGTGGATGCCAGTGTTAAGGCAATGAATGTTGAGCCTATTGTATTAAGTTCTAATATGGCTATCATGGGGATGCCTGATAGGTCAGGTGCTTACATAAGGTTTTCCCTAAAGGGGGTGCCAGTGGCTGGCAGTCCTGATATCAATAATTGGGAGAAAGAGTTTATCAGAAAGGAAATAGGAACTTCCTGTCTCTACTAAGACAGACCGATAAGGGACCTCTGCATCTCACTGAGCTCACTGCATTCTGGACTTGGGAGCGTTAAAGACTACATGCGGGCTTCTGGTTGGAAAGCAGAGACAGAGCCCACCATTTAGAGGAAAACAGAAGCTTACATGCAGAGGTTCTCTGAGCATCCAGAACTGGGAAGCCAGACCACCCAACTTCATGCTACTCTTCCTGTCTTCCCTACATTATCCCTGACACCAGCAAAGCCTTGTCTAAATGGCATGGCCTTGCCTCAGCTTTGCTGCTAGGGAAGGGGCATATGTCTCCACTTAAGCTTGTGTCGTTCAGGGGCATGGAGTCCTCTCAAAGAAACCCAAAGGCAAAGGAGAATCTCAGTGATCAGGGCATGGACTGTTGCCTCCTGATTCTCCCTCCATGGTCAACTTTGGAGGAGCTTTGTTTGACCTCAAGGAAACTTCAATCTCCCTTCAACCAAGACTAGAACTAACAAGATGAGAGGCAAGAGAAAGAATTGAAAGCACCTTTAGTGGTGGTGGGGAAGCCGGATACTTGGGTTTGCTGTTCAGGTTGACAACAGTATAGCCAACTTAGACATCCCGAGAAGCTGGATGCTGGAGAGGAGCTCCAGGAGCTCCAGTTCATCAAGCTAGCCATACGGGAAACATACCTAGCGTGTTGTCTGGATAATCTCATATTTGATTTCTTGAGTGGAATTCTTTTGGGACCACTGTTGGGAATGTGGGCTTGAGAATTTGAGGAATAAACAGTGAAGCTAAGTATTTCAGCAGAATTTCTCAGAGGCACCAAAAAATGTAATAGAGTTCAGGAACTGAAAATATACTTAAGCTATATCACTGTACACAGGGTTTTCTGTCACTGGGGAGCATAGAACATAGAGTGAGAGGGGATGCAGGATGCAAATCAATAGAACATACATTTTGTATTCTTTTTTTGTCTGGTTTACTTCACTCAGTATAATAGTTTTTAGATTCACACATGTTGCGTGTATCAATTGTTTGTTTTTATTGCTAAGCGTAACCCACTGTATGTATATACTACAGATTGTTTATCCATTAACCTGCTGATGGGCACTTAGATGTCTCCAATTTGGGGCTACTACAAATAAAGTTTCTATAAACATTTACATACAAATTTTTGTATGAAAGTTTGCTTTCATTTCTCTTGGGTAAATATACAGGAGTGGAATGAATGGATTACATTAGAAGTATATATTTAACTTTTTAAGAAACTGCCAAACTACTTTCCAAAGTGTAGAAGAGTTCCATTTCCTCCATATTCCTGCCAACACTTGGTCTATTCAGTCTTTGTCATTTTAGTCATTCAAATAGGTATGAAGCTGTATCTCTTTGTGGTTTTAATTTGCATTTCCCCAAGATGTTAAGCATCTTCTAATGTGCTTATTTGCCATTCTTATACCTTTTGTGGTGAAATGTCTGTTCAAATCTTTTGCCCATTGAGGTATTGTTTTTTTTCCTTATTATTGATTTTTAAGAGTTATTTACATATTCAGGATGTAAGTCTTTTTTTTTGATATTTGATTTGCAAATATTTTCTCTCAGACTGTAGTTTGTCTTTTCATCCCATTAACAATGCCTTTTTAAGATCAGAAGTTTTAATTTTCAGAAGTTGAATTCATCCATTTTTTCCTTTATGGATTGGTATGGTACCTTAATTTTTTTTTGTTGTTGTTTTACTCTATTCTTAAAGAATTTCTCCTATGTTTTTGACTAGAAGATTTAGAGTTTTAGATTTCATGTTTAGGTCTATGATCCATTTTGATTCAAGTTTTTTTATATGGTACAAGACATGAATCAAAATTCATTTTATTTTGCATATGGATATACCTTGTTCCAGCACCATTTGTTGAAAAGACTATACTTTCCCTACTGAAATGCCTTTGTCCCTTTCTTGAAAATCAATTGTACATTCATGTGTGTGCCTATTTCTTGACTCTTAATTCTGTTCTATTGACCTATTTGTCTATCTTGATGCCACTATCACACTGTTTTGATTACTGAAGCTTTACAAAAAGTCTTTAAATCAGATACTATTGGTTCTCCAACTTTGTTCCTTTTTTTTCAAAGTTGTTTTGGCTATTCCAGGTATTTTGAGTTTTTACTTGAATTTTACAATCAACTTATCAATTTCCTCAAAAAAAGCCTGCTGAGATTTTTATCAGGATTCCATTGACTATAGATTAATTTGAGGAGAACTGACATCTAAATAAAATATTGAGCCTTCTGATTCATAAACAATTTATATCACTCAATTTATTTAGGTTGTATCCAGTTTTTCTAAACAACATTTTTTTCTTAGTGTAGATAGTGGTCTTTCACAATTTTTGGCAGATTTATCTCTGTTTCATAATTTGGTGTTATTGTAAGTGGTATTGTTTTTTAATTTTTTTTTTTTTTTTTTGCAGTACGTGGACCTCTTACTGTTGTGGCCTCTCCCGTTGCGGAGCACAGGCTCCAGACGCACAGGCTCAGCAGCCATGGCTCACGGGCCCAGCCTCTCTGCGGCATGTGGGATCTTCCCGGACTGGGGCACGAACCCGTGTCCCCTTCATCGGCAGGCAGACTCTCAACCACTGCACCACCAGGGAAGCCCCTGTTTTTTTAATTTTAACTGCTGATTTTTGTTTGTATATAGAAATAAAATTGATTTTTGTATATTGATCTTGTGTCCTGCAACCTTGCTAAACTCATATTAGTTCTAATAGCTTTTTTGTAGATTCCATGAGATTTTCTACATAGGCAATCATGATGTCCTAAAATAAAGACAGTTTTGCTTTTTTTCTTTCATATATGGATAACTTTTATTCCTGTTTCCTGCTTTATTTCATTGGCTAGAACTTCAAGTACAATGAATAAAATGGTGATGGTGAGAGAAGATGTCTTTGTATTTTTTTTTTTTAGAGGAAAGGGGGCACTTTGTAAGTCTTGAAACCAATAAAAATCACTGCCTATGATGGTTAATTCTTGGGACTGATTACTTAATTTCAGAGACAGAATTTAGGGAAGGTTGGGTTCTCTCCAGCACCCTTGAAGGCTAGGAGACTATAGGTTACACAACCTGGGGTCATTGTATAGCTAAGATTTATGTACTTGCTATGGTCCAGCCAGAAAGCTGAGGGCCACAGTTGGATAAGACATGGGTTCAGGTGAGCACCTGTAACTGCCGGATTCTCACTTTAAACATATTCCTATGCCTTGCAATCTCATGGTGAGATTGGTGCTTCTTTTGGTCCTAAGCAAACATGGGAGGAAGATCTGTCTTATCAGAGTAAGGTTTTCTTTCTCCTAAAAATCTCTTCCTTAAACTCATTTAGCTTTCGGGTACTTCCACATCTTGCGATGTCTTTTCTCAGCCAATCTCACAAAGAGATTAATCTACTCCTCTTTCTAGTTCTTCCTCTCCAGCTCACTATGCAACACAATATAGCCTGGCTACAAAAGGAGACTACCCCCTCTGCCCCTGCAACCATGTCCATCCACGGTTCAGGACACAGCCCTTACCTGCAGGTTGAGATCTATCCCAGCACTGAGACCAAGCCTGGTCTAAAACAAGAAACATTCCCAATCCAGTCTCCAGAGGGTTCATCCTCAGATCTTACTCACAGTACCATTGCCCTGACCCTGAAGTTTTGCTTCATTCTTTGTGTTTGGATCTCTGTCTCATTAATCTCTAGGATGCTCATGGCTCGTAACTGCCACATGTCTGGAAGGTGGGGTGAGAGGAACGAGGAATACTAATAGAGCTCAGGGCTTGAAAACCCATGCCCAATAGAGAAAGGAGAGAAGGAGAGAAAGAAAAGAAGACTAGCATTTCTTTAGTATAGTATATCATATTAACTACAAAAGAGGCCCTGGAGTCCCATCACATGAGTTCCAATCCTGGCTCCACTAAGTACTACCAGCTTGATCATGAGAAAGTTACTCACCTCTCTTAGAATCTTACAGATTCCTCATCTGTAAAATGGGGGCAATAATAGTTTTGAGTATTAACTGATATTATTATGTTAAGTGTTAAGCAGAATTATTTGCACATAGTAAGTACCTAATAGACCTTCACTATTGTTGTTATCATCATCATCATTACTGCGTTCACAACAACTTGCCCATCCTTGTCCTAGTTGCTTGGTCTTCATTATCTCATAAGCCCTCACAGGTCTGTGAGACAGGGGTCACAGTCAGGCCTGTCTCCTTCAGTACCACAAGCCTGACCTTGGTGCAGGCTGCAGTCAGCAGAAGGTGCATCTCTGCCTGCAGGGGGAGATTGAAAGAGAAGAGAGAGCCCAGAAGCTGAAGAACCCAGAGCCAAGGGGTCACCTGAGAAGAGAGACACATGGCAAAAGCCATAATCTGGGGGAGACAGTTCAGAGCTTGAGAGAGGGGCCAGGTTGTGTAAAGGTGCATCCCAGGGCAAACGAGCTGCCGCACTGAAGCTGGACTCCATCCCTCCTGAATCCCCCACTCCTTAACATCATACCCAATAACCTGCCTAGTGCCAAGAGTCATCACGGCAAGTGTCCTGGCTACGCCTCACTTTATATGTGGTGTTGCTATGGCTGTTGCCCAGCCTCTTTTTCTTTTTAGCTTCAATGTCCCATGCATTCTCTTACCCAACACCCTCTCATTCAATAGCCACGTGTTAAAGCCATATGAGACAACAGCCATGAGTTAAAGTCATGCCTGAGCTAGGCATGCAGGATGCAAAAATTAAAAATAAGCAAATAGACACAAAGATTTAAGCAAATAAGCAAATAAACACAAGCTCCTACTTTTGTGGAGCTCAGAGTCTAGTGAGGGAGACAAACACAGGTAAAATGATGAAACAATGGGATTAACTACATAGGAAATGGATATAGAAAGTCCTATGAAATTAATAATAGCACCACTAACTCTACCTGGGCGAGTTAAAAATTGGCCCTTTAACTATATTCCCTATTAGATAGTAAGTTCTTTAGGGAAAGGGGAAGTTGAAGGGTGAGCAGGTCCTGGCTCCATTTATTTCTGAATTCTCCATTGCTAACTCAGGACCTGGCACAGAGCCACAGTTAAAGATGGATTTGAAACTGACCTTGACTTTTCCATTTTCTCCAGTCTTATCTATTCTGTATACTGCTGCCAGGTTTTTCCCAAAGCATAGGGCAAATACCATGCAATTCTCCCACAATGAGCTTTCAACTTCAGAATTAAGAGCATTTTCCTTAGTTCTGTGGATCACTTTGGTATTTTTGACGGCCAGCAACAGAAGACAACCATGGATCATGAAAGCAGAAATGTTTTGCACTAGAAGGCTATGGACGAAAAGACAACCCTCAGAATGGGAGAAAATATTTGCAAACGAAGCAACAGACAAAGGATTAATCTCCAAAATATACAAACAGCTCATGGAGCTCAATATCGAAAAAATGAACAACCCAATTAAAAAATGGGCAGAAGACCTAAATAGACATTTCACCAAAGAAGACATACAGATGGCCAAGAGGCACATGAAAAGATGCTCAACATCACTAATTATTAGAGAAATGTAAGTCAGAACTACAATGAGGCATCACCTCACGCCGGTCAGAATGGCCATCATCAAAAAATCTACAAACAATAAATGCTGGAGAGGGTGTGGAGAAAAGGGAACCCTTCTGCACTGTTGGTGGGAATGTAAATTGATACAGCTACTATGGAGAACAGTATGGAGGTTCCTTAAAGAACTAAAAATAGAACTACCATACGACCCAGCAATCCCACTACTGGGCACATACCCTGCAAAAACCATAATTCAAAAGGACACGTGTACCCCAATGTTCATTGCAGCTCTATTTACAATAGCCAAGACATGGAAACAGCCTAACTGTCCAACGACAGATGAATGAATAATGATGTGGTACATATATACAATGGAATACTACTCAGCCATAAAAAGAAACGAAATTGGGTCATTTGTAGTGAGGTGGATGGACCTAGAGTCTGTGATACAGAGTGAAGTAAGCCAGAAAGAGAAAAACAAATATCATATATTAACGCATATATGTGGAATCTAGAAAAATGATACAGATGAACCTATTCGCAGGGCAGGAATAGAGACATAGATGTAGAGAACGGACATGTGGATGCTGTGGGGGAAGGGGAGGGTGGAACGAATTGGGAGATTAGGATTGACATATATACACTGCCATGTGTAAAATAGCTAGCTAGCGGGAACATGCTATAAAGCACAGGAAGCTCAGCTCGGTGCTCTGTGATGATCTAGATGGGTAGGATGGGAGGGAGGTCCAAGAGGGAGGGGATATAGGTATACATATAGCTGATTCACTTCACTGTAGAGCAGAAACTAACACAACATTGTAAAGCAATTATACTACAATAAAAAAAATGGTTATGAAAAGATCAGAGAATAGAAATAGACGTTGAAGGACCAGACTTTCAAATGGATGGGACTCAGGATGGTTCTGGGATGTGGAGAGCATGAATTGGTAGCCTGTGCCTTCAGAGTGCAGCCCTTGGGGTGAATGAAAGACCAATGACTTATACTTCCAGTTTATTCACACATCAAAAGTTCTAGGAGAGAACATTAGATCGGCGTGGCATGGGTACCTCCTCCTTCATTGGTCAGCAGAGATGGGGTGGGTCAGGGCACCTTGAATATCAGTCCCCCTAGAAAGCTACCCAATGGAGAGAGAGACAGCTGTAAACCCAAAACTGAGGCACTGGTACCAGAAGAAAAGATGGATGCCAGGTAGGCAAAGCCAAAAACAAACAAAAATCAAACTGAACAATGAAAACAAGTGAAAAAGTAATCACTTTTGGCCACTAACGGGGTAAAAAAAATCTCCAAAAATAGATACAAGTGACTTTTCCAGATACTTCCCTCTTTCATATACCGTGTGCTCCCGTCAAACAGGCTCCTTTCCAATACAGGAACCACCAGACTCACATATGTGCAAACATGTAGTTTCTACTCCCTGGATCTTTGCATGCCTGGCAGCTTCTGGTCACTCACAGTCAGCCAGCTCAAATGTCACCCCTGCATGGCCTGTCTAAAGCACTCTGGTCATTCTGCAGCCAGACATCCTGACTGCCTGCTAGGGAACTGTTGGACCTTCCACTCCACAGGGCAGCAAGGGCTCTTTCTTCATCTCTATACCCTGGTTCCTAACCCGGGCTCCGCAACTGCATTTAAGCTCAGAGAGAGCTGAGCTAACACCACCTCCTGGCACAGCAAATAGAGTGACTTTCCGAACCCAGGATGGTCTCCTCAAGGAAAGCAGGCACAGCTTCTCCCACTTCCCTCCACCCTGCAACCCTGAGAAGGGAAGGTGGACAGGATCACTTCCAAACCACAAAGCAAGTGTTTTCCATTTTTGCTCATTTGTGCCTCATTCAGCTTTATAAACTCACTTGAAAATGACCAGCGTCTAAAACTAATAGCACTCATTTCTGTAGGTAATCTTACATTCTTCAATAGCTCAATGTTACATATAAATACATTATTTTTAAATAATTCTAATCATTTATCTAAATTCTGGTGCCAAGAGCAAGTACTATGGCCAGGGTGCATGGCAGAACAATGTGTGCAAGGCAGCCCAGGTCAGGGAATTTCCCATATGCCATCAGACCAGAGCTGGGGACTTCGCTTCCAAGGTCTGCTTTGATGGTGACTCCTTGTGTGACCTAGAACCTCCCTGAGGCTCCACTCTTCCCAGGATAGAATGAGGGTCTCTCACCAAGAAGACTCCTTGGCAGGAGGACAGAGGGCTTGGAGCCAGTTACACCTGAGTGTAAATCATGGCTCTCTCCTCTACCAGCTTTGTGACCCGAATAATTACCTAATTCAGTCCTTCCCAGACTCCACTGATCATCAGAAACTCCTGGTGAACTCTTGGAAACTAAAGATATTTTGACCCCAGAAATGTTGATTCAGGATATCTGGAAAGAAACCCAGATATCCATATTTTCCAAAAGCTTCCAGGTGATGCTGATGATCAGCTGGGTTTGGTAATCATTCTCTCAGTTACTATGAACTTCTGTTTCCTCATCTGTAAAATGGGGATAGGAACTGTGCCTCCCTTGTAGACTTGGTAAGAGGGCTCATGAGATAACGTGTGCACATTTCTTGGCACACAACAGCGCACTCCTGCAGCCAGTCAGTCATTGGGGGTGACTGAGCATCTGTCCTGTGCCAGATACCAAGTCAGGCACTGGACACAGAGTGTGAGCATGACGAGTGTGTTCCTGGCCCCATGGAGACCGTGTGCTGGGGCAGGGAGACAGCAGCACACAAGGAAACCTACAGGAATAACTCTCATTTGATGTCTCATACTCTGGGTCTGCCACTAAACCCCACCTGGTGACCATCACCATGGGGGTGGCCAGAGTGTAGAGGCCCCCGGACATACGTGAATCTAGAGAACAGGTGGAGCTGGAGAGGCAGAGAAAAGACCTCGTTCTGAGTGGGGATCTAGCCTGATGCTGATGCTGCTGGAGATGAAAAGGGTCAAGTGCCTGGTGGGGAAGCAGGGGCTCTGTGGGAAGAATTCACTTGGAGTGTCCAGATGATAGGGAAGTTGGGATGTCAGACGTGGTATCTTGAGGGCAAGAAAAATGGACCCAGGCCCTCCATTCTACTGTCATTCCCCACATTGAGTGAGTCGAGCTCTGGTGAGGGAAGAAGCTCCTCTGGGATCACTTTTGGTCACAGACAGAGCAATGGAGTGGGGATGACTCAGGATAGGCTTCCAGCTCTACTGGGAACCCTCCACTTCCTGGAAAAGCCAACCCATTGTGTACTTCATTCTTCATGAGTGTGTAATAGGAGAGAGGGGCACAGACTTGGGATGGGGGCTTAAAGCTTAATTGGTAAAGTTTAGAAAAATTTAAAGAATAAAGAGCTCCTAAAGGGGGAAAATGAGCTATGAAAGGATAATAATTAAAGGATGTTTATTTGTTCATTTTTAAAAGCAGGATGGAGCTATAGGGTTGCTCTATTTTGAAAACAAAATGTCAATGCCTAGGCCCAAGGCCGATAGATCAGAAACCAGTTCTAGGTGACAAATTCTGCAGACCCAGGTAGCAAGATGAACCAGCAAAAGGTCAACTGTCCCTAAAATGCAAAAAAGCTTAGAGAAGGAGCTGGGACCAATTTGAGAGGCTGCAAAGGGTCACGTGCACTTGTAGCAGCCTGCGATGAGCAAAGACACCTTGTGTTATGTTGGCAAGGGTGACAGGTTCCAGCTCGGGACCTGAAGGCTTTAAGGAAGATTTGACAAGTAATTCACATTTAGCATGCTGGTATCTTTTTTTTTTTTTTTTTCGGTACGCGGGCCTCTCACTGCTGTGGCCTCTCCCGTTGCGGAGCACAGGCTCCGGACGTGCAGGCTCAGCGGCCATGGCTCACGGGCCCAGCCGCTCGGCGGCATGTGGGATCCTGCCAGACCGGGGCACAAACCCATGTCCCCTGCATGGGCAGGCGGACTCTCAACCACTGCGCCACCAGGGAAGCCCAAGAGAATGTTTACCCTAATTCATGATTTGCAAACAACTAGGCTTTAATAAAATGCATTTAAAGCTAAAAGTGTCCAGAACAGAATCGAGTGTGTCTTTGAAGAAATTTTTGGATTTTGGCAGATCCTTAGTTCATCCTTGTCATCCTCACCTCACCACCAGCAGACTTCTGAAGCTCCACACTCCCTGCAGTCGAGGGAAGTGGCAGCAGCCCAAGCAGGGAGCATAGGACAACTTCATGATAGTCCAAGCCCAGGCAAGACACTTTTCTGAACAGATTCCTCTTGCTGGCTAAGTCTATAGGAAGACTTTTCTTTTTCTTTCCTAAAAACTTGAAGACTATTTTAGATGTCGGTTTCCTGGTTGACTTGCTTCCAGAAAAGCAAATAAAATTGACTATACTATGGGGATAACTTTAGATGTAGCCAAGCCTAGGGCTCATTGGCTGAAGAACGAAGACAGATGCAGAGGTGCACAGAGAGGTTGAGTGGTAAAACATGGATGAAAGAGCACAGACCTGGAACCATGGTGCCTGGCACATTGCTTACTTATCCTGAGTCTTGGCGCAAGTTATTTAGTCTCTTCCTGCCTCAGTTTCCACATACAGGAAACAGGATAATAAAAGTACCTCTTGGGGCTTCCTTGGTGGCACAGTGGTTAAGAATCCTCCTGTCAATGCAGGGGACATGGGTTCGAGCCCTGGTCCGGGAAGATCCCACATGCTGCGGAGCAACTAAACCCGTGTGCCACAACTACTGAGCCTGTGCTATAGAGCCCAAAAGCCACAACTACCGAGCCCATGTGCCACAACTACTGAAGCCTGGGTGCCTAGAGCCCGTGCTCCGCAACAAGAGAAGCCAGTGCAAGGAGAAGCCCGCGCACTGCAAGAAGAGTAGCCGCAACTAGAGAAAGCCCACGGGAAGCAATGGAGACCCAACACGGCCAAAAATAAATAATAAAATAAATTAATTTTTTAAAAAAGTACCGCTTCATGTGTTTGTTGTGAAAAATAAATGGATTAACACATGTAAGTGCTTAGAACAAAGAGCCTGGCGCGTAGTAACACTGTGTGGAGTAGTTACTCATATCATTCTGCAAAACTCTGAACCCCAGGCACCCTTTTTCACTATTGACCTTCAGAGGGAAACTGACTTCAGAAAAGATGCCAATTATCAATTTCCATGATCTTCCGCCCTCGAGCTTGTGAATCAGAGCTCAGAAATGACTCAGGCACTCAGCCTGAACTCAGACCATTTCTGGCAGAACTTTTCCACTCCAAGGAGCCGTCAACTAATTATACTGAATGAGCCTTGCTCTGAGCCAGAAATGTGATAACAAATTCCCTTAGAGGGATGGACTAGGAGGCCTGAAGTCAAAACACCAGGGAAGCTGATAAAACATTCAATGCACTGCCTCCATGTAGAAGGGGAGGAAGCGGAGGAAAGGGAAAAAAATAAGGAGCAAGAAAAAGAACACAAATATTAAAGAGGACTTCAGATTCATGTCATCTTCACCCTGAGGTAGAAGTACACATCCAGACCTGCCTCCCCACTTGTACTCCATTCCTGGTCCTCTGTGGCTGTGGCCAAGCAGAGGCTGGACATCAGGATTTACCTCTTCTGTTTGCTCTTCACCCACATCTGATAGGTCATTAAGTGCTGCCGATTTTGTCAGACCCTATGTAAGTCCCAGATTTCATTTCCAACCAATGCCTCACTTTAGGAAATCTCACTGCAGTGGTTAGGATCTCCCAGGCCAAAGGAGTGGAGGTGGACTCGAGTTATCAAGCAATGTCAGCTAATCCTATCAGGGAAGTAGGGAGGAAAGAAGAAAATTTAGCATCCACCAACCAAAAGAGTCCAAAAAACAGCCCAGCTGCAGTGAGGCATCCTTCACCCATCTGCAGCAGACGGCCACTGTGCCCTGCTGCTGCATCTCTTACATGGCAATTCTGTCTCTTTATCTTTTCTGTTGCTGTCAATCAAATCACTGGCTCTGCTGTCTGAGAGCTTCTGCTCATACACTCTCTCTCTGTGAGTCATCTGGCATGCACTATTCCAATGTCTGCATCCCTGTGTGTCTCATTTTCAAAATCCAGAAGAAAGAGGATTTAACTGAGTCAGTATGGTGCCACATGGAGCAACCCTGCTGGGCAGAGCTGTTGTAACAGGCCACTGCACAGAAAACCTAAAGGTAGCTGCTTTGGGGCAGGCTCAGATCCACAGTCCCATCATTTGTGGCAAGATCATGTAAAAGTAAAAATCTTTGTTGATTTTCAGTGGTCAACACGTTCATTTATACTTCTAGATTTTTTGCATGAGCTGTGACTTCAGTGGGTATTGACATGTAAGGAATACCTAATTACATGGAACGTTTTGTAAGTGATATCAGAAAGATGCGAGCAAGGCAAAGAACAACCATTTCACGGACAAAGTTTGGGATATTGCAGGAATATTAAAGCTCTTTTGGCGTCATTTTGCATTTCATGAATCCAGAACTATGAGCAAGCAGAACAAGAGTTTGTCATATTAGCTATTTACAAATGGTTTCTTTTATTTTTTTTTTTAATTTTTATTTTTTTGCAGTATGTGGGCCTCTCACTGTGTGGCCTCTCCCGTTGCGGAGCACAGGCTCCAGACGCGCAGGCTCAGTGGCCATGGCTCATGGGCCTAGCCACTCCATGGCATGTGGGATCTTCCTGGACCAGGGCACGAACCCGCGTCCCCTGCATCAGCAGGCGGACTCTCAACCACTGCGCCACCAGGGAAGCCCCCACAAATGGTTTCTTTTAAAACATCCTTTCTGATTAGCAGTTCATAGGAAGAGTTTTCTACCCCAATGACCAGGGCAGCCCCTCATGTGAAGTCAGCATTTAAACATTCAGCCAGGATGTGTCGGACCACCCAGGCTCTCCCAACCTCCCAGCCCGGCTGCCACGCTGGCTGTCCCTGTGCTGGCTGGAGTTCTGGGATCTGGGCCGCAAAGACGCTTCAAGATTTCTGACTTTACCGCCATGGTAACTGATTGCATCATTATCTATAATACATCTGGAGGGAGAAGCACATATTGAGGTGAGTGAGAGAGGGAGGTGATCTGAGAAAAATTTCCAGATCTTGTTATAATCTTTTGTGGTCTTGGGAATCTTATTTAACCTTCAGCTTCCTGTCCATAAAAAGGAGATGTAGATGTGCACATCATATGCACATGGATTTCAATGGAGATTGATAATAGCAACCACTTATAAATAAAATGTCTGAGGAGGGTAATTTGGCAAGGGGAGACTTCAGTTTCTCAAATTGGCTTCAGTTTTAGTAATGATAGAAAGCAAGTGAGATCATCACTACAGCCTGACAAACCCCTTCAATAGATCCCATTATTCTATTTAGCTCTTTATTTTTAAACAAGATATAGCTAAAATTGTGACTTTCACGGAGTTACTCAGGGGCTAATATTATTGTATGGGTCACTCCATTTCCTTCCTGCGGTAGTAAATACTTGTAATTTTATGGTGCGGACTTTTGCTGGTTGTAATGAGTTTCTCTGTGTTCCTCTGGGCTGAAAGCAACCATGGCGGCCACTCATGACTCAGCTTCCTGTGCACCTGGTCTTGAGTCTGGTCTCTAGGGCAGGTGGCCCAGGGAAATAGCACCCCCTTCATGAGATCAGCCTGGCTTCCCCCGACCTTGCTGGGCAGGCTCCAAGGCCCTGCTCAGCCACAATGGCATGTGAGTCCAGTCTGCCCTGTGCTCACAGAGGGCTGCTCTCAACTAGATAAGCCAACCTCACAATCTCATCCTGGCTGCCCTTGGCACACAGACTGGCCTTCTCACACCAGAGACCGAAGGCTGCCGCCAATAGCATGGGGCCAGCTGCTCTCACTCTGCAACAGAGAGGAAGGGTGTCTTTTCCAGCTCCATGGAGGCAGGTGAGCACTTGCTGGGAGCCTTAGTAGATATCTGAGTGCCCAAGGACCTGCAGGAGCTCATAGTCTAGATCACTCCAAGAGGGAAACCAAAATACTCCAGAAGACCCAACTGAAACGGCGCTTGAGGGAACAGGCCAAAGTCTACTTACAACAACCTAGGCATTCACATCCAAAATGTATCCATAATTTAATAAATAGCTAAAAGCATTCATATGCAATATCAACTTGATCTCATGCTCCCTTGAATAAAATCAAGATCAGAGTGTCTTAGAGCAGAGGGGGAAATCTGAATGGGCTGGATAGATACAGATGTGATCAGCCTGGGATTTGGCAGAACTTGGTAAGATCAATTGCACACAATGCATTGAAAATGCTCAACTATGGAGTGGAACTGCCTTATATCAGAACATATGATGATGAGGGCTCACAATTATCTGAAAGAAAAGCCCCCAGAAATAAGATGTCAATAACCTCATTTTTGTAGCCCATATTGATGACAGTGAAAAATTCTTTGGCATCAATGAAACTTGAGTGATTGCCTTTTCCAGTTGTCCCAAATGAGAAGCAGACCCAAACAGGCATGTTTCTGCCAAGGGAGAGTTCTCTTAATTATCCCTGAACCTCATTTGCTACAGGCCTAGTAAACAATTGGAGCCTTGCCTCTCTCTACATGACCCCATATACACACACATTCTCATGTGAACAGCCTTCTGCACACACATGTATAAAATACACACCTATGAAGATAAACTAGCAGGGCCAGGCTGACCGGAAAAAACAACTATTGGACTTGTTACATAAAAATATGGGCAGTGCACAGAACAGATAAAATCTTTGCCAAAAGCTTTATCGCATGGGGCTAGTTTGCTAAAACATCCGTCAGCCTTTGTGTTTGGATAAATAAGGGTTTAAATTACTCAGAGTGACTTGCCTTCTAAAACCACACAGAATTCTTCTTTTTGCACTAAAACCTCAAGACTCCTAAATCTCATAGAAGTAAAAAAAAGCCATGTCCCTCAGGACTAAAATAGGAAGAGAAGGAGGCAGCAGCCAAGAACATTCTTTCCAGCATACAGGGGACCACCTCCTTGTTCACATACCCATGATGATTTGTAAAGAAGGTTAAGGGTCCAGCTTACACCACCAAGATTAAAAACTTGAGGCCAAGAGGTGGCTGCCCAGAGCTGGGATGAGCAAGGCTAAGAAGAGCTTACATCTTTTCTGAACCACGCCAAGGATGTCATTCCCTTGGCGCTGAAATTCAAGAAGCCAAAGATAATTTTCCAAAAGACTGTATTTTCTAAGGCCAGAAGTTGAAGGGAACAAATGATGCTTCATCTCCCTGAGGATTTTGAAGATTATTAGATTACCATTTCAAGACAGGAACATTCTGACATGATGTAGTATTTGGACTAAAGAGTGGAAGCCTGAATCAAAAGGAATTCTGTTGAGTTTGGATGTTGGGGAAGCTATTTCTCTTTGCCCAACTTCACTATTTTCTTCTTGTATTTATTCATTACATCTACAAACCCTAGCACTTTTACCACATGACTTCTATTACTCTCTTTGTCTCCCAAATCCCCTTTTTGGGATCAACTGTTGGTCAAACATGTTAATGTGCCACGACAGGGACAATCTCAGGCTGTGACCGAAAGCCAGTACTCACTGGTCCTTTTCCCCAACCGCATTCTTTTCTCCTTTGTCCTCACTCTCTCATGGCATTGGCATCAAATGAACCTGTGTAAGCTTCTGCCCCCCTCTAACTAGTGCTGAAGGCTCAAGCAAGAACGACTTTCTGAACTTTTTTTCTCATATGTGAAATAAAACCCTCCAGTGAGGATTAAATGATGTGATTAATAAGGTTAATGAGAGCATCAGAGTGGTGCTATCCTAATCACAAGAGCCCTTTAAATAAGCAGAGAGTTTTCTCTGGTTCCCTGTGGTGTGTCAGCCTGTGAGCTCCAAGGGACTCATTTCATCAAACTTCACCACAAAGCTCTACAGAAAAGGCACAGGAGAGGCCCCTGCTCCCTCTGAGAGAGTTGGTCAAGACCACTGGACAGCAGTCTTTCCAAATAAGTAAAAATATGGAACAGGCTGGCATATGTTTGTTGAAAATCTGACCCATGTTTTTAAGATTGCCATTGTTTTCTTAAATTCACTATCCTTCCTTTGCTTCCTGTACCTAAAGAAAGTTCATACTCACATACTCAAAACACGTCACTACACAGAATGAGCATGATGTCATCCCATGAGGACCTCTGTGCAGGGGAATTCCAAGTTACAAGCCACGTGTCCATTAGAAGCCATCACTAATCTTAAACCACTTTCTAGCCCATTATCAGGGAGACCAGCCCCACCATCCTCAGCATGTGCACACATGGGTCTGAATGACGGAGGAAGCTGTACTGGCAGAGAAGGAAGAAAAGGGAGCAACAGAAGGATCTCTCCACTGATGGGCTTTCCAGATGGCAATTTAAATAGCTCTTTTAAAATAAATAAATAAATAAATAAATAAATAAATAAATAAATTGTTCCGGATTGTCTGAGATAACATTGGTCCTATGTGTTTATCTTTTTCCTACAGACTTTTAAATTATAATAAATAAAAGGCTTTTAAATGGTTTTCCATAAAGTTATAAAATTACCTCTGGAAAGAGAAAAAGCATTAATGCATGCAAATAAATATATTCTGTTTATAATTTTTGGATTGAAGGAAAGGCCAGGGATACTTGTTTTCCTTGTGTACTCTTATCCCTTCCATTTAGAATGAATTCCTCATCTTCTTTATCCACTTTCTTCTGCTACCTACCCATCTTTGTGTTCAAATATCACCTCTTTAGTGAAGATGTTCTCTCCACTCCTTTCCCTCCCAATAATATAATAATATAGTTATTCTCTATTGATGGTTTTGTTACTCGTTTCATTTACCATGGCTACAGCATGGATTATCCTCTAGTTATCTCTGTAAAACTGGAATCACTCAAGTACTTCATGAAGACCTATAATGTTGATATCATAGGAGGGCTGCTGGCTCTGGAGGAAAACAATGAATTTGAAAATTGCACAACAGGAAAAACTCTGGACTCTGTAGAGTGGGCTAGTCATAGTATGGGTTGATCAAGTCATTGAGGTGAATGAATCTTCCTCAAGAGAGTACGTTGAGTGGTTGGAAATAAAAGGCAGATGATCTGTTGAATTTTAGGTATGCGTGTAGGTCCCTCGGGTGGATGAGTCATATTCATTCCCGTATCACAAAGGCCAGGGATAACCAAAAGCCCACTTCTCAGCCTGGTTCGCTTCATGGATGTTTGTACTATCCTTTCCATGACGGCAGAGCTATAGCAAGAAGGGAAAGACTGTGGTTCCAAGAGTCTCCCTCCTTTCCTGAGAAGGAACTTGATAGAGAGGTAGTTTCTCCAGGGCTGACTTAAAAAATCTGAACTGCAGTGGTCTCTTCACCCATCCAACCAACCGGCATTTAGTAATTAACTACTGTAGGTTAGGGGCGATGCTAGATTCTAGGAATAGAGTACAAATTCCCCAATTATTGCTGCATACAATCTTCTAAAGGAAGATTAAAAAGGTCTTGTTTAAAAGTTTTTTCATATCCAAGGAGGAAAGAACAGCCAAAACAAGTGAGACAGGGGTGAGAGGGAGAGGACCCCCCCAGTGGTAAGTCTGAGTGTTCAAGGAAGGTGAGAGCAAGAAGAGAGGTCCCCCCAGAAAGCCCGGGGCAGGGTCCCTCTGGTGATGGTCCCAGGGACTACAGATGGAAAATGATCACCTTGGGGGGTTAACCCTGAATGTAGTAGCCCCAGTGCTGTGACTCAATAGGTAGAGCCAAGGCCACTAAAGTGTGACATTCCTACACAGTCACCATTGAGGGGCTGTCTAGGCAGACAGGTGCCTTAGCTGGAAGCTGCTTTCATCAGTCCACAAAAACACACACAGTTGAGAAAGAATTCCCTACCAGTTTTTGAGACACTGAAGCCGAAACATTAACTTTACACAAAATGAATGTATTAGGAAGCTGCGGGAAAGGGAGACATTAGGGACACAGGGAGGGAGAAATCAATTCTACTCCATTTGGGGAGGAAAGAAGAGAGGTTTCAGAGAGGAAGTAAACATGTAGCTAAAGCTGGAAGAATATATATGCATTTGCCACGTAAAACGGGATGGGGTAAGAGAAATCTTGGCAGAGAAAACTGTATTAACAAAAACATGGCAGGATGAAGTGTGACCAGAGCACGGGCTTTGAGAAGAGACACTGTAAGAAATAAGATGAGGGCCAGACCTCAGGGGCCTTGTAGGACATACTGGGAAGTTTGTATTTCATTGGAAATTCAAACTGTTAAAGAGAATGATCTCATACCCCCTAAGGGTCTTAGGTCATAGCCCAAAGGGAGCCCTGTGCACATAATTTACATAAAATATCTTAAAATATTCCAATTGTATCTTCTACTTTGTAATAAATTGATACTTGTTTTAATATTTTAAAATAGTTCTAACCTTCTAGTAAAATTGTTACTCCAGAATAATAGACCACATCTCTCAAAAGTTTCAAGTGCCCTGGAATACAAAGAAGTACCCCCCAGAGGTCCATGTAATTCAGTTTGAGAGGAATAGTTGTATGTAACTGGAAGTCCTCAAAGCATTTTAAGAAGTGGAATAATTTTAGTGAATTCAGAGAGCACTTAACTTATGAGATTTGGAGTTGGTGAGGAGTGGGAAAATATAAAAGTCGTCAAGGTGGAGACTGTTAGGATATGGTGACTGGTGGAAAAGAATGGGCCAATAAGAAGATGTAGGATGTTGGCTTAGAGGCCCTCTACTTGGGTAAGGAATGTAGGGGAATCAAAACAAACACGAGGTAGGGGCAGAACAGGAGGTTCTTGGTTTATGTCTGCAGATGTTAGCCCTGACTGCCTGTGGACCAGCCGGCAGGAGATGCTTGGGAAGACAATGGGTCTGCTGTTTGGGAGCAGTCTCTACTAAAGACAATATCTGAGAGCCACTGGCCTTGCAAGTGGCCAGAGGAAAACTGTGGGGAGAAAAGGTCAAGGAGAGAAACCAATGTATTTGGGCCTCCAGAGTGGGTCGGGGACATAGGGATGAATCAGATGTTTTCCTTCCTCCTGCAGAATTCAGCTTAGTGTGGAAGTGAGGATGGCCACTTATGGCAATACCAGATATGAATGATCCATGGTAGCCAGCAGGCACACCGGGAATACTCAGGTTTGCCTAAAGCAGAGCGGCAAGTTAAGAAGTCATGGAAACTGAGATTAGAAAAGGTAAGTCAAGGCCAGCTTGTGAATGACCAAGAAGTTTGAAAGACAAAGGGAAATGTCAGAGTTTTATGAGCAGGGTAATGCGAGGTCTAGGGCTCTGTGAAGCACTGTCAAATTCGACTAGGAGGAAGTATTTCATGGTCAGGTGATCAACAACATGTAGAAAACAGGGAGACGTTTATATACAGGGGAAGGGAAGAGGCAGTGTGGGCTGGCACCAGGCAGGGGATATATTTTAAATACCTAATGACCCTAATGACATGGGCACCATCAGAACAGATGCCAGCCAGGGCATGATACTGGCACAATATCAGCAAATGTGAGCCCTTGCCAGAGAATCAGCAATGGAAAGAGTGAGGAGGAGGTAGATATAGTGTGACACAACCCTCCTCTTATGAGGCACAGAATATAAATAGGAGATGCTGGTAGCCCCTGTGATGGTTATGAAGCAATGTCAGCAAACAAGGGAGGAATGGTTTCTTGATAAACCATAGCTCTGTCCTTCACATGTGCTTTCCTGGGACAAAAGAGAAAAATGAGGGGATTCAGATGCAGAAGGCCCTTATGATCTGGGAGCAGCTGGGTCACTGAGAAGCACCGCTGGCTTCAATTTCCCGTTCACAAACTTGGCATGTCTCAGTCTTTTCACCAGACCTGGGACCAGGTCTCTGAGGTAGAGCCATACAGATGGAGTGAATGCAAACAGTCTCCTTCTTCCCTCCTCTCCAGTCTCGTGTTATTTCAGAGCTCTAGATATGAGCTGTCCATAAAGCATTTATGAAAGTTCCAGAGCTGGGCCCAGTGACCAACTCCTTATTTCTAGTGTTAGAGGCTTTGCACCTTCTTTATTTCCTGGGAACTCCTGTGGAGGGTGGATAAGATTTAGGCATAGATAGCAAGTCTCATTCACAACCTGGGAATCTCATACTGTATATATTTTATCTTCACATATGACTCGTGTTTTTGTAAGTTTTGTAAGACTTTATTGAATGAAGTATGTTACACATGACCAAAATATTTAAAACTAAACACAGAAGTCTCATAAAACCAAGATTCTAGTGCTTGATAAAGTCAGAAGCAATTTTCCAAAATACTTGACCATATCTATTCTTTAAAATTTTAATAATTTTAAATAAATAATTTTAAATAATTAAAATTATTAAAATTTTAATAATACAGCTCTGTTAAATCCCATTAAATGTTTTCATTAAGATAGATTATCTAAATTTGCCCTTGCTTGGCTTATTAACAGACTAGCATACCTGAGCATAACTCTCTGGAGGCATGTTTTGAAGAGAAACAGACTATCGAACTTGTAGTTCTTGTTAACTTTCACACTCAAGTTCACACAGCAGACTGGCAAGTGGGGATTGCTCATGATTCTTATAGTGGTTCTAGTGTGAGGTAGAAAATGTGTCTCTTAAATAAAAGCAAAAATAAACAAATGGGACTTAATCAAACTTAAAAGCTTTTGCAGAGCAAAGGAAACCATCAACAAGATGAAAAGACAACCTACTGAATGAGAAAGAAGTATTTGCAAATGATGCAACTGACAAGGGATTAATATCCAAAATATACAAACAGCTTAGATAACTCAATATCTAAAAAACACAAACAACCCAGTCAAAAAATGGGCAGAAGACCTAAACAGACGTTTCTTCAAAGAAGACATACAGATGGCCAAGAGGCATATGAAAAGATGCTCAACACCGCTAATTATTAGAGAAATGCAAATCAAAACTATAATGTGGTGTCACCTCACACAGGTCAGAATGGCCATCATCAAAAAGTCTACGAACAATAAATGCTGGAGAGGGTGTGGAGAAAAGGGAACCCTTTTGCACTGTTGGTGGGAATGTAAATTGATACAGCCACTGTGGAGAACAGTACGGAGGTCCATTAAAAAACTAAAAATAGAACTACCATATGACCTAGAAATCCCACTACTGGGCATATACCCTGAGAAAACCATAATTCAAAAGGACACATGTACCCCAATGTTCATTGCAGCACTATTTACAATAGCCAAGACATGGAAACAACCTAAATGTCCAATGACAGATGAATGGATAAAGAAGATGTGGTACATATATACAATGGAATATTACTCAGCCATAAAAAGGAATGAAATTGAGGTATTTGTACTGAGGTAGATGGACCTAGAGTCTGTCATACAGAGTGAAGTAAGACAGAAAGAGAAAAACAAATACCGTATGCTAACACATATATATGGAATCTAAAAAAAAATGGTACTGATGAACCTAGTGGCAGGGCAGGAAAAAAGACACAGACATAGAGAATGGACTTGAGGACACAGCGGGGGAAAAGGGAAGCTGGGACAAAGTGAGAGAATAGCACTGACATATATACACTATCAAATGTAAGATGGATGGCTAGTGGGAAGCTGCTGCATAGTACAGGGAGATCAACTCGATGCTTTGTGACGACCTAGAGGGATGGGATAGGGAGGGTGGGAAGGAGGCTCAAGAGGGAGGGGATATGGGGATATATGTATACAGATAGCTGATTCACTTTGTTATACAGCAGAAACTAACACAACATTGTAAAGCAATTATACTCCAATAAAGATGTGGAAAAAAAACTCTTCTCAGTAATTATATTGGTAGTAGAAATATTAGTAATAGATTAATACTTTGAGACTGTTATATATATAATTTAAAATAAAATAAATAAGTAACTATGAGGTTTTCTAATATCCTCTGTGTCCTTAAGAAGTAGGATTTTTAGCAGGTAGAAAAAAGGAGATACAGATAAATACAGAAGTATAACTGAATTTGAACTGGAAGCATCAATATGACTTCATCAGATATTTTATTTAACATACTGTTTTTATTTGCTCTATCCACTGAAGAATCTTAGAAAAAATGATCAACCCATTAGCAATGAGCATCTCTGCTGCCCAGCGTGTGGCACTGAAATTCCAATTCTCATTTCAAGACTTCTTGAAGAAATGACAAATTCCAGGTCTGAGGAAAGAACCGTACAAGATGAACCTGGAACATCGTGTCATACCAGGTAACAAGAAAGCTATCAGAGACTCAGGAGCCCCCATGAAAAAGCTCCCACTGGCCAAAAAAATGGGAAAATTTGAGCTCCCAGTTGGATAATAATCTCAATGGAATGAAACACAGCAAATATGCTTAAATCCATGAATTCATATTGATACTTAGAGAAAAGAAAGTAAATGACCATATTTTGGAGGATGAAAGGAAACCAACTCATTATTTTGAACACTGTAAATAAAGGAAAATAATTTTTTTTTAAAAAAAGTCTACCAATAACAAATGCTGGAGACAGTGTGGAGGAAACAGAACCCTCCTACACTGATGGTGGGAATGTAAATTGGTGCAACAACTATGAAGAACAGTATGGAGCTTCCTCAAAAAACTAAAAATAGAGCTACCCTATGGTTCAGTAATCCCACTTTCAAACACATACCTGGAAAAGACGAAAACTCTAATTTGAAAAGATACATGCACCCCAGTATTCAGAGCAGCACTATTTATAATAGCCAAGACATGGAAACAACACAAATGCCCATCAACACACAGTTGGTTTAAGAAGATGTATATGTATGTGTGTGTGTGTGTGTGTATGTGTGTGTGTATGTATATATTACTCAGCCATAAAAAAGAATGAAATATTGCCATTTGCAGCAACATGGATGAACCCATGAACCCAGAGAATATTATACTTAGTGAAGTAAGTCAGACAAAAAGAAATATGATATCATTTATACGTGGAATCTAACAAATAATACAAACGAATCTATATATAAAATAGAAACAGACTCACAGACAGAAAAAACAAACTTATGGTTACCAAAGGGGAAAGGAGTAGGGCAGAGGGATAAATTAGGAGTTTGGGATTAACAGATACAAGCTACTATACATAGAATAGATAAGCAACAAGAATTTACTGTATAGCACAGGGAACTATATTCAATATCTTGTAATAAGCTATAATGGAAAATAATCTGAAAAAAAATATGTATATATAATATGACTAAATAACTTTGCCGTACACCTGAAACTAACACAATATTGTAAATCAACCATACTTCAGTTTTTTAAAAAAGTGTGTGCCTTTTAAAGGTTGACCAAAGAACAGTAAATGGACCTCTACTCAGGGACTATTTCAGGCAAAATGCCCTCAGTGGATGGATCTTGGGCCAGCTGCCCAACAGTGGAGGCTTTGCACATATAAATGGCTGAGACCTTATCTAAGGCCAGTGTGTCCCTCAATGACCCTTTTACAGAAGACACTGAACGCATCTGCCAGGTGCAGTGGATTACTGCTCTACAAAGACTCTAGGCTCCTGACATCAAAGTGAACCTTCAGTTGTAATGCTGGCATTTTAAAAAGAAAATTCTGAAACCAAAATGGCCTTTCTCTTCCAGCTTTTGCTTTGGAATGCACCAAAGCCAGACCCGAGGAACGTGATGACATCCTAAAAGCCTGTGATTAATTCATGCTGGTCCCCAAGCCTTTGCCCCTTGGTGCCACATGGTGAAGCATTTACCACCACCTGGTTTTGCTCCACAGCCAGACAGCACTTCCAAGAATTCCAGTCATCACTTGAATAGAGATAGGCTTGAGTTCATGAAGTTTCTTATAGGGCTATTTTATGCAAATCTCTTTTATCCATTCCCTCATTGAGATTCCCTTGCATAAACAACCCTGTTTTCCAGTGGATTATTTACCCATGTAATTGATTGCTTGTTTTTTCAATGAGTTGTTCAGTGTGGGGTTTTTAGTTCCCTGTTCCAATGTTTTTTGTATAAGTAAGAGGATAAGGTGGCAGGAAATGGGAGCTCCCCAGAGAAGAAGTAACTGTGATAAATGAGACTATGTCAGGCTATGTACATACAGGAAACAATACAAGCAAAGGAATGAGACAAATCCTCAAGGTTTGCATGTTGCATTATGTCAGTAGTGCTGAATTTTTTTGCCAAATTAAACTTTTTGAAACTTGTTGATTATTTATTATCTTTGGTTTAAAAAGAATCGCTATAAATGAGAAAAATTTGATTGCAATTGTTTAAAGACTATACGTAATTAAATGTGAGTTTTTCTGCTGGGAAGCATAGAAGATTTGCACAACAGGGCCCAAATCAAATTACAGGATTTTCATTAGAGTCTGGAAAATAAGAATGTATTTGATCAATGCCAGAGTGATGAAAGACTAAAGAAAGGCAAAAGAGCATTGTCAACTTTTCTCCAGAGCAAAGGAGTAGTATTTCTGGGATTATTCATTTCTGGATGGCCCTGTCTGGCCTCAGTTGTCTGTAAGATGAGAAGTCAGGACTGAGAAGATGGGGTATCTACCTAGGACCTCAGCCCTTCAAGTACTGAAGTGTAGCCAGGATGCTAAGAACCTGCTGGTCAAAGAGCTCAGCTGTAAAGGAGCCTGGACATATCTGACCTGACCCTGGGTTTCACTATAACATGGCAAGATCATGCCACCCCAAGTCCACAGAAGACTTCAAGTTTTCCCAGGGTGACTAGGCCTGTTCCATGCTAACTGGGGTGAAGCACCATTCTTTGAACTCTGACTGCTGGAAAAATCCAGGGTTCTAGGATTAAGCCTCATCCAACTGTGCTGATTCTGGGTCATTGCTAAGGAAAGAGGCATTGTTACGGACTCCAAGTACAATTGCCAAGGAATAGACACATCACCCAAAACCATGATAAAAGGCATTAGGCCCAGGGCTCAGCTCTTCTTGACCTAGATGTACTGATGAACTCGTTCAATAAAAGAGCCTTTATCTGAGTAAACCTGCAGATCATCCTGGAATTGGTTAGCCCTGGGCCTTTATCACAATTTAGATTCCAGATGTAACACTGTTATTACTGCTCTACCACTGCTATTACTGCTGCTGCTGCTGCTGCTGCTAATAATGATACAATGAATAAATACTGCTCAGGACTTTATACAGAAATTTCACCCAAGAAAATAATTCAAATAAAATACAATAAAACCATTAAAAACATTAAGGGAATTTAGTAAATCCTCTTCAGTAAAATGGCAGATCACAAAACATCAAAGAGCATTTCCTAAACATAAATAGCAAGTTTTTAGAAAATAAAATTATTAAAAACATCCTGTTTAGAGTGGTAAAACAATTGCAACAAAAATGTCTGGGAGTAAACTAAACAAAAATGTAAAGGAGCTGTATGAGGAACACCTTAAATTTCTGAGGAATATAAAAGACCTAACTACATGGAAGTGATACTCTGACCTTGAGTGTCATAAAAATGTCAGCTTTCATCCCCCCCATTAACATTTTCTGAAACTATGCCACCTGTTTCTAAAGTTCATCTGGAAATATTATTATGCGTGTATAGTTAGGAAAATTCTGGGGGAAAAAAGAGTAGTAATGAGGTCAAGGCCTATTAGATATTAAAACATACTCTAAAGTTGTGGTAATTTAAAGTTTTCCTCTAGAAAAAGGAATATAAAAATTGGCAATTGTAAAGAGAGTCCAGAGTTAAATACATACAGGATTATAACATATTATATGGCAGAATTTAAATCATTAGACAAAAACAGATTATTAACTAAGTGAAAGGGGGACAACGGCCTAAAATTATGGGAGAATCAAAGCTCAGTTTTTACCTCACCCCCCTACATTCAAATAAATCCTAGGAATCAAAGACTCAAATGTTTTTAAAAGGTAAATGTCAATATATTAGAAAAAATAGGTGAATTAGACATATCTTTTGTTGGAGAAGGTTTTTAAAGCAAGAAACAGAAAAAGAGCCCCCCAAAAAATTATTGCTAAATTTGACAACAAGAACATCATAATCAAAATCAAAAGGTATAAAGAGGGGGAACAATTCTTAATATATAAAAACTCTACCAATCAACAAATAGAACAAAAACACAGTAGGAAAAATGAGGGAAAAAAAAAACATAAGTGAGCTATTGACATTAATAGAAACGCAAATTGCACATAAATAATTAAAAAGAGGCTAAACATCCCCCATAACTAAATAACTGCAAATAAAGATGTTGTTTTTCCCATTGTTCACTTAACAAAATCTTGATAATACACAATTAGGAGAATATATAGAAACCCAGCTGATCTCATTTGAGGTCAATACATCATTATCTAAATAAAATAAAATTGCTCACATGCTGTGAGATGGGATTTTACAAGGCCTAAGTAAAATGATATCAATGCTGACTTTGGCAGCCATACAAAGACTAGAAACAACCAGTCCATCAACAGAGGTCTTAGATAAATCACAGTATATTCCTACAATGAAATACAGCACATCCATGAAGAAGAATAAATTAGATCTATATATCCTAACATGAAATAATACCAAGATTGATTGTAAAATGAAGACCAAATGTGAAATACTCTACAGAGTGCTCCCAACTGCATAAAAAGATATGTATATGTAGTTTTATATATTTAAAACATTTTTGAAATGACATATAAGAAAATTCCAAGAGTAGCTGCTTTAAGGAACAAACCATAGACAATAAGAGCTCTGAGGGAACAGAGGATTTATCTTCTTATTCTCTTTGTATTTACTTAAACTTCCAATCATCTGTGTAGATATTTTCTCAAAACACTCTAGCTAATTTTAAAATTATAGAAAGAATTCAATATTTCTAAGTCTCTTTCTCCTCAAATTAATAGGAAAATTATCAGTCGATTTATAAAGTATGCTTTTTAAATTAGAAGGTGATACTTTATAATATATTCTTTAAAATGCATTCATATATATTATTATATATTATCTCAATTTTTAGTCACAACCACACTCCGACATGGATCTAACATTCTCTTTTATTGCAGAAGCTGAGTTTGCCAACTCATTAATAGCCTGAGTCCTTCTGAGTTGTTTCCCACACAAGGAAAGACATTCCCTGAGTCACATCTCATCTCCAGAAGACCTCTGGGTCTGCTGTGGCTGTGCTTTTATTCTGGAAGGAGTGCATCTTCTCTCTGCCTCACCTGGGATTGCTACAGCTTCCAGCATGGGGTCAGGGCATTTGGAGCCCAGGAATCCATAGCCCACTTGATCAGGGTTAAGCTTTAATTGGTTTCACAGCAAACCAGAACCACATAGCTTTGGAGTCTCAAAGCCAATAATCCCAACACCTCACATTCTTGTTGCCCTTGGTCCCATCTGTGGTATAGGCCTCCTCCCTTGCTCCCTACTGGACAAATGACATCCGACCATGCTCTGCCCCTCCTCACCACTGCAACTCCCTACCACATTCTTTCTTCCCTATCTTTGCCACTGTGTCTTGGGCATCCTTTTCATGATGGACACTCTCAGCTGTGTCCTTGGCTCTTTGCAGAAGACATAGGCTTTCCTGCCTGACACTGCACCTAGGAGTCCACCTCCGCCATGATCTTCTCAAGTGGGCAGAGAGATACCCCTACTGACTACAGGGACAGATGAGAGATCAGCATTCTCTCTGTTCGCCATGCCCATTCCTTCTTCTTTGTAGCGTATGTCACTCACTGGCTGCCATCACCCCTTTCTCCTTCCCTTCACACTCCATCATTGATTGAAGACTACACCTACATCATTGCCTTCCTTTTTTCATTTCCTCGCCCCTATCAACTGTCCTTACCATCATCTTCTCTTATCTCAGTGTTACTGTGGGTTACACATCAATCCCCAAGTCTAATGCCCTCCAATACCATTCTCAATCAGCTACTCACTCTTGTAGTCCAGGTGCAGGTGACCTCAACTGACACTGCCCCTCCTCAGACATTAATTCCAGCAGCCAAAGAGAAAAGGACAAGCTTGAAAATTTCAGGAGAGAACAAGAAATTATAAAAAGTGGTGTGGATCTAGTGTGTTTACCCTCCCCACCTTGTGTTTTTTATTGGCTCTTCCCCCATTAGAATAAACTCCAAGAAGGTGGGGATTTTAGTTTTTGTTGTTTAAAAAAAAAAAGTGGTATGGCAAATTTGGAAGGTACCAAATATAGAAACCAAAGATTTTTAAAGTAAGAAGAGAAATAAGAAAGATTAGTTCAGGGCTTCCCTGGTGGTGCAGTGGTTGAGAATCTGCCTGCCAATGCAGGGGACACGGGTTCGAGCCCTGGTCTGGGAGGATCCCACATGCCATGGAGCGGCTAGCCCCGTGAGCCACAATTACTGAGCCTGCGCGTCTGGAGCCTGTGGTCCGCAACAAGAAAGGCCGCGATAGTCAGAGGCCTGCGCACTGCGATGAGGAGTGGCCCCCACTTGCCGCAACTAGAGAAAGCCCTCGCACAGAAACGAAGAGCCAGCACAGCCATAAATAAATTAATTAATAAAAAAAAAAGAAAGATTAGTTCAAAAGGAGTAACCATGAGACTAAAGGCAGGTAGACAATATGGACTGATTTCTTCAATACGCTGAGAGAAAATAATTGCCAGCCTAGAATTCCATATCTAGCAAAAATGTCTTTTAAGAATGTAAGTAGAATAAATACATTTTAGTTAAACAATGAGAGATTTTGCTACCAGAACACCTGTACAAGAAGAATTATTGGACAGTGTTCTTCAACTACATGATATAAATTTGGGGGTCAAATTTAATGAGAAAATAAATTTAAATAAATGGCATTTAAAAAACACCTAGGAAAAGTGAAGAGAGAGAAGAGAAAACATTCTGGACCAAACCTAAGGATCCCAACAGTTTGAGAATGTATCATGATTCTACTAACTACCATCCCCCTCTTGGTTTCAGTTGGGTCTGATAATTCATCTCTTAAAGCTCTTTTGCAAATATACTCAACTGTCTTAACCTCCAAGTTTCTGCCTCACGTGACTTTAAATGAGTCCAGCCATATACTTTTCTTTACAAGTACACCTGAGATGCTGAGCAATGCTGCTGAACTCACACAACCTTGAAGACTGAGGTCAATGAAATTCTTGGTCTTCAAGTTTGCTTCTATAACACCCTCCACAGTCCTTCTTTTGATCCTTAGGATGTTTTCTTATTCAAAACAAAACTAGTTCTAACCTTCACAACTCTCTTTAAAGAGTCCCCTAGACCCCCCTCTTCTCTCATGACTCGTGAAACCACCTAGTTCACTGAAAAAACAAAAGGTGCAGTGGAGGCTGTGGTCTGCAATCTAGGCTTCCCTTTCAGGGCTAAACTACTCATTGCTACAGCTTCTAGGGGTATTGGAAGCTGATGGCTCTCAAATGAATCCTTCTCTTGGAATTTCCCTCATCCACAGAGTGCCTCTACCTGAATCCAGCGACTAGTTGACATAAGGATAGAAAAGCTCAGCCCCTTTGCCTCAAAGCAGGACAACTCCAAAGGGTCATCCCAGCACAAGAGCTCCCTGTAGGATTGTCTGAGGTTTTTGTTGTGCAGCTGCATCACAGCTCAATTTCTTTCTCTTTTCCTACCTTTTTTACCCTTTAAAGTGTTGTTCCTGAAAGCACATAAATCTTCTGCTTGCAAACCTCCATCTCAGGGTCTGTTTCCCGGGGAACCTGAGGGACACAGGGCAACAACTTCCTCAGCTCCTGTTCTTCCCTCCTCCAACCCAGAACTTAGTTGGAGAAATAAGTTATCACTCTATCATTCCCTCTTTTGAACACAAACTCTTCTATTTGTTTCTGGATATACACCAGGGCAGAGCGCAACACCCCCCCCACTTCCCCACCCTCAAGGTACCTGCTTAAGAGCTTTGTTCATAGATTTCCCTTCACGTTCCTGTATTCTCAACATCTTTCTGGTGGGGCATTCCCAGCAGCATATAAATGTGTTCAAATCACTCATTTTAAAAAGAAAAAAAAAGTCCTCAGTCTTCTCTCTATCACCTTTATCTAGTATGTGTTTTTACTCCCTTCACTGTCTGGCTTCTGAAAGAACAGTCAAGTTCCTCACCTCTCTCACTTCTTAACTCACTGCAGTTGCCCATCCCACTTCAAAATATCCCCAAAAACGTTCTCAAAAGGTCATCAATTGCATCTTAGTGGCTAATTTCAAACAGCACTTTGAAGTAAGTCAATGCTGGACACCACTTCCTTCTCTTGCATGTAGAGGACTCTCAGCCTACCCCACCCTTTCCTCTCATGCTCATGTGTCAGGGTTCCATCCTTCATCCCTTTCCCACATTTACAACTCATCCCTCCCCAGGACCCCATCCTGTAGGATGATGACAACTCCATCTGTGTTTCCAGCCCACACCTCTTTTCTGAGCTCTAGACCTCCATATCTAAGTGCATATGCCTACCCATGCATATCCCCACCAGCCCTCTGCCTTCATGCTCTTTAGACTCCAGTCAGACTACACACATTATGCACTTATGTGTCCAGGCCTTTGCATGTGCTGAAACTCTTGCCTTGAAAGCCCTTTTCTCCTGGCTCCTTTTTCTTTCAAATTGCTAACTCCCATTTATACTTCAAGTCTTAGATTAGATGTCCCCTCTTCTGGAATTCTTTTTCTGTTTAGTGCATGCTAAATTAGATCTTCCTTTCAATGTATGCACATAGCAGTCAGTGCTTACCACTGTCTTGGCAACCAGAGCCATGACGGACAGCTGCAGCACAGGCTGTGAACTACACAACAACAGGGCATGCAGTTACGTAGACTGAAAAGTGATGGAACCTTTAAAATGTAAGATGCAGTAGTTCTGCTGGCACTTATCATAACATATTTAAATTACCACTCTGTCTCCCAATTAGACTCTGGGCTCCTTGAGTACAGGGACTGTGCCTTATTTTTCCTTAGCCCCATTGCCTTTAGGCTACAAATCTAAAATCCACAGGGTCAACCCTAAGACTTTTAATAATCTGGCTTCTGCTTATGTCAATACTCTCATCTATTCATGCTTCCCCTTCCTATCTGAAGATTCAGCCAGGCTAATCTAACTGTGGTTCCCCAGGAGTCTTATGTCTCCATCCTTTGAGAGTATAACTCTTTCTTGATTAGATTGCCTACTTTCCCAACCTTCCTCGCAGATGGTTGAGACCATGGAGACCTCTGCCCTTCAGGATTTTCAGAAGGCAGCCCCGGTCCTTCACACCTCAGGCTTCTGACATTTGCCTAAGCCTCTAATAACCCACTATTAACACTTATTCTTCAAAATACCTATATACGGTCTCCGACCTACCATGATTTGACTTAGGATTTTTCGATCACGAGGGTAAACAACTCGTACATTTACAGCTATTCTGTACCCAGACAACCGTTCTGTTTTTTCACTTTCAGTACAGTATTCAATAAATTACATTAGATATTTAACACTTTATTATAAAATAGGCTTTGTGTTAGATGATTTTGCCTAACTGTAGGCTAATGTGAGTATTCTGAGCACATTTAAGGTAAGCTAGGCTAAGTCATGATGTTTGGTAGGTTAGGTGTGTTAAATGCTTTTTGACTTCATGATATTTTCAATTCACAATGGGTTTATCAGGATGTAACCCCATTGCAAATTGAGGAAGATCTGTAGAGTGGTACTTGGACCCTTGACTCAACTCCAGCTGAAAAAATCTACATATTCTATTTATTTCCTTAATCCATAAGAAAATAGTTTCCTAAGCAATGATAACTGGATCCCATGTGTTAGAATTAAACAATTTGTAAATAGTGGAAGAGGAATAAAAAGTGTTATTCAACATAGGTACATTTGAAATATATCTTGTCCTCTCATTTTAGAACACGAATTTTGTATAAATTATAAAAGGACTGATTCTACTATGTTAAAGAGAATAGTAGCAACAGTTTTATTTGATGTCTTACCCACTGCATAGATTGCTTTAACTCACTCAGTTCACCTTATCTGCATATTCTGGGTGTGAATTCCACTACACCACATGGAATGCCCTATCCAGGGCAAGAGCTGTCAGCACGGTGAGCTTCCTCCCTGGTAGGACTGCAGGGAAAGATTGCATTTGACCACCACTTCCTACAGACTGGACTTACTGTACTTAAGCAGCCCCAGGTTGATTTATGGCCCATGGGCCAAGATATGTAAAAAGGCCTGCCAGGTAAATAAATCCTACAATCCATTATGCTTTCATCATATGGACCAAAAGATGAGGGAGAAGTTACTTTCCTCTGAAATAATAAGGTCTAGAAGATTATTTTTTGCATTATGTTAGGAGGTAAAGCATTTCTCTTCCAGCCCTCTGACGATGCGTATGAATGAACATCTAACACCATTTAGCTCTTCTTTGCATTAGAAAATCATTTCTGCCACGAAGCCTATTCTAGCACCAGTGATAGCCGAGTCATTGTCCCCACCAGCTTCCTTCTCTAGATCCAAGCCAGTAAGACATTTGCACCCTCCTAGCTTGGGGAAGGCACCCCTTTGCTGCCCTCTCAGAGCCTCCTGGATCTGCAGAACTGCATCATTCCATGTGCTAGGATCTATGTTTCTTCCTCCTGTCTTCCCTCCTCCCTCCCTCCTTTCTTCTTACCCCCACCTCCTGCCCTCTTCCCTCCCTCCTTCCTGGTCCCCTCTCTTCTTCCCTAGCTCCTTCTTTCCTCCCATCAATCTTTTTGAGTATCTTCTATGTGCAAATTTCTGTCATTAGGTGTAGGGGATATTCTACTGATCAAGACCCAGTACACCTCTTCAAGAAACAGATCTCGTTGGAGAAGACAGTCAAAGAATCAATGATTAGAGGGCAGTTTGATGTGTGCTATACCAGGAATAGGACATGGCCCTTTGGGAGCACACAGGAGGGACAGCTTACCTGTCTAGGGCAGAGCTGTCCAATAGAAATATAATGTAAGCCACATATGTAATCTTGAATTTTCATGTGGCTATGTTTTAAATTTTTTTAAAATATTAAATTAATTTTAATAATATATTTTATTTAAATAAATATACTCGAAAGATTATCATTTCAGCATGGAATCAATATAAAAATTATGCTATGTCTCAGCTTAGGAATTCAGTTTCCATTTACACTGGCCACAATTCGAGTGCTCAGCAGCCACATGGCACTAGAGGCTACTGCCTTGGACAGTGAGGTCTGGGGAGATGAGGAGGTGTTTCCTAAAGGATCCAGCTCAGCTGAGCTAAAGGGTGAGTTGGGGAGTTAGACAGGAGGAGGGAGAGGAGAGGACACTCCAGGGAGAAGGAAGTGCATTGCTGAAGCTGAAACACACAGGCAGAGAGCCCAGCAGGTTCAGGGCCACTGGCAGGGGGAGGGAGGGCGGGAAGGCACAGGGAGAACGACAAGTAAGAGCTAAGAGGACACCAGGTGAGATCAAAATGAAGGGTTTGTGCAGAAAAAAAGCTCAGCTTCCTGTTGTGGGCAGTAGGGACCCCAGGTGCATGTGTACTGTGAAGTAACTTGGTCATATGAGCTTTATTAGAAGGATTTAGAAAGATGTCCACAGTATAGAGTGAGAATGAGGGACAGAGGGCAGAACTAGAGGCAAGAAAGTCTCCTAGAAAGCTGCTGAAATCATCCATGCTGGAGATTAGGGCATGTTACACCAAGCCTGTGGCCAGAGAGTCAGATAAGTAGATTCAAGAGAATTTAAAGGAATGAAAGCAAAACATTCTGATGACTAGTTAGGTGTAAGGAACCCAGGAGAGGGAAAAGTTAGGGGCCTCCCAGCTTGGAAAGCAGGTGTGTGATGCTATTCAGTGAGATGGAACACAGAAGGTAGGTTCTGGGAGAAATCATGAGTTCTCTTTGGAAGATGCTGCCTTTGAGGTTTATCTTAGTCTGCTTGGGCTGCCATAACACAATACCAGACTGGGTGCCTTAAACAACAGAAATTCATTTCTCACAGTTTCTGGAGGCCAGTAATCTAAGATCAAGGTGCTGGGAGATTCAGTTTCTGGTGAGAGCCTTTCTTCCTGGCTTGTAGATGGCCACTTCCTCACTGTATCTCCATAAGACAAAGGGGTGGAGAGAGAGAGAAAGCTCTCTGGTGTCCCTTTGTATGAGGACACTAATCATATTGGATCAGGGCCCTGTCCTTAGACCTCAATTAATCTTAATTACCTCTTTATAGTCCCTGTCTTTAAATATAGTCACACTGGGGGTTAGGGCTCCAACATATAAATTTTGAGGGGGACACAGTTCAGTCATTAACAATGTAGTTGCGAGCCGTCCAAGTGGAGAAGCTGCAATGGAGGATTTGGGTCTGGGACTGAGGAGGGAGGTCCAGGCAGGAGAGTGGTGTGGGTATCACCCTCACACACCTGAGCCAGCCCAGGGCCGTGGGTTGGGCGCAACTTCCCAACCCTCCTGCCTGACTCAGACTTTCAGCATCACTCAGCACTCCTCACTTGAAACTTCCAATCACTCCTTGTTTTCTGCCCTTTGCATTGTCTCCAAAGGCATCCTCCTGAAAAAAGTCCCGGAGTAATGTTGTATTGTTCAAGAATAAAGGCCTCATAATGATATCCAAAGCTCTTGTCCACCTGGGACATTCTTCATCACAAACTTTAGATCCAATCATTAGCACAAAGCCCTTCACATCATCCCCCAAATCAGCTGTTCCTTCCCCACCTCTGCCCACCTCAAATGTGGGCTCCTCTCTGAGCTTCTCACTCTCCCAACTTAGGACCCCCCCAACCCCAACCCAGGCCAGAGTGACGGCCACTGCAGATGTTCACCATCACTGTTACCCATGCCATGCAGGACAGGGGGCAGCGTCATTTCATGTGATTCCCCAAAGCAAAACCAAGACCAGTGGGTAAAAGTTGGAGGTCTACACAGGGAGATCAGCTTGGTGCTTTGTGACCACCTAGAGGGGTGGGATAGGGAGGATGGAAGGAGACACAGGAGGGAGGAGATATGGGGATACATGTATACGTATAGCTGATTCACTTTGTTATAAAGCAGAAAGTAACACTCCATTGTAAAGCAATTATACTCCAATAAAGACGTTAAAAAAAAGGGGGGTGGATCCCAACCTGCATATGGAAAAAAAAGAGTTGGAGGTCTAGGGGAGTAGAATTTGCCACCCCAAAATGTGTCTCTTTGGCATATGGATGATTTAGAGCTGAAAACAATCAAGGCCCAAAACACTCAGGAAGTACTTTTGACCTTCCCCCTAACTGTCTAAAAGAATGTAGATAGAGGACCTCTTCCAGGGAGGGATCTATCACCAAAGATAACTATAGTATGAACTAGGTGTGGAGACAAGGAGGAACCCAGCAAAGCCTGTTTGTTACAATTCCTCTCTGTGTTCCATTATCTCTGCCTGGCCCAGCAAACATTTGTTTACCAAACATTTGTTTACCAAACATTTGATCTTTTTCATCTTCCTGTGAATTGCCTTCCTTCCCTTTTAAGTCCCAAACCCCAATCCCCTTCTCTCAGATGGCATATAAGCCTCAATTACCTAACTTGACCTTGGGCCCCATATTCTTCGGGAGCCCACGAATGTATGTACCTAATTTTATCTTCTCCGCTTAATCAGTCTCATGTAAAATTAATTATTAGACCAACCAGAAGACCCTAGAGGGTTAGGGGAAATTTTTTCACTCTCCATCAGAGGGAAGCTGATATCAGCTTGGTCCACAGAGGCCTTGCCCTGCCACAGTGCTTCTCTCACTTGAATGTGTGTGCAGAGCTCCTGGGATCTTGTAAAGGCCCAGGGTGGGCTTGAAGCTCTGCATTTCTAAAAAAGATGATGTAGATGCTGTGAGTGGCATGGCTCTTCAAAACCTATCCAGATCCTGCTTTGAGTAACATGGCTCTTCAAAACCTATCCAGATATATCTCAAATATGAGTGAGTTCCCTGGCGTGGGAGGCATTCAGATACAGGCTGGGTGGCCATGGGGGTGCACTAAAAGGAAACCTGTGCTCTGAGATTCGTAGATCTGCAATTCTTCTGGAGTTAAATTTAGGCTCTGAGGAGAGCATGGGAAGTCCTGACTCCTCTTTGAGGAGAGTATGCCCACGGCTGAGAAGGACTGGGGAGGCTGCCCTGCCTGCACCGGTGGCCCCACCTTCTCCAAGGGCTGTGGGATACTACATAAAATGCTTCCTGGCCATCTGTATGCCTTCCTTTGAGACCTTCTTGACACATCTGTGCTGGCCATGAAAATGAGCATTCAGACTCCAACCAGAGGGAATACAGATGGCCAGGGGTCCCTGCTGCTGGCTCCGCAGCCCAGGCTGCACATGAGCAGAGGCCACCCCATCATGAGGGTGGGCGGCAGGAAGGCCAAGGCCTGGCCTGCTCCCGGAAACCTGGGGCTCCTCTGACTCTGGCTCCAGGATCCCAGGCATCCAGGACACCTCCTCCCCAACTTTTTTGTCTCCTTCCCTCCAGTCTGCCCGCCTGTTGACTCCCTTCCCCCACTCCTTCTCCCCCTCAGTTCCCCTAGTAAACCTTCCCAAGATTCATCCCATCCCCTGCTCTTCTCAGAGGGCCCCACTGACCCAATGTCCTTTTCTACTTTCTTCTGGAACACTGGCACTTTTAATAGAGAGTAGTAAGAACATGCCAACTAAACCTTCGTCATATTTGCTGCATTTTCCTTAACATGTTATTTACTTTTTTTAAATTTTTAAATTTTATTTATTTTTTACACAGCAGGTTCTTATTAGTTATCTATTTTATACATATTAGTGTATATATGTCAATCCCAATCTCGCAATTCATCACTCCACCAGCACCACCCCTGCCACTTCCCCTCTTGGTGTCCATACGTTTGTTATCTCTGTCTGTGTCTCTATTTCTGCCCTGCAAACCGATTCATCTGTACCATTTTTCTAGGTTCCACATATATGCGTTAATATACAATACTTGTTTTTCTCTTTCTGACTTACTTCATTCTGTATGACAGCCCTAGATACATCCATGTCTCTACAAATGACCCAATTTTGTTCCTTTTTATGGCTGAGTAATATTCCATTGTATATATGTATCACATCTTCTTTATCCATTCATCTCTCGATGGGCATGTAGGTTGCTTCCATGACCTGGCTATTGTAAATAGTGCTGCAATGAACATTGGGGTGTATGTGTCTTTTTGAATTATGGTTTTCTCTGGATATATGCCCAGTAGTGGGATTGCTGGGTCATATGGTAATTCTATTTGTAGTTCTTTAAGGAACCTCCATATTGTTCTCCATAGTGGCTGTATCAGTTTACATTCCCACCAACAGTACAAAGGGTTCCCTTTTCTCCACACCCTCTCCAGAATTTGTTCTTTGTAGATTTTCTGATGATGCCCATTCTAACTGGTGTGAGGTGATACCTCATTGTAGTTTTGATCTGCATTTCTCTAATAATTAGTGATGTTGAACAGCTTTTCATGTGCTTCTTGGCCATCTGTAAATCTTCTTTGGAGAAATGTCTATTTAGGTCTTCTGCCTATTTTTGGATCGGGTTGTTTGTTTTTTTAATATTGAGCTGCATGAGCTGTTTATATATTTTGGAGATTAATCCTTTGTCCATTTTTTCATTTCCAAATATTTTCTCCCATTCTGGGGGTTGTCTTTTCGTCCTGTTTGTAATTTCCTTTGCTTTGCAAAAGCTTTGAAGTTTCATTAGGTCCCATTTGTTTATTTTTGTTTTTATTTCCATTACTCTAGGAGGTGGATCAAAAAAGACCTTGCTGTGATTTATGTCAAAGAGTGTTCTTCCTAGGTTTTCTTCTAAGAGTTTTAAAGTATCCTGTCTTACATTTAGGTCTTTAATCCATTTTGAGATTATCTTTGTGTATGGTGTTTGGGAGTGTTCTAATTTCATTCTTTTAAAAGTGGCTGTCCAGATTTCACAGCACCACTTATTGAAGAGACTGTCTTTTCTCCATTGTATACGCTTGCCTCCTTTGTCATAGATTAGTTGACCATATGTGCGTGGGTTTGTCTCTGGGCTTTCTATCCTGTTCCATTGATCTAGATTTCTGGTTTTGTGCCAGTACCATATTGTCTTGATTACTGTACCTTTGTAGTATAGTCTGAAGTCAGGGAGTCTGATTCCTCCAGTTCCATTTTTTTCCCTCAAGACCACTTTGGCTATTTGGGGTCTTTTGTGTCTCCATACAAACTTTAACATTTTTTCTTCTAGTTCTGTAAAAAATGCCATAGGTAAATTGATAGGGATTACATTGAATCTGTAGATTGCTTTGGGTAGTATAGTCATTTACAAAATGTTGATTCTTCCAATCCAAGAACATGGTATATCTCTCCATCTATTGGTATCATCTTTAATTTCTTTCATCAGTGTCTTATAGTTTTCTGCATACAGGTCTTTTGTCTCCCTAGGTAGGTTTATCCCTAGGTATTTTATTCTTTTTCTTGCAGTGGTAAATGGGAGTGTTTCCTTAATTTCTCTTTCAGATTTTTCATCATTAGTGTATAGGAATGCAAGAGATTTCTGTGCCTTAATTTTGTATCCTGCAACTTTACCAAATTCATTGATTAGCTCTAGTAGTTTTCTGGTGGCATCTTTAGGATTCTCTATGTATTGTATCATGTCATCTGCAAACAGTGACAGTTTTACTTCTCCTTTTCCAATTTGTATTCCTTTTATTTCTTTTTCTTCTCTGATTGCCGTGGCTAGGACTTCCAAAACTAGGTTGAAAACTAGTGGCACGAGTGGATATCCTTGTCTTCTTCCTGATCTTAGAGGAAATGCTTTCCGTTTTTCACCATTGAGAATGATGTTTGCTGTGGGTTTGTCATATATGGCCTTTATTATGTTGAGGTAGGTTCCCTCTATGCCCACTTTCTGGAGAGTTTTTATTATAAACGGTGTTGAATTTCATCAAAAGCTTTTTCTGCATCTATTGAGATGAACGTATGGTTTTTCTTCTTCAATTTGTTAATATGGTATATCACATTGATTGATTTGCATATATTGAAGAATCCTTGCATCCCTGGGATAAATCCCACTTGACAATGGTATATGATCCTTTAAATGTGTTGTTGGATTCTGTTTGCTAGTATTTTGTTGACGATTTTTGCATCTATATTCATCAGTGATATTGGTCTGTAATTTTCTTTTTTAGTGATATCTTTTCCTGGTTTTGGTAGCAGGGTGATGGTGGCCTCATAGAAAGAGTTTGGGAGTGTTCCTTCCTCTGCAATTTTTTGGAAGAGTTTGAGAAGGATGGGTGTTAGCTCTTCTCTAAATGTTTGATACAATTCACCTGTGAAGCCATCTGGTCCTGGACTTTTGTTTGCTGGAAGATTTGTAATCACATTTTCAATTTCATTACTTGTGATTGATGTTCATATTTTCTATTTCTTCCTGGTTCAGTCTTGGAAGGTTATACCTTTCTAAGAATTTGTCCATTTCTTCCAGGTTGTCCATTTTATTGGCATACAGTTGCTTGTAGTAGTCTCTTAGGATGCTTTGTATTTCTGGGGTGTCTGTTGTAACTTCTCCTTTTTCACTTCTAATTTTATTGATTTGAGTCCTCTCCCTCTTTTTCTTGACGAGCCTGGCTAAAGGTTTCTCAGTTTGGTTTATCTTCTCAAAAAACCAGCTTTTAGTTTTATTGATCTTTGCTATTGTTTTCTTTGTTTCTATTTCATTTATTTCTGCTTTGATCTTTATGATTTCATTCCTTCTACTAACTTTGGTGTTTTTCTTGTTCTTCTTTCTCTATTTCCTTTAGGTGTGAGGTTAGATTGTTGATTTGAGATGTTTCCTGTTTCTTGAAGTAGGCTTGTATTGCTATAAAATTCCCTCTTAGAACTGCTTTTGCTGCATCCCATACGTTTTGGATCATCGTGTTTTCATTGTCATTTGTCTCTAGGTACTTTCTGATTTCCTCTTTGATTTCTTCAGTGATCTCTTGGTTATTTAGTAATGTATTGTTTAGTCTCCATATGTTTGTTTGTTTTACATTTTTTCCCCTGTAATTGATTTTTAATCTCATAGTGTTCTGGTTGGAAAAGGTGCTTGATATGATTTCAATTTTCTTAAAGTTACTGAGGCTTGATTTGTCACCCAAGATGTGATCTATCCTGGAGAATGTTCTGTGTGCACTTGAGAAGAAAGTGTAATCTGCTGTTTTTGGATGGAATGTCCCATAAATATCAATTAAACCTATCTGGTCTATTGTGTCATTTAAAGCTTCTGTTTCCTTATTAATTTCTGTCTGGATGATCTGTCCATTGGTGTAAATGAGGTGTTAAAGTCCCCCACTACTATTGTGTTACTGTCAATTTCCTCTTTTATAGCTGTTAGCAGTTGCCTTAGGTACTGAGGTGTTCCTTTGTTGGGTGCATAAACATTTATAATTGTTGTATCTTCTTCCTCGATTGATCCCTTGATCATTATGTAGTGTCCTTCCTTGTCTCTTGTAACATTCTTTATTTTAAAGTCTATTTTATCTGATATGAGTATTGCTACTCCAGCTTTCTTTTGATTTCCATTTGCATGTAATATCTTTTTCCATCCCCTCACTTTCAGTCTGTATGTGTCCCTAGGTCTGAAGTGGGTCTCTTGTAGACAGCATATATATGGGTCTTGGTTTTTGGTTTTGGTTTTGGTTTTTTTTTGCGGTACGCGGACCTCTCACTGTTGTGGCCTCTCCTGTTGCGGAGCTCAGGCTCCAGACGCACAGGCTCAGTGGCCATGGCTCATGGGCCCATCCGCTCCGCGGCATGTGGGATCTTCCCAGACTGGGGCATGAACCCGTGTCCCCTGCATCGGGAGGTGGACTCTCAACCACTGCGCCACCAGGGAAGCCCGGGGTCTTGTTTTTGTATCCATTCAGTGAGCCTGTGTCTTTTGGTTGGAGCATTTAATCCATTCATGTTTAAGGTAATTATCGATATGTATGTTCCTGTTACCATTTTCTTAGTTGTTTTGGGTTTGATTTTGTAGGTCCTTTTCTTCTCTTGTGTTTCCCACTTAGAGAAGTTCCTTTAGCATTTGTTGTAAAGCTGTTTTGGTGGTGCTGAATTCTCTTAGCGTTTGCTTGTCTGTAAAGCTTTTGATTTCTCCATCGAATCTGAATGAGGTCCTTGCTGGGTAGAGTAATCTTGGTTGTAGGTTCTTCCCTTTCATCACTTTAAATACACCATGACACTCCCTTCTGGCTTGTAGAGTTTCTGCTGAGAAATCAGCTGTTAAACTTATGGGAGTTCCCTTGTATGTTATTTGTCATTTTTCCCTTGCTGCTTTCAATAATTTTTGTCTTTAATTTTTGCCAATTTGATTACTATGTGTCTTGGCGTGTTTCTCCTTGTGTTTATCCTGTATGGGACTCTCTGCACTTCCTGGACTTGGGTGGCTATTTCCTTTCCCATGTTAGGGAAGTTTTCGACTATAATCTCTTGAAATATTTTCTTGTGTCCTTTCTCTCTCTCTTCTCCTTCTGGGACCCCTATAATGTGAATGTTGCTGCATTTAATGTTGTCCCAGAGGGCTCTTAGGCTGTCTTCATTTCTTTTCATTCTTTTTTATTTATTCTGTTCCATGGCAGTGAATTCCACCATTCTGTCTTCCTGGTCATTTATCTGTTCTTCTGTCTCAGTTATTCTGCTATTGATTCTTTCCAGTGAATTTTTCTTTTCAGTTATTGTACTGTTCATCTCTGTTTGTTCTTCAATTCTTCTAGGTGTTTGTTCTTTAATTCTTCTAGGTCTTTGTTAAACATTTCTTGCATCTTCTTGATCATTGCCTCCATTCGTTTTCTGAGGTCCTGGATCATCTTCAGTATCTTTATTCTGAACTCTTTTTCTGGAAGGTTGCCTATCTCCACTGCATTTAGTTGTTTTTCTGGGGTTTTATCTTGTTCTTTCATCTGGTACATAGTCGTCTGCCTTTTCATTTTGTCTATCTTTCTGTGAATGTGGTTTTCCTTCCACAGGCTGCAGAATTGTAGTTCTTGCTTCTGCTGTCTGCCCTCTGGTGGATGAGGCTATCTAAGAGGCTTGTGCAAGCTTCCTGATGGGACTGGTGGTGGGTAGAGCTGGGTGTTGCTCTCCTGGGCAGAGCTCAGTAAAACTTTAATCCGCTTGTCTGCCGATGGGTGGGGCTGGGTTTCCTCCCTGTTGGTTGTTTGGCCTGAGGTGACCCAGCACTGGAGCTTACCTGGTGTTTTGGTGAGTCTAATGGAGGACTCTGGGGGGGCTCACGCCAAGGAGTACTTCCCAGAACTTCTGCTGCCACTGTCCTTGTCCCCACTTTGAGCCATAGCCACGCCCCACCTCTGAAGGAGACCCTCCAACACTAGCACGTAGGTCTGGTTCAGTCTCATATGGGGTCACTGCTCCTTCCCCTGGGTCCTGATGTGCACAGTACTTTGTGTGTGCCCTCCAAGAGTGGAGTCTCTGTTTGCCCCAGTCCTGTCGAAGTCCTGCAATCAAATCCTGCTAGCCTTCAAAGTCTGATTCTCTAGGAATTCCTCCTCCCATTGCCGGACCACCAGGTTGGGAAGCCTGACGTGGGGCTCAGAACCTTCACTCCAGTGGGTGGTCTCCTGTGGTATAAGTGCTCTCCAGTTTGTGAGTCACCCACCCAGCCATTATGGGATTTGATTTTGTTGTGATTGTGCCCCTCCTACTGTCTCATTGCAGCTTCTCCTTTGTCTTTGGATGTGGGGTATCTTTTTTGGTGAGTTCCATTGTCTTCCTTTCAATGACTGTTCAGCAGTTAGTTGTGATTCCAGTGCTCTCGCAAGAGGGAGTAAGCACACACATCATTCTACTCCGCCACACTGAACCAATCTCTCTTGTTATTTACTTTTATCTGCTTGTGGTACATTTTTTTCTTTTTGTTGCTTCAGAGATTTTTCATTTGTACAAAATTCAAACCAATCCCCCCAGGAAATCTCCCCTAACACCCCCAAAACCTCAACTTCCTCTGCTCCACTGTGCCAGGACAATATTAGTCCCTAAACCAACTATTACCAGTACTCAGCAAAGCATGAGGTCAGCTCTTTAGCTAGCGAGGTCCCCAGCTCTCCAGAAGGCAGTTTTGCAATGCCCTCACCTTCCCTAAGTATTGTTCCCTCCTTCCTCTAGGTACTTATCTGGCATCTTTTCCAAATAATTACCATGTTCTTCCCAGGGGGGCTTCTGGTGAATTAATTTTCTCTAAAGCATTACAATTACAAAGCCCATGTTCATCCTGGAATCTGATAAATATTCATCTCTCTCCCTCTAGATTATTTCCATTGCTTTACTTTTATTCTTCATACTATATGGAATACCTTTCTCAGGAGAGGGAAGATAGTTTTGAAGTACCATCTCATATGAGTCTTTAATAAATGGTTTCTAATTTGGCATATATATACATATACATATATGTGTGTGTGTGTGTGTGTGTGTGTGTGTGTGTATATATTAGTATTCATGATGCCATCATGTTATGGCTTCAGCAGAGAATTGTGAACACCTGGCTTGTTTCTGCTGCTAAGCTGTGTGCAAGGAGGCATCTAGATATGCCAGGTCCGGAAGTCTGGTACCTGGACCAGGTGCCCATCAGGGTAGGGGAGTCCCTGGAGGAAGCTGGGCCTTACTATGCTGATGGGTGTTACCCTGTCAGCAGCCCAGACAGGGCCAGCCTCAGGGAGTCCAGCCCCCTAAGGGGTGGATGTCTTGGCTGGGTGCAAAGGCACAGCTCCAGAGGGCCAAGGAGCAGCCAGTAGACAGTGATCCCAGCAGGCAGGTGGGGACTCCAAAGAATAGAAGGCATTTCAGAAAGTGCTTTATACATCATAATTAAGCATAGATGAATTATATGTTTTATTCAGAACAATTCCCAGAAGTGAAAGCATTTTTTAACTGACATTTCTGCTTTATCGGACTCTTTCTGTGTTGTAAATTCTCTTAAAGAAGGTAGAAAGGGTACAGCTATGGCTGGGAGCATTTTGTCCTTTGGTCCCAAGACCAATGATTTCTGCATTTATTTGGACATCATAGTTTTCCATTCATTGAAACCTAATCAAATTTTGTGTCTTATTTCTGTAATAGAGTTTTATGTGAGGCTAACCAAGAAAATTTAGACCCTTAAAGAACAGAAAAATATAGTATGTGGAAAATGTGAACATTTGGTCAAGCAGAACTACAGGATGGCATTTGGTGCTTATGTGAGATAACTGTAGGGTAAAACAAATGATTTGCAGCAGGAACCAACCTGGCCCATCAGGCTTGGATCCCCAACCCTGAGCATGAGTCCTCATTCATAGTTGTGTGGCCTTCAGAAAGTGACTTGGGCTCTCTGGTTTTTAGTTTCCCCTTTTAGGGTAAACCCATGTTTGATTGTTTGCTAGTTTGTTGTGCTTTGTTTTAGGAGCCTGGAAGGTACACGGGACAGGCACCAATTCTGCCCTGTTACCAAGGAACACAGGTTTCATCTAGCACTTGGCAGATAGGAGAAACTCAATAAATGATCTGGCCCACACTGTTGGCATTATTTGCTCAGAAGTCTGTTCTATGGTCAGTGGAGATGGCTGTTGATGCTCCACATGGTGCTGCTGTGCTCGACTGGGGCTGGAGGGTCACAGTGGCTTCATTCACACCAGATACTCCCACTGGGGCAGGTAAATGGCCGGGGATTCACCAGGTCTCACTCTCCAGCCAAGTATTTAGACTTCTTACAGACCAGTTGCTTCCAAGAGGGCAAAAGGGGGCATGACTAGGCCTCTTCAGGCCTAGCTGGAAACAGGCAATTCTGCTGAGGCCGATTCTGTCCCATCTGGTGTTAGAGAGGAAAGGCAATGTACTCCAGCCCTTGATGGGAGGAGCAAGCACATGCAGGGAGAAAGGGCTGGATGGCAGCCATCTGCGGCGCCCCATCCCCACCGCCACACACACAGGTGACCCTGAGTTCTGGTATTCCTACATAATTTACATTTTAGACATATGAGAAATGGCCTCATGTGTCTAAAAGCTTGGGAAATTAGGCTTTTGGCTATGTTACTGTATTTGTTTCCTGTTGCTGCTATAACAAATTGGCACAGGGTTAGTGGCAACACAAATTTGTTATCTTACAATTCTGGAAGGCAGAAGTCTGAAATCAGTTTTATTGGACTGAAATCAAGGTGCTGGCAGGCAGGGCTGGTTCCTCCTGGAGGTTCTAGACAAGAATCTATTTCCTTTCCTTTTCCAGCTTTTGGAGACTGCCCAACTTCCTTGGTGCACAGCCCCTTACTCCATCTTCCAAGCCAGAAAAGGCCAGTCCGGACCTCACCCTGCATGTCTCTGACACTGACTCTTCTCCCTCCTTCTCCACTTTAAAGACCCTTGTGATTACACTGGGCCCACAGGATAATGCAGGAGAATCTCCCCAACTCAAGGTCAGCTGGCTAGCAATATTAATTCCATCTGTTGCCTTAATCTCTCCTTGCAGTGAAATATAATATATTCTCAGGCTCCTAGAACTAGGACATGAACATCTTTGGGGGCATTTATCCAGCCTACCAAAGTTATTATTCCTGGTACTTTTTTAAAAAGTTTTTAATCACTTTGGATAAATTTTGTTAAGAAAAAAAATACATTTCCATAAATATCTTTCCTCTGCTCTATCTGCTAAACTTGTTAAACATACACAAAAGTCAGAAACATGGCTCTGAGTGAGGGCTTTAGAGAATCCTCTCTGCAGAATATTCATAAACTTTAGCCTTGGGGAGCAGCGTGAGAAAGGGGGAGGGGGAGATGGTAGGACCTGTTGTGATTGGAGAGTCGAGTGTGGGGAGGTGGAGCTCCCAGAGCCTCATCGTAGGAACAAGCTGGTCCTTCCACCCAATGTCTGTGTGTCCCTCCCAGGCCCAAAGCTAGACACCAATGCACAAAATCTGTAATGCTGGTGGCCAACTCCCTTGTTCCCAGGGCAAGTGTGTCCAGCAGGGGCTTCTGGCAGATGTGCTATTGAGGTACTTTAGAGGCTAAAAATATGATAAATGGAAGAACTAGAAGAGGGCATTTTCTTCATTCAAAGGCACAACATAATTTCCTGAGATTTTATTGATAATCTAAGTGTAGAGGTTGTAGGAGAAATCTAAATGTCTATTCCTTTTGCTTTCCTATTACAAGGGAAGTAGAGAGAAGCCAAATACATCAATCCAAACTTGGCCAACTAAAGAGGTTATCAAAAATAGAATTAAATTATTAGGATGGATCTAGAGACTATCATTCAGAGTGAAGTACGTCAGAAAGAAAAAAATAAATATCATATAATATCACTTATATGTGGAATCTAGAAAAATGGTAGAGATGAACTTATCTGCAAAGCAGAAATAGAGTCACAAATGTAGAGAACAGCCTTATGGTTATGAAGGGGGGAAGGGGAAGTGGGATGAATTGGGAGATTGGGACTGACATATATACACTATTATGTATAAAATAGATAACTAATGAGAATCTACTGTACAGCACAGGGAACTCTACTCAATGCTCTGTGGTGACCTAAATGGGAAGGAAATCTAAAAAAGAGTAGATATATGTATATGTATGACTGATTCACTTTGATGTACAGCAAGAAACTAACACAACATTGTAAAGCAACTATATTCCAATAAAAATTAATAAAAAAGAACTAAATTATTAAACTGCATTAAAAAAAATTAGGGGATAGAAAGTCATAGACCAGCTCATGTTGCAGACAAACCTACTGCATGTCTAGCAGTGGGAACAGAGTATTTGAATGGTTTTTAAAAGGGAGATGGCTACAAAAAACCCTTGCACAGGAACCCTGTCTTCTTACTTCCTGCCTGAAGCTAAGATTTGGCACTCTGTCCCATCTGTTTAGCATAGTTCTTAATAACATGGGTGAGACCACTGACGTTAGTGTGTAAAAACTACACATGGAGTCGGCTTGATGACTGGGGCACCTTCCATGGGAACTTGCCTTTCTAATCCAGGGAGGCAAGGAGGTTTCCCAGAGAGAGGCTGTCAGACCACAGGGACACTTAGGCTCCGTGTGAGCAGCATGCTGGGGATTCAGGGCTCCTAGTCAATCTTTATCATGTTCCATGACGTGGGGCTCTGAGTTTTCATCTGACCTTCCACTGGGAGAGTTTTATGGGGTCAATTGCTAAGCAGCCCACCAGACATCCCAGGCCCAGGCATATGACTCTGAGACTCAGGTGTATCTATCAGCAAACGTGTCCAGCGATCTCTTCTGCTGACCTCCTGCTGACTTTGTCTTTGTTAGCCCTAGCCTGATGTGAGCTGCTCCATCATGATCTGCACACACAGCCCTCCACTGTTGGTGATGCTGAGTTTCCAGTATTCAGAAGAAAGGTCCCTCCATTTGTACTAACGCTAATGTCCTGCTCCAGGGTAGACTGGATGATAAATCAGAAAGAGAAACTACAGGCCTGGGTAACAGAGTTATTATCCCTTCCAATGCCAAATGTAAACCAGATGTTCTCAATCCACAAACATACTCCTTCCATCCTTACTCTTTTCCTGCAGTTCCCAGACTCAGAAACAAGTTACAACCCTATTAACAGGACATTCTCTATTGATAAAGGCGGGGTTGATTATCTAAAATGCTGAAGTGGTCCTTCTATCATTAATTCAATCAAATGACATGAGCAGTTAAGCAAGAGCAGTGACTTAAGTATCAGAAGTTTGAGAATTCTCATCGCAAATCTATTTCTGAGTCCATTTCTTTGTCTATAAAATGAAGATAAATAATCTTGGTCTTGATTGCTTCCTTCAGAGTGATACTATAGGGATTAGTAAGATTATAAAATGAAAGTTTCTTGAAAAATGAAAATGATTATTATAACCTTTATTGCAATATCTACGTGTTACTTACATGTTAGAAGCTCCAATAAAGAAAAAGAAAGAAGAAGTAAAAAATAATTCACCTCCCTGGATTCATGCTCCATGATTGACCAGAGGGCCTGGAACCCAATTATTCTTCAGGAAAACTCCCTGGGTGTCAGAAGTAGGTAAGAATTCCAAGGAAAGGCGCATTCATGATCTGGACATAAACTTCAAGAGACCCTTGCCAGTTATGCTGTAATGCAGTTTATTTGTTAATGCTAAGAAAAAGATTTTTCAAATTGACTAGCTTGACAGTTCCAGCCAAGGTGGTGTAGTCTCATTTCCTCCCAAGTCCTCCCTCTTAAAAATAAAAAATGCTGCACATAATGTAAAAAGTCAATCATAAAAAATTAAACATAGAATTACCTTATGATCCACAATTCCACTTCTTGGCATATAACCAAAAGAATTGAAAGCAAGGTCTCAAATAGATACTTGTACACCCATGTTCGTAGCAGCATCATACACAATAGCCCAAAGGTGGAAGCAACCCAAGTGTCCATCAACAGACGAATGGAAAAACAAAATGTGGTACATACATACAATGGAATATTATTCAGCTTTAAAAAGGAAAGAAATTCTGACACATGCTACAGCACAGATTAACCTTGAAACCAGAGTTTCAGTTTGAGCAGATAGAAAGATCAGAATTTGGATGATGGTGACAGTTGCATATCAATGTGAGTATACTTAATTCTACAGAACTGTACACTTAAAATAGTAAATTTTATGTTATGCATATTTTACAACAATAAAATAAATCAAACATAGGAAGACTCTGAAAGGTGGAAAGCATAAGGCACCTTCCTAGAGATCTTGGGATTTGAAGAACAACACGGCAGTGAGGCCCCTGGGTTTTCTTTACACTTTAGCCAGGGAACTGGAGAAGCCTGCCAGCTGGAGCTACCAACAGGTACAGACAAAGAAGCCCCAAGCAAAGCTTAATGCCCGTGGTTATGGGAATGGGAAAATGGCAACTTGACAGAACAGAGAGGGTTTTTGACAATAACTGTTCTACTTTAGCCAAATAGCAATGGAAAACATCCTCATTCCCCAATCCAACCACAGTGTCCGCAAGGCTGACTGGGAAGCTAGACTTCCACCCCAAACTCATCCGCAGTGAGGCACTGCTAGCATCACCCATCTCCCACCCACCCTTATCCTCATATGGGTATGGCTGATGGGGAGCTGAACATTTACCCTGATCTGGACCTATGACCTACACATAACCAGGATGAGAGCCTTCTAAAAAAAGAAGACAAAATTGGATCCAGAAATTCTCAATACAACACCCCAAACCTCCAGGATACAACAGTACTATAGTCAGTCGTTTAGTCTAGTATTATACTGTATTAGTTTCCTAGGGCTGCCAAAACAAAGTGCCACAAATTGGTGGCTTAACACAATAGAAATTTATTGTCTCCAGTTCTGGAGGCTAGAAGTCTGAAATCAAGATGTCAGCGGGACCATGCTCCCTCTAAAACTTATAGGGGAGAGCCTTCCTTGCCTCTTCCTAGCTTCTTTCTTGCAGTTTGTTGGCCATCCTTGGCATTAGTTGGTGGGCAACTGCAGAACTGAAATCTGCCCTTGTTTTTGCATAGAATTCTCCCTGTGTCTTCCTTCATGTGGCCATCTTCTTGTAAGGGCACCAATCATATTGGATTAGGAGCCCATCCTACTCCAATGTGACTTCATCTTAACTAAGTACATCTGCAACAACCCTATTTCCAAAGAAGTTCACATTCAGAGGTACCGGGGGATTAGGACTCTACCATATATTTTCTGCAGGGGGTAGGACTCAATTCAATCCATAACATGCACCAGTGTCAATTTCACTTTTGATTTTATGTTATAGTTATATAAAGTTCACCATCAGGGAAAGCTGGGTGAAGGGACATGGGACTCTGTACCATTTTGCAACTTCCTATGAGTCTATAATTACATCAAAATAAAAATTCTTAAGAAAATGATTTTGCTTGCTAATCAGAGATCAAGCAGGTGGGGGGGGGGGTCTCACCCCATTTCCCATATTCACTGATGCATTTTGGGGCTTTATATTTTCAACTGGTTTTGACAGGGAATGAATTCTCTCCTGTATTTTTCCTGTGGTTTGCCCCAAATGTTTGCTAAATATATAGCAAATTTTTAAATAAGCTGATGAGCAGCTTTGAGACTGGTGAGATTTCTCTTCTCATTGCAATCCCTCCTAAGAATTTCACAAATAAATCACCAAGACTCCTTAGAAATGATGGCTGGCAATTTCTAAAGCCTGCAGATGGGAGAAGCCACTATAATTCCAAAAAATGTTCATTCCTTTCTAATCTCGAGTTACTGTGGTCTGGGCTTGGAGAAATGGTGACATTTTCTTGACCTTTGTTGGGGAAAGCTTGGGAGATTGTTCCTAATTCCAAGCGGCTGGGTTTTGTGGCTCCTGTAAGTTCCTGGAAATGGTCTGATGGGAACAAGGAACATAGCTTTGTGGAGTAGAGCCCATTGGAGAAAGACCAAACCTTCTCATCTCTCCCTTGCATTCAGGTGGATGGGGCCAGCAGGCTGACCCTGGGGAGGATGAGCTATAGCCCAGAGCCCAGGAGTTATTATCCATACTACGGGCTCAGATCGTGTCTGAAAAATGGGATTCCAGGATGCAGGCCAATCACGAAGTCAGGCAGTAGCAGCTATTAGGAAACCCTGAAAGCTGTGATAGCACCCTGAGCCACACATTTGGGGGGATAGAAGTAGGGGCACTGCATTAGTGTTCTCTTGCTGTGTAACAAATTACCACTAATTTAGCAGCATGAAACAACGTGTTTATTATCTCACAGTTTCTGTAGGTCAGAAGTCTGGGCAGGGTCTCTCTCAAGGTATTGGCTGGGCAACATTCCTTCTGGAGCTCAGGGTCCACTCCCAAACTCATATGGTTGTTGGCTAAATTCAGCTCCTTGCAACTGTAGGACTGTGGTCCCAGCTTTCATGCTAGCTAGAGGTTGTCAGCTAGCGGTTGCTCTCGGCAACTAGAGGTCACACTTAGCTCCCTACCGGGGCCCCCCCATAGGCCCTCTCACAACGTGGCAGCTTACATCCTCAAGGCCAGCAGGAAGATTTTTGTCATGCTTGGCTCTCTTCAGGAAGGGCCCAGTCCCTTTCAAGGGCTCATGTGATTCTCATTTTGATTATTCAAAATCAACATTAGGGATCTTCATCTGCAAACTGACCTTCACCTTCGAAACCTAATCACAGGACATAAATCCATCCCATTAACAGTCTTTCCCCCACTCAAAGGGAGGGGATTATTTGGGATATATACACCAGGGGGTGGAAATCTTGAGGCCTTCTCAGAATTCTACCTACTACAGGTGTGGGACCCTAGGTGGAGGGCTTGAGATGCTGAGTCCAGCACTGGCTGGGGTCCAGGACAGGACAGCTGCAAATTCTCCAGCAGAAGACAGGAAGGAAAACAAGGTACAGCCCAATTCTACATTAAACCAGTGCAGAATGGGACAGGGAAAAGCCTGCAGCACCTCGAGTACTGAGGAAGGTGGATGATATACACAAAGGGCTATTTGGGAACCTAGGGTCCTACAGGTAGCAGAGCATGACTGGACTCTGGGCCGTGCTAGAATTTGACACAGAAGTCACCAAACCTTCTCAGAAAGAAAGGCCAACCATTTTTCAACAATGCTGGTGGAGGAAGGTGCCATAATTCTCAAAAATGTCTACTTCTCTCTACTGTCTACTTAGTGTGGCCTGAAATTGGAGAAATAGTAGCATTTTCTGACCCACACTGGGAAAGACAGATGCTGATACTCTTTGTACCAGTCAGAATTGGCTCAGGCGCAGATGGTGGAGGACGGGGTAGGTTCATCACAGACTCAGATCCTGGGAACTGGGTAAGCCAGCAAGGTCAGAAACAAGCTTCGCTGAAAAGAAACTCTCTCGATCTCACCGATTTGGGGAAGGCTTCTTCCCCCCAGTCCCTGTGGAAAATGATGCACTGAGCTGAGTTACACATGGGCCTGATGTGCTGGGCCAGCAGCACAGAGGAACCGGGAAGCCAGCTGTGGCAGAGGCAAGAGATGGCCGAGGGGACATCTGTACTGGGCTAGAAATCAGCACAGTTAGGAGACTATGATCTCCCCGATCTTAATTTTGTATTTATAAACCAGAGACAATGAATGTTTTAAAACAAAAATGCTCATAAAAGTGGTCAGGAAGCTGTAAACCATCCTACAGTGAAGGTATAACTCTTACTATAATAACCTTCTAACCAATGGGCAGCTTTGGTGACTAGAGATACTTTTCCTTTACATGCAGACAAACTGTCCTGCTGTTCCATTGACCATACAGTATATGTGACTAAACGGAAAGCAAGCCAACGTGGTTTTTTTCACATCCCCCCGCCAAAATATTTAAGGCTGGTAAGTACAGTTTGCTGTCTCTAGGAGTTAAGACGGGTAAGACAAAGGGAAATCCATGTTCAAGGCACAGGTGCCCTCAGGTCTGTGACCTGGCCCTCTGTCTGTCTCCTCTCCATGCCTGTGCCTTTGGGATTTCTCAGCCTATGAAGCAGAGGCTGGGAGGGAGGAGGTCACAGAGGAGAAGCCACAGGCACAGAATGCATGAGCACCAAGGGGCAGAAAAGCGACCTCACAGGAGCAGGATCTGCAGGCCTGGTCCCAGGGCCCAACGCCTCCCACTCCTGTCCCTACTCCTCTGTGTCCTCCAGGAGGAAATGCTCCCAAATTGTTCCTGCTGAAACAAGGCAGCCAGTGCAGACAAGGGGCCACACAGAGGCCTCGGAAGGTGGAGTACAGGCATGGTCTCCAAATCCTGAAATGAACAGGCTGGAACACTGGGGAAAACACAGGATGTGAAAAGGGAAGCTAGCCACGTGGGTTCAGGGTCGCTCTGCTGAATGAATCCTCACTGAGTGGACATGAAATACACCAAAGTCACCTGTGGAGGCCACTAGAGGAAACCACGGGGAATTAAGTCACCACCTGTACTCTTTTGCCTGGGCTGCCATTACAAAATACCTCACACTGGGTGGCTTAAACAACAGAAATTTATTTTCTCACAATTCTGAAGGCTAGAAGTCTGAGGTCAATGTGTTGATAGGTTTAGTTTCTTCCGAGATTGTCTCCCCTTTGCTTGTGGACGACTGTTTTCTCCCTCTGTCCCCACATGGTTTCCCCTGTGTGTCCCTGTCCTTATCTCCTCCTCTTATAAGGACACCAGTCTTAAGGCCCACCCCAGCCTAATGGCCTCGTTTTACCTTAATTGCCTCTTTAAAAGCCCTATTTTCGATATAGTCACATTCTGAGGTACCAGGGGATTAGGACCTTAACATATGAATTTTGGGGAGACAAAATTCAGCCCATAACACAAGCCTAGCCCTGAAAGCACTGAACCTGGATGTACAGCACCAGTCAGCAGATCACCCCACACATGCCCAGGCCCCTTCTCCTCTCTGACACCCAGTGCCCTTCAGAAAATGACAGGAAGCTGCTGGGAAGTGGAGTGTCTCTGGTTACTTGGAGAGGTGATGCTCCAAGGGTCTACGACTGTAACCATGGTAACGTGCATATCAGAGAACTTCATGGAACAATAAGAGAGAAGGAAACCTGGAGGTCAACTTGTAACCATGGTAACGTGCATATCAGAGAACTTCATGGAACAATAAGAGAGAAGGAAACCTGGAGGTCAACTTGCTAAAACACTTAGTGTGGCATGCTCTTGGCCTGATCATTCCTCACAGATGGGACTCTGGGGTGAGAGGCGTGAGATGGAGCCACCACTTAACCAGCTTGCCAAGGAGCAAGGCTATGAGTGGGGCCTCAAATCTGGGACCTCAGAGGCTCCTGCTCTGTCCTCAGATCCTGTGAGTGGAGGCCATCAACAGGCGTGAATGGCTTGCTCCTGTTGGCATTTGGAAATCGTTCTTAAGTTCAAAATAGTGACTTGTACTGAGAATTTTCAACTCAGAAAAGACCGGTGGGAGAGATGACTTGCCCTCCTTAACTGGACGCCCCACAGGTTGTCCTGGTCCTAGACAGAGAGATGCACTGGGTGGAGAAAACACTCAGATGGGGAAGTGTGATGGCTGCACTGAGCCAGAGGGAGGTGACATACGTCAGTAGGGGCTGAGAGCATTGTAGGGACATAATTATTAGGGCCCACCAACCTGGGCAGTAGCCACAGTCTTTCCTCCTGTGGAAGAACCTGGGGCCGGATTAGAAAGACCAGAGAGGCAAAGACATCTGTGCCAAAAGGGAGCAAAGAGGCCACATCTTTTCCTGGGAGGAAGCAGCACAGCCAGTCTGCAGAGCCACAGCTGTGCCAGGAGCACCCACCCTGTCCCCAGGGGAGCACACCCATCACCAGACCATCTGGTCGGAGGAAGACCATCAGAGTGAATCCTGTCCCCAAGCATGTGCCCTGAGAAGTAGTCCCACAGCAAGAGGAATCCCAGAAATGGAGCCTCTCCCGGCTGTGGGATGAAGCCAGGCCTTGCTATGCTCAGACTAATGCCACAGGGGACCTGCAGTGGTATGTCAGCTTGAAGATAATGAAGCCCCCAAAACACCTTGTGTTCTGTGGGCATCTACTGCACGCCTGGACTTGTGAAGAAGAATCAGGCCTGATCCCTGGACCAGCCTGAACGGGGATAGGCAGCACACAGGTGGGCCTCAGTCAGGGTTCTACTGCAAGCAGAACCGCCAGGGCTATGTCCTAGGCATCTATTGCAGGGATGTGGCCGGATGCAGTCCATGGGAGGCTGCTGCTTCTGGGACTGATGCCTGCCGGAGCCTGCAGGCAGGTGGGTGGGGAGGGATGGCAGACATGAAGTGCAGGAAGCAGAGCCTAGCGGGAACCCCTCGTGGTACACTGGCCCAACAAGGACCACCTGGAAGCACTTTGACCTCTAGTGGGAGAGGCTGGAGCGGAGGCGCAGCAGGCCCAGAGAGTTCCGCCAGCAGCTACACCATACTGGCTGGTGAACTGGCCAGTCAGCAACGATGGCCTGCACTGACCTCTAGGCAGGCAGGCTACTCATCTGCTGTGGAGAGCCACAGCTCATACAGAGTGTAGTCCATGCTCTCTTGACACAATTCAGAACAAGAATTCTGGGGAACAATGTTCCAGCTTAGCTATGGTGACATAACATAAATCCATCCAACAGGTACCCGTGACGCAACCTAAAAAACGATCATTTCTCCCAGGAAGACAGAGTCCAGGGACTCTGGGAACACAGCTGTAAGGGATTCAAGTGCCCCTTTAAAATGGGGTCCAGGAGTTAGGAAGCGTCCATTGGAGGTGGTGGCATCTGAGGTAGTTTTGGAAATAAGGTGGGATCCTGGATGTGGGGCTCAGATGCAGCTGGCCCAGTGGATAGGTTCTATGGAGAGACGCTGGCAGCAGCCCAGGACGGAAGCCGGGAGTGGGCAGAAGCGGCCTCAACCTGCAGAGCTCAGAGAGGACTGGGAATGCGGAGATGAGCCTCCTGCTACCTCCCCCAGGGCAAATAACCAGACATAAAAACGGTTTTACAGGCCATGAAATTTCCTACTCCCTTGTGTGAAATTAAAGTCTTTGGACTTGAATCACAGTATCTTTTTTTAAGATCATGTTTCAGATGGTCCATTTTAGGTCTTGAACTCCCCTTGATACTTTACTTTATTTTTCCCCAATTTTTTACTACACTAAGTAAATATTAAAACATAAATGAGGCTCAAATCTCCTTTCATTATTCATCAGCTGTAGCTGGCTTAAAACTTGAGGGGATTATCTTTTGCCTGTAGCCCAAATAAGGTTGAACTTCCCTCTCTTTGTGTTCGCTCCCTCACTACGTCTTTCCTTCCTCCCTCCCTCCTCCTTTCCATTAGTCCTTCCTTAATTTTTCATTTTTTATTGCTTCTTATACCCCTTAAATAAAAAAAATAGCAATAATAAAGGACATCTAACAAAAGAAAAGCATCAGGCACATTGACATTAGACTATCACAAAAAACTCTTTTCAAGCCTGTGTTCCCCCATGGTCCTGTCCATATGCATCCTTAGTTGTACCTGGTGGTCTCAGCAAGGCATAATTTTGTCCTTTGCTTTTTTCACCTGATAATATCATAAAGATGCTTTCCACTTAGCCCAACTGCCTTTCCAGTGATCATGTTATTCTGCTATGTAACAAGCCTATGGTTTCCAGGGAGTGGACTGAAGCCCATTTTGGTGATAGGAAAGCCTTGGCTGGTGTCTGGGTGTTGGGAGCTGTGGAGGAAGGTGCTTTAGCCTGATTGTGAGCTGCAGAGAGCTGCCCTTTTGGTCCTTGTGGGCAGTGATGGCCAGGTCCAGGAGAGTTCCTTTGCATTTCAGGTACCAGCCTATTAACGTGCTTGAAGTGACTTGAATTATCTCTAAAGGGATGCAGAGCAGGGAGAGTGGAGACTGAGGTGGTATGGGGCATTTCCCTAATCACATCTCATCCCCTCTATCAGAGCCCTGGGACAGCCCCTATCTCCCCCTGCACCTCCTTCCTGGAGTAGCTCACCACGATCTGCAAGGTAGAGAAGAGATTTTTAGTGCTCCTCATAAGGAAGACCTTGAGGGAGAGTCATGCACAAAGGAAGGAAAGCAAAACAATATTTTGCCATTAAATATTGCACCTAAAACCAAATCCATAGTTTATAATATGCCCCTTTAAAATGCTATGCCTGGAACAAAAAAAGACATGAAACATATAGAAAACAAAAAAGTAAAATGGCAGATACAAATCCAACTATATCAATAATATTAAATGTGAATGATTAAATCATCCAATCAAAGGGCCAAGATTGTCAGATTGGATAAAAATAAAACAAGATGAAATTATATGTCTGTAAGAGACATACTTTAGATCCAAAGATACAAATGGACTGAAGATAGAAGAATTGAAAAGATATACCATACCAATAGCAACTAAAAGAAAACCGTAGTGACTATATTGATATCAGACAAAATAGACTTGAAAACAAAAAAATTCATAAGAAAAAAGAGATGCATTTTATAATTATAAGAAGATACATCAGGGCATGTTTGTCCCTGAAAGCCTACTTAAACAGAGCTGGCACTTACTGTGTGCTCTCTGTGCACCAGCTCCTCAGTCTGCTTAAACTGCACATTGTGTTTGATCTACACAATACCCCATGAGAAGCCAAGGCAGCTTGCAGGGTGTGGGGCAGGGCCAGGAAGGCAGGGAGTGTGACAGGAAGCCTATGCTCTTTATCACCACCCCTCACTTCTGATTCAAACCCTACCAAGGGGGCTTCCCTGGTGGCACAGTGGTTGAGAGTCCGCCTGCCGATGTAGGGGACACAGGTTCGTGCCCCGGTCCGGGAAGATCCCACATGCCGCAGAGCGGGTGGGCCCATGAGCCATGGCCTCTGAGCCTGCGCATCCGGAGCCTGTGCTCCGCAACGGGAGAGGCCACAACAGTGAGAGGCCCGTGTACTGCAAAAAACAAAACAAAACCCTACCAAGGTACCAGCTATCCAGGAGCCTCCCTCCAGTCTCCCGCGACAACCTACGTGAAACCAAAACAGAATGCAGATAGGTAAGCTTGAGGGACTTTTATTTGAGATCACTCTTGTATTCTGAATGTGCAACACCATATGCTGTTAAAGGCTGAGTTTCCATGAGCAGCTGTTTGAAGGCTCTTCAGCCCCCAGGTAAACAAGTTGATACCTGGAATTCAACTACGTGGCTGCACCATTTAATTCCTCTATTCTTCCTTTCCCTACAAGTGACCTCTGGGCCTAGAGCCATGCGGACGAGTCGTAGTGCACTGAATGTGTCCAGGGTGACTAACGACTTGGGACATTTGAGAACATTTCTGGATTGTTTACATTAAGAGAACATGTATTTTATTTCATAACACAGAACTGACATTTGACATGTTGAGTCAACGTAAGTCACTGTTGAAGTCCCTGAATTATAGCAGGCAAGTAATTAGTCCCCAGAGGCCTGTTGTTTCAACAATTTTCATTTATCTTCTTTCAGATGACAACGTGGTTTGTTTTCTTTTTTAAATCTTAGTACCCACAAATGCCACCCCATCCCCCATGGCACCCTCCCACACACACATGCCCAACACTTGTCCATCTCCAGGTTCAGGTGAGACTATGTGGTGATCACTGACCCTCAACTCAGAGCTTTAGCTTTGCTGGCTCTCCTGCTCCTGAAATTCTCAGAGGGTCAGATTCCCCGAATGGACACCTTGATTTTATTCACTGATAATACTAACTCCACTTCACATTCTAGCTTAAAGTGGTGTTGTCGCTGATCATCCACATACTTTAACTTATATAAAGAGAAAAATGACATTTTTACCAGATTAGAGTGCAAGGCAGAGGCCAACCTCAGGGTCACATATACAGCAGTACAACTTTCCTATTTATGCAAAAAGGAAACCAACTTTTCCCTGTTCAGGTTGTAAAAGCTCAAGACACCACGGAAGGGGACAGGGATTTGCCTTGCTGATTCCCAGAACAGGAGGTGCTTTCATTTCCAATCTAAACAGCAAGTTCTACTTTTTTAATGGGCTTAGGTTAAAATTACTGATAAATATTACAGGAACATTAAAACCTCAAGATACGGTTGCATTTTTAAGACTCGGGGACATTTAAATGGAATAAAGTAACCATTTGCTATTTTTTAAGATTTGGGTTTATTTGAAGGAGAGCAAAATATAGTCACTGATTTTGATTTTTCCATACAATAAATTTTCCAATTCAGACATATTGAAGACAAGCACAGTTTAAAACAACATAAATTCTGCATTAAAGAGTATTTTAAGCATTTTAAGTATTTCCAAGTTCACATAGTAACTCAAACCAGGTTGGCAAAATGTTTCCTTTGTTAGAACAAAGAGGACTTTACTGGTGATTTGTGGAGAGTTTTGGGTTTGGAGCAGAGAGAAGTTACTCAGATTCTGAGGTGGTTTCTGACAGAAAGAAACAGGGAGAACTTACTGCTGGAGCTGACATTTTAATTAAGCAGGACATGTGCTTAACAGGAAGGTCATTCCCGATGAAGAGTGACGTTAAAAAAGACACAGAAACAGACCGTGGGTAGATTCAGAGAAGGGTGGGATTTTGCACTTGGTGAGTGTATAGAAGGGAAGGTAGAGATGAAACAAGAAAGAAGGTTGGATGAGGTCATCTTCTTATGCTGGCTCTGATATTGTTAGAAGCACCTTCAAGAAAGGACCCATGTAGGAAAAATATTTAATGAACACTATCTTGACCTGTGGCCATTCCAAGAGTTCAACTTTCTTTTTCCCTTGGAAGTTATGAGACACTCGAGGTGCATATCTGAGACAACACAGGCAGAGGAAGTGGAACTGGGCCTTGGACTAGAGCACACCTGAGCTAGAATCCCAGATCAGGTACTGAACCCTACGAGTGGTTCTGGGGTGGGCCACTGAGTCGGAGATGCTAGGGATTGAAATATGCTCAGGGCGGATCTGAAGAGAGGGAAGGCGGCCAGAAGCGAGTGATAAGTAAATGCACTGATATGTCCAGGTGAGACCTGACCCACACTGGCTTCCCTGGGACCAGCTCTCAAGATGGAAGGAGCTGTCAACTGAGGCAGAGGAGGTCAGCCCTTCAAAGTGGGTAAAAGCAGGTGTCCCTGGTTGACTGACCACTGAGGGACCAGAGTTACAAGACAGAGAGAGCAGGACCAAGCCTATAGCCCAGTGCAGCTGTTGGAAGATGCCACACGGCTAGGAGCCACAGAGGTGTAGGGGCCTCATCAGAAGGTCCACGTGCAGACCGAGGCTGCTCCCAGACCAGCAGTGAGCTTGGCCAGGCTGGGAAACTCAAGTACTTGAGAGTCTCAGATGTCCTCTGACATCCAAGACAGTTATCACCCGCAGAAGTCTGCCTCAGTGCATTCTCTGTTGTTCTCTTACCGTGAACTTCATCAAGAAGAGAGAGAAAGGAAATTCCCCACCCATCCCAAAGAACTCTCAGACTGAAGGCCGAGACATGCTTGAGCTGCACCCACACCCTCCAATTTATAACCTGTTGTAAAAAGGGCCTGATGGTGAGTATTAAGCACACTACTAGGAAACGCTGGATGTTAAATAAGGAAGACCACTCATCAGATCCATTGTCACAACCTTTCCCTTTGACTCCACATCATATTCCAAACATAGTTTAGCCTCGTGGTTACATGTTGTGCACAGGGGTGCAAGTAGGTATATGAGTGCAGTCATTCATTTCATTCTGTTTTTCAGGACTTGAGATAGGATTAAAAAGCTATTAAATTCAAAACACAGGCTAGGATGTCAAACTATGATACTCATCTGGATGTTTCTGGCCTCCATGGATTTGGAGGGCTCTCGAGATATGTCACTTCTTATAGCCAACCTTGAGTTGGGCTTCTCCCAACAGCATTTAGCTTTATCATCATAAATTATCTCCCTCACAATATTTCTGTGCATTCATAGCTCCGTTTGTCTCCCATAAATCAACTGCAGGCCTGTTTAATTATCCCTCAGCAATTTTAAACAACCAACATTTTTAATGAGGCAGAGAATGCATAAGGCCAGCAAATAGAGTTTTAAGGGTCTATTGTGGGTCACTCTGTGTATATTTTTCAAAGTCAGGCGTTCCTGAGATAAGTCACATATTACCCAGATCTCAAGGCTTGGCCAAGTTTCTTTCCCACTGCATGACCAATGAGACTCTTGGCCATCGGCAGGCTGCTTTTTGTCAATGACTTTGAAGTGTGTCAGTTACTGTAAACACACATGATGAATGAGTGTTATGGTTATGTGAGGAATTCAGTCACCTTGGCTCAGGCCGAGAAAGTGGCAGAGCTATGGATAGCTAAACCAAAGGACCATGCCTACCACTAGAGCCAGGCCATTGATGGAGTATCATTAACATTGAGACTGCTTCCTAAAATCCAGAAATTTCTCCACCTGGTTTTTACAGTCAGTGCGATGGCTTAGTGAACTAGCACCTAATCCCCTCTCATGGGAAACATCCTTAGTGATTTTGCTAGAAGATGGACCCAGCTTCGCTGGCCCACCTCAATGAGGGCAGACCCTCACCTGTTGGCCTTCATCTCCCATAGGCCGCGGGATGTTCTCAGGTGAGTGGCTCCAGTTAGCTCTGCCCCACGATGGACATGGCCTGTGGGGATATCGCTCAGCCAGGCTGCAGGTGAGGCTGCTGTGTTTGTGCAAAGCTGAGTGCCTGGGTCCAGTCTGTGGACCATGCTAGACCCAAAGGCCAGTCTTTGCTGTTAGGTGGCCAGTCCAGAACCCAGGGGATGGGCAAGGCTGGGCAGGGAAGAGAGGAGGTAAAAGAGAAGTTGCAGTTGGGTACCAGGACCAAGAGGAGAAAGGCACAAGGGAACAAATAGATTCCTATTTCCTCCCAAATTCCTGAGGGCGTTTCTGGAAATCTTTTTTTTTCCCAGGACATTCTTAAGACCACAGAAATGGGAGTAATTTTAAGAAGACAGAGTCTGCCCCCTGCCCTAGCAAACTTCTATCCCCACCGCTGCCCTCTGCTCTCCTCCTCCCCCTTCTTTTCCATCTCTTCACGTGCCCAGACACCGTGCTGAGCTCTGCACATGAAGCATCTCAAAATAACCCATTTTACAGATGAGGAAACCGATGGCTCAAGGTCTTAACCAACATGCCCAAAGGCACCCTCCCCCTCACAGAGCTAGATTCAGACCCCATTCCAGGACTATTCTGGAGCCCAGTTTTGTTGCACCCAAGGCCACTGGCCCCTGCCCTGGAGTGAAGAACGGGAGATCTGAACTGTCAGAGCATGTCTCTGTCTGCATGCCTCAGCTGACCTTTCTGAACCTCAACCTCAACAGGAGAATAATTAAGCAGAAAGCCTAGCAGACTAGTTAGGAACTCGAGCTCCAAAAACAAACGCAATCAGCTAGGGTCTCGCTATACAATCTAGAGAAATAGACCCAAGCACTCTGCATCTCAGGTAAGTCATCTTCCAGGTGGGAATCATGGCAGAACCTTGCCCAGAGAGGCTATAAAAATGGCCTGGGTGAAATATTTAGAAGAGAGGCTGGCTCTAAAAGTTGGCTGCTATCAGTAATCATTCCTTCAGGTCTACTCTGTCCCATTTCTTCCTTCATTCTCCTTGCAAGAGAACTGCATAGAGCTTGGGATTTCTGTCCATTTAGAGCAGTTACTGAATAAGTCACAGCTGTTTACTCAAGGCCCAAGGATACTGTGACAAGTTAGAAGCCTGCACAGGACAGGAATCCAGGAAATTGTTATTCTGATCTTCAATGCACGTTTTCTTGCCAAGCTAAGTAACCTTTGTAGGCCCTGTAATATGTTAACATTTAGAGATAGAGTTTATGAACTGCTCTAATCCACTTTTGGTAAGGCCCATTACCTCCAAATACAGAGTCAAGGTTCCAATTAAAGATTTCCATTAGAGAATAACTGTTATTTGCCAAACCAGAAGGAGAAAAGAACAATTTCTCATAGTTTTAAAGTTTATCTTCCTGAAAATGGCAGTCTCCTCACAGCACTCACAGGCACGCAGTCCACTCATCCAACATTTCAGAGCATCGACTCTAAAATGGAGAGTATTCTGGAAGCCTGGGCAAGACAGTGCCTCCTCCCTAAGGGATCTCAGATGCTAAATGGGACATACACACACACACACAAATAGTTACTCTGGTACCCTGACGTCTGAAGCCAAGGTATGACTGAAGTTTTAGAAGCAAAAAATAAAGACCCCAATTTCTTTGGTCTTGGAAGCTCATAAAAGACTTATTAGGAGAAGCTGTTTTCACCAGGTTTTCAAGTTTGTTCACAGTTTTGCTGGACAGCAAAGGCAGAGAAACATTCTAGGCCAAGTTGAATGCATGTGCATTCAAGACACATAGATTGAGAATTGTGTGGGCTCTTGGTGATGCTGAGGCACTGTGAGTACCTGTGTCCCAGAGATAGAAGGATGGGGTGCAGAGATAAGGGTGGGAAAGTGTCCTGAATGCCATGTTACTGTTAGGAATTTTTTCTGACGAGTGTCCATTACAACTCTCTGTAAAACATTTATGCCTGCATTTCTGGGCTTTCAGAGTCACATAGGGAGCCATGGACAGAACAGGCAGGGCAGGATGCCACCCTTGGATGCTGAGCTGCCTGGCCATGGACCACACTCATGCTTCTCAGTGGCTGTGGCTATGCCACCCTCTTTGGTATTGCTGCCTTTAGGAGAATGTTGGGGTATCTTCGTTTGCTCTTTCCCAATTTCTTTGATTTTACCTTCACTCCTGACTGTAGGCTGTTTCCTGAAGCTCCCTTACTAATCAGTCAGGCAAGACTCTCCTTGTCGTACCCAGTGATATTTGTTAAGGAGTAAATTTCTTTTCTGAGTTCCCTGACCCCCTCAAAATTCTAGGATGATGGGAATTCCTAATAAGCTAAGGTTTCCAGGACAGCAGAGGTGGAAACACAGGGCACGGCTTCACAGCACCTTCCTCACACTGAGCTGGCTGTCCAGAGAAGCAGGATGAAGACAGCTCCTCTGACTCCTTTTACTCTGATCTTTCCAACAGAGAAACTATTCATGGCAGCCCCTCTGCACAGGGACAGACAGAACCAGAGGAAATATAAATGGGGCTCAGTTCCATTTTGAGATGGGAAATGGGGACACAGGGGCTCTGTCCATTGCGATGCCCCTTGACTTCTGGAAACAGGGAGTGGTCCCCACCCAGCTCAGCTGGATGAGCTACTCTCAGAGCAGCTGGGAGCCCTTAGGGACATTCTCAGTGTCATCCTGCTGCTCCCCAGGCCAGAGCACCATGCTGTTCTTTAGAAGGACTCTGCAGGCTGTTCAGTGGGAGAGGAGATGCCTCATGGGGACTGCTCTCTGCTGGGCACTGAGTGTCTGTGCCCTGGGATGAGAAGCCTGAGGCTTTGTCAAGCTCTGTCACCCAAAATAACTATGAGGCCACTTTGTGGCTCAGATGTTCTTATCTACTGCATGAAAATAACGTACCTTGAACAATGCATTTGTGTCTTTAACACTCACTTATTGAGTACCTGTGGTACCTGCCCTTAAGGTCACAGTTGGATAGAAATAAAGATAAAGAGTTCCAGTACAGTCTAATATATGCAGTACCAGGTATGTCCACAAGATAGGGTTTATTACAAAGGGGCAGAGGGATTCCCTTCAGGCAAGCTGGGGAGTAAAGAGGGAAGCTGAATAAGCCTCCTCATTGAGATGATGCATAAACAGGCTCCAGACATCCTAGTAGGAATTCTCCAGGCAAAGACTGTCCATGCAGAGTAATTCCAGTAGAGTGAATCGGTACTTTATTTTCCAGACATAGGAATCTTGGAGACTGAAAGGGGCTGTTGTTAATAATCATGCTTGACTGATGGACATAAACCAGTTCTGTCCTGGGCCATTTGGGACATATGTTCACCCTACATCTAGGCAGCGAACACAGACTTGGAGGCTTGAATTAGCATCTATCGGATTTGGGCTATGAGTAAGAGAAAAACCTTGCTAAATTCAAAAGACTAGAGTCCAAGGAGGCCTCCAGATGAGGTGCCACTTAGCAGCTTCATGCTTCCACTAAGGGCCCACGTGCCTTCACTGTGTTTTTCTGTCCTCACTGTCAATTTCATCCCGGGGCTGTCCCTCTAGTAGTGTCAAGATAGCGACCAGTGACAATAGAGCCGAGGGCTTTGTTATTCACACCCAGCAAAACAGAGAGGAAGTAAAACTCCTCCCCAAACTCACCTTCCATTCAATCTGTCTGTCCTCTCTGGCCCACTTATGGAGCAGGGGGACATCATATGTAAAGAGATTTGAAGGCAAGCAGCTCTCCTTGAAGGAGCTGGGGAGGGTGGTGATCAGATGTGGTTCTATGAGGAGAGTAGGGAGGGGAATAGGCACAGGATAGGCTATCAGTAGTGCCTGCAGCAAGGACAATTCCGGATTGCCGACGCCTAAGGTAGAGAGATGTGATGGGGAAAGAGATGTGATGCGGAAACAAATTCTGAAGGATCTTGTCTGCTTTGTGAGTTAATGGGATGCCATGGTGGATTTTTTTATTTTTATTTTTTTAAATTAGTTTCTGCTTTATAACAAAGTGAATCAGTTATACATATACATCTGTTCCCATATCCCTTCCCTCTTGCATCTCCCTCCCTCCCACCCTCCCTATCCCACCCCTCCAGGCAGTCACAAAGCACCGAGCTGATCTCCCTGTGCTATGCCGCTGCTTCGCACTAGCTATCTACCTTACGTTTGGTAGTGTATATATGTCCATGCCTCTCTCTCGCTTTGTCACAGCTTACCCTTCCCCCTCCCCATATCCTCAAGTCCATTCTCAAGTAGGTCTGTGTTTTTATTCCTGTTTTACCCCTAGGTACTACATGACATTTTTTTCCCCTTAGATTCCATATATATGTGTTAGCATACGGTATTTGTCTTTCTCTTTCTGACTTACTTCACTTTGTATGACAGACTCTAGGTCTATCCACCTCATTACAAATAGCTCAATTTTGTTTCTTTTTATGGCTGAGTAATATTCCATTGTATATATGTGCATTTTACAATAAGTTTTGTACTTGTGGAAAACTCACCCTTAAGATGGTGTGGTGGGTGAACTAGCAAAGGGCAGATTATAGGAAAGGAGTCACAGCCAAGCTATGGCAGCAATTCGGGTGAAAGATAATGTGACAGTAACATTGGAAGTGAGGAGGAGAGAGAAAGGAGAGATAACCACAGATACCGCCTACACCTGAAAGATCACATGGGGGGATTCAAGAGCAACCTCTAGAATTCTGGATCAGGGAGCTGGGTAGGCACCCTACCATTAACAAAATTACAGAATTCAGAAAGATGAGTATGTTTCTTTGGTGTGAGAGGCTACAGATGAATATGGAGTTTGAGACAAGTTGAGCTTAAAGTCCCTTTGGAGTATGTGAGGAGACAGAGCTAGAGTTCATGAGAGAGTCGGGGCTAAGGATATGCTTCTGAGAGTCATCAGCTTGGAGATGGTACTTAGAATCTTAGGATCCCAAGGCTGAGGTGGTTAAGGATGGCGAGGGGGAGCAACAGTATTTACTGGCTGGTTCTGTCTCCTTGGTCATCAGCTAAGAGTCAGGGGGTAGTACTAAAGCTAAGGATCTGGAAAAGCTCTGAAATAGTCTTTTAAGGAGCTGGGAGAAGGATTTTCCTCATGGCAGGATCTTGTGAGAGCTTAAAGTCAATCAACTTCAAACAGAACTGGAACCAAAACCTTCTGGGGTATGTGTCTTCATCCATGGACCAAGGTCTCTGTATCTAGGTTAATGGCTCTCTGCTCTGGGCTCTCAGATCTGGATTTACACCTACCTCTATCATAACACCTACAGAGTGGGAATGTTTTCTGGGTATCTGCTTCATTGCACTGTGGACACCTTGGGGCTGGGGAATAAATATCCTTTCCCCACCTCCATATCCCTGTAGTAAGAAGGTGGCTGTGCACATGGTAGATGTTTGATAAATATTTAATGCTTGAATGAACAACAGAATAGATGCCCAAATTAAGGGTCATGTTAAGTCCTAGACTGCCTTGTAGACTTGGCTTTCTTGCCACACAATTCCCAAGGCCATTATTGCCTTTGTTTGTGGCTATGTGGAAGGGCACAAATCCAGGGGCTCAGAAAGCATCCCCTGATCACAGGGGTGCTAAGGTAACAAGTCTCCTCCCCTGCCCTGCCCGGCCTGGCATGTCTCTAATCACAGGCTTAGAAAAAAGGCCAACGTCCTACAGAGATCATGGCCCTGATAAAGTCTGACTCCAAATCTGAGAGGTCTCAGTCTAAGCACAGCTGCTGCTTCATTTCCAGTCAGAGTGGGAGGCCCAAGGTGACCTTGAGCAATGCCAGGGCTCAGGAATGCAGACACAGTGAGTAGGATTCTGTCTTGCACAATGTGGGGGCATTTGGAAATCTGAAAACTACCTTTCTTTCTCCCTGGATGACTCCAAACTCTCTGAGAACTTTAACAAAGAGCATCAAATTCCTTCATGTGGCATCAAGGCTCTTCGTGGCCACACCTCTGATTACCACCAGGCTTATCTCCAGGACTCCCTGTTTCCTATGGCTCAAGCCCAAGGAGACCATTCTCGTGCCTCCTCCAGGATTTTCCACATGATGTGCCTGACCTAGAATCCTTCTGCACTTGGCTCAATGGTGGTATCCTCAAGGAAGACCCCTGCAGTCTGGGCCAGGTGGCTGCCCGCAGAATTCCCCTACTCGCAGTGCTGCCTGTGAGACTACAAGCTCCTTGGGAATAGCTTCCTTGTCATGCTTCATATGCACTTTGTATGTACTTAACCAACATTAAAGAACAATGAACAGATAAAAGAATGGTCCTCCGAGATACAGAGAGCCCTTAGCCCTGGGTTCAATTTCCAGATTCCAGGGATTCCCTTCATCCTCCAATCTTAAGACTGGACCCTCCAGTCTTAAGGGTCTAGGCATGGGTAAATGGTTCACTGATGGTAAATGCATCCCAATAAAACAGAATCAGCATAGTGCAATGCAGAGAGCACTTAAATAGCACCAAAAGACCTGGCTTTACTACTCATGAGTCATGTGACCACTGGCAGGTCACATGACCTCTTTGAGCCTCTATTCCCTCCTCCGTGTAAAGGGGTTATTGTACATTGCTGTAAGGGAAGTGCCCAGCACACACCTTCTTATAATGGACTTTGTCCAAGACACTCTACATCATCCAGCACTGAAGGCTAAAGCCTCCTCTGGAGGGGTCTAAACCTCAGCAAAGACACAGGTCAAGTTCGCCTTATTGACACAGCTGAAATTGGAATGTGGCAGCCCTCCCATTCTATCCCCAAATGGGCCCTAAGTGGGCCAAGATCATAATATGTTTGGGGATATATCAATAGAAGTATTGTCATTTGAAGGATCCTGGAGTGAGGCATTTCTCCTTCGGGGAGGCCTAGGGTGAGGGTACTCTCTGTTTGGAGGGATCCTGGACTGGGGCACATTTCCTGGGGGCTTCAGTGGGTCACTCTTCCTTCAGGAACTGTGGAGTAAAATAGCCTTTAGATGTAACGCATTGTCACAGACGTCTCATCGTCACAGATGAAGGACACCTCATGGAAATTACTCTACCAAGGCCACTGTTATGGGTTGAATTATGTTCTCCAAAAAGATATACTGAAGTCCTACTTCCAGACCTTATTTGGAAATAGGATCTTTGCAGATGTATCAAATTAAGATGAGGTCATTAGGGTGGGCTCTAATCCAATGATTAGTTAACTAATAAGAAGAGGAAAAAAAGACAGACACAGACAGGGAGAGAATGCCAAGTGACTACAGAGGCAGAGACTGGGGTTATGCTCCACAGGCCAAGGAATACATGGGGCTACCAGAAGCTGGAAGAAGCAAGGAAAGATCTTCTGCTAAAGACTTTGGAGAGAGCATGGCCCTATAAACACCTTGATTTCTGTCTTTTGGCCTCCAGAACTGTGAGAGAATCCATTTTTTATTGTCTCAAGCCACCATATTGTGGGACATTGTTACAGTAGCCCTAGGAAACTAATACAGTCACCTACAAGTACATAGAATGTTCTGCCCTGTCAATGCTTGAGCCTGCTCTGTTTGACAAGGTGAGCCAGCCCTGCTTAAACTGCCCTGTCCTTTGAGGCAGAACTCTGTTCACCTTTTCTCTCCACCTGCCCCCAGCTCCTTCTCTGCCATGCCCCTGCTCCCCTCCATGTCCCCTCAGATGCAGCCTCTCCCTAGAGATCTGTTCTAGCTTAATTAACATACACACCACTGTCGCAGCTAAGAACATGTTAGGGGTATGAGCCATTTTTTTAAAATAATATTTTTGTTCCTCTCATTGTTTAGTCCACCAACAAATATTTGTTAAGCACATGCTATGCAACAGACATTGTTCCAAGTCCCTGGGATTCTGCATGAATAAAGATGACTCATGAAACTTTTGTTCTAGTGACTGTGGTGGGGAAGGGGAGGTGGAAGGAGAAGGGGTTTGTCAGGAAAGAGAAAACAAACAAATTAAAGGACAAGATAATTTCTAGTCATAAGAAGTACTACAAAAAGATAAAATGAAATCTCAGGTTACAGAGAGTGGGATGAATTAGGAAAGTTCTTTCTGATGAGGGGAACTTTAACCTTTGATCTGAACAACAGGGGCATTTGGGGAGGTCTTCTCCAGGCAGAGAGAATTGTTTCTGCAAAGGCCCTGAGGGAAGAATAAGGAAGGAAGAGAAAGAAGTCCAATGGACCAGAGAAAATAGGCTGAGGGGAGAATTTAAGGACATGCATTTGGAGAAGTAAGTATCTGTACTATTTTCTGTTGCTTTTTATTTATTTTTTTTTAATTTTTTTTTTTTTGCTGTACGCGGGCCTCTCACTGCTATGGCTTCTCCCGTTGCGGAGTACAGGCTCCAGTTGCACAGGCCCAGCAGCCATGGCTCACGGGCCCAGCCGCTCCGCGGTATGTGGGATCCTCCCGGACCAGGGCACGAACCTGTGTCCACTGCATCGGCAGGCGGACTCTCAACCACTGCGCCACCAGGGAAGCCCTTTTTATTATTTTTAATTACGAAAAACAAAAACAGAAATTTTAATCTGCAGGAAAAAAAATTTTAAAATCAGCTTTGCTGATCTCCCCAGGGTTGACAGTTAGAACAATTTGGGGGATGTTACCCCCAAATGGTTTGCAAAGTGTGGTCCCTGGACCAGCAACACCATTATCACTTAGCAAGTTGTTAGATGTGCAGATTTTTGTCCCCAACTCAGACTAACTGAATCAGAAGCTCTGGGGGTGGAGCTCTGCAATCTGTGTGTTAAAGATTCCTCCAGGTGATTCTGTTGTATACCCAAGTGTGAGAAGCACCGTGACTGTTTCTGTCAGGGCTCCATTAACTACAGCTGGGTTGCATGTTGGACTAGTACGCAGAGAGAGGCTGGAACTTCAAATATACCTCACAACGGAGGTTAGACATTCACTGACCAACAGACCAGCTATAGGAAGTGATACAGGCAAGACCACAGGAGACAGTCACAGCAAGTTGGTGAAACACACAAAGCAGATGAGATCCAGCAAACAAGACCTTCAGGTACAAGTACGAGAGAACTTCATGCACTTGAACAGCTGGCAGTGAGCATCAAGGAAAGCTTGTCATTAATAGTAGGGTCCAGCCAGGGAATGATCCAGCCAGTTCATGCAGATCTATAACAAGGACACCAGGAAAGACAGAATATCTCCCCAGGGTATAGATGCTCTGAGGAACAGCAGTCTTCCATGGCAATATTCAAATGCAGAGAAAATGCCTTAGCTGGATTATCAGAATCAGGGCTAGACTAGCAGCAAAGCCAGCGCCAGGCCCCTTTGTGTTGGGCAGAACTTCCCACCGTCTTCTCGCCTTACCTCAAGACTGGCTATCAGACCCTGTGAGCCTTTGAGGCAAGGTGTTTCTTTTCTATCCTAAAATAGTAGCCCTTTCTAGTGCCACTGTGCTTTTACACACACCTCTTGACTGTTTAGCCCAATCATCTCTGCAGAAGCTGGGAGCAATTTGTGAGGTCTCTCCCGTAGCACCTCTGAGCTTCCCAATAGCTCCCCCTGTCTCAAAGGTCATCAACAGCAGGAAATTAACAGACTTATCAAAGGCTCTGGAAAGTCTTTGTGAAATGACATGATTTGGAGTATAGACACTTGGTTCATTAGAGATTTCTCTAGGCCCCCAGGCAGAATGTTTTACTATAATTACTCATAGCTTTGACAAGCTTCCAGTCAGCTTTGAATCTGAAAATTAGAAGGCATGAAATAGGGTAACTATGGGCACATAGGCTGCCAAAATAAAAAAAAATTTAACAGCTGACTGGTCAAAGTTAAGGGAAGAAATTTTAAAACTATAAAATTCAAGCTAAAAAGTTCTGAGACCATATTATGCAGGAGAAAAATGTCTTCTAAAACATTCAGTAGTGGAATTGTGTTATAATGGTTTTTGAAAGATCAAGAAGATGGTAGATTATGATCCACCTCCAGTGTTTAAAACGTGTGGAGACAGAGGACATGCAAAATGGTATCATAATGAACTCAGTAGATCCTCTCTCCAGCAAAAAAAAACATTTAGATGCAGAAAGTTATATAAAACAATTATTTAAAGTCTCTGGGGATTGTCCTAATGGCATAATATGGGAAAACATTCATTCAAGAAAATCTATTAAATTTCAATACTAACAGTGAGAGTCCGTAGCATTTGAACCACAGCCAATCTCCCATCCTCACCCACAGCCCAGTGTCATGGAAACTCTATCCTAGGTGGGCATGGCCAAGGACAAGGGTCTCCCTCTCCCTCAAGATCCCAATCTAGGGTTGTGATTTCATCTCAGCATGGGGAAGTTCTCAGCAAATCTCATCCTCTCACCAGCTTCATGTTATAGGAGTTCTAATCCAGGCAGACATGCCCAAGAGGACTGGGGCTCCCTTCCCCCAATGAGCCTTCATTCATAAGGCCAAGAATACTGGGCTTGACCACCCCTGCCCCAAATAGCTTGTAGGATTGAGGTTCAGTACCAGGAGAAGCAAGAGGAGAAGACCTCTCACTCACAGAGAGGGGTGTCACCAGGAGAAGAGGGCCACTGTCCCCAATCCAACCTCTGATTTAGTGGCATAGAGGTTCTTCCTAGGGAGAGAAGCAAGTTTTAAGAAGAGTGAGGTCCTCATACCCCCTTAAAGGGACTGACTTTATTTATAACATAGTTTGGGGAGATCATGACTAAGGACACTTTAAAAGCAGTGGAGATCTTGGTGGTGAATTGGAAAAGCCTGGTGGTTTTACTATGCTAGTAGTAGCAAGCAGCATGCTATAACAGCTAGAAATTTAACAGAGACAACTAGGGAAAGAGACAGCTAAAAAGAGCCCTCCTGGAGTCAGAGTAAGAAACAAAGACTGGGCACACCCTGCTCCATGACTTTAATTTATCAGACTATGGAGCAATTTATATCAAGCTATTGTCAAAAACAATAGAGCAAACAGCTAGCAACTAGTAGAGGCTAACATCTAGGTGAGAAACCAACAAAAGCAAAGGAGCCAGAAGCTTAAGAGGCAGATCAGGGAAAGACAGATTCAAAGAGTACACAAATAAGCCACAGACATCTCTGGTGTTAAGGGAGAGTGCATATTCCCAAGGCTTCACACTCAGAAAACAGACATCACAGGCTGTACATTGCAGGGAAATAGACTTCTCTGAACTACTTAAAAGGCAAAACAAAGAGAAAATCTTGAACACAGCACAATAAAAATGATCCATCACATGCAAGGGAACACCAAGAAGGTTAACAGAAATAGTGGAGGCCAGAAAGCAGCTGGATTCAAAGTACTGAAAGTAAAAAATCAACCACCCAAGAACCTTATAACTAGAAGAACTTTAAAAAATGAAAGCTAAATAAGAAAATCCCAAATAAGTTTAAAAAAAAAAGTAAATGTTAATTGTTAAAGGGCCTGCTTTGCAAAAAATACTAAAGGAATTTCTCAGGCCAGAAGCAAGTGACACCAGATGTTAATTCAATACACACAATAAAATGAAGAGGATCAGTAAAGGTAATTATGCAGATAATAATAAAACAGAGTACACTACATATTTTCTTCTTAGTATATTTAAAAAACAATTGCATAAATCAAAACTACAATGAGGTATCACCTCACACCAGTCAGAATGGCCATCATCAAAAACTATACAAACAATATGATGGAGAGGGTGTGGAGAAAAGGGAACCCTCTTGCACTGTTGGTGGGAATGTAGATTGACACAGCCACTATGGAAAACAGTATGGAGGTTTCTTAAAAAGCTAAAAATAGAACTACCATATGACCCAGCAATCCCACTACTGGGCATATACCCTGAGAAAACCATAATTCAAAAAGAGTCATGTACCAAAATGTTCATTGCAGCTCTATTTACAATAGCCAGGACATGGAAGCAACCTAAATGTCCAATGACAGATGAATGGATAAAGAAGATGTGGTCCATATATACAATGGAATATTACTCAGCCATAAAAAGAAATGAAATTGAGTTATTTATAGTGAGGTGGATGGACCTAGAGTCTGTCATAGAGACTGAAGTAAGTCAGAAAGAGAAAAACAGATACCGTATGCTACCACATATATATGGAATGTAAAAAAAAGAAGAATCTAGGGGCAGGACAGGAATAAAGATGCAGATGTAGAGATGGACTTGAGGACACGGGGAGGGGGAAGAGTAAGCTGGGACGAAGTGAGAGAGTGGCATGGACATATATACACTACCAAATGTAAAATAGATAGCTAGTGGGAAGCAGCCACATAGCACAGGGAGATCAGCTTGGTGCTTTGTGACCACCCAGGGGGGTGGGATAGGGAGCGTGGGAGGGAGATGCAAGAGGGAGGAGATATGGGGATATATCTATATGTATAGCTGATTCACTTTGTTATAAAGCAGAAGTTAACACACCATTGTAAAGCAATTATACTCCAATAAAGATGTTAAAAAAAATTGCATAAAACAGTATGTGTATAACTACTATTTTGTCTATAACATATAGAAACGTAGTGCATTTGAAAATATCAAAATAAACTAATCCTACGAGGCCAGCATTACCCTGATAACAAAACCAGAAAAAGATACCACAAAAAGAAGAAGGAAATTACAGGCTAATATCACTGATGAACATAGATGCCAAAATCCTCAACAAAATTTTAACAAACTGATTTCAACAATACATTAAAAGGATCACACACTGTGGTCAAGTGGAATTTATCCCAGGGGTGCAAGGATGGTTCAATATCCACAAATCAACCAGTGGATACACCGTATGAAAAAACTGAACAAAAATCATATGATCATCTCAATATGCACAGAAAAACCTTTTGACAAATTAACATCCATTTAAAATTTTAAAAATTCCCAAGAAAGTGGGCATAGAAGGCACATACCTCAGCATAATAAAGGCCATCTATGACAAACCTACAGCTAACGTCATACTCAATGGTGAAAAGCTGAAAATATTTTTTCTAAGATCAGAAACAAGACAAAGATGAACACTTATATTCAATAGAGAATTGGAAGTCCTAGACACAGCAATCAGATAAGAAAAAGAAATAAAAGCCCAAATTGGAAAGGAAGAAGTAAAACTGTCACTGTTTGCAGATGACACAATACTATACATAGATTGACATATATACAGTACTATGTATAAGATAGGTAACTAATGAGAACCTACTATATGGCGCAGGAAACTCTACTCAATGCTCTGTGGTGACCTAAATGGGAAGGAAATCAAAAAAAGAGGGGATATATGTGTATGTATAGCTGATTTACTTTGCTATACAGCAAAAACTAACACAACATTATAAAGCAACTGTACTCCAATAAAAATTAATAAAAAAATACTACACATAGAAAACCCCCAAGATGCAACCAAAAAACCACTAGAACTTATCAATGAATTTAGGAACGTTTGGGGACACAAAATTAATATACAGAAATCTGTTGCATTTCTATACACTAACAACAAACTATCAGAAAGAGAAACTAAGAAAACAATCCCATTTACAATTGCATCCAAAAGAATAAAATCCCTAGGAATAAATCTAACCAATGAAGTAGAACCTGTACTCAGAAAACTCTGACACTTATGAAAGAAACTGAAGATGACACAAACAGATGAAAAGATGTATCTTGTTCATGGACTGGAAGAATTAATATTGTTAAAATGACCACACTATCCAAGGCAATATACAGATTCAGTGCAACCTCTATCAAAATACCAATAGCATTTTTCACAGAACTAGAACAAATAATTCTAAAATTTGTATGGAAACACAAAAGACCTTGAAAAATCAAAACATCCTGAGAAAGAATAGAGCTAGCGGTATCACGCCTCCTGATTTCGAACTATACTACAAAGCTACACTAATCAAAACAGTATAATTCTGGCACAAAAACAGACACATAGATCAATGGGACAGAATAGAGAGCCCAGAAATGAACCCACACTGATATGGTAAATTTATCTACGACAAAGAAGGCAAGAATATGCAGTGAGGAAAAGACAGCTCTTTAATAAATGGTATTGGAAAAACCGGACAGCTACATGCAAAAGAATCAATCTGGACTATTTTCTCACTCAATATACAAAAATAAACTCAAAATGGATTAAACAGTTAAGTGTAAGACCTGAAACCATAAAATTCCTAGAAGAAAACATAGGTAGTATGCTCCTTAATATGGATCTTAGCAATATTTTTTTGGATGTGTCCCCTCAGGCAAGGGAAACAAAAGCAAAAAGGAACAAATGAAACCACATCAAACTAAAAAACTTTTGCACAGTGGAGGAAACTATCAACAAAACAAAAAGGCCACCTACTGAATGGGAGAAGATATTTGCAAATCATATGTCCAATAAGGGGTTAATATTCAAAATATACAAAGAACTCATACAACACAACATCAAAAAAACAAACAACCCAATTAAAAAATAGGGAAAGGATCTGAATAGACATTTCTCCAAAGAAAACATATAGATGGTCAACAGGCACATAAGAAGATTCTCAACATCACTCATCATCAGGCAAATGTAAATCAAAACCACAATAGATATCACCTCACACCTGTCAAAATGGCTATTATCAAAAAGACAAGAAATAACAAGTGTTGGTGGGAATGTGGATAAAGGGGATCCTTGTATACTACTGATGGGAATGTAAATTGGCACAGACACTACTGAAAATTATATGGAGTTTTTCTCAAACAATTAAAAATAGAACTACCATACAATCCAGCAATTCCATTTCTGAGTATTTTTCTAAGGAAAACAAAAACACTAATTTGAGAAGATAGATTTACCTCTATGATCACTGCAGCATTATTAACAATAGCCAAGGTATGGAAGCAACCTAAGTGTCCATCAAAAGATGAATGGATAAATAAGAAGTGTATATGCATATGTATATGTGTATATATATATATGTATATACATGTTATATGTAATAATGGAACATTACTCAGCCATAAAAAATGAATCTTTCCATTTGCAACAACACGGATGGACTAAGTGCTAAGTGAAATAAGTCAGAGGCAGACAAATATCATATGATTTCACTTATATGTAGAATCTTAAAAAACAAATGAACAAATACAAAAGACAGAAACCGAATTATATATACAAAGAACAAACAGATGGTTGCCAGATGGGAGGGTGATGTAGGGATTAGTGTAAGACATGAAGGAGATTAAGAGATACAAAATTCCAGCTATAAAACAAATGAGTCACAAAGATGAAATGTACAGCATGGGTAATATAGTCAGTAATATTGTAATAACTATTTATGGTAATGGATGGTTACTAGACTTACATGGTGATCATTTTGAATTGTACAGAAATATCAAATCACTATGGTGTGCACCTGGAACTAACATAGTGTTGTAGGTCAATTATACTTCAATCAAAAGAAAAAGAAAAGAAAGAATATGTAATCACAGTATTCTAATAGGTTCTGCAGTGAACATTTATAAATTGTAAAAATGCTTTTTTTTATTGTATCTATGTGAGATGATAGATATTAGCTAAACTAATTTTAGTAATCATTTCACAGTGTATGTAAATCAAACCATCAGTTTGTACACCTTAAGCTTAACAGTGTTGTATGTCAATTATCTTTCAACAAAAATGAGGGAAAAAAAGAAGATAGGAAAAAATGAGAAATTAAACTCTAAAGAAAACAGAACAGAGAAAATAAAAAACATTAGAGAAGAAATAATTGAAATAGAGAAAAAAAAGAACAAAAGCAAAAACAATGAAACTAAAATCTTGTTCCTTGAAAACTTCAACAAAATTGACATACTTTTAGCGAGAAGAACCAAGAAAAATAAAATATAGACGAATCAAGCTACTAAAATCAAGAGTGATAGAGAAGACATCACTACTGATCTTATAGAAATATAAGGTATTGGACTTCCCTGGTGGCACAGTGGTTAACAATCTGCCTGCCAATGAAGGGGCACGGGTTCAAGCCCTGGTCTGGGAAGATCCCACGTGCCGCGGAGCAACTGAGCCCATGCACCACAACTACTGAGCCTGTGCTCTAGAGACCAGGAGCCACAACTACTGAGCCTGCATGCCACAACTACTGAAGCCCATGTGCCTAGAGCCTGTGCTCCACAACAAGAGAACCCACCACAATTAGAAGCCCGCACGCCACAAGGAAGAGTAGCCCCCACTTGCTGCAACTAGAGAAACCCCATGCACAGCAACGAAGACCCAATGCAGCCAAAAATAAATAAGTAAATAAATAAATTTAAAAAAAGAAATATAAGGGATTATAAGGGAATTCTATGTACTTTTCAGTGGCAACAAATTAGATAACCTGGATAAAATGGATAAATATCTAAAAACACAAAAACTACTAAAACTAACTCAAAAAGAAATATAAAATCTGAATAGACACATAAAAGTAAAGAGATTGAACTAGCAATTTAAAGCTATTCACAAGGAAAAGCCCAGGCCCAGATGCATTCACTACTGAATTCTATCAAACCTTTAAAGAATCAACACTAGACTTTCACAAACTCTTCCAAACCAATAGAAGAGGAGGGAACACTTTTCAATTATTTTGTGAAAAGCAGTATAGCCCTGACACCAAAACTAGATAAAGACATTACACAAAAAAGAAAACTACAGACAAATAACACTTAAGAATACAAATACAAAAATTCTCAACAAAATGGTAGCAAACTAAGTCCAGCAAATGTATAAAAAGATTATAGAGATGGCTTCATGGTGGCGGAAAAGTAAGACGTGGAGATCACCGTCCTCCCCACAAATACATCAGAAATACATCTACATGTGGAACAACTCCTACAGAACACCCACTGAACGCTGGCAGAAGACCTCAGATCTCCCAAACGGCAGGAAACTTCCCATGTACCTGGGTAGGGCAAAAGAAAAAAGAATAAACAGAGACAAAAGAATAGGGACAGGACCTGCACCAGTGGGAGGGAGCTGTGAAGGAGGAAAGGTTTCCACACACTAGAAGCCCCTTCACTGGAGGAGACAGAGGTGGGGGTGGGGTGGGGGAAGCTTTGGAGCCAGGGAGGACAGTGCAGCAACAGGGGTGCAGAGGGCAAAGCTGAGAGATTCCCGCACAGAGGATCGGTGCCGACCAGCACTCACCCGTCCGAGAGGCTTGTCTGCTCACCCGCCGGGGCGGGCAGGGGCTGGAAGCTGAGGCTCAGGCTTCGGAGGTCGGATACCAGGGAGAGGACTGGGGTTGGCTGCGTGAACACAGCCTGAAGGGGGCTAGTGAGCCACAGCTAGCCGGGAAGGAGTCCGGGAAAAAGTCTGGAACTGCGTAAGAGACAAGAGACTTTTTCTTGCCTCTTTGTTTCCTGGTGCGTTAGGAGAGGGGATCAAGAGCGCCGCTTAAAGGAGCTCCAGAGACGGGCGCAAGTCGCGGCTATCAGCACGGACCCTAGAGCCGGACATGAGACGCTAAGGCCGCTGCTGCCGCCACCAAGAAGCCTGTGTGCGAGCACAGGTCACTATCCACACCGCCCCTCCCGGGAGCCTGTGCAGCCCGCCACTGCCAGGGTCCCATGATCCAGGGACAACTCCCCAGGAGAACACACGGCACGCCTCACACTGTTGCAACGTCATGCCGGCCTCTGCCGCTGCAGGCTCGCCCCACATCCGTACCCTTCCCTCCCCCCGGCCTGAGTGAGCCATAGCCCCCAAATCAGCTGCTCCTTTAACCCCATCCTGTCTGAGCGAAGAATAGATGCCCTCAGGTGACCTACATGCAGAGGACGGTCCAAATACAAAGCTGAACCCCAGGAGCTCTACGAACAAAGACGAGAAAGGGAAGTTTCTCCCAGCAGCCTCAGGAGCAGCATATTGAATCTCCACAATCAACTTGATGTACCCTGCATCTGTGGAATACCTGAATAGACAACGAATCATACCAAATTGAGGAGGTGGACTTTGGGAGCATATATATATATATTTTCCCCCTTTTTCTCTTTCTGTGAGTGTGTATGTGTATGCTTCTATGTGTCATTTTGTCTGTATAGCTTTGCTTTTACCATTTGTCCTAGGGTTCTTTCTGTCCATTTTTTTTTTTTACTACAGTTTTTAGCGCTTGTTATCATTGGTGGATTTCTTTTTTGGTTCGGTTGCTCTCTTCCTTCTTTCTTTTTATTTTTTATTACTTAAAAAATTTTTTTAATAATTATTTTTTATTTTAATAACTATTTTATTTTATTTCACATTATTTTATTTTATTTTATCTTCTTTCTTTCTTTTTTTCCCTCCCTTTTATTCTGAGCCTTGTGGATGACAGGCTCTTGGTGCTCCAGCCAGGCGTCAGGGCTGTGTCTCTGATGTGGGAGAGCCAAGTTCAGGACACTGGTCCACAAGACAACTCCCAGTTCCACGTAATATCAAACGACAAAAATCTCCCAGAGATCTCCATCTCAACGCCAAGAGCCAGCTCTACTCAACGACCAGCAAGCTACACTGCTGGACACCCTATGCCAAACAACTATCAAGACAGGAACACAATTCCATCCATTAGCACAGAGGATGCCTAAAATCATAATAAGGTCACAGACACCCCAAAACACACCACCAGATGTGGACCTGCCCACCAGAAAGACAAGATCCAGCCTCATCCACCAGAACACAGGCACTAGTCCCCTCCACCAGGAAGCCTAAACAACCCACTGAACCAACCTTAGCCACAGGGGGCAGACACCAAAAAAAACAGGAAATAGGAACCTGCAGCTGGCAAAAAGGAGACCCCAAACACAGTAAGTTAAGCAAAATGAGAAGAGAGTGAAACACACAGCAGATGAAGAAGCAAGGCAAAAGCCCACCAGACCTAACAAATGAAGGGGAAATAGGCAGTCTACCTGAAAAAGAATTCAGAATAATGATAGTAAAGATGATCCAATATCTTGAAAATAGAATGGAGAAACGTTTAACAAGGACCTAGAAGAACTAAAGAGCAAACAGTGATGAACAACACAATAAATGAAATTAAAAATTCTCTAGAAGGGATCAATAGCAGAATAACTGAGGCAGAAGAATGGATAAGTGACCTGGAAGATAAAATAGTAGAAATAACTACTGCAGAGCAGAATAAAGAAAAAAGAATGAAAAGAATTGAGGACAGTCTCAGAGACCTCTGGGACAACATTAAATGCACCAACATTCGAATTATAGGAGTCCCAGAAGAAGAAGAGAAAAAGAAAGGGACTGAGAAAATATTTGGAGATTATAGTTGAAAACTTCCCTAATATGGGAAAGGAAATAGTTAATCAAGTCCAGGAAGCACAGAGAGTCCCATACAGGATAAATCCAAGGAGAAACATGCCAAGACACATATTAATCAAGCTATCAAAAATTAAATACACAGAAAACATATTAAAGGAAGCAAGGGAAAAACAATAAATAACACACAAGGGAATCCCCATAAGGTTAACAGCTGATCTTTCAGCAGAAACTCTGCAAGCCAGAAGGGAGTGGCAGGACATATTTAAAGTGATGAAGGAGAAAAATCTACAACCAAGATTACTCTACCCACCAAGGATCTCATTCAGATTTGGCAAAGAAATTAAAACGTTTGCAGAGAAGCAAAAGCTAAGAGAATTCAGCACCACCAAACCAGCTTTACAACAAATGCTAAAGGAACTTCGCTAGGCAGGAAACACAAGAGAAGGAAAAGACCTACAATAACAAACCAAAAACAATTAAGAAAATGGTAACAGGAACATACATATTGATAATTACCTTAAATTTAAATGGATTAAATGCTCCAACCAAAAGACATAGACTGGCTGAATGGATACAAAAGCAAGATCTGTATATATGCTGTCTACAAGAGACCCACTTCAGACCTAGGGACACATACATACTAAAAGTGAGGGGATGGAAAAAGATATTCCATGCAAATGGAAATCAAAAGAAAGCTGGAGTAGCAATTCTCGTATCAGACAAAATAGACTTTAAAACAAAGACTCTTACAAGAGACAAGGAAGGACACTACATAATGTTCAAGGGATCGATCCAAGAAGAAGATATAACAATTGTAAATATTTATGCACCCAACATAGGAGCACCTCAATACATGAGGCAAATACTAACAGCCATAAAAGGGGAAATCGACAGTACCACAATCATAGTAGGGGACATTAACACCCACTTTCATCAATGGACAGATCATCCAAAATGAAAATAAATAAGGAAACAGAAGCTTTAAATGATACATTAAAAAAGACGGACTTAATTGATATTTATAGGACATTCCATCCAAAAACAACAGAATACACATTCTTCTCAAGTGCGCATAGAACATTCTCCAGGATAGATCATATCCTGGGTCACAAATCAAGCCTTGGTAAATTTAAGAAAATTGATATCGTATCAGGACTCTTTTCCGACCACAATGCTATGAGACTAGATATCAATTACAGGAAAAAAATCTGTAAAAAATAAAACACATGGAAGCTAAACAATACACTATTTAATAACCAAGAGATTACTGAAGAAATCAAAGAGGAAATCAAAAAATACCTAGGAACAAATGACAATGAAAACACGATGACCCAAAACCCATGGGATGCAGCCAAAGCAGTTCTATGAGGGAAGTTTATAGCAGTATAATTCTACCTTAAGAAACAAGAAACATCTCAAATAAACAACCTAAACTTACACGTAAAGCAATTAGAGAAAAAAGAACAAAAAAACCCCAAAGTTAGCAGAAGAAAAGAAATCATAAAGATCAGATCAGAAATAAATGAAAAACACACAAAGGAAACGATAGCAAAGATCAATAAAACTAAAATCTGGTTCTTTGAGAGGATAAACAAAATTGATAAACCATTAGCCAGACTCATCAAGAAAAAAAGGGGGAAGACTCAGATCAATAGAATTAGAAATGAAAAAGGAGAAGTAACAACTGACACTGCAGAAATACAAAGGATCACAAGAGATTACTACAAGAAACTATATGCCAATAAAATGGACAAACTGGAAGAAATGGACAAATTCTTAGACAAGCACAAACTTCCGGACTGAACCAGGAAGAAATAGAAAATATGAACAGTCCAATCACAAGCAATGAAATTGAAACTGTGATTAAAGATCTTCCAACAAACAAAAGCCCAGGACCAGATGGCTTCACAGGTGACTTCTATCAAACACTTAGAGAAGAGCTAACACCTATCCTTCTCAAACTCTTCCAAAATATAACAGAGGGAGGAACACTCCCAAACTCATTTTATGAGGCCACCATCACTCTGATACCAACACCAGACAAAGATGTCACAAAGAAAGAAAACTACAGGCCAATATCACTGAGGAACATAGATGCAAAAATCCTCAACAAAATACTAGCAAACAGAATCCAATAGCACATTAAAAGGATCATACACTATGATCAAGTGGGGTTTATCCCAGGAATGCAAGGATTCTTCAATATATGCAAATCAATCATTGTGATACACCATATTAACAAACTGAAGGAGAAAAACCATATGACCATCTCAATAGATGCAGAGAAAGCTTTCAACAAAATTAAACACCCATTTATGATAAAAACCCTCCAGAAAGTAGGCATAGAGGGAACTTACCTCAACATAATAAAGGCCATATATGACAAACCCACAGCCAACATCGTCCTCAATGGTGAAAAAGTGAAACCATTTCCGCTAAGATCAGGAACAAGACAAGGTTGTCCACTCTCACCATTATTATTCAACATAGTTTTGGAAGTTTTAGACGCCATTGCAATCAGAGAAGAAAAAGAAATAAAAGGAATCCAAATTGGAAGAGAAGAAGTAAAGCTGTCACTGTTTGCAGATGACATGATACTATACATAGAGAATCCTAAAGATGCTACCAGAAAACTACTAGAGCTAATCAGCGAATCTGGTAATGCACAGAATGCAAAATTAATGCACAAAAATCTCTTGCATTCCTATACACTAATAATGAAAAATCTGAAAGTGAAATTAAGAAAACACTCCCATTTACCATTGCAACAAAAAGAATAAAAAATCTAGGGATAAACTTACCTAAGGAGACAAAAGACCTGTATGCAGAAAATTATAAGATACGGATGAAAGAATTTAAAGATGATACAAATGGATGGAGAGATATACCTTGTTCTTGGGTTGGAAGAATCAACATTGTGAAAATGATTATACCACCCAAAGCAATCTACAGATTCATTGAAATTCCTATCAAACCACCACTGGCATTTTTCACAGAGCTAGAACAAATAATTTCACAATTTCTATGGAAACACAAAGATCCCAAATAGTCAAAGCAATCTTGAGAAAGAAAAACAGAACTGGAGGAATCAGGCTCCCTGACTTCAGACTATACTACAAAGCTACAGTAATCAAGACAGTATGGTACTGGCACAGAATCGAAATATAGATCAATTTAACAGGACAGAAAGCCCAGAGATAAACCCACGCACATATGGTCACCTTATCTTTGATAAAGGAGGCAAGAATATACAGAGGAGAAAAGACAGCCTCTTCAATAAGTGGTGCTGGGAAAATTGGACAGCTACTTGTAAAAGAATGAAATTAGAACACTCCCTAACACCACACACAAAAATAAACTCAAAATGGATTAAAGACCTATATGTAAGGCCAGACACTATCAAACTCTTAGAAGAAACCATAGGCAGAACACTCTGTGACATAAATCACAGCAAGATCCTTTTTGATCCACCTCCTAGAGAAATGAAAATAAAAACAAAAATAAACAAATGGGACCTAATGAAACTTAAAAGGTTTTGCACAGCAAAGGAATGATAAAGAAGACGAAAAGACAACCCTCAGAATGGGAGAAAATATTTGCAAATGAAGCAACGGACAAAGGATTAATCTCCAAAATTTACAAGCAGCTCATGCAGCTCAATATCCAAAAAACAAACAACCCAATTAAAAAATGGGCAGAAGACCTAAATAGACATTTCTCCAAAGAAGATATACAGATTGCCAACAAACACATGAAAGAATGCTCAACATCACTAATCATTAGAGAAATGCAGATCAAAACTACAATGAGATATCATTTCACACCAGTTAGAATGGGCATCATCAGAAAATCTACAAACTATAAATGCTGGAGAGGGTGTGGAGAAAAGGGAACCCTCTTGTACTGTTGGTGGGAATGTAATTGATACAGCCACTATGGAGAACAGTTGGAGGTTCCTTAAAAAACTAAAAACAGAACTACCATACAACCCAGCAATCATACTACTGGGCATATACCCTGAGAAAACCATAATTCAAAAAGAGTCATGTACCAAAACGTTCATTGCAGCTCTATTTACAATAGCCAGGACATGGAAGCAACCTAAGTGTCCATCATCGGATGAATGGATAAAGAAGATGTGGCACATATATACAATGGAATATTACTCAGCCACAAAAAGAAACGAAATTGAGTTATTTGTAGTGAGGTGGATGGACCTCGAGTCTGTCATACAGAATGAAATAAGTCAGAAAGAGAAAAACAAATACCGTATGCTAACACATATATATGGAATCAAAAAAAAAAAAAAAAGGTCATGAAGACCCTAGGGGCAAGACAGGAATGAAGACACAGACCTACTAGAGAATGGATTTGAGTATATGGGGAGAGGGAAGGGTAAGCTGGGACAAAGTGAGAGAGTGGCATGGACATATATACACTACCAAACGTAAAAGAGATAGCTAGTGTGAAGCAGCTGCATAGCACAGGGAGATCAGCTCGGTGCTTTGTGACCACCTAGAGGGGTGGGATAGGGAGGGTGCGAGTGAGGGAGACGCAAGAAATATGGGGACATATGTATATATATAACTGATTCACTTTGTTATAAAGCAGATACTAACACACCATTTTAAAGCAATTATACTCCAATAAAGATGTTAAAAAAATTATATACCATGATCAAGTGGGATTTATTCTGGGAATGCAAAGTCAGTTTAACATCTGAAAATCAATTCATATTACATTAATAGAGTAAAGACACAAACAACATGGTTATCTTAACAGATACAGAGAAAGCATTTGAAAAATCCAACACCTCTCAGGGTAAAAGACTCAGCAAACTAGGTATAGAAGGAACGTCATCAACCTGATAAAGGCCAGCTATAAAAAAACCCACAGCTAACATCATAGTTAATAGTGAGGAACTGAATACTTTTCCCTAAAGTTCAAGAAATAAGACAGGAATATGTACTCTCACCACTTCTCTTCAACATTACACTGGATCCCTGCTAAAGCCATTAGGCAAGAAAAGGAAATAAGAAGTGCCCAGATTGCAATGGAAGTAGTGAATCTATCTCCATTTGCAGATTACATATCTTGTGTATATAAAATTCTAAGGTAATCTCTATGAAAATACCAGCTGGCTTTTTTTGCAGAAATTGACAAGCTGATTCTCAAATTTATATGGAAATACAAGTGACCCAGAAAAGCCAATATAATCATGAAAAGTAAAACCAAAGTTGGAGGACACACACTTCCTGATTTAAGGCTTACTACAAAGCCACAGAATTCAAGTCAGTATGTTACAGTTGTAAGGATAGACAAATAGATCAATGGAATAGAACTTAGAGTCCAGAAATAGACCCTTACATTTGTGAGCAACTGATTTTCAACAAAAGCATCAAGGCAATTCAATGAGAGAAGGAAAAGTCTTTTCAAACATGATGCATGGACAACTGGATATCTAATGCAGAAGAATGAAACTAGGACCCTACTTCACAACATATAAAAAATTAACTCAAAATCATCATAAAATTAAGTGTAGGAGCTAAAACTATAAAACTTTGAGAACAAAACTTAGGAGTAAATCTTAATGACATTGGGTTAGGCAATGTTATCTTAGATATGACAACAAAAGCAACAAAAGATAAAATAGATAAATTGGACTTCATCAACATTAAAAACCTCTGTGCTTCAACATACATGACCCAAAAGATGAAAAGACAAACCCTAGAATGAGAGAAAATGTTTTCAATCATATATTTGATAAGGGACTTATATCCAGAATATAAAACAGCCTTTTACAAAGCAATAATAGAAGACAAATAAACCATTTAAAAATGGGAAAAGGATCTGAAGAGACATTTCTCCAATGAAGATGTACAAATGGCCAATAAGCACATGAAAAATTGCTCAACACATTTAATCACTAAGAAAATGCAAATCAAAACCATAATGAGATACCACTTTACACCTTGAATAGCTATAATCAAAGACTGTCAATAACAGTGCTGACAAGGAAGTAGAGAAATTGGAACTCTCATATGTTGGTGGGATGTAAAGTGATACAGCTTCTTTGAAAAAACATTTTGGCAGTTCCTCAAACAGTTAAACATAAAGTTACCATACGATCCAGCAATACTACTCCTAGATTCACACCCGAGAGAAATGAAAGCATACGTCCACACAAAAATTTATACATGACTGTTAATTACAGCATTATTCATAATAGGCAAAATGTGGAAACAACTCCAATATCCATCAACTGTTGAGTGGATAAATAAAATACAATGAAATATCATTTAGCAAGACACAGGATTGGATTACTGATAGATGCTACAAAATAAATGAAACTTGAAAAAATAATGCTAAGTGAAAGAAACCGGTCACAAAAGACCACATAATCTATGATTCATTTACGTAGATTGTTCAGAAGAGGAAAATTTATGGAAACAGAAACTTAGAGTAATGGTGTATAGTAACTGGGGGTTAGGGAGGATTGGGAGTGACTGCTAATGGATAGAATTATTTTGGGAATGGCATAAATGTTCTAAAATTAGATTGTGATGATGGTTGCATAACTGTGAATATACTAAATCATTAAATGTATACTTTAAATGGGTGAATTGGTATGTGGTTTATATCTCAATAAAGCTATTTAAAAATAAAGGTGTGGAGATGTGTATTAACTTTTAAAGAGATTTGAACTGAAAATATAAAGTGTTAGTTCTCTAGTTTTTTAGGAAATCTGGCTTTATAGAGCATCATTCGCCCTGGGGCAGCAGGACTGGATGGATGGATACAGAGCACAAAGCAGCACAGATGTGGTGCCAGGTTAGGTGGGTTCAAATCTCGATTTCTATGCTTGCCACTATTTTCTCTTAAGTAAGTGACAATTTCTCTGAACCTCTCTAGAGAAATGATTGTCTATTTCATAGAACTGTTGGAAGTATTAAATTAGGTCCCATGTCTAAAGTGTTTAGCACAATACTTGATAAATGCTATGGTTTGATAACTGATAACTATTTAATAGTATCTTTGTTGTTATTATCATTTGTTAACAGGGACCAGATTGAAACATATAAAACCTTTAAGCACCCAATGTTATGTATAGGCTCCAATCATCCAGTTACATGCTTTTATTTCATACTGAGGGATTTTGCCTTAGATTTACTGAGCATTTATTAACCTCTCAAGTATCAACAATCTTATTAAAAAGTACTTCTTACTCTACTCCTCAATGTGTTATTAGAAAAATATGAGAGGGAATTCCCTGGTGGTCCCATGTTTAGGACTCCGCGCTTCCACTGCAGGGGGCACGGGTTCGATGCCTGGTTGCATGCTATGTGGCACATCCAAAAAGAAAAAAAAAAGAAAAGAAAACTCTAAGAAACACTTTGGGGGTTTATTTCTGGCCCTGTCATCAACAGAGGGTTTTGTCTTGGTAGCCAAAGGCCAGCTGATCATCCAGTTGAAATTAGCAGTTGGATTTCTGGTAGCTGGTGGGGCTAAGTACAATTTTTTTCCAATGGTTTTCTGCTCCTTGAATATCGGGGTAAGGGAATTTGCTGTTTTCCCATTGGGAACCTGGGAGAGGAGAGAAGTTTAGGGATTTGAGCGAGACCACACAGTGGGAACCAGTGTCTTACCACCAAAACTGCAGTGCAGACTTCCCCGTCCTTATTCTCTGAACAGTCAAGGAGCACCTCCTAGACCTGACAGCGATTAGTAATTCTGTTAATATTTTTCCCTCTAAAAGTAAGTTTCTCAAGCAGCAAATCCTTTCAGGACCAGGACCATGTTTTAAATAATTCTGCTCTTACCTAGAGCAACCTGTCCTTGTCTGACACATCGACTGCACCTCTGAGGTGACGGTGAGGAAGCACTCGTGGACCAGAGACAGTCAGACCTTTACACCATTTGTGTATTTGATTGAAAGAGCCACACACTTAATCCTGACTGCTCATAACTAATGGGATAGAGTGAACACTCAGGCACTTCTGGGGGTCACACCATCGCTGGACATGGGAGACTTGCTGAGAAAACAAGGGCTAGTTACTTCTCCAGGTGAATGCCTTAGGTCAGCTGAAGTTGATTTCCCCGGGGTCAGGATTTATCCAGCATCTTAGCAAGGGGGAGGGTGGAAATGTGCTTCTAAGTGCTAAAAAGTTTTTCAGGAAGGATGTGTCACTTCTGACTGTGAGAATAACTTCTTCCCAATTGTATTTGTCTAGGGCTTTGAGACTAGGAGACAGAAAGGATTCCTGAGCAGGAAGACTGTTTTTAGTCTCCCCAGTGTGGAAGCAAACACACTTAAGGGAGGTGATGAATGATGGGCACTTTCTTGCTAACAGATGGCCTCTAGTTAGGTCACTTTGTGTGCTTTTACCTGATGGTGTTCTCAGTGGGGTCAGGGGCAGACTCTGGAAGCTCACACACACACACACACACACACACAAATTGGCCTGATTTTTCAGGTTGTCTATTTTTACGTTAGGATTTGGCTGCTGGACTAGGTTAAACCATCTGTCACCTTTATGACTGGTAAGTGGTGGGCTGAAGTCTCAAAAGTACATCAAGAGTGGGGGGCTAACTGGACTGTGATCCGTCATTCTTATCATATCCCTGTATAAATACCCAGCTTCTTCTCAACCCTCAGATTCACAAATCACAGAGCGTGAAGGTCGTCCAATTCAATCCCCTCACTTTCCAGTTAACAAAAGTGTGATCCAGAGCAGGGAAGAGTCTTGCCCTCAGTTACGATGCAGTGGGTGACAATGCCATGAGCAGACCCCCAGTCTCCTGCCTTCAAATCCATCTACTTCCTGATATGCCCCCACTGTCTCCCCATGCGCATCTGTTCCTTGGCAGCCCAAGAGTAAAAAGAGTGCTCGTGGCAGCTTAGTTAGCCATAAATACTCTCTTAATAAAGCCACCCTGTTACGGGTTGTTTCTGTTAGAAGGAATTATTATTGCCACAACATAAATTTCCTGAAAGAGATATGGTCGGGTCACACAATGTAGCCTATTATGAGAACCAGGGTAATAAAACAGCCAGATTATTTATGTGTCTCTCTGGGTTCCTGGGGCTTATCTCAAAGAAAAGAGCCAAGATGTTGAGAAAAATGGAGAAGTAAATGCATGTGGCTGTGAACAGTATGGGCAATTTGTTCAGAACCATTTCTGCAAAGGCACTTTTCAGATTAAGGCCTGACATGGCTAGTGATGAGCATGATTTCTCTGGGAGATGATCAGCCATTCTCTGTCCTCGCTGAGGACAAAGGAAATGGGATTAAACCACAGCAGAAGTCATGTTCACTTCATAATGAGGCAGGTTCACAAGTCTGAGAAGGGTTTGGGGTCCAAAGGCATTTTCGGGTCAGTGATGAGTTGTGTGGCCCGGCCTCTGTGCTTGGTTGAAGCACATGCCCCTCTGGACACAGAGGGCTAGAGAATGCCATGTGAGCCCTCCCCCACAGGGCATTTACTCTGGCAGGTGTGGTGACACACATCCCCCTGCCCACACCAGACATTCGACTGACAAGGAGATTTCAGGAACATACAGGCAGTTGCCAAGCCCCAACTTTGTCCCTCTGGCTCATGTCTTACCAGCCAGCCCATGTGCTGAGGCTGAGCATCCTGGGCCCAACCTCCAGCCAGATTGCTGCTGCCCACAGGCATCTTCCTAGACCATGAGTTGCTTTCAGGTCCAGGACTCTCTGAATGCTTTTATGACACCCCCTGCCAGTAAGGGGTGGGTACAAGTGATTGGTATCTCATCAGGCACCATGGTGACCTGGGAAAAAAGAGAAAAATACTCTTTTCCTATAGGAAAAGATTCCTGTTCTCATCTTGACAAAGCAAATTTCCGATTATCCTTGGAGTTGGGGAGTGAGCAGAACAGCTCAGGGGGAAGCACAGCCCTTCATCCCCTGCCCAGCATCTCCCACCAAGTAACACCCCCGCCCCACACCTACCCAGGCCTCCACAGGGGCACCGGGACTGGCAGGGCGTGGATATGTGAGGCTGTGGCCACTCCTGCTGGGAGGTGACACTCATGTTTATCTTTCCTTTAATTTATGTCTTAAGTCTGTGATTTCCTATATTGGCAGGAAAAATAGAGAGGTAATTTGCTTTCACTAAGAATGGAGCTCAGGGCATGTTCTCTCCTAGTACAATGAGAGAACAGTTACTCCCTCATCCCTACCCCCATCTACAGTGGCACTGGGACACGAGAGGAGGAATCGGGGGGACACCTCCCACCATCAGGGGAACATCACATCTGTTGGGTAACACTTCAGATGACTAATATTCTTGCTGGTACACGGTTGCCAGATAGACTTCCCACAGAGTACGAATTTTCGAAAATGTAGAACAACCAACATAACTGCCACTAACACTACATTACCGAGAATTAGCCTCTGATACACTGTGGAGTCGTCTGGTGTCTGAGGATCAGCTTTAGGCCACCAGCGTTTCAGTTTTATTCTGACAGTTTGCTTAGAAGCCCCATGTATGGAGGAGAGTAGGATGTTTCCGTCTGAAGGGATCCCAGGAAGAAATACACCACTTGGCAGGAATGGGTCATTCATTACCTGGCTTTGTATTGATTATACAAGCTCTGGGCCATTGAACCGAGAGAGACTATTTTGCCACTGCTGATTTAAGTTGGATCTAAGAGTCTGAAGCAAACAGTGTAAGAAAATCTGATGAAATCAGTGTTTCCAAGTAGCTGTGGAATCAGCTCCTGTCTTACAAGTAATAGCTTTATTTCTTTCCATGAGAAGGAAGATGTTTCCCCTTAAATCACATGCCCACCTGGAGATGATAAGAAGGCATGGCCAGACTCCTTGGCCCTCAGGTTTCCCACATGTCCTTGTGTTCAGTCCAGGACACTCCTTGCAAAGAGGCACTGCTCCCACCTTTGTGCTGAGAGGCACAGCATCCCTGAATGGCAGGATCTCTGCACAGCGGCTGAGTCCATCAGATTCTTCTCAGATACTGAGTGTCCTCCCAAAAGAGATTTGGACTAGAAGAGCTTTCAGAAACACCAGGCCTCACGGAAGGTGGGTGAGGACTCCATGGTGATCATGGCCCCCTGACAGGTAAGCCAGGAGCACAGCAGCTGAACTTTGCTTCCTTCGGTTTTACCCTCCCCAGTCTTCTGTCATCACATCTTCCATCAGTCACTCCCCTGCTCAGAATCCTTCCATGGCTCCCACTGATAGGGCAGGAGCTCCAAACTGGGCAGCAAACACTCCCTGTAGTGTTAATTCCTGTGGGCTCTCCTCACTCCATCCATCCATTTGCCCTGTCACATGGGATACTTACTCTTCTCTGCATATTCAGTGCCTAGTCCTGCCTCTGTATCTTTGCCCAGTTTATCCTTCTGCCTGGAATGCATTTTCCCTTTTTTCTTCCTACCTGATGAACTCCTAATCATCCTTCCAGGCCCAGACAGCCTTCTCTGACTGTCCTTTCATTCCATTGCTCTATCTTGTTGACTCCAGAATTGACTGCTCAATTTCTGATGGAAGATGTGATGACAGAAGATTGGGGAGGGTAAAACTAAAGGAAGCAAAGTTTCATCTACGTTCCCATGGCACTTTGCACCACGCCTCTCTTAGGACACTCATTGCAATGCCTTGGGAACCGTCTCCTCCATTGAACTATGGACATCTACTTCCCATGTTTCCTCTCCAGCTCCTAGGAAAGTCCCTGGCACTATCTAAGAGCTCAGTTAATTAAATGGAGTGTGTGCTTCAATCAGCATTGCCAGATTCCCCCAAACATTACCAGGGGAATACAAAATACAAGGCTTGGCTAAATACTCAAGACTGAAGGAAGACAGTGTCATGGAACACTGTTGAACAAGTCGGGGGAGCATATTAGGAAATGCATACGGTAAGTGACAGATCAATGTCCTGAGGCCACGAGGGTCAGGCAGACAGGTTTTGTGCTCCTAGCGGCAATCTGCTTGTGGTCTGTTCTGGAAACGAAACATTAGGAAGATTTCTGCAATGGTGGCCCAGGCTGACCAATTGCAGGGCAATCTTTCCCAGACACCTGGAAGCCCAATGGTGTGGTTTGCCTCACAGAAAGACCATTCCTTGGCAACCTGCCCTACTCAGGCCCACACACGTCTGTACAAAATAAAACGCAAGGGACAAGACCCAAGTCGGCCCTGACGACAATTTTTGTACATTGTAATACAAAATACCAACTATAGTTTAAGTGGAGTCCCTAGTGCCTTGTTAATTCTGAACTACTAATGCTTCTGATCATGCAGCATCTTTAAAGGGAGGTGTGCAGAGCACTTTGTAAGCAGAATATCATCACACTTCCTTTACTGCCTCCCCTTGAGGGATTCCTGCATGTAGGGAAGCCACTGTCCAGGTTCCCCACACTGCAGGGGGGATGTGAGGCCCCAGTGGAGAGAGGTACCACAACCCTCCCAATGTTCCAGCAGCCATGGGAAACACCACCTTCTTACACCTCCGTACCTGATAGAGAACTAGGCTTGGTCACAAGAGAGAGTGATAGAGAAAGAAAACATTAACAAGTGGAAAAAGTGAAAGATAAGCTGACAAAACTAGACATGCAAAACAAATAAACCCATTAGCCAAAGAGAACTGGGAACACAAGGATGCTGCTTCCAGAAGTGTGGCATTCTGGAGATCTGAGAGTGAGGATTACGTATTTTATGTACGAACAAACTAGTGGCCAGTGCTAAAATTCACTGCGACCTATTGAAAGCTGATTTGGGAAATCACCACAGATGGAAATAAAAAAGAAGAAAGAGGGCTTCCCTGGTGGTGCAGTGGTTGAGAGTCTGCCTGCCAATGCAGGGGACACGGGTTTGTGCCCCGGTCTGGGAAGATCCCACATGCGGTGGAGCAGCTAGGCCCGTGAGCCATGGCCACTGAGCCTGCGCGTCCGGAGCCTGAGCTCCGCAACGGGAGAGGCCACAATGGTGAGAGGCCTGTGGACCACAAAAATAAAATAAATAAAAAGAAAGTCAGGCTGTTACTAATGATACCTCTTACTGATCACAGGTCAGATCTGAAGGTCATGGTAAACACTTAAGCCTTTCACTCTCTGATTCCCACTGCCTTACCTTTTGGAAATAACTTTGAAACCTTAGCTCTGGCAGCTATTACACACACACACACACACACACACACACACACACACACACACACACACACACACCATGCACTTCCATGTGCTCCTGCTCAACAACAGAATTATCCTCTATCATCCGTACTAAACCCATCTGAATCCATCAGCTCATTTCTGGAGGACATCCGAACGACATTGATAGCCCTCGCAGCTGGTGAAAGAGCATGCTAAACCTTTCTTGACTGCCAGCTCTGGGACAAGTTGCATTGTTGGTTCCTTCTTTTTCCTCCTTCACTCATACACAGGACAATATGCAACTTCCATGTCCCTCTCTTTGCAGTCTCCACATAAAAATGCTCCTTCTCTCCAGTAAAAATAAAACCTTGTCTCAGTCACACATCTCTCGAATAACTCTCATCCTTTCTGTGTTCAAAGGCAAATTTGGGCACACAGATCCACAGGCTGACCAGACGCTTCCTCAGACCCTGCCCCTGCCTCCATTCTTCCACCCCCACTGCAGCTTCTCTGGTCACTAGGCATGAAGGGCTTCCGAGCCTAAAGCCAATGATTCTTTCCAGTCTTTCTCTTATGTGACACTGTTACAATGTTCACTGAACTTGCCCATCTCCTATGACACCACACCTTCTCCTCTCCCTTTTCCTCTGACCACCATGGCTGCATGTGCTTAGCCTCTTCTACAGAACCTTGGATGTCAGAGTTGCTCAGGGTTCTCTCTTAACTGACTCTCCATGTGCCTCCACCCTGCCACATGGCTCCATCACTGTGGTGCTGGAGACCTGCCTATCTCTCTCTCCAGTCCAGCTCTCCCTCCAGGCACCAGACCCCTGAGAAACTAGCTGCCTGCTGGTCGTTTCACTGGGCATTTCTCAAGTGTGTTAAACTCAGCTTTTTCAAAATGTCATTCATCTACTTTGTTCCAAATGTCTTTTCCTCAAGGATCCCATCTCAGGAAACGCCACCAACTGTTGATTCTTCATCTTGGATCTTGTCTGTACCAGTTATCAGTTTAATGTGTCTCAGCTCCAAATCCATTCTTTATTGCTTGTTCAGCGAGCTGTAAACATTTCTTGTCTGCTACTGGCGCCCATGTGTTCAACTTTATCAGTAGAGGATGCTGGAGGAACACTGCAGGAGGAAGGGGCCTCTTCCTGGTGCCAGCATGCTTCTGTTCGCTTATTCTTCCAACCAGGTTGGGGTGAGGGGCATCCAGTGGTGCTTGGCCCTAGCAACAGGTTCAGAGCACTCAGTCCTCTGGCAAGCTTGCAGCCTCAGCCCAGCCCAGTGACACCTCATCACCTTCCCCTGGCCACTGTTCCAACCTCAGCTCTCAACATCCCTCCTCCCTCTATCCTTCCCAATGTTGGTAATCTGTGCTTTCTTTGCTGTGTAATCTTGCTGGCAGAACTGTACCGTTCCACAATGTGTCTTCTCAGAAAATAGCTTTTGTTTTTGTATCTTGTATGTATTTTTTTTAATATCCTACTTCATTAACTTCCTCTTTTTATTATTTTTTTCACACTTTGGGATAAACTCAATTTTATGTTAACTTTTTGAAATGACAATATAGCACATTTAAAGTAGCATTATCCCTTTAAATATTGCTTCAGCGATACTCCACCGCTTTTGATATACAATCCTTACATTGTTATGAAGTTCTAAGTCTTTGATAATATTCATGATGACTTCTTTTGATCCACGAAATTTATAAAGGTGTGTTTTTTAGTTTATTGTGTTTTGTTTGTTGTTCTTTCCTTATTTTTTTCTTTTTGCTTTTTAACTTTTGATATCTAATTTTATTTCATTGTGGTCAGAAAATATGGTCTACATGATAACGATTTGTTAGTATTTGCTGAGATTTCAATCTTTACACATTTCACAAGTGTTTGAAAATAATGACTAATTTCTCTTTTTGTTTCATGTAATTTCTATAAAGCTATTATACCAAGTTTATTCAATTAACTCATCAATTATGACAGACATGTATGAAAATCTCCCACTATTATTATAGGTTTATCAATCTTTATGGAAAACTTTAATCAATTCTATTTTATCCCTTTGATATTATGTTTTTTAAATATATACATATTTTCCCATTGCTTTATCTTTCTGATTAATATTTCCTTTTCCTTATTGAGTAATTATGCTTTCCGTTCCTATTAGTGCTTTTTGGTTTAAAAAATATATTTAGTCTAACATTCATATTGCTTTAGTTTCTAATTTTTACTTTTATTTTAGGTTTTAGGTTTAGTAGAACCTCTTGCAAAAAGAACGAACATAGCTTAATTTTTTAATCTAACTTAGCAAAGTTGTTTTTAACTATAAGATTAATCAATTTAAATTTATTGTAAATATTGATATATTTAGACTTATCGTTCTTTTTTATTTTTAAGTTACTGTATTTTTTTCTTTATTTATTTTTCCTTTCCTACATTTCTGTATATTTATCCAGGCTTAATTCATCCTACTCCCTTGTTCTCTAATACTTACAATTACACATTCTATTTCTACTAGTTTTATTAGCTTCCATTACATTTTAATGTGCATACTAGACTTTACAAAGTATAGTTAGATTTTTAACTTCCTCCCAGACAATACAAGGACTTTAGAATCATTTTTGTCCAGCATATCTCCTCCTCCAATCTGCCAACTTACTGTATTGTCTAGTGTTTTAGTTCCACCTTTTTTTAAATCCCCAATTTTAGTCATTTAAAAAATTGCTGACAGGTGTACTTTTTTCTTCCTGAGTGTTATGTCACTGGGAGACCTTCCTTCTGATTTTAAAACTTCCTTCTTGCTGAATTATATTCTTTAAGTCCTTCATTAGGTTTTGTAGAATCCATCAGATTTTCTACGTGGACCATCATGTCATCTGTGAGTAAAGACAGTTTTAATTCTTCCTTTCCAATCTGGATAACTTTTATTTCATTTTTGTGCCTATTTACCCTGGCAAGAACCTCCAATACAATGTTGAATAGAAGTGGTAAAGGCAGACACCTTGCTTTGTTTTGGATCGTAAAAGGAAAACATTCAGCCTTTCAGCATTATGTATGAATGTTAACTGTAGGGATTTTTCCCTAGATGCCCTTTATTGGCTTAGGAAAGTTCCTCTCTATTCCTAGTTTTCTGAGAGTTTTTATCAGGAATAGATTTGGATTTTGTCAAATACTTTTCCTGTGTTTATTGAGATGATCACATTTTTTTTTCTATTTCAGTTTGTTAATATGATGCATTGCATTGATTGATTTTCGAATGTTAAATCAACCTTGCATTCCTGGGATAAATCTGTTTGGTCATGATCTATTTTATATATGATTGGCTTAAACTTCTTAAAATTTTGTTAAGAACATTTGCATATATGTTTATAAGGGGTAGTGGCCTATAATCTTCTTTTCCAGGCAAGTTTTGGTACCAGGATAAAGTTGGCTTAATAGAATGAGTTGAGAGGTACCATACTCACCTCAATTTTCTGGAATAATATATCAGAATTAGTAGTATTTCCTTCTTAAATATTTGGAAGAATCACCAGTGAAGTGGGCCTGGAGTTTTCTTTGTGGGAAGGTTTTAATAACAAACTATTTCCTTTGATATAGATTTACTATATTCAGGTTATTTCCATCTGAGTGAGCTTTAGTGGTTTGTGTCTTTCAAGGAATTTCTCCATTTCATATATATAAGTCACTGATTTATTTGTATTAAGTTGTTCAAAATATTTCTATACTATGTTTTCAATATCTGTAGAATCTGTAGTGATGTCACTTCCTTCATTCCTGATATTGGTAAATTGGTTCTTTTTCTCCTTTCCTAATAAGTCTGAAAAAAGATTTATGAATTTTATTAATTTTCTCAAAGAACCAGCTTTTTATTTTATTAATTTTCTCTATTTTGTTTCTGTTTTATATTTCCTTGATTTCTGCCCTGATCTTTATTTTTTCCTTTACTTGATTTGGGTTTAATTTGTTCTTCTTTCTCTGATTTCTTAAGGTACATGCTGATGCCATTAATTCGAGATCTTCTTTTCCATAATTGACCTATAGTGCTATAAATTTCCTCCTGAGTACTGCTTTAGTGGATTCCTACAAATTTTGCTAGGTAGCATTTTCTTTTACATTTGGTTAAAAATACTTTATAATTTCACCTTAAATTTCTTTTTTGATCATGGTTTATTTAGAAGTGTGCTATGGTTTCCAAATGTTTAAAGACTTTATTATTGATTTCTAATTTAATATCTTGTAGTCAAGGAACATATTTTGTACAATTTGAATGCTTTTAAGTTTATGGACACTTAATTTATAGCCAAAATATGATCTAACTTGGTAAATGTCCTGCGTGCACTTGAAGAGAATATATATTCTGTAATTGTTGGGAGGAATATGTCAATTAGTTCAAACTGGTTGATAGTGTTGTTCAAATTTTCTATAACCTTATTGATTTTCTGTCTATATAGTCTATCAGTTTTTGAGAAAGGGGTATTGAAATCTCTGACTATAACTGTTGACTTGTTTATTTCTTCTTAAAATTCTCCCAGTTTTTGCTTCATATATTTTGAAGTACTCTTTTTACAAAAATTTAGAATTGTTATGTTCTCTAGATAAATTTATCCCTTTTTATTTTGAAATTACCTTCTTTATATCTCGTATTATTTGCTGCTCTGAATTCTACTTAGTCATACATGAAAATAGCTACTCCAGCTTTCTTTTGATTAGTGTTAGAATAGTATATTTTTCCATTATTATTTTTTAATGTATTCATATCTCTATATTTAAAGTGAGTTTTATTTAGGCAGCATACAGTCAGCTTGCTTTGCTATACAATCTGATAATGTCTTCTTTTTTAACTAAGGTATTTAACTCATTTATGTTTTATGTGGCTATTGATTTAGTTAGGTTTAAGTCTATCATCTTGACATTTGTGTTTTATTTTTTCCATCTGTTCTTTATTCCACCTTTTTCTGCTTTCTTTTGGATTAATTGAATATTTTGTAATTGCATTTTATCTCCCTTGTTAGCTTACTACCATCTTTTTTCATTTGTTATTTTAATGGTTTCTTCATGGTTGGTAGCATACATCTGTAACTCTATAAGAACCTAAACAGTACACTTCCATTTCTCTCCTCCCATCCTATATGCTATTGTTATCCTTTAATTCACTTCCTTGAACACATTTATTGAGATGCAATTTACATACCATATAATTTAATCATTTAAAGTATACAAATATGTTTTTTGTATAGTCACAGATAAGTGAAGCCACCACAATAGTCAATTTTCACGTGTTCATGTTTTCATCACCTCAGAAAGAAACCACACACTCTTTAGCTATCACCCAGTTATTCCCTTCCCTTACCTCCAGCCCTGAGAAATAACTAAACCATCTTCTCTCTATGTAGATTTTCCTGTTCTGGACATTTCATATGAATGGAATCATATAATGTATGGCCTTTAGTGACTAACTACTTTTTACTTACCATAATGTTTTCCAGGTTCATTCATGTTGTAGTGTGCATCAGTACTTCATTCCTTTTTATAGTCAAACAATATTGTATTGTATAAATATACCACCTTTTGCTTATTGGTTCATCAGTTGATTGGCATTTGATTTGTTTTCAGCTTTTGGCTATTATGATTATGCTGCTATAAATATTTGCATACAAGTTTTTGTATGGACATGTGTTTTCATTTCTCTTGAGTATATACCTAGGAGTGCAATTGCTGGGTCATATAGTAACTCTATATTTAATTATTTGTAAGAACTGCCTGATTGTTTTCCAAAGTGGCTGTACCATTTTACATTCCCACTAATAGTGAGAGAAGGAAGCATGGAGCTGAATGGGGAGTATCCAGAGTTACCCATTTTCCTCCAGATTGCTAAATTTTCCATTGATTTGTATAATTTGCCATCTTTATCAGAAACAAGCATAAGATTTCAAAGGTTTTTTCCTTTGAAAAAAGGTGATGGGGCTTCCCTGGTGGCGCAGTGGTTGAGAGTCCGCCTGCTGATGCAGGGGACACGGGTTCGTGCCCCGGGCTGGGAGGATCCCACATGCCGCGGAGTGTCTGGGCCCGTGAGCCATGGCCTCTGAGCCTGCGCGTCCGGAGCCTGTGCTCCACAATGGGAGGGGCCACATCAGTGAGAGGCCCACGTACTGCAAAAAAAAAAAAAAAAAAAAAAGGTGATGGTAGACTACCTGGTTTAGGTGGGAAAGCTGAGGATGCCTACCATACTCTGTACCTTCACACTCACCATAGGGACCCAAAGGGACTTAGCAAACACTAAATGAGAAAAAAGCACAATGTATTAAGTGTGACTGTAGGTTCCTGAACTAACACCGACCATACTGGGACTCCTGAGGTCAGCACAAGGTCAGGACCCCACTTGGCTTCCTGCTGCCCTGTGCTTTATTTTCAAAGGTGGGTAAATTATCACTGCCCTTCTCCATGGGTGTGCTCTCCTTGACATGGTATATCCTCTCCAGCCAAGGCAAGGATCCCTCCCATCCTGGATCCCATTTTATTTAGGTGAAGTTTCCTGTTGGCCAGCATAGTTGTTATAATTTGTACTTCAACTTACACAAGTGTATGTGTTTTTCCTTTCCTTCTGTTTCCCCTGGGTGGGGGGGATCAGTAATTATTTGACTGCTATGGAAGCCTAACACATAAAGACATAAGTGTAAAAGTAAAGACACAGCCAAAGCAATTAGGCAAGACAAAGAAGTAAAATGCATCCAAATTGGAAAGGAAGCAGTAAAATGATCTCTGTTCACAGATTCTATAATCTTATATGTAGAAAACCCTAAAGATTCCACAACAAAACTTAGAACTGATAAGTTCTAAGTTAAGTCAACAACGTAGCAGGATACAAAGCCAACACACAAAAATTAGTTGCAATTCTATACACTATAAATGGACAATCTGAAAAGGAAAATAAGAAAATGTTTATTCCACTTATAATAGCATCAAAAAGAATAAAATACTTAGGAATTAACAAGGAGACAAAAGACTTGCACAACGAAAACTATAAAACGTTTCTGCAAGAAATTAAAGACATAAGTAAATGTAAAGATATCCTATATTCACTGTTTGGAAGACTTAATATTGCCAAAATGTCAATACTACCCAAAGCAATCTAAAAATTCAACATAAACCCTATCAAAATTCCATTGACATTTCTTCAAAAGTAGAAAAACTCATCCTAAAATTCATATGGAATCTCAAGAAACCCTGAATAGCCACAATAATCCTGAAAAAGAAGAAAAAAGTTCAAAGACTTATACTTCCTGATTTGAAAACTTAACTACACAGCTACAGTAATCAAAACAGTATGGTACTAGTATAAGGACAGACATATAGACCAATAGAATAGAATAGAAAGTCTGGAAATAAATCCTCACATATTTAGTCAAATGATTTTTGACAAGGGTGCCACAATCATTCAATGGGGGAAAATATAGTCTTTTCAACTAATAGTCCTGGGAAAACTGAATATCCACATGCAAAAAAAAAAATGGAGTTGGACCCTTACTTAACACTATATACAAAAATTAACTCACAATAGATCCATGATCTACATGTAATACCTACAGCTGTAAAACTCTTAAAAGAACACATAGGACAAAGCTTCACGATATTGGATTTGGCAATTATTTTTTGGATATGACACTAAAAGCACAGTCAACAAAAGAAAAAAATAGGAAAATTAGACTTCATAAAAAAATTGTGTGTGAAAAAACACTGTCAGTTGAGTAAAAAGGCTACCCACAGAATGGGAGAAAATATTCGCAAATCATATATCTGATAAGGAATCAATATGCAGAATACATAAAGAACTCTTACAACTCAACAATAACAAAAACAACCTGATTAAAAAATTGGGAAAACACTTGAATAGACATTTCTCCAAAGAAGATATAAAACAGATGGTCAACAAGAACATGAAAAGATGCCCAACATCACTAATAATCAGATAAATGCAAATCAAAACTACAGTAAGATACCACCTCACGACATTAGGTTGGACACCACCAAAAAAAAAAGATAGAAAATAACAAGTGTTGCACTACTATATATAAAACAGATAACTAATATGGTCTTACTGTATAGCACAGGGAACTCTACTCAATACTCTGCAATGACCTATATGTGAAAAGAATCTAAAAAACAGTGGATATATGTACATGTATAACTGATTCACTTTGCTGTGCAGCAAACACTAACACAGCATTGTGAATCAACTATACTCCAATAAAAAAAGGTTTTTTTAATAATTAATTTTAAAGCAAGAAAACAACAAGTGTTGGTGGGGATGAGCAGAAATTGGAACCCTTTGTGCCCTGTTGGTAGGAATGTAAAATGTTATAACCACTGTGGAAAATACGCAGTTCCTCAAAAAATTAAAAATAGAATATCACATGATCCAGCAATATAGATAGATTTAAGACACAAACAGCTATCTATCTACATATTTATATATGTAGATATAGATATGGCTGTGATATATATCAATATATATATATTGAATAATGGAATATTATTCAGATTCAGCCTTAAAAAGGAAGAAAATTTTGATACATGCTATAATTTGGATGAACCTTGAAAACATTACACCAAGTGAAATAAGCCAATTACAAAATGACAATTACTGTATGATTCCACTCATATGAGGTACACAGAGTAGTCAAATTCATAGAGTAATAAAGTAGAATGGAGGTTTCTAGGGCTGGGGAAAGGGAGAAATCGGATGTTAGTGTTTAATGAGTACGTACAGATTTTTAGTTTAGAAAGATGAAAAAGTTCTGGAGATGGGTGATGTTGATGGTTGTAGAACAATGTGAATGTACTTAGTGCCACTGAACTATACACTTAAAAACAGTGAATATAGTGAACTTTATGCTATGTACATTTTACCACAATTAAAATGAATTGGGAAAAAGAAAGTAAAGACTTCTTCCTTCAGATATGCTTGTCTGAGTCAGTTTGGTCTCTTGGCTTCATTCTACATATGGAGCTCTGGTCAGTGGTCCAGGCACCTCACTGGGCATTCAGGAGTGTAAGTATAGTTTGTTCTCTTTTCGTTTGCATACTTGAAATTTGCTGAGAGTAAATCTTAAGTGTGTTCTCACTACCCCCACCCCCAAAAATGGTAACTATGTGAGGTAATGGACATGTTCATTAACTTGACTGTGGTTATCATTTCACAATGTATATATACATTACAGCATCAGGTTGTCCACCCTTAAAAAAATCACAATAATAACCTAAATATATACAATTTTTTTCAATCATACCTGAAAAAAGCTGGGGAAAAATTTTTATAAATTACATTCAATTTAATTAAATATCATTAAAAAGCAGCCATGTCTACCTCTCAGTGCCCTAGTTATACTCAGAGGGAAATGGAAACCATACTGAGCCCCTCTGAGAAACCAGAGCCCTCGACAGGAAGAGTCGATGACTAGGAACCATGTTATCAGTTCTTCTCAGTCCCAGAGGAAGGAACTGATTAACCAGATCACAGTAAAGGATGAGTTCGTTTTACACTGGAAATAGCTAAAATTGCTAAGCATGTATTCATTTATTCGACAAATATTTATTGAATGACTACTATGTGTTAGGCGTTCTTCTAACCATGAGTGCAGCGGTCTTGACTATTAATCTTTACTCATGATAGCTGTCATATCCCATAACATCCTAGGGAAAATAATGTGTTAAAGGGACTTCTCCTGTGTCCAGGACCATTGAGATAGGTGGGCCCCCTTTCTGGAAGACACTGGATCTTTTAAGACGTTTGAGACAAGTGGGCCCAGGCAAGAGGAGGCAAGAGACCAAAGGCGTCCACTGATATCCTTATCCCCAGAGTGGCCCCAGCTTCAGAACCCTCATCTATACCAGGGAACTCAGTTCCTTCTCATCCCCAAGGGGAAGCTGGACTTGAGACTAGTGCCAGGCAGTTGCCTTTGAGGAACTGGGAGCATTAGAGTAAGATGTCCAAATAAGCACCAGATCATCAATATTATTCTATCACCCAACAAATAGTTATTAAACTATTAAACCCTTATTATATACCAAGCATGGTTCTAGATGCTGAAAATCTAACAACACAGGTAAAATCCCCTACCCTCCTGGAGCTTATCTTTAGTGGGAATACAGACAAGAAGCAAATGAATCAGTACATTGTATGATAGGGTGTGATAAAGGTTATGAAATGGCATACAGGAGAAACTGAGATAGGAAATGCTGGGGAAGCTGGGATAGCAGAGGCAATTTTAAGTAGGAGTCAGGAGAAGCACCAAGAATTGCCATCTGAGCAGACTCCAGGGAGTGAGGGCTCCCATGGTCCCTGCAGGCATCCAGAAGGGGAGGGCCGGCAGCTGGAGCCAGGGGTGGGTGGGCATCCCTAGGGAAAAAATACAGAATGAGAGGAGAAAGGGACTGAGGATGAAACTCTGAGAAACCCATTGTTTAAGAAAAAGGCTAAAGGACACCAAGAGTTCACAGCAGGAAGAGATCAGGAGAGAAAATGGGCAATTGTGTCAACGTTTCTGGGATAGTAAGACAGGGGATTAACAGGAGCTCTGCTTGCCTGCGGGGCTGGTTACAGGACTCCATGAACTCAACACTCCTAGCACTTGACACCAAAAAGAGTGAATGCTATTGTATGTAATATTTTAAGTAAACTGATGGGGGCATCTACTAAATTTGCTACTAGAAGAGCACTGGTGACCCCAAGAGGTGCAGCAGCTTCAGAGGAATGGCAGGGAGGGGGAGAAATGCCATTTTAATGGTGAGGCAGGTGTGAGGTGTGGTGAACATCCAGGTTTCTGGGCTCCCCAGCTGGAAGCTTCCCCGTGGCTTCTTATAACACTGAAACGACCCACCAGGGAAAGCCTTGGCGCACCCTCTGCTCGGCTCCAGTCTCTTGCCTGCTCTGCTCAAACCCTTCTGGTCTTTTTGCTGGGTCCCAACCCGCTACTTGTGTTCCCCACACAGGCTCTCACGCTCCTCCCTGCCAGCCTTTCACACGGCTCCTTGGAAGACTTCCTCAATCACTTCTAAAATGCACCCCTCCATCCATCACTCTCTACCATGTCAGGATGCTTTATTTTCATCACACCACTCTGTCACCCTGAAAATTATTTAATATTTGTGCTACCATGTTTATTATTTAGCTCCCCACTAAAAGGAAAGCTCCAAGAGATTGGAAACGTGTGAGTCTCGAGGCTCACCATAACCCGGGTGCCTAGAACAGTGTCACATATTAGGTGCTCAATAAAATTTTCTTATTTTTAGTTTTATTACTATTATAAAGTTCAAACTGCTCGATTTTGAAAATTGAACCAAAGGTTTCATTTCGAGATTCCTGATGGCCATGGAAAAATGGGAAAATAAGGTGATTGATATTAGCTATGACGTAAAAACATAAAAACCCTTCAGGGTAAAGCAAGATTGTCGGAGAACTTGCTTTGGCCAGATCATCATTGTGGCCTTACTGAGAAACACAGAAGAAAATATTTTTAACATTATTTTTGCAGTCAATAAATAAATCCCATGCAATTATTTCTTCTTTAATTCTTTCAAGTAAGCTGAAGTCAAAAGACCAAAGAACAGCCACAGGGCAGGAATTATTTCTAATTCAGCCTCACATCCAACAAAAAAATTCTTGCACTGACCTCATTGACAGTGTGGATGATGCTCTCCTTTTTTATTTTAGAGGCACACATTTACTTAGTGCTTCAGAAGTGCTACATTTCACCTAACCTCTAACTCTCTGAAATATGTGCTGCATACCCATTTTACTGATGTGGAAACTGAGGTTCACAGCCTACAGTCAGAACTGATAGGTGATGGAGACAAGGCTTGAACTGAGGCCTGTTTGACTGTCTAGAGTAGGGGTTGGCAAACTATGCTGGAAGATCCGATCTGCTTGCTGCTTGTTTTTGTAAATAAAGTTGTGTTGGGACCCAACACACTTATTTAGATGTATCATCTATGGCTTCTCTCACACTGCAGTGGCAGACTTGAGTAGTTCCATATGGTCTGCAAAACTGAAAATGTTACAGCCTCTTATAAATAAGTTTGCCACCCCCTGCTCTAGACTTTGTGCTCATCTCTTTCATCTGTCTACCACCTTAACAAATATGTCTCAGTTTATCTGTTGCTCTGAAGGAAAAAAAAGGCTTTGTATAAAAATAGAAAGAAGAAAATGTAAATTGGGAGCTCTACGTGCAAAATTATTCTGTTACTGAAACATCAAAGAATGTTTTGTAAACACATTTTCTGGAGGAGAAGTTTTCATCTTTCTTTTTTTTTTTTTTTTGGTCCTGGTTCCTTCCACTCCACTTAACTGAAATGGAACACATATAAAAAGGATATTAAAAAATACATTCAATAAAATCATGGCAGTGCAGTATATGCAACAAATCACACAAGCAGCTCTGGTTTTGAATTCTGTAGCTTCACAGCAAGCAGAAGTAAATGAACCTGTTGATATTTATGAGGACAACACCCATCTTCAGTGGGTAACTTAAATGTAACTCTATACTTAATTAGTCAGGTTAACTCAAGTCCAGCAAACACATCCAAATTAACTGGTATTTAAGAGGTCTTCCAAGTTAATCTAATTTTCACTTTATGTATTTCTGGGAGAGGTTACAATAAATGAGGCATAGTACATGCATTGAAGTGACACCCCAGAACTGTACAAGGAGTTTCACTTGGGAGGAGGACCTTCACATTTACTTTCAGAATATTCTTGACAGCAAAGGGATAACGATGATGATGATGATTGTCAAGACTCATGCAGCTGGGTCTGTCCCTGTTTGTGTGCCCCTAAGAGGACAGGAAGCAGAGAAGCCCATCGGGGGTGGCCCACCTCCAGAACAGATGCTCCCCATGCAGTCACACTCAGCAAGGATGTGTACAGAAAGTGTGAGGTTATTGATTAGAATCTGGGCTAAGGAACATGGCTTCTCCAGGGCTCCATGTAAGGGCTAAATGTGGCGCTGCCATCAGATCTGGAAGCAGCTTGGGGGGCGTGGGGCCAGTCCCACTGCATACGGTTACTGTGGATGAAATAGGATCAGCTCCGATGTCTGGTCACCTGGTGATGGAGAGCACAGGCTGTGGCGTGAGACACCCCTGGGGGGTCAGGTCCAGGCTATGGGCTTCTAGGCAAGTCATCTAAACTCTGAACCTCAGTATTTCCATCTTTAAAGTGGAGTTAGTAGTTTCTTTCTCTGAGAATTATTGTGAGAATTCAATGCTACACTTGACTGCATGTAAAGTGTCCAGCCCAAAGGAAGTAATTAATAATTGCTCATTATTTTTATTATTACCTCAACTTACCTATTTCATTCTGTTGATGGTCCTTCTCTAATTAACATTACATTATATTAAAATATGAGCTATTTATTTGTGGAATAAATATTCCTTGGCAACTGTTATATGCCAAATTTGGAACTAGTTCTGAGTTACAGAAAAAATTATGACCTAAGTCCTACCTTCAGAGAACTGGTAACATAGAAAATAAAATAGGCGCATGCAATTACCTAAAATAATGAGAACAGCCACAATTAATAACCTGGGGCCTCAAAATGTGCCAGTGGTACGTGGGCTGTAGACTGTTCTACGGTGTATGGCGTACACGCTTATATTTTTAAACCTCACGACAATCACCAAGTTAACCACTGTTTTTTACAGATGAGGACACTGAGATCTGACAGGACAAATAACTTGTCCAAGGTCAACCCAGCAAGCACAGACAGAAGTGGGACCTGGATTGAGTAGAGCAGAGGCCATCTGGAAACTCTTCTGCTACCAATTTAGGAATAAAATTACAGACCAGGGTTCTGTGATGGTTCCTGGGACCTGTGCAGCTTTATCAAAGGCTCCCCCCAACCCCAGTTCCCTTGCCATCCCCCAGAATGGGAACAGGAAGAGCATCAGTCTGGCCATAGTCCAGTGATAGGAACACACAGTGAGGCTAATCTTCTGGTGCATGAGCCTTAGTCGCTGCACAGCAGCTCAGTCTGTGGGTTCCCCAAGGAGCCGAACCTCGGCCTAGAGGTCCAGGAAGGTCAGGCCAGGCCCAGAACATGTCATAGTCTCAGCTGGGCCTCCTCAGCCTGGAGGATTCCTCTGGGCTGATAGAGTGAACTCCTTATCTCCACTTAGGGAAGATGCAGTTCAGCCTCCCAAAGGTCACTTTGAGAGCCCATTGATTAAAGGTGTTTCATGTCATTATCCAGGGGAAGGAGTGGATTTTGCTTCTTAAAGAGGACTAGCCTATATCCACATAGACTCCAGGGAATCATGGTGCCAGAGGTGTCTTAGCGATGGCATAGGCCTTCTTTCCTCTGCTCAGATATTCAGTACTCACTTTGCAAAGCAGGCACCCGCTTTTTGGACACCTTGAGTCATTAGAATATCTTTGTATTTTAAGCCCAAGTGTTCCTTCCTGTGACTTCTGCCCTCCAGGTCTGTCTGAGCAGTTGCTTCCAGTCCTCCATGAGAGTCTTCAGAGATGGAGACCATGTCTTAGAGAGGTCTTTTCCAGGATGAATAACCCAGGCTCCTTTACAAATTCCTCCTGTGAGAAAGTGTCAGTTCCTGGCTTGTCCATGGGTCTTCCGGGTTCTTGGAGCTGAGCCAGATCAGGGTCTGCCAGCGCTGCCTGGGCTGTTTCTTTCTTTGCCACAGGACAGTCCTGGCTCCCCATGACTCACTATGTGCTAAACTGAAGTCACTGAGTGTCTCCTTAGATGCTGCATCTGTCCAGCTACAGTTCTTCTATATTATGCTTATGAAATGGATTTCTGGAATCTAATTTTAGAATCTTCCGTGTACTCCTAAGAAGCTTCACCTAGTTGGTCTTGGCTCAATTTACCATTTTTCAAATTTATTCCAAATCATGATTCTGTTTTCCATTGTATATGCTTTCATGTTTTAAGTTATTAGAATGTTAGATAAATGTCTTCCATGGTGTCACTCAACTCACTGATCGAATGTTAAAGAGGATAAATTCAATGACAGAGCGCTGTGGCCATCGACTAGAGAAAACACCAACTTGACAAAGAGCCAATATTTAACATTCTTAGATGCAATTGTCCTCTAACCAACAATCGCTAAACTGAAAATCCAGTAGACCAGAGATGATTTCAAAGGGACTCAAAGAGCCAGACCTACACCACTTGCCTTCATCCAGTGTTTCCTGTCCTCAGAACAGAAGCCTCTGGGTTCTCATCCTTATTTTTTGGATCCACTGCCCTAGACTAGTCCTCAGTCTGTTGATCCAGGGTCTAACTTAGACTCTCAGCCCAGCGTGTAGGCCCAGAGCCCTGCAACCCTGACCAGATGCTCCAGGCACAGCTTCCTAAAGCAGGCATTTTCACTGTTTTTGTCGTGTTAATCTTGCTATAAGGGGCACACAATTTCTCTCCAGTACCCCCTGGCAGACTTTTGGGGAAAATCAGTGTGTGTGTGTGTGTGTGTGTGTGTGTGTGTGTGTGTGTGTGTGTGTGTGTGTGTGTGTGTGTGTGTGTGTGTGTGTGTGTGTGTGTGTGTGTGTGTGTGTGTGTGTGTGTGTGTGTGTGTGTGTAAAGTGTGTGAAGACAGAAGGCCTGAATTCCCCCACTAAACGGGGCTCCTCCCATCCTTCTTTTCATAGCTAATTTAGTTAAGTGTTTAAACAATGTAAATCTGGCAGCTCCCCTCTGTTAAAGCCACAAGATTGAGGACAGCTGCCGCCCAGCTCCCAGCCCTCCAATCCAACCTCCACCAGCTTTCCTGAAATAGCAAGGCCCGCTTCCGTCCCTGCTTCCCTGGAATAACCCTGGGGGAAGGATACTCCATTTCCTACGCCCAGACTGCATTATTTATTACCACCTCAGGAGTCCATATTTGGAGAAAAAAATATCACCACTGTGTGGAATGAACTCATGCAGTTGCAAATAACTGATGTGTCTGAATTCAAAGGAGCTCTCAAGGAGATTGTGTATGTATGTAAATAGGCGTGCACTTCTCAGACAGAGAGTATATGATCTCAACTCCGTTCCCTGACATGCAGGGTGACCCAGAACAGGGCAAGCAGGGCTCTGGCAACCTCAGGGACCCTGGGGAGATTTTCTTCTTGATCACTTTCAACTCACCTGGATGAGGATACCAGGGAGTTCATCTCCTTAAAAACACAGTCACTGCCGAGTCGGTGGTTAGAATGGAGCCCACACAGCATGATGGAGCACGTGCCCATGCTTTTTCTTAATTATCTACTTACTAAAAACAATCTACTCACCTTGCACCAGATGACTTAGTTTTAGGCACAGATCACTCCTGTCCAGACCACACATGGTCTCTTCATTTTACACTCCAGATGGCCATGGAGAGCTTCAATGATTTTTCCTTCCTAGAGGCACATTGGCTGTACCTTCTGCAATAAATGCATTCCAGAAAAGTCATGTGGAACCCTAATCTAGTTTGCAACACACTAAGAGTGTTCAGTATTTAAGGTCCCTTGAGTTAGTTTGTGCAGTGAAGAATCACTTTATAAATCACTTTATAATCACTCTATAAAGGATCATATGTGCTCTTGCAATGTTTCTCAAAATGAGACATGCCTTCCCGAGTTACACAGTTTATATTTCCAGAGCACCTTAGGCTCCATAATAAAAATCGCTTTTACCAAAACACAGCCCTTCTAGAGTGAGTTATTCTCATTCCACGACGGCAGTCCTCTTAAGTGTGTAAGTCTGAGATCCAAGGCAGGGGTGAGAATGAGTAAAAGGTCACTGTCCTCATGCTGGAAATGGAATCTATTTGCTCCATGGACACTAACTAGATTTTAATTCCATCATTGACCGAGGGGTCAACAGTTGCCATCTAGATGAAGAATCAGAGCTTGGGAGTCATTCACAATGGATCAAAGCCTAGTTTCTCTTTTCCTTTTAAATGCATGGCTATGGAATCTCCTGACCTCCTGTCTATGGCACATGCAGGGGGACGTGCTCATCACAGGCTCTCAGTGAATATTTTATGATGACAATAACCATCGTCATGGGGATCTGTCAAAAGCAGTGAGTGGTCTACAACACAAACAAAAACTCGCGGACTGGTGGTACACTGGTGGAATTTTAATTGCTAGAATCTACTAAGATATTCTTTGTAATGAAATTGTAGAAATGTTCTAAGTACATTTTGAAAAGTTGTACCTTCTCCATTTTAGGGACACAAATAAGTTACATTGTTTGAACCCTCTACACACTTACTCATTTGTGTCCACTAGATTTGTCCCAACAGAGTGTGTCAACATCACCTACTACAACAGCACTTCTCTTCCTCTTGTTGTATTGCTAGAAACTTTTGTTTACTACATTTAATGTTTTTACATTCAGCATAGAAGAGTACAACCTGTTACATCTTCATTGAGGACTTTTCTCTTTTAGTGGAATAAATTAACACTATTTATCATATTGACTGTGTCAGCCTTGGGTTCCACCTTGTCTCCTATTCATGTTCCACTCTTGCCTTCTTTTTTAAGAAGAAACATCACTTGGTCAAGATTTATTTCAAGGCCTGAAAACAGTGACTAATCGAAAATGGCCCTACTTCAATTTCTTATAATATATAAATACTTAATATAAAACTTAAAAAAATGTAGACACTATTAACTAACTCCTAAACCACACACTATAGGTTTTTCAAAAGCAATAGTTATTTAACAAAATGTAAGATGACTGTATCAAAGAATTTTCACACTTAATGAGGACACAATCAGTTGCAAGCTACTCAAACAGATACAAATCTTTTTTACATTTTCCATGTTTGTTTTTAACTTTGTTTCATAGAACCACTGATAATTGAGGCTTCTTTCAAGTATAGGCTTTCTAACATTAAATTACATTTTCTAAGTATTTCCATAAAGAAGAAATGAAAAAGACACATACTACATTGTTTGCCATTCATACACCAAAAAGTCAAAACAATCCAACTGAATTTATTCCTGCTTCCCCCTTCTCCAACATTAGCTTTAGATGTTTTTCTAAATATTATATAAACAGTTTTGTTAAAATCAGTTCTCTCATTTATGCAGATTAGGGGGAAATGGTTTTATAATGAGTTATCTTTAAAATTACCTTCTAGATAGCACTCCTTAGCCTTAAATTACATTGTGCACACACAACTACAACTGCTTGCATTTGCTCAGGAACATATAATCACATTAAAAACAAATAACTTTGTATTTCATAGTTTAGTTGGCTCTTAAATAGTTTCCCGGGGCGGGGTGGGGTGGGGGTGGGGAACAAATATTTTGTGTTGTTTAAGAAACTGGTATATATAAATGAACTGCTAGCTGTTCGTTTAAACTTTGAGGAAACCTACAGATGAAGTTTTGGGTGTTTTTTCTAAAATGCAAGAGATATGCGCTTAATCACTGTTCATATAGTGAAGGGATGGGATGGCAGATACAGACTCAGATGAAACTCTACATTTTGTAAATGTAGAGTTGGATATTCTAAATGGAAAAACTGACACTGACAATTGTATACAGGAAACAAAGGTTAAGAAAAATGTTGAAGAATAGCTACTCTTAAAAAGAGAGAAGTGTTATACAACACAAAAATGAGACCTAGAGATTCGAAAAACACTCATTTTACTGTTTTAAAAGAAAAATGAAAAATAATAGGGAGAGAGTCTAGACCAATTAGAACTGAGGCAGCTGTAACAAAAATGGAACACAGTACAATGATTTGAGCCCTTAAAGGAAATGACTAATTAAAATGAAATTTCACAAGCCTTCATGTCTATAATAATATATAAATGCACAAAATACAAAAAATACCAAGTCTGGATTTTTCCCCTTAGGTTTGTAATAAACTGTCAACCCTCTGCTTAATATAGTTACTTTTATAAGCCTTCTGATTAGCAGAGCATGCTATACAGGTACATGCATGCTAGAATTTTATCATGAGAATTATAGTTCTCATCTCAAACTAGTGACTTGCCTGTTACCTGTATTTATATATATTTCATTTCCATTATAAAACACTTAAGACCTTTCCAGTGGTCCATTTTAATCAACATATTACATAAAAAAGAATCCTGATTTTTAAAATGAAGCTTTTTAGTACTGTAACATGATGGGTTTAATTGAACAGTTGCAACATAATATGATAACTACATTGTACTGTTTAATTCACAGCTGTAGGAAAATGTTTGATTTTTAAAATATAACCAAGATGAGACTGTAGTTATGAGCAGTAAAATATTAGACAACAGTGAATGAATAAATAAGATGCTTTTCCATCAGTGGCCATTATTTTACTTTTAGGAACCTGGAAGAAATTGTCTTCTCTGAGTTTCCAATGTTCTGGTAATTCTAGTCATTTCTTAGCTTCCTCAACATCACCTTGAATTGCTGAAATAAGTGACTCTAAAGAATCAAAGTTCTTTTCTGGTCTGAGGTAGCCAACGATGGCCACATTGAAAATTTCCCCATATAAGTCCTCTTTGAAAGCATGCATGATGTGAGTTTCCTTGGACTTTTTTGTATTCTTGCAGTATGGGTTCCATCCTATGCTCACCACCATCTTATGGACGTCTCCACTTCCAACACTGGCCCAACCATAATATATGCCAGTGGATGCATCAGCTGGAAGATTATCTACTACTTGTTCAGGAAAGTTAGCTGTAGGGATGCCCAGCTGCTCGGAGCCGCGACCGAAGCCCAGCACCACCTGGCCGCGGCAGAAGTACGGCAGGCGTCTCATGACTCCGTCCGCTCTGGGTGCGGACTGCGGTACAGTCCGCGCGTCCGGCGGAACCGCAGTCGAGGCGGTGCCCGAACCCCCCGGACCAGCCGGGGGACACGGGCGGGAGCTCCGCAGGCCGGCCGGCCGGGCGAGCGCACCGGCGTACACAGGCAGAGCGGCGCGGACGACACGCCGCGGCGAGACCCTCACGCCGCTGACCGAACAAAAGGTGCCGAGTGACTCAGAGGCCGCGTCAGCGCTCCGGAACGCCGGCGACCGCGGAAGTCTCTTGCCCTGCTTTTGTTTGGATTCATCTTCTTATGTCTTTGCCCATTGCCTTATTTTTATTATTTTGGGATTCACTGGGTACACTGATACAATATTTTTAACCCAATATAAAAGTCTGTGATTCAAAATGAGAGTTTATCCTCATCATTTTATTAACAAGATTTATGTTTAGTTTTATTTCTACTATAAAACATGGTTTTATGGGTTTTGTTGTTTTATGGTTCTTTTTAATGGACCTTTTAAAAAAATTTTTATTGGAGTATAGTTGCTTTACAATGTTGTGTTAGTGTCTGCTGTACAGCAAAGTGAATCAGTTACACCTTTTTATAGACTGCAGTTATCTTTTTTAACTTGAATGTCCCGTGATTTTGGAAGTCATATTTTTATCCTATTAGTAGTGACATTAAATTAAAATGTACTGATATCTATTTTCTCTAATTTTCATTATCAAAAATAGAGCAATGTCAATTGATTATTCCTTATGTAATATGAGGAATTTACTTTGCTTTTACTTCTTGTCAACACACATTTTAACGGACAATCCCATTTGGGTCACAGTCCTTTTTCCCTCATAATTCTGTAGACAATTCTGTTTTCTTCATGTTGCAAAGGAGAAGTGGGAGGCAAGCTTTGTCTGCATGGATATTCACTGAATCTGTTTTTATTCTTGAAATTAAAATAAATTATCAAGATTAAGTCTAGGCATTAAAAATTTTTCATTATTTTTGTCTGATTTTCAGAAAACTCAAGACTTTCTCTAGCTCAGGAAAACTTCCCCCAAATTGTTTTTTAATAATGGCTCCATTTTTATTGGTTCTTTTTCTGAAATTCCTAGTGTTTACATATTAAACATGTCTCTTGTCCATGCTTTTTATGTATTCTCCCATTCTTTTTATCTCTTTGTCTTTTTTCTGAGTTTTGTGCTGTAAAAGTTGACTTCTGCTCCATCAAACCTGTTTGCTGCGGGATCCATTTTGCTGTTCACTTCCTCCATTTCAATCTGAAATGAACTTTTTTTTTAAATCTCCATGCTGGCTTCCATAACCTGTTTGTTTTTCTCTTTATGGTTCCCTGCTCAAATTTCATAGAAGAAATGTCCTTTTGAAGCTTTTTGGAAACACAAATCAGGAGTGCTTCCCGCGTCTCTTGTAGAAACTATATTTCATAGAAAAATATTTTCTCTGATTCCTCAGAGTGGTCCCTTCTGTTGAACTCTGCTATCTTTTCATTTGCCTGGCAATTTTTCTCTGTGTGCTCATCATTACAAAGGGAGCACAATATTTGTCCAGGACCAGGAATTGAGATCTCAGTCTGAATTGTTCCGACCCAAGGGAAGGGAAAGGAAGAAAATATAGGTTTAGATTTACTAAATACTCAAGTTTTGCTTTGCTGATTCAATGGCCTGGGGAGCTAGGCAGCTCAGGAGTGAACCAGCAGAGGTGGCCCCGCACGGAGCTCTTCATCTCTGCTCAGTGTCTTTCCTAAGTTTTGGAGGGCGTCAGGTGTTTTCTGGGAGTGTCCTTGTTCTTTGCTGAGTGCTGGCCGAGGGTCACTCCTGTTCTTGACCTGGGCTCATTGTCCACAACAGGTGTCATCTGGGGGTTACAGCCACCATGGGTTTGTGAACTGACAGCGGGATTTCCATCTACTGAGTCCCTAACCCCCCCACCGCCCCTCCCCCGCAGCGCACTTCCAGGCCAAACTACTACAGGGCATTGGAGGGAGTCTCCCAGCCTTTCCTCCTAGTACTTCCTGGGTAAATTCCTCCTTTACATGTGAGGAACTGCACATTCTCACAGTGCTCGTCTAAAAGAAGCTCTGGGACATTTCGGACATGAGACTGTCATGCTCCCCTACTCTCTACAGCTGATTCATTTTTTCCTGTTTTCATAATAACTGAACATGTTAGCACAAAAGTTGCTGAGGATAATTTATCTTATTTCACAGTATACATGTTTTGCTGAATTTTCTTCCTGGAACTGAAAGAGTCCAATTTTCTTTCCTTTGGAACAAATGGTATGTAAAACGCCATATAAGCCCCATTTTAATTTGGAAGCTGTTCCATGGAATATATTGTCCAGTTTAACAATGAGTCCCATTGTCAAATTTATTCTCAATATAAAAAGCAGTCACAGATTATCAAAACTTGCAAGCCGGCCAGTGTTCTTTCTATAGGTTTCTGGTGGGATGTTCTGCAGATAACATTTTGTGTAGGAAGCAATCATGGCTTCATTCCATGATAGGCAAGTTGCCAGGAAATACTAAATCAAGTGGCAATAGAGTCCCCAAAGAAAGTTGTTCCTGATTTATGATGATTGCTCCAACAATACTGCTGAACTTTTTACACATGGAAATGACCACTGAGTTATGTTTTGCATTATGTCAGGGAACAGCCAACCTGCCAGATCCAACGTTGCAGCTGGAATGCAGAAAAGCCCCATTATGTTAATTTCCAAAGTCTGGGAAAAATGACTTCTTATTCCCAAAGGGTAAGTACTTTTTTTTCCCTCCAGCACATCTCACACTCTGAATCTATGGTGGCATTTAAAAAAGTGGGAAACAGCCTAAGCTGGGTTTGAGGTGGGGTATGGTGGAGGCAAAGATGGCAGGAGTGGAGGGGCTGACAACAAGGGGAAAAAAGGAAGACTGATCAATAGCAGGGGGTCGCCAAGGGCCGAGGAGGGGTCTGCATTATTTTCAAGAATTGATCACAGTTTCAAGAGAAAAGTTCAGCAGACTTACCTTCCAACTGTTGGAGTTGCCTGGAACCCTCAACAGAGTGTGTGTGTGTCTGTGTGTGTGTGGCTGTGTGTTGTATCTGTGTCTGTGAGATTGTGTGTTCCTGTATTTTGCTGCTGGAGCTCTAAGAAAAGCCTAGACCAGCATTATCCAGCAGAAATGTAATGCAAGCCACATATGTAATTTAAAATTTTCTAGTAGCCACATTAAAAAAAAAAAACTAAACAACTGGTAAAATGATTTAATAATTCAATTTATTTAACCTAATATGTCAAAAATATTATCATTTCAACACACAACATACCTAAAACTTATTAATGAGATAGGTAACACTTTTCTTTTTATAGTGGGCCTCTGAAATCTGGTGTATATCTGGTGTTTATTTTACACTCACTCACAGCACATCTCCCTTTCGACCAGCCACACTTCTCAATCCCAATAGCCACATGTGCTAGCTTGTGAGATGGAGCAGGCTGGACAATGAAGAACAATCACCCTCTCAGTTCTGACTCATTCAACTCTGCTCAACTCTTTGTGTTTCCCTAAACCTGCAGCTCCCCCTCCTCTGGAGACCCCAGAACACACCTGTCAAAGGCACCCCCACTACCAGCTCCTTGAAGAATGGTACATGAAGCATCACTCTTTTGGCTGTTCCATCAGCCTTCCTTACTCAACAGGTCAAGAAAAACCTTATGATTAAAAACCCAAGAACCTGGGAAATACATTTGTAAAAGCACCTTGACACATCAGCATTGCATCTGGACTTCCAGGAGAAAGCCATTCTTTCTCTCTTGGTCTTCGCTACCCCCTTCCAACCTTTGTCTTGCTAACATTTCTCAATAAATGTTCTCCTTCCTTCCTCCCTGGTCTCCTTTTCCAGACTGAGCAGGATGTGGGTGAGCGGGGCTGCTGGGGGCATTTCTGTGTCCTGTCCTGGGGAAGATGCTTGCAAAGGGAAGGCAGGGAAGGTGGAGCCAGCTCTAACTTCACTGTCAGTCCTGCAGCAGAAAAGTCTGAAGCTGGACCAGTGCATCTACATAAAACAAAAGGCAAGGCTGGAGGGACTCCCTGCAATGCCTCTCCAAGATCTACAGAGGGGTGGACACATGAATGAAGCTGTCCAGATGTCAGATGAGATTGGTGGGAATTGTGGAGAACTGGAGAACACTGGCCCCACCCAGGGCATTTCAATTTACTTTTTAACCCTGTGCAGGCCAAACTACACTGGACAGAGCCCCAGAGTCATTAGCTTGTGGTACACACTGCCCTGACAAGTCACACAGGTAATGACCTTTCCTAGTAAAGGGCCATGTCCTGGGGATTCACATCACAGCCTGACAGTGGGTATCTGGAGATCTGATGCTTTGCCTCCTGGCTCCCCCTTCTTGGGATCTGCTGTCTACCAACTGCCTGGCTTGAAGTCTGGGGAACCTACTCACCTTCATCTTCATGCATATTGACAACCACATCACTGACCTTACAACCAACCTCCTGACCTTGCAGATTCTCAGTCCTCATTTCTAATGGCCCAAAATTCCATTCAGAATCGGATCCTCAAATGGGGTGAAATGTAACATGCAACTTGGAATCATGGGGCAGTTGGTTACCTCTGAAACTATGTCAGTCACTGACTTTCTCCACAAAGCTGTAGGTACACCGAAGCCCAAGTATTTGGAGGCTTAAACTCACCAGCTCTGCCCAGAAGTCCAGGTGGAAGCACTGATGCCCTGCCCAGTCCTGACCAGACCTCCTCTCAAGAGGTTAGACTCTTCCCTAAACTTCCAGCAAAGTGCCAGACAGATCAGGTTGAATAAAAATGTCGTTACCTTCCTATTTCACCTGCATTTACTGGAAGTCTCTGCTATTGCCCAACTACTGGAACAGATTTCCCTTTGGAAATGACACTGGCTTGGATCTTGCCTGCCTCTGCCACACCTAGTCCCAGCTTCCTCTTCCTCCTGGCTCCGGGCCCAACACACTGCCCTGCCAAGTCACACAGGTAATGACCTTTTTTTTTTCCCATGTCTTTCTTCTTCTTGGGAGGAAATAAGCTAGAATGAGGAGAGGAAGGGCTTTTGAGTCTGAGAAATCTGGTTTTGAATCTCGGCCCCAAGATTTAATGATTCTGTGATCTCAGGCAAATTACTTAACATCTTTGAGCCTCAATTATTTTCACCATTAAAATGTGATCAATCCTATTTCATAAGCTTGTGGGGAAGATCAGAAAAGACAGTGCTCCTAAGATACTTAGCATATAACAGACCTTTGGTACACATTGGCTAGTATTACCATTGAACCAGCACTTTGCCTACATTGCGACTACCAGTCTCTCCTTCCCTCTTCCCTGTTCTCAATCACCATTAGGAGCCTTTTGACCCCATTGGTAGCAACCACAGCCTGGGTCCCATGGATTGCTATTTTCCACTGGTCTCCCATAGACCGCCTAGCAATGTCTTACCCATCCCCAGCTCTCTTGGCATATTCTCTGCCTGTGGCCAGGACCCATTTAGTCCTTCTCAGGTCCCTCCCTGTCTTCTTCCAAGAAGCCACATCCCATGCTCTGGATGACCGGATTAGGGAGGGGCACTAGCCTCAATCATCAGGAGGTCCAGAAAGAGAAGAGGAAATAGTGCAGCTCCTAGAGATTTCCAACACAGCATAAACCACTATGGGGTGAAAACAGCTTCTCTAAATATAGGCTAGATAGATATGGCAACAGTTCACTGCCAAGACCTTTCCAGGGTTGCATCTTAATGGGTACAATGTTTATGTAAAGTCAACCATACCTGAGCTATCTAATAAGAGCAACCATTGAATACTGTTCTTGTCTCTACCTAGAGTCTATTCTAGAGCTCAGCCCTTTCAGGTTATAAATCAATGTCTCAGGGTGAGTGATGCTAGCTCCTACAACTAACCCTAATACCTCAGTCACTTAACACACAAAGGTTTATTTCTCAGACAGTATTTGATGTGGGTCAGGCAGCCCCCTCCATCTTGAGCTATATGACCTAGGACAGTGGCCTCCAAAGTCCCAGCAGGAGGGAAAGAGGAGGCACACTGACCTGCTCATCCTGGAAGAGACCCTTGTCACCTCTGCTTACAGTTCGTTGTCCAGAACATTTGACTCACTGCAAGGAAGCCTGGGAAATGTGGAAAGCGTATGAAATATTGTTGAGCAGGGCTCTGCTCTAGAGCGTGTGTTTGTGTGTGTGTGTGTGTGAGGGGTGTTTATGGACTGCTGATGCATGTCCCTGAATGTGTGTGCCGATGCCTTTTCTACTCCTAAAGTGTCCTCGCCCTGCTGCTCTACATCTCTTTATTCCTTTGAGGGACTTGTGAGGGACCAGCCTCCCACGGTGTTTGCAGAAAATAGGTGCTTTATCATTTCAATTTAGTACAACTCACTCAGCTTCTGATGAGTGTCCCTTATAGTAATAATAAAAATAGAAAAAGGTGTCATTAATCAACTCTCCTCAAAGCTGTAGGTTCTATGTTAATAAGCACTTCATATTTCTTATGTCATTTAATTGGCCTATGAAATAGGTGCTGTTTTTATCATCATTTTACAAATGAAGACACAGGTTTGTGAAGATAATATAACATCCCATGGTCGAAAGCAAATAAGAGGAGACCTTGGGACTCAGCCAGCCCATCTGACTGAGACCCTTTGGGGCTGGGCTTTACACCACACACGTCTCTGAGAAAATGCCAGCATGACAGGGTGAAGACGGGAGCTATCTGCAGGCTCACAAGTGAAATGATTCCTATGGGGTTTCTTGTTTAGATTGTAATCCCCCAAAATTCAGAAGAGTATTGGGAACATTCACAGATATTTGAAGTTCTCATTTCACAGCTTACATATTTTTTTCTTACAATGCAACACAACAATATTTCCAATGAGACAGCATCAAAAATCCTTAGCACCATGGGGCTTTGCAAACTAAGACTATAGCGTGATACAAATAAAACTGTTTTTCTTAAGATACTTATAATGTTATTGGATTTATTTAAATAAGCTTCATTTGTTATATCAGCTTTCGAATTGTTGTCAACTTTAAAAAGGCCATCAATAATACTCCATAAAATTTGTTCCTAACTTTTTACATATTTATTTTTCCTCACTATTTTAACATATCATGATTTTCTCCAAAAGCCTGAAAATTAATTTTGGGAAAAATAGATAGATATACTACACTAAAGTTTCAGAGAGCTAAGTGCTCATGAAGACTTACACCACTTTCCAAAGAGGGTTTTTGATTCAGGTTAGGCTAGATGTCAGCACCGCAAACACAGAAACCTGGCTGTTGAAAGAATATTTGACTTCTGTGTCCCCAGTTCTCTCTCACTGGATTTTCAGTTTCATGTACCTGTACGAGTGTATCTGTGTCCTTTCATATTCCCACATTACCCTAGTATTCTTCTTCAGTATCTGATTTTGTCTAATTTCAAATTTTTCTTTTTAATAAATAACTCTGGCCCTGGGACTACTCAATTTTCACCTAGGGACCAGGAGAAAATAAACATCAGCACATTGATAATAGAAGTTGCTTTGAAAGTGCTCCTCACAAGTCACGCTTGTTCAAGGTCCACAATGAAGCTATATTTCTAGTTATTTCCTTCAATTGCACACAGGCGAAATGCTCATATTTCCAGCACACTCTTGCTCCTAGGAAGCCGAATTGCAGGGGAGCAGCTTGGCCCCCTGCTCATCTTCAAGCTGGATGCAGCCCTGCAACAGTGCAAATGAGGCCAGACGGAACTCATTGTGGTAGCTAAATCCCCGAGGTTTGCTCACAGAGCCTGTTCCTGTGCCATTGTCATCAACCTGTCATGAGACTCCAGCCATCATTCCCAGAAATCCATGTACCTGGCCATCTGCTCCCAAGTCAAATTGCTTACTTTGGGGCACACCTTCTACACAAAGAGAAATGAAACTTTAGGAAATTCAGACTGACTCCAAACCGAGCTCCCAGGCTGAAATAGCATGCCAGTGCTGAAAGTGTCTGGACCGCAAAGGAGCCTGGACCCTTGCAGCCCTTAGAATGCCCAGCCGTGCATGCAGAGTTCATAAAGCACTTGGCCAACTTTCTATTCAAGGTGATTCTGGTTACAGCTTAGTTGTATCCCCATATGAGAGAGGTATAATTTTAAAAAATCGACCTGGGACATAATAAGAATCCTGGGGACAGATTTGCATAAACAAGAGCAATCCCTCATTTGCTTAATTCCCAAGATATTTCTGAACAGCACTGCCCTAAGCCCTAGTTGTGGCAGCTCTAATTCATTCCTCTTTCCTCTCGCAACCCTCAGCTACAAAAGAAAAAAGAAAAAAAGAAAAGGAAAGAAAGAAGAAAAAGCAGTGTGACAACCAAACAGGATAATATCAAACATTTAACATTTGAATAATGCTTTACAGTTTAAAGTGTTTTGTGTGTATTATCTCATATAACCCTCATTATAAAACTGTGAGGAATATAGGGTAGATATTAACTGCACCATTTTTTCAGGTGGAAATAAATGAACTGGCCCTTGAGAACGCTAATGCCGTAAACACAGCTTGATTGACCTTTTAGAGGCATGAAGTGCAGAGTGCTCTGATTTGAAAGCACAAATGTACTCTAGATGCAATCACAGTAGGGCCAAAAGAAAGGAGATAAATCCCACAAGGTTTTGCTCCCCCTGGCGAAGCCATAGCATCCAGTGGTCTGAGGCGTGCTGGGCCATTTCCTCCCAGACGAAGGGCACACTGTTGCACCTTATACCTCCCCGCCACTAAGACAGGACATGGTGTTTAGTAAGCCTTATGGATTTTGGAAACAAAATAGACCACACTTGGAAGTACAGATCTGACCCACTTATCAGATGACCCAGTAGGCTGCCAATTCTGAGTGGAGCTCAGAATAAGAAAAGGCTCTTCCGCAGGTCCAGCTATGCACTAAGTGCCCTGACTCTCAGGCAATGCAGCATCTGGTGGAACAGGACTCTGCAGCGTCTCTGGAAAGCCCCAGTAGCAGAGCTGGGTCACAGACCCCTAGGAGGCTGAAGCAGGTCCACCCCTTCTGTGGCAGAAAGCTACTCACTCTTTGAAAAGCAGCTCCAGGCATGTCAGTGGGCCCTGGTAAAAATGAGCTCCTAGCCCGGGGAGGGCAAGTTACCATGCAGCTGGGGCTCGATATAATCATGAGTTTGGGTGGGCACGGCAGCAATCTTTTGCCACAAAGGAACTGGCATGTTCAAGATCTGGCCTATGCAGACCCAAAGGGAAGAGAACATTATGTAAACTGATGGCCCAGTCTCCTATGTCTGCCCCGCTGTTTCACTGACATCTGCCTTCAGCTCACACCTATGGACTCACGGAGTTTCCCTGTGGCCAGCTGCCAGAGGAGGGAAGAACTAGGCCTGGTCCCACACCTGAGCCGGCATCCTAAGTTGGTGCTCACAGCTGAAGCAAACTGCCGCTGTTCTCAGTCCACTCATGGGTCCCGAGAGGAGGACAAGAGTAAAGGAAAAAATCCCCTGGTAGGCAGCACTGCAAGCAACACATGTGGCTGATGAAGAAACTGATTAGAAGATGGAGGAAATCAAGCAAGGTATAGAAATAAGACTGGGCTCTCCCACCATCACCCCCTCGACCCTCTTATGGATTTTGTGTTTCCTGCCACTGCCACCTTAGGCTTTGACAGATCAGAGGCCCTGGTTCAGGGGATGGAAGAGTGATGGTCGGGGAGAGGCTTCTCTCTAAGTGAACATAATAGTCTGCTCAACTTGAAGGAGGAACTCTCACCTGGTCACTTCTGGACCACTAATGCCAGAGAACCAGTAGGTTAAAAAAAAAAAAAAAAAGAGGAGTTAGTGGTGGGGGTTCTGGATCCTGATTGCTCTGAGGAGCTAGGGTTTCTCCTGTGTAATGGAGTCAGGGAGGGGTCTATATAGAACTCAGGTGATTTATTGGTTTATCTCTTGGGGTTTCCATACTCGTGAGAATGGTGAACAGGTAATTGCAGCAACTGCCAGCTGACAAAGGCAAGACAACCAAGGACTTAGATGCTTTGGGTAAGAAGATCAAAGTTCCCACACCAAGAAAGTGACCTAGACAAGCCCAAGTGCTGGCCGAGGGTAAGAGAAATCTAGACTAGGTGGTGGAAGAATGGTCACTGAATACTAGTTATTGCCACACAGCAAGTTGCAATAGTGACTTGTTTCACTAATAATATTTAATTAAATATTTGCAGAGATTGCAGCAGCTACTACCTTGAAGCTGACTCTGTGACAGATGGCACTGAATGGATGGCCTTAGCAGATATGACTGGTACAAGTGTGGCCTGCAGTGGACACCTGTTGGGCATCCCTTCAAATGCTCTCAGCCTCACCTGCCTCCTGTTCTAGCCACTATGGAGCATCCAGTATTCCGTAGGAGCCAACATCCTTCACGCAGGTACAACCTGGAAGTATCACTCCTGTGTGCCTCTCATTTCCTGTCCGTGTTTCTCTGTAACCTGCTTAGTATCCAGAGATGCTCAACCCAGAAATTTTGGGGGGATGTCACCCTATTGGGGGGTTCTTTGACTAATGGGGATGGGAGTCAATGCATAAATGTTTCCCTCTTTCTCCTCCATAGAGAAGGTTCTGATATTCCTTTCACATGACTCCTTAAACTGTCCCCTGGAATCAAGCATCCAGTTGCCTGTAGCAGGAAACAACACAATGATAAATCGTGTTTTTTTCTCATTCCTTGCCTCACTCCTCCTGACCTTACTCCTATCCCCTAGAACCCAATAAAGCATTTTCACTCAAGTCTCTGTTTCAGGCTCTGATTTCTGGGGAAATGAGGCTAAGTTACATCACCCATTTCCAGCTACAGCCTTTGTCATCTTCCGGGCTTGTGATCATTCCATTGCCTCCAAGTCCTATCACTACCCTGGTGACTTTAACATTCAAGCCCTACACCTTGAGTTCTCAGTCCTTTGATCAGCTCATTTCCAGTGACTTTCACCTCCATTCCACGCTATCACCTTGCTTCCATTGCCTCCTTGAATGCTGTCATCACTGATTACTGCTGTATGCATAAGTCCAAAAGTTAGAAATCCCACTCTCTTCCTCAACCTTTCATCCTTCAGTCCCTTTCATTCCGTTACTCCCACTGCACCAATGTTGTAACATCATGAAGACTTTGCAGCCCAGAAACTGTCTATGTTCCCATTACCCAGCAGCTTTCTCTTGTCCTCCTTTTTTTCTTTAATCCAGTTAAAATTCCACAGAACACTATTTCTCTCATGCTTGCCAATTTCCACAACTCCCTTGCCCTCCCAACTCTCTTCTTGAAAAATCCCTCTCAGAATTAATACATCTGTCCAACTTTTTTTGTACTTATATCCCAGGTGTTAATCACTGTTAGAGAAAAACCATAAAGCTGAACAATTTGGTGCCATTATAATAGCTGCCAACATTTATTGAGAGCTTAATCTTTGCCAGGCACTATTCAAAACACATTACATAAATTATCTCATCTTGCTTCCTACATCAGGCTGGAAAGTTGCCCAGAAATTCTATTCTCAAACCTCTGAAATTCATTCTCATCAGAACACTTTCCCTGCTGCTGCTCAGAGAAAACAGAAGTCATCAATTAAAAACATGGTACACATCATCCTTCACATTTCAGTAGCATTCAACAGAAATGAGTCCTCCCTTCTAATCCAAACACTCTCTCTATCCTTCACACCACACTCTGCTAGGTTTTTTTTCTACCTCTTTGTCCCCATTTTGTTTATCTCCCATATTCCTTTTTCTCACATAAACTTTTTTCTTTATCTCTATCTCCATCACCATCTACCAAGCCCTCCAGAAATAGCAATGTGGGTTGCACCCATAACGTTCCCTCTCCCTCACTGTCTACCCCCACAGCTTCCAATCTCTAATTCTATAGTTCCTACTTCTTAAATATCTCTGGAGATTGTTAACTTCTCTTTCCATCCATCTCCCACCTGCATGGCTGCAAGAAATTTCTAGCTAGTCCACTTGCCTTCAGTTATGCCTGTATCAAATGCAATTGACTTCTTCAGGCTCATGCCCACAAGTCTTTTCTCACACCTGTCAACACATATTGATATATGTTTTTAGGACTGACTCCCCACTATTGAGCTCCCTGGGAACAGGCACCGTGTCTTGCTCCTATCTTGGTTTTCCTCAACTCATGCCCTGTCATGAGGTTATTCTCAATAAAGTTTCACTGACTGAGTGGATGACCATTAAATAAGTCAAAGACTTAATCCATCAATTAACAAGTAGATAAGTAGTATCTATTTTAAACTCCTCATGACTGACTCAGTTTCCATATTTTATTTACCTCCCATCATAACACAAACCAAACTTGAAATTACAATAATTATTAAATTTATTAAATGAGTGTGTGCATCTCAGTTACAGGTAAAAATTCTAAAGCATTTAGGTATATTTTTGAACACATTGGATAATATTTTACTTCAATGGACCAGAAGGATCTGTGAGCAAATTTGTTGGACTTCAGAAAGACAGACACTCCATATACCTCCATCTTCATTTTATTTCCATAACTGGGGTTTTGTGACCTACAAAGGGGTGAAGGTGGGGCCTGAGTACCCTGAAACAGTGAGTGTAGACATCTGAATTCTGGGAATGCTTGGCTCAGCGGTGCCATGGATAAGATATGGGGACATGTCTAACGAGCATGGCCAACAGCATGGGGTATCTGTGGCAATCTTCAGACTCTTGAGTCCAGAGGCTTAGAGTGAGAATGAAGAGATATGGCATAAATGAGAGGACCCTGGAGGGGAGGCAAGGTGCCTCAGATACAAGGGCAGGTGGACCTTAGGTCTAGGGTTCTGTCCGAAGATAACTATGTTCCAACCCCTTCTGGCTCCTTTTTCTCCACTCAGGTTTTCATAGTCCTAAAAGGGAGAATGTGACTGGCTTGAATCAGGCTCCTCTCCCTTGAATCAATCAGCCATGGTCTGGAGCAGGATGGATGACCACCACTCATACCTTGCAGGAATTGTGAGCTAGATAACACCTACTTTCTATACTCTGCACATCCCAGAAGAAGTTTTTTTTTAAGTTCTAATTAAAACTTGCTTAACCAATTCAGGCCCAATTCCAGTGATGCAAATCTCACATCTATTACATACAAATAATTTATGGGTCTTGATGTATTTAGTCTTCAAAAACATATGATCATGGACCAGATCAAGCAGTAGCAAGTGGATATTAAAATTTGAGGTTCAATAAATGTCTGAGAGGCAGTTATGGAAAACAAGATGAAGGCAAAGACTTTGCTCTGATAGGAGCCGATGAAAGATATGGGCTTGCTGTCTGCCATCCAGCATGGAAAGGGGCAGAGCTGGGCGACTGGGAGTCTGATCTGTCCCTCACATGTGCATATCTACAGCAATAAAGAATCCAGGGCATTAGCAAGTGACATCAAATCAGCCTGCACCATTTAGCTCTGACATGCCTGAGTGTGAACTCTCCATAATATGTCATAGTGCAGAGAGAACAAGAGTGATAGGGGAACTGGTGACCTCTCCAAATCACACGCACACTGCCCATCCCTGAAAGCTGCTGGAAGTCATGGGCCTCTCAGCAGAGCATGGATTTAATGCACCTCATGATATCTACTCCCACATAGAAGTGGAGGAAATGTTTGGAAAAGGAGAGCTTTGTATCAAGGCCTCGCACAGATGTGATGCATCAGTGGCAGTGCTGCCTGGGGACTTCCCTCCCCAGTCTGCACTCAGAAGGGCAGACATTGTCTGTCTGGGGCCCTGCAGTCACCCATTCCAGGAATTTGGTCACAACCACAGACGTCTAATTTGTAATATCTGTCATTGTTCTGTGGTCATGCAACAGAACCCAAGGGCACATGGTACAATGTCTTTGCAATAAAAACTTGTAGTGTCTCAGAGAAAGTGCAGTGTTTTACCAAAATGCATTGCCCTGTAACAGCTGCCTTGGCTACCTCTGAGTATCTCAGCCCAGGATTTGTAGAGTACTTAGTAATGAGCAAGGTGGCTTTAATCCTTTGACCTAACTTTGCACTTTTCTATGATACAGGTCAAACAAGCATTCAGTAGTTCATCCATTCAGTGGGCAAACATTTAGTAAGCATTTGTCTCATTGGTCCTTAGGTGAAGTAGAATCGTGACTACAGGTTCCTTCCTAGCTCAGCATGACTTACATCCTAATATAGGATCTAACACATTCTTTTAACTTGGCCTAAGGAGACAATCAAAATGTTGTCCAGGTTAAAAAAGGGAAGAGAGTCAAGAAAATTCTACCCATGTTTTTGGTTATTAAATTTGAATAGAACTGACCCTATTCAAAGATAAACATATTTTAAACCACAGCATTCGATATTAAATAAAACTTTAACAAAAGGAGGAAGAGAGAAGCAGATACAAGATTAGTAGGAGAGAAGAAGAAGGGGGAAAAGTAGGAGAGGACAAGGGAAGGAAAGCATGCAATATGCAAAAGGTAATTGAAGAGAACATTGTAGGTGAATTACTCCAGGAAAACAGAGAAGGAAAAAACAGTGGTAAGAAAGACAAAGGAATGCAAGTTAGAGGGGCAAAACTAACAGAGATGAATAGGAGAGAAATGGAAACCTAACATAAAAATAGTTAGGATACCTAAAGTAGATACTAAAAAAAAAAATTGTGAGGCGTGTATTCAGACACAAATAGGATCTTTTATGCAATGAAAGAAAATATAAATACAATGCAAAGTCTTAATATGTCCCAATAAAAAGAATATAGGATGAAAAACACCAAGATTTGTCCAATAAAGAATCATAGATTCATTGAGAAAGTAAAAACTGGCACCCTAAAAAGAAAACAATTCACTGACTATAATATTCTCCTCAGCATTTCTCCATAACAGAACACAATGAAACTATAGAGATTTGAAGGAACAGTGTGTCTCAGGAGATCTATTACTTCCCAAATGTGTCTAGTCTATGGGCAACAGAAATGCATTTTAAGATAGGCAAGTCATCCAAAAGCAGATTATCATGTAACTTCCTGAAAATTATTCTTTAATTTAGCAAGAGCATATTAATCAAAATTAGGTACTAATTCATTGAGAACATAACAATTAAATGACTTACAGTGAACACTTAACCTACTTAAACTAAAATTAAATGTAACAGAATTTATGTTTTAAGTAACTTAACTGAGTCCAAGGACAAAGATCACAAATATTTATAGGAAGACAAAAATACTGAGCATCTAACAAGATAAAATTCATAAAATCTGGCACCCAATAAAAAACATCACCAGGCATGCAAAGAAGCAAGAAAATATAACCAACAATGAAGAGAAAAATCAATGAACTGAAACTGACCAAGAAATGAAACAGATGCTAGGTTTAGTAGAGCAGGACATTTTAAAAAAATGTTATGACTAATTTCCATATGCCCTAGGAAATAGAAGATTGAACAGATTAAGTAGCAATCTGGAAGATATAAAACTGACCAAAATAAATTTAACTTCTATAAATGAAGACTATAATGTGTAAGATAAAAAACACACTGGATGGAATTAATGGTAGATTACACAATCTTGCAAAAGATTGCAAAGATTAGTGAAATTGAACACAGAAATAGAAACAATTCAAAGTGAAACACAGAAACAAATAAGAAATTTCAAAAATGAAAAAAGCATTAGTGAACTGTAGAAATACTTCAAGAAGCCAAGTATGTGTATAAGTTGATCCCCTGAAGGAGTCAGTAGGTGACTCAAAAAATATTTGAAGAAATAACTGCCAGAAATGTTCTAAATGTGAGAAAAATTATAAACCCACAGATTCAAGGACCTCTATTAACCCTAAAGAAAAGAAACATGAAGAAAAACTGCACCAAAGTATATCATTATCAAATTGTTGAAAAACAATATAAAGCGAAAGTTCTAAAAGAAACCAGAGAAAAAAAGACATATTACTGCAAAGAAATATAGGGATGACAGCATATTTCTCACTCAAAAAGTACAGGCTAGAAGACAGTGGAGCAACATCTTTAAAGTACTGGAAGAAAAAAAACTTTCAGGCTAGAATTTTTTAACCAGTAAAAATATTTTTCAAAACTTGTTCCAAAATAATGGCTTTTTTTTTATACACAAGATCTGAAAGAATTCATTACAAGCAGGCTTAAGTACAAAAACGTAAAGTCTTACAAGAGAAAGGAAAATAATATCAGCTAGAAATCTTGATCTACACAAAATAATAAAGGAATAAATCAGTCACTATAGTCATCATGTTAATAAACATAAATAAAATCACATTATCATTTCAATAGATGGAGAAAAAAATCTGAAAAAAATCTATCATCAATTTCTATTAAAAATTCTCAGAAAGAGAAAAGACTTCTGGTTCCTGCCAAAATAAAATAGACCCATTCCTCCCAAGTCCTCCCTCTTACAACTAAAAACCCTTAGCATAACACAACAAACAGGCATTGGGTGCTTCCCTGGTGGCACAGTGGTTGGGAGTCCGCCTGCCGATGCAGGGGACGCGGGTTCGTGTCCCGGTCCGGGAAGATCCCACAGGCCGCGGAGTGGCTGGGCCCGTGAGCCATGGCCACTGAGCCTGTGCGTCCGGAGCCTGTGCTCCAAAACAGGAGAGGCCACAACAGTGAGAGGCCCGTGTACCACAAAAACAAACAAACAAACAAAAAACAAAAACAAACAAAAACAAAAAAACAAACAGGCATTGGAAGGGACTTGAAAAACAACATTGTAGTGAGTTCTCTGGGTGTCTTATTGCCTTCCATATATTCTGGACTGGGTCCTGCAGAAACCAGTTGTGACCAGGCACAGAAAAGTTCCAAGAAAAGCCTATTCCCTTAGCCAAAGGACTGGGGAAAGGATGGCCTTGCAACAAGGAATCTTTCTTGTAGTACCTGCCCTGCTCTAGCAAACACCAGTAGAAAATCACCTACCAACTCCTCCACTGTGGCTTCAGTGGGCCAAGCAGGGATCTTTCATCTCACCCTCCCCACATACTCACAGCCTACAGAAGCAGATGGCGGTGCTCAGATTCCCCGAACCAGTGGTATCACTGGGGTTGAGCAAGGAGCTAATTTCCCATCATTCACTTGGCAGAAGCAGGCATCACTCTGTTTCCCTGCTAAGACAGTGTCCGTGGACCTAGTGGAGAGCCATCAGAAGCAAGCAGTACCCCCAATTCACTGCCAGGGTAGTGTCAGTGGTGTCCAGCAATGAGCCCAGTCTGTATTCCCACCAGTGTCAAGGAGTCAGTGTGAGTCAGGGCTGCTCGGCACTCCCCTGCTCCTTCCCCGGGTGTCCTAGAACCCAGTGGGGAGTGAAACCTCCAGAAACACCCAGCATCAAGGAGACTGAACAAGGTCATATAAAGCAGGGCTAGATGATACTCTGCTTCTCCCCTTCACCAATGTCAGTAGGGCCAAGTGAGAAGCTAAGACTCCACCACAACCTAGTTGACACTCTGCTCCTGTTCCTCTCCCCCCGCAGTGTCAGCATAGCCTGGGGCAGGGAGGGGCGGCTGAGTTTCAACTCCCACACAGAACCAATGAGATGGAACCAGTTGGTCAGCAAAGGGGCTAGTTGGCACTTTTTTTCCCTCACTCTCCTCCCTGGTGACAGCAGGTCCCAGCAGAGAGCTTCCACTCTCATCCTGCAGCAACAAAGCAGTAGTCAGCCCTTCACTCCTTGCCCCAGGTGTCAGGGCACGCACCAAGGAACTGAGTTTGTACTCTCATTCAGAGGCAACAAGTTGGTGAGAGCTGGTTTCCCACCTGCACTAGGAGGGTGTCAGCAGCACCAAAGGGGCAGCTGAAGCCCTACCCTTGTCATTTGCAGTGAGGCAGCATGAGCCAGTGCTCCATTTTTGCTGAGGTAATGTCAGTGGAGCCCAGTGGGAAGCCTAATAAACTAATCTACCCAGCCCTCAGGCTACACCTCAACAGGGGGACTACCTGATAAAGCAAGATTATATAGACTCCAGAGTCTCTAATATAATATATAAAATATCCAGAATACAATTGAAAATCAACTTATACCAAGGACAAGAAAAATCACAACTTAAATGAGAAAAGAAAACATGCAATGGCATTCAGATAAATTCATGTTAGAATTATCTGACTAGGATATTTAAGCAATTTTATTTTATAATAAAAACTGGCAATGACCAATTCTCTTGGGAAAAAAAAAACAAAAAATAGAAAATCTCAGCAAAGAAACAGAACTTATTAAAATAAAGAACCAAATAGAGGGCTTCCCTGGTGGCGCAGTGGTTGAGAGTCCGCCTGCCGATGCAGGGGACACGGGTTCGTGCCCCGGTCCGGGAAGATCCCGCATGCCATGGAGCGGCTGGGCCTGTGAACCATGGCCGCTGAGCCTGCACGTTTGGAGCCTGTGCTTCACAACAGGAAAGGCCATAACAGTGAGAGGCCCGCATACCAAAAAAAAAAAAAAAAAGAACCAAATAGAAATTATAGAACAAAAACATGCAATGTATTTGTCTGTTCAGGCTGCCATAATGAAATACCCCGAATGGGTAGCTTAAACAACAGAAATTTATTTTCTCAGCGTTCTGGAGGCTAGAAGTCAAGGTCAAGTGCTGGAATATTCAGTTTCTGGTAAAGGCTTTCTTCCTGGTTTGTAGAGAGCCACCATCTCACATGTGTATTAACATGGCCTTTCCTCTGTGCAAGCTCAGAAAGAAAGACAGAGAGAGAGAGACAGCACTCTGGTATCCTTCATTCTTCTCCTTTTATAAGGACACCAATTCTATCAGATTAGGGCCCTACCCTTATGATCCCATTTAATTTTTTAAAATTTATTTATTTAATTTATTTATTTTTGGCTGCATTGGGTCTTCGTTCCTGTGCATGGGCTTTCTCTAGTTGCAGAGAGCGGGGGCTACTCTTCTTCCTTGCGGTGCACAGGCTTCTCATTGCGGTGGCTTCTCTTGTTGCTGAGCATGGGCTCTAGAGTGCAGGCTCAGTAGTCGTGGTGCTCAGGCTTAGTTGCTCCACAGCATGTGGGATCTTCCCGGACCAGGGCTCAAGCCTGTGTCCCCTGCATTGTCAGGCGGATTCTTAACCACTGTACCACCAGGGAAGGCCTCCCATTTAATTTTAATAACCTCTATAAAGGCTCTATCTCCAAATACAGTCACATTCAAGACTGGGGCATCAACCTATGAATTTGGAGAAGACACAATTCAGTCCTTAATATGCAGTAAGTGAAATTTTAAAACTGTCTGGATACATTCAATAGTAGAGAGGAGCTGACTGAGGATAGAATCAGTAGACTTGAGGACCAACAAATAGAATGTACCCAATCTGAACAACAGAGAAAAAGCAGACTGAAAAAAGTAAGTGCAGTCTCAGAGACCTGTAGGACAAGAACAAAAGAGCTAATTCTTATAATGAGAATCCCAAAAGAAAGGTTAGAGAGTGGACTGAAAAAGTACTTGAAGAAATAATGGCTAAAGAGTTCCCAAAGGTGGACAAAACAAAACAAAAACAAAAGAAATCTACAGATTTAAGAAATCTAATGAAACCCAATAGAATAAAGTCAAAGAAATCCAGATTAAGACATACCATCATAATTAAATTTCTGAAATCTTTAAGACAAAGGAAAAAAAAAAACTTGAAAGCAACCAGAGGAAAATAACGTATTACTTATAATGGAACACAAATTTGAATGACAGTGGAATTCTCACCTAAAACCATGGAGACCAGAGGAAGCAGCACAACATTTTTCAAGTACTGAAAGGAAAATATTGTCAACTGTAACTTCCATATCTGGTTAAAATCTCCTTTTGGAAGGAAAAGCACATAAAGAAATTCTCAGATGAAGGAGAACTAAGAGGATTGGTCACAGCAAACCTACCCTTGGAAAATGCTTAAAGGAAGTTTTCTAAACAGAAAGGAAATAATAACAGAAGTCTTCAGGGGAAAAAAATCAGAATGGGTAAAAAGAAGATCAAATATAAATATAACTTTTATAAGTTTGCTAAATCATATTCAATAGTTAAACAAAAGATTATAAGACCTTCTGATGCAGTGTATGCAGAGGAAATGCTTGTATCAATTATATTTTTAAAGGGGGAGGGTAAAGAGACCTAATGGAGGTAGGGTTTCTACATTCATTTAAGGTGGTAAAATATTAATACTGTAAAAGTAGACTGTTACATAAGTATGTTGTCACACACAGAGCAAACATTAAGAAAACTATTTTTTAAAAAGCAGAAGTAGCTATATTCACACAGAAAATAAACTTCAGAGCAAAAAAAAATTATTATAGCCAAAGAAATATATTACATAATGATAAAAGAATCAATCCTCTAGGAAGACATAATGATACTAAATGTGCATGCACTAAACAACAGAGCCTCAAAATACATGAAGCAAAATGGATAGAGCTGAAAAGAGAAGTAGACAAATCCACAACTATAGTTGGGAACTTCAACACTCCCTCTCAACAACTGATATAACTTGTAGGCAGAAAATCAGCAAGGACATAGAAGAATTATTGAACAACACAATCAACCAAGATGATATAATTGATATGTATAGAACACTCCACCCAAAAACAGCACATTTATTTCAAGGGTCCATAGAACACTTCACCATACCCTGAGCCATAAAATAAATCTCAACACATGTTAAATTTTTTTAAAAACTGAAATCATAAAGAATTTTTTCTGACCATAATGGAATCAAGTTAAAAATCAGTACAAGAAAGACTACTGGAAAATCTCTAAACACTTGGAAATTAAATAACACATTTTTAAGCAATCCATGGATCAAAGAGTAAGTCTCAATGGAAATAAAATACATCAAACGAAATGGAAATTAAAATACAACCTAACAAAATATGTGAGATGTAGCTGAAGTAGTACTGAGATGGAAATTTATAACACTAAAATGCTCACATTATAAAACAGAAAAAGTATCAAATCAGTAAGCTAAGTTCCTTCCTCAAGAAACTTGTAAAATAAGAGCAAAATAAATACAAAGCAAGCAGGAGAAAGGAAATAATAAAGGTAAGAGCAGAAACAAATAAAATGGAAAACAGGAAAACAATACCTCTAGGAAGATCCAAATCATCAGTATCAGAATTGAAACACGACCTCTAGGAAAATACAAATCATCAGTGTCAGAACTGAAACAAGAGATAGATATCATTACTGATTCCATAGCCACTAAAAGGATAATAAGGAAATACTATGAACAACTTTATACTTAGAACAATTTAGAAGAAATAGACCAATTCCTTGAAAACCACAAACTATCAAAATTCAACCAAAATAAAAAGTCTAAATAGTCTTATAACCATTATAGAAATCAAATTCATAATTTAAAAGTTCCCACAAGGAATATGCAGGCTCAGTAGGTTTCACAGGAAAATTCTATCAAACATTTAAAGAGTTAATACCAACTTTACACTACTCTTCCAGAAAATAAGAGGTAATAATACTTCTCAACAGATTTTAACAATACAATAAAAGAAAACTACTAATTTATCTCAAAACTTAGACATATTAATCTAAAACAAAATATTAACAAATCGAATCCAGAAATCTATAAAAAGAATTTTACAGCATGACCAAGTAGAGTTTATTTCAAGGAATGTAAAGCTGGTTCAATATTCAAAAATCAATCAATGTAACCCACCATATCAATGCACTAAAGAAAAAAAGATAAGTGCTCTTATCTACTAATACAGAAAAGGCTTTTGACAAAATCTGAAGCCATGATAAAAAGTACAATATCCAAAATTATCATAAAAATTCTCAGCAAACTAGAAATAGAGGGGAACTACTTCAGCTTATATAGAGCATCTACAAAAAGTCTACAGGCAACATGATACATGGTAGTGAAAGACTGAATGCTTTACTTCTAAAATCAAGAATAGGGCAAGGATGTTCACTCTCACCTCGCTTAGTCAACATAGTAATGGAAGTCCTGCCCAGTGTTATAAGAAATAAAAAGATACAAAAAACAAACAAATTGGAAATGAAGAATTGAAACTATCTCTATTTGCAAATAACACAATTGTCTACACAGAAAATCCCGAGGAACTGGAATCTACAAAAAGAAAAAAATCCTGACACCAATAAGTGAGTTCAGCAAAGTTACATGATACAAGATCAACACACAATAATCAATCAAATTTCTATTTACTAAAAATAAACATGTGGAAACTGACATTAAAAACACAATGCTATTTATAATTGCTTCTCCAAAAATGAAGCACTTAGGTACTAATCTAACAATATATGTACAGGATCTGTATCCTAAAATTAACAAAATTCTAATGAAATAAATAAAAGAAGACCTAAATAAGTGGAGAGACGCCCCCTATTCATGGATTGGAAGACTCAACATAGTAAAGGTATCAATTCTGCCCAAACTGATCTGTAGATTTAATATAATTTCTATCAAAATTACAGCCACATTTTAAAATAAGACAAGTTTATCCTAAAATGTGTATGGAAAGGCAAGGACTTAGAGGATTGAAACTATTTTTTTAAAAAGATAATGAGGTAGGAGAAATCACTCTACCCAATGTTAGGGCTTACTATATAGCTACAGTGATCAAGAAAATGTGGTATTGGCAGAAGTAGATCAATAGAACCTAAAAGTAGACCAACTCAAATATACCCAACTGATCTTTGACAAAGGTGCAAAAGCAATTCAAAGGAGAAAGCAAGGCCTTTTTAACAAATGATGCTGGAGCGACTGGACATTTATAAGCAAATTTTTTTAAAGTAGCCTAAACCTCACAGCTTGTGCAACTATTAGTTCAAAATAAATCGTGAACTTAAATGTAAAATTATAAAACTTAAATGTAAAATTATAAAACAGGAAAAAGTCTTTGGGACCTAGAGATCTTAGACTTGACACTCAAAGCACAATCCATAAAAGGAAAAATTGATAAATTGGACGTCACCAAAATTAAGATCTTTTTGCTCTGCAAAAGACTGTTTAGATGATGAAAAGGCAAGTTAACAGACTGGGAGAAAATATTTGCAAACTAAACATCTGATCGAGGAATAGAATCTAGACTATATAAAGAATGCTCAAAACTCAATTGTAAAAGTCAATCACACCAATTAGAAGATAGGCAAAAGACATGAAGAGACATTTCACTGAAGAGGATTATCACATGACCCAACGATTGCACTCTTGGCCATTTATTCCAGAGAAATTTACCCCAGATTTATGTTCACACAAAAAATCTGTACATTAATGTTTGTAGCATCTTTATTTGTAATAGGCATAAACTGCAAACAACTCAAATGTCCTTTAATGGATGAATGGTTAAACTGTAGCACATCTATGCCATGCTTGGCAATAAACAGAAATGAACTACTGATACCAGTAACAACTTGGGTGGATCTCTAGGTCATTATGCTTAGTGAAAAGGCCAATCTCAAAGGGTTAGGCACTGTATGATTCCACTTATATCACATTTTTGAAAAGACAAAATCATAGAGATAAAGAATAGATTAGTGGTTGTCAGGCCTAGGGAGGAGGAAAGGATGGGAGGTGGCATAGAGATAAAAGATTAGCCTGAGGGATCTTAGTGATGGAATTGTTTATATCTTAACCGTGGTCATGGTCACAAAGCTATACATGTGATAAAATTGCACAGAACCACACATACACACACACACACACACACACACACAAATGAGTAAAATTACAAAACTGGTGAAATCTGAATAAGGTCAATGGTTACATCAGTGTCATTTTTCTGGTTGTGAAATTGTGCTATAGTTACGCAATATTTTATCTTTGTGGGAAACTGGGCGAAAGCTGCATTATTTATTAAATCTGCACACCAATTATCTCAATAACAAAATTTGAAAAAAAAAACTCTCAGCAAACTAGTAATAGAAGGGACTTCCTCAATCTGATAAATGTCCTGTACAAAAACGCCAGCTAACCACATCATCAGAGACTGAATACTTTCCCCAGGAGGTCAGGAACAAGGCAAGAATGCCTGCTCTCACCATTCTTTTTTTCTTTTTTTGACAAATAAAAGTTGTGTATCTTTAAGGTGTACAACCTTTTTATATATGCATAGATTGTGAAATGATTAGCACAATCAAACTAATTAACATAACCATCACCTCTCATAGTTACCTTTTTAAAAAAATTCTATACTGAAATCAAAGTTCTAGCTGAGGCAAGAAAAAAAATATATAAGGCATCTAGATTGGAAGGTATGAAGTAAAATTATACTCAGGTACAAGTGACACATATAAAGTCCTGTAAATTCTATGAAAAGCTACTAGAACTACTACACGAGTTATCACAGTTGCAAGATGTAAGATCAATAACAAAAATCAAATTATTTCTATATACTAACAATGAAAATTCAGAAATTGAAAATTTTTAAACTAATATTAATAATAAGAGCAGCATGAAATATGAACTACATAAGGAATTTTTTTATCAAAATTTATAAGACCTATATGGTAAAATCTACAAAATGATGTTGAGAAAAAATTGTAAAGACCTAAATAGAGAAATATATTGTGCCCATGGCTCTGAAGACTCAATATTGTTAAGACAATTTTCTCCAAATTGATCTACAGATCTGATGCAATCCTAATCAAAATCCAAGGAGAACTTTTTTTGTAGAGATTAACAAACCTACTCTAAAATTCATGCAGAACTGCAAGGACCTAGAAAAGCCCAAACAACCTGCGAAGATGACAATAAGAGTGCAGATCTAACATTACCTGATTTCAAGACCTATCAGGGTGTAGTAATGAAGACAGTGTGCCATTGGCATAAAGACAAACTGATCAATGGAACAGAATCTAGGGTCCAGAAATAGTCCCACACATTTATGAATAATTTCAACAAAGGTGTAAAGAAAATTCAGTGGAGAACAGATAATCTTTTCAACAAATGGTGTTGAAAAAATGATAATCCATATTTTAAAATGATCTTGAAACTATATCCTGTATCATATACAAAAATTACCTTAAATGAATCATAGACCTAAATATAAATGTTAAACTGTTGTATTTCTAGAGGAAAGCAGGAGAAAACCTCGGTGACCTTGAGTTAGGCAAAGACTGCTTGACTTGACAGCAAAAAAATGATCCATAAAGAATATTGATCAATTGGATTTTATCAAAATTAAGAAATTATCCCCTTCCAAATGCACTATGAATAGAACTCATGGGAGAAAATATTTGCATGTTAATAAAGAACTTGTACCCAAAATATATAGGGAACTCTCAAAACTCAGTAATAACAACCAACGCAATTAAAATGGGCAAAATATTTCAACAGATATCTTACCAAAGAAGATACATGGATGACAAACAAGCACATGAAACAATACTCACATCATTAGACATTTGTGAAATGTGAAATAAAATCACAATGAGACCACTACACACCTATTAGAATCTCTGAAATTAAAAAGTCACCAAGCGCTGGCAAGGATGCTGAGCAACTGCAATTCGCAGACACTGCTGTTAGTACTGTAAAATGGTACAACCACTCTGGAGAATAGTTTGGTGATTTCTTAAAAAGTTAAACACACACCTACTGTATGATGCACCCATTCTGCTCCTAGGTTTTATCCAAAAAAAATAAAAGCATGTGTCTATACAAAGACTAGTCCAGAAATGTTCCTAGCAGCTTTATTTGTAATAGCCTAATACTGAGAAAGACATGTCCATCAACAAGAGAATGAGTAAATAAATTGTGGTATATCTATATGATGGAATACACTCAGAAGTAAATAGAATTTAACTACTGATACACATGGAAATGTAAAGAAATCTCAAAAATAATTATGCTGTTAATGAAGCCAGACAAAAACATACATACTAAATGGCTCCATTTATATAAAATCTGGAAGATGCAAACTAACCTATACTGACAGGAAAGAGATCAGTAGCCATCTGAGTAACAAGATCAGAGAAGGGCAAGAAGGAGGGTGCAAGGAAATTTTTAGGAGTGATGGATATGCTCATTACCTTGATTGTGGTGATGGTTTCACAGACATATGTCAAAGTGTACACTTTAAATATGTACAGTTAGACATAGAGAATGGACTTGAGGACACGGGGAGAGGGAAGGGTAAGCTGGGACGAAGTGAGAGAGTGGCATGGACATATATACACTACCAAATGTAAAATAGATAGCTAGTGGGAAGCAGCCACATAGCACGGGGAGATCAGCTCGGGGCTTTGTGCCCACCTAGAGGGGTGGGATAGGGAGGGTGGGAGGGAAATGCAAGAGGGTGGGGATATGGGCATATATGTATATGTGTAGCTGATTCACTTTGTCATACAGCAGAAACTAACACACCATTGTAAAGCAATTATACTCCAATAAAGATGTTAATAAATAAATAAATAAATAAAAATGTGCAGTTTATTAAATAAATAAATCATTATTTCCTTAATAAGGAAAAATAAATAAATATAATTAAATATAAATAACTTAGGTAATTATAATCCCAAAACAGAATAGGGAATTTATCATTCTTAAAAAGAACACCCCTAATGTAAAAATATTAAATTTACAGTAGTACAATAGAGCTAAGCTTCCAGGATATGGAATAAAAAATTGGGAAATGACAAGCAGTGAGTGAAAAATTACTTATTTTCTCATCTTGGGTGACAATATGTAGTAATTTATTTCTAAAATTGATACAGTGAACAAAATGTTTAAGAATTTAACTAAAAAATTTAAAGGTTGACTTAAGGTTATTACTTAACATTATAAATATAGAACTAAAAAGAGGCTCTATCTTCCAAAGTAAAAAATAATAATAAAACACAGGCCAAAAATAGAAACCAAAGGAAAATCAACAAAGCATAACATAAGCACCATTAAAAAAAAGAAACAATTCCAAAACCCAAACATTGGCTGTGAACAATAAGTTCACATTTTTAAAGAAAAGTAAATACTTTTAGATATTTTCAAATTTAATTATTTTTAATCTGTAAAAAAACAAACCCAAAACATAGGACTTCCAATAGGTGGAAGCAAGGATGGGTAGAAACACATCTCCCCTGGAAAGTGAGGATGGGAAACAAGGCATGTACTCAGAAGGGAGGTTGGGAAGAACACACGTACCCCCAGAAAATGATGGTGCACATCTCCATTCGTTGGCCAAGAAAGTGGTTCCCAGCACATCACTGAGCTGACAAAGCAGGTCAAACAACAACTGTTTTAATGTGATCCCACTCATATAAAAGTACTGGCAAAGTGTCAACAGTCATAAAGGAATACCTGAACAAATGCTGATCTGAGTGTTAACAATGGCCATCTTAGGCTATTGGGACTCTGGGGATTTTTAACAATGAAGCTTTATCACTTTACAATGAAACAATAAAGCTATTTTTGAAGTATTTGTCTTCAAATTAGAAATTCATGCTATTGAGGGTGTGTTGCATGCATTTAGACAGAAGCTATTAAAATTTAAAGTATGCATATGCACTGGCCAGGGATCAGATGTTATGTCATAAAGATATAAATATGTTGGCAGGGTCACAAAGTCACCATTTGGGCTTGGAGGGTACAAAGATTTTACAAGATTACTTGTATAGACCAGAAGAAAGAGGAGAAATGAGGAGCGGGGCTGGGAGGAAGCATAGGAAGAGTAAAAAGGCCAAGAAGAGACTCAAGACTTAATCATCGTATATCCATATTACGGAGTATATGAAATAAGTTTTGAAAAATAAGCTAAGATCTATTTGAGAAATGTCCAGGATGTACTGTTTAGGAGACAGAGGTCCATTTATTTAATATTAGGTGGCAGAAACAAATGAAAATAATAAGTTCTCACTTTCTTATTAAATAAAATATCCTATACATTTTTGCATGAGTTTTATGACCACTAAGAAAAATGTGGAGAGATGCATACCAAAATATTAACATTAGTTACCTCAGTGGTGTGAGTCTGGGGGGAGGGATGGGCATTATTAGCTTTTAACTTATGCACATCTGTATTGTATAAATTGTTACACATATTACTCTTTATCATCTAAAAAATATGATTTGAGAGCAAACTGCAACTATGTGAGGCAACAATCTTTAAAATTCTCTTCAGAATGCTAACTCCTTTGTCCTTTTGCTTTGGTTTCTCATTTTCTAGTATTCGGTGCACCTTACAGTTAATTCCTTTCTTCATTCATCCATCCATCCATCTGCCTTCAGTCCATCCTTCCAGCCGTCAAACAATCACTCTGCCAGGAGCTGGGGACTCAGAGCCTACTGGGGAGCAGCTGGAGACCTCGCAGCATAGCATAGTAGACAGAAGCAAACAGAAGAGCCCACCACACTGTAATTAATTAGTGCTAATTAGTGCACAGAAAGGACCCACTTAGCCACTTTCTAGTAATTGAAATGCCAGTGGAAAAATGAGTGGAGATTTTAGACAGAGTAAATCCAAGGACAGACTTCTGTTTTTGGAAATGTAAGAAATGTTTCTCAGGGAGAGCTCCAGGGACCAGCTGCATTAGAATTAACTATGGGGTGGTTAAAAGTCATCTTTTACTGTCTCAGTCACTCAGATACTGCATTTTTAAACACCCGAGATAGATGATTCTTTAATACAATCAGAGTTTAAGAACCACTTTTCTATAGACTCTGCAAAAGCCCAGGTAGAGCCAGATATTACAAAACCCTGAATGAAAGCTTCCAAAAACCCTGCAGGTACCCCAATCCCTGGGGCAGAGGGAACCAGCACAGAAGGAGTAAGAGCAGAGGGGAGTCGCTGCTCCAAGAGTGAGTCATAAAACCTGCTCCTCCCAGGAGGCTTACAGGTGCAGGAACCTTGGAGCCAGGAGTTCTGTGCAGTGCAGAGTGATGGAGCTTGGAGACCCAGAGGTGGAGAGAAACATGCAGGGCAGACAACTCGAGCTTCACTCTTCTGGAGAAGCACTAAGTTTTGAGTTTTAAGAGGCCAGTGTAAGGTGGGCAGTGAGGAAACAAGCACTGCATGTTGTGATGAAGGTACTATCGCTGTCAGCTCACCTGGGAAAGTGTCAACGTGCCGCTCAGAGAAGAAGGCACTGTTCTCCTGAGACCTGAACACCCAAGTCCCAAATTTCAGGAGGTAGGACGGCAGTCTTGAAGACTCAAGCTTTTGCGTTGGAAAGCTGGACCATCAGGAGAAATCGCGCTTTTTGTATAAGAGTGAAACAGGGACGATAGGGCTTCCGAGACAGGGAAGATGCCTGGGCAGAAAGGGCAGGTGAGCCCTGGGAACCTGTGCCCCGCCCCACACCGAGGTCTGGGGGCAGCCAAGGCTCTGGGGCAGGGGAGTCAGCCTTCCATGCACAGAAGCTGCAAAATTACATTCTGCTGCTTCTGAGCCCAGTGAGCGGCAAACACTCCCTCTAGCCAATGACATGTTATAAGAGGCATTTCTGTGCCCTCCGCCAAGCCCCAGTGCCCTACAGATGACAGGAGAATCATGTAGCCAGGAGGATGCAGCAGTGACAATGATGCTAACCACACAGGCTAAGAAGAAGCTCTTGCCCATTCCCCTGGACTTGTGAGCCCCAGGATATTTGTGTGATCTAACTGAAGGGGAGAGAGCCCCAAGAACGGCCAGTACTATGTTTCTTTCTAACCCTGTTAGCGAGGAGAATAGATGCTCGGAGCCAGATGTAATTTGATTTAGAAAAATAAAGAAATATGATGCTTCTTGCACCTGAATGTGGAAGGGCAATTCATAACTTACACCATCCTCTTATTAATTCCTCTCTCCACGTGTAAACGATTTTAGATCACCTTGATTTCATTGCTGAAAGCTGCATTCCCCTTATCGTTCAACATCCAGAGTATTCAAGGCACTTCTGCGGGAGCTAAAGTTTATACAAATATATTATGTCTTAAGTTCTTATCAAAAATCAGTTTTCCAGTATTTATGTTTTAGATTTCTTGCACTTTTGCGGGTAGGGCATGGAAGGGTGGAGTGAGTTCTCATCCAGAAAATTTTAAAAGTGGTTCCCAAGAGAGTGAGGAGTTGAAAAGGAAAGAAAGCAAGCCTTGAATGTTTTCGCAGCAGCCTGAAGCAATTTAAGAAAGTAGGGTTAGAGGGCTTGCCAAAGATACAGGCATGGAAATTATTTCCCTTTTTAATGCAGATAGATGAAAATAAGAAAACTGTAATCCTAAGAGGTAACTCACACAAATAGAAAAGTCTCAGCACTGCCACCAATTGTACATTTATTTTCCAGTGAATATAAATTTAATATGTATATACATTCATACATACACATACATATATTTATATTTACTAGAAAAAAATTGTAAATGTAAAATTGGTGGGAATTTGAGACTATAGATATATTTTTAATTGGTACAAAATCCAAAAGTGACCAGAGAAATACAAAGAAATAAAAACAAACATAAAAATTGGTCTTTTCTCTCCTTTCAGTCTTCCAGTCATCCTCTCCAAAGGAGGATATGTTACTGATTTTGTCTCTATCTTTGCAGAAATATTCTATGGACATCTACATACATACACATCTAAATACATTTTAATATGACACCTCACTGCACAAATTGTTCTGTACTTCACTTTTTAAAAAAAATTTATTTCTTTATTTTTAGCTGTGTTGGGTCTGTTGCCACGTGCAGGCTTTCTCTAGTTGCGGCGAACGGGGGCTACACTTGGTTATGGTGCATGGGCTTCTCATTGCAGTGGCTTCTCTTGTGAAGCATGCACGGGCTCTAGGCGCCCAGGCTTCAGTAGTTGCAGCATGCAGGCTCAGTAGTTGTGGCTTGAGGGCTCTAGAATGCAGGCTCAGTAGTTATGGCACACGGGCTTAGTTGCTCCGTGGCATGTGGGATCTTCCCACCAGGGCTCGAACCCGTGTCCCCTGCATTGGCAGGCGGATTCTTAACCACTGTGCCACCCGGGAAGCCCCACTTTTTTTAATTAAAATTTTTTGTTGTTAGGATGAACCATAACTTATTGAACCAGACCTCTGCGGGACATGAGAATGATGCCAATTACAAGCTGTGCTGAAATAAATACTGGTGATGTATTTCAAAGGCTCTTTTACATTAGTGAAGTCAGAATTTGACTAAGACACAGGAAATATACTTAAGGGTTAGTTTTCTGGGTTTAGCTGGCTCACGGAAGAGTGTTCAAGATTCCCCTGACAGCAGAACCCTGGCCTCCCCATGGTTCATACCCTTTCTCCGTGCTGTCAGGACACATTCATTCCTCAAGACTCTCTTAGGAGGAGGTCCTATTAGTTAATGGAGGAAAGATGCTTCATCCTCAAGAAGAATCCTTTTCCTTTTCACAAGGAAAGGTTTAGAAAAATGAAAAGAAAATTGAAAAAGTGGAAAACATACACCAAGATGAGGCTAAATTCAGAATAACTTCAGAACCTAAATAGGGAATCAGTTCAACAAGCTGAGAGCCTAGACCACCAAGGTGGCCAGAAACCTGAGTGAGTATCAGAGAGGAGGAGTGAACTTGTAGAAAATTCTCAAGACACTTCCTTTCCCAATAAACCTTCACATAACAAAGCTATTTTTGACAGGGTTGAGGTTTCTGTGTAAGTGATATGGAAGGCTTTGCTTTGAAGGTGCAAGAGGCTCCCAAGATAAGTCTGGTGGGGTTCTCAGAGCATTTCGTTTGCAGCTCAAGGTTGACATAGTTGGAGGACAAGAGAGAAAACTGGAGAAAGGCTTGCCCTGGGAACACCTCCTGCAAACAACTGAATCCACCCAAGCCCCATTCTCTTTCTTTCAGAACAAGGTCGTAAAGATACAATGAGGTTACAGAGAGGGGAGAAACAAAGGAAAAGCACTTCATAATCATTACCTCATTTAATTCCTGCAGAAGGGGAGGGAGAGAGCATTGTTTCCATTATATTAACCACATTCCAGAAAAACTGGAGAATAGTGAAAGAGAGAGAAAAAAATCACCCCTAGTCCCACAATGGAAACAAAGCTGTTGTTACCACTTTGGCATTTTTTCCATCCTGACATGTTAACATATTTATTATTTTTTTATATAATTATAGTCAAAGTGGTACAACTTTATATAATCTCCTTAATTTTTTTTTCTGTTGGCCGCATCGTGCAGCTTATGGGACCTTAGTTCCCCAACCAGGGATTGAACCCGGGCCCGCGTCAGTGGAAGTGCCGAGTCCTAACCACTGGACCACCAGGGAACTCCCAACCTCCTTCTTAATTTTTCACTAGCCATTATAGCATATCTATTTCCCATGTTGCCAAATTCTACAAAATCACCACCTTCCTAAATATTAACCAATTATTTCAGTACCTTCAGCTTCTTTTGAACATTCCCTTTTTGTGGAACATTTGCAGTGCTCTTGGGGTTTTATTTCTGCATTATTTAAAATAATCCTACAATTTCAGATTGTTTTAGTAAGATAAAACCCCCTGATGGGCAGGGGAGAGAGAAAGGGAAGGGAAGGAGAAGTGGGTAGACAACCATCCTGAGATGCCCTCAGGAACTTGCAAATAAGATTTCCTTTGAGAGTTCCACTATAATAACCAACCCATAGTTGGTGAGTATAGACATTTGAGATGTTACCCTGAAGGGACAGAGGCAGCAAAGAATTAATAACAGTATTAGAGGCAACAGTGTAGCTAAAGAATATGACCATCAGAAGTAGAAATAGAGGTGGGTTGGCCAGAGAATCCCAGAAGAAAGTGGCCAGACAAGTAAGAGTGTTGGGGGGTTCATGGGTGGGGTGGGGCAGAGAGCTGGATAGTCCTGGTTTACTCCTGTTTTCTCAATGTTATTATTAATACCTCCTGATTGCCTCCATTTCACTCTCAAAACTGTCTTGTTTTGGAAAATAAATTACATGGTCACCTTCTATGGATGATTTGACAATGACAAGGTCTGTCTCTTCTAGTGGGGCCAGAAGGATAAGCCCTAATTTGCACAGAAAGTTTGGGATAGACCCTTTTCAGTCTTTTAAGCTGGAAAAATGGAAAAGTGAGTCTGAGAGGAGAAGGATGGTTACCAGTTCCTCTAGTAACACAGATGCTCTGAGGGCACGGGGCCTCGTAAGGCATGGCTGGAAAGTGAGCTGCAAAGACTGGGCACTGGGCCACCCACAGGAGCTGTAAAGAGGGACTCTGAAACCATGATGAGTTAGGAGAAGTAAGGGCATCCCAAAGCATCCCCTGGCTGGGCTGAGCCCAGAGTTGCCTTGTGGTTATGGCACCTGTGAGCTGAAGGAACAGATCCCTCCATCTGGAGAGATGGAGGGCTCACCAAACTGTGTCCTAGGCTTCTCACATGATCCAAAGATCCAAAGGGCAAGCGAACATTGCAATGGCCTTCCTGACAATGCTGGGCAGGGCTCTTCAAGCAGGTTTAATGATGTTCTGGGAAAACAAAGAGATGTGATGTGCAGCAATTCTTAATTTCCATGTGGTCCAGCAGGCTGTTGATCAAACACTGGACCAGGGTCAGGCCTCTCCTTGCTCTGATTCCACACTCACCATTTAGCATCCTGTGGGATGAGGACAGCCTTGACAGGTCCATGTCTCACTATAACTTAATAAATTGTCACTAGATCTTAAGCACTGGTTTTACGAATTTGGACAGCTCAAGTCAGCACTCAGGGGTTTGACAAGCCCTGGAACAATAAAAAAATACTGAGTTTCTGAGCCCACAGGATGAAGGACAGACCCTTCCTCCAAATATATGATGAAATTCTTCCTTTCATCTCCCTTTGGTAGTTCTGTATTTTAACTTTTATATTAATTTTTAATCAATTTGAACTTTACTTTGTTTTCAGACTAAATTACTCTTTCTCTTCAATTTCTAACAGGTTATTCCTATGTGATTTGTAGAATAATACATTTATTTGTGCTGCTTTAGGTACCATATCATATAGCCATTCATAGATAGATGTATATATATGAAAAATATACATGAAATATATATGGCAATCTATCTACTTATCTACATGTATATCAAGATCTTTGAATTATTTTTGCTTCACTGACTTGTTTGTTCATGAGCAAAAGTCAGATTGTCTTGAGCATTGTATCTTTATAACATAATTTAGTAACCACAAGACTAATCACTGTTTTAACTCAATAATTTATTTTAAACACATTAGTAACTTCACAATTTGGTTTTTATTTTTTTCTGAAATAGCCATGAGGATATTGAAATGACTTACATTAAATCTGTGCATTACTTTGGGAACAATTAATATTTTCACAATAGTCATTTTCTTATCCAGGAACATGATATTTGTTTAAATGTATATATTATTTTAGGTGCACATTTTATAGGTCAATAAAGATCTGTAATTTTCTTCATTGCAATCACATCCATTTTCCTTAAAAATACTCCTACGTGTTTTATGGGGTTTGCTGTTATTCTTTATTTTTCTCACTAAATTTGCTTATTCCTGGAGAGATATGTACTCTAACCACCATCTTATGTATGAAAAAATTAGGGCCAAGGGAGGTTGAAAAATTGCTCAGGATGTATTGAGCAATCAAGCAGGAGAGCAGGAGTGTAAAGCAGGTGAGAACGACCTCTGACACCATAATGAGCTGTTTTGGTTACTCTGTGCTCTTTCCATGGCTCTTTTCTTCTTTTTTTTTTAAACATCTTTATTGGAGTAGAATTGCTTACAATGGTGTGCTAGTTTCTGCTTTATAACAAAGTGAATCAGTTATACATATACATATGTTCCCATATCTCTTCCCTCTTGCATCTCCCTCATTCCCACTCTCCCTATCCCACCCCTCTAGGTGGTCACAAAGCACCGAGCTGATCTCCCTGTGCTGTGCGGCTGCTTCCCACTAGATATCTATTTTACGTTGGGTAGTGTATATATGTCCATGCCACTCTCTCACTTTGTCCCAGCTTACCCTTCCCCCTCCCCGTATCCTCAAGTCCATTCTCTAGTAGGTCTGTGTCTTTATTCCCGTCTTGCCCCTAGGTTCTTCAGAACTTTTTTCTTTTTTATTCCATATATATGTGTTAACATACTGTATCTGTTTTTCTCTTTCTGACTTACTTCACTCTGTATGACAGACTCGAGGTCCATCCACCTCACTACAAATAACTCAATTTCGTTTCCTTTTATGGCTGAGTAATATTCCATTGTATATATGTGCCACATCTTCTTTATCCATTCATCTGTTGATGGACACTTAGGTTGCTTCCATGTCCTGGCTATTGTAAATAGAGCTGCAATGAACATTTTGATACATGACTCTTTTTGAATTATGGTTTTCTCAGAGCATATGCCCAGTAGTGGGATTGCTGGGTCTTATGGTAGTTCTATTTTTAGTTTTTGAAGGAACCTCCATACTGTTCTCCATAGTGGCTGTACCAATTCACATTCCCACAAACAGTGCAGGAGTGCTCCACACCGTCTCCAGCATTTATTGTTTGTAGATTTTTTGATGATGGCCATTCTGACTGGTGTGAGATGATATCGCATTGTAGTTTTGATTTGCATTTCTCTAATGATTAATGATGTTGAGCATTCTTTCATGTGTTTGTTGGCAATTTGTATATCTTCTTTGGAGAAATGTCTATTTAGGTCTTCTGCCCATTTTTGGATTGGGTTGTTTGTATTTCTGATATTGAGCTGCATGAGCTGCTTGTAAATTTTGGAGATTAATCCTTTGTCAGTTGCTTCATTTGCAAATATTCTCTCCCATTCTGAGGGCTGTCTTTTTGTCTTGTTTATGGTTTCCTTTGCTATGCAAAAGCTTTTAAGTTTCATTAGGTCCTATTTGTTTATTTTTGTTTTTACTTCCATTTCTCTAGGAGGTGGGTCAAATTTGTATGGAAACACAAAAGACCCCAAATAGCCAAAGCAATCTTGAGAAAGAAAAATGGAGCTGGAGGAATCAGGCTCCCTGACTTCAGACTATACTACAAAGCTACAGTAATCAAGACAGTACAGTACTGGCATAAAAACAGAAATATAGATCAATGGAACAGGATAGAAAGCCCAGAGATAAACCCAGGCACATATGGTCACCTTATCTTTGATAAAGGAGGCAAGAATATACAGTAGAGAAAAGACAGCATCTTCAATAAGTGGTGCTGGGAAAACTGGACAGCTACATGGAAAAGAATGAAATTAGAACACTCCCTAACACCATACACAAAAATAAACTCAAAATGGATTAAAGATCTAAATGTAAGGCCAGACAGTATCAAACTCTTAGAGGAAAACATAGGCAGAACACTCTATGACATAAATCCATGGCTCTTGGCAGTGGCTTCTGCAGGGCATGCAGGAGTGGGGAGCCTGAGACCTAGTCCCTTCATCCCGTGCCCTACACACTCGACTGCACATGGTACCTCCGGCCCCCTGGGTCTTCATCTAGATTGGATTTGCCTCTCCTCTTGGTCACACTTCCATCTCCAAACCTTTCCAAAATTCCCTCCTTTTCTGAGTAAATTTACCACTTCCTTCTTCAATAGGAAATATTAACTCTTATTTTCCTCATGACCATTTGAGAAGCCAGGTTAGTGAGCAGGCTGTTGGGTACATCATAATCAACAAAAAAAGACAGATTAGATCACAGGGCACCTGAGTGACTGGGCTGCAGCAGCCTAACTGCACCCACCACCTGCTGAACACCAGCCAGAAGGAACTCTGGAGGTGCCAAGGCGCCCAGGAGCTGATATTCTGAGGCTGCCTGGCATGGGACTGGAATTGGATGCTTCCCATCAAGTGAGCCATCCATATCACACCTTATTTTATGTCCACCAGTCAGGTGCTTTTCATGAAAAAAAAACTTAGTGGGTGAAGTGCAAACTGTCCCCGAGGAGGGTAGTGTTTTCCTCAGTCTCATGCCCCATGGCTGTGATCTGTGTTCTTAAATCAGAACTGGATCTTAACCAATTCCCAACTGGTGTTTCCATTCAGCCGCAGCTTTTCATTCTATTGCTCCAATGAGGAAGATTGATGCATCATAATTATCCCACACTTATGAAACTCTTCTGGTTTGGGGAGAGGGCTTCCTTGGGGTTTCTTAGTTAACATTCACAGTCCTCTGCAATATCTTATTGTTAACTCAGATGAATTAACTGAAGCATAGCGAAATGATAAGATTGGTCTCAGATCACACAGTAAGGCAGGGAACCGGCAACACAGATCTTATAAGCCATAGTCTGCAGTCTGTCAGGGCTACAGCTCGGCTGCCCCAGGGTTGTCTACAACCCTTGCTGGCTGTTGTGAAGGGCCTACTGCTGCATCAAGGACTGTGGGCTTTGGGAAAGGTACACAGGTTTGATTCCTGACCCAAGGGGCCTAAGACCATGTTGGAAAGACAGATGCTTGTGAAGTGTGACTTGAAGAAGGTGGGAAGAGTCACAACCAACAATAAAGACCCTCAGAAATCAGAGAAGGGAGAAGTCATTAGGAGCAGAAGGCCAGTCAGGCTCAGCTCCTCAGAGGGCCCAGTAGGAAGGTATGGTTTAGACAGGAGGGGCGTGGGGCACCCAGGTGGGGACTACTGCCCAGGCAGAGGCAAAGAGAGAATGCTATTCTTTCTTATGAAGGATCAGAGTGACTGAGAAAGCCAAACCCTGAATTATCATAGATAGGCATTCTCATCTAATTCCTCCACTGGCTCTCTTTATAACTCATCTTAAGTCACTTTTCCCCAGGGAATGCCTGCCACTTAATTCTCAGAAATGGGAGTAGGCACTTTGACATCTTCAGAATAAAGGACTCTATAAATACAAGTGATAGGAAATTCTCATCCCTTATAAAGATGTTTTTCAAAAGAACAAATCATAAAAGGGTAAATAACAAAAGCACCAATACTGCGAGGTCCAGGCATTATTTTTAGACCATTCCTCCTCATTCAAAACAGATGTGTGAGATTGGAGAGGTGATGCTGGCTGCCGGTCATGTTCCATTTTGGTCCTCACCCCCCAGGAAGTGCTGAATCCTTAATTGTTTTGTTGAAAACATCCCAGAATGGATTTTGTTGTCAACTGCTCTTGATCTCTTAAAATTTCCTGCATTTGCTTTTGACCAGCATTCCTAGCCTTGATAGAAATCCAGACAAAATTATTAGCCTATGAGCTGCTGCTTTGTAATCAGCAACTTCAGCCACCCTGGCAACTGTTGTTGGCTGGAGCCCCAGGCAGCCTGGGTGGCAGGAAGTCAAGTTGTTCAGCCCAGCCTGGCCTGGAACTGGCCAGCCGCCTGGGACCAGTCCTCGACTCTTGGTTTCTCCATTCCTGCTCCAGCTCAGGACAATGGATGATGTTCTAATGTCAGAAACCTGTAGAGAAACCTTGCCACAAACACAAAGCAAAGCTGTGTGTAACAAGGTATTAGAAATGCTACTAAATGTTTCGTGTAGTTGAACGCAGTGAGAATGTAAAAATGGGTACCAAGTCTTGCACTACACAGCCCCCAGGCCTGAAATGAGGGGCCTTTCAAAACGCAGAAGGATCAACTCACTGTAACTGAATTTCTCAATTTGTTATAATTTCTGCAATAGTCTAGCGGAGTCCTCCTAACTTTTAAAGAGTTAGAATTAGTGGTCCTCCTGAGGAGGAGGGGAGTTAATCTCAGGGTCCTCAGAGTCTAATCGAGGCCAGTACGTGATTGGTACTCACTGACTGGTAAAGGAGAAGGGGTGGAAGGAGGGAGCGAAGGAGGGAGGGAGGGCAGGCAAATAGGCTAGGAAACATGAAGACACAAAGGAGAAAACTGTCATTCACCCAGCTCCAATCTCTCTGTCCCCAGAGCCAGAGTACACTAGTATCCAGCAGCTTTCAGCTTATGGCAGAAAGCCACCTGAAGCACATGTGCCCATCAGAGAGGATGACAGGGTCACCGCCAGCACATCCCAGCTCTCCAGTGAGTCAAAGAGGCCTTCTTGTTGCAGGGACTAAAACTGGAGGAGCCACGACTTGGCAAAGACTGGGACATTGTCCTCCCATAGTGTTTAACAACCCAAATAGTTTGTGCCATTTTTTTTTCTTAATACATGGACTCTTCAGTTCCCAACAACTAACTGCTAGGACTAAATTGTGACATAGAGCTCTATCATTAATCCTGAAGGAAGTCAGGTGAACTTCAGAGTGAGAAGACTTGTGTTTCTGTTTCCTCGGGTCCCTAAACATGTCTTCAACTGTCATAGACTGAAACTATAAAATATGAGTTTATAACAGTCAAGGGCGTGAAGGGAAAAGAGAAGTTTCCATTCTCTAACTTCTATTTCAATTTGTTGGAAGGTTACAAGTGTGTGTGTGGGGGGGGGGGAATTGGAGCCTGTGCCACATGATTTGCAGGGAATTGTGCCACCTTCTCACACTTCTTTGCAAGTTGCAAAGATATTGGATCTAAGAAAGCAAAATACACACACTTAGTTCATCAAGTTGTAGTTTGACTATAATTACTGAAACAAAAGATGAGAGGAATACCAATTTTCATGAAAGGCAGACATAAACACACCCCATCAAAGCTCAAGATTTTCATTAACCTAAATATGTGTAGTGGGGTCTCCCTTGAGAGGCCACACCACTGCATTTCTAATAACTAGTTGTAACATTTCTAACAACTAGTTGGGCAATTATCCATGAGACAAGAGGAGTGTTACATGTGACCTCTGACCAGGACACAACAGAAGTGGCCTCCATCTTGTGGAAATCAGAGTTGATGAAACTAACCCTTAAGTTAGATAAGAAGCAATCTAATTAGAATGCCCTTGAACAACATTATTTTTAAAGCTCTTTTATTTTAGCTTCATCTCCCAGTGGCCATTACAGCTAAAAAAATAATGCACAGGCTAATTTTCATATCCATGGGTAGACAGTTTTAGAAGCACATTTTACTTAAGGATATTAAATTATTTTACTCTGAAAACCTTCCTCAACCTTAAGAATTTTAAGACGAGCAAGTGCTATTGCCTCTACTTCACAGAGGGAGAAATTGAGTCACAGAGAAACTATGGCTTAGATGAGTTCACCTAGTATTCATCTTGGGGTCAAAGTTAAATTTCAGAATTCCCAAGAACTCAAGCTCAAGAATACTATGAGCTTAGGAATTCTGAGTTCTAAAGGTACGGCACCTACTTGATTAAGATGTAAAAAAACGTAAAGGAAAAAGTCCCAAGGTAGAGAACTGGGATTCCACTAGTTAAATATATGCTCTGCATGCATGTGTGCGAAGTCGGGAGTTTGGAAAAACCTCATTTCAGAAGGTATGATCTCCCTTGATAGTGTAGCACCTGTGAGAAGCATAAGTAAAGTACTTGTGAATCGACTGTAAAGAATTCTTCAATCTCTTGTTAATCTAGAGTTAAGTATTCTGAAATGCAGTGCAAATGTATCCATATTCTTGTTGATAATATATGTTTGCACTAATGCCAAACTTCTAATGGCCCAGCCTATATATAAATAGTTTCAGGATATTTGTCCATGCCAGAACCTCTCCTTAAATAGAAGCTAAATCTTTACTTCCTTTATCAGTGATTTCTGGTCACTCTGACACTAGGACTAAGAGGCATTGAACAAGAACAGGGTTGGTCATTTTTACAGAATTTCAGGGTTTGGCCATTTTTTAACATAAATCCAAAATCTGAAAATTATCATTTCAATTAATTGGACTTGTTTTTGTCCATGCCAGCAATTTCATAAGCTGAAGACACTTTCTTGATCACAGTGGGATGACATGTAGGTCAACTCATACATTTTAATCAACCACTGGCTCATCTGATTATCTGTTTCACAACAGTTTTCAGAAGACTTAATACATTTTAGCCAAAATTCAATACCCTTGTTTCTAAAGCCCACTTTATCTTAAAAACAAAACAAAAAACTTGTAACTGATTTTTTTAAAAACAAAAAGAAACTTCCCTATTAGGCATTATTTGTAATTTAATAAAATCCAGCATATGAGAAGAACTCTCTGTGACACGTGATAGCCCTTGAGAGGTCTGCAATTCATGCACACCAGCCTGCACGTGCAGCAGCATGGCAGCTGGTCAACCACTGACCTTACACTGCTAACAGCACTCTGCCACGGGCTTCATAAAACGAGCATTTAATGCTCTCTTCCTCATGAGTTTATCAATGGTTAAACATAGATGTAATAGATGTACAGAATCATGTCACCTTAAAACGGGGAAGGACCTTTAAAGTCCTAAGTCCAAATTCCCACCTGGAATAGGAACTTTTCCACTGCCTCTCCGACATTGAAGCCCCTCTGCAGTGGAGCATCCCTGGAGGCCTGCTCCAGGGCTGAACACTTCCATGGTCAGCAACAGAAAGGGAAAAAGAAGTAACTGGTGTTGAGCTCCTTAGACGGTGTGTGTCCAGCACGTGGCTTGGTTACGTAGCACAGTGACTCTGATCTTATTCTCTCCATTTCAGATATTCACAGAGGTCCAGGGATTGAGTGAGCTTCCCTGTATCATAGAGCTTTGAGTGAAAGGGCTGAAGTGAAACCCATTTTTGACAGAACCAAATCCCATGTTTTTTCTACCATATTGCTTCTTTAATGAAAAAGTACAAAATTAAAATACGCCTTGTATCAGTGTTCACCATTGGCTCCAATTTGCCTTTGTGAGTCTAATCCTCATAATATGCCAATCATATATGTAATCCATATTATATACAGAAATATACCCTTTTCTTCATCTACAATGCCTCCCAGGTCAAACACAATGATCTCTGGTTCTACAATTGCCCTTTGGTCTTCCGTGTCCAGCCTTTCCCTCTGCTCCCAGTAAGTCATTCTCCATCTAGCGCTCAGCATGATTAATAAACACATAAATTAAATCCTACACTCCCTGTTTAACCCCTCCTAGTGGCTTCCCATGCCCTCCGAAAGCAATCCAAATTCCTCAGTGTGACTACAGGACCCGCTACTGTAGCACATACATGATCTTACCCACTAACATTTTATATTCAGTGGTTCAGATGTAAGGGGTACCTCACTTATTGTGCTCCACCCTCTTTACAATCCTCTAATACCCCAACCTAGCTCCTGCCTTGGGATCTTTGCTCTGGTCCTTTTCCCCTGCCTCGTGTCTCCTTGGGTCTGACTCTTCATGACATTCAGTTCTCATCTGAAATGTTCTCATGTAGAGGCTTTGATATTCTGGAAGCCCCAACTCTGTGATTTTCTACCACCTTATCTTGTTTTCTTTTCTTCACTGCACTCATAGCTCTCTGGTATTACCATACTTTCCCCTTGTTTATTGTCTCCCACCACCTTCTTTTAATTAGATGTCAGGGCCTTAACAGCAAAACCTTGTTTGCCTGGACCATAGCTCTGAACCTGAACTGGGCTTGGAAAAAGCAGGGATAAAGATCATCCACTGCATTTCTTGAATGCTCCATATGACAGTTTTGGTATTGAAACCAGGCTCCTGTCCTCTGGATTGTCTCTTCTCCAAGTAAAATGCACCCGGTGTGTTGGCTGCCCTTGACACTGCTTCTGGGTTTCTGCCACCCTGCCTTAAAGTCTCTCTAATGCTATAGAATCCAGATCTATATGATGAGCACAGCCCTGCACTTGTCATGTAATGGATTACGTGACTCCAGGGAGAACCTTAGATACATGCAAGGACCCGAGGTTAGCAAAAGTAGGCTAGCCTGGCAAACAGCCTCCACATGGAGGCTCTCAGCTTGGGGAGCTACAGACCCCTGTCTCTGTCCCCCAACCCTGCCCTTCACTCTGGGGCATCTCTGTGGGCATCTCTGGGGGCAGGCGGGATGGGACAGGGACTCCTGGATGGTGGGAGCTCTGTCTGCTCCAGCTGCTCCAGGCAGATCCTCCTCTTCCAGCCCCTTCCAACACAGTGGCTGGCCTCCACACACAGCTTGAATGTGGAAGACAAGACTACAGACTCAAACAAATGCACCCACTCCTAAGGGTTGGGAAACAAAAGCTAGAACTTTTCTGCAGGAATGTGCTCTTCAGAGGGAAGGCCAGAGAGATGCAAAGAGTGCTAAGTTCATGATCAACAGGGGCCACTAGCTCTTCACAGTTTCTCTAAACCTCTTACAGGCATCCACCACCCATTTTTGTCTTTCAAGTCAGGAGATGAGCTAATTTCTTAGCTGAGGCAATGAGACAGCAAGTCAAGATGGTTTGGTATCCATTTGATTTGGAATCAGTGTAATTTGTCAATCCAGAAAATTCAGTCCACAATGGGACTGGTGAATTTGATAGTACTGTCTCAACAACCAGGTGTTGTAAATGCCCCTCATACTTTCTGAATTCCACTATCTAGGAATGTGAAAGGCCCATAAGGCCTCAAAATCCAACTAATATGAGAGAACTCATAAGGGGGTACCAATGGAAAAGATATGACCACACTGGGAGCCCAGACTCCTGGGTCCTAACCATGCTCTTCCTTTAACCCCCATGTGATTCTGTCCTGGTCCCAAACATCTCTGCACCTATGACCAGGCATATTTACACTTGATTACTCTCAAGGTTAATTTCAGCTCTGGAATTTTGCAGTCAGGATTTATAGTTATAATCAGCTCCATTTCCTTGATGAGGTCTTCTTTGACAATCCTGGTCTAAATTAGTTCCCCAACTTATCCTCTGTCACTGCACCCTATTTGTTTCCACCAGGCACTTATCCCCACCTACCTTGAACATTTGCTTCATGCTTTCATTCTCTGCCTCCCATATCACACTCTCAGCTCCAAGGTGAGAGGGACTCCAGTGTTCTCTTTCACTATTATAGCCCCAGGGACATAACACATAGCAGGTACTCAAATTTGGTGATTTAATTATAGTATCTACCTCTGATTGAAGAGTTGTGGCATAGGGCAGAATTCTTCACAAGGCTGAGAGTACCCCATGTGAGCAACTACAAGCACTGAAACTTCCAGATTGAGCCCAAATCTGCTTCACTGTAGTTTCTAGCTCTTGGTCCCAGTTCTAACCCTCCTCTATTCTTGTTAACAGTTGTTTTGGAACCCTGCTGTAAAACGCTTCAGGTTGATGGCCTGGAAAATAAGGGAAAGGGCAACACCTAGCAGTGCTGTCTAAACCATAACCTTTCCCCAGGGGAGAAGACTTTAAATGCAGATAGAGCTTTGTCTGCCAAGGCTCTGAATGTAGAAACAGCAGAACTGAGATGGAAGTAGGCTGCCCTTGCTGCTGTTTCTGTGCTTCAGCCACTGTCCTGGGAAAATAACCTTTGAGATAAGGCTCCAGTGGAAAGCTGGCCTAGCTTGGAACTCCCCAGAGCTTCCCTTACCACTGCATCGTATACCATGGCACAGTCTGAAGAGACCAAGAACATCTCAGGAAAGAAGGACTGTCCTGGACAAGTGCACATTTTTTGTGTATTGAAGTGTTTGGTTTACATATTTCAGGTAAGTTAAAGTCATACTCCTCTTTCCTATCCTCCTAGCCTGTCATTTATAGAAATCACAATGGCCCCATAGGACCTATGTATGAAGAGTTGGGGCTGTATAGGCAGGATATTGCCTACCAGCAACCCCACCTGCTTGGCGAACACAGGACCCAGTATCCACAGTGCCTTGTGGCACAGCCCTCTGTGGCACTGAGTGACCATGGGGTGTTCTCCTCCTGCTACTGGGTCAACCTTGAACCTCTCTCCTCAACTGATGCCAATAAAGGAAGGGAGTCCACTTCAGTGGGAATGCTGAGGGCGTAGCCCTTGGGGAAGTCAGGGGAGGTCAGTCGAGTGCACAGAGAAGCAAGTTTCCAGCAGGGCCATCAGGCAATTGGCAGGCTCCAGGCGACATTGGCCAAGCCCTCATCCTCTGTGATCACAAAGCACGTTCACCTCACATGGCAAGCACGGCTTCTTTTGTTCTCCTAGGTCTCCACAGGGTGCTGAGCCTTTGTGAATGAAAATGCACAATAACAGGTTGCAAAGTCCTGAAGACTGTTTCTGTCAACAGCAGCTCTCTGTGTGAGCCGTGGTCCCCAACTGCATCTTCACAAAATCTTTTAGATACAGACATAGATAAGTAGTCACCATGTAGTAAAAGGGCCATGAAAACAAAATTATTCAAGCTAAAACTGTCATCACCATCCACCGCCCTCTCTTGGAAGATGCTTTATGTTCTCAGTCCTTTGACGTGTCTCTGTGGAAGTTTGTCCATTTGCATAAGTCACCCTCCTCCTGTCATGGCGTGGAGGGGAGGCACAGATGGCATTATATGAAAGAAAAATCCAACTTTCAACACATCCCTTATTTCTACCACAATGGAATCTGCCTCAGAATGCTTATGGTAGATCATGATTACAAGTCCAAATATCTGGTTCTCAATCTAAAAATGTAAGGTTAGCAATCTGGAGTAGCCTTTCCAAACATTACCTGTAAGCAAAGAAGGTGTCTAAAACCAAGATAAAAATGCAGCAGCCACATGGGTCAAGGTCCTCACCAGCCACGGTTACATGTTAAAAACCTGAACAGCTTTAGCAGCTCCGAGACCTAGGCCCAAGCCCAGGCTAATGAAAGCAGTATATCTCTAGAGAGGGGAGTCATCTTTATTTTTTTTGAACTCCCCAGATGATTTTAATAGACATCCAGGGTTGAAAACCCTGGGTCAAGCCTTAAAGAGATACTTTGACTGAAGTCTGTTGCTCTTTCCATAAGCCTGTTTGCAATTCTCTCCACACAGGTAGCATTCCATCCCACAGATGTGTCACAGGATGCCATATTATCTAGTCAGTGTTTCTGGGACTTGGACGTCCCAGAATCTGAATCACCTGGGAGATCACAGAGACCACAGAGTCCCCAGCTCCTTGGAGAAGGCTGGGATGTGGGCCTTGGGGCTTCACAAAGCTCTCCAGGTGATTCTGATGCCCACCAGAGTTCATCCAGCACTGGCCTAGTCCTTCCTGAGCATAAGGTGGCTCATAAGCAAAAACAACTATTCCCATTCACGGCAGTGGTCATCGGGACAGTGGTTGTTGCCTATGTAATAGTAATATTAGTTATAAGTCAATTGTCCCTCCTGTGGATCTGAGCCAACTTGAAATCTCCTCTTAAATTCCCCCTTCCCCACACACGAGATGCCATTCTGGAGAAGTATTCTTGAGCGGAAATTGGACTGTGGACCTGGGAGAGTCTTCTATCCTCTCTACTCACCAACCCTGGAACTCTGTCATGTGGGACCCTGCCTGATTTGTCTGTGCCCCATACGCTCATGAAATGCCGGGTCCCCAGCCCTTCTGTACATGAAACAAACAAAACAGGGTGAGTCCATGTGGTCAAACAAGAAAACCCCAGCAAGAGTCACTTTCCTGATCCCACGTGTTGGCAGTTCCCCACCAGGACCACCACAGTCTCCATCATCTGTGAGAAGGGCTTATGGATGGCACCTCCTCCCCGGAAACCAAGCTTCTGTCCACAGCTCACCAAGCGCTCCAAGACTGATAAGTGCCAAGGAGAGAGCCAAGAAAGGCTGGATCGCTGGAGAAAGGAAGGGGGACTAGAGTCTTTGGCCTGCTTGAAGGTGTCTTTCTTAGCTGTAGTTCCCCTGACTGAATAAACCAAGAACGGGGAGGATGTGGTGTGGAACCATCACCCACTCAGCCTATCTCAAATCCAGCCGGCAGCCCCTCCAGGCACCTGAGAGGTATTGATAGTAATGCCTGAATCCAGCCTGAATCCCAGGATGGAGGCTAGGGGAGGAGACAAGCGTGAACCAGCCCACTCTGTCCAGACAGGTACAGGGCCCTGAGGAGCCAGTCCCGCCCAGGTGCTCAACCTGGGACTCTATGTCAGGGCCCATCCTCTGCATGGACCTCACTTGCCTGCCCTCCTTGTCTATTCTCTGCCACCACCCTCGGCCTGCCTCTCCTTCCCTCTGCTGGACTCCTGCCTCTGCCCCCTTCCCCTGCAGCTTTACTTTGTCTAGATGCAGTCCTTGTCTTTTATCTTCAGAACTTAGGCCACCCTGCAAACAACATTTACTTCTCTGCTTGGCTGCATACATTTATGAACTGCCCTCGAAAATTTCTCTCCTGGCAACACCAAGCCACCAAGGGGCTGTTGGCAGGGCCATCCTCATCTTCCCAGGGTTCTCTGCAGCCAGGAGCCCAGCACCATCTGGGCTAGGGGAGGGGTTTCTCAAGACAGAGAAGGAAGGACTACTCTCTGGCTGCCCTGAGGACTATTTTCCAGAGAGGTACTAGGTCAGCACCTACAGGGGTGGAGTTTGAAATAAGAAGGAAGCTAAGGTCAGGTTTTTGGAAATGGAGCTCAGATCCCAAAAAGTTAACACAGAGACTGCTGTTTTCAAACCTTAGCATGTACCTGGAAGAAATGAAAATGCAGATTTCAGGCCCCTACCCCCAGAGGCTCTGCCTCAGCACAGGAAGCTGAGGAAGCTGCATTTTAGCAAGCCCTACAGGGCCCATGGACACAGGAGGTCTGAGGAAAGATGCTGAGAGACACTATTATAAAGCAAAAGCAGAATCCAAGGATGGTCTGAGGCTAAATGACCAGAGCCAGAGCGCAGTACAGAAACCTGAGAGAAGCTGAGGTTCAAGCCTGCAGGATGGGAGGGAGAAGCAAGAAGTGTGTGGGCTCAGCTCCTGGAGCATAACTTCCTTTTATTCTGGAAGCCCCTGGTGTCTTAGTCCAACCCTGGTGCAACACGTGAAATATGAGCAGGTCGTAGGGAATCTCAGGGACTATGAAATCTTCCTCCTTAGAAATAGACTCCTAATTTATAGAGTTGAGAATCCACTCGAGAGCAAAGAGCTGGATTTATTGCTGGTAAAATATGAAGGATGTAACATGATAGCTCTTCAAATCTCCTTATATATTTTCATGGTCCAGGCAGTAATTGCCTCCAGAGGTGAGCCCCTGATGGGTCAGGGGAAGAACTCCCACCGGGAGGGGGTTCTGAAGCCAGGCAGGGCTGCAGGAGGGCTGAAGAGAAGAACAGAATACAGTAACACAGGCAGAAGACAGACATGGGTGGGTCCACCCAAGGGCGAGGGATCAGAAAATAAGGAAACCACAGGGACAGACAGAAGGTAGTGGGCAGAGTAGAAAGGAGCCAGGAACTTGCTCACTACAAATGCAGGACCCCTGCTCCCCTTTCAGATGGTGCTGAAATCGCTCTGGAGGATAACTGTTCATGCACAGCTTCCTCCGGGTGAAACAGGCACAATGAGGGGCCACAGATGAGTCACCCTTGCCCCTGTCTCGCCTTTTGTCCTCCTGGGCTTTGCTTAGACAGAAAACTGTAGCCGAATGAGGACACTGAAAACACCTAAAGGCTTGGCAGCCCTGCTGGCTTGGAACGCAAAGCCTCCAGATTTTCTACCTAATTTGTGATGCTCCTTAAATCATTGAGCCTCATTTTCTTCATTCATTAAGGCTGTTTATCAAAGACATGGTGGCTTGTGCAGGGGACCACTAAATGGTGTCTATATGATGCCAGAGCTGGGCTGGGAAAAGAAAATGTTATTCTCTTAACTAGTGGTTGAGGAGAAAGAGGCATGATTCCCACAGTACTGGGAAGACCTCTATTTATCAGGCATCATGCAAGTGAACACTATGCGGCAGCTGTAGGAGGTGTGGGAAGACAACTCAGTGCACGATGAGGTTATAGGACCTGCTGCTCCAGGACTCAGCCAAAGCTTCTCTAAGAAGCCACACTAGACCAAGATCTGGAGGACAAGTGTGTGTGAATGGGCCAAAGAGTGGGAAGCAAACAAAGTAACACAAGGAAGCCCAAAAAAACGAGTGGCTGGGCCAAGAGCACAGGGGCCCTGGTGTGAGAGCATCCTCAAGAGAGAAGCAGAGACCAGCTAGAGAGAGCTTTGGGTCCAGTTAAGGATTCTGCTCTTCGTTCTGAAAGAAAAAGAATGTAGAGCCACTGAAGGATTTAGGCAGGGAAGTATCATGATGAGCTTTGAAAAAGATCACACTGTCCAGTTGCAGCTGTTGAAAACGGATTGCAAGTAACAGGAGCAGATGCAGAAAATGTTTCTAGGCTATTTCAGTGATGCAAGAAAGAGATGCTGCAGCTTGGACTAAGGTGCTGACTATGAGTAAAGGTGGATGTAACTATGGGTAGAGGTGGTAAAGGCAAAATCAGCAGGGGGAAGACTGCATTTGGGGTGGTTGAGAGGACAGTGTCAGCCTGGTGACTTCCTAGCATGAAGGACACAGGAACAAGGGGTGACTTGGAGCTCAAGATTCGGATTCTGTTTTTATTATGTCAAGACCGAGGTGCCATCGACACAGAAGCTTCAAGAAGGCAGGTGGATATGTATTTCTGGAGCTGAGAAGAAAGTTCTAGAAGATTTCAATGTCCATGTCAGCTGCCCACAGGAGCTCACTGAAGCATGGTCCTGAGTGAGGGCCCAGGACTGAGCCTAGTGGAATGCTACTATTTAATGCCTCAGGCAATGAGCCTGCAAAACACATGCCCAGAGAGATAGGAAGGAAACCAGGAAAGAGCGGATCTTGGTTATATTTAGGTAGCTTGAAATAGGGAAAAAACATAGCTAGATATTCCAAGAGCTGGATAATGCTACAGTCTGGTAAGAACTAAGGAGGTACCGAATGAGGAAGCAGGGGCCATGAGGAATGGACAGTTGATCAAGTCGTGGTCATTGAGTTCATGGTAACTGAATTAAGGGATGACCACACAGAGTTGGAAAAGAGAGACAGTGGAATTTACTGGTTACATGGGCTGCTATGAGGTGAAGGCACAAAAATAACTAGGAGATTAACAGGAAAGAGAAGCACATTCCCCACTCTCCACGTCAGAGCCTAGACCACCAGGAATTCTGTGCTGAACACTGTACTTGGCTCCTGTTTTCGATCCCAATAGAATGTCACATGGAGATGTTCACCAGTCATTGTGACTTTCAGAACTGGCTCTCAGGAGGACTCAGAGCAAGCAAATATGGGGTCACCAGCAGGGACTGAAGAAGGTGGAACCTTAGGAAGAGAGGGAAGTGGACAGCAAGGAGTCATTAGGAGCGGGGCACAGATGAGGCCCAGGAGTGTCCCTGTAAAAGGACAGAGAGCCTGGTCAGCACTGTGGGACACAAGGGTCAGGGTGCAGGGTGAGGCTCCAAGATCCTCTGGGTGTGGAGGGCATAGTTTCCACATGTTTGTAGGAGCAGGAATCAGAGGGAAGGGGCAGGAGACAGAAGGGGGAGGTCAGAAGAAGCAGCAGCTGGTATAGGACCATCTGAAGGGGAATGGTGACAAGAGGGTGTGGGAAGATAAATAGTCTGAGGGTTCAGTAGAGTCTGAGGGAGGGAATTTTGCACTTGTCTTGGTTGTGGGTTCCAAGGAAGGAAATTTTTACAATTGTTTTGTCCTTTAGTATGTTTTTAATAAAGAAGACTTGGGTATGAAGAAATAGAAATAGCCAAAATTCTATTAAGAAAAAAATATCAATCACACTAGTTAACCAAGATGCTAATTAAGACAATAAGACATTTTCCATCTCTCAAAGTAATGAATATAACCAGTTTCTCCAGACACACCACTGGGGATTTAAAATAGGGTCAGATGTCACAGGACAGCAGTTTTTCTTTGTGCCGTTTGACCTCCTGGCCCTTGTTCTCGGCACATCTGGATGCGTTCTTTGGGCCCCAGGCACAGCCTGGTCTTCTGGTTTCCCCTGCAAGGGTGGCCATTTCCCCGGGCTGGGCTGCAGTTGCATTTGTGCAGTGATCTGCCGCAGAGACCCCTGAGGGCCCCCGGAGCTCCAAGATGCTATGTCAGCATCTTGTTCTCATGCCAGGCAGGAGGACAGGCACTCTGTGGTGTACTGGAGATTGCCTCTACTGTCACAAAAAGAAAAGAGACCAACGGAGCCATATTCAAGGTGCAAAACCAAAGCAAAGTGAGCAGAGGAAGTGAGCATCTGGCTGAACTGACCTGACCCACTAACACACAGCTGGTAAGCGGCAGAACCAGGAGGTGACCCAGGCTGTCAGAACTCAGACCCAGGCCCCATTCACCACGCTCTCCTCCTTCCTTAAGTCCATCAGTTCCCATTCCCATTCCAAAGCCAGGAGATGGTGGGAGGAAGTCGGCTGAGGGAGGGAGCAGGGGCCCACCTGTCACAGCCATGATACAGACCTGTCCCACTTGATTCCAACAGGTGTAGCACATCCTGAGCATCGCCTTGCATGTCAGCAATTGGATGTCCAGAGCATGCCACAGGCAGCTGTTCATCAGAGTAAGGATGGATGGGCAAGATGAGTTGCAGCTAAGGAGCCTACCCAGGGTCAAGGGCTTGCCACCAGCCAGGCCTCGCAGGGGAGACCTCCTCAACCTTCCTGGCCTCACTCTCCTCCTTTGTACACTGGGGCAGGGGGAGGTTAGAAGGGATGAGATTTTTAGTCCTCTCTGGCTCTATAGGCTCCAAATCCAAGTTACTGGGTGACAGTAAATTCCAACTAGCATCATTTATGCTACATTACAGGTGTCCTTAGAGGCTCTGTTGCTCAAGAGTAAAATGTGAAAATGAGCACAGGTCCCTCAAACCACAGACCATAAAAAAATACAAATAACAAGCAAAACAACATCTGCCTAGCTCAGAATGAGCCAGATTTTCAAATGGGGAGATGAGGGAACAATTCCTAAGCCTTCGTCTTACTATACACAGGCTCTGAGTCTGAGGGTCACACCTATGAAGGGAATAAGTTATAAAAGCCACCTGTTGGGGCCGTGATTAGGACCTCCCAGATAAAGCAGGTGAAAGTACTTCACCTCACCTGTACCAAAGGCATGTCACTACAGCAACCCCAGAGTTGTTGTTCTGCATGACACTGAATAGGCCAGCAGATAGGAACTCCCTTCTACCCAGAATTGGCTTATTTCCAGGGATCTAGTTTTTTTTAAGCAAAAACAATGACAACTTTCTGTCTGTTGTCATTTCCTAAGAACACTTATGAGACAAAGTCTGTGCTGTAGTAAACAGGCTGGGAAGCCAAATGTCTCTGGCTCCAGCTAGGCGTGATTCATCTGGTGAAAATTCTCTCTCTAAAGAGGGAAAACCAGGTTAAACAAGGGCCTGCACAAAGTTGTCTTTCCATAAGAAACAAAAGCCTTGGCCAGCCAGCCTGTCAAGCAAGCTCAGGAGAGTTCATCAACCAGCCCACGTGTGGCTTACACACAACTCTCCCTGATCAGACTCTTGGGGATGATAAGATGGTGGTGGTGGTAAAGGTGATGGTGGTGGTGGGTGATGATGGTGGTGATGGTGGTGGTTAATGGTGGTGGTGATGATGCTGGTGATGGTAGTAATGGTGGTGGTGGTGGGGATGGTAGTGGTGGTGGTGGTAATGGTGGTGGTGGTGGTGATGGTGATGATGTTGGTGGTGGTGGTGGTGGTGGTGATGGTGATGATGCTGGTGGTAGTAATGGTGGTGGTGGTGGTGATGGTAGTGGTGGTGGTGGTGGTGATGGTGATGATGCTGGTGGTGGTGGCGGTGATGGTGATGATGGTGGTGGTGGTGGTCGTAGTGGTGGTGGTGATGGTAGTGGTGGTGGTAGTAATGGTGGTGGTGATGGTGATGGTGATGGTGATGATGCTGGTGGTGGTGGTGATAGTGATGATGGTGGTGGTGGTGATGGTGATGATGGTGGTGGTGGTGATGGTAGTGGTGGTGGTGGTGGTGGTGGTGGTGGTGATGGTGATGGTGATGATGCTGGTGGTGGTGGTGATGGTGGTGATGATGATGATGGTAATGATGGTAATGACATAGCATTCCTCCAGAAGAGCCCAAACCTTCCCAGTGCAAAGTCTTCTCTGGGAAGCAATATCGTCCTGGCAAAGCGATGGAACCAGGAGACCTCAGACCAGGAGACCTCTAAGTCCCTCTAGGGCTGGGGGAGAAGGAGAAGGTGCCTTTAAAGGGATGAATGAAGTATGGTGAGCTCCAGAAGGAGCTGAACTTGTAACCATGGCTTGAGGAAGAACCTGAGGGGGTGGGAGGGTCCAGAACCACCTAGAGGACACAGAGAGCAAACAGTGGAAGGGTGGGCAGTCCCATGATTTGGGCGTCCAGGGCAGCAATGTCAGGCAGGGTGCAGTGGATCTTCTGAGCGTGACAGTTTCACTCGGCCAAGATCAGGGCTGAGCAAATAGTTTACTAGGTGTGCGGGGTCTGCAGAAGCTGTCATTATCCTGCCTGCTCTCATAAGCCAGGCCTACCTGCTCTGACCATCCCACCCAAAACCACAATCACACCCTTCCCAGGGCACTGCAAACCCCCTTAGTCCACTCAACACTTTCTTTGCCATGGTCCATATCACTTTCTGACTTGCCCTGTGATTTATGGATTACGTTAGTTATCGCCTAGAGCACAGGCTCTAGGCGTGCAGGCTTCAGTAGTTGTAGTACGCGGGCTCAGTAACTGAGGCTCATGGGCTCCATAGCGCAGGTTCAGCAGCTGTGGCACATGGGCCCAGCTGCTCTGCAGCATGTGGGATCTTCCCGGACCAGGGCTCGAACCCACGTCCCCTGCATTGGCAGGCGGGCTCTCAACCACTGCACCACCAGGGAAGCCAGTTACAATCAATATGCATCAGCTCTGGGAAGACAGGGAACTTTGTCTTGCTCATTGATTTACCCCAAGCACCTAGAACAGTGCCCGGCACATAATAGGTATTGATGATATTTGTGAACAAATGGCATCTATAGAGTTATCTGCCTTACAGGGACCTGAACTGGCCCAGCTGGTGGTCCACACCATCAACTACACCATTGCCTGTTGGGTAATTGTTCAGCTGCAGCTCTGCATGCAGCTATTCCTGCATAGATACAGACTCAGCCCTTCTGTCTAGGCATGGTGCTCCCTCTGCCATTGATTGGAACCAGATGGAGTCTCGCCTGTAACATGACTGAGCACTGATTTCAGTAAAGCAAGTGAATTACCAAAATGTAGTCATTACAATCTATCTTCATCTTGGTTGGTGACACATTTGGCGAGCTGTTATAAACCAAGACTTGAAAAGTAAATGCAAATTTATAGACCTCTCAACTCTGCCCACAGGACCCAAATCTGGCAGAATCATCATCTCTATTGAGCTATTACAACAGGATAAGAGCCTTCTGCCCACAGATTTTTCTCTGAATACAAGGGTAACCCAGCTAATAGAAGCTGTCTGATCATTCATCCTAGGACCTCAGTTTTGGAAAGACCTTTAACATCACCTAAACAAATTCCATCTGCTTAAACCAATGGCAGTTAATCACCACCACTACTCTTTTGCACCATGACAAGACCCTGCACAAAGAACTCACCCCATTCCAACAATGGTCCCACCAACAAAATAGGTCGTCCGCTTCTCAAAGCTGAGTAAGCCTTAAAAAGTCTGAGAGGTGGGGCAACATAGTGTCCAGGCAGGACAAGTAACTGGCAGAACCAATACTTGAACCCAAGTGTTTCTGACTCCAACTTATTGCCCCTCAATCCTGGAGCAAATTAACAATAGAAATGTAGGCAACTGGTGATTCCTAGGTCCACAACACCTGAACTCATCAATCAATCTTAATAACATAAAAGTGACATGAACAGACATTATTGCTTCCCAATATGATGCAGTAGGAAGTACATAGCATTCATATAAAGCATTCTTGCCGAAAAAGAAAAAAAGCCTGAATTTAATTGAGCCTTAGATATAACCACCAATATGCAGGAAGCATAGAAGATAAAAAGCTTGTTCAATGAGAGGGCAGTAGCTAAATCCAGAACATAATACACTCTATAGGACACTGACTCATGACCTACTTTTTCAACAAATAAATGCATGATAAAGGGAGGGAGAACTATTACAGATTAAAGGAGACCTGAAAGACACATCACTGAAGTGAAATGTGGGGACTTCGTCTGGATCCTGAATCCAGCAAAGCAACTGAAAAAGATAGTTTGATAAATTTTTATGTGAATACCTATTAAAGCATCAATGACTGCTTTATTAGGTATGAAAATAACACAATGATTGTGTTCTTTAAAAAACTCTCTGTTAGAGAGATATACTGAAGTATTTATGGATGAAATTATAGGATATATAGAATTTGTTTCAAAGGAGAAAAAAGAGTAAGGGATAGATGAAGTAAGAATGGCTAAGTTGATCATTATTGAAGCTGGGAGATGAATAAATCAGGTTTCATTATACTATTTATTCTGCTTCTCTGTATGTTTAATATTTTCCACAATAAAGTTAAATTTGAAAAGAAGTGATAATATTGGGGAATTGAATTTTTAATCCAAAAACAGCATCATGCTCCATGAGAAAATGGTCAAGATATTCCTTTGAAAAGCCTCCCCATTATAGGAGATGAAGTTACTGACTTAGAAAAAAACCTCAAGAGTTTTCAACATAGTGAGGGACTCCCCAGGAATGTACCACAGAAACCAAAAGAAAAATGATTAAGAGATAAAACCATGTAAAACTTAAGAAAATATGTATGTTTAAGATTATTAGTTAAAACATTTAAATGCATGTGATGAACTGGAAAATATTTATAAAGTACATGTCAGAGAAAAGCTTAGCATTATCATTAAATTAAGAATCTCTTATAAATCTATAAGAAAAAAAGAAAATACTCCATCCAAATGGGCAAAAGATATGAGCAGAAAGTTTGAGGGAAAAAAGGAAAGAAAGGTATACAGATGGTCAACTTGTAAAAGGGAAAAACAAGAGCACAGGTTCACTTGTAATAAAATCAGCACATATTTTAAAAGCACACCAAGGTCTACACATTACTGACAAAATTAACCTGTTAAAGAACATCCCACAACCCCCTTGTGAACAATGAGCTCAGGGAGACCGTCCTTCCTCTTCACTGCTGGCGGGCCTGGAAATTGGCTCACACTTCCTATTTATATGTAGCAAAAGCTGCATTAATGCCCTCTGTCCCAGCAATTTCTCTTGCAGGTATTTATTCATCAAAATCAGAAAGAGGTTGTCTTATCTACAGTGTTAGGTACGGTTTTCTCGGGCACTGTATGAATATTATTAGTGCATGACTCAGAACTTCAAATCATGGCCAGAAGGCTTGAATCCTAGTGCTGATCCTACTCTTACAGTTGGTTTTCTTTTTATCCCATGGGCTAAAAGTTTGCACTGAAGTTTACAGCTACTGAAAAACTGGAATGAATCTAGGAGACAAAGTGTTTATTTTTGCTAATATATATAAGAAGTCACCTATTATAAACCTACTTATCCACTGGATATCATTTTGTGCATAACAAAAAATAAATAAGAAAATACAAAATAAGAAAATTTAAAAATGAAATAAATATATAAAAGATTTTAAAATAAAAATAGTTTTCTTTGGTCACATCACCTCTTGAGTTTCAGAATCTTAATCCGTTCTGTTTGGTGAGTGCACTGGGGCTAGTTGAGAAAAAATACCCACCCAACTGGTCAGTGTTCCAGTTCTAGACCAGAATAGAAAATGTTCCCTTGTATGATCCTAGACCCAAAGGTAGAGCTAAATTCCCTAAGATGTGTTCTTGGACTTCTCCAGAAAACTGATTTTCTTGAGCCTTAGATTGCTACTGGATTGACCTCATAGGTTAAGAGCCATAAGAGGGAAATTTACCAGTAGCTGAGAACCCATGAACTGAGGGGCACACTGCCCAGTTGGCTTCATTTGCATTTCCCCTGAGAAGAGTGAGTCTGTGTGGGAGGGAGTTGCCGAAGGCTGCAGTTCTAGAGGGCCAGTGCTCTTCTGAGTGCAGTTAGAGGCCAGCTACAGTGGAAAGAAGGTGAGTCCCACACCTCCATGGAAACCACAGCCTGAAAACCTAAAGCTCTTGGTCCCTGGAGAAGCAGATCCACGGACAAAACAACAGGCTGAGCGGCCCATCCCATAAAACCAATGAGACGTGTGAAACAGATTTAGGAAGAGCGGCAGTAAACAGAATGAGTCCTCGAGCTGATCCCAATGGTGATTTTGAGGAAATGCTTATCCAAACCCAAATCTGAATGGAATGCTGCAATACTTCCAGAAACATGAGGTAGTGATTCGTCACCAGAAGAGAAAATACCAATGTTGACTTTTACGATGGGAACAGAGATTCCTGCCCCCACCCCACCCTCCTTTCTTAGAATGACACTTAGAAAATCTGGCATTAAAACAAAGCCAAACCAAAGAAGAAATGGAGGATGACAGCTAGAGAAAATATCTTGTCAATAAAATCTTGGATGCAGTTCTGAGCCCTATTCCTCAGGATGCATTCCCAATTTGGCACAATCAGTAATATCGGGGATGAATTAACCAATCAATGAATATTTAGGGAAAGGAGGTACTTGATCCAGAAAGCCAGTTCTCAATCTGAACTACACGGTGGGCTCGCTGGGGAGGTCTAACCAATACTGATCCTGATTGCAACCCCCAGAAATTCTGATTTATTTGGACTGATGTGCAGCCTGGGCATTGGGATATTTAATATTCCAGGTTATTCTCATAGGCATCCTGGGCTGAGGATCACTGATCCAATGTGACAGCCAGATGAGTGTGATGAGAGGGAGAGCTATTGGATATTACACTATTCAATTTCTCCATTCCTCAGTTTCTCATTGGTATAAATGAGGATATTGACAAGTAGTAGCTCACATAATTGTCACCAAGGTGAAACAGGATTATCTGTGTGAAAGCACTTTGAAAATTTCAAAGCACTACACAAGTAGTTAGGATGTAGAAATACTTCTCAGTCCACATCTACTGAATTGTCACCAGCCAAACTATAGTAAGAGGAATGATGACAAACTTGTAGGTCTAAACACACATTGCTTTAAAAATTGATAATTAGGGGAAAATCATGTAAAATATATGCTGAAAATTATATAAAATATACTCCAAATTGTGTGAAGTTTTTTCCAAAAGCATGAGAGTGAGGTGCATCTAAAGGAATGTCCTGGGTGTGTGACTGAGCATCTATTAAGAAGCTGTTTTCAAGGGCAGATGTGGATGCTGAGGGAAGGTAAGAAGAGAGCGAGGGGAGAAGAGGGGAGAAAAAGGGAGAGACAGGACTGGAACTGAAGTCTTGATTACATTTGCTTACCTGGGTTATCCTTCTTCAGGTTAATAAGTACCTGATACAATGCTGAAGGGTTTTTTTCTAATTTTCAATTCAGAGGACAATTTTAAAAATATATGCTCTTTACTGGTTTATGCACACAATTGATTTTATTAATGTATGCATGCATCTATGCCTAAAAGAGCTAAAAGTTTGCACTGAAGTATATAACTACTGTAGAACAGGAATATATACAGCATAAACCTTTTTTCAAATATGGGAATATGTCATGTTTAAAACCCTGTTATGTTCACTGAGCACCATTCTGCACACAAAAAAATCTTAAAAATAGCCATCAATTAATATTAAAAGATCAGACTTATAGCCAATGAATGGAGCAATATCAGAACTTATTTTCCAGAACTAACTAGACAATCATTCTTTAAAAGATTCTGCCAGGGGAAAAAAAAAATATTATATATGTGTATTTATATATATGTATATTTATATAAAGATTCTATAAAGAATCTATAAAGATTCCTTCCTGAGAAATTTCTCAGAAATGTGGTCCTCATCACTGAAAACAATGCTGTGTGTGCTGTCTGATTTGACTCTGACTCTCCCCAACCACACTAGTGCTTTGGGGTTTTGCTCTCATGATACAGAAAAGTCCTTATTTATTAAATGTGTTCAAAATAAAATACAAACAGCAAAATTTGATTCTTTTCCTTCAAACTGATTGCCATGTTTCTCAGTTTCTGTCTAAGCTATTTTAACAAAATCTTTCAAAGTCATCTGCAAAGAATTGAAATGATGATCCCTTCAAAGTTTGTTTTTCAAAATCCCTGCTTCATTTTCTCTCTGAAATTCAAAATTACCATTACCATACTGCACATATATAGTGCCTTTCTCCAGAAAGCTCTAGTGGCCAAGTAGAAATGTTTCTCTTCAGATCCAGGAAATGGTGTTTTACGATTAAATTATTTTGAGCACCACTGCTCTGCGTGTTTTATATTGCAGAGCAGTGATTTTCTAGTACTGTAGATGGCTTTGACATTCTTATACTGAGACCAGTCTTAGTTTTCCAACTTCGGTTAAAATCTTTAAAATGTTTGCTTTGGAAGGAATTGCTATACAAGGGAGAAAGAACCATATGCCATACCTTATCATATAGGGAAAATATTCCATAAAGAAACTGGATTTCATTATGGCCTGTTTTGCGTAACCAGGCTACAGGTTTGGTTGCTACACACGTTGTTAGGATATTACAAGTGTCTGCTTTTCATTACCTTGGCTGCACAGCCCAGCTCTCTGCATCTGTGTGCATTCATGCTGTGATTCATTACAATAACAGGAATTTGCTGCTGTTACGATTGAGATAAATCAACTTTGTGGTCTGGGCAGCCTTTTTGATAACCATGGCTCTACCTCAAGTTTGCTGCCTGGTCTTAAGTCATCTGCAATATAGTCTGAGTGAAGAAGCAAACACATACTATACTATCTTAGAAATTATTTTAAGTAGTTACTGTGGGCCAGGAATTTAACTAATGCCTTTCCCTGTATTAATTCATTTAATCCTCACAACAGCCTTAGGGTATTTAGCCTTCTCTTATCTGCTTTAGGTAGATTAAGGGATTGCTATCCTCAGTTCAATAACTTGCCCAAGGCACCACAGCTAGTATGAAGCTCAGGTTGGCCCCAGGGTCTTGTCTCTGAACAGCTTTTCTTATACACTGCCTACCAGCCCTGCTGGATCCAGGGAGAGCGCCAGGATCTCCCACTGTTCATTTCTGTAGCGAGTCCTAAAAGGCGGAAGGGCCAGGCTTGGTTATCCACACTTTCCCACTCAACCACCTGTCTGCACTTTGGGCTGGGCTCATCACTGGCCATGGGATAGACTGGTCTCTTCAAAGCTGAGGGGAGGCCAGCCAACCCAGAGGTTTCTACCTAGTCACCTCCCTCTAAGTAGGAATGGTATCTGTGACTTCTCTCTCTTCTTTCTTCTATCCTTTTTTGTATTTACTTCCACAACAGAGAATTTTAATATTTTCTGTGAGACATATTTATACTAAAAAATTACTTTTTGTTTACCTGAAATTCAAATTTAACTGGGTGTCCTATATTTTTAGTTGCTAAGTCTGGTCCTCCTCACTGGATGCTAACCAATAAAGAATGCCACTGGACTCCTCAGGTAACCAGAAAAGGGCACAAATGCAGAGGGTCTAAAGACTGCTGTTCTTTCTCTCCTCCCTGGTGCACTTTTCCTTGGAGTCCAGCATCATGGCCAGCTCATCACCCCTGTTTATGACCTTGGACTGTGCTGGTCCCCTTGCTGTCACTCGGTCTCACCTCAGATGTCACCTCTTCATAAGCCTTTCCCCAACCAGCCCCATCTTGCCTACCCTATAATGCTACTTTGTGGTCTCCAAGGCCTTACCATATTTATTTAATTTCTGTGTCTGGTTATGCTCAATCCCACCCCATTAGAAAGCAGAGATCTAGACTGTTGGGCATTGGGACAATGCACCAAGTGGAGTTCCTATTAGCAACTGAATGAGCAAATGAATGAATCCCCCAAGGGGAGCTTGCCCATTCTTTGACACAGGAATGACTCTCTGACGCATATTGCCTAGTAAGGCTATGTGCTAGTGGTCTTACCAACTACCCCTTCTGGTGTGAAACGCCTCTAGCCATGACAAGGACAGCAGGCTAACACTGCACGTTACTCTTCCTTCCACTCCAGGGCCAATTTGCAACACTCCTCCGTCACCACAACTGTCTTGCAATTCCTTGCATATCTATATTATCTTCCTAGCTAGGAGTTCACACTGAGCAGAGACTACTTCCCACATGCCCTAGCAGCATGGACAGCGCAACCAGAAGTTGCCAACTCCAGAGCCTTGGGATGTGTTGTACAGGCGCTCAAGCATTCAGATGCTCCCTAGAGTCTCTGTCTAGGCCAGGCTGACTGGGATCAGGCCATGGGACAGGGGGTTCTTAGGCAGACACTACACAGACACATGTGCAGACATGGCCAATCAGGATAGAGTACTAACGCCTTATAACGCTTGAATGTTGTAAGCCAGCTGTGACAGGAGGAAGCAGGGGCTCTAGTTGCCACACAAGGTGACACAGAAAGTCCCAGAGTTGGATGTGGGACCTAATAATCAGAGAAAAGAAGGTAGTTAATGTGTCTATCGACTCTTTCAAATATATCTAAGGAGTGCCTACTTTGGTGCCAGCTGCTCTACCAGTCACTAAAAATACAGATGTATAAGATGTGCCCCTAACCTTGGGGAGTTTGTGGTTTTCTCCCTCTCCCTGCTCAATTATGATGTTTTTAAGGACAAGGAAATGTACTTATCACTTTGGATGCCTGCAGCCTAAGAGATAGTTGGCCTTAGTAAGGAACATTCGGCTTGCTTCGTGTTTCTCTAAGAGAACAAAACTAGAACAAAAGGGAGAAAGACTCAGAGCAAAGGAATTTGTCACAATAATATAAGCAAGATACTTTTAATAGCCTCAATTCTCCAGAGAGGGAATGGGCTTCCCTTTGAGAGGTTACATTTCCTTTTTCTGAACATGGTCAAGTATAGGTTGGGCTACCCCATAATGAGAAACCTCTGGAGGAAGGTCAGCCCCATTTGACATGACTGTCAGCTCTCTTTTGTCCTAGGATTTGCAATGTTCACTTGGTGATGATAGTGTTGTTTTAAGATACCCTTTACAGGGACTGCTATGGTCATACTAGGTGATTCCCTTAACATTTATCAATTAATTTGCAAAAGAGGACAGGATCATGGAATTGTTCTTTCTGGGTGATTAAAGTCTTTATTCATTGATGCTGTACCTGGCAATGAAACATCATCCAGCCATCCTTCCCTCCACTGCCTCAACTTTTCGCCCTTCCCTGCTCTCCCTTTGCATCTGATCTGGCATCTATATGGTGGGACTCCATCACCTTACAAATCACAGTCATGCAATGGAAAACTCCACAGGAGTAGAAGACGGGGCTAGAACTTCTTCTAGGAAGCAGACCCTCGTCACAGGCTGTGGTCACATTCTATGCTGGTGACACGTGTATTTGGAAGGACATGTTCTTTTAGGCACAATAAAATTGAATCTCATCTCCATATCTGGAGCTAAGAAGGAAAATTACCTTAATTAAACACAGCAGAATCCAGATTTATTGCTCAACACATGGAGTCCTCTTAGTCTCTGAGGACCAAACCTGATATTCCAAAAAAGCCATTTTCCACTGGCACTTGTACACTTGTCCATCAATGGCCTTCTGATGCATGGAACCAAAGAGAAGAAATGTGTTCCTCAATTTTCAATATGGTAAAGAGATTTACAGTGTAATGAAAAACATAAGGCCAATACAACTAGTTGAAAAATGAATACAAAGTCAAATAGCTGTTTAGGCCACATTTCCTTGAAGCAAGTTGGTGGACTATTTGTTCCCCTCTCCTCCCACTGGAAGCATACATGATTTTCTTTAACTTGTGCTTTGGTATCCTGTAGGTTGTTTTTAGTTCCAGGTAGTAAAAACTATTGGCTGTGGGAAAGAGATTAGAGAAATAAATAGATCAACAGTACATAAAACTGAAGCCCTGAGAAATGAATTGTTTTCCCTAGCAAATAGGTCTAATCCGGAAAGAAGGAAACAACAGAGTGCCCGGAACAAGGTGAATGGCCCAATTGTACCACAAGCAATTCAGAAAAGCAGGCAACAAGGCTGGCCCATCTAGCAGTTCTCATGTTGAGCTAGAATTCCCTCTGAGTCATTTCTTTTAAACACCACTAATAATAAAATGCTGGAATTTTCATTGAACATGAAATAAAAGGCCCTTTACAGATAAAGAAATACTTCAAGTATACATTAGATCCTTACTGCACTCACTGGCCTTGACCATGATCTTCCTTGGCTTGTTTTCTTTGTTTCAACCGCAGCAATCTCACGGATTCCCATCATCACCATAACCATCTCTCAGGCAAGGACTCAATTCCTGACTCCTCTTCAAGGCTCCAGAGCCCCATTCCAGTGCTTGACTGGATGTCCCCACTTATCTACTGGACATCCCTAATGGGGGTCCCACAGGCACCTCAAATTCCACGTGCCCCCAACTCAACTCAGTATCTTTTCTCCTAAGTGTGCCCCTCCTCCTCTCTTCTCCATTCTGGTCAACTCTCCCCATGACCTCAGACAGAGAACTCAGCCATCACCATCATGCTGGGCCCTGAATCACCACGGCACCAGAGCTGTGATGCTCCCTGTCACTGACCGCCCTACCAGCGGTGTTCCTGGCTTCCCCACACAGTGCTTCACCCTGCTTCTCCGCTCATCCAGCCCACATCCTCATGAGCACAGTGAGCTCCTTTGACTGGGATTCTCACCAGGCTCATCCAGGCTGGAGCCCATCTTGCCCTGCAGTGCTCTCCCAGCCTAAGCCCAGCTCTGAGAAAGGGATCCAACATGCTCTGCTCTCATGCTGAGACCCACGACAACTCACAGGATGCCTCCTGTCAGTCAGCTTGTTTGAGTAGTGCCACCTCGCCAGCACTGTCTTTGCCCCTGAGATGCATTTTCCTATATTCGCCCCAAAGAGCCAGTGTCTGTCCTCCTTGGTACACACTGGCACCTAATACACCTCTGCAATCATGCCATTGCCCTCCTGAGAGCTTTACATCATTCCCCATAGCCTGTTAAATACAATCCTACTATTCAGCAAGTAAGGCTCTTAAATACCCGGATCCACCCACTCAGCTTGCTCAACAGCATCCCCCAACACCCCCTTATGTTCCAGTCACAGGAGACTTCTTTCCTCAAATGAACCCTGCAGGCACTTCCCTGCCTCTGTGCCATTTGTCACAAATACTGACAACTTCATGACTTCCCAATTCCTTTCTCCCTCTGTTGTGCTGCTGCAAAACCGGGAGTCTGACTATTAGCTTTTATTGTCCTCTGCCTGTCCCACAGTTCCCCTGGAAGCAGCTGTCCCCCACCAGCCCCCACAATCCCACATTAAACACTGGTCCAGAGGGGATGCCACTGTGAGTCGGCAGAATTGACTTGGTGCTGAGCAGAAAAGAAAGAATTTTCTTATGAGTTTATTTGAGTATGAATCCTGAAACACCCCATGTGACAGATGAATTAAAACCCAGCAAACACTTAAATCTACATTCTGAAAGCCTCATTGATTTTTTTAGATTCTAACTCTGGAATCTCTGCCTTAGCCCTCCTGTTGTGGCCAGCAAATTGGAAAGGGAAAAGGTATGAATCGGTGTCTGTTGCTACATCATCTCCCAACAAAGTCTGTATGCAGATTTCTGACCCCAATGGCAAAATAAGCCACATGTTTACCTCTTCCCTCCCCCAATCCCATTGAAATAACTGAAAAAAATATGAAAATAGCGGCAAATGTTTAGAAGTATGAAACAGGAAAGGTTCCCATCAGAGGACCAGAAACTCCAGGAAATTTCTGACTCCGAGTCAAGGGGGAAATACAGAGGGGAGGTATCAGAAGGCACTGGGCCAAACAAAGGAGCATGGCAGTACCCCAGGAATGTCTCCCTGCCCTCATGGATACAGGAAAAAAGGGAAAGCAACATCCACCTGGGGTAGTATTAACATCTCCCAACACTCTCTGCCCCCAGACCAACATCTTCACTGCTGTCCCAATGGAAGGGGGCCCAACCTGTCTCCTCCTAAGCATCACCCTCCATCCAGGGAAGAAGAAACTCAGGTGGAGGGCAGGGTGGAGAGCTTGGCAGGGTAAACTGAACTCTGCCTTCACAACCTGTACACTAATGTACAACCACTACCCAATTTCCAATCCAGAACTTTCTTTATAAGTGTATAAAGTGTGAATGCTAAATGGTCACCCCAAATTTGAGGAGAATCAACCACCAAGAAGGAAATACCACAAACTGTACCAGTAGAATAATTTGCCTTTGAGGAAACAGAGGTATTGCAGGAAACACAGAACTCAGAAATGTTGGTCAAAGGGTACAAAGTTTCAGTTATGCACAGGATGGACAAGTTCTAGGGATCTAATGTACAGTGTGGTGACTACAGTTGGTAATACTCTTTCGTATTCTAGAAATCTGGTGAGAGTAGATCTTAATTGTTCTCAGCAAAAAAAAAAAAAAGGTAACTGTGAGGTGATAGGTATGTTATTTTAGCTTGATTGTGGTAATCATTTCACAATGTATGCATGTATCAAAACATGTTGTACACCTTCAATATATGCAATTTTTCTTTGTTAATTATATCTGAATAAAGCTGGGAGGAGGAATGATTTCAGTTAGTATCCTCAGAGAAATTCAAAAGTAATCATGTGAATTAACCCCAAAACAAGGCTGTTCTCTAACACAGCTATTCAACAACGAGAAATAAATAACGCCCAGTATAAAACTCAGCAGAAAGGCCAAGCAATGCTGCAAACTAAAGGATAATACATAAAACATCTAGGAACGAGACCAAATCTATCAGAGATTATTACACGTGGTTTAAATTCCCACATCACAAATCAAAAATTTACCAATGGGGTGAGGGGAGGGGGGAAGAATCCAAAATTAATATTTTATTTATAAGACCAACAAAAAGGATACAAAAATATTGATACCTAATTGCATGGATTGTATGACTGTCTGGATACATAGGTGTATAATGTGAGCACCAACAAAAAGAAAACTGAATCATCAATATTGCTAACGGAGAAGTCAAGCCAAACCTTAAATGAGAGAGAAGTGCTTTCATAGTAATAGAAGGTAGTGCTCCCTCTGCCTGGAGGACTGCCCCCCAGCTTTTCGTGGGGCTGGCTCACCTTGTCCTTTGGCCTCCTATTCAATATCCCCACCACAGGCTGGACTTCCTGACCATCCCACCTCATTATCTTTAACATTGGTCCATTGGTTTGCTTCAGAGCACCAGACAGAATTCTTTCAAACTAGCATTCATTTATTTACTTCGTTATTATTTGTTTCCATAACTAGACATATATGAATCATGAAATGCAGGAAACTTAGACTTTTTTTACTTTGCCATCGTATTTCTAGTGCTTAGCACAGTGCCCAGAACATAACAAGCATTTAGTATTTTTAAAACGTACCAATATATAACATCACAAATCTTCAAGTACCCAAAAGTTTCAAGAATACCCTAAAACATATTTAAATAAAGACAAATTTAACAAAACTACATGATCAAAATAGAAGACTTTAGTACAATTCTGAAAATGATGCTTCATATAGAAGTAACACTAAGGATATAAATTTTTTTTTAATTCATTCAATATGAGTCAGATCCTGTTAGGTATTTGCGGCAGAGCTGAGAATGAAACGGACAAGTCTGCCTCAATGAATCTGCATTGAAATTGATGTCGTCTAATACAGCTAACCATCAGACTAAATATATAAATATATGCACATGACAATGTGTAGATGTGTGTGTTACTATATCCTAACACATAATATATATTCCATTATATATATTTGGAACACTGACAGAAATTGAGCATGTTCTAGGCTACCAAAAAAGATACATTTTTTAAAAATTGAAATCCTGCAGACTACTTTCTCTAACCACAATGTAATAAAACCAGAAATTAATAACCAAAGAAGAGCCAACAACTTTAAGCACCTGGACATTCAAATAAATCTGGAGCCAAACATGGAAACAAAATTGTAATTGAACCACAATTAGGATACCTCACACAGAAAACTATGGGATTTAGTCAAGGTAACACCTAGAGGAAAATTTACAGAATTAACTACTTTTTAGAAGTAAAATAGTGAAATAAATGAATTAAGCATCCAACAAAAGGATATAGCAAAATAATAAGATAAACCAAACAAATATGAAAAAATAGTAAACTCGGAAATTAAAAAAATAAAGAGGAAAATTACTTAATGGATAAGTAAAATGAAGAGCTTGTTATTTGTAAATAATAAAAACAGACTTCTTTAAGTCAGACCAAGAAGAAAAGAGATCAAACACAAATAGCATTAGAGATAAGAAAGGATAATACCCATACCTGAGTTCGACTCTAACTGCTCCAATGGAAGGAATTTCGTAATAATAACCTAAAAAATACATATTATATTATATTATATTACATTCTATTAAAAATTATATTATAAAATTATTTTATGACTTTGAAGGGGAAAAGAGCATTTTTCACTTCTAACTGAGCAATCATCAATAAAATATCAATAACTGACAAATTTGGAAAATGTATGATTAATATATTTACAACAAATGCAAAGCCTTTATGAGAAATTTAGCTACATTTCTTAGGTTGCATAAAATAATGTTATTTTTCTACAAAGTACAGTAGTATGGAACCTGGCATCTTTAATGATTTTTTTCATTGGAGAAATTATTAAACATGCATAACGATGGGTATATGATACTTATTATATTTACATAAAATATTTGCCTAAATATAATTTTTAGAACAGATTTAGAGTCTTTGAAATTCTATGTGATCACAGTTTATTTTTCAAATAACACCTTGTTTTTTTCTGAGTACAAAGGAAACACGGGCTTACTACACAAAATTTGAATGTTCTAGGAATGTATACGGATTTTTTCTAATTCAACCACTCAGAGAAAGATGTACATCTATGTCACACTTTCTTATATCTAAGTTTTACAAAACTCATATATTTTTTCATTCTAAATTTTTCATATAAAATTATATTTGATACATATTGAATCATTATGCTGTACACCTGAAAGTAATATAATTTCATATGTCAATACCTCAATAAAAAAAGCAAGAAAATGGAAAAAATATATTTGATAGATATCATTTCATTTAATAAAATAATATCCCTTTATGAATGTTAAAAAAAAAAAGGAAAGAAGAAAGCGCTTATAAACACAGACAGTGGAGACTAAATATTTATAAGAGAGCACCATGTTGAACCCTACAAAATAAATGTGATTATGTAAATGAACTGGGCAGTTTTTTAAGAAATCACGTATAAACAAAATTAAGCCAAAATGAGAGAACTTGAATAGACCATAGAGAAACTACTGAGTTCAGCTGCACAGCTCGCATCACCAGGATCCTGACCCTGGTTTTTGGACCCTGCCTGGAACTTCTGTCCCTGCAGCCTTGGGTCACTACTTCCAATCTCTCTAATGACACCTCCAAATCGATGCTGTGTGGCCCAGCTTTTGTTTCAAAGCTCAAGCACATGCAACTGGTTCTCAAAGTCTGGGTCACATGGCCACACCATAGCTCAAAGAAGCCTTGTCACATCTTTTATGGAAGGTGGGCTCTGCTCATAAAGGTACAAAACCTCTACCTAAATACAGGTATGGGATTCAGAGACTCAATGATCAAGAAAAGACACACAGCCACCATCATGGTCATAAAAAGCCTTTTTTGGAAAGTAAAGCATATTTTAATTAGCGTTTCAACAACCTCACCCCACTGCCCAGGAGGTTGCAAAACAGACTCTGATCTACCCTCTCAAGTTCAGTACTACCCCTGGAGGGCTTACTTCCCAATTTACATCTCACCCTAATTTCATTCATCACTTATGTACAGAGTTCCTGATATGAGCAAGGTGTGATTCCAATGGCTTATTTCTATATCTCCACCTAAATGCCTCTTATGGGTACCTCAAAGTCAACAAGCCTCAAACCTGACCATTGACCTCCATTTATTCTTTTGTAAAAGAATAAAGGATAATCAGAGGACCCATCTAATAAAGAGATTACAAGGCTTGAATGAGATCAGGCATGCAGCACTGTGCCTGGAACATAATGAGGGAGAAATAAACATTAGTATGTCATCTTTGTTATTATCCTTTCTTGCTTCCAACCTGAGCCTTCCAGGAGTCCCACATCCTTATAAACCCACTTGACCCACATGCAGTTTTTAATCCTTCAAGACCTAACTCACATGCCATCTGCTCTGTGAGGGGCAGTGGCACCCAGGTAGCGCCCTCTGTGTTGCAGCACTGAGGCAGCCCTCCCTGGCCTCCCACATCACTCCTCCTACTCTCCAGTCACAGAGCTGCAGCCACACTCCCCTCCTTTTGTTCCTTGAACACCCCAAGACCATTCACGCCTACGGCCTTTATTTGTACAGTCCTCTCTGCCTAGAAGCTTTTGCCCCAGATGTTTACCTGGCTGCACCCTTACCATTCTTCAGTTATTAGCTTATCCCTGCTGTCCTCTGAATTTCCCTAGTCACTCTACCTGAAATGCAACTCCCTTCCTGCCCCATCCCTCAATCCTCTCCCCATTTCTTCATCTTATTTTCTTTGTTATCATTGCCTGCAATGATTCTTCTCTGTTAACCTGGATATGGTTTATCTCTCCCCCATTAGAATGTAAGCTCAGTGATCTAAGCGAGTTTAGCCCCAGGACCTCAATAAATGATTCATGGATGGATGGATGCATGCATGCATGCATTCATGAATCAATAGGCACTTCTGTTATTCAGTTATAATACTTAAAATCTTAATGACTATCTGCTTAATGTATTAGAAGGAGTGCTAAAAGACAGAGACTGGGTCCCTGTACACTTAGTGCCTAAAACCATGACATAAGCCTTCTGCTGACTTAATTTAACTCATTTCTTTGTCCCAAGGCAAAGCAAAAAATGGGACACTAGAGTACTATTCTAGAAGGCATCTATAATGGTAAGAACTCAGGCCTGTTGTAGAAACCAAAGTGCCAATAATTAAGATGTGTCTGTTAGAAATAGGATGATGACTCAGGGTCAAGTAACAGGAAGGATTCTGTAGTTGTATTGTTTTGTTTTGTTTTGTTTTTGGTCTTGTTTTTAAATAAACGGTATGATAATGTTGACAAGTTGCTTATTACACAAGGTAGGGGCTAGAATTTAGTGCAGGCTGATACCCCTTTCAGCTCTGACATCATAATTCTGGAATTCTGAGCCCTTACCTTTCTTTCTAAAGCAGAAATCTGATCATGCGGCTTCCCTGCTGAAAATCTGTCAGGTTAAGATTGTCCACAGCAAAAAACAATTCGAATCATGTGGCCCTGTTCCTCCCTCACTGCCACCACTTCTCACCATCTAGAATCCCCTCTGGTTATGCTGAATCAGGGGTCCTTACTGAGGTGCTGAGCTCTTTCTCCCTCGGGATGTTCATCTCCTAAATAGCAAGGTCCGAGTAAAGATGTGATGTGCAGGTTGCGTTTGCTGGCTTCTGTATTACTCCTCCATTACCTGTTGAACTTACCTGAACTGTACTGCCCTTGGACTTGGAAATGATTTGGAACCAGCTTGCTTTAAGATTGCCCTTCCTTGGGGTAACAGCCTGGCTTTGCATTGACTGATTGATTAGTTTTGGATTTACCTGATGCTTACTGTACCTTCCTCAGACTTGGTGAGCCCCACATTCCTCAGCTGACAGTAAGAAATTTTTCACCCCTTTCCCCCTCACAGCCCTGTCTTATGCTTCCCCACTCATCCTTGCAGACAGAACAATGACCGACATACCCCGCTTTGCACACTGCCATGCACCTCTGCCCAAACGCCCCAGCTCCTCCTCTGCCGTTAGCATCAGGAACACTTCTACTCATTCTCAAGTCTGTATTTTAATGCTTCCTGTTCTAGGAATGAGCACGTAGCACAGAGGTCAGCCTTTAATAAGGAAAAGCTATTTTTTACATCATTTCCTCATCCACTTTTTAAATTATATAAATAACTTTTGGATAAATAATACACAATACAAAATCAAAAAGTATTTTTGGTTAAGAGGCACAGAATTTGAAGCTTCTAACTGCATATTAATTTTGTCCAGCTTCCTAGTGTTTGGCATGCAGAATATTCAATCCCAGGTGGTTTAAAAAATACCCCCAGGAAACTTCACTTTCTCTTTAATTTGCTCAATAAATTCAGCATGCCTTTCTTTTGGTGCTGCAAATGTATTATTCTCAATGTGTACATGAATATAAGACAGTCAGTGTCTTAAGTGCTGTGGAGCTTATTATGCTTTCATAAGTTAAAAATATTCTGATTTTAAATGCCACAAAAAGCATTAATGTATAAAAAGGTTTATGATGAAAGGCCCTATCCCATCTCTGTCCCCTGACCAACCACCTTCCTAATTTTTGTTATTAACATATTAAGCTATCCATCTGTAGAGTTGAGCATTTCCTCCTTTTGCCACTGTAATGTCAAATATCACTTTACTTTTGGGCACTAATTAAGATATTACAATTATTTTCCACATCCATCTCCCCTACTTGATGGCAAGCATCTTGAAATCAGGGAAGGGTCTCATTTATCTTTACATCATTAGTCTGTACTGTGTGAGGAACGTTAAGGTTTCAATAATGTTGACGAGGCTGCCCCTGCACAGAACTTAGTAACTAAGGGAATAAATAAACTACACATCCTTGTGGAAATTTGGGGGACTGGGGGCTCAGAATCCACCATATCTACATCTCTTCTCTTCCCATCTCCAGAGTAGCAACCAGGGCCCATACTGCCCCATCACATTGGCATCAGACACATCCCTTGCCATTCCCCACGGATGCCAATTTCCCAAATTCTGAGGCCACTTCCTGTCTGGCAGAAGGTGCCGGAAGGGGAAGCACAGAGGTCAGAGCGCTCTGGCCTGAGGGTCAGGCTCACTCCAGGCTTGTTTGCTGGGATCCTGATGATTCCTTCTGATGCACTGGGAACTGGTCTGTCCAACAGCAGAGACTCCCTTGTCTAACCACCATCCCCTCCCCACCATTCTGGTTTCTCACTTCACACCTGCCTCTGCCCACCAGCAATCCTAAATACTGGCCTGACTTGTAGGTCCCTTCACTGGTTACGTTTTAAACCACAATCCTTTCTTACCTATTACAATACCTAAGATGAGAAAACTGAGTCAGAGACAGTGAAAGTGACCTGCCCTAGGTGACAGGCCAGGAGGCAGAACCAGCCCTCTGAGCAGGCCTCCCAGCCCCAAGCACTGTGCTCTTAGCCCTGGGGCACTCCAGCTCTGGGGCCCAGTTCTACCCTCTGGGTGAACCAGTCACACACATAGGCTAAGTGGAGGGTGGAGAGTGGACCCAGGCTTTAGAAATGGTGGTGTGATTTAGCTTCTAACAGATAATAACCAGTAACACACAGATCCTGCCCCAAGTCCCTGCCAACCCCTCAAGCTCAGAGAGGTGACTATGCCCAGGGAAACTGTCAAATGGGAAAAACAGTGCTTACTTGCCAGCTGGGCTTTGCATGGGCCACACCTGAAGCAGAACTCCTGTCAGTGCTGGACAAGTGGCCCTGACCCCTGGTCTGAAGGGCCTCCCTGGACCCTGACCCCATCACTCCCTCCCACCCCCGGGAAAACCAAACCTCTCCTCGCTCTGGCCACAAAGAGCAGAGGAAGTGACCAAGAGAGACATTAGGCAGTCAGGCCTGATTAGGGGCTACAGGCCTTGGTTCTGGTTATCACATCTGTTATGTGAGCAGATGATTTTATAGAGAGGAAGAGAGAGGAGGCCACTGCTGGCCCTCCTGTGCTGCCCCAGGAAGGAGGAACAGGAGGTTTCCACCACACAAATGAGAGAATAAGTGAGTGAGCGTACCACACACCTCCCAAGGAACTGGCCACTAGCATGTCTGGCTCCACCAGAGCCCTGAAGGTGACCTGAGACTATTTCTTCCCCCTCCTGGAAGCGTTGTTAGGGAGACAGGGTGCCAAAGAAGAATCAGCCAAAAGGATCTTCTGGAAAGTTTCTAACAATTTGCATGTTGAGTTTTCCCTTTCCTGTTCTCCCAAAATGTTAGAGAAGATAGACATAAAATAAATTGGTGCTAAAAGCACTGAATGACCTATAAGTGAAACCCCCAGTTCATCACTCAGAATGTGCTTATTTCTTTCAGTCCAGAGTGTCAGCCTCCCTCAGGGAATAATGCACAGCCTTCTAAGGGTAACTGTTCACTCTGTCTCATTCCTACCATTCTCCCTGGCTTCCCTCCTAGACGGTCTCTGGGTGTATCCGGGGAGGAGTCACATGGCCTGACAGCAGTGGAGGGAGGTAATGAGTTCCAGAGTCTGCTCAGCTGCCAAGCCACTACTCTAGGGTCTGAATTCGTTGTTGGCCCCGTGCTAGGAACCAGATGCCTGTGTAGTGGTTGGAGTGGAAGTCTGTCCTTCCTGAGCTCAGTCAGGCCCCGCGTTCCCTCTCTGCTGATTCCACTAACCACAGAACATCCCCACGACGCTGACTCACCCACCGTCTCACCTGGACCAGGGGATCTCACCCAGCCTCTGATGTGCACTAACTGCTTCCGCATCATGATGAACCCACTGGCAGGCCCACTGGCTCTCCATCAAGCATCCACCCCAAGCAGGAGCCCAAGGCTGGATGAGGAGTCCAGCAAGATCCTTCTCTGGCTGACCCTGCCTTGCATGGCAGTCGCCTACAAGAGCCCCAAGCAGGGAGCTCCCCCACATACCCTAGGTGTCCCTCCCTGTTTGTCCAGCACATCTGCTCTCTGGGGCAAAGCCAGGGGAGCAAACATCAGTGCACACATCTGCTCGTCTCCTCCTCCTGCCCCCCCGTTCCTCCAATCCTCTACCAACAGAGGATGCAAATTTCCCTCACTTGCCCTGCCTTCATCAGTGCACACTCCAGACACATGGTCAATCCTTCATGGTGGGTTTCTTCTCAGCACTGTGAGAGGATCTCTGTCTAGGCTGATGGATGTGCAAGAGAGAAAGTTATGTGTAAGGAACACGTCAGAAAAATAGCACATTTCTCTTTAAAAAGAGGATCCTTCCATATGCTATCTGGGGAATTCTGCAGAAGGAGCCCCTTGTTGAGGCTGGAGCCAGAATCCCACCCAGCATGCCCCTCCAGGGGATGCTGAGTGCAAGTGGATCGGCTTCCAATTGGAAAAGAAGGCTTAGTGCACCTGGGGGACCCTGGGCACCAGGGGACTTCATGGACAGGCCCTCAGCTGTCCCATCCTCTCTCACGGGGTGATATCTGGCCCTAAAATAGCCAACTAAACCACTGCCCTAGAGTCTAGTCAGTAGGTTAATTTTAAGGAACTCAGTGGGAAATCAGAGGGTGATGTATATGCTGGTGAAGTGTAGGTCTGAGTACCCCACTTGCGCACAACGTAGGGAATAGGCTCCGCCTCCTCTGCAGCTGAACTACAGTCCGGGGCCATTAAGCTGATCTGATACCACTGAGGAAAACACAGAGCCCTGGAAGCCTCTGTTTCCAAAACAAAAGAACAAGAATATCTCCTGGGTTGCGAATACTCTTTCAGGAAATAACCACAGGGCCCTGCCTGCCAATTCTCCTTTGAAGACAAATGGAAAAAACAAACAGAATCCTAAAACAAAGACTATAAACCGCTAAAAAAAAATTATTTCAAGGAGGGGTTGTGACGAGACTGCCAAGGAGGGTAAAAAAAAAATGTGGGTATGTTATAAATCAGCCACTCTTTTATGCACCTGCCAATGTTCCAGGTTACAACAGGGGAAGTCACTGGGGGATGCAATCATCAAAGTAGAAATGCTGAGCCCTGAACTGGAGTTCTGGCAGGAGAAAATGACAGTAGATTTTCTCAAACAACTTGTGGCCCATCTCATTAGGATTTAGCTGAAATATTCAGAGGAGACCATTCAGCTCTGAGGACAAGAAAAGTGGGCTGATAGTCAGGGTAGGGGAAAGCCATCCTTTCTATCAACATTGGGGTGACTGCGGCTCCAATTCACCCTTGTTCCTTGCTTCAGGAAGGTGATGGGCCAAAGGAAGGAGCAAAGAGGTATGAGTTGATGTTGTGTGTTTGAATCCTGACTCAGCCACTGCTGAGAACTTGGGGGTATGGCCTGGCAGACTGGAGAGAAGCCCCACAGAGCGTTCGGCGTAGCTGGGGAAGAAGCCAAGAGACTGAGTGGAACTCATTGCTGGAGTGAGGAAGACAGGAATTTTTTCTTTGGTTTTGGAGGATGGAGGAGTACATGCCAGCCAGGGAGGAGGCATGAGGATTAGAGGTGGGCATCACATCTCCCAACTCCATACCAACTCCCAGCCCCAAAAGTTGCATCCCTATAGGGATTTCCCTTCAACAATCCTTTATTCTGCACCAGGCCCCATGCTAGCAGCTGGGGAGGGAGGAATGCACCTTCTTTGTCACTACGGCCTATGGGGCAGTCATCCTGCATGGACATGGCCCATCTTGGCCATCCTGTACACTGTCCTTGTTCCAGCCCCTCCCTTGGCTCCTCTACCTGCACATGCCAATTCAATTTGATTCTCTTTTTGATTCTTCCTTCGTCAACTTGAAGGAGGTCATGTTCTCCTGTAACTCTCTGAGCACTTCATCTTCTAAGGTTATTTTCAGCTCTGTTCTATTGATTCATCCCCAGTTCAGGAACATAGGGAAAGCCCTCCTCCTCTATGAGGGTAAACCTGGCAGCCAACTGGGTGAGCTCAGGCAGATCTGAGGAATGGAAACTCTGCCCACCAGGACTGACTCTGGAATTGGAAGCCACGTTCAGGACTGACAGCAGTTGTGAAACTGTCAGTCATTGTGTATTAGCACCGAGGAGATGGCCCCACTTCCTAGTTCAAGAACACCACCCAGCTCCTTGTCTGCACGATTCTCACTCATAGACTCACAATGCCCATTGTTTTCTTTTATTGATACTTCCGTACAGGTGACCTTGGATAACTATTATTCAGTGTGGTTACGCACACAGTATAATTATAACTTGTGACTATTATTTGCCTTCCCTCCAGCTCCACTACCTTTACCCTTGGTCCTCATCATCTCTCACACTGACTTTACCTTCTTGAACTGTCTTGCTTTGTGTGTGTGTGTGTGTGTGTGTGTGTGAGAGAGAGAGAGAGAGAGAGAGAGAGAAGGGGTATGTGTGTGTTATTTGGTGTACGCGGGACTGTGGTGTTTGGTGGTGTGTGTGTGTGTGGTGTGTGTGTCTGCCCCTCTACCAGATTCCAATGGGTAGAAATCTTGTATTTATAGCCCAAGTTCTGCACAATACATAAAACATGGTAGACACTCCATAAATATTTGTCTGTTGAATTAAACTGAACCTTATAGTTTATAATTTGCAATTTTGGAAATAGAAGAGTAACTCAAACAATGGGCGCCTGAACATTGAATAAGCATGTTGTGAGAGAGACTACTAATGCTCTGGTCATCGCTGTGTGGGTCTGCAGTGTGTGTGAAGGTGGTTACAAATGGAACAGTAGATATTTCTGCCCTTCCTCTCACCTGGTAACTTCTGTGACATTTTCCAGCCACCTCAACAAATGTAAAGCCTACAACAGTGCAGATTCATAAACCGTGTCTGCTCAGGTATGAGGATTAGGTCACATGGACAGCTGCAGGGGTCAGGTTTGGGGGATATCTATAGCTCCTGTAGAGGAACTTATTCTAAAGCTCAGGGGACATTAGGAAAATTCATGAATTTCAGGACCCATGAATTTTAGGGATTCAGGAAGACCACTATCAGGTCAGCATTTCCCTTTTCATAGCTATTTGACATGTGTATGTGGGGAACATTCTAGAGTCATTGGATCTCTTCCCCTCTGGCCACACAGACTACTTAAGAGATATCTATCTTGTCTTTGAAAATACCTATCATAAAGCTGTGAGCTTTTTTGATAATTCTTACATCTGTGTGGCTGTTGGGAGTTCTGGAAATTTGAAACAAAACATTAAGTATCAAATAAAAGAAATAATGGAATCACTTCTGGCATCTCATGGCCATCATAATCATTATCATCATAGAGTTTGTATATGTAGTCTTACTGCACCTTTTCAATGACACCACGTGTAGTTATTATTATCTATTTTTTTAAAGATTTATTATTTATGTATTTTTCTTTTTGGCTGCATCGGGTCTTAGCTGCGGCACATAGGATCTTCGCTGAGGCACGAGGGATCTTTGGTTGTGGCACACAGGCTCTCCATTGTGGTGCGGGCTTCTCTCTAGTTGTGGCATGCAGGCTCTAGGGTGCATGGGCTCTGTAGTTGTGGCACGCAGGTTCCAGAGCACATGGGCTCTATAGTTTGCAGCACGCAGGCTCTCTAGTTGAGGCACACAAGCTCAGTAGTTGTGGTGCTCAGGCTTAGTTGCCCCATGGCATGTGGGATCTTAGTTCGCTGACCAAGGATCAAACCCGAGTGCCCTGCATTGGAAGGCAGATTCTTTACCACTGGACCACCAGTTAAGTCCCTCTTATTCATATCTTATACAATGAGGATCTGATGATCAACTCACCCAGGATCACAGGTCATGGCATCCAGGACTGCTGATTCCATCCTTTTCTGTTGTATGAATACATCTGTTTAGTGCAAACTAAATAGAAACTCCTTCACTGGACATGTCGGGGGGGGGGGGGGGGCGTGGAGGCGGTGGTAGTTACAGAGCAAGTAACAAGAGTGACAGCAGTTTATATGCCTGTGAAACAGGGCTGGAAGTGGGGCCAGACTTTTATAGGTCTCTTTGGAATAATCTTCTAATAAAGGGAACTTGATGGCAAAAAAATCATTAGATGTCACCCAACCTTACCTACCAAGCAGTGCTTCTGCATCATCCTGAAAACTGACCATGAATGCATGACTTTACAAAGCAAATTAATCACATTATATCTGGCCTAATAAGTGGGTGATTCTTCCTTCTATATGTTGGCCTCCATTTGGACAAGATGCATTTAATCTCTTTCATATGCCAGCAGCCACAGACGTTCTTGTTCAATCCTGGACTATGATCCAACATATTTTCTATTTCTGTTAATTTTACATCAATGTCTCACTAAAACACCTCTGGATAATTTCCCTCCCATGTGATATCATTGGCTACATTCACTCATCCAGGTGCATACAAACCTATCTTCTAGTTTACAATTTAACAAGTGGTAGGCAGTGTCAAGTGTGTGATAGGTGTTGGTTATCATGAAGGTGAATGAGACAGTTAACTGAGGCAGTGAACAGAAACATTAAGGCTTCTTGTTGATGGCTTGAAACCCTAACATTCAAACAAAATCCAACCCTCCCAGACCAGTAATCCTGTCAAATAAAGAAAATTATTCATTTAAAATATCCCAGTCTTAATGGTCATATGAAACACACAAAAGCAACTGATGATTACTACTTCATCTTATGGTGGCTTACAAACTATCATTTCTAAAAATCCAACATGAAATATTTCCTTAGATCATTGCCACTCATTGCTCTGTTGTTTAAATAAGTCATATTATCAAGTTTTGTTTTATTTTGTTGTAGTCGTGTTTGGTTTAGGTGGGGATGGATTTATCTGTCTAGTTTGTACTAACAAATATCACTTTCTTCAAGCCTCTGTGGTAAACTTCCCAATGTTAATGCAAGTGACCATTCTGGGAAAGCTGGGAAATACTTCTTAGCCAAATAAATGCTGGGCTCAAGAGGCAAGGGAAGGTAAGGGACTTATGGGCCGAGTGTGGTAATGTAGGGGTAAGATTTATAGACAAAGGGAACAGCAAATGCAAAGGGTCCATAGAAGATGAGATCATTACATAATGCAAAAGAAACTGCAAATCCAAGAGTGTTGTTATGCAAACTGTTAAGACCCATAAGAGAAAAGTTGTTATGTATAAGACCAATATTCAAAAAAATAAAATTCACCATGGACAACCAAGTAGAAAAAGTATTTTAAGAAAGAGGATTTCATTATAGTAACAAGAGACTTTATGAAATCTGGTGAAAAATCCAACAGAAGAGACACAAAACCATTATGGAGAAGATTTTAAAACTTTTTAAAAAGACATATAAGAAGACCTGAAAAACTGGATCAGACATCATAGTTATGGTTGTAAAGACTTAATATCATATAGATGTCAATTTCTACTCAAATAAATCACATATACAATGAAATTCCCATCAAAATTCCAAACAGCATTTTCACGGAACGTGTTGGAATGATCTTAAAAGTCATTCAAAAGAGTAAAGGTACAAAATAGCCAAAACGATTTTGAAGTCAAAGAAAGAATAAGAGAAAAATCTGACATACAGTATCAGATATGACTTATGAAAAAAATTCAAGTGATTAAAATAGTGTGGCACTAACCTATGGACTAATTTAACAACACAGAGAGCCCAGAAATAGACCTCACATTTATGGGAACTTGAAATATGACAGCAACGGCATTATAAATCAGCTGGGAGGAGGAGACGTTCAAGATGGCGGAGGAGTAGGACATGGAGATCAGCTTCCTCCTCACAAATACATCAGAAATACATCTACATGTGGAACAACTCCTACTGAACACTGGCAGAAGACCTCAGACTTCCCAAAAGTCAAGAAAATCCCCATGTACCTGGGTAGGGCAAAAGAAAAAAGAAAAAACAGAGACAAAAGAATAGGGACAGGACCTGCACGCCTGGGAGGGAGCTGTGAAGGAGGAAAGTTTCCACACGCTAGGAAGCCCCTTCACTGCCGGAGACCGGGGGTGGGCAGGGTGGGGGGGAAACTTTGGAGCCATGGAGGAAAGCACAGCAACAGGGGTGCAGAGGGCAAAGCAGAGAGATTCCCGCACAGAGCATCAGTGCCGACCAGCACTCACCAGCCTGAGAGGCTTGTCTGCTCATCCACCAGAGTGGGCGGGGGCTGGGAGCTGAGGCTCGGGATTCAGAGGTCAGATCCCAGGGAGAGGACTGGGGTTGGCTGCATGAACACAGCCTGAAGGGGGCTAGTGTGCCACAGCTAGCCGGGAGGGAGTCCGGGAAAAAGTCTGCACCTGCCTAAGAGGCAAAAGACCATTACTTCAGGGTACACGAGGAGAAGGGATTCAGAGCACTGCCTAAACGAGATCCAGAGTTGGGCGCGAGCCGTGGCTATCACCGCGGACCCTAGAGACAGGTATGAAACACTAAGGCTACTGCTACAGCCACCAAGAAGCCTGTGTGCAAGCACAGGTCACTATCCACAACTCCCCTCCCGGGAGCCTGTGCAGCCCGCCACTGCCAGGGTCCCGTGATCCAGGGACAACTTCCCCGGGAGAACACACAGCACGCCTCATGCTGTTGCAACATCATGCCAGCTTCTGCCGCCACAGGCTCACCCTGCATTACATACCCCTCCCTCCCCCAAGTCTGAGTGAGCCAGAGGACCCTAATCAGCTGCTACTTTAACCCCATCCTGTCTGAGCAAAGAACAGACAGCCTCAGGTGACCTACACGCAGAGGCGGGGCCAAATCCAAAGCTGAACCCCAGGAGCTGTGCAAACAAAGAAGAGAAAGGGAAATCTCTCCCAGCAACCTCAGGAGCAGCAGATTAAATCTCCACAATCAACTTGATGTACCCTGTGTCTCTGGAATACCTGCATAGACAAGAAATCATCCCAAAATTGAGGTGGTGGACTCTGGGAGCAACTGTAGACTTGGGGGTTTGCTTTCCAGATCTAATTTGTTTCTGGTTTTATGTTTATCTTAGTTTAGTATGTAGAGTTTATTATCATTGGCAGATTGATTTCGTTGCTCTCTTCCTTCTTCTTTTTTCTATATATAGATATATTTCTTTTCCCCTTTTCTCTTTTTTGTGAGTGTGTATGTGTATGCTTCTTTGTGTGATTTTCTCTATATAGCTTTGCTTTTACCATTTGTTCTAGGGTTCTATCTGTCCGTTTTTTTGTTTTTTTTTTTTGTTTTTAGTATTGTTTTTAGCACTTGTTATCATTGGTGGATTTGTTTTTTGGTTTTGTTCTTCTCTTCTCTTCTTTCTTTCATTCTTTCTTTCTTTTTTTATAGCTTTTTATTTTTTTATTTTTAAGAATTTTTTTATTTTTTATTTTAATAACTATATTTTTCTTTCTTTCTTTTTTTCTCCCTTTTCTTCTGAGCATTGTGGCTGACAGGATCTTGGCACTCTGACCGGGAGTCAGGCCTGTGCCTCTGAGGTGGGAGAGCCGAATTCAGGACATTGGTCCACCAGAGACCTCAGGGCTCGACGTAATATCAAATGGCGAAAGCACTCCCAGAGACCTCCATCTCAACGCTAATACTCAGCTCCACTCAACAACCAGCAAGCTACAGTGCTGGACATCCGATGCCAAACAACTAGCAAGACAGGAACACAACCCCACCCATTAGCAGAGAGGCTGCCTAAAATCATAATAAGGTCACAGACATCCCAAAACACACCACCGGATGCAGTCCTAACCATGAAAAAGACAAAATCCAGCTTCATCCACCAAAACACAGGCACCAGTCCCCTCCACCAGGAAGCCTAAACAACCCACTGAACCAATTTAGCCACTGGGGGCAGACAACAAAAATGACGAGAACTACGAACCTGCAGCCTGAGAAAAGGTGACCCCAAACACAGTAAGTGAAGCAAAATGGGAAGACAGAGAAACACACAGCAGATGAAGCAGCAAGGTAAAAACCTATCAGAACAAACAAATGAAGAGGAAATAGGCAGTCTACCTGAAAAAGAATTCAGAGAAATGATAGTAAAGATGATCCAAAATCTTGGAAATAGAACAGAGAAAATACAAGAAATGTTTAACAAGGGCCTAGAAAAACTAAAGACCAAACAAACAATGATGAACAGCACAATAAATGAAATTAAATATTCTCTAGAAGGAATCAATAGCAGAATAACTGAGGCAAAAGAACGGATAAGTGACTGGAAGATAAAATAGTGGAAATAACTACCGCAGAGCAGAATAAAGGGAAAAAAAAATGAAAAGAATTGAGGACAGTGTCAGAGACCCCTGGGACAACATTAAAGGCACCAACATTCGAATTACAGGGGTCTTAGAAGAAGAAGAGAAAAAGAAAGGGACTGAGAAAATATTTGAAGAGATTATAGTTGAAAACTTCCCTAAAATGGAAAAGGAAATAGTCAATTAAGTACAGGAAGCGCAGAGAGTCCCATACAGGATAAATCCAAGGAGAAACAGGCCAAGACACCTTTTAATCAAATTATCAAAAATTAAATACAAACACAAAGTATTAAAAACAGCAAGGGAAAAGCAACAAATAACATACAAGGGAATCCCCATAAGGTTAATGTTAACAGCTGATTTCTCAGCTGAAACTCTACAAGCCAGAAGGGAGTGGCAGGACATATTTAAAGTGATGAAAGTGAAAAAACTACAACCAAGATTACTCTAGCCAGCAAGGATCTCATTCAGATTTGATGGAAAAATTAAAACCTTTACAGACAGCAAAAGCTAAGAGAATTCAGCACCACCAAACCAGCTTTACAACACATGATAAAGGAACTTCTCTAGGCAGGAAACACAAGAGAAAGAAAAGACCTACAATAAGAAACCCAAAACAATTAAGAAAATGGTAATAGGAACATACATATCGACAACTACCTTAAATGTAAATGGATTAAATGCTCCAACCAAAGGACACAGACTGGCTGAATGGATACAAAAACAAGACCAGTAAATATGCTGTCTACTAGAGACCCACTTCCAACCTAGGGACACATACAGACTGAAAGTGAGGGGATGCAAAAATGTATTCCATGCAAATGGATATCAAAAGAAAGCTGGATTAGCAATACTCATATCAGAAAAAATAGACTTTAAAATAAAGACTATTGGGCTTCCCTGGTGGTGCAGTGGTTGGGAGTCCGCCTGCTGATGCAGGGGACGCGGGTTCGTGCCCTGGTCTGGGAGGATCTTGCATGCTGCGGAGTGGCTGGGCCCGTGAGCCATGGCCACTGAGCCTGTGCGTCCGGACCCTGTGTTCAGCAGCAGGAGAGGCCACAGCAGTGAGAGGCCCACGTACCGCAAGGAAAAAAAAAAAAAGACTATTACAAGAGACAAAGAGGACACTACATAATGATCAAAGGATCAGTCCAAGAGGAAGATATAACAATTGTAAATATTTATGCACCCAACACAGGAGCACATCAATACATAAGGCAAATGCTAACAGCCATAAAAGGGGAAATCGACAGTAACACAATCATAGTAGGGGACTTTAACACCCCACTTCCACCAATGGACAGATCATCGAAAATGAAAATAAATATAGAAAAACAAGTTTTACATGATACATTAAACAAGATGGATTTAATTGATATTTTTAGGACATTCCATCCAAAAGCAACAAAATGCACTTTCTTCTCAAGTGCTCATGGAACATTTTCCAGGACAGATCATACCTTGGGTCACAAATCAAGCCTTGGTAAATTTAAGAAAACTGAAATTGTATCAAGTATCTTTTCCGACCACAATGCTATGAGACTAGATATCAATTACAGGAAAAAATCTGTAAAAAATACAAACACATGGAGGCAAACAACACCCTACTAAACAACGAAGAAATCACTGAAGAAATCAAAGAGGAAATCAAAAATACCTAGAAACAAATGACAATGAAAACACACTGACCCAAAACCTATGGGATGCAGTAAAAGCAGTTCTAAGAGGGAAGTTTATAGCAATACAATCCTACCTCAAGAAACAAGAAACATCTCAAATAAACAAGCTAACTTTATACCTAAAGCAATTAAAGAAAGAAAAAAAAAACCCTGAAAGTCAGCAGAGGAAAGAAATCATAAAGATCAGATCAGAAATAAATGAAAAAGAAATGAAGGAAACAATAACAAAGATCAATAAAACTAAAAGCTGGTTCTTTGAGAAGATAAACAAAATTGATAAACCAAGGCAGAGTCATCAAGAAAAAAATGGAGAAGACTCAAATGAACAGAATTAGAAATGAAAGAGAAGAAAAACTGACACTGCAGAAATAAAAAGGATTGTGAGAGATTACTATAAGCAACTATATGCCAAAAAAACGGACAAACTGGAAGAAATGGACAAATTCTTAGAAAAGCACAACCTTCCAAGACTCAACCAGGAAGAAATAGAAAATATAAATAGACAGTCACAAGCACTGAAATTGAGACTGTGATTAAAAATCTTCCAACAAAGAAAAGTCCAGGACCAGATGGCTTCACAGGCGAATTCTATCAAACATTTAGAGAAGAGCTAACACCTATCCTTCTTAAACTCTTCCAAAATACAGCAGAGGGAAGAACACTCCCAAACTCATCCTATGAGGCCACCATCACGCTGACACCAAAACCAGACAAAATGTCACAAAGAAAGAAAACTAGAGGCCAATATCACTGATGTACATAGATGCAAATATCCTCAACACAATACTAGCAAACAGAATCCAACAGCACAGTAAAAGGATCATACACCATGATCAAGTGGGGTTTATTACAGGAATGCAAGGATTCTTCAATATACACAAATCAATCAATGTGATACACCATATTAACTAACTGAAGGAGAAAAACTGTATGATCATCTCAATAGATGCAGAAAAAAGCTTTTGACAAAATTCAACACCTGTTTATGATAAAAGCCCTCCAGAAAGTAGGCATAGAGGGAACTTACCTCAACATAGTAAACGCCATATATGACAAACCCACAGCCAACATCGTTCTCAATGGTGAAAAACTGAAACCATTTCTTCTAAGATCAAGAACAAGACAAGCATGTCCACTCTCATCACTATTATTCAACATAGTTTTGGAAGTTTTAGCCATAGCAATCAGAGAAGAAAAAGAAATAAGAGGAACACAAATTGGAAAAGAAGAAGTAAAACTGTCACTGTTTTCAGATGACATGATATTATACATAGAGAATCCTAAAGATGCTACGAGAAAACTACTAGAGCTAATCAGTGAATTTGGTAAAGTTGCAGGATACAAAATTAATGCACAGAAATCTCTTGCATTCCTATACACCAATGACAAAATATCTGGAAGAGAAATTAAGGAAACACTCCCATTTACCATTGCAACAAAAAGAATAAAATACCTAGGAATAAACCTACCTAAGGAGACAAATGACCTGTATGCAGAAAACTATAAGACACTGATGAAAGAAATTAAAGATGATACAAAGAGATGTAGAGATATACCATGTTCTTGGATTGGAAGAATCAACATTGTGAAACGACTATTCTACCCAAAGTAATCTACAGATTCAATGTAATCCCTATCAAAATACCAATGGCATATTTCACAGAACCAGAACAAAAAATTTCACAGTTTTTATGGAAACATAAAAGACCCCAAATAGCCAAAGGGATATTGAGAAAGAAAAATGGAGCTGGAGTTATCAGGCTCCCGGACTTCAGACTATACTACAAAGCTTCAGTAATCAAGACAGTATGGTACTGGCACAAAAACAGAAATATAGATCAATGGAACAGGATAGAAAGCCCAGAGATAAACCCACACACATATAGTCACCTTAATTTTGGTAAAGGAGGCAAGAATATATACAATGGAGAAAAGACAGCCTCTTCAATAAGTGGTGCTGGGAAAACTGTCCAGCTACATGGAAAAGAATGAAATTAGAACACTTCCTAACACCATACACAAAAATAAACTCAAAATGGATTAAAGACCTAAATGTTAGGCCAGAGCCTATAAAACTCTTAGAGGAGGCAGAACACTCTATGACATAACTCACATCAAGATCCTTTTTGACCCACCTCCTAGAGAAACAGAAATAAAAACAAAAATAAACAAATGGGACCTAAAGAAACTTAAAAGCTTTTGCACAGCAAAGGAAACCACAAACAAGACAAAAAGACAACCCTCAGAATGGGAGAAAATATTTGCAAATGAAGCAACTGACAAAGGATTACTCTCCAATATTTACAAGCAACTCATGCAGCTCAATATCAAAAAAACAAACAACCCAATCCAAAAATGTGCAGAAGACCTAAATAGACATTTCTCCAGAGAAGATATACAGATTGTCAACAAACACATGAAAGGATGCTCAACATCACTAATCATTAGAGAAGTGGAAATCAAAACTACAATGAGGTATCACCTCACACCAGTCAGAATGGCCATCATCAAAAAATCTACAAGCAATAAATTCTGGAGAGGGTGTGGAGTAAAGGGAACCCTCCTGCACTGTTGGTGGGAATGCAAATTGATACAGCCACTATGGAGAATAGTATGGACGTTCCTTAAAAAACTAAAAATAGAACTACCATATGACCCAGCAATCCCACGACTGGGCATATACCCTGGGAAAACCATAATTCAAAAAGAGTCATGTACCACAATGTTCATTGCAGCACTATTTACAATAGCCAGGACTCAGAAGCAACCTAAGTGTCCATCGACAGACAAATGGATAAAGATGTGGCACATATATACAGTGGAATATTACTCAGCCATAAAAAGAAATGAAATTGAGTTATTTGCAGTGAGGTGGATGGACCTAGAGTCTGTCATACAGAGTGAAGTTAAATCAGAAAGAGAAAAACAAATACCATATGCTAACACATATATAATGAATCTAAAAAAAAAAAAAGGCTCTGAAGAACCCAGGGGCAGGACAGGAATAAAGACGCTGACGTAGAAAATGGACTTGAGGACACGGGGAGGTGGAAGGGTAAGCTGGGACAAAGTGAGAGAGTGGCATGGACATATATACACTACCAAATGTAAAATCGATAGCTAGTGGGAAGCAGTTGCATAGCACAGGGAGATCAGCTCGGTGCTTTGTGTCCACCTAGAGGGGTGGGATAGGGAGGGTGGGTGGGAGATGTAAGAGGGAGGAGATATGGGGATATATGTATATGTATAGCTGATTCACTTTGTTATAAAGCAGAAACTAACACACCATCGTAGAGCAATTATACTCCAATAAAGATGTTAAAAAAAATAGTAGGTGAAAGATCTTGGAAAGAAGCCATAGAATGCTTGAAGATTACACTGGATGAAGTGAATTATCTTTATTGAACCCAGATATGAAGAGAGGTGCTTGCTCACAAGGAATTTCACCACGGGGCCAGTGCACATTCTCTCTTGGAGAGGCGCATCCTAAACTGAGCTGCTTATATAACTCAAAGGTTGTGTCTTTTCACCTCCTTATTTGGCAGGCATGGATCTCTTTTCCGTTGTCTTCACCACATGTTCTCTCCTCGGTGCCTGTTGTGATTGTTGACTCTTAGAGCATCAAAAAGAAACAAAACAAATCTCCAAACAGCAGAATTTGGTCAGAGCCAAAAGCAACTCACAGTGTTTGAGTTGAACATACTCAAAGCAGGGCAAAAAGACAGAGGCTTATAAAAATGCGTTTTGTTTGCACCAACGACTGAAGCCAAGGCATCATGTCCAGAAGTTCTTGTGCATGGATGAAACTTTGATCCCAACCTGTGCGAGGCCAGCTGGACAAGGGAGGCTGGCTCTTGGTAGCTGAGTACCAGAGAAATGAAGCAACAACGTGCCTTGTTTTAGCATTCAAGTGTCTCCAGCCTCATGGAGCTTGGAGAGTTCTAACAGATTCCCTCAGCCATGGCAACAATTCTATGCCTGGGTCTAAAATTGTGCTCACATTCCAGGCACACTGCATCTACTAGCTCAGTGACACATTCTATTATTCTATTAATTGTATCAGCCATAGTCTGAATTGCCCAAAGATGCCATGCCTGTTGTTAAGACTTCAAATTTAAATAATCTAGGCTTCCCTGTTTCTCAGGCCTGAGGAGTCAGCACCCAGCTCAAGAAATGGAATGATTGGCACCAGAGAAGCTCCCCAAATGCCCTCCCAGTCCCCACACTGCCAACAGTAGCCACTGTCCAACTTCTAGCAGCATAGATGAATCACCAACTGACCATTCAGATCACAATTTCCTTATCACTAAATGTGCAGTCAGTAAATTACTTATGCTGTGCATCTTAATCCCCATCCCCACCCTTCATTCATTCATCCATACCAGGCAGTAGAACTGAGCAGCCTGAATCCAACTGCCAGGATTTGATTCCTGGCTCCACCACTGCTTACCCTGGTGACACCTCTGTTGCCTTATTTCCAAGATGAGGGTAACAAAGTAGGATTATCATAAGAAGTAAGGTAATATGTACAACATGGCTTAGAACTGTGCCCCCTGGCACATGAGAAACAATCCCTGAGTTCCTTCTTCCCTTCCTTCCTTCCTCTCTTCCTCCATTCATTCCTTCAGTTCTTTCTTTTTTTCTTTCACTCACTCACTCCTTTCTGTTTGTTCTCCTCAGCAGCATCTCCTGGAAGCAGCCTCTGGTACCCGCCTCCCCTCGGCAGCCACCAGCACAGCCAGTTTCCAGAAAGGCAGGTCCTGGCAGCTCTGGAGCGCTTGCCCTGTTCTCACACCATGCCCACAGATCTGCTCAGAGGGGAGAGATCGCAAGCCCGATGGGGCATGGAGCAGCTGCAGGGCATGGAGCAGCTGCAATGCCTGCAGCTTCCTCACCCCCCTTTTGTGCGATCATCCTCCCCCGCCTCTAGTTCCAGTGGGGTGGTCCCCTGACTACAGGTTCTTCCCCTGCAGTGCCTCCTGCCCTGATGCCCCTTGTGCTTCCTCCCTACCTAAAAGGCACCATCATCACCCCATATTTCATGGGCATTTCCTCCCTCAGCCCACCCTTCAATCAGTTTCCAGACTTGTTCAGGTTTGTCATTTGTGGGTTTTTTAAGGCCTCCCCCTACGCCTTACCCGTTTTCCTTCTTGGATTACAAGATACCTTCATAACAGATCCCACCTCCAATTAGGGTCCTCATCAGTGCATTTCCAAGCAGCAGAGCAGTCAAGGCCTTCTCAGGTAACCCCACCTACTTCCCCAGCCTCATCCACCCAGCCTCACTCCCCAAATTTTCCAGGTTTCCTCCTGCTCTGGTGCCTCAGCTCACACCTAAGATGTTTGGCCTGAAGCTCCCACCCCTTCACCACTCCAGGGGCCTAGTCCACATCTCCCTGCCCCCCAAGCCTCTGCCCAGGTAGGAGGCCCATGTGTCCAGATGGGAGAGGAGTCATGTACAGTCTGATTCACTGCCTTTGCTCCTGGAAACCTGGTACAGAAGAGAGAGGTGACTAGGCAGTGCCCTTTTTTCCAGGCCTCTCCTGACTCTTCTGCACCTATTGAGCTAGGACAATAACATGCCAGGCAGGAGTGGGGACCAAGGGACATGAGAAAGTGTGAGGGATAGTCTTTACCATCTAGAGTTCATGGTCCAGCGTCGTGGTCTTACCAACCAAGGCTGAGCAATGGTTTCAGGGTGCTCTGTGGGCACAGCTATCTCCTTAGTCCAAAGCATCCCTTATCAAGGAGGCACCAGTCACTGTAGCCCCTATTAAGAGAGACTCTGTGCTCTGGAAATTTCAGTGGGAATCAGATGCAAATACCTTGCCTGATTAGGAAGACCAATTAGGCTGTGGCTGGATTGGCTGGAAGTTCATGGCAGGCCAGTAAAGTGGTGTGTTCTTGGCAGCCTCAATGTGGGTCACCAACAGCCTGTTGCCACCTGCTCTCCCTCCAGCCTGTGAAGCACCAGCCTTCAGAAAGCGAGCTCCTTGCAGGAGGCTCTGCAGCCCCTCCCACCCATGCTGTAGCCCTTTAGTCCTAAATGTTGCCTCACAAAGAAATAAAAAGAGATAGTCCACCTTTCAATGACCAAGAGAAGGAAAACTCAAAAAAAGCATAGCTCATTTAGCGAAATATAGAAAAAAGAAAACCATTCAAAGAAACACAAAATAGAGAATGAGAGGATGGAAGTAAGAACAAGTGTCTGTTTTAATAGCATATGTAAATGAGAGACATTCAATTGGGGTAAAAATACTTTATACTACATAGATGAGGACTTCCTCAGCAAAGCAACTCAGAAAGGTTGAGGCAGAGGCAGTGCAGAGGTGGACCAAACACGTGCTGGCAGAAAGTAAAACAAAGCAGGGGTTTCCACAGTAACATCATAAAACCAGTGGAATTGAAAGTTTAAAAGACATTAAAATTACATTAAAACCACATTGTAATAATGAAATAAACAATCCAGAATAAATATTTGACTGTCATAATCCTTTATATGCCAAATTATATATCATTAAATATCAAGCAAAACTTGCTATAAATAGAAGACAATTCCCAACATCTACAATGATCCTGTATGCTAATCAGTCTATGCATATTTATGGAAAGAATCAATCAGTAACAAAATGAGAAAAGATTCCCCAAATTAGAAATGAAAAAGAGATTTTATTCCAAACACAAGGGACACTAAAGCCATGTAAGAGAATATTTTGTTCACCTATCTGGTAATAAATGAGAAAATTTGGGTAAAATCAAAAAGTTTTCCAAGGAAAAGATAAATTACAGGTTTTAATGGAAATACAGGTTTTAAAAAAGAAGTATTAGTATTTGGCTGGCCAGAGAGATAAATAGGTAGATAAATGACTGAGAGACAGAGAGAGGGATTGTGAGACAAATATGTGTGTGTGTGTGTGTGTGTGTGTGTGTGTGTTTGTGTGTGTATATATGCAAAGGTCTTTGAATATTTTATATTATTAATTAGAAAAATATGACTGGAAAATTAACAGCAAGCAATTCCATAAGGTTTATACCCAGGAGACAAATTATCAGATGATTAGGTAATCACATATTCAGTTTTAATAGGTTATGCCATATTTTTTTCCAAAATGATTATATTATACCCCCACCAGCAATGCCTAAGAGTTCCTATTGTATCAACAGCTGGTATGATCATACTTTCAATTTTTGCCTAGTTGAGGGATTTAAAATTTTATGTTGTGGTTTTAATTTGCATTTCCTTGATAGCTAATGAGGTTTAGCATTTTCCGTATGCTGGATGACTTTTGATATTTCTTCTTCTACAAAATATATCTTCAGTTTTTCTGTTGGGTTCTTTTCTTCTCAGTTTGCAGGTTTATTTATATGCACTAAATACTAATCCTTTGTGGTTATATCTATTGAGACTATCATTTTTCTGTTTGTGGCTTGTTTATTCACTTTCTGCATGGTACTTGTGATGAACATAAGTTCTTCATTTAAATGTGGTTGGATTTATTAATCTTTCCATTTCTTTTGTGCGCTTTTTGTGTCTTGTTGAGAAATCTTTCCAAACCCTGGGAGTCATAAAGATTTTCTTCTATATGTGTTCTTCTAAAAGTTTTTAAATCTTGCCCTTCACGTAATGTTACAAACCAATTACTATGAGCCAAGTACTGGTCTCAGCATTTTGTATTATTCCTTTAAAAAACTCATCAGGTAGGTATGATTATTATCCTATTATCCCATTTTACAGATAAAGAGACTAGGGCACTGAGAGGTTAAATAACGACAAAAGTCACATAACTAGAAATGATGAAGAGGGAATTTGAACCTGAGTTCATGCCATTAACCACTATGCTGGTAAATTTCAAATTTATTGTATTAATAATAATGACTAATGCTATTTTTGGTGTACAGAAACACAAATGGCTTTTGTGTATGGATTTTATATCCAATATCTTTGCTAAGCTCTCTTATTAATTCTAATAATTTCACCATGTATTCTGTAAGATTTAACATACAGAAAACAGTATACCTGCAAATAATCATATTTACAATTCTTCCATTCGAATTTTTATACCTCTTAATTACTGTTCTAGTTTTATTGTGAACCTCTCAAAGTCTTTATGTAAGATTAAAATTTTCAGTTCCCTGAGCATTCAGTCAAACTGCTTGTAAAATTAATTGGGTCTTGTATTTTCCTCAAGGACAGATTTTTTTTTTTTTAACTAAGAATTCATGCTCTTCATGGACACAGGTTGATTCAGGTTTATTATTTCTTCTTGGGCCAGTTTTGGTAATTTATGTTTTCTGTAAATATTTTCACTTCACCTCATTCAGATATATTATTGTAAAGTTGTTCATTACATTCTATTTTAGCATCTTTTAAATCTCAGTTCTTTCTGTGACTGTGCCTTCTTTCACTCCTGGTATTGATTTGTTTTTAGTGCCTTCTCTCTTTTCTTATTCTATCTTACCAGAGCTTCATCATTTTTTCAGACTTTCCAAAAGAACAAATTTGATGTTGTTTATCACGTTTGTCATATCTTTTTTACTTCACTAATTTCTACTCTTATGTTTATTATTTATTTTCTCCTATTGGCTAAAAAAGTCTATTTTTACCCTTTTTATTTTATTTATTTATTTATTTATTTATTTATTTATTTTTATTTTTATTTTTGCTGTGTTGGGTCTTCGCTTCTGTGCGAGGGCTTTCTCTAGTTGTGGCAAGTGGGGACCACTCTTCATCGCGGTGCGCGGGCCTCTCACTGTTGCGGCCTCTCTTGTTGCGGAGCACAGGCTCCAGACGCGCAGGCTCAGTAGTTGTGGCTCACGGGCCTAGTTACTCCGCGGCATGTGGGATCCTCCCAGACCAGGGCTCGAACCCGTGTCCCCTGCATTGGCAGGCAGATTCTCAACCACTGCGCCACCAGGGAAGCCCAACCCTTTTTATTTTAATATAAGCATTTAAAGCTATAAATTTCCTTCTAAATGTTAGTTTAGCTGTAACATGCAAGTTCTCATATATAGAATCTTATTTATTTTTCAGTCCTAAAAAATTTCCATTATGACTTCTTCTTTGTCCCATGAATCATTTAGAAGTATGTTTTTAAAACTACCAAACAGATGATTATTTTATCAAATATTTTTTGGGTTTTAAGTTCTGATTTAATTACACAGTAGACTCAGAATATGGTCTGTATAATAATGATTTACTAGGTGAACCCAGGTTTAAAATATTATATCTTCCTGGAAATGGAATATTTTATCAATAGTTATCCTCTTTTTCTCCAGTAATGCATTTTTCCTTAAAATCCTTCATAGGTTACTACTGCAACTAAACCAGCTCTCTTTTAGTTACGATATGCCTGGTATATTTTCCCAACCTTGTTTTTCAAATTTTTAGTGTCCTTATGTTTTAGGTGGGTCTCTCATAATGATTTTATGGCTAGATTTTGTTTTCTCAAGTCTAACATGAGTTTTCTTTTAAAATAAAGAAAACACACCATTTATTTTTATTATGATTATAGATTATTTATTTCTACTGTATTATTTTTGTGCTTTCTGTATTTTTCTTTAATTTATTTTCCTTTCAGACAAGTAGAGGGGTTTTTTGTTTGTTTTTAATTTCTCATTTCATTTTTCCATATACCAATTTGGAAGTTTTCTGTTTTTTTTATTTTTTATTTTTGGAGGTTGTAAATTGTTTTATTCTCAAATGGCAAGGTAATACTTCATACACATAAGTGAGATTCTGACATCTTAATTTCACAACTAAATCCCATCAAAATCACATAAAGCTATAAAATAGCAACTGGTTTAGCTGTTTTATATTCAGGAAGCACTCAATAATTTTTGTAAAGCACTGTTTAGATGTGAGTTTAATTGCTTCACTTTTTTTTAGAACACTTGATTTTTTAGAGCAGTTTTAGGTTCACAGAAAAACTGAGCAGAAGGTACAGAGATTTCCCATATATTTTCTGCCCCACCATATGTACAGACTCCTAATCTCTTAATTTTCTTTTTCTTTTCTTTTATTTATTTTTTTATACAGCAGGTTCTTATTAGTTATCCATTTTATACATATTAGTGTATACATGTCAATCACAATCTCCCAATTCATCACACCACAACAACCCCACCACTTCCCAGCCTTGGTGTCAATACGTTTGTTCTCTACATCTATGTCTCTACTTCTGCCCTGCAAATCAGTTCATCTATACGATTTTTCTAGGTTCCACATATATGTTTTAAAATACGATATTTGTTTTTCACTTTCTGACTTACTTCACTCTGTATGACAGTATCTGGATCCAACCACATCTGTACAAACGACCCAATTTTGTTCCTTTTTATGGCTGAGTAATATTCCATTGTATATATGTACCACATCTTCTTTATCCATTTGTCTGTCGATGGGCATTTAGGTTGCTTCCATGACCTGGCTATTGTAAATACTTCTGCAATGAACATTGGGGTGCATGTGTCTTTTTGAATTATGGTTTTCTCTGGGTATATGCTGAGTAGTGGGATTGCTGGATCATATGGTAATTCTATTTTTAGTTTTTTAAGGAACCTCCATACTGTTCTCCATAGTGGCTGTATCAAATTATATTCCCACCAACAGTGCAAGAGGGTTCCCTTTCCTCCACACCCTCTCCAGCATTTGCTCTTTGTAGATTTTCTGATGATGCCCATTCTAACTGGTGTGAGTTGATACCTCATTGTAGTTTTGATTTGCATTTCTCTAATAATTAGTGATGTTGAGCAGCTTTTCATGTGCTTCTTGGCCATCTGTATGTCTTCTTTGGAGAAATGTCTATTTAGGTCTTCTGCCTATTTTTGGATTGGGTTGTTTGTTTTTTTAATATTGAGCTGCATGAGCTGTTTATATATTTTGGAGATTAATCATTTGTCCGTTGATTCATTTTCAAATATTTTCTCCCATTCTGGCAGTTGTCCTTTCATCTTGTTTGTAGTTTCCTTTGCTTTGCAAAAGCTTTTAAGTTTCATTAGGTCCCATTTGTTTATTTTTGGTTTTATTTCCATTTCTCTAGGATGTGGATGAAAAAAGATTTTGCTGTGATTTATGTCAAAGAGTGTTCTTCCTAGGTTTCCCTCAAAGAGTTTTATACTGTCTGGTCTTACATTTAGGTCTCTAATCCATTTTGAGTTTATTTTTGTGTATGGTGTTAGGGAGTGTTCTAATTTCATTCTTTTACATGTAGCTGTCCAGTTTTCCCAGCAACACTTATTGAAAAGACTGTCTTTATTCCATTGTATATCCTTGCCTCCTTTGTCATAGATTAGTTGACCATAGGTGTGTGGGTTTATCTCTGGGCTTTCTATCCTGTTCCATTGATCTATGTTTCTGTTTCTGTGCCATTATCATATTGTCTTGATTACTGTACCTTTGTAGTATAGTCTGAAGTCAGGGAGTCTGATTCGTCCAGCTGTGTTTTTTTCCCTCAAGACCGTGTTGCCGAATCGGGGTCTTTTGTGTCTCCATACAACTTTTAACATTTTTTGTTCTAGTTCTGTAAAAAATGCCATTGGTAATTTGATAGGTATTGCACTGAATCTCTAGATTGCTTTGGGTGGCATAGTCATTTTCACAATGTTGATTCTTCCAATCCAAGAACATGGTATATCTCTCCATCTGTTGGTATCATCTTGAATTTCTTTCATCAATGTCTTATAGTTTTCTGCATACAGGTCTTTTGTCTCCCGAGGTAGGTTTATTCCAAGGTATTTGATTCTTTTTGTTGCAATGGTAAACGGGAGTGTTTCCTTAATTTCTCTTTCAGATTTTTCATCATTAGTATATAGGAATGCAAGAGATTTCTGTGCCTTAATTTCCTGCAACTTTACCAAATTTATTGATTAGCTCTAATAGTTTTCTGGTGGTATCTTTAGGATTCCCTATGTATAGTATCATGTCATCTACAAACAGTGACAGTTTTACTTCTCCTTTTCCAATTTGTATTCCTTTTATTTCTTTTTCTTCTCTGATTGCTGTGGCTAGGACTTCCAAAACTATGTTGAATAATAGTGGTGAGAGTGGACATCCTTGTCTTGTTACTGATCTTAGAGGAAATGCTTTCAGTTTTTCACCACTGAGAATGATGTTTGCTGTGGGTTTGTCGTATATGGCCTTTATTATGTTGAGGTAGGTTCCCTCTATGTCCACTTTCTGGAGAGATTTATCATAAATGGTGTTGAATTTTGTCAAAAGCTTTTTCCACATTTATTGAGATGATCATATGGTTTTTATTCTTCATTTTGTTAATATGGTGTATCACATTGATTGATTTGCGTATACTGAAGAATCTTTGCATCCCTAGGATAAATCCCACTTGATCATGGTATATGATCCTTTTAATGTGTTGTTGGATTCTGTTTGCTAGTATTTTGTTGAGGATTTTTGCATCTATATTCATCAGTGATATTGGTCTGTAATTTTCTTTTTTTGTAGTATCTTTGTCTGGTTTGGGTATCAGGGTGATGGTGGCCTCACAGAATGAATTTGGGAGTGTTACTTCCTCTGCAATTTTTTGGAAGAGTTTGAGAAATATGGGTGTTAGCTCTTCTCTGAATATTTGATAGAATTCAACTATGAAGCCATCTGGTCCTGGAATTTTGTTTGCTGGAAGATTTTTAATCACAGTTTCAATATCATTACTTGTGATTGATCTGTTCATATTTTCTATTTCTTCCTGGTTCAGTCTTGGAAGTTGATAGCTTTCTAAGAATTTGTCCATTTCTTCCAAGTCGTCCATTTTATTGGCATAGAGTTGCTTGTAGTAGTCTCTTAGGATGCTCTGTATTTCTGTGGTGTCTATTGTAACTTCTCCTTTTTCACTTCTAATTTTATTGATGTGAGTCCTCTCTCTCTTTTTCTTGATGAGTCTGATTAATGGTTTATCAATTTTGTTTATCTACTCAAAGAACCAGCTTTTAATTTTATTGATCTTTGCTATTGTCTTCTTTGTTTCTATTTCATTTATTTCTGCTTTGATCTTTATGATTTCTTTCCTTCTGCTAACTTTGGGTTTTGTTTCTTCTTCTTTCTCTAGTTCCTTTAGGTGTAAGGTTAGATTGTTTATTTGAGATGTTTCTTGTTTCTTCAGGTAGGCTTGTATAGCTATAATCTTCCCTCTTAGAACTGCTTCTGCTGCATCCCATGGGTTTGGATCATTGTGTTTTCATTGTCATTTGTCTGTAGGTATTCTTTGATTTCCTCTTTGATTTCTTCAGTGATCTCTTGGGTTTTTAGTAATGTATTGTTTAGCCTCCATGTGTTTGTGTTTTTTATGTTTTTTTCCCTGTAATTCATTTCTAATCTCATAGCGTTGTGGTCAGAAAAGATGCTTGATATGATTTCAATTTTCTTAAATTTACTGAGGCTTGATTTGTGACCCAAGATGTGATCTATCCTGGAGAATGTTCCATGAGCACTTGAGAAGAAAGTGTAACCTGCTGTTTTTGGATGGAATGTCCTATAAATATGAATTAAATCTATCTGGTCTATTGTGTCATTTAAAGCTTCTGTTTCCTTATTAATTTTATGTTTGGATGATCTGTCCATTGGTGTGAGTTGTTAAAATCCCCCACTATTATTGTGTTAGTCAATTTCCTGTTTTAAAGCTGTTAGCAGTTGCCTTATGTATTGAGGTGCTCCTATGTTGGGTGCATAAACATTTATAATCGTTATATCTTCTTTTTGGATTGATCCCTTGATCATTATGTAGTGTCCTTCCTTGTCTCTTATAACATTCTTTATTTTAAAGTCTATTTTATCTGATATGAGTATTGCTACTCCAGCTTTCTTTTGATTTCCATTTGTATGGAATATCTTTTTCCATCCCCTCACTTTCAGCCTGTATGTGTCCCTAGGTCTGAAGTTGGTCTCTTGTAGACAGCATATATATGAGTCTTGTTTTTGTATCCATTCAGCGAGGCTGTGTCTTTGGTTGGAGCATTTAATGCATTCATATTTAAGGTAATTATCGATATGTATGTTTCTATTACAATTTTCTTAATTGTTTGGGGTTTGCTTTTGTAGGTTCTTTTCTTCTCTTGTGTTTCCCACCTAGAGAAGTTCCTTTAGCATTTGTTGTAGAGCTGGTTTGGTGGTACTGAATTCTCTTAGCATTTGCTTGTCTGTAAAGCTTTTGATTTCTCCATCGAATCTCAATGAGATCCTTGCCGAGTAATCTTGGTTGTAGGGTCTTCCATTTCATCACTTTAAGTATATCATGCCACTCCCATCTGGCTTGTAGAGTTTCTCCTGAGAAATCAGCTGTTAAACTTATGGGAGTTCCCTTGTATGTTATTTGTTGTTTTTCCCTTGCTGATTTCAATAATTTTTCTTTGTCTTTAATTTTTGCCAATTTGATTACTATGTGTTGCGGCTTGTTTCTCCTTAGGTTTATCCTGTATGGGACTCTCTGCACTTCCTGGACTTGGGTGGCTATTTCCTTTCCCATGTTAGGGAAGTTTTCGACTATAATCTCTTCAAATATTTTCTCGGGTCCTTTCTCTCCCTCTTCTCCGTCTGGGACCCCTATAATGTAAATGTTGCTGCGTTTAATGTTGTCCAGAGGGCTCTTAGGCTGTCTTCATTTCTTTTCATTCCTTTTTCTTTATTCTGTTCCACAGCAGTGAATTCCACCATTCTGTCTTCTGGGTCATTTATCCATTCTTCTGCCTCACTTATTCTGCTATCGATTCCTTCTAGTGTATTTTTCATTTCAGTTATTGTATTGTTCATCTCTGTTTGTTTGTTCTTTAATTCTTCTAGGTCTTTGTTAAACATTTCTTGCATCTTCTCGATCTTTGCCTCCATTCTTTTTCCGAGGTCCTGGATCATCTTCACTATCATTATTCTGAATTCTTATTCTGGAAGGTTGCCTATCTCCACTTCATTTAGTTGTTTTTCTGGGGCTTTATTTTGTTCCTTCATCTGGTAGATAGCCCTCTGCCTTTTCATCTTGTCTGTCTTTCTGTGAATGTGGTTTTTGTTCCACAGGCTGCAGGATTGTAGTTCTTCTTGCTTCTGCTGTCTGCCCTCTGGTGGATGAGGCTATCTAAGAGGCTTGTGCAAGTTTCCTGATGGGAGGGACTGGTGGTGGGTACAGCTGGCTGTTGCTCTGGTGGGCAGAGCTCAGTAAAACTTTAATCCACTTGTCTGCTGATTGGTGGGGCTGGGTTCCCTCCCTGCTGATTGTTTGGCCTGAGGCGACCCAACACTGGAGCCTACCTGGGCTTTTTGGTGGGGCTAATGGTGGACTCTGGTAGGGCTCACGCCAAGGAGTACTTCCCAGAACTTCTGCTGCCAGTGTCCTTGTCCCCACAGTGAGCCACAGCCATGCCCCGCCTCTGAAGGAGACCCTCCAACACTAGCACGTAGGTCTGGTTCAGTCTCCTATGCGGTCACTGCTCCTTCCCCTGGGTCCTGATGTGCACACTACTTTGTGTGTGCCCTCCAAGAGTGGAGTCTCTGTTTGCCCCAGTCCTGTCGAAGTCCTGCAATCAAATCCTGCTAGCCTTCAAAGTCTGATTCTCTAGGATTTCCTCCTCCCATTGCTGGACCCCCAGGTTGGGAAGCCTGACGTGGGGCTCAGAACCTTCACTCCAGTGGGTGGACTTCTGTGGTATAAGTGTTCTCCAGTTTGTGAGTCACCCACCCAGCCATTATGGGATTTGATTTTGTTGTGATTGTGCCCCTCCTACTGTCTCATTGTGGCTTCTCCTTTGTCATTGGATGTGGGGTCTCTTTTTTGGTGAGTTCCAATATCTTCCTGTCGATGATTTTTCCATAGTTAGTTGTGATTCCAGTGCTCTCACAAGAGGGAATCGATTTGGAAGTTTTGTAGTTAATTTGTATACATTTGAATTGTTATTCTTTAAATCTTTATAGATATATCTAACTGAAAACAATTTAGAGTATATCAGCAACTTTATCCTTTTCCCAAATCATTAAAGGAATTTAGAATGTTTTAAATCTGCTCACTCCATTCCCAGCTTGTTTATTTTTTGACACTATTTTAGGTTTTATTTGTTCTCTTTAAACACTACAAACTGGATATTATCAATAGAGCTTATGTTGTTTACATTTTCACTCATTTTTACTACTTTCTTTGTTCTCTATTTCTTCTTGCATCACTACCTTCCTTATGAGATCATTGTCCTTCTTCCTGAAATGTGTCTTACAGAAGCATCCCATTGGTTTTGCCTTTATTCTTGAAAAATAACTCCACTGGGTATAAAATTTTATCTCAGTTCTTTGATTTTCCTGTCTCTTCTTTTTCACTAAGACATTAACATATAGCTGCTAAGACCACTGGGCCTAAAGCCATTCTATCTGAATCTAAATCTTGACTCTGCTTTAGGTCTTCTTTTCTATAAAGTATTAAACCTTTATAGCTTATAAACCTAAGAGTAATAAAACTTACCTCATAAGGTTTGGTGCAGATTAAATAAGCTGAAAATTTTAAACCACTTAGGACAGTGCTTGGCTTCTAGAAAAGTCCTGCCACCATTATCTGCTGCTGCAGGTGAGAAATCAGCTGTCTAGCTGTCATTCCATCATAGGTGCCATATTTCATCACAGCCAATATAGAACCAGTTGTTGGATATACCATTTTTCTATTTACTATTGAGGAAAAAAATACTGCCAATTCAACTATGACAAAATGTTTTCTAATCTATAGGTCTACAGGTTACAAATGTGAATACCTTAAATTGTTAAGAAAATGTTCCTTTTAGATTTGAAGAAATATGGTGGTATTTTGCTCTCTTGCTTGCTCTCTCTCTCTCTCTCTCAGCATGTAAGATCTTTTCTTTTTCTTTGAAGTTCTGGACTTTTCCTGTTATGTTTCTCGATGAGGATTTTTTAAAATACTGCCTCAGTTTTTCTGAGCTTTCTGAATCTAAGGATTGATTTTTTTTTCCTTTATCTCTCCCTCTACTCAGAAGCAAGACCAAATCAGGCAAGTATCTATCTCAACTCTATTACTCAAGACCAGGGGTCAGTAACCTTTTTCTATAGAGGATCAGAGAGAAAATATGTTCTGCTCTGTTGTCCATATGGTCCCCATTGCAACTACTCAACCCTGCTCTTCTTTTGCAAAACAGCCATAGACAATACATTAACAAATGGGTAGGGGATGACAGTATACCATCCAAACTAAGCCACTTTGGCATATGGATTATTTTGAGTTGAAGGGAACTGAGAAATGGCAAATGCAGGGGGAACTCTCTACACTTCCTCTTTCTGCCCAAGAGCAGGGCATACATTTCCTTTTGTGAAGATGTCCCCCATCCCCTCTCCTGTCCCAGGAAGAATTGATGACTCTTACCACTGGATGGCACCAACTTGAGTCTGCACAAACAAACGTTATTAAAATAACATTTATCTTCCATTAATTTCCCTGTATGTTTACCTCTCCACAATTTGCCACCCCCTTGAAACGTAAGCCCCTTTTTCTTTGTCTTGTCACTTCTCCACAATTTGTTGCCCTTTGTTGAAATGGTATATAAGCCCCCAGGTCTATCATCTCTTTGGGTTTTAACTTCTTTTCTGTGAAGCTCCTATGTGCATGCATAATAAACCTTTTTCTCCTGTTAATTTGTGTTTTGCCAATTTAATTCACAAAACCCAGTCACTGAATATAAAAGGATAGAGGAAAGGGTTTTTTCCTTCCCCTACTCTATGTTCCAATAAAACTTTAGAAAATCAGGTGGCAAGCTGGATTTGGCCTTCAGGATGTAGTTTGCACGTCCCTGCTCTGGACTCTAGAGCTGGATTGTTTAACGCGATAGTCATTAACTATTTAAATTTGTAATCATTTAAAGTTACAAACAAAATTTATAACTTAGTTCTTCAGTCACACTAGTATCATTCAAGAGTTTAATTCCCACACAAAGCTACAGATACAGAGCATTTCTATCAACCCAGTTGATAGAGTTCTATTTAAGAGTGCTGCTGTAGGGAATGGGTATTTCTTAGGCTTACCCATTGAAGTTGTCATCTTTCCAAATCCCAGCTTTATGTGAAGCTCTCTAGTTGCCACGGAACCTTGATTAGACACCAGGCTTTCTCTTTTGTCCCACTGTGAAGCCTATAAAAAGCTAAGTTCTAGGTTCTACCCTTTATAGGGGTTAATTCTCACCCCACTCCCAGGGAAAAACTGGATGGAGTTTGGTCACCTTCTAGCTTTGAACCTCCATAGCATTTCTGACTTCTAAGGAAGTTCCTTATTTTCACATATGTTTAACCATGCATTTAAATTTTTTAACATTTTATCCAGTATTTTTAGATGTTCTGTACTGGTATGGTTTTTTCAGATATCTAGTCAGTCGAACTGCCAGAAGTGGAAATCTCATTACTGGGTTTTGCCATAGAGCTCCTTTTTTCCTTCCTTCATTGCTTCTTTCCTTCCTTCCTTCTTGCTTCCTTCTTTCTTCTTTCCTTTTTGTTTGCTTCCCTTCCTCTTCTTTCTTGCTTCCATCCTTTCCTTCCTTCCTATGTTGGAAAGTAGTGGAGTGAAGCAAGTCTGACTCCTAACTGGAAAGTCTTCCATTCTTAGGCAAATACTAGGAAAAAAAATATCTTGGGCAACAATCTGATACCACATTCCAAACACTGGTTTGCATTTGCAATAGGAATCATAAATGACTATTTCTAGCAACTCCGTTTCTAATACATTGGTCCTTATGTGTTTAAATTGGTCACTTCTAAGGATGAATTGGTCAGGGTTTAATTGAGGACAATGTGAAAGAAGATTCTATTACTCAGTGAGTAAATAGTCCTTTGGGAAGAGTCAAAAGGAAAGAAAATGGAAGCAATTCTGGGAAGAAAAAAAAAAGTTCTTTTCCCAGAGAGACCAAGGTTAGGATGTGGCTGATCTTTCAGAGTCTGAACAAGTAGAAAGAGTTGGGAGAAGATACTGGAGCAGTGAAATATCTAGAAGCTAAGAGGGCTGGGATGAGTTAGGAGGTGACCTCACGCCTGGGGAAAACCTTGTGGACCCAAGCAAGAAGACCCCAGTTTTCCTTTTTTGATTTGAAAACCTTGTGAAGGGTGATATTTGTATGACAACACATGAAAAAAACAACCCTTTACTTAAATTCTGGAGTTTTAAGGTTTATTATGGTTTGTGTTATTAAAATTCTTTATAATCTATTTCAAGTGAAGAATTACCAACTGATCAACCATACAATGTACATACAATGGCGGGGGGTATATGCTAGATAAATTATGTGTTTTTTATAATAGCTATTATTTATTATCAACTCTCTGCCAGGTACTGCACTAAGCACTTTACATATACTACAGTAATTCTAATCCTAAAACATAACAGAAAAGAATTTGCAAGGTGGGTAATATTCACATTTTACAGAATCAACTTAGTGTCCTGTGGTGAGAATATTTCTGATAAGATGGGGAAGTCCTGTATTTGCAACTTTTTAAATCACTCTTGTGCAGTCGTTTGTTTTACTAGAAAATGCAACCAAATTACAATTTTCACTTACAATGGAGCCCCATCTGCAGTCCCTGACCCTGCCTACTGTTTGGTCCCAAAGTCCTAGTGGCAGAGCTGGCCCAGGAGACACACTACAGCTCTCAGGCCCTGCTTCAAGATGAATGCTGCTGTTCACTCAATCCTTCCTCTCCTTGGAACAATCGAGAACTTCCAGATTTTTACTTAAATTGGAATGGGCACATAAGAGCAAAAGTTAGTGAAAGAGGTCTAAGAAGATGCACTGATGTGCTACATTCAAGCAGCCTCTTAGTGACAATGCCATGGTGATGTCTATGGTACTGGCCAACTGTGATGATGGACCAGGAGACTGCAGGCTGCAGTGCCGTCTCCCTGCAGCTCAGCACCGGGTTGGCCCCGGGTTTGTTTTAGTGTGATACAGCGAGTAGTCAGCAGCCCAGACACCGGTGCCAGACTACTGGATTTGGAGCCCAGGAATTGTGTCACCTTCAGCAACGAATATAAATCTCTCTGTGCCTGCATTTGCTGAAGATTAGGGTCACTTAGCTATCAGCACTATATTAAATTAAACAGAACCTGGAGAATAACATCCGTGCTCAGCAGATCAGCCAAGCTCTGGGTAAGAAGGCACTCACCAAAGGTAACCAGAGCCAGGGATCTGGGCACAGTACGCCCTGCACAACTCACACGTGCACAGTGGAAAGAGTATGGATTTATCAGTGAAGTGCTCCTGTTTTTCACACTGGCTTCCAAAGACCTTCCTCTGGGTTCAGAATGACCACCTGGACGGTAAGTCCTGATGACTCACCCTGACCCAGACACACCAACTCAGAGAAGGGGATGCCGTGAGAATGAGGAATAAAGACCCCTGATGAACAAAGGTTTATGTTGCAGGTTCTGTGCCGCTTCTCCTCCCTTGGGGCTTTCCTGGCCCCAAGAATTTCTTTGTTTGTTTATTTGCTTGTTGGTTTTACCAATATCACAGTTACTACATATTTTCTCTTCTTTTCTTTTCTTCCTCGCAAAGTAGGTGAGCTCCCCCAGCACCTATAAGCACCCTATAGCTATGCAGTTAGAAAGCAACAGCGAAATTCTTTTACACTGCCAGGAAGAATCATCTATAAATATTATTGAGGGGAAACTTCTCAGTGGGAAAAAACATGAGTGGTAGGAGGCAGGGAACATTCCTGAAGAGTATTGCTGGGATGTGCTGGTTTCCAGTTGCTAAGAAAGCATTCCATGGAAAGAGCCCAGGCCCATTCTAACATGCTGGAAAGGGCTCTCTGCAGTTATTAATAAGCACAACATTGTTAGAAGGAGAAAAAGTAAAATCTAGACTTCCAAAGGTGTCTAGAATTCTCTCTCATATTAATGAATGTCATTCCAGCCTTCCCTCTGCCTGCTCGTAAAGGAGGTGTCTGCCTCTCCCACTCTGCTCTCGAATGCTCCCCCTCAGCTCCCTCCTCCAAGAAGCTTCTTTTCTTCCAGGTAGATTCTTTGCAACTTTATTAACTCAGTACCTGGAATAATGAATTAACACTCAGGGAAGAAAGGGATATTTTGGAGGGGGGCTGGAGTTGGGTGGGGTTAAAGAGAGGTTTTCAAACGGCTAACCAACCTGAGGCAACCTGAGAAACAAAAAGGGGTTCCAGCTCTGTGACTTCTTCCTCCTCTTCTCCTGCTTCTCCTCCCCCTCTTTCTCCTCTTCCTCCCTCATCCCCCTCCTCCTCCTTTTTCTTCTTTTTGAGAAATACAAATAAAGAACTTGAGCTATTTTGAAATAACTGTTGGTAGCTGGACTGTGTTCATTTGACCACAACACTGCTCTGGGACTGAACCACATGGGTCTCAGCTCTTTATAAGTGTTACATAATAATAGGGAACCCGTGAGATCTTAAATCAGCTTCAAGGAACCCGTGAGATCTTAAATCAGCTTCAAAACAAGTTTCTTCCCATAACTTCCTGGACAACATACAAAATAAGGTCTAGAGTGGCTCAAGGCCCCACTGTCCCCTGGTGCTGCCTCTCTCTAAGCTGGCAGAATGAGATGAATGTTGCCCACTAATTTAAGACTAGTCCTACTTATGCAGAAAAGTGAACCACAGGAAAATGTACTAGAGGGTTGTTCTTGGCAGGTAGAAAGCCATCAAAAGAAAACCAAAACAAATTAAAATGTTTCCTTTGAAGCAAATGAACCAGAACATACTGGTGAAAAAACAGACATATGATGGCATTTGGAACCAAACTTTCAGAATAGTGCTTGTTTGAGAAAAATTGTTGCTTCTGTTGTCCTTTAAAATTTCTAATGGGTAGGATGTGAATCAAAGAACATGTCCACACAGTTTTAAATATGTGAGTAAAGCAATTTAAATCAGTTACAAAATTCACTTTGCATAATAATGTCAAATGTCTAGATATGTGGAAATCATGTATCTGTTCAATTTGAGTTTTTTCCTTTAAAGCAAGTAAAAATAGACAAATTTTATAGTAAAGTGAATTTTCAGTCTCAGATGTTAACCTTAATTCTTCCATAGTCAGATGAGAGCATATCCAGAGTGATATTAGAGAAAGGTTTTTAAAATAAAATCATAGAAATAATGCTCTGTGCTTCTGTCACAGTTATTCTTAGCAGTTCCAAATATACAAGATATTCTTATGGTGTGCTAAAACTTCTTTGTCATGAAAGACAGAGTTAGCAAATAAAATTAGAAAAAGAAAATTCAAACTATAATATATCGTCAATATATTTATAATAAAATCCAAGTCTGTGACTCTTTCCTTATAACATTCTAAAATATAATACATTTCTTGGAAAATGTCACACCCTATATATGTGGAGAAAGCACACCAGAAACAGCATTCTGAGAACATCAGTGACAACACTGTTAAGACACTCTGAGATTATGCATTTAATATTCTCTATTAAGGTCTCTTAGCTCCCATAATTTCCCCCAAATAGCATTATGAAGTCATATAAGGGTAGTGAGAAGGAAACAAAACTACTGAAAATATCCTCCAAAAAAAATGAAAAGATGCCAAAAATCACATGAGGACTTAATAACCATAGTATTTACAATGGAAAATAATGCTTCTGCCAGAAACAGTACACTTTTTACTAGCCAGGCATTTTTTTCATGTTTAATTTTATACACAGGCTTTTTGCCTGGATTTATCATTAAATTATTTTCCTCTCAACCTCCCCTAAGTTTTGTTCCCCTGCTTTTACTAATACCAAATCGTTTGAATTCCACATCAACAGCAAAAAAGTAAAAGCTAACTTCTATATAGTGCTGACTGGGTCAAGTTCTCATCACTGAAACAACCCTAGGAGCTAGATACTATTATGTCACTTTTTACAATGTGAGAGCTGAAGTACAGAGAGGTTAAATAATTGCCCAAAGTCACACAGCTGCTAAGTGGCAAAGCTGGGATTTGAACCCTAGTGGGCTGGCTCCAGAGCCCATGCTTTTATTAGTATTCTCAACTGCCTTCTTTTAGCATTTATAGAACTCGCAGAGCAGCAACTCAGTGATTTCAGTCCAAATTCATCAATTTTGCAAGTCACAGAACCTATTTTCCCTTTGGACAAATCTTTCCTGAGCACAGCTAGATTCATGTTTTAGTGTCTGTACACAAGGCACAAAAGCAGATGAAAAAAATACAAAAATATTGGTTCTAATCCTAAAAGATTCAGAGTTCTTAAGTAAGATAAAGTTGTAGAAATTCCATCAGTTATCTGATGAGGGGAGGAGCTGTGGCATTTTCTCCCCTCGCTTCTCTCTGTTCCATCATGCTCCGGAGCCCACCTCTCCTGTCCGGGGCCTTGCCCCAGGACCACCCTAACACATTAACTCATCACCGTGTCTCCTGTCTCTGATGCAGCAGGTAGATCTGCCATCTACCTGCCATCTACCGAAGTAGAACATCTTCAGTCTCTCCTGTCTGACTCACAGGGGAAAGTCCAGACTCCTTAGGCAGCTCTGAAGACCCTAAATAATCTGCCACAGCCCCAGAGTCAGCTCCTACCAGCTCCTCAGCACCCTCTGTTCCCAACATACAAGCACCCCCGGGCTCTTCTGCCTTCCCTCAGGTCATTGTCTTTTCTTCTCTCTCCCTTCTAGACTCCTAAAGTCATGTGCATCCTCTAAGGTCTAATTCATGTGCCTTCTTCTCCCTGAGTCCTCCTCCACCTCTAACTCCTTTCATCAGAGGTAAGAGATTCCTCCTTTCTGTGCTCCTGGGCCTTTGAACCTGCCTCTATCAGAGCATTCACAGCAATTTTGGCAGCCTTCTGGAGCACAAGGGAGCCTTCCACAAGTAACCGGCTCTGTGCCTGTATCCCTCGGGATTTAACAAAGTGCTGATTGAACTAGGGAAGCCTCTGTCTTAAGGCAGAGTACGCTGCCAGCTCCCTGGCCTGCAGGCTGCACCACGGAGGCAGCGCTGCCCCAGCTGACATCTGTCTCTCCAGAGAAGCCACTGCCCACACTGTCACCTTGCCCCCTCGCCGTGCACATGGGATGGGGAGCCGCAATGTGCTGGGACACATGCACTGGTGGGAGCAGGTGGTGGGCTCCTCTGAAGGTTAAGTTTGGGCTCTGCTGACAAACCTACATCCTCTCTTCCAAAGGCAGGTGAAAAAGGTCACACAATATCCCCTGAAACATGCCAACCCCACGTACGTGCCTGGATGACTATTTACTGCTTTCCCAGATTTTATTAGTTTCTCTACGTGCAATACCCAGAAGTGAAGGAGCATGTTTCTGAAACCGGAGTTCAAACAAGCTTCCGAAGGTGGCCCAGGCCGGGGTCAGGAGGTGCACAGGTGAGCAGCCTCTGGCCAGGCAGACAGGGCCTGATCTGGGCCGCTGTGGTTCCCACCCGTGGAAGCATCTCTTCCTGTATCCTTCTCTAATCCCGCATCCTAACCGCATTCACCCGTCTCTCCCAACAATACCTCATGCTGTTGTGCACAGGATGGATCAAACTGAATTCTGGTCCCTTAAAATGCTCCCAACTTAGGTGAAATGAGACATAAATTAACATTAAAATACAATGTGGGGAGCAATGTTATACTGTGGTCTTTTAAAAGCAGGAAGGATCTGTGCTTGCCTGGGAAATTAGAGAAAATTTCACGTAGATGGTGGCCTTCTAATTGAAGAATGAGGTCAAGATGTGACCTTCTGTTCATCCCCAAAATGCCAGCCAGATCTAAGTTTGCCTCATTCCATAGCATCAACTCACTCACCCTGTGCAGAGCCCGTACATACAAAGAACTCACAAAGACCAGCAAGATACAGGCCCATGGAGGCATCACGGGGTAATGGGAAGAGGGAAGCATGGCAGACAACTTCAACTGAAGCTGAAGCTCATTATTCTTCCTTCAACGACACTGACTGAACACACACTGCCCACCTGGCATATTAAGTCCAGAATGATGAGCCGACCTGAGAGTGTGCCACCTTCTCACGCTCAGGGGCTGGAGAGGGGACAGCTGTGACCTCAGATGCATGACCACGTGCCCCCAGTGCCCTGGGAGAGTGGGGCCTGTCATGGGCTGTGTGTGGGTGGGACAGGAGGTCAGACAGGGCAGGCCTCTGCAGAACCAGCGGGGCTGAACACAGCCCCCTGGAGAGGGGAGTACCACAGGGGCTGGGAAGGGAGGCTGGGAGCCATTCTAAGCTGCAGAGCGATCAGGTCATGCTTCTGTGTTACTCTCTTCCCCAACTTGAGGAGTAGAAGAGGGGTAGGTCAGCTTGGAACATGGCAGGGAGTGGGAGGCGGGAAGACGTGGAAGTAAGGGACACTGAGGAGGTAAAATGAGCAAACTCAGACTCAAGAGGAGAGGGGAGGGCGAGAGGAGACTCCAGGAAGACTCTGACATTTACCTGTATCGCTGAGCCTGCTCTCCCACACTTCAGCTTCTCATGGGGGTTTCCCGTGACTTGTCCATCAGCAGGCCACACAGGCTTTGGAGAGGGTTTGTAGAAGAAAAACTTGCTGGGCTTGTGCATATGTGAAAATCTCTTCTTGCATTCTTATTACATATAGGTGACCTATGGCAGAGGGAGGACTAAAACTAGCCCAGCTTTTGTAGAGAATTGTTTTTCCTAATTTTAATGCCAGGGTGCTCATAAGATTTGTTTTTTATGCATTTTATTCTTGGTTTTTCTGAAGTTAATGGAAGTGTTTTTCTCCTAAATTGTTTTTCTTTTCTAATCTAATGGATAAACCTCCCTCTAATTATCAAGGCAATGCCTAATTTCCACGATGCCCCAGAATCTCCTCTCAGGACACACAGTGCACTTTCTTTTTCTCTTCATCCACCTTTGAGTGAGCGTGGTAGACAAGGCCTAGGCGTACAGTAACCAAAACGTCTGGATTGTGTGCAAGTTATCTAGTGCTGCGTGACAAATGTCCCACAGTCAGTGACATAAAACAACAACTACTTTACATGCTCTCAGACTCTGCAGCTCAGGAGCTCAGACAGACAGAGCACCCGTGGGAATGGCTTGTCCCTGCTGAGCTTCTCCAAACACACACCTGGTGTTGGTCAGCACTTAGATGACCTCAGTGAGTCTGTCAACTGAAGCACCTGCACGAGGCCTCTCCGTGTGGCTTCATCTGGAGGGAGTGTCCCAAGAGTGAGCGTTCCAAGAGGACCAGGTGGAAGCCCTTTGTCATTCAGTCTTGAAAGTGACACGGCTCCCCTTCTGCCATGTTCTATGGGTAGGAACAGTCAAAACCCACCCAGAGCAAGGTGAGGGCTCAAAGACCGCATTTCTCCGTGGGAGAAATGTCACAGACTTGGGGGTCGAATTTTAAAACTGCCACAGGAGGGCGCTGGTCTGATGTGGACACCGCTCCTCACAAGGTACGCTGCCAAATCCCAGGCCAGCTGATTACTGTGTGTGCTGCTCCCTGAGCTGGTCTGAGGCCAGGCTCAGCCCCTCCACAGACCCAGCCCCTCAGCAACTGGAGTCCTTCCTCCTTCATCTGCATGGAGTAGGGGTGAGGTGGAGGAAAGGGTTAGCTACACCCACCCCTCCAGGCCCGCTGGGAGTCAGCAAGTAGCAGAGGCTCATGTGCACGGCACCTGGCCTCACCTCTCTGCCGAAGCGACATTTATCTGTTGGAGGGCTGCCGGAGTGGCCTATCACCTTATTGTAATAGTCAGGCTGGCGTTAGCCTTATTCTTACAAGCCTTTAGAAGCCCCACCCTGCTCACCCCTGTTCTCTCCCTCTCCCTTCTTACCTACAACCTTTTACTTGAAGCACCTACAAACCTCAGAATGCAGGATTCCCCAGCCATTCCCCCTCCTGCCAAATTAAAGACTAACAGGCCCTAGTTTGTTTGCTTTTCTTTGGGAAAATTGTCCAGGAAAACAAATGTATCCTCTGATATTCAGGTCTGGAGAAGGGAGTTTCTAGCTCTCTGCTTTTCTCTATGATGTTTGTGGCTTCAAAGAAAGCATCTCCTAGGAAGTTTGGGTGATTCCACTATATAACTGTAAACTTCTAACTGACAGGATAAGGAAGTAGTAAAGAGACCTTGGAAAGCTCTAATTCCCGGTCAACATAATGAGAAAAATAATTTCCCCTTGCACGCTAGTGATAATCTCAAGATTCACCAGAAAGTCAGCAATTTCTTCACAGAGAACTCTGTATTTATGGTGTGTCATCAAACTCTGGGCTGCTTCTAAAAAAGGGCAGAACTGGGCTTAGTGGTATCACTTTTATCTCTTGAACTGATTTAGCAGGCTTTCAGATGGCTCTGGCAGGGTAATGAGGGGCACTTCCCAGCTGGCACTGGGCAGTAGTGATCTCTGGTGATGCTGGTATTCCCTGGGGTGCAGTGACTGGAAAGTGGGGACAGAAGTGGGCCCATTGCGTCTGTGGGATACAGTTTTTTTCAGAAATAGACTTTTCCCCTTGGTCTAGCTGAAACTAGCTGAAACTAACACCATCTTCAAGGTCTGACTCAAGTGCAACTTAGTCCAAGAAATTGTCCCTGGTGACCCCAGACCACAGACATGTCACCTTTCTCTCCATTCAAACTGCATTCACAGTCAGAGCACAGAGATAAACATCTAGTTGTTTGCATTTACATGTATGTCATTTGTCTTCACCCAATTTCCTTACCTAGATGGTGAGATTCTTGAGATGAAGTATTTAGTCCAGTATCGTCCAGAAATCCCTCCTTCAAAGTGATGGAATTTCATTAAAAACTGATGTGCAATAACAACAGTAATACTAGGCCGCCATGTCTGATGGACTGATTCGTTGGTTGATTAAAGGCCTTTTAAGGTGACAAAGCTCCCAGGAAGAACAAAAGGTCCTTCCTTGGCTTGCCCAGGGTCCCCAGTTCCAACTCACTTTTCATGCTGAATGAGAGACTCTCGCTGTCCAATTTATGTGACATGTAACCTTGGCCATCCATCTTTCTTTTTCTGAAGCCCGCATTGGGACTAAAAAAGAATCTTCTTTCTAGCTCATTCTGGGGCACCTTCCAGTCTGGGAAGAATTCCTCTCCTGGTTTTAGGAAGACTGAGAACACTAAAGGGTCCACTAACCCTTTAGCCATGGAATGTCACAACCAGTGGGAAAAAACAGATGATTGCTTCTGCAAGTTCCCTGATGAACCGCAGAGCCCCCTCCACACATCTTACAGGCTCACAGGGCACCAAATAACTCTAACTTCAGAGGGAGAGCCAGAGGCAGCGATGTTCATAGAAAAGGCCAGCTGTCATTTTTAAAGAGAAGAACACTAATTTCCAGAAAGCTAAACCCAAGATATTTGATAATGGAATCATTAATCTATTTTTTGGTGACTTCTCCAACTCACTTTCCCTGCCTATAAATTATCTAAAGCTCTGTGAAATTATTTTTAACTTCAAGGTGCCTTCCGCAAATGGCCTTACCTCGGCCTCCTCCACATCTTCTGGACACCATTGGAGGGAGCTGTTCCCGAAGCGACCCTCTCTGCTGTGCTTCTGGCCACACCCTCTTTCTGGGACCCGCAAATCACAGCTGCCCTTGGGGTGGCCAGCTCCATAGAGGAGAGCCCAAGCAGAGCTGACTGGCCACCAGGGTTCCCTCTTAAGCCTGAGACCAGCTTAGGCCTGGGCCAGCTATGGCCACTGACTCTAGTCAGGGCTCTCAGACCCAGAGGGCTTCCTTCCCAGTGACATATGGTAGCCTGAGCAGGAAAGCTGGGCTTTCCGATCCTCCTTTTTGAGGCTAACTTTCCTCATCTGTCCAATGAGAGTAGTGGCCTCAATCATCCCTAGACCCATGTCCTCCCCCAGGTTGTGACTTTAACCCATTACAGACTCTGTGATAAGTGCTACGTTAAAACTCAGCACAGGCAGTTTTATCCTATATGTTCTGGGGAAATAATCCTTTCTATGTACAAGCCTTCTCCGTGAGACCTCCCCTACCATGCCCCCATCTGGACGTCAGCGGCCTCCTCCAGCCCAGCCTCACAGGCTCTCAGCTTCTGTTCTCCAGCATGCAGATTCACACACCTTCACTGCATGCCCAACTCCGCCTCCCCCAGAGAGAAGGTTCTTACTTGCCATGTGTCACCATCACTGTCACCAGATGCAGCTCTGGCACCAGGGAGCTGGAGCACTTTGCCAGCAATACAGCTGACATCCAGGTCTTCTGGTCCCAAGAAGGCTCACTCAGTGGTTCAGGACCCTCCCAACGTGGGAAAACTTCCCTACAGGCCAGATCTCACTTTGATTCTTTTCCTCACAAGGAAATGGAAATGTCAGGACAAAGCGGCTTTAATATCCCTTTAATTCCTACAAAATTGGTAACAAGGAACACCTGGACATCACACTCATGGTCCAGAACCAGATCAACTTGACTCCTATATTGTGCAAAAAGCAGATGGGGGTGCCTGCTCCCAAAGCCAAGCCTCCACAGGGTAAGCCAGCAAGCACCCCAAACAGGGGAGGGGGAGTGTCTGAAGGCTTCTATTACTTTTATGAGGACTGTACTGTGGGATCAACAGTGACATCCAAGCACAATTCTTATATCATTTGAGGCTGGTTCAGTAGACACACCCAATCAAAAAATTCTTATCTCATACAGGAAATAGGTTTTTCTTTCTATTCTTCCAAAAGCTCTATAAAGGGAAGCATAAATAATTTCTATACAAAAAGGGACTTCTCCCAGGGCACCCAGAAACATCACATGTCCCTCTTCTTTCCTCTGCTGCAGTCTGCCAAGCCTGTCTTCTAGGAAGAGGCACACACACCCACCCCACACCCACCCACCCCCGCACTTCCTTGCTTAAGAACACGGTCACTGCCTGTTGCCCACATTTTCTTCCCATGCAAAGGAAGGATTGTTATAGAGGCAGTCCAGAGCCTCCAAAGGGTGTCCTACAAAAATGCCAGAACATTTAGCATGCACACACACGCACTCACACGCACACACACATTTCACTCTGGTGTTGGAAAAATTCCTGGTATATGAAAGTCTTAAGATGAATCCTGAAAATGAATCTGTTTCCACAGGCAAAAAGGAAGAACATATGGGAAAGGGAGAACCACATGACTTTGACATTTAATGACCTGCTTAGGGGACGGTTACCAGCTTAGGCCAGAGCACCTGGTTGAGGCTTGTCTATGCCCATCACTCACTATGACCTTACCTGTCACTTAGCGCCTCAGCCCCCATTTCCACATTCATCTATTGGGGACCGTATTAATCCTAGCCCAGCTGCATCACAGGGTGCATATGGTAAAAGGATCTAGAAGCCTGTGTAAGGAGTAACTTGCTAGAGTAATGTCAGTTGTTTCTATTATCAAAATCAGTCAAACATTCAGAAACATTAGTAGTTTACATTTGTTCAATAAGATGAGGGGCTCAAACATGGAAGACTTTGAATGCTAAACTGATTCACAAACAGTACTTAGACAAAAGGAATCCATGAAGGATAAAGAGAACGTGTATTTACTGAGCAACTGCTATGTGCCAGGCACAAGATTTTGTGAAGCTGGTGCTAGACATTTACATTTCACTGATGAGAAAATGGAGGCTCTCAGAGGGTGAGCGATTTACATATGGACATCACCTGGTGAGTGGAGGGGCCTTACCTGAGAGCCAGGTCTCTGTGCCTCCAAAGGGAGTTACTTAGCAGGAAGGAGGAGTGGGTCATATCCCCAGAGCTCTCACATCAAGATCCCCTGACAGTGCAGAGGCCCCAGGAGTGTCTCACACGTGTGTCGGGCCTGTTCAATTAAGAGTTGTTTTCCAGTCCCCCATACCTATCTGCCTTCTCTAATTCTGTCCTGTGACCATTTTCCCCTTAGAGAATGTCTCCTCATTGTTTGAGTCCTGCCCAGTTTCCTTCCACTCCATTCCCATAAACCCTGTGTGCACATCCCTGTACTGCACTCCTCCTGCTATGGGGAAATGCATCAGCTCTGCGCATTCTTTCAGGAAAAAAAAATTACTCATGTCTTCCAAAAATATGGAACCAACAACTAATTATTCCACATCTGCTTTGTTTCAAAAATGAACATGGACAAGGCCAGGGTATTATCTCCAGACTATTCTAAAAAGCTCTCAGCACTCCCAGGACTCACAAAGGATATATGAGCAATCGTTCAGTTAATAGATTACAACCTATTTCTGTATGACTCCCACAGATAGCCTTGCAGCCGGGAATCCGGAAAGATCCAGCAAGAAGAAGTTGACTCTAACCTTGATTAGACCAAAGGTCAAGGAAATAATTAAAATTCTTATGCCAAAGAGGGTTGAAACAAAAGTCATACTCAGGTACAGAAAAGGAACAGAAAATAGTTTGATAGTGCATTTCTCATAAGAGGTTGAACAAAGAGAAAGCAAAGGCTGAGCAAGTTTCAGCCTTCTGTGTAATATTAGCAAAATCTACCCCCATCATCTCTTGTTTCCTCTCCCCACCACCATGTCAGTCTTAACTTCTCTGTAAAAGTTCATCTTACCCTAGCTAATCAATCTAAACCTCTTTTTTTTTTTTAATTGAAAGTGATCCCTGACATGCAGTTCCACTCACATCTGGGTTTCAAGCCACCTGCTCTCAAAATTCAAAAGCAAAACGGGATGGAAATCAAATTTTCACAAAACTTAGAAGCTCATAACTGGGTCAATTTTGCAAATTACAATTGAGTTTGGAGAGAGATATTCTATATTATCTGTTTGCAAACATTGATGATTCATATCTCAGATTCATTCTTAGGTTTTTAATCTAATCCTCTTTTATTTATTTATTGAAACATAAGGCAAGTGTGTGTTAGAAAAAATCCAAATACTACATAAAGGTAAAAAAATGAAGAGCAAATCTCCCTCACAAACCAGACCCCCAAACTCCTTGCAAGATGTAACCATCATTTATAGTTTCTGTGTGCCTCTCCAGTTCCCTTGCATGTGCAATCCCTGTGCTTAGCTGTGTATGTTTACGTATCCTTCTTATGTCAAATGAGAGCATCAGAACCCACTCCTCTGCATCTAGCTTTTCTTTACTGTAATAATACATTTCAGCACATACAGACCAACTAATTCTTTTTCAAGACTGCATTGTATTTTATTTTATGGAAGAATGAGAAAGCATTTTACCAAACCGCTATAGCTTGGCATTTAAGCGCTTTCCATCTTTGGCCTTTACAGATAATATCACACCCTTGTTTAAGTGCCTTTTTGGACACGCTGGAGTGTGCCTTGTGGAATAAATTCTTAGAGGGGCAATTTTAAGATCCAAGAATCTGTCTTTTATTCATTTGTTGGAAACTGCTAAATTGCTCTCCAAAGCAATGCACAAATTCGCACTCCTGCCAAAGTGTAAGAGAGGCCCTTTCCCCTCCTCTTGCCAAACAGGCTATTGACAGGCAATTTACTCTTTGGCTGACAGGTGAACAACAGCATGCTATTGGTTGTGTTGCTGTTGTTATTTTTAGTCTTTTCTTCGTGGATTGCTTTGCATGTTGTCAGTTTTTCTATTGGGTTTTGCTAATTTGGTGATGGATGAGAAACCCCTGGCTTTACCCTAGTGACATTTTTTTTCTGACATGTGTAACAAATATTTTTCCAGTTTGACTTGTCTTTTCATTTAACTTCTGCCATTTTTTTCCTTTGGCGATTTTTTTTTATGTGTTCTCATATCTGTTATTTTCCCTTATAATTTCTGGGTCTTGTTTTATTTTGCTTAGAAGGCCTCACCCACTCTCTTGACAGACATAAAATAAGACTCAAGTAAATGGACAGACATGTTTCGGTCTGGGAGAGGGTGAGGAATTCTTAGGATATGTCATATAGTAATAATTAATATAATCATAATAAAAATCTAAACATTTTTCTTTTTAGAAACTTGGTCTTAAAATATGTTTTCAATATCAAGACTAAATATACAAGAGTAATAGACAAAAATCAGAGAAATAAGTAGTTGGAAGTGGAAAGTTAGTGAGGTTTGTACTGCCAGATGTTAAAAGCTAGAAAATAATTAAAATTCAGTGGTTCAGCCACTAAAAAGAAATGACAGTTATGTAACATGATAGAAGTGTTAGCTACTGCCATAATGGCAATCATATTACACTATATAAACTTACCAAATGAACATGTTGTACACCTTAAATTTACACAATGTTATGTCAAATACATTTCAATTTTAAAAATCCAGTAGTTCAGATGCAGAAATAAATGAATAGAATAAGACAGAATCAAGAAATGCAAGCAAAAATAAATTAAAGTATTGAATTTTATAAATGTGACATTTCAGTAAGAGAGGGGAAATGAACTATCGAATAAGCGGTACCATGAAAATGAGCTAAATTTGGAGCGGAGGGCGGGGAGCAGGAAGCACAACCTCCTACCTAAATCCGCATACCAAACTTACTTGCAGTTGTGGCAAACATTCAAACATAAATGAAATTTATAACTGCATGAAGAGAATATATTTTTATAATGCTGGGCTATACAAAATCTTTCTAAAGATGCACAGAACTAATTAATAGTAAAGGAAGAGATGGACAAGTTTGACTATGTAAAACATAAGTCGTTCCGCAAAATCATCATGACCAAAATGAAAAGACACTATAAAAACTCGGGAAAATATAATACACATGACAAAGAGTTATGTATCCACAAGAGGCAAAGAATTTTTTCTCAAATAGTTAAGACAGTAAGGAGATAAAGATAATGATAGAAATTAATATATTAGAAAGTAATAAGAAAATGAATACATAAAACCAAGAGTTCAGATTTGGCATAAATACATTAAACATACTATTTGCTTGCTTAGCAGTCTTTTTTCATTTTTACTTTCTCCTCCTTTTATCTTTCTTCCTTGCAGCCACATCAGCCTCCAAGCTCATGTTCCCACACTCAAGGAGTCCATGCTTACAACCAGTTATGTCTACTTCCATATTGCCCCCTGCTCTTATAATCATACACAAATATATACTCATCTTTGGTGTTTGTGTGTATAAATGTACAATACTTAAATATTAGTGTGCATGGTAGATGGATAGATATGACTCTTCAACAATTGTTTGATTACTCAAATGGAATCGTACTACATGTGATTTCTTCATTTTGCTTTTCTCACTCAACAATATCAGATGGAAATTCCTCATTTAATTTAATTTCCCTCCCTCTTGCCCTCCTTCCCTTTCCTCTTCCCCTTCCCCCACCTCTACTCCTCCCCCTCCTCCTCTTTTCTCTCTCTCTTTATCTCTCTCTCTCTCTCCTTTTGTCAGCTGCATAAGAGTTTATGATATAAACAGAACTACTGTTCCCTAATTGAAAAATGTTTAGCCCCTATGAACAAAGCTGTAATAAACATCTTTGTCCAAAGATCCTTTTATATGGTACTTTCACTTTATGGGACATGGAACTTATCCATATTTTTTAAATCTTTCCATATTAGTATTATAGGTCACAATATTTCTCTCTCACCTTCTGTAGGATTTCCCTCCCTAAATATAGCTGGGACAGTTTGAGGCAAGAATTATCTTTTTCTTCTTATAAATGACTTTCTTCTTCCTGGATGCTTATAGGATTTATATTCATTTTTAAAGTTTAGTCACTTTCAAAGAAAATGTCTTGGTTAATGATTACTTCTTACATATTTTTCCTAAGATGTGATAAGTACTCTTGATCTAAAATATAGTTTTTTTGTCATTTCAAGAAAGTTTTTTCAAACGCTTCCTAAATAAAATTTTCTGTTTTCATGTATTCTTCTCACTATTTCAAGTACATCAATTAATTTTTATGATAGAATGTATTTGGCTGTCATCTGTACTTACCAAAGTCTCCAAATCATTCTTTATCCTTCACATCCTGTGTAATTTCTAAAATTTCATCCATATTTCAATTCCATGTTTTTCTTGTTTAAAGACTTTTTTAAGAGCAGTTTTAGAAGTACAACAAAACTGAGAGGGAGGTACAGTGATTTCCCATAAATCCCCTGCCCACATACATGCATAGCATCCCCCATTATCAACAACCCCCACCAGAGTGGTGCATTTATTTCTTACAACTGATGAACCTACATCGACACATCATAATCACACAAAGTCCACAGTTCACCTTCGGGTTCACTTTCAGTATTGTACATCGTATGGGTTTAACCAATGTATAATTATATATATCTATCATTATAATACCATACAGAGTATTTTCACTACCCTAAAAATTATCTGTGCTCCACCTATTCATCCCTCCCACTCCCTTACCCCTGGCAACCATTGATCTTTTTATTGTCTTCATAGTTTTGCCTTTTCCAATACGTCATATAGTTGGAATCATATAGTATGTAGCCTTTTCAGATTGGCTTCTTTCACTTAGTAATAAGTACTTAATGTTCCTCCATGTCTTTTCATGGCTTGACAGCTCATTTGTTTTTAGTGCTTAATAATATTCCATAGCCTGGACGTACCACAATTTACTCGTCCATTTACCTGCTGAAGGACATCTTGGTTGCTTCTAAGTTTTGGCAATTATGAACAAAGTTGCTATATACATTCATGTGCAGGTTTTTGTATTTTGTGTTGACATGTTTTCAACTCCTTTGGGTAAATACCAAGAAGTGCAATGGCTGGATTGTATAATAAGATTATTAGTTTTGCAAGAAATCACCAAACTCTCTTCCAGTGTAGCTATACGATTTTGCATTACTACCAGCAGTGAATGAGAGTTCCTGTTGCTCCACATCCTCACCACCATTTGGCATCATCAGTGTTCTGAATTTTGACCATTTTAATAGGTGTGTAGTGGTACCTCATTGTTGCCTTAATTTGAATTTACCTGAGGACATATGATATGGAGCAACTTTTCACAGGGTTAGTTGCCACCTGTACATCTTCTCTGGTGTGATATCTGTTAAGGTCTTTGGCCCATTTTTTAATCAGGTTGGTTTTTCTTCCTACTGTTGAGTTTTAAGAGTTCTTTGTATATTTTGAAAAAAAAATTTTTAATAAAAAAAATTTTAAAGAATAGTTCTTTGTATATTTTGGGTAACAATCCTTTATCAGGTATGTATTTTGCAAATATTTTCTCCCAGTCTGTGGCTTCTCTTAATTCTCTTTATATTGTCTTTTGAAGAGCAGAAGTTTTTAACTTTGATGAAGTCCAGCTTATCAATTATTTATTGCATGGATCGTGTCTTTAGTTTTATATCTAAAAATGTGCCACCAGACTCAAGGTCATTTAGGTTTCCTTCTATGTTATCTTCTAAAAATTCATAGTTTTGCATTTTACATATAGGTCTGTGATGCATTTTGAGTTAATTTGTGTGAAGGATGTAAGATCTATGTCTAGGTTCTTTTTTTTTTTTTTTTTTGCCTATGGATGTCTAGTTTTTCCAGCATCATTTGCTGAAAAGACTGTCTTTGCTCCATGGTATTGCCTTTGCTCCTTTGTCAAAGATCAGTTGACTGTATTTATGTGGGTTTATTTCTGGGCTCTCTATTCTGTCCCATTGATCTATTTGTCTATTCTCTTGCCAGTACCACACTGTTTTGATTACTGTAGTTTTATAGTAAGTAAGTCTTGAAGTCAGCTCGTGTAAATTCTCCATCTTTGTTCTTCTCCTTCAATATTGTGTTGGCTTTTCTGGGTCTTTTGACTCTCTATATTAACTTTAGAATCAGTTTATCAGTATCCATAAAATATCTTACTGGAATTTTGGTTGGGATTTTATTGAATCTATAGATCATTTGGGGAAGAACTGACATCTTAACAATAGTGAGTCTTTCTATACATAAACATGGACTATTTCTCCATTTATTTAGTTCTTTTTTGATTTCCTTCATCAGAGTTCTATGGTTTTTCTCATATAGATCTTGTACATATTTTTTAGATTTACACCAAAGGTATTTCATTTGAAGGGTACTAATGTAAATGGCATTGCGTTTTTTAATTTCAAATTCCACTTGTTCATTGTTGGTATATAGGAAAACAATAGAGATTTTTATGTTAACCTTGTATCTTGCAACCTTGCTATAACCACTTATTAGTTCTAGGAGTTTTTTCATGGATTCTTTCATATTTTCTACATAGACAATCATGTCTTCAGAAAAGACAGTTTTATATCTACCTTTTTAATCTGTATATCTTTTATTTCCTTTTCTTGCCTTACCACAATAGCAAGAACTTGCAGTACAATGTTGAAAAGGAGTGAGAGGGGACATCCTTGCCTTATACCAGATCTTAATGGGAAAGCTTCAAGTTTCTCACCATCAAGTATGATGTTAACTGTAGCGTTTTCATAGATAGTCTTTACCAAGTTGAGAAAGTTGCCCTCTATTCCAAGTTTACTGAAAGTTTTTATCACAAATGGGTATTGGATTTTGTCAAATGTTTTTTCTGCATCTGTTGATACGATCATGTGATTTTTCTTTTTTAGTCTGCTGATGCAATGGGTTACATTAATTGATTTTCAAATGTTGAACCAGCCTTGCATACCTTGGATAAATCCCACTTAGTCATGGTGTATAATTCTTTTTATATTTTTTTTGGATTTGATTTGTTAATATTTTGTTGAGAATATTTGCATATAGGTTCATGAGAGATATTGGTCTGTAGTTTTCTTTTCTTGTAATGTCTTTGTCTGACTGTGGTATTAGGGTAATGTGGGACTTAAAGAATGAGTTAGGAAGTGTGTGCCCTCTGATTAAAGTGTATGCTTTAATCCTCTGAAAGAGGTTGTAAACAATGGTATCATTTCTTCCTTAGATGTGAATTCACCTGTGAACCCATTTGGGTGTGGTACTTTCTGTTTTGGAAGGTTATTAAGCTTTTGTTCAGCTTCCTTAATAGATATTAGGCCTACTCAAATCATCTATTTCTTCTGTAAGTTTTGGCAGGTTGTGTTTTTCAAGGAATTGATCCATTTCATTCAGGTTATCAAATTTGTGGGCATAGAGTTCTTCATAGTATTCTTTTATTATCTTTTTTCATTTCCATGTACAATTCCATTTTTTACAATGTCAACCTTAATAAATTCAGTAGTCCTAAAATGTTCCCCACTTATTAATTCTCCTGCCGTTTCATTCTTTAATCTCTAGGTTACAGGGCTCAAGGTTGTATTCCCTTGAAAGTATAAGTATTTATTTTTTAAATTATCTTATTAGGTAAGATATTTAGGTATCTTACTAAGCAAGTGCTATTTCAGAAGGATTTTAATCATATTCTGCAAGATGCATTCTTCAAATTTTTAGAAAAGGAGGTATAGAATTTTTTCCATTTTGTTTTTGTTTTTCTTTGATCTTCTGCTTAATTTTTTTTTTTTTTGAGGTACGTGGGCCTCTCACTGTTGTGGCCTCTCCCGTTGTGGAGCACAGGCTCTGGACGCGCAGGCTCAGTGGCCATGGCTCACGGGCCTAGCCGCTCCGTGGCATGTGGGATCTTCCCGGACCGGGGCACGAACCCCTGTCCCCTGCATCGGCAGGCAGACTCTCAACCACTGCGCCACCAGGGAAGCCCTCTTCTGCTTAATTACTTTTTATATTCATCTCAGGTCTGTTATTTGCCCCCAAAGGTTTAAATAAATTTTCCTCAACTCTCCTCTCTGTTTATTTGAAGTATTTGGAATTCCATTTTAATTCACCTATTGGCTTTTTAGCAATATTTCATTGCACTACATTTTTAGTGCTACTTAGAAATTATGATACATTTCCTTAAGTTTTGCAGCCTAGAGTTAATATTGTACCACCTTACATAAAATGTAGAAACCTTTAGGCCATATAGGATTTAGACAACATTTGAACCTACCCTTAACACAGGAACTTGAGTGCTTGAAGTTTATGGGATTTTTGCTTTTGCTTTTTTTTTTTTTCATTTTCCAGCCATCTGAGGAAGAAAGTAAAGGGAAATTCTTTATCTTGAGTATTTTTCTTAAATTCCAAAAAAGAAACAAACCATTCCCTTTCATTTCTTGTTCTTCCTCTCCATTAGTGGACATATGCAAGCAAGAGTATTCACACATTCAACATGTGAGCATACACACACACACACACACTCTACTATACACCTGTACAAACGAAGGTTCTCTTGCTGCATATTTTTGTTTTCAAATACTGTTGTCATGTGGACGTCAATAAGAAAAGGTTTTAACCTTCATAAACATTGTCACTGTGATAAAGAGCCAAATGAAGTGGAAAATGCACTCTAGTATCATGTATCATGGGCCCCCTTTTGGGGGGGGGCTCTGTTTGGTCTTCATTGCTGTACGTGGGCTTTCTCTAGTTGCAGCAAGCAGGGGCTACTACTCTTCGTTGCAGTGCGCGGGCTTCTCATTGTGGTGTCTTCTCTTGTTGCAGAGCATGGGCTCTAGGCGCGCGGGCTTCAGTAGTTGTGGCGCGAGCTCGGTAGTTGTGGTTCTCAGACTCTAGAGCACAGGCTCAGTAGTTGTGGCTCATGGGCTTAGTTGCTCCATGGCATGTGGGATCTTCCCAGACCAGGGCTCGAACCCATGTCCCTTGCATTGGCAGGCGGATTCTTAACCACTGCACCACCAGGGAAGCCCATGGGCTCCAGTTTTATGACTACTAAGTCCCCTCAAATCCAAAGATGTTCTGGCTCTAGAAGGTGCTGTTCTCAAGTATGTGAAACATCCCATCAGATGTTTAATTTGGTCTGTTGTGCCCATAATGACCAGTAGGCTGAGCTCTGTTTCATATAGTCAACCAGTGGCTTTGCTTGGCAGAAAACATCTGAGTGTGGGTCAACCCATGCTGGAGTACAGGGCATCAGGGAGAGAGGTGGGGCAACAGCACTGCTCCAAGCTCTTTTGCAAGGGCAGAAGTTGTCCCTGTGATAAGTGAGCAGTCAGAGTTATGTTCCATCTGAAACTCTCAGGATATTTGACAGCCAAAGTCTTCCAACTGCAGCCATCAAGTCCTCTAGGTAGGTAACAGGGACCTTAAAACTTCCAAGCTTCTCCATTGACGGAAATTATCAGTCATCTTTTTTTTAAGAAAAAGTAAATTTCAAACTGATGTTGGCTTCAGGCACATGAGATGCTACTGGCCATCAGAACCTTCAATAGGTACTGAACTGATGTAACAACATTGTGTTTTATTTTTAGGCAATTACTCATTCATTGGAGAAAGCATAATGAGTAAAACTATTTCTCTTATGGTGACTGTTTAACTCCTAACATTTTCAGAGCCTTCCAATATTTTCACAGCTGTCCTATTTCCTCTTAAGAACAAGTTGATCAACGTTCCATTAGTTAGCTTTCCACTTCAATAGATCTCTCATTCTTTCCTTCCCTCTCCTGCTGCTTTTAACTAATCTTTTAAAATTTTTTATAAAAGTAATACATACCCAAAGTAAAAAATTCAAACACTATAGAAAAGCATAACACAAAAATGAAAAGATCCTCTGCCCTAAGCTCCTGCACTCCCAGAGGCAGTCATCACAAACACCCATTTCTTTCTAGAACTTTCCCTGCATACACAATCCGAGAAACACAGATCAATAGATTAATAAAAAATGGCTGAATAATGATATATTTAATTCTCTGTTACTTGCTCTTTCATACTTAATATATATTAAACATGTTCCTAGCAGTTCACAAACAGGTTTACTGTGGTTGTCAACAGTTGCATTTTGTTATACTATGCAAGTGTGCCATCATTTATTTAACCAGCATTCCACAGGTCACTATTTAGATGACTTCAGAGGGTTTAATAGGGTTTAATATTAAATGTTCCAGTGATTATCCTTACACACAATTTTTGAAAAATTGTATCAATAGGAAATTTTTTTATAGTTCTCTATAAAATTAAAATTTTTACTGATATAAAAACTTAATAATTTTCAAATATAGGGGAAGCTGGGTTTGTTTTTTTCATTTTACTCTTTCAAAGTTTCTGCTCATTCTCAAATGACACTCTTTCTTATTTTGGTCTTCTATAAATCTGCCCTAAACTGTGACAAAATTAATCTTTTTAAAAAGTTATGTTGATCTGTGTGATCCATAATTTCTTCTTTATAGATCATTTAAACAATTATGTTTCATGGACAAAGCTCAAGGCTGGGGCATACATAACAGCAGCCTCCCCTGCCCCTTTGAACTGGGTATTCTGGAGATTTCACCCCTCAGCCTGACTGGCTGACCTTTGTTGATTTTACTTGAAGCTATTATTCTAATTGACTCAGTCCTGGCTGACATCTGGATGTGTTTTATAACAGACTGTTTTCATAATTCCACAAAAAAGTTCTCAGGATTAATACTTGTTTATTTTCATGTTCCACTGGACCTTAAATAAACTGGCAGCCAATTGTAGCAGAATTCCTTACTGGAAGCCATTTTACATAAATAAAGGGGATGGTAAATCCATCAAACCTTGGGTTTTCTGTTGCTTTAAAACCTCTTGCCAATAGAACATTATTCAGGAATGACCATAAAGTCAACCAATAGCAAAACACCTAGGAATAGTTGCAGTTTGCTGGGGTAGAAGCAGTCAGATGTGTAAGCAGGATATGCAGTTACCTTCCTGCATAAGTAGAGGGGTGGCAGGAGAAGGCAGGAGTACACACAAGCACGTGTGGGCGGACAACCCAGCACACAAGTGGAAAGACATCCTACTGGGATATCATATGTTTCGTTCTCTCTGTTGTAGGCATTCTTTCCTGTCCCATCTGAAGATTTTTCAAATTTTCCTTTAAGTTTTCTGACTCTAAGATCTTAATTCAAGAAGCCTCCCCCATCCCAAAATTACAAAATTATTCTTCTGGATTTCCTTCTGATAATTACTGGTTTTATTATTTTATATTTAATTAATCTGATAAGGATCTAAATGTGGTACCATTGTTGTAATTTTTGTTGTTAGCATTTTGCCAAATAAGTAGCCGTTTGAGATAATGTATTTTACTGAGTAATAAACCTGTGCTACAATGATTTAAACACCACTTTCACTATTTTAGAAATCTTCTTGCCTATATACATCTGTTTCCGGGTGCATGTTTCTGCTCCATCTCTCCCCATTGATCTGTCTCCTCTGAGGTTAGTTCAAGGCTATCTGGATCGCTGAAACATTGTGATGTGCTTTAATAGCTATACAGCAATTACCAGACAATTACCTTCTTCTTTTCCAGAATTTTTTTGGCTTTCCTTGCATGTTTCGTTTCCAGATACACTTCAGAAGCTTTTGGTTAAGTGTCGAAATAAAATCATGTTGGGATATTGACTAGGGTTACACTAAGTTTGCATATTAATGGAAAGAATTGACATCTATACAACACTGAATAATTCATCCTGAACATGGTTCTGCAGGTTAATTTTTAAGTGTTATTTTTATTATGTCATCAGGCTTATGCCATATCCATTAAAGGGATTTGGCAATAATTTCTTTTTGCAGTAGTTTCTGGAACAGTTTCAGTAAAATAATTATCTGTTCCTTAAGTTTCAGCCACATATTATTATTTTCTAAATAGCCTGTAATTGCAGTCTTGTTTTTCTCCGTGACATAAAGAGTGTTTTTAAAAATATTTTTGAGCTTCCAACGTATGCCCGCTTACCTTTCTGTCATTTATTTCTAGTTTTGTTCTACTTGTGAACACTTTTGAACTTTCCATGTTACCCGTGTCCATAACTCTTTAACTTTTCTCTAACAATTCTGCAACTTTGTGTGTGTGCCACACATCATCTGTGGCTCTCTTGCTGTTATCCTCAGTACCTGGACTTCCGTAGATCTAACCTCAGCTTCTCGTCTTTGTCTTCTCTACAACTTTCCTTTTCCTGTGGGAGGACTTTTATGTTATGCTTTAACAGCCATATAGCAATTACCAACTAATTATTGGCTCATGAAAAGCTCCTGCAACACCTAATCTATTCATCACTGCTTCTGTGCCATTTTTGTTTTGGGTAATTATGTTTTTCACCTTAAATCCATTCATTTGTCAGTTTTTTCTCCTTCATAAATTCACAGTACTCTTACATTTTATTGAGAATTCAAATCCAGACTTGCAAATGATTTCTCCTTTTTCTTGGAGTCAGTCTGTTGCTCTGATTCCAAATGCAAACAGGTTTGTGGTGTCTTTTTTCTGCTTGCTTATCTCTACAAAGGGAAGTCCACACAGCATTGGGAGGGGTCTGTCAGAGACTGCTGGCTTGCAGTTAGAATCTCTCAGGCTACGATCAAAAAATGGAAGAGTTGAGATTTCTAGGCATTCCTTTTTTCTAGGTAAGTTTTCAATAGGGTGTAGGAGATAGGCATGGATTAAGAATTGGAGATGACGGTAACAGGAGATTTAAGCAGAGTGCTAAATGGTTTATATTCGGTATTCTTGGGGCACTGTCCAGGCTGCACTTGATAGGAGCAGGACCACCCTTGCCACTGCATTTGATTTCACATGGACTTCTCTCTCCACCAAGGCAAATACAAGTAGGTGGACAAAACTCTGAGGCATCTCATTTGGGGCCCCTGAAGTTGGTTCTACCCTCCCCATAACCCATATGTTCTCCCTGTGTCTTTCCACTCGCATTCCATAGTCTTTAAGTCTTCTTGTCTCCTTTTTGAGGATACCAAACAGATATTTTCTAAAACATTTTTCTTTCCTGTAAATGATTTTAGAGATCTGCGCTTTCTCTAAGTCCTCTAGATAACATGTTATTTTCCTTGGGTTGCAGGATTATTCCACAGAAACTTCTTTTTAATGTTTGCTCATACAAGAAAAAACTGTATCCAGGCTTGGCATCCACTGACAGACACAGGATGTGAATTGCCCTGGGTCACTGCCCCATCCTTCCTCTTGAGGAGTTCAATGACCCTCCCTCCCTCCGAGTACTGTCTGGAGAGCTGATAAATAGAGCCCGTAGCCCAATTTTCACTTCAGCGCAGTCATTCAGGTGGAGCTGGATCACAGATCTTAGTAAGGCGAAGACGTCCTCCCCCAGCGTGGACTGCCAGGGTCTATGGTTAGAGAGTCAGATGCAGTCTATGGACCCTTGTAGGGTTCACCATTTCTTTCTTTCTTTTTTTTTTTTTTTTTTTTTGCGGTACGCGGGCCTCTCACTGTTGTGGCCTCTCCCGTTGCAGAGCACAGGCTCCGGATGCGCAGGCTCAGCGGCCATGGCTCACGGGCCCAGCCGCTCCGCGGCACGTGGGATCTTCCCGGACCAGGGCACGAACCCGCATCCCCTGCATCGGCAGGTGGACTTTCAACCACTGTGCCACCAGGGAAGCCCCCACCATTTCTTGAACATACTATGTGCCTTTGTGAAAGCTGTCACCTCATTCATGAATGTTCTTCCCCAAACTGCATCTACTAATCAACATTCGGAGCCCAGATAGATGTAATGCCACCTCCTCAGTGGAACTCCTGGAGATCCCTTTCCACCTTATCATCTGTGACCTATTACCTGTAAATTGTGACTTCAGTGATTCATGTTTGAAATACAGAGCTTCACTTAGCTGTCTACTTGTTCTGCTTTGCAGGCTAGTCTGTAATTAATTTTTCTCTTCCAGAGCTAGGACAGGCCACAAAACACGATGGACTTGCAACACTTGGAGTAGACATGTTCACAAGGACACTGTAGCCACTTCCAGGGGTGTCTTTCCCCGGCTGATTCTTTCAGGAACAGTTTTAATAGTAAGAGCCACATATTAAACTGACTTGCCATGAAAAGGATATCAGATCTTGCACAGCATAATGACATAATTATAATATATAAATAACAATCACACATAACAACCAGTAACAATAATGGTAACTCATTGTAACAGGAAAGATTGACTTATGATTATTAATAACATTAATATTAATAACTATCATCATGAGAAACGTCACTTTGGAAGAGGTTGGGTTATCTCCAGAGCTGAGTGCCCCAGAATGGAGACAGAGAAGGTAACAAAGAAAATGGGCAACAGAGAGACATGATTCTCTGTGGAAAAAGGCAAAAGGGGAAGCCCATAAAAGATCAGCAGGGTACAATCTGCCACCTTTCCACTCTCTTAGCTATTCTCTACCTTTCTCCTACCTACACCACAACCAGCAGTAGCAATGGTGATAACTAACATGCAACACAAATGAACCAGGAATATAGAGAGTTTCCTCGCATCCAGTGTCTCTCTCCATCTCACAACAACTCAGTTGGTCCACAGAAGAGGAAAACTGAATCTCAGAGATCTAGAGCCAAGACCTGAGACCCATTCCTAGCTGACCCAAAATGCTGTACTCATTTTCTGTTATTGGCCACTTAAAAGGGAAGCCCCACTCATACATAATGGGAACAAGGCAGCAAGTGTGCCCTGGAAAACACAAGAGTAGGTGGAATGATGACAGTGCAACTCTGTCCATCTGCTGTGATGCCTCTAGCAGAGCAGCAAATGCATCTGGGGAGTCCTGGACCAGCTCTGTTTTCCTGGGGTCTAGTTGTTGGCATAAAGAGGATTCGGCCATAATGGTGGGAAAGATGGATGATATCTCAACATTTAAAACAGGCTCGAACAGCTTCTGTGCAAAAGGTAAGCTGACTCCCAGAGTCAAAACAGTCAAGAATTACGTTCCTTAGGAACTTCCTTCTCATACACCCATATATATCAAAGAGAGAACATCTGCCGCTCTCTTGAGAGACACTGATAGATATCTGATCACACACAACAAAGTCCTGGCCATTCCAAAACTGAATCCATATGTGTGCTTAGCTGCTGAGTTCCCTGTAAGAACACCCAGGGATTTGTGTGTGGGAAATTAAGTAGTCGGTGAAAATACTGGAATCACCTGATGTGGCTTAGAGGGAGGTCAGGGAGGCTGTAGAAGAATGTGGGAGAAGCCTGTTCAAAAAACCTCAAGTCCTCCGGTTCAGGCTTTGGGTGTGAGTGCCCCTGTGCAACATCAGAACGTAACCTGGCAAATTATGCACCTGACCTCTGGGCTTTCTCTCAGAAACTAGAGGCCCAGAGATGGAGGGGCTGTGGTGACTGTGAACTCCTACTTCTTCACCCTCTTGGTAGTTAGGTTCCAGACACCCCTCTGTATGAGAAAGCCCTACTCATCTCAAATCTCAGGAATTTATCTTGCTGCCTTTTACTTTTGCTAGACCTGTTCTTTCTCTCACCAAATATGGAGTGGGTTACTGTTTTTCCAGCTCCCTTTGGGAAAAGAGACAAGAAGTAACAAGAAACAGTTATGTGGACTCCATGAAAATTTCACAATCATTTTGAGGGTTGGTCCCTACTGTGTGGTTCCCATAAGCCCTGATCATCATCTCCCCTCACCTCTTCCATTCCTGATGGCAAAGATTTCTGTTGTTTGTTTGCTTGTTTGCTTTTTTCACTCCTTCAGCCTTCTTCCTCCCTTAGACCACTTCCTTCAGGAAAGCCTATATATCTAGTCTACTTATTACTGGCAGAAAAGATCACCATGGTGTATTCCAACCCTCCCTCCTCCTTGGTGTGTGAAGTGCATTTGAGGAATCAGGGAAAATGGAAGTATCTGTGTCTCCTTGAAGAACTAAATGAAAAGCAGACAACAGAATAACCAGGTATCAGTCAGCATAAGACTAAGTTATGTTGCAGTAACATACAACCTCCAAATCTCAGTGCTTAACATAACAAAGGCCCATGTCTTCTCATGTCACATGCCCATTTTGGGTTAGCTAGGAGCCTCTGCTCCTCAGAGTCACTCAGCAATCCAGCCTGAGGGAGTGGCCACTATTTCCAGGATTCAAGTCATTGTCGCAGAGGGCAAGAGCACTATGGAGATCTCACATCAGCAATTAAAAGCTCTGGTCTGGAGGTAAAGCATTCTTTCCACTCATAACTCATTCTCCAGCAGGAATCACATGGCCTCACCCAACCACAAGGCAACCAAGAAGTGCAATCCTACCACATGCCTAGAGGGAGGGAAAAGAAGAAAATGAGGCAAACAGCATTAACGATGGTCATGTATAGCTGCATCTGCCTCCTATAATCAGTAGTATCAATTCTCAGACCAGTAAGACCTGCAAGTAGCTCCAAAGAAACTGCTCCAAAGACGACTGTGGTGATGTTCAAGGAGAGCCATAGTGCTTCTAGCAGAACAGGGAGGAGATAACCATCTTTCACCTTAGAGAAGGGCTTCTAAGAGCCACTTCATAGTTTTAACTTTTTGTTTCATTTTTTTTTCTGCATTTGCAAGCTAATTTTTCTACCTTGAGTTAGAATCACTGTAGAAAAGTAGCTATTAGTAAGAACCAGCACCAATTTTGGAGATGGAAAAAAATTAAGTGTGAATTATATCTTGATGAAATCACTGACAAATCATGGACAGAACTAAACTGATTACTTCCTCCTTTGGTGTGGAAGTCAGTGCTATTCCAGGAGTCAGGCTATCTGTACAAGGCTGGAAGGCAGTAGACTTCTACAACTTCCAGAATTCTACAACTTCTTTTCTTTTCTACTAAATGAGAGAGGCAGACTACATATCTCTAGGATCTCTTTTGTTCTGAAATGTTGTGAATATAAATTAAGGAAAATTAATTTTTATTCCTGCAATTGCTAAAAAGAATCCCATCTTCTTGGCCAGCACCTTATTCTCCCGGAGCCCATGAGGTTGGAGTGCCTCAGATTAAGTCCTAGAGCCTCTTTACTCACTTGGTTCCCTTCCCCTGGGTAAGGTCCTCCCGTCCTGTTTGTGTCCACAACCTCTAGACTGATAACTTCAGAGGTTCAAGTATATGCACTCAGACAAACTTCTCTGTATCTCCACTTCTCATAATAGTCATCTCAAAATGTCCCAGAGTGGTGGTCTCTCCCACCCTCAACCTGATGCTCTTTCAATGTCACCATTAGTAAGCTAGTTTCTTGTGCTCAAGACCAAGGAGTTATTCTGGAGATCTCCTTCTTTGTTCTCATCCAGTCCAATCTTTCCATCCAATAATTCTGATCTATTCCACCTCTCAAAGGGCTCAACCCCTTTCTTTCTTCTTCATCTCCACCCCACCATCCCAGGTTGAGCCATTGTCATGAATTTCCTGGATGTATGCAATCAATCATCCCCACTGCTGGTCTTAGTGCTTCTGCTCTTATACTTCCCAAATCATACTGGACACAGAAGTTGGAATGATATATTAACAAATAAATTAGATCACACCACTTGCTTCAACTCTTGAGTGGCATCCTCTTTAATTTAGGATTGAGTCCCCAGTCCCACCAGATAGCTGTCACCTGCCCCTCACACACACCTCCCATCACATCTCTTGTCACCCTCCTTTTTGCTCACAAGATCTAGCCTCACATTCCTTTTACTACTTGAAATGTTATCCCTTCTTCTGCCTCATCACTTTTTCCCATCAGGTTCACCCTGCCTGCCATGTTTTTCCTCCACATCTTTGCCTGGCCTATCCCCCACTCCTCCTTCAGTCACCCACTTAATGGTTATTTCCTCAGGAAGGCCTTCTCTGCCACTCATTCTACTCTAGATCCCCTTTAGATTGCTCCTTTTTTTCTTACATTATTTATCACCCATTTTAATTATGTTTATTTCCACATATTAGTCATTTGCTTTATGACAAACTGACATCTAACATCACACTCAATGATGAAAAACTGAAAGCATTTCCTCTGAAATCAGGAAGAAGACAAGTATGCCCACTCTCACCACTTCCATTTAACACAGTATTAGACGTCCTAGCCACAACAATCAGACAAGAAAAAGAAATAAAAGGCATCCAAATTGGAAAGGAAAAAGTAAACTGTCACTATTTGCAGATGACAGCATATGTAGAAAACCCTAAAGTCTTCACCAAAAAACTATTAGAAATAATTAATGAATTCAGTAGAGTTGCAGGATACAAGATTAATATACAGGAATCTGTTGCTTTCCTATACACTAATAATGAACTATCAGAAAAAAAGCGAGAAAACAATCTTGTTTAAAATAGTTTCAAAGAGAATAAAATACCTAGAAAAAAACTAACCAGGTAGGTCAAAGACCTATACTCTGAAAACTATAAGACACTGATGAGGAAAACTGAAGACAATACAAAGAAGTGGAAAAACATCACGTGTTTATTGATTGGAAGAATAAATATTGTTAAAATGTTCATACTACCCAAAGCAATCTACAGATATAATTCAATCCTTATCAAAGTCCCCATGACATTTTTCATAGAACTAGAACCAATACTCCTAAAATTTATATGGAATCACAAAAGAACTCAAATAATCAACGTAATCTTGAGAAAAAAGAACAAAGCTGTAGGTATCACACTCCCTGACTTCAGACTATACTACAAAGCTACAGTAACCAAAACAATATGGTATTGGCACAAGAACAGACATATAGATCAATGGAACAGAATAGGGAGCCCAGAAATAAACCCATGCACATATGGTCATTGTGTATTTTTCTTATTCAAGTAAAAAGAAATATGTATTTTTGAACTCAGTGAAAAAATATATTTCCACTGAAAAAATTTCACTAGAGGCAGCGAAAGCCAAGTAGCAATAATAACCCCTAGCATGCAGACCTTAGTATTCAGGTTTCTGCAGAAAATGTTTGAGATGATTCTAGACTATCATATCATACCAGAAAGCAAGGAAGCTAACCAAGACTACAAAGGAAATGTCAAAAGGACCTAGCATCCAATTTGAAAGAATTCTCATTGGCCAAGGATGGGACAATTTAAGCATCAAAAAGAACAATGCCTACAATGAGTTGAACTATATCAAAGAAGCTAAAATCCGTGAATCAATAATGATTAAAAAAAAAAAGACTGCATTGGACACATTAGAGATTGCTAGAACACCAAAGAATTTTCTGAAAACTGGTAAATAACTGGAAAGAATGTATCTGGACTTTCCTGTATAAACTATCTTTCAGGGAAACCAACCAATTGATGACCAAAAGTTCTTATTTATAGAATAATTACAGCTAATAAATGTAGAGAGAAATTACTGTTGTAGAGTATCCCCATTTTGCACCCTTAATAAAATAATGAACCTGGCAATAGTCATCAATAGCTGCCAAATCCACTGGGTGCAAGGTTGATGAGAAATTTCTTATTGGATGGATCAGGCTGATATCACCTGAGTCCACTGATGAATCTTCACATCCTGAAAGGGAAAAAAAAAAGGTGCCAGCCTTCCAGTGCTCCTAATGAGATGCAATAGGAAAGACACCACACCAACTGGGAAATAGTCTTACAAAAAATCCAAATCTAATCAAGCCTCTAGATCTAATTATTAATTTATACAAAACAAGGTAGAGGAAAAGCACAACAGAGTGAAGTCTGCAAATGCAGAATGTGGAAAATTCTACAGGACAAATGACCCAGTTTCTTCAACAAATAAATAACAAAGGGAAAAAAGAAGGAGGGAGAACTTTTTGTTGATATATATATATATATATATATATATATATATATTGCAGTGTTTTAGTTAGTGCAAGAAGAATCAGGGAAATTTTAGCAATGACTGGATATTAGATGATATTAAGGAATTATTTTTCATATTTCTAGTTTGATAATGGTAAAATTGTTATGTTTTTAAAAATAACCCATTTCTCTTAGAAATATATAGTTAAGCATTTATTAATGAAATAATGTAATATCTGGGTTTTCTTTTAAATAATTCATTGGGAGGGGGCAGTTAAAGCAGGGCTGGAAGGGATGAGATACAAGTGAAACAAGAAAAAAATTGTAGCTTAGGGCTTAACCTCAGTTTCCCTAATCTGAATATCTACTCTCTAGTTACCAATACTCTCTAGATACAGATACCAATAAATTCGTTCTTAATTCTATCAGAGAATAAGAATCACATATGATTTTGTGACAATAATTTGAGTTTTAAATCTAAGGCTATTTAAGATGTTTCCTAAATATTGTTCATGTGCCCCTCACCTTAAGCACAATGGATTGGCAAAACCAATAGTAGCATCCAACCCTAGGTCTCTTGTTGGGGAAACAACTCAACTGTAGCCTCAGTCACCATGCTGCCTCCCCACAACTTGGGCCAGGCACTGCAGTTTGCACAGGCTGCTCTTGGAGGTACAGAAACCCAATCTCCTGACTACCCAGCTCCAGGTTGTGAAGTCTTCTCTTCTCCTGCCAAGACCTGAGGACTCAAAACAATGTTTTCTGTTCATTTCCTTGGTATCTCATGGCCTTTACCTATCAACTTAGATGGGAGATTCCACGTAGACACCTTCCCCTGCTTCTTTTTGCTAAGCCTCCTTCCTTCTGCTATTAGAACTTTCAGCCATGTCCTTTTCCTGAAAGTCTCCTATCTTGATGAATTGGTTGAGACAGTCTCTCTGCCTTATCAGCACAGGGGAAAATGTGGACTTTCCTCTCACTTCTAACAATGAATTTGTCATTGCCTTTAAACCTTAGCCAATCTGAAATCATTTCAACAAGAGACAGTGGGCCTCTAAGATTAGATACATGCAAAAAGGCCAAAGATGTGTCATGCAACATCTATTCAGCACAAAGAACCTGTGGGTGTTTAAAGGCAGCAGGCAATCAGTGGTTAAGACACTGCTGGCCAGAGGCTGTCCTGTTCATAGAGACCTGTCACCCTGCTGAGGAACACAAGATGGTGTCACAGAGGAGGCCTGAGTTTTGGAATCAGTCAGATGTTGGTTTGAAATGCAAATCAGCCTCTTACTAAATATTTTCATTTGGACACTAACTATTGCCTTTTGGTCCTCTGGTTCCTCCTTTGTGCTAGGAGCTCAGTAACCTTGCACCACTCGATTACTGTGAAGCCTCATACGCCACCCCTGAGCATGAGCTCACATGTGGGAGCCCTGATGAGGCTTTTTGTGAACTCTAAAAGGGTTTCTTTGGCAGCTAAAGTTGATCTTTCTGGAACACTGTGTCCATTCTCAAAGCAAATAGTTTATTCATCTTCTCATCTTGTTCCAGAAGCCTTAATTTATCTTTTTAGGTTCCTGGCATGGCTCTCCAGCCCTGGAAGCCTTTGGCCCTGGACCTCTTCTGAGTTCAGGCTCTTGCATTCAGCAGATCACAAGGCAGCAGCATCCCGGTCACTTATCTCGATAAGGCACCGTGGGAGGGAAAACTCTGGTGAGGACAATAGCATCTGTCACACTGGTTCAGAATGAGAGAGGACAGATAGAAGGTTCTGCAGTTCTCTACTCATCTGAAAATGATTAACGATTTCCTGTCAAGGACAAGCAAGTTGCTAACTAATGATCTGGTAATGGCACCCACTATCCGCTGTCTGCCTCATTTGTCTTCCCTGTGTGGACAGATTAAGGACCGTAAATACAGCCTGGGGCCCTTGTTCATTCCACAGGTTTCTTGTTCTCTGTTGTTTCAAGGCTGGTATCTTGGAGTGGTTGCCAGTAGTGAAGGGTGAAGGGCTGAGTGTGCTTCACAGGAGTTCCCAGAGAGTCAGAGGCAGAAGGAGGAAGGAGGTAACATTTGTGAGGGTCAATCATGGACTAGGAATGTACATGGTCCTTAACATTTCTTATTCCATTAAATCCTCAGGGCAACCTTAGGAGGGAGATGAGGTGGGAAGGATTACTGTCATTTGTAGATGTTCAGAGAGGGTAAATAATGCATTCAAGACCACATAGGTAGGAAATGGTTCATCTGAGATTTCAACACAATCAGTTTGATTCCAAAACCATTATTGGTAACCACTGTACCACTTTCTCCCAAACAAAGCCAGTATCTGCAGAATCCAGGCACTATATTGTTTGGAGATACAGACATATATGAGACAATTATGGGTATATACTAAGCACAAAATTCAGGATTTCAAAGCAGGAAGGGATGAGACATGGGAAGAACACAAAGACAGCCTCTCAAGTTATGTGGTAAGTTCACTGATGTTCATTTTTATGTTGGGCTTCATTACTGACATATGTTACACAAAATATATATCAAATAGTATACAAAAGAAAAAAATCTAATGTCTTTTTCAAAACCTAAACAGATACTCTTATGGAGCAACAAGTTTCACAAAAAATAAGGTAGATAAATCTATTATTCAGAATTAATGTGCAGAGTATTATACTAGGTGCTATTATGGATTAGAAATAAAAATCAATGCAGGGATACCTCAGAGATTTTGCAGGGTCCATTCCAGACCACATAACAAAGCAAATATCACAATTAAGTGAGTCACACAAACTTTTTGGTTTTTCAGTGCATATAAAAGTTATGTTTACCCTATACTGTAGGGTATGCTGACCATTTGAACCTTCAGCAACTTGCAATCCTTTTGCTGGTGGAGGGTCTTGCCTAGATGTTGATAGATGCTAACTGATCAGGGTGGTGGTTGCTGAAGGTTGGAGTGACTGTGGCAATTTATTAAAATTAGACAAAAATGAAGTTTGCACATTAACTGACTCTTCCTTTCATGAACAATTTCTTTGTAGCATGCAGTGCTGTTTGGTAGCATTTACCCACAGTAGAAATTCTTTCAAAATTGGAGTCAATCCTCTAAAACCCTGAAACTATTTTACCAACTAAGTTTATGTACTATTCTAAATCCTTTATTGTCATTTCAACAATTTTCACAGCTTCTTCACCAGGAGTACATTCCATCTCAGGAAGCCACTTTCTTTGCCCATCCATAAGAAGCAACTCCTCAGATGTCACCGTTATATCATGACATTGTACTATTTCAATCGCATCTTCAGGTTCCATTTCTAATTCTAGTTCTCTTGCTGTTTCCACCACTTCTGCAATTACTTCCTCTCCTGAAGTCTTGAACCCTTCAAAGTCATCCATGAGGGTTGGAATCAACTTCTTCCAAACTCCTGTTCATGTTGACATTTTGACCTCTTTATACAAATCACGAATGTTCTTAATGTAGAATGGTGAATATTTTCCAGAAGGTTTTCAATTGACTTTGCCCAGATCAATCAGAGGAATCACTATATATGGCAGCTATAGCTCTGTGAAATGTTTTTTTTGTTTGTTTGTTTGTTTGTTTTTTGCGGTATGCAGGCCTCTCACTGTTGTGGCCTCTCCCGTTATGGAGTACAGGCTCCAGACGTGCAGGCTCAGCGGCCATGGCTCACAGGCCCAGCCACTCTGCGGCATGTGGGATCTTCCCGGACCGGGGCACGAACCCGTGTCCCCTGCATCGGCAGGCGGACTCTCAACCACTGCGCCACCAGGGAAGCCCAGTATTTCTTAAATAATAAGACTTGAAAGTTAAAATTACTCCTGGATCCATGCACCTCAGAATGGATGTTGCAATAGCAGGCTTGAAAACAACATTAATCTTGTACATTGCCATCAGAGCTCTTGGGTGACCAGGTGCATTATCAATAAGCAGTAATGCTTTGAAAGAAATTTTTTAAGCCCACTGTTGAGACCAACAGTGGGCTTAAAACATTTAGTAAACCATGTTATCAAAAGATGTGCTGTCACCAGGAGAATCCGCCTGCCAATGCAGGGGACATGGGTTCGAGCCCTGGTCCGGGAAGATCCTACATGCTGCAGAGCAACTAAGCCCAAGCACCACAACTACTGAGCCTGCACTCTAGAGCCCACGAGCCACAACTACTGAAGCCCACGCCTAGAGCCCATTCTCAACAACAAGAGAAGCCACCGCAAGGAGAAGCCTGCACACCATAACGAAGAATAGCCCCGGCTCACCGCAACTAGAGAAAGCCTGCGCGCAGCAATGAAGACCCAACGTGGCCAAAAATAAATAAATAAATTTATTTTTTAAAAAAAGATGTGCTGTCATCCAGGTTTGTAGAGCACAGGCAGAGTAGATTGGGCATAATTCTTTAAGGCCCTAGGATTTTCAGATTGGTAAAGAAGCACTGGCTTCAAATTAAAGTCACCAGCTGCATTAGCCCCTAACAAGGGAGTCAGCCTGTCCTTTGAAGCTCTGAAACCAGGTATGGACTTCTCCTCTCCAACTACGAAAGTCCTGGATGGCACCTTCTTCCAATAGAAGGCTATTCTGTCTACATTGAAAATCTGTTGTTTAGTGTAGCCACCTTCATTAATTATCTCAGCTAGATCTTCTGGATAACTTGCTGCAGCTTCTACATCAGCACTTGCTGCTTCCCCTTGCACTTGGATGTTATGGAGATGGCTTCCTTCCTTAAACCTCATGAACCAGCCTCTGCTAGATTCAGACTTTTCTTCTGCAGCTTCCTCACCTCTCTAGGCCTTCATGGAATTAAAGACAATTAGGACTGAGGAAGATGAAAAAGAAAGTGATGAGAAAACCAAGGCAGCCCTCAATTACAGTGAAGCTCCCCTGTGAATGTGCGGGGCAGTGGGCAAGTGGGTTATGAAGGAAAGGTAGGCAGGAGCCATGCCCTCCTCCTGGGCCCTGGTGCTGTGGCCTCCTCGGGCTCCCTGAGGGGCGAGCCAGGGTGTTGTCAGCAAGGGTGGTGCTGCAGGCGCATAAAGCCAGCAGCAGGGGATTGAGCAGGCTCTGTACACACTCCCTCCCTCCCACTGATTCCCCTGAAAGCCCGCAAGTGTAGAAAAAAAGAGAGAGAGAGAGTTAGGGCCTTGCTCTGAATTAGGCTTTGGCTTAAGGGAAAGTTGTGGCTGGTTTGATCTCTTATCCAGAGCACTAAAACTTTCTCCATATCAGCAATAAGGCTGTTTCACTTTCTTATCATTCATGTGTTCATTGGAGCAGCGCTTCTAATTTCCTTCAAGAACTTTTTCTTTGCATTCACAACTTGGCTGGCTGTTTGTCACAAGAGGCCTAGTTTTAGATCTATCTTGACTTTGGACACGCTTGCCTCACTAAACTTAATCAGTTCTAGCTTTTGATTTAAAGTGAGAGACGTGAGACTCTTCCTTTCACTGGAACACTTAGAGGACATTGTGGGGTTGTTAATTGGCCTAATATCAAGATCGTTGTGTCTCAGGGAATAGGAAGGCCAGAGGAAAGGGAGAGGGATGGGGGAACGACTGTCAGTAGAGCAGTCAGAACACACACAACATTTATCGATTAAGTTCACTGTCTTATATGGGTGTGGTTCGTGGAGTTCCAAAACAATTGCAATGGTTACAGTGGCATGGACATATATACACTACCAAACGTAAAATAGATAGCTAGTGGGAAGCAGCCGCATAGCACAGGGAGATCAGCTCAGTGCTTTGTGACCACCTAGAGGGGTGGGATAGGGAGGGTGGGAGGGAGACACAAGAGGGAAGAGATATGGGAACATATGTATATGTATAACTGATTCACTTTGTTATAAAGCAGAAACTAACACACCACTGTAAAGCAATTATACTCCAATAAAGATGTAAAAAAAAAAAAAAAAAGTATTACCATTAGTAAGTGCTACCTGAAACTACAATAACAATTTATAAAGAGTGACCCTCTACTTCAATTACAAAAATAAAATTCTTCCTGAAAAAGAAAAAGATCACTGATCACCAAAACAAATATAATAATAATGAAAACATTTGAAATATTGCAAGAATTACCAAAATGTGACACAGAGACATGAAGTGAGAAAATGCTGTTGGAAAAAACAGCGCTCATAGGCCTGCTTAATGCAGGGTTTCCACAAAATTTCATTTGTTAAAAAAAAAATAATATCTGCAAAGCACAACAAAGTGAAGTGCTGTAAAAGAGGTATGCCTGTATACAATAAAGTTCCTGTTTGCATGATACAAAATGACAAGGAGGCCAGGCTAAAGCATATAAAAAAGACTCATCATTTTACAGACTTTATTGAGATCATCTGCCTATGGTCTATTTTACAAGGATTTTCTCTAGACCAGGCAGAGGATGCTCAGAAGACTAGAATTCCAACCCCACTCCTGGGGTTGCACTTCGCAGGCCTGTGGTCCAGGGCCTGACTCCCATCAGCCCTGTCAGTGCAGCTGCCGGCCCACCTGTGAGCTCCAGAGGCAATCCACCCTTGTCGCCCGGGTGTCAGCAGCCATGGGGCTTGAGGAGACCACTTGGGGTGAGGAGAAGCCTTTGTCCCTCTGCTTCTGAATTCCTTTCACAAAGGAAAGGTAAGCCTCCTCTGGGACAGACCCTTTCCAAAGGTAACTGACAGCCAATGCTATTCACAGGTACATGGGACATTTCTCTGTTGCAAATACAAATTTGGCATAAGTCCCACTTCAGCGGCCCTGCAGGAGAGGTGAGTCCTTGAAGGCAGGTACTTCTCACAATGCTCAGCCTGGGATCTTGCTCACAGGACAGGTACAAACATGAAATCAATGAAGTGAGGTTCGCTTTTAGCACCTCTGCATCCTATGTCTTGAGGATTCCACTGCCTACTCTCCAGGGCCTGGGTCCTAAAGACCATGCCCACCTTCTGGATTTCTACCACACACTTCCCTAAGCTCTGCTACCACCAGTGTCTCTCACATCAGATCATTTCTTCCTCTAACAGAATAAGCGCTATCTCAGAAGCTAGGCGGGAAACTGTTCAGAGCTAATAAGTAGCCGGCAGCAATGGATGTGCAGGACTCCACGAGCGTCCCACACTGGGCACAACTCAGAGATAAGATGCTCTGCCCACTGTAGAGAAAACAAGCTCGTGAGTATTTTTTTAATTGAGCAAACTTTAACTGACACTTAAATTGTGGTACAGAAATATATTTCAACTGATTTAAATCCAACACCGTGAGGGCAGAAATTATGGTACCAAAAATTCCCTCTTCAATAATACTATGATTAATTTATATCGCTATTCAATCTACAGTTTTCACTTTTCTAGGCTTTGCTGCATACCAATGTGTGCAGTTTTTCAACATTAGATAGAATTCCTGAACTTGTTAGGAAAAAATCAGACTTTGAGCCAACAAATGTTGTCATATCTACTAGGATATCTACTAGGATTTTGTTCAAGAACAAAATTCACTCTGAACATTGGTCCTCAAAATAGAACACTGAAACATTAGGTTAGCTAACTACAGAAGTTAATTAGGTTAACTTCTGTGCTAACTACAGAATCAAGCTGATCACATCGACTGAAAGCTTCTTAAGTGAAACTTTCAATCAACAACATGCTTAAGTCAAAACAGTATTCCAGCCACTTGATTTCAAGCAAAGTAGATTTTTTGTTTAGAAACGCTAAAGAAGTGTGGTTCATTTATAAATACAGAAGGAACAAAACATCACTGCATCAACCCAAAAAGAATCAAAAAAACATTTTGAGGACAAGAAGAAATACAAAAATTAGTCAACTTTGCTGTTCTCTTGGCTGCTCAAATGCCACAATATCTGCAAACATAGCTAAAAGATGCTAACCCTTGAAAGCCTATATTTCCAGGCATTTCTAAATGACTATCGGAATTCTGTATGTTATGTTTTATGAAGAGCACTCTGCTTCCCTGTGTATATATCTGAATAACCTGGACAGCTCTCATTCTAACAGTCATTTCCTTGATCCTATGAAGCCATGGTGAAGGGAACATCACATTGAGAGACACAGATGAAGTCAGAACACTATCATATGCATCACAAAATCACAGGATTTTAAGTCACAAGGTGAAAAAGACATTGATTCTGCTTTAAACCAAAGTTTACAAGAAACTGTCACTGGAAATTCATGGAAATGGCTGCTAATGTAAAACTTAAAGTGAATGATCCAAGCCATCTTGACTTACTGAATCCAGTACAACCTTTATGCTAAATCTCCCTGCTAATAAACTCGGTGATAAAAAAAAAAAATCCTTGCATACCACTACTTCACACGTTAGTAAAGGCACAGTGCTCACGAGAAGCTAACCTCATTTACTGGGAAGCACAGGATGGCAAATGGTTTCTGTACAGTCATGTTAGTACACCTACATCACAATCTACAACACTCTATGGGTCATCCTTGATAATCAATGAATGAAGTTTATTTTGTCACTATCTTCCAAAAGAGCCCATGCCACTTACAAGGAAGCCAAATTCTCTTAACCTTAAATGAATATTAAGCCCAAGATCTACTCCAGCTTCCCCTATGGGGTATAAGATTAGTATAAATCGGGCTTCCCTGGTGGTGCAGTGGCTGAGAATCTGCCTGCTAATGCAGGGGACACGGGTTCGAGCCCTGGTCTGGGAGGATCCCATATGCCGCGGAGCAACTAGGCCCGTGAGCCACGACTACTGAGCCTGCGTGTCTGGAGCCTGTGCTCCGCAACAAGAGAGGCTGCGATAGTGAGAGGTCCGTGCACCGCGATGAAGAGTGGCCCCCGCTTGCCACAACTAGAGAAAGCCCTCGCACAGAAACGAAGACCCAACACAGCAAAAATAAATAAATTAATTAATAAACTCCTACCCCCAACATCTAAAAAAAAAAGATTAGTATAAATCCACAGTGTAACAGTGTATTGCTTTATTTGAGGGGTGCAGGGGAGACACCCAGGTAAGAAAAAAATCAATTAAAGGACTAGGAATGTAAGGAGCAATAATATTAAAATAGTAAAATACAAAAAATGAGTAACTGCAATCATTTTCTTAGGAGGACTTGATTCGTGGAAGAAAAACTAATTAGTATACGAAAAACATCTGTATGAAGTAGAAATTGGTTTCAATAACACTAGTAGAGAATACATTCTAGAAAGTAACAGTAACTAGAATGTACAAATTCTGACCGCAATTTAATAGAACAATCCCAGATGGTTAGGCTGAGGCCAACACCTAATGAGGACAAAACCTTTGTCTATGGGAAATTTTGGTTGATACCTGGAGAAATATTATGCTGTGCATAAACCAAACTGAATTGTTTTCACAAGTGTTATAAAGTTTCATATAGTAAAGCGTTTTTCTATACGCACTTCAGTTTCACAGCAAGAGTGGTATAGAATACCTAAACACACAAGAGAGCATTCATGCAAGATATCTAACTCCTTGGTATAATAATGCATACAATCCAAAATGATTATGCTGTCATCACATCTAGGGCTTCCTGCAACTACAAGGTAGTGGTTGTAGAAAGCATGGGCCTCAGTATCAGTATATAGAAAGCAGCCATCACCTTCTTCTATATGTTTTCTTTTTGCATTTTTACTTCATTTTTCTTAATTCTGCTGTTGTTATTGTTTCTTTGCAAAACTGGTAAAAACAAAATTGTAATCACTGAACATAGCACTCCTGTGGTAACCAAGGCATTTAAAACTTTCAATCCTGTGGGGCAAAGAAAGCACTGTTGACAAACAGGGTAATCAAAAATTTTCCTGGCATAAAAACCCACAACTTTCCTAATCAGGTCATTATAAGAGTTCATATGAAGCTTGTTTCAAAGCTACCGTGAGAAAATTCTGGTTCTGGAGTGGCGTGAATAGCCCAGTAAGTCCCCTATGATTTCATTCCACTCACTGAATACCCACAAGGATTGAACTGTGTGACATCAGTGACAGAACCTAGCACGAGTTCTACTCTCATTAATGACATCTTTGCAGTAACACCATCTTTCACGTAAAATTAGTCCATAACTTCTGGGTCAAGCTCACTCATCAGTATTTCCTGGGTTTGATCTAGCTGATTGATTACCCAGCTCTCTGAAAAATCCAGAGTATACCACTATGAACAGTCAGAGTTCATCCATCCTATACAATATGCTGTTCCATGGGGAAAAATTATATTAAGAAACTATTTCTTCCTGGAAATTCCCGTGTGGGTTCCCTTGGTGAGAAAGCTTCATGAAATTCTTAGGAGAATAAAAGAAGCTTTGAATTGAATCGAAACCATTGTAATTCCTAGCAAGCTTCAACAGGGGAACCAGTGCTTTCAGCAGAAGGTGTTACCACACATCTTCAAAATGAAACATCTCTTGGAGACAAAAATGTTATTCTCACTGAACACATAAGCTTCCTGCTTGTCAGTTTTTGCCACACTCATGACTGACCACTAAACATCCTTCAAAAGTATGTCCCACTGGGATCATGGGGTGGTTTGAAGATTCCCCAGATCCTTGGTTTGTGACGGGTTGCTGCCAGGAGAACTAGAAGTCCAGCGGCTTCTTGCTTCCTTTGAAAAAAAATGTGCAGCTTCCATCACCAGGAGATTAGCAAAAAATTAACAATCACAGAAAATCAATTAAGTCTCTTCTCCCATTGCTGCCAGTGCCACCAATTACTGCAACTGTGTTACCAAAGTTCAGTCTCCTTTTCTGCTTTAATTTTATATTGACTCTTTTTTAAGGAAAGCATTAATAAAATTTACCTGGCCTTTTTTTTGGGGGGGGGGGGAACGCAGAGAGAGACGAAAGTTGATCACGAGTTTGCTGGAAACAGAGGCAGATACAGTTCAGTGTCTCAGAGTCCCCTGTTTGCCATCAGAGGGAGTAGAGACAGCAGCTAGCTAAGTGAACAACCTGTAACAGGGGCGGAGCAGGTGCGCAGCCGTTAGTGCAACGGTTAGTGTGCCACCGTTAGCGCGAGACCTGTAGGGCAGTGGTTAGAGCCCAGCAGTGGTCCTCGCGGCGGCAAGTACAGTGAGAAGCAGGTCGCAGCCTTCTCCCTGGGGCCCTCTGGCCTCAGGCCAGCGGGTGAGCTGGGGGCCCAGGGACAGCCTGAGGGCTGTGTCCTGCAGAGCTCCAGAGTCCTCGCCAGGGCCGCCCACTGGCTGGGTCCAGACCTTGAAGCAGCCCAGAACCTCTCCCCCATCCCCACCTCCAGGACCTAATGGCAGCAGCAGTCTCCATGGGTCACAGTCTGTGGAGGCCTCAGCAACTGGACTACATGGACACTGCCATTAGGGTAATAGCTTCAGTCTCTCCATTCAAGTTTCAAAAATTGGTCCAGCTTGGATCAGTTGTCTACCCCTAGGAGGTGGCCAGAGGTCAGGGTTAAGTTGCAAAGACACTGCACATCATTACCTCAGATCCACCTCTGTAGCTGGGCAATTGTTCTCAAAAAAGGGCAACTGTTGTGAGCTGGGAATTAACCTGATTGGTGTTTGCTACAATATGTATTTCTATTGCTCCTATACAAATGATTCTCTCCGGTTTAAATGAAAAGCCTGAGGGCTGGTCCTGGGCGCCTGGCTCCCTCAGGCTGGGCAGGGTCTGGGGACCTGGCCCTGAGGGCGCCGCCCGCTGAGATCTGCCTCTTCAGCCGGACCTGGGCACTGGTGGGAGGACCCAGACGGGGTGCTGGACGAACGCTCCCAGGCAGGGTAACCGGACGTGCAGGGACCCCCTCCTCTTGACCAGGGCCTGGACCTCAGAGGATGAAAGTTGAGCCTTGGGACCTTGCCCTTTCTTGTCAGAACAGAGAATAACATTTGTTTTGGTGGAGGTTTACAGGAACATCATGACCTGACCTCAAGAACAGAGGATCTGACACCAAGAAGTCTGCAACAACTGACCACGCCCCTCCTTCACCTTTCTTATAAAAGGGCTTTGATGAAAGCTTTCGAGGAGTTCAGGGTTTTTAAGGCATGAGCCACCCGTCTCCTTGCATGGCCCTGCAATAAACCTTTATCTGCTCCAAACTCCGAAGGTTTGGTATTGTTTGGCCTCACTGTGCGTCGGGCACACAGACTTGCCTTCAATAACATATCCAAGGTCACACAGAGATTTTGTACTGGGCCTAGAACAAGGGTCTTCTCATTCCCAGTTCATCCTCGCTCACCACCAGAGCCTAAAGCAGCCCTATTCCTGAAGGTAATACCCTTTCAAACACCAACAGTATACAACTGAACATGGCCTGCTGAAACCTTGTTATACCTTGTTCACACTCACCCATGCAGAGTGGATGGAAAGCAACAGGATACCTGCTCCTGTCTGATTGTGACGTTGGACAATCAGACAATCGCAATCCTTACCTGTGAGGAGTAGACCTCCTTTCTGACCTCAGAGAGATCTTCATTTTCTGAGACTTTCTACCCCATGTCCCATCCATAGTCATTCCCTCTCCTTTTTATTCCCAAAATGAGCATCTCCAGAATAAAGGAAGGAGTCAGTGCACAGGGTTGTGTGCGTTAAGAGGGATCAGGGAATGGTGGAGAGTAAACGGTGTGAGGAAGGAAAATCAGGCAGACCTCAGAGGCTGCCCTCCTTCCCCTGGGCGGAGAGACTGGCCAGGATGGCAGCACACTGGGGGTCCCAAGTGTGCCCTGGAGCAGAAGGGGAACGACGCGGGGATCTCCCAATGCCTTCCTTTTGCTCTTAAGTCTCCCCACCCTACATGTCCACATCTCAAAACTCAGCAGTCCCTAGCACAGCGTAGGCTCTTCACTACAGGTTGTGCTTGGCCTTTCCCCAGAGCTGTAGGATACAGACGCCCCGATGCCTCCCCGGGTTCAGAGTACCTACCAGGCCTGTCTCAGGAATACGAGGTGCTGCTGTGAAACACACAGTCCTCTACAAATGTAAGGATGTTGTTACAGAAGGATACTGAGGGTTAAGCAATGAAAGGGGAGCCTGTTAGAATATTTTAAAGTGCATACAAACATCCGTGAGGCTGGTGCTTGCAGGGAGGGAACGGCCAGGGCCATGCTTGTGAGGCCTTGACTTTGACACTTTCTGGAGCCCGCTAGGCCTCGCAGACATCGGGGTGCTCTCCTTCCTCCTTCCTCCCTCCCTGACCAGTCCAGTCATTCTTGGTCCCCTCCCTTCACCCAGGCCATGCGCGGTGCACAGGGCCTCTGTGGGTTGGAAGTGCCTGCTGGGCCTGAGACTTCCAGACTCTGTGGAACAACGCCGGTCCTCCTCAGACGGGCAGGATAGACCCCAACACCGCAGGGAAACCAGTGTGTGTGTCTCCCGGAAGTGAGGACTTGGTGCCCCCAAACAAGAAGAGTCAGTCAAGATGTCTCTCCTTGCCCAGGTTTTTATGGGCATCTCAGGGCAGAGAAGAGGGCTGGGGGTGTAACGTGTCTCTCTCTGTGTCTCTGATTAGCCTCCTACACTCCCCGATGAGGACTGGAGTGAGGGGAGGGGAGGAGTACAGGGCCAAAGAGGTGAGACTGTGCCTTTCAGGAATTTACTGCAGCCTCTTTTGTTTTGCCAGAAATAAGTTTAATCAATTTCACCTTTTTTTTTTTTAAGGTAAATCCTCCCATGAGAGATTTTACATGACCTGGCATGTGAAGGTTTCCTCTTTGATTCCTTTAAAAGGTCTTCACCCCAGTGCACAACTTCATTCTCTCTAATATTTCCATCAAGTAATTAACAAATGACAAACAAATCCAAAGAGATGGTGAATCATTACATCTACCAAATGCTGGGCTGTCTGGGACACCTGAGGCCCCCTTTGTACACTCTGGGTTTCAGTAGTGCCAGAAGTAGACCTTGATCTATTGTTTTTATGGGGTTTTTAAAATTTTATTTATTTTTGGCTGCATTGGGTCTTTGCTGCGTGCGGGCTTTCTCTCTAGTTGTGGTGAGTGGGGGCTACTCTTCGTTGCGGTGCACGGGCTTCTCATTGCAGTGGTTTCTCTTGTTGCGCAGCATGGGCTCTAGGTGTGTGGGCTTCAGTAGTTGTGGCACACAGGCTCAGTAGTTGTGGATCGTGGGCTCTAGAGCGCAGGTTCAGTAGTTGTGGCACACGGGCTTAGTCGCTCCACGCATGTGGGATCTTCCCGGACTAGGGTTCGAACACATGTCCCCTGCATTGGCAGGCAGATTCTTAACCACTGCGCCACCAGGGAAGTCCCAGATCTACCGTTTTTAAATCAAGTAATCTAGGGTTTTAAAAAATAATTCAAAGTAGACAGAAAAAAATCTTGCATAATCATTTTGTAGTAGTATCCCTGCCAAGCCAGTGGGCAATGACAGCTTCACAGGGCTCTTATCTGCCCAAAATTACTCTTATCTATCTCAAATTAAAGGAAGTTTCCATTTCAGCAAGTTGGAGCAATTCAGAGAAGAAGCAATGACCTGAGCTTTGGCAAAGAAAATTAGAAGTTGGTCCTTCTTCATTTCTTCTTTTAACCAAGGTTCTCTCCCCCTTTGGATTTTATAAGGGCCACAGACCACTCCAGAGATCCCAAGCCAATCTCCACTTATTTATGGGAGAAAGATAGAATCAACCACATGATGGAGAAAATCTCAAATGTCCCTTACAGAAGTAAGTACACATGAAGCTCCTTCAAGTACACATGAAGCTCCTTCAAGGTCCATACACTGTGCCAAACCCAGAGGCTGGGGATGGGGAGGAGGAAGTCAGAGATGGATAAGAACAATGTCTTCCTTCTAAGAGCTCAGCTGTCCAGTGAGAAAGCAAGCACAAGACACAAGGTCCAGGACTTCCCTGGCAGCACAGTGATTAAGAATCCGCCTGCCAATGCAGGGGACAGGGGTTCGAGCCGTGGGCTGGGAAGATTCCACATACGCGGGGCAACAAAGCCTGTGCGCCACAATTATTGAGCCTGTGTTCTAGAGCCCATGAGCCACAACTACTGAGCCCGCATGCCACAATTACTGAAGCCCACGCACCTAGAGCCCGTGCTCCTTAACAAGAGAAGCCACTGCAATGAGAAGCCTGTGCACCACAATGAAGAGTAACCCCCACTCGATGCAACTAGAGAAAAGCCTGAGCACAGCAGCAAAGACCCAATGCAGCCAAAAGTAAATTACTTAATTAATTTATTTATTTATTTATTTTTAAAAAGATACAAGGTCCACTGGGATATGGACAAAAAATTATGGGAATCTATAGGGAGGTGACTGATAAGATCTGGAAAAGCTGTTCAGGGAGGTGGGATTAGAGCTGAGCCACTCAGCAGTGAGATGGTAGATGGGAAAAACATTTGCATGGAAGTAAAATAGGAGAATATACCAATGTAGTAGAAATGTGGGGTGTAGAAATATTGAAATGTCCATAGCTCAGGAAGAAATGGTTTCCAACCAGCATCACTGACCATCACCCCATCCTTAGGTCTGGGGCATCTAGAAAGAACACCAAATTTACCAGCAACTATGATCCTTCTAGGCTCCGCTTACTGTACTGCTGATCTGAAAGTACCTGCTAGCTTCATCTGACCACTTAAAAAGCAATTTTCAGGCCCATGTCAGTGGCTCAATGGATATATTGCAATATAGACTGCTTCTTCCTGAAGTCAGAGCAAGTTTGGCGCCAAGTAATGAATTGCAAAGGGAAGGTACACTGATGCAGACAGAGCTGCCTAAACAAAGGTACCTGCTAGAGGCTCTCCAGGTCTTCCATGGGTGTTTCTGAAAGGCTGCAGGTTTGCCGTGGGGCTCTTGCATACAGAACTGCTCTTGATAAGAGTTTTCCCCCTATGAGGAAAACATGATAAAAAGATTACTGTAATTCCTATTTTTAAGTAAAGCAAACATATTAAAATAAGTTCTCACATAATTTATGATAAAGTAGAATTGGTGAAACAGAAATTCATGAGCTATTTGAGTAAGAAAGTTTACTGATTGTAATTTTGTCCCACCCAAAGTTTTCTCTTATTTTCACATAGTGGGCAATTTCTCTAGTGATTTCCAAAATGCTATCTCAGTTAGCTAAGTCTTGTTCAGTATAGCAACATTTTAATGTTGTATTCTTTATTTTTTTAATTTTTATTTCTTAAGGTATATTTTTAAATTTTTACATGTATTGCTAAATAAACTGTATATTTAAGAATAATTTATACTGGGGCTTCCCTGGTGGCTCAGTGCTTAAGAATCCGCCTGCCAATGCAGGGGACACGGGTTCGAGCCGTGGCCCAGGAAGATCCAACATACCACAGAGCAACTAAGCCCATGTGCCACAACTACTGAGCCTGCGCTCTAAAGCCCGTGAGCCACAACGACTGAGCCCACATGCCACAACTACTGAAGCCCATGCGCCTAGAGCCTATGCTCCGCAACAACAAGCCACCGCAATAAGAAGCCTGCACACCTCAGCGAAGAGTAGCCCCCACTCACTACAACTAGAGAAAAAGGCCGTGCGCAGCAATGAAGACCCAACGCAGCCAAAAATAAATTAATTAATTCATTTAAAAACTAATAATTTATATCACTAACTAGGGTGATGATTAGTTGGAGGAAGAACATTTACTAGTGCTGTATTCATGACTATCAGTGTTTGAACAACTAACTTTAGTGTCTTATGTTATTAGGTTAGATGGATTAATTTTACAAGAAACACAATGTATAAAACACATCATTGCACAAAAACAAAGGATCATGAGAGATTACTACAAGCAACTATATGCCAATAAAATGGACAACCTGGAAGAAATGGACAAACTCTTAAAAATGCAAAACCTTCCGAGACTGAACCAGGAAGAAATAGAAAATATGAACAGACCAATCTCAAGCACTGAAATTGAAACTGTGATTAAAAATCTTCCAACAAACAAAAGCCCAGGACCAGATGGATTCACTCATGAATTCCATCAAACATTTGGAGAAGAGCTAACACCTATCCTTCTCAAACTCTTCCAACATATAGCAGAGGGAGGAACACTCCCAAACACATTCTACGAGGCCACTATCACCCTGACACCAAAACCAAAGATGTTACAAAGAAAGAAAACTACAGACCAATATCACTGTTGAACATAGATGCAAAAATCCTCAACAAAATACTAGCAAACAGAATCCAACATCACATTAAAAGGATCATACCCCATGATCAAGGGGGTTTATCCCAGGAATGCAAGGATTCTTCAATATATGCAAATCAATCAATGTGATACACCATATTAACAAATTGAAGGAGAAAAACTATATGATCATCTCAATAGATGCAGAGAAAGCTTTCGACAAAATTCAACACCCATTTATGATAAAAACCCTCCAGAAAGTAGGCATACAGGGAACTTAACTCAATATAATAAAGGCCATATATGACAAACCCACAGCCAACATCATCCTCAATGGTGAAAAACTGAAATCATTTCTGCTAAGATCAGGAACAAGACAAGGTTGTCCACTCTCACCACTATCATTCAACATAGTTTTGAAGTTTTAGCCACAGCAATCAGAGAAGAAAAAGAAATAAAACGAATCCAAACTGGAAAACAAGAAGTAAAGCTGTCACTGTTTGCAGATAACATGATACTATACATAGAGGATCCTAAAGATGCTACCAGAAAACTACTAGAGCTAATCAATGAATTTGGTAAAGTAGCAGGATACAAAATTAATGCACAGAAATGTCTTGCATCCCTATACACTAATGATGAAAGTGATATCAAGAAAACACTCCCATTTACCATTGCAACAAAAAGAATAAAATACCTAGGAATAAACCTACCTAAGGAGACAAAAGATCTGTATGCAGAAAATTATAAGACACTGATGAAAGAAATTAAAGATCATACAAATAGATGGAGAGATATACCACGTTCTTGGACTGGAAGAATCAACATTGTGAAAATGACTCTGCTACCCAAAGCAATCTACAGTTTCAATGCAATTCCTATCAAACTACCATTGGCATTTTTCACAGAACTAGAACAAAAAATTTCACAATTTGTATGGAAACACAAAAGACCCCGAATAGCCAAAGCAATCTTGAGAAAGAAAAAAGGAGCTGGAGGAATCAGGCTGCCTGACTTCAGACTATACTACAAAGCTACAGTAAACAAGACAGTATGGTATTGGCACAAAAACAGAAATACAGATCAATGGAACAGGATAGAAAGCCCAGAGATAAACTCACGCACATATGGTCACCTTATCTTTGATAAAGGAGGCAAGAATATACAATGGGGAAAAGACAGCTCAATAAGTGGTGCTGGGAAAACTGGACAGCTACATGTAAAAGGATGAAATTAGAACACTCCCTAACACCACACACAAAAATAAACTCAAAATGGATTAAAGACCTAAATGTAAGGCCAGACACTATAAAACTCTTAGAGGAAAACATAGTCAGAACACTCTATGACATAAATCACAGCAAGATCCTTTTTGACCCAGCTCCTAAAGAAATGGAAATAAAACCAAAAATAAACAAATGGGCCCTAATGAAACTTAAAAGCTTTTGTACAGCAAAGGAAACCATAAACAAGACCAAAAGACAACCCTCAGAATGGGAGAAAATATTTCCAAATGAAGCAACTGACAAAGGATTAATCTCCAAAATTTACAAGCAGTTCATGCAGCTCAATATCAAAAAAACAAACAACCCAAAATTGGGCAGAAGACCTAAATAGACATTTCTCCAAAGAAGACATACAGATTGCCAACAAACACATGAAAGAATGCTCAACACTAATCATTAGAGAAATGCAAATCAAAACTACAATGCGATATCATCTCACACTGGTCAGAATGGCCATCATCAAAAAATCTACAAACAATAAATGCTGGGGAGGGTGTGGAGAAAAGGGAACCCTCTTGCACTGTTGGTAGGAATGGAAATTGACAGAGCCACTATGGAGAACAGTATGGAGGTTCCTTAAAAAACTAAAAATAGAAATACCATACGACCCAGCAATCCCACCACTGGGCACATACTGTGAGAAAACCATAATTCAAAAGCAGTCGTGTACCACAATGTTCACTGCAGCTCTATTTACAATAGCCAGGACATGGAAACAACCTAAGTGTCCATCGACAGATGAATGGATAAAGAAGATGTGACACATATATACAATGGAATATTACTGGCCATAAAAGGAAACGAAATTGAGTTATTTGTAGTGAGGTTGATGGACCTAGAGTCTGTCATACAGAGTGAAGTAAGTCAGAAAGAGAAAAACAAATACCGTATGCTAACACATATATGAGGAATCTAAAAAAAAAAAAAAGGTCAAGAAGAACCTAGGGGCAAGATGGGAATAAAGATGCAGACCTACTAGAGAATGGAACTGAGGATACGGGTTGGGGGAAGGGTAAGCTGGGACAAAGTGAGAGAGTGGCATGGACATATATACACTACCAAATGTAAAATAGCTAGCTAGTGGGAAGCAGTCGCATATCACAGGGAAATCAGCTCCGTGCTTTGTGACCAGCTAGAAGTGTGGGATAGGGAGGGTGGGAGGGAGGGAGACACAAGAGGGAAGAGATATGGGGATATATGTATATGTATAGAGGATTCACTTTGTTATAAAGCAGAAACTAACACACCATTGTAAAGCAATTATACTCCAATAAAAATGTTAAAAAAAAAATAGTTGGGGGACTTCCCTGGTGGCACAGTGGTTAAGAATCTGCCTGCCAATGCAGGGAACAAGGGTTCGAGCCCTGGTCCGGGAAGATCCCACATGCCACGGAGCAACTAAGCCCGTGCACCACAACTACTGAGCCTGTGCTCTAGAGCCTGTGAGCCACAACTACTAAGCCCACGTGCCGCAACTACTGAAGCCCGTGTGCCTAGAGCCCATGCTCCACAACAAGAGAAACCACCGCAATGAGAAGCCTGTGCACTGCAGTGAAGAGTAGCCCCTGCTCACAGCAACTAGAGAAAGCCCGTGCACAGCAATGAAGACCCAACGCAGCCAAAAATAAAAATAAATAAATTTATTTTAAAAAAAAACTCATCATTCTCCAAAGTGGATCTTTTTTATAATATTTATTCTTTTATTCATTCATTCATTCATTCATTTTGGCTGCGCCGGGTCTTATTTGCAGTACACGGGATCTTCACTGCAGCATACGGACTCTTAGTTGCGGCATGCGGGACCTAGTTCCCTGACCAAGAATCGAACCTGGGCCCCTGCATTGGGAGCGTGCAGCCCTATCCACGGGACCACCAGGGAAGTTCTCAAAGTGGATCTTATATGTAGGCTTTTGATAATATTTAATTTTCCCTCAGTGTTATAGTAGAAAAAATGTTCTAAATTAATTATAGAAAATTACATACCATTTAGCTACCTGAAGGGAAATGAGGACATTTCAACAATTTTTTAAAGTATTTTCCAAATGCTCAGAATCATGAGACTATATAAATAACTCATTTATGGTACATACTAATAAAAACAGTTTATTTGCATCACGTAGGATTGAGTTTGTTTGCAAATAACAGAAACCCAACAGTACTGGCTTATTTGTCTGAAGTAACAAGTGATGTGGGGGAAGCAGCCCACAGCTGGTATGGAGGCTCACAGTGTTACAAAGATCCAGGCCCCATCAGTAGTCCTGACCCACTAACATTAGCCTGAGGCTTCTGTACCAGCTACAGGGTGGCTACTGCACTCCTAGGCCATATTGCAAGATGGATGAAGGATGAAGGATGATGGATGATGGGTGGTGAAGGGCAGAGAGCCAAAGGCACAAGGCAGCCTTGTCTGATAATCAAAAAAATCTTTTTTTTTTTGCTTTAAGCTCCACTTGTTTCTATTTAAACGGCCAAAATTGGGTCATATGTCCACCCAGAGCTATCGGGGCATCTGTAGAGTTGAATACTTTTCAGTAGGAATTGACATACCAAGGTTCTACTAGTAAGGAAGCAGAGGAGAACAGAAATATTGGGTAAGCAATTGGCCGTTTCTGCCACAGTGTCATGGTTTTTATCGTTTCTGTGGTAGAAACTGAAATTGCATGGTACAAGTTACTATCGCTTTCCTCCACTTTGGGTGCACAGGAAGGATACGCCCACACTCCCTTGAAGCCAGGCAGAGCCACATACCTACTTGCAGCTCAGGAAGTCTGAGCAGAAGTAACATGTGTAGCACCCAGGCCAAAGCACTGAGCTGCAGTACTTGACTCTGAGGCCTCTTTCCCTGCCACAAGGACCTTGGAGGTAAGGGTCGAATCGAGAAGGAGTTCAGAGTGGTCATTGTGAGCAGAGCTCTCTGACAACCTGCACTAGATGTGGTACTTGAGCAATAAGTAAAGCTTTGGTCTATTTTTTTTTTTTTTTTTTGTGGTACGCGGACCTCTCACTGTTGTGGCCTCTCCCGTTGCGGAGCACAGGCTCCGGACGCGCAGGCTCAACAGCCATGGCTCACGGGCCTAGCCACTCCGCGGCATGTGGGATCTTCCCGGACCGGGGCACGAACCCACGTCCCCTGCATCGACAGGCGGACTCTCAACCACTTGCGCCACCAGGGAAGCCCAGCTTTGGTCTTTTAAGTCACTAGGATTCGGGACTGGTCTGTTACCATAAAACCTAGCCTATCCTGACTGGCACAAACTGATAGCTATTTGTCTTGTGCTCTCAATTAAATATTTTGTTTGTTTAATAAATAGGTGGGAGTACATTAAAATGTAGTGTATGTACATTTAACAAGCCAGCACCATTTCTTTAAATACAAAGGGTTAAAAATTAGATGATCTACCTTTTTTGAACATGATCTACCTTTTTAGAATGTTAGCAGTTAGGATGCGATGATAATCTGTAGATACTTGAAGAGGAACACATAGGCTTTGAAGAGTTAAACTGGCTCTTGAAGAGGATGTGGAAAGATTTGACCCCCATTAAGGAAGGTCCTTATGGATGGGGGGCAGTTGTCCAAGATAGTGAGGTGGCCCCTTCTCCATCTTAAGCTCTAACAAAATGATTTTTCACTGTATATTTTGAAATAATTTCAGGCTTACAAAAGTATTGCAACAATAATACAGAGAATTCTCCCTCAGCTTCACTCATACCACACTCTTCTGCTTTTCTTCTAAAGATCTGGAAATTTCTCTGCTTTCTTGGCACATTCATCCTCCTCTTCTTAAACTTGGAATCTTGCAGCTCCTCAAGGCTACCTGTAGGCCCCTCTTCTTCTCCATCTACACTCTTTCCTCAGATGAACTGCGTGCACCCAAGGCCTGTTACCACATGGTGTGCCAGGTGACCTGAGCCAGATTTCCACATTTTGTCTGTGTATTCTCTTTAACGTATCTAGTAATATCCAATTGTCCACATGATATTGGCTTTTAAATGTCTCAAATGTACCTCAAACTAAGGTCTCAAACAGAACTTATTATTTTCACACCCTACCCACAACTCATCTTCCTGTCTTCTGGTGTTTCACTGGATTTTACTACAATCCATCAAGCAATGCAAGCCAGAATTCTTATAGCCCTATTTGACAACTCTCAATTCATCTGTCATTTCCCACATCAAATATCCCTTTCCTTGGGAAGACTTCCCTGACCTCCCTAACGGACAAATCTAGAACTGTCCATCTCACCTTCACTGCACTTATCACAGTTATGATTTTATAATTATTTGTATGATGACTTAACTAACATCTGTTTCCTCAACTAGACCATAAGCTTGTTGAGGGAAGGACTTTGATTGATTCTGTGTAGTGTATCCCCACTTCTTAATCCATTGATTCAAACAGTCAGTGCTCAGTTGTGTTTATTGAATGAATATGTGAATGGGAACCTTTCCAACATGTGACTTTGTTCCTCAAAGTTCTGGCTTCCCTTCCTCTCTTTGGTGGATCACTTAAGGGAGCGAAGATCAGTTCACTTCCCCCTTGTTGCATCACCACTAAGTATTTTTAAGAGACTTCATAAGGGCAGACAGATGCAACTTCTCCAGTTTAAGCCAAAACTTTTTCTTGTGTTACCAGTATTCCAGAAATTAAGGTTCTCAGACTTGCAAATGACACACAGCACTCATCCTTGTTCAAGCTGACAGTGGGCACAGCAGAGCATGCACACACTTGGAGGAAAAACATCCCAGAAGGAGGGCACAGTAAATGCAAAGGCCCTGAGGCAGGAGCTCACCTGATGTACTGAGAAAGATCAAGGCCATTAGTGTCAGAAGTGGAGTGAATTGAGAGGAAAGTCTTTTACCCTGAGATGAAAAACCCATGTAGGTGTTCAAACAGAGTAGCAGCATGATCCAACTTACACTTTAAAAGAACCTCTATAGTTACTACATGGAGACCAGACTGGTCACCCATGTAGGGGTGGAAGGCAAGGGAAGAATTAGGAAAACCAAGTGCTACTATCTACTGTCCCCCACTTTCTGATCTGCAGTTGGTGGAAGCTGTTCCCTTGAATGGATCTAGAAAGAGAAGGTTTATGAGAGAATGGGGTGGAAGAAAGGGGTCAGTAAATGATGAGGCAAGCAGTTCTCTGGTCAACACAGAGTGATTCCTATGCAGGACATGACAGGGCTAATCATGGCCTGGGTTTCTGAGCCAGGGCCATTTCTAAAGAAAGGAAGGCAATGTCTTCCTTGAACTGGGCTGGCAGAATTGCTCTGTCTCAGGCTGGAAATGAACAACGTTCAGGTCACTTATGGATGGCCTCCTAGTAAGGCCTTAAGGACTAACTGCAGCTCAGACACATGACTGCTCCATGGCCTGCACAGCCGACCACACAGAGACCATGAGAGGAGAGGTGATCTCAGGCCCTGCAGCACCAGGCTCCCAAGCTGCTGCCCCTCACATCCAGTCCTGCGCTCAGACTCCTGCCCACCTCTGCCCGGGATTCTTAGATCAGCTCCTTAGGTCTTCACGTAAGGTCTTCTCCACCCCCCACCTGGATGCCAGCAGGATTCGACTAATTAGCATCTAGCAGGTGTCTAGAAAGAGCTGCAGGGCAACAGTGAGGTTATGACTGGCACATGTCCCACCCCCACTCCACTGCTGAGAAATCCTCCACTTAATTAGGCTGCCAGAAGCATTACTTTTTTATTTTTTTAATTCCCTTGTAGGTTCTGATGGCAGTCATGCTTGTGGAAAGTTCTACGCTCTCCTTCCCACTCCTGCCGCCTCAACAATGTTGCTTCAATTAAAGTTACTGCTGCCGGAAGAGGGGGTTTTGTCTCCTCCAGGCCCACAAGGGCCAGGGCAGGACACAGGCTCCTCCCCAGCCCACAGCCCCACCCACACTATGGGCAAAGACGACTTTTACTATGGGTGTTTTATGTACCAGGATTGGTGATTTTTAATACGGTCTGCTGTTTTCTCAACTTTACAATTTTCAGTTAGTTCCAAGGGCTTTTTTATCACTTCACTGGTTCCTGGACTAAAGATTTAGAAGGCAGTTTAGATACTTCAAATGGTAGATTTGGTCCAGAGATTTATGGTCTTGGGGATAATCGACTCTATAAATTGTGGAATAAAAAGCTTATGCTCATAGAACTGTACAACACAAAGAGTGAACCCTAATATAAGTTATAGACTTTAGTTAATAATAATGTCTCAGTATTGGTTCATCAATTGTAACAAATGTACCACACTAATGCGAGATGTTAATAATGGGAGAAACTGGGTGAGGAGGGAGAGGTGGGAATGCTGCATATCATCTGCTTAATTTTTTGTGAACCTTAAACTTCTCTAAAAAATAAAAAGTCTCTTAACTAAAAATAATAATGTGGGCAGAGTGAGTAGATGAGGGTATCGATGAAACAAAATTAGGCAATAGTTGGTAATTTTTGAAGTTGAATCATGGTCCACGGATGGGGATTCATTATATATGTCCACAATAAAAGTTTTTAAAATCTTATGCTATTTCAATAGCATGTCTTTTTCATTATAAAAACAATTCACACACATTGTACACATTTGAAAAAATATTGGAAAGTACCTATAATGGAGTCACTCAAAAATATCTACTATAACATTTTGGCGTGGACATATATACAAATAACAAAACTGAGATCATACTGAATAAGAAGTTTTAGATCTACCTTTTTTTTTAACTTAGTATTGCACCATAAACATCTTCCCATGTCTTAAAATATCTCCAAAAGCATGCTTTTAAATAGTTGCCGTAAGATTTCATAGGGTGGCTGTACTATATACAATCTAGAAATTAAATATCCACCTGAATGGCCCTCATCCCATATGGTTGGGATTGTCAGAGGTGTGAGATCTGCAATGCACACCTAGTCCTGCCACAGAGCGGCCTGAAGGCGAGAAAGCCATTTGGCCTTAGTCCCCAGCTGGTGGAGAATTTCTCACTCTTCAAGTTGTAAATGCACTTCAAGGCTATTTAACAGCATGGAAGAGGCACTTTTCTTCTTCATCACACAATCTCATGTGGATTTGCTATTTACAAAACAAAAGGCAGGTGGGATTTGAGTGTTTAGAGCCCTGGCATGTGTGCAACTGCTCTCTCTGGTCCAACAAGCCAGAACTCTCTGGGGGTGCCTAAGGATCAAGGCAGTTCCTGGCACACAGTGAAACACTCTGACCCTTTCCTCCTGCTCAAGAAAGCACATCATCAGAGACCAAATGAATGAGAATGGTGTTACGGCAATAAATTTCACTTAGAAAATGTAGCAAGTCCTTGAAATCAACCTCACCCCCAACTACGACTGTGCATCACCTAGAGCAGTGGCCCACAGGCTCCAGGCAGACCCTGCCAGCCCATGCGTGATAGGTCTTCTCAGATAACCACCCAGCTCATGGCATAAAGAATCACAATTAAAGTAGGATTGCAATGGGACCAAACAGCCAAGTAGATAGAATGCACACTGGCCAGAGGGAATTAGGTTTGACTGTAGACCATTCAATCAATGAGATTTCTAAATCAGATCTGGAAGAAGCAGGTTCTTACTGCACGAGCCAGTTCTCCCTGAGGCTAAGCAGACACAGGTGCCAGCCCATCTGACCTTTGCCAAAGGTATTTTCTTCCACAAAGCTGGAGAGAAAAGAGAGTTTAAAGCTTCAAATTTGAGGAAATGTGTTTTCCAAAATCCAAGTCTCTTGCCAATATATCAGGCCCTTTATCTTGAAGAGTTTATCTAAGCAGACAACTGTAATATGCACTGTGGTGTGAACACTGAGAAGCAAAATTAGTCCTTGGAAGGGACTGGCTCTGTTCCCACTGGATCTGCAGGCCATGGGAGGCCCCAGCCTTCACTTGCACTCTGTGTGTCCCTGTGACAGGAAGTCTTTCAGGTCAACTCATCTGGGAAAGAGTAACCGACTGACTGAATTTCTGAGCATCGGTGCATAACAGGGTTTCCAGTGCACCTACAGTGAGGTGCCTACCCGGTGAACTGGCCCCAAGTGAAGAGTCACGTGGATGGCCCTGAAGGCCATAAAGTTGAGCGGTGGGGGATTCATCCAGAGATCCAAGCTGTTGGCTCAGAGAGAAGACAAGAGAAAATGCTCGCACAAGAGAAATCACTCTCCTGACCCAGAGAGAGCAGACAAGAGAAGGCAATGGGAAGAGCACTCAGGCAATACAGGGAGCTACAACTGTGGACACCCCTCAGGGGCCCTCGCTTCCTCAGGTACCCCTTGAGATGAAGAGAGAGAGCATCCCATCAACAGCCATCTCTCCACACTTTTAAGAAACAGGCCTCTTCTTTAACACAGGTCTGTTTCATGCATGAAGATCTCAGATCTCTGGCACCAACCATGTGAGGTTGTTCAGCGACAACCACGTTGGGAGACTAAAGTGACTTGCCAAAGGCCACTAAGACGCAGAAGTGGAGCGCCTGAACTTCTGACCCCCAGTGGACACACTCCAGGGAGCAGCCCTGTCCACTGGACCACCCTGTCATTCAGGACCTCACGCTGTTTGTGCCTGGATGTGTGCAAATGCCCTCCTCAATGAATCTACACTGATTTGTCTTGGGCTATGTGTCCTTTAAGACAGTAAATCTTCCCTGACAGACTTCCTCCTACCTCCCAAAGGCCAACTGGTCAACTTTCCTCTATGCCACATCTGTACTTTAAATGTTCCTTTATTGCTTCTTATTACTTTTTACTATAATTTGTTTATTTACATGACAAGCTATTAGCCTGTGAATCCTTAGGACAGTGAATACTTATGAGGCAGGTAGAAGGAGCAGAATTTTTGGTCTTTGGAACCAGGCTGCCTAGGATGGAATCCCAGGTTCACCATTTATTAGCCCTTAAAAGAAAATTACTTCAACTCTCTGTGTCTTCATTTCCTCATCTGTAAAATCTGGACAATAACAAAATTGCCAATCTCATAGGGTTATTGTGAGGATGAAAGCAGTTAATACATGAAAATCACTAGAATAATTAATACACATTATGAAACAATCTAAATGTGAATGAATAGGGAAATTGATAAATTAAATGCAGTGTTTTCATACAATGGAAAAATACCCTCCAGCCATTAAGGAAATACACCTATACACAGCACCACTGTAATCAGGGTCATCAACACCATCACCATCATCATTATCATCTTTGCATCCTTAGCTCCTATCAAGCCTGTCATACAGCAGGTGCTCCATAAAGTTCTGTCAAACAAATGAACAAATAAATGTACTTATTAAACAATGACTTGGGTAAAAGTAGAAATTTTACCTGCTCTGATTTGGGGCAGTCACACTCCCTGGACTACATCTAAAACACGAGGATCACTGCTTTCCTCCACAAAAGAATACACAGGAAATTCAAGGACTTGAACTTAAGTTTCCTAAATTAATTGACCCAAATGAAAAGCACAGGCCTCCAGGCCAAAGAATCAGGCTGTTATTTGTTAATGAAATATTATGCAACTAAGAAACTTTGTTTCAATTCAGGCTAAGTCGCCTGGATAGAACTGCTTGGATCCTAGCAGAAACCCCCAGGACATGGATAGAGAGTGGAAACCCCTGTAAAGGAATCCAATATACCCCTCCTCTTTCTTTTTAGACTATTTGATTTAGAACAAACTACAAGGGTAACCACCATAGAAATCTACTAACACAGGGATTTTCACACAAGGCTCTCTGTTGTGTGTGTGTATTTCTTTAAGTGTCTGTTGAGCCATTAAAGGAAAAGGTAGCAGAATCAAGGAACTTGCAAAGGGAAATGAGATGGTTACTTTAATAACCTTTAATTTTTAAAAAAATAAAACAGGTCTTTCCTATCCAAAATAGTGAATATCAAAACATACGACAGCTTTGTAAAAGATTGGAAAAGGCCGGAATCTAAGATACTTAAAGTACCTAACATTTGTATACCATATTTCATTTACAAAACTTTTTCGTGTTATTTAAATTTTTAAAAAGTAGAGATAATCTTTTATAAATAAATTCTATAGCAGCCCTCAGACATGATTTCAAAGAGAAATCTATCAGAATTTCTGTTGCAGTCTTTTTTGTTATAGTGAAAAACTTGAAATAGCTGAAATGCAAATGAACAGGAAAATTGGTAAATGTGGTATATTGATACAACGGGAAAATATCATGCAGCAATTAAAGAAGTTATATATTCAGATTTGTATGTATGTATTAACATGGGTAGATTTCAAAAACAATTTAAGTATAAAAGAGGAAGTTGCATAATGACATAGTAATGTTTATGGAATAACACTTAGGTAATTTTTTTTTTACAGCCATGAGCTTCCAATGATATAACTAACCATAGAGGCCAAGCAGCATTTTTTTAAATCTTCCAACCTCCTTAAAACTAAACAGACCAAACATAAGAGTGAGGAAATAAATCCATGAATAACCTCTTCAATAACACTGGGTGATAGGGAATCCTCTATGAACCTGAATAAGGGATGTGGGTGAACAGGACCACAGGAGATCAGCAGCTGTAGGACTCAAGTTAGGAAAATGAGAGGAAGGCCCTGGTACCCTATAAGTGATGAAAACCAAAGACCAAAAACAAAAGCAAAAAAAAAGCAAACAAAAACACAAACAAATACATCCAAGATTTTCAAAACATATTAGGAGGATTCTGAGAAAACAGCCATGACGACAACTGCATAGGTTGTGAATCTTCCTAAGAGGCCCCTCTCATAAATAGAGCAACTAGGATAGCAAAACCAAAGCCCACAGGCAATATCTACCAAAATATTGAGATGCCAACATATCTTCATGATTCCAAATCACACGTAGGCAGGAACAAACCATTTACAACCCCATGACCTGCATTAAGATTATGAGACTTCTGATAACACTTATAATCAATGAACAAAAAATGTCCAACAGAAAGCAAGAGAGGATAATCTGAAAACAGTAGTTAAAACTGAAAAAGGAGTATTAAATTCAGAAGAATCATTTTGTTATCCAGACAAAACTATCAAGTCACTTAAAAGGAAAAAGAAATCAAAGTGAAGTAAGTTAGAGAAAGATAAATATCATATATCATTTATATGTGAAATCTAAAATTGACATTACTAACCCACCCAATGACAGCAGAATACACATTCTTTTCAAGTTCACATGAAATAATCATCATGAAAGAGCATATTCTAGACTATAAAATAAATTTAATATATTTAAATTAATTTAATGGATTAAATATTTTAATAAATTTTAAAGGATTCAAGTTACATCGAATACATTCTCTGACCATGACGGAATTAAATTAGAAGTCAAGAACAGAAAAATCTCTGGAAAATTCTCAAATATTTAGAAATTAAAGAAAATGCTTTCTAAATAAGCAATGGGATGAAAAAGAAACTAAAACAGAATTAGAAGGTATTTCAAACTGAATGAAAATGAAAACATAATATATCACAATTTCTGGGATGCCACTAAAGCAGTATATGGGGGTAATTTATAGCAATAAATGCCTATATTTGAAAAGAAGAAAAGTTTCTAACCAATTATCTGAGCCTTCATCTTTAGGAATTAGAAAAAGAAGAACAAATTAAACACAAGGTAAGCAATATCAAGGGACTAATAAAGATAACAAAAAATAATAAAATAGAAAACAGAAAAACAATGAAGAAAATGTAATGAAACAAAAGTTAGTTTTTTTGAGAAGAGCAATGAAATTTATAAACTTCTAGACAGACTACTAAAGAAAAAAGTAGAAAATAAAAAATTCTCAAATATCTGGAATGAGAGAGGTGGAATCATTACAAATTTTACAGATATTAAAGAAATAATAGGGGATATTATGAGCAATTTTATGCCAATAAATTTGGTAACTTCAATGAAATGGAAAATTTCCTTGAAACATACATACTACCACAACTAACTCAAGAAAAAGTAGATAACCTGAGAAAAACAAAACCCTATATCTATAAAGAAATTGAATTTGTAGTTAAAAACTTTCCCAGAAATAAAACTCCAAGTCCAGAAGACTGTTGAAATCTATTACTGGTAAATTCTATCAAACAATTAAGGAAGAAATAATACTAATGCTACACAAATTTTTCCAGATAATTTAATAATACAGAATTCTTCCCCATTCATTCAGTGAAGCCAGTATTCCTCTCATTCCAAAACAAGTTATGCATTACACTAAAAGTACAATTTAATATCCCTCATGAGCATAGATGCAAAACTTCTTTTTTAAAACATACCAAATAAATATAAAGAATAACATTTCATAGCCTAGTGTGGCTTATCCCAGGAATTCAAAGCTGATTTAACAAAAATCAGTCAATATAATTAGAAAAACTCTATGAACATTCAGTAGTCACAGAAAAACATTTGACAAAATTCAACAACTATTCCTGACAAAAAACTCTCAGTGAACTAGGAATAGAAGGGAACTTCCTCAATGTGATCAAGGGCATCTATTGGAAAAAAAAATCTATAGCCAACATCATACTTATTAGTGAAAGACTAAATGCTTTCCCCCAAGATTGGGAACAAGCCAAGGATTTCTTCTCTCACCACTTCTATTCAACATTGTACAGGAGATTCTAGCCAGTGCAATAAGCCAAGGAAGAGGAAAAAAAAAAAAAAGTCATCCAGATCTCAAATAAAGAATAAAATTGACCTTATTCACAGAAAACATGATCATATGATCATATACCCAGAAATTCCTATGGATCTACAAAAAAAATTCCTAGAACTAATAAGAGAGTTTATAAATACAAGATCAGTATAGAAAGTCAATTATATTTCTATATACTAGCAATGGAAAAGCAGAGCTTTATATCTAAAAACAAAACCATTTACAATAGCATACAATAGCATAAAATTATGAAATACTTAGGAATAGATGAGAAAAATGCAAGACTTATACACTGAAAACAATAGAACACTGTTGAAGAAGATTACAGAAGATGTAAATAAATGGGGAAATATAACAGGTCATGAAGATTCAATATTGTTAAGATGCCAGTTATTCCCAAATTGATCTATAGATACAGCACCTCATCCAAATCAAAATCCTAGTCAGCTTTTTTGGAGAAATTGGCAAGGTCACTGTAAAATTCATATGGAAATGCAAAGGACATATAGTATCCAAAACAACTTTGAAAACAAAGGGCCTGATTCCTAACTCATTGTAAAGTTATAATAATCAAGACAGTATGGTATTGGTATAAAGATACAAAAAGAGGTCAGTGTAACAGAATAGAGAGACCAAAAGTTGACCAATGTATATAGATAGACAACTGATTTTCAACCAAATGGCACAGACAATACAATGGATAAAAGACGGTTAATTTAGCAAATAAGACTGAAACAATTAGATAACCAGATGCAAAAAATAAGCGTGACCCATTCTTTGCACCATATGCAAAAGTTAACTCAAAATGGATCATAAAACTTCTAGAAGAAAATGTAGGAGAAAATCTTTGTGACTTTGGGTTAGACAGAGATTTCTTACCAAAGGAAAAAAACTGATTAATTTGACCCCATCAAAATTAAGAACTGTTCTTTAAAAGACACTGTTAAGAGAATGAAGAGATTAAATATTTGCAAATCCCAGTTTTTTAAATGAACGTGTATCAAGAACTCTGCAAACTCAATAATAAAGAAACAAAAACTCAGTTTTAAAAGAAAAGGAGCAAAATATTTGAACACACTCTTCATCAAAGAATAGATGAGGAGATAACAGAGTCATTGTAAAGTAGAATAAGATCACTGATTGCCTGTTAATGTTAACTGAGAGTAAAAGGATGTCACTTGAGGCTGACAAGTCAAGTAGAAGAAGCTTAAGTAAATTGAAGAGTACAGAGATTAACAATAAGATAAAACTAGTGCCTAAAATTCAAAGCTTAGGAAAATGGAAGGAGAAGTGGTTTCCATAATTTCCACATTGCTCAAAGTAGGACACCAACAGATAGTATCTAAAGAAAAAGATAAGTAGGATTTTTATATAAATCATTAATTAGCATAGAGGTAATTACTAGAACACAGACAAATCTTCCTGAATACTAAAGCCAATACCAAATAAAAGAATAAGTAAAACATAGCATGGTCAAACTGAGATTGAATATGTTGTTTGTGTCAAAAAGAAAGAGCTAAGCTCATCTGTAAAAAACAGTTTTATCAAGTTCACTTCCAAAGCAAAATCCAACTCTGTGCTCTAGACAGAGACAAGTAAGCAAAGAGATTCAGAAAAGATAAAAGTTAAAGGATGAGAAAATTCATACTAGGCATATCTTGATATCAAAGTAGGATTCTAGACAAAAAGCAATAAATAGGACAAAGAAAAACACTTTTTAATGCTAAAGGCTATAATTTCATAATGAAGATATGTTATTAATATTTATGCACCTGACAACACAGCACGTTTGCCAAGCATAGAAGATGAAAGGAGAAACATGCAGACACAGGCTGGAGACTATAGAACACAGTTAAGCTGTGCTTGGAGGGAAAAAAAAATCACAGTATTAAATATCTATATCAATAAAAAATAGGAAAGAAAGCTAATATAATACAGCAGAAGACATAAATTAATAAGGATAAAGATCAGACATTGAGTTAGAAAATTAAAAAGCAATAAAACTAATAAATATATCAAAAAGTTATTGCTTTGGGGGGAAAAATCTACGAAGTAGAGAAACACTAGCAAGAAAAAAAGACAGCACAAATATACAAACAAAATGACACAAGGGGGAAATTTTCATTGAAATGGAGAATTTTTTTTTTAATTTTCGAATTTTATTTATTTTTTTATACAGCAGGTTCCTATTAGTCATCAATTTTATATGCATCATGTATACATGTCAATCCCAATCTCCCAATTCATCACACCACCACCCAAACCACCCGCCGCTTTCCCTCCTTGGTGTCCATACATTTGTTCTTTACATCTGCGTCTCAATTTCTGCCCTGCAAACCGGTTCATCTGTACCATTTTTCTAGGTTCCACATATATGCATTAATATATGATATTTGTTTTTCTCTTTCTGACTTACTTCACTCTGTATGACAGTCTCTAGATCCATCCACGTCTCAACAAAGGACCCAATTTCGTTCCTTTTTATGGCTGAGTAATATTCCATTCTATATATGTACCACATCTTCTTTATCCATTCATCTGTCGATGGGCATTTATGTTGCTTCCATGACCTGGCTATTGTAAATAGTGCTGCAATGAACACTGGGGTGCAAGTGTCTTTTTGAATTATGGTTTTCTCTGGGTATATGCCCAGTAGTGGGATTGCTGGATCATATGGTAATTCTATTTTTAGTTCTTTAAGGACCTCCATACAGTTCTCCATAGTGGCTGTATCAATTTACATTCTCACCAACAGTGCAGGAGGGTTCCTTTTCCTCCATACCCTCTCCAGCATTTGTTGTTTGTAGATTTTCTGATGATGCCCATTCTAACTGGTGTGAGTTGATACCTCACTGCAGTTTTCATTTGCCTTTCTCTAATAATTAGTGATGTTGAGCAGCTTTTCATGTGCTTCTTGGCCATGTGTATGTCTTCTTTGGAGAAATGTCTATTTAGGTCTTCTGCCCATTTTTGGATTGGGTTGTTTGTTTTCTTAATATTGAGCTGCATGAGCTGTTTATATATTTTGGAGATTAATCCTTTATCCGCTGATTCACTTGCAAATATTTTCTCCCATTCTGAGGGTTGTCTTTTCATCTTGTTTATAGTGTCCTTTGCTGTGCAAAAGCTTTTAAGTTTCATTAGGTCCCATTTGTTTATTTTTGTTTTTATTTCCATTACTCTAGAAAGTGGGTCAGAAAATATCTTGTTGTGATTTATGTCAAAGAGTGTTCTTCCTAGGTTTTCCTCTAAGAGTTTTAAAGTGTCCGGTCTTAACTTTAGGTCTTTAATCCATTTTGAGTTTATTTTTTTCTGTATGGTGTTAGGGAGTGTTCTAATTTCCTTCTTTTACATGTAGCTTTCCAGTTTTCCCAGCATCACTTATTGAAGAGACTGTCTTTTCTCCATTGTATATCCCTGCCTCCTTTGTCATACATTAGTTGACCATAGGTGCGTGGGTTTATTTCTGGGCTTTCTATCTTGTTCCATTGGTCTATGTTTCTGTTTTTCTGCCAGTACCATACTGTCTTCATTACTGTAGCTTTATAGCATAGTCTGAAGTCAGGAAGCCTGATTCCTCCAGCTCCGTTTTTTTTCCTCAAGACTGCTTCGGTTATTCGGGGTCTTTTGTGTCTCCATACAAATTTTAAGATTTTTTGTTCTAGTTCTGTAAAAAATGCCATTGGTAATTTGATAGGGATTGCACTGAATCTGTAGAGTGCTTTGGGTAGTAGAGTCATTTTCACAATATTGATTCTTCCAATCCAAGAACATGGTATATCTCTCTATCTGTTGGTATCATCTTGTATTTCTTTCATCAGTGTCTTATAGTTATCTGCATACAGGTCTTTTGTCTCCTTAGGTAGGTTTATTCCTAGGTATTTTATTCTTTTTGTTGCAATGGTAAATGGGAGTGTTTCCTTAATTTCTCTTTCAGATTTTTCATCATTAGTGTATAGGAATGCAAGAGATTTCTGTGCACTAATTTTGTATCCTGCAACTTTACCAAATTCATTGATTAGCTCTGGTAGTTTTCTGGTGGCATCTTTAGGATTCTCTATGTAGAGTGTCATGTCATCTGCAAACAGGGACAGTTTTACTTCTTCTTTTCCAATTTATATTCCTTTTATTTCTTTTTCTTCTCTGATTGCCGTGGCTAGGACTTCCAAAACTATGTTGAATAATAGTGGTGAGAGTGGATATCCTTGTCTTATTCCTGATCTTGGAGGAAATGCTTTCAGTTTTTCACCATTGAGAATGATGTTTGCTGTGGGTTTGTTGTATATGGCCTTTATCATGTTGAGGTAGGTTCCCTCTATGCCCACTTTCTGGAGAGTTTTTATCTGAATGAGGAACTGCAGAGGTAAGCCATATTTTCAGGAAGCAGACAGCCAGTGAGGCAGGGATTAAAAAGAAGAAAAAGAAACTGTATTGTGATCAGCTCTTAGCTTCCATTCTTGTTGGGCTAAGAAGAAAGAAGTAAAGGAGTAGTGACCCAAAAATAAAAACCTTATTCTCAAAAAGGAAGTTGAGAAAGAGAGATAGCAACAGCCCAGAAGAAAAGTGGGCAAACAAATAACATGTACATTTCACTGAAACAAAAATGCAAATATTTTCAAATATGGGAGAATATTTTCAATCACACTCTTGAAAAGAATGCAAAGTAAAGCTACACAATGATATAGTTTTCACTTCTGAGACTGGCAAAATTTTTAAACTATGATAGCAAACTCTGAGCCATATGTGTGGGGAAATAAACACCCTCATATATCTTGCAGGTGCGAGTGAAGACTGGGACTAGCTGCTCTGTGGAGAGCAGTCTGGCAGCAGCTCTCAACATGTGAAATCCTTTGACCCAATAATGTCACTTTTAGGAAGTGAGATATGGTATTTTTTTAATATCAAAGGTCTGAAAACAATCTAAATGTTCACAATACGGGACTGAATAAATTATGGTGCAATCATGCAGTGGAATATTATACAACTTTTTTAAAGAGTTAAATTGATCTATACATTCTGATATGGAAAACTCTCCAAGATATATGGTCAAGTTAAAAAAAAAAAAAAAAAGGAAGGCCCACAAAAGTATTTTGCTATGCTACCACTTGCATATGAAAACATAAATACATAAATACAAAAATAAATGCTTGTACATGGGGAGAATATGTCTAGAAGCTGGCAGCAGTGACTGCATGTAGAGAGGGAGAAATAGGTGGCCAAGAAACTAAAACAGGGACTTCCGTGGTGGTCCAGTGGTTAAGACTCCATGCTTCCACTGCAGGGGTTGAGGTTTCCACCCCTGGTTGCGAGAACTAAGATCCCGCGTTCGAGTGGTGCAGCCAAAAAAGAAAAAGAAAAAAAAAAACTAAACTAAAACAAGAGGCACATAAACCATTAAAAAGTGTGTATGTGTGTGCACGTATAAATAAAAGAAACATTAAAGTTCCCAGAAAACTCTTACTGCGGTTCTTTCTGTATTGTAAGATTATGGGGGATTTTTCTTTTCTTCTTTGCAGTGTTTTGAGTTCACAAATATTCCACATTGAAAATGAAAGTCCCTTAAAAAAAAACAGGATTTTTTTTTTCCTCCTAAAATTCTCAGTTATCTCCACCAAACAGAAATACCTGGTCAGTTCACTCAGTGAAAACACACCTTTTGCTTGCGTGGCTCTCAGGGAATGCCCCGCTCTCTGTGCTCAGGTGTGCGTAGGGGGTCCTGCCCCCTCTGTGTGCTATGCAGCCCTGCAGCCCCAGGCTCCCTGGTTGGCAAGGCCCTGCAGGCCAGAATATTTGGGGACAGAGTTCCACTTACTGTTTCTCTCAGGTAAAGGCCTTCCCCAGATGGTGCTGCTATCAGAATTAAAGACTTGGAGCTATTTTGGTTGCATTCTTGGCCTTAAGAAACAGGTTTCCTGTTAATACTGTTTTGACTCAGATTGTTTGGGTCTTTCCAGCAGGAGACCAGATTTAGATCAAACACACAGGATCCTCCTGATGAAACAAGAAGGGCCTAGAACACCCAGGGAAGTCAAAGTCCCTGCTTTTTAGAGGGTGGGAAACGGGATTGGGGCACTTTCTCTACTGCCCTGGGAGGCCCCGATGAAGAAAGGCCCGCCTGCTCGGAGCCACACAAAGCCAAGGCTGCTGGGCCAGCAGCTTGGAGGTCAAAGCATCCTGGGCCCCCCGTGGAATGCAGGTCCCGCTCCGCGGCACTGGGCCAGGATAAGGAAGCCCACTCGGCTGTATTCCGAGTACCAGTCTTAGCAGGGTTCCTGCGTGGAGCCTCGTTCAGGACTGTTTAGGGCATGCCATTTGTTGGCCACTATTTGAGCTGACAGCCAGGAAGCCTGGGAATATGGCACCAAAGAAAACATGAGGGAGGGTCTGTCCTGGTCCGTCTCAGACTCAGTCAACCTGGCAGATGCTCCTACTCAGACAGGAAGGGATGCTGATGAGGGGCCTGGGCATGGTGGGGAGGGAGGGACAGTGGGGGAGGGTGGGGCAGGTGGGCCCAGCCCAGGGTGGGAGACAGGGATCCCAGGTGCACATACCTCTGTGGGGTGGCTCTCAGGACACCCCATCCTGAACTAGCCCCAGATCTGAGGCAAGCAGGAAGGTATCAAGCTGGTAACCAGAGTACCCAAAGCAATTAAGTGCTCTAAGTGGGACCTACTCTTTATTCCATATGTGGACCCTATGTTCCCTTTGCCAGGGCTGAGGGAGAGCCTACAGCATCTGAATTTTCACAAGAAAATTCATCTTCACAGAGTTGGTCCTGATTAACAATGAAACCTTTAAAATGGACTCAGAGCTTGGCTGCGACCAGCTGACATTTTGCTTCTGAAAGAGTCAGGCATATTTGTTTCCAAGGCCTTTCCCTTTGAATCTTTGTTTGAATGTGGACCTGGGAACTGGCATCTACAGCTTCTTTCCTGATGAGATCTTAAATCATCCAGGTGACTATGGGAAGGTGGCCTGTGCTGCCCAGCCCAGGCCTCTCATAAAAGGGGCAACTCTTTAGCCCAGAGTCAGGAAGTTGGTGTTCACCAGCAGTAAACAAGCAGCCTTCCAAGGACTGAGTGCAGGTCTTTCTTCTGAGACCAGGGGAGTCTGGCCAAACTGTCTTCTCCCATTGCAGATTACAAACTGTGAAGAAAAGTCTTGACGTTTGGTAAAAGTTCCCCTTCCCTTGTAAAGTTAATAAAAGAAAACCATGTGTTAAAAACAAGTTAGCCTTTTTCCTAACAATCCTGAATCATGGGACCACTGCTCCAAATGTCAGAGAAATATATGCTTCAGTGAAGCAAGGATACAAAAATAATACAGCAAGGTAAAAAGAATTCAGATTTCAGGATAATGGTCCTTCAACACATATGTACATGAAAATGCCTTTTTATCTGAAATAACTAAGGCCTGAATTCTTTGTATCAATGGTCCTCACTTGAGGCTCCATGGAGCATGTGTACTTATGGGGGCCCTTCCCCCAGTACAAGGGTGGGCCGGGTTTTCTGAAGCCCACCAGTTCACCCCATTCCCTTTACCATCATTGGCTCAGGGTTAGCCATGTGGCCTGAGCAGCCCAAGCAGGGTATGTCTCATAGCTACTGTTTATAATGCTGGAAGCTTCCACCCTTCCTCTGACATCATAGCATGAGGAGGTAGAGCCTGTAACATTTTCCACCAGAAGAAAAGCAGCTCAAGACTTAAGCCCAGAGTTGGTGGGAATGTAAAATGGCATAGAAGCTATGGAAGAGTCTGGCAATTCCTCAAAAAATTAAACATACAATTACCATATGATCCAGCAACTCCACCTCTAGATATATCAAAAGAAACAAAATCAGGGATGTGAACAGATATATCTACACCTGTGTTCATAGCAGCATTATTCACAAAATATCATTCACAGAAGCCAAAAGGTGGAAGCAACCTAAATGTCCATCAGTGGAAGAATAAATAAACAATATGTGGTAGATACATACAGCAAAATATTATTCGGCCTTCAGAATGAAGGAAATTCTAACATATGCTACAACGTGGATGAACCTTGAGGACATTATGGTAAGTGAAATAAGTCAGTCACAACAGGACTAATCTGCATGATTCCACTTATAAGGTTCCTGAAGCAGTCAAATTCAGAGAGACAGAAAGTAGAATGGTGGTTGCCAGGGGCTGGGAGGAGGGAGAAATGGGAGGTTATTGTTTAATGGGCACAGAGTTTCAGTCGTACAAGATGAGAACTGTTCTGGAGATGGGTGGAAGCAATGGCTGCAAAACAATGTGAAGGTACTTAATGCCACTGAACTGTACACTTAAAAATGGTTAAGATGTTCAATTTTATGTTATGTGTATTTTACCACAATTTTTTTAATTATTCTTAAAATTTTTATTGAACTATAGTTGTTACAATATTACATTAGTTCAGGTTTACAACACAGTGATTCAATAGTTTTATGTATTATACTCTGTTTAAAGTTATTACCAAAAAAATTGTTATATTTCCCTGTGCTGTCCATCATATCCTTGTTGCTTATTTTAAAAGTTCAAAATAAATAGTTTAAAATATGAAGAAATATTGAGTTCTAATGAAAACCTTAATAAATTACAAAGCATTGGCATCATGGCATCTCTCTCCAACAATGCAGGAAGTTAGAAATCAATTAAAAAGAAAAGGAATTGGAAAATCAGCAATAACATTGAAACTCAGCAACATACGTATGGAAAAACAAAAGAAAAAAAGTCAATGCACCAAGAAGGAAACACAATGGATATTAAATTCAATAAATATTATCATAAGCATTAACACTCAAATTACTTGAAGTAAGAAAGGAGTCATCTTACAGATGAATGGATGAAGAAGATGTGGCACATATATACAATGCAATATCACTCAGCCATGAAAAAAAATGAAACTGAGCTATTTGCAGTGAGGTGGACGGACCTAGAGTCCGTCACACAGAGTGAAGTAAGCCAGAAAGAGAAAAACAAACACTGTATGCTAACAAATATATATGGAATCTAAAAAAAAAAAAAAAACAGTTATGAATCACCTAGGGGCAGGATGGGAACAAAGACGCAGACCCACGAGAGAATGGACTTGAGGACACGGGGAGGGAGAAGGGCAGGCTGGGACAAAGCGAGAGAGTGGCATGGACGCATATACACCACCAAATGCAAAATAGATAGCTAGTGGGAAGCAGCCACACAGCACAGGGAGATCAGCTCGGTGCTTTGTGACCACCTAGAAGGGTGGGATAGAGAGGGTGGGAGGGAGACACAAGAGGAAGGAGGTATGCGGATGTAGGTATATGTATAGCTGATTCACTCTGCCACAAAGCAGAAACTAACACACCATTGCAAAGCAACCATATTCCAATAAGGATGTTAAAGAAAATTAAAAAAATAAAACCCAAACATACATGAGATTGCAAATTATATTTTACATATATAATACATATAATATACTATATGTGTCCAAAAAGCTATAAAATTCCAAGCAAACATCTATATTTTTATCTCAAGAACAACTAATATTACCCCTTCTGTCTTAGATATATTCTAATTCTTCAATTCTTATGTATTTCAAGTAAACTGAAAGTTATTAGCAAATCTCATGTTCTTTCTAAATTTTTTGAACACTCTGGAAATTTCGGTTTGCTGGATTCAGATTTATCTGTGAAACCTGGTGTTGGAAATGTACAAATGACAACCCTAAGTGTGTGTTTGCCTTATCTTAGATTCCTAAGCACACCCTGTAATACAGAGTTAATTTATCACTTCCTGATGTATATGCAGTGTGTAATAAGACTAAAGATCAAAAAAGTCATTGTTGTCTTTTTTCCTGTACAACCTAACTTCTGTTGTTCAATCTTTAGTCTACATAGTTGTTAGTATTTTCTGTTCCAAAAGTCAAAATTTTCACTACTTAAATGATTATATTATGTATGTTATTTGGGTAACTAATCATTTATAATCTCTAAAAACTGATATTTGTAAAACAATATCTTTGTTTCAATGGCATTATTTCTATAAAATTATCTTTAATTTTCAAAAATATTTTGTCTAATTCCATATTAAAAATATCCAACCAATAAAAGAAAACAAAAAAAAAAAAGAGAGAGAGAGAGGAGTCATCTTAGTTCTCTTAATTGCTGAACATCCTCCTCTTATTTTCAGGCAAGGAGGTAGAGACATGTCCCACTACCAGATCTGGATGCCTGTACTAAAATCGCCATGGTTAAAAGCAGCTACTTGAAGGGAAAAATAACAATGAAGTAATCACACCTCTTTCCCGCTTGATCTCTGGTCTGAGTATCACAGGATGGCTGTTTTTGGTTCAGCCCTGGTCACCCCACCACACTTAGGGCTGATTGCTTTGGCTCACGGGCTGCCAGTCCCTCATTGGCTGCTGCTCTGGACATGCTGGCTACAGCTGCTGTCATTGGACGATCCCATCATCCACGCAGCACTGCAATTCAGTCAAGATGTTTGGACAAAACCCGAAAAGTTATAGGCCTATCTGGATGACCTCACACATGTAGTGGATCCACCTGATCCAGGACAGATCTTTCACTCTAAGTGGCATGAAGTTTCTGACCATTATACACATCCTCCACCACTCCTGGGTCCCTCTTTTCAACTTGATCTCCAGGCTGAGGATCACAGGAAGGCTGTTATTTGTTCAGCTCTGGACTCCCCCCCACACTCTGGGCCAAGTGCTTTGGCTCGAGGGCTGCCAGTCCCTAATGGGCTGCCGCTTTGGAGACGCTGGTTACAGCTGCTGTCAGTGGATGATCCCTTCATCCATGCACAACTGCAGTTCAGTCAAGATTTCTGGATGAAAACCAAAAAGGTAAAGACTTGGGATTACTGACAAACATCCTAACAATGTGCCAATGATGATGAGACATCATCCGAGAAAGCACCTTCCAGGGTCATCACACACCAACCGTCCAAAAAGGACTTCGATACAGCATAATTTTATTTGCCTTATCAGAAGTCCTATTTTTCACAGGCTTCTACCACAATTTTTTAATTTAAAAAAAAATTTTAAGAGAATTAATCCTACACACAGGGGATGGCCAAGCTGAGAGAACAGCAGAGAAATAGAGCTGGAGTCTCCAAAGCTGACCCTGCAGGTGCTCATCTCACATATTTCCAACTGTTTAAGCCAGCTGGTTTTAGTCCTTCTGATGCTTATGCGTTAAGCCATCCTCACAGCCTTATTGTATGTGAAAGAAGACACTACCATTAGCTTCTAGAAAACAAACCCAGTGGAGCTTCCAGTCCAGCACCTTCCTCTCCATTGGGTAAGGCATAGGATTTGCCCAAACAAGAGATCATCCTGTGGATGACACATTCCAACCCCTAACCCTCAACACTTATTAACCCCTGGATGCCACTGAACTTCACCTACTGGTCTCAGGCCACACTCTAGACTTTTGGAGGTCATCACACGGAACCTCCAAAATTGTTGTTCTACTCCTATTATGACTTTGTTCAATTAACATTTGTTAAGCAGAGCTCAGGTGAGCCCAGGTTCAACAACAGACTAGAAAAGAAACTGAAATAGAGAAGTTTATCACTCACAGGTCCTGGAGGAAGAATATGGCATGCCTCGAGGGGTCACATGAGGAGGTCAAGGCAAGGTACAGGCAGAGAGAGTGACAGGACCTGGGGCACATGCCTTTATTAGGGTGCACGGATAAGTGCTTTGGAGCTCCCAGGCTAGGGGCGGAATGGTCAACTCAATCCAAAAGAGCGGGGCTTTGGAAAGCCCCACGGGGGTCTCATCTAAGAGGCCCATAAGGCATACAGGCCCTGGGAGGCAGGGGAAGGGTTGCTGGTGAATGCCATGGTCATATTAGGAATTTACATTTGCTGTGACTCTCTGGGCTGCCATCTGAGGCATGTGCTTACAAAGGTGGCTAGTGTCAGTTTAAGGTCCCTGCAGGACACATGGTTAAACAAAATGGATGCCGAGGCAGCAGTAGCACAGGATAGCTTAGCTTAAACTCTCACCAGCTCCTTTATCATAATCTGCTACCCCTGTACTCTGCTCACTTCCTCATCCCCACATGCATTCAAACTCTGGACTCGACTTTCCGGCCTAAACTTTATGGTGTCATACCTCAGCTGATAACATCCGTAAGTGCTTCGGCTGTGTTTGGCAGTCAGCTCCCTCTCTCTTCCCCTAAAGTGGATCCCCTATCACACTCCTCAACACCCCAGGCACACCCCTTCCACCTGGCATATCTCCTCTCACCTGTGTTTTCAAGTGGTCTCTCTCCCTCCGTCTCTCACACTCACTCTTATTCTCAGCTTCTTTCCCACAATCTATAAGCATACTCGAGTCTTCCCATGTTTCCCATGGTCAGATAAATTCACTTCTTGACCTGCTACTCCTTTCTAGCTGCCACCTTATCACTCTCCTTCCCGTCATGATCAAGCAGCTCGAAATATACGTCTGTGTCTCTTGTCTCCATCGCCTACATTTCCAGCCACAACCACTCCAGTGGAAACAGTCTGTTAAAAACGGCACTAAGCTCTTAAATGCCAAATCCAGAGGAACCGCTTTCTAGTCACCCTCCTGCCTGAATTTCCTGTCATATGTGTTATGGTTTCCTTGGTATCTCCTGCTCCCTTGGTTTCTGGCAGAATACTGCTTAGAGGCTGTCCTCATAACTCTCCGACGTTCTTCCCAAGGCCCTTTTGTGAGATCCTCCCTGAGAGGCTGGAGATCTCGACAGTCCTGCCCACAGCACTCTTCTGTTTCTGCAGAACATAGCCATCCCAGTGACTTCATCCAATCCCCTCTGTGCAGGAAAGGGCTGACTCGGCAGGTCTGGTATCTTCAAACTGTGCACCTTCCAAGGAAAGGTCTGGCCCTTGCCTGCCTCCTGGAAAATAACTTCTAAGCCCTTGGAATATCCTGCCTGATAAGACTGCCTATTTTTCTGGACCACGCCAGATAGTTTATGCTAACAATGTGATGTGTGATGCGGATCTTGGGCCACACAGTATCAATGTGACCTCCGAAGGGGCTGGAGACTAAGTAGCTAAGGTCAGTCATGTGGGCACCCCATGTTTATCTGACCAACCCCTTCCCCAAAATCCCTGGATATCATGGCTCTGGTGAGATTCCCTGGTTGGCAGTGCTCCATAGGGGTTGTCACACATCATTGCTGGGATAAGTAAGTACCATCTGCACAAATGCACTGAAAGGGACAACTAGAAGCTTGTGCTTGGACTCTGCCCTCACAACTTTTGCCTTTGCTGACTTTGTCTCCTCCTTTCATTGTAATAAACCATAACCATGTGTATAACAGCTTTCTGAGTTCTGTGAGTCCTTCTAGTGAACCACTGAGGTTGAGGGTGGTCTTGAGGATGCCCAATACATTAAATCATCAACAGTCATATACTGATGACTCATGAGTCCATATTTTTTTCTGTACATCCCTCCTGAGCACCAGTTCTACAGAGACATTACAACCAGGATGTCTCAATAGTGCTACAAATTCAAATTATCCAAACTGAATCTCCTTATATTCTGCTCCAAACTCAGTTCTCCTCATGTTTTGCCAAAAACCCAGTCAGTCATGTCTAAAATCTGACAGTTATCTTACACTCCTACTTCTCCCTTGTCTCCCATGCCTAATCCGTGAGAGCTGCTCACTGACACCTCTGGATACTTCCCTTCTTTCCACACCCACTGCTTCCCTTGATTCAGGCCCCCACCATCTCACCTGGGCCACACAATCAGTACTCTCTGGATAGGTCTCCCTACATCGAGGCCACACTCTTCCAATTATCCCCACTACAGACAAAATGAACCTTTTTAAAAAGAAAAACTAGATTCTAGTTCAAGAAGGTGAAACAAATATTAAGGTATGATAGGTATAAAAAGAGTATGAATCCATAATAGTGATGAGAAAGGCCATTAGTGAAAAGGACATTTCAATAATTTTTAGAGTTAAAAAGTGAATAAGAGGGCTTCCCTGGTGTTGCAGTGGTTGAGAGTCCTCCTGCCAATGCAGGGGACACAAGTTCGTGCCCCGGTCCAGGAAGATCCCACATGCCATGGAGCGGCTGGGGCCGTGAGCCATGGCCGCTGAGCCTGCACGTCCAGAGCCTGTGCTCCGCAGCAGGATAGGCCACAACAGTGAGAGGCCCACACGTATCGCAAAAAAAAATTAAAAAATTTTTTAAAAAGTAAATAAGAGGAGGTTAACAGATAAATCATAATAAAGAGAGACTCACCCCATTTCACAACCCTCAGAGAAGCTTTGGATTTGGATCTTTCAGCAAGAGTTGATAAGGGTGTTTTTTAAAAAGAAATTGAACTTGGGAACACTGCAGTAATGCTGAAGATAGAGTTTTTCTTCATTCAGGAATCTGGGGAATCTATGCCCAGCTTCCTACTCTCATGCTCTGAAGTGACTCTTGCTCACTGCCAATTCCCTGTCATAAACTGAGAGCATCCAGCCATGCTGTCCTCATCAGGAGAGAATCCCACCTATAGAGACAGCAGGATGAAACCTCTATCAACTACCTGCACCAGGGAACTGAGTCCTTTATTCCTAAATATGTACTATTTGACTTGTTACCATGGGAATATGTTAATTTATATTATTTTGGCTTAAAAGATCACTGCAAAACTGGTTTAGGTACTTTCCAGTTTAAAATCCTTCAGTGGCTCCCCATGGCCTACAAGACAAAATTCCAACTCCTTTCTTGGCATCAAGAAGCTCCTACTCCAGACCATTTTCTCATCAAGCCCTACCGGTATTTTACATTCCATACATACTGATGATCTGGCAATTTTATGCTTCTTGGCCTTTATTCATGCTATTCTCTGCTCAGAATACACTTCTCCCTATCCTTTCCCTTGGGCAAACACTAGCATGTCTCAAGATTTAGTCCAAGTGAAGTGTTTAGTGACAACCTCTTCTCTCCCAAAACCATGTAAAATCATTCCCTTCCACACGTTTCTGTCAATGTTCCTATGATACTTTACTGCACTTATAAATTTACCTGTCTGTACTTTGTGCTCCGTGAGAGCATTACCCATATCCCCCAGACCTAGAATACAGGAGGACCTCAATAAATCCCTGATAGATGAATGAGTAAGTGGCATTTGGGGCGGGGTCAGATATTGGCTCCATCAGTTGTCTTATGTAAGCAACATTTTATCTATCAATAAAAAGCAAACAATGATACTAGCTACACTGTAGGACTTCTGTGAAGATAATAACAATAGATAAAATTTACTACAGATGATGCCAAATACTATCCAAGACACTTTATACATTTCTAAAATTCATTTTCATAAGAACTCTGCAAGATGGGTTCTGTTATCTTCACTTAATAGTTGATGAAATTAATGTTCAAAAATTAAATGAAACCGTCATTTTAACATCTAGTGGAGTTTCTGTTATACTATGGGCACCCAGTAGCTGCTAGTTCTCTTTCCTATCCCACTCTTCTCAACTCTAAGACATTAGGATTAGATAAAGGGAGAGAGAAGGAAGGCATAAATTTGTTGAGGAGACTATATAACAAAGCTGAATTTGTAACAGCTTTATAACTTTCAGGAAAAGGCATCTCCCAGACCAATGTAGAAATCATGATCATAGAGCACAGTGATTTCCCCTGGGTCAGTATACCTAGGCTCAGATTAGAGGATTCATGCTCACTCCACTTCTCAGGTAAGCCCTTAATTACAACCTCTCAAAGAGGTTGGTCAGGTTCTTTTCATGCCAGTGAGATTTTTTTAAGGCAATGTTGTTAGTTAGATTGTAGTAATAATAACAGCTACAATAGTAATAGCATAAGCCAGAGCAATAGTACAGCACAAAGAGGAGTAGGAGTGATATTAATTGAGTATGTACTAACTGCCAGACCCTGTCTAAGAACCTTATATTAAGTAATACATATTAAGATAATTACTAACAGCAATAGTATTAGCAGTAGTATTAGTAGTGATCTCTAATATTAACTGAGTGCCTGCCATATGCCAGGCTCTACGCTAAGCCCTTTACAATTATTAGCACATTTTACCCCTCTGAAAAAATTACTATTATTATATACATATTGCAAGTAGACTTCCAGAGGAAGTAGTAAGATCTTGATTTGCCCTCTTGTCAGAACCAACCAAAAAAATGGACAAAATACATGAAACAATAATTTTCAAGACAGTCTATAACAGGTAGTGAAGGACAGTGATCCCTGAGAGACAGGAAAGAAATAAGGTGACTCCTATGACTGTCCTAGCTTACTGGTGCCCTCTCCAGCCACAGGGCAGGCAGATGAATATCAGGGGAATCCAGGACTCAAGCTGAGGAGACAAAGCTGAACATACCAAGGCAGCTAGATTTGCAAGACAGCATATCAGAAAGGAAAAAGCTTCACAGAGAAAAAACTACAGAAATCAGCAGAGGGTCTCCCTTGAATATCCAGCACATACGTGAGGAAACCAACCCAAGCCTGGGGAAAGGATTAGAGGAAATAGTACCTGGTACTCACACAGTGTCGGGAATAGTGCCTGTTCCCACCAGCCTGGAAAACCTCAAAATTCAAGAGCTACTGGGTAGAGTACTCAGGGGCCTTGTCTTGGTAGTGGGGAATAATTAGTCTGAAATTAAACTCTGTTCCAGCCCCACCTAACAAATCTTAAAAACAAGACCCAAAGGATCAGACTGTTTCCAAGTAGCTTAGCTTCATCTCAGAGCAAAGCTCAAGAATAAACATAGGGATAAAAAAAAGTATCCAGCACCCAACCAGGCAAAATTAATGATGACTGGCACCCAATCAAAAATTACCAGCAGGCAAAAAGAAGAACCCATAATAAAAAAGAAAAAATCAACCAATCAACACTGACCCAGAATTGACAAAGATGTTAGAATAAGCAAAAAAGGACACTAAAACAGTTGTTATAAATGTATTATGTATTTTAAAAAATTAGTTCCATGGAAGCTGTAAAAATAGAGATAAATGAACTTAGAGAGATGAAAACTACAATATGTGAGATGATAAAATAAAAAATGTACTGGATATGATTAACAGCAGATTAGGCACCACAGATGAAAAGATTAGTGAATTTGAAGATAAAGAAACCATCCAAAATAAAACACCAAGAGAAAGAAAATAACACAAAAAAAAAGGACAGAGAAAAAATATTTTAAGAAATAATGGTAGAAAATTTCCAAATTTGATTAAAACTATAAATCTACATATCCAAGAGGCCAATAAACACAAAGCTCAAGAAACATAAGGAAAACTACACCAAGGCATGATATAATTAAATTGTTCAAAACCAGTGATAAGGAGACAATCTTAAAAAAAAAAGAGTAAAAGACATATTACAAAAATAAGGATTATAGCAGATTTCTTGTCTGAGACAATGCAAGAAAGAAGATGATCAAGTAACATCTTTAAAGCACAAAAGAAAAGAGTCGTGAAAAAGGGAGATCAGCACTGAGTAGAACAGAAACTAAAAGAAGACTCAGCTAGGAAGCTGGAGATTTAATGTTAGATTTACAGTTCCTACAAAAAGTGGACTTCAGTCAATATCATACACAAATATAAATACCAGTTGGATTAAAGATATGTATCAATCTAGAATTCTATACCCAGCAAAAAATATGTTTCAAAACTAAAGGTAGGATAAAGACTTTTTTTCAGGAATAAAAAGCTAAAAGAATGTATCACCAGCAGACCTGCACTACAAGAAATGTTACGGCAAGTCCTTGAGGCAAAAAAATTGATGCCACATGAAAATCTGGCTCTACCCAAAGGAATGAAGAGGATCAGAAATTGTAACTACATGAGTAGGGACATAAGACTGTGTTCTTATTAACAAAAATAATAACAATTTAGAATGAGGTTTATAACATATGTAGAAGTAAAATGTAAGACAATAATAGCACAAAAGACCAGTAGGGGGAAAACAGAACCTATCATAAGATTCTAATACTCTATGTGAAATGTATAATAACATTTGATGATGTTAAAGATATATACAATAAACCCTAAAGCAATCATTAAAAGACTAAAGAGTTATAGCTCATCGGCCAAATTAAGAGGGAAACAGAGTCATTAAAAAATAATAGTCTATCCTAAAGAAGTCAGTAAAGAATGGGGAAATTTTAAAAGATGGGACAAGGAGAAAAAAATGGCAAGATGACAGACCCAAACTAAGCATACCAATAATCACATTAAGTGGAAATGTTCTAATTACCCTAATCAAAAGGCAGAGATTATCAACTTGGATAAAAAAGCAAGACCAAACTATGTGCTGCCTGCAAGAAATGCACTTTAAATATAAAGACACAAATAGGTTAAAAAATGGAAAAAGATATACCATGTTAACATTAATCAAAAGAAAGCTGGAGCATATATCATTTGCAAATGTCTTCTCCCACTCAGTACATTATCTTTTTGTTTTCTTGATGGTTTCCTTTGTTGTGCAGAAGATTTTTAGCTTGATATAGTCCCATTTGTTTATGTTTGCTTTTGTCTCCCTTGCCTGGGGAGTCATATCTAGAAAGATATATGACTCAACAACAGCAACAAAAACGAACCCAATTTTTAAAATGTGCAGAGGAGCTGCATAGACACTTTTCCAAAGAAGACATACAGATGGCCAACAGGCACATGAAAAGATGTTCAACACCACTAATTATTAGGGAAATGCGAGTCAAAACCAAAATGAGATAACACCCTCATGTCTGTTAGAATGGCTACTATCAAAAAGGGAAGCAATAACAAGTGTTGGTGAGGACGTGGAGAAAAGGGAACTCTTATACACTCTTGGTAGGAACGAAACTGGTGCAGCCACTATGGAAAACAGTATGGAGATTCCTCAAAAAATTAAGAATACAACTATCATATGATCCAGCTATCTTATTTCTGGGTATTTATCCAAAGAATATGAAAACACTAATTCAAAAAGATATATGCACCCATATGTTCACTGCAGCATTATTTACAATAGCCAAGATATAAAACCTAAGTGCCCATCAACAGACGAACAGATAAAGAAGATGTGATACACACACACACACACACAATGGAATACTACTCAGCCATTTAAAAAAATGAAATCTCGCCATTTGTGACAATACAGATGGAACTTGAGGGTATTATGCTAAGTGAAATAAGTCAGACAGAGGAAGACAAATACCATATGATTTCATTCAAATGTGGAATATAAAAAGCAAACAAGGAAAAAACAAAAGAAATCTGGATATATTAATATTATGCAAACTAGAATTCTACATACATCAACTATATCCAGTTACAAAATATAGAAGATAAAGGTAGGTAACTGAACACTTGCATTTGTCTACACTCTCTCTTGAAATATCTATGCAACAGCATTAAAAGTGGGGTTTCTTTTAATGTCATGAACCTATGAAGACAAAGAAAATAGGAAAGGGCTTCCCTGGTGGCGCAGCAGTTGAGAGTCCGCCTGCCGATGCAGGGAACACGGGTTCGTGCCCCAGTCCGGGAGGATCCTGCATGCCGCGGAGCGGCTGGGCCCGTGAGCCATGGCCGCTGAGCCTGCGCGTCCGGAGCCTGTGCTCCACAACGGCAGAGGCCACAGCAGTGAGAGGCCCGCTTACCGCAAAAAAAAAAAAAAAAGAAAATAGGAAAGAAGACTGGAGGCTGATGCTAAGTGGTAACTAACTTCCTAAACCTAAGAAAACTGACTTTTAAGCCAACAGTGGGATAGGAAATAGGCCACCTGATTTACACCATTGGATTCCCACAAAACTCAGGAATTAAAGGACCAAAGAAGATAGTGAAGTGGGGTGATGATGGGCTAAGAACAGGAGAACTGATTGAAAGTCTGTTTAGAAGAAAGTTAGTCCCTCTCCCACCACCAGACCTCATCTCCCACTAAAAGTGACTGTGCAGCTGCTCCTCCCCAACCCAGGAGAGGTTATGGTGTATATGCCCTAGAGAGAATAACACAAGATGTCTAGGCCAGGAGACAGTATGTGGGGCTACAGGTGAGTTTAACGTACTGAAAACAAGGAGATTAAGTGAAAGTTTGTATACTGAACACTGAGACCCTCTCCTTTACCCAGGTTTCTTCTCTTTCTTGCCTTTTTTCTGGCAGCTGGGCTTTCTGCCCCGATGCAGGAGGTCATAGAGCCTTCTTTGGCTAGTCTGACCAGCCCCAAAGAAAAGACTATCAAAATGGACCAGACAAGTCACCCTGCAATGAAGCCAGTTTGTTAATAAGCATATTTGTGCCCCATTCTTATTTATGTGCACACAGCCAAGATTGAGAATAACAGCCAATATTTATGTCATGCTTATTATGTGCCAGGAGCTATGAGGTAGTTAGTATTACAATTCCCATTTTACAGATAAGGAAAGAGACACAGAGAGATCAAGGAACATGCCCCAGTCCACACCACTGGAAAGTGGGAGGTGCAGAGCTCACACTCCTCTTCTTTGTCGTATATTACTGTTGATGTTTTAAGTGGATCTCTTCCCTACCCTGCACTATCCCTCTTTATCTATGACCGTGTTGCCAGGCCTCCAAGCATTTCCAAGTTTCTCCCACACAACTTTCTTCGGGAAGCTCCTAGGATGGGCTTTATCAAATGAAGCAGTAAGCCAAAAGAGAGGTGAGATCCAGAACACAAGAGACCCAAAGCAAGAGGAAGGTGAGAGTAATTCCCAAGATTGTGATGCCAGCCGGCTGAGAAGGCAGTCTATCTAGACCAGAGCAGCTCAGAAGGCTTCAGGAACAACAACCTTGAGAAAACTTCACATATAAATTCCCAATGTGTATGAGCATATTGAGAGAAGATACACATATCTAAGGAAGAGTGTGGGGTAGTATTAGTGATAACAGAGAAAAACTAATCAAACAAAAAAAAATAGACAGTTATTAACTACAGGGGAAAAATAGTGCAAGAAGGAAAATGAATTCATTTAATTTACAAAATGGCTCAGTTGTGAATTATGTTTACATAGTCAAAATAATGTAGACACTGGATATTGATCCAAAGATAACATAGTATAACTACATTTGGAAGAGATGTGAAGGGAAGTATGAGTTCATCCAAGAGGGGGAATAGAAAGAGAGCTAGCATCTCAGCCTCCACATCAAAAAGTCAATGGATAATACCTACAAGTGAAAAGTCGGGAACTAGTAATACAGTGTGCTTTGCAGAAATACAAAACAATCAGCTAAAAGAAATGCAAGACCTTTGAACTATCTCACTCTTTTAAAAATATATTTAAACTTGTTTTAAATAAACAAAACATAGTAGGAGAAAAAATCCATTTAAAATATCAACAATAACATATGCCCAAAAAAGGAGAAACCCTAGAAATAAGTTATGCACATCTTTGATATATAAAACTTTAATGAGTAACATGAAAGAAAACTTGATTAAATAGAAAACTATGTCTTTTTCATAGGAAAACTAAACATTTTAAGGTCTAAGTTCTCCCTAAATTGATCGACATTCATATGATCCCAATAAAAATAACAAAAATACTTGGCGGAGGGGTGCCTTAGTCTGCTTGGGCTGCCATAACAAGGACCACAGACTAGGTGGCTTAAATATCAGAAATTGATTTCTCACAGTTCTGGGGGCTGGAGGTCCAAAATCAAGGCACTGGCAGCATTGATTTCTTGTGAAACCTCTCTCCGTGGCTTGCTGATGGCTAACTTGCTGTGTACTCACTTGGCCTTCCTCCTGGGCACATGTACTCCCAGTGTTTCTCCCACTTATATCCTTATAAGGATAAGGACCCCACCCTTATGACCTCAATTAACCTTAAGTGCCTCCTTAAAGGCCCTATCTCCAAATACAATCACATTGAGAGTTAGGGCTTCAACATATGAACTTTGGGGTGACACAATTCAATCCATAACAGAAAGAATCTGACAAAGAGACACTAAATTTGTCAGGGGAAAAAAATTTGAGAATAACCAGAAAAACTACATTTTAAAAAAGAGTGATGAAGCAGAAAAAGGGGGATGTATAGAACTGACCCTATCAGGTATTAGGTTGAACCACATAAAATTGCCATTTTTATATCAAGAAATGCTTGAATATTGGTGATTTCATACATTTCAACTAGTAAAACTTATTCTAAAGCTATAGTAGTTACAAGTTTCAGAATGCAGAAATAGGTCCAAATATACATAGGAATTTAATATATGACAAAGTACCACTTAAAACAATGGAAGAAAATATGGTCTATTCAATAAATGGTATTAGGACCAGTGGCTAGTAATGTTAAAGTGGATTTTTACTTCATTCCTTAAAACAAAATAATATTTAGAAAGATCTGGAAATGGATAGTGGTGATGGTTATACAACAATGTAAATGTACTTAATGCCACTGAATTGTACACTTAAAATAGTTTAAAATGATCAATTTTATGTTATGTGTCTTTTACCACAATAAAAAATGGGTGTGGACAGAGAAGAGGGCACGTGCACAGGCAACTCTGAGTGTTAGGGAGGTAAGCCATCCACAGAGAAAAAGGTGACTGCCAACACCTGTCAGTCTCATAGTAAACCCTTAAAGCTGGGCAGATCCTCCAGGATATCAATGTTCTGGTATCATCTAAGTACTCAAAGTGTGGTCTGTGGATCACAATGCAGATTCTGATTCAGTAGGTCTACATGGGACCAGAGATTCATTTCTAAAGCTACCAGGTGATGCCTGAACTTGCAAAGTTACAGAGCTATGATTCTCAGTTTTGGCTGAACATTGCATTCCAGGGAGATGTCACTGGCTAGGGCCTCTCCAGACCACAAATTAGGATCTCTAGGGGTGGGGCCAGATGTTATTTTTGGAGTTCCCAAGCTGGTTCCAATGTGCAGCCAGAATATGGAACTGCTAACGTTGAGACACAGATAAGTTTAGAAAAGTAGAAGATCAGTGTTAGGAAACTTTCTTCCCAATCCCAATGTTTCCTTTCTCTATGAGAGGACTGGGTCTCTCTCCATCTTTACTCACACCATATGGGAGATGGAAACTTGGGAAGAAGTTTCACAAATTGTTCACCTCAGCTTTGCCATTTTCTATCTTGGGAGCAAGGCTCCCCACAGAAAGCACACATTTCACCTGTGTTCCTCTATGACACGAGCCAGTGGTTTTCCAAGTGTGATCTCCAAGCCAGCAGCATCTACATCACTTGGGAATTTGTTAGAATTTTGAGGGCCTCACCTCACACCTACTCAATCAGAAATTCTCAGGCTGAGGCCAAACAGTCCATGTTTTCACAAGCCCTCCTGGTGATTCTGAGCTCACTCAAGTTTAGGGACGCCCATTCAAGTGTGGTTCTGCCTGGGACTAGTGGAAAAGTCTGTTAAATTCTGAGCTTCATAATTAGAAGCTCCCTTGGCTAACAGAGCTAAAGCTACATCCTCCAACTAGGTTCTCATCAGTAATAAAGGTGATGTTGCGATCTTCAGAATAATAGTAATAATATTTAGGAGAAGCAAATAGTTTAAAGGAAAAAAATGAAAGCATAAATGCAGTTTTGATGATTTTAGAGTGTGAAAGCAAACCTAGAAGCTAAAAAGACTAAATTTGTCCACATACAAATTGAACTCATTCACCAGGCAATCCACCAATATTTCCCAAAAGTAAGCAAGATCAAAAGTGAAAGTCAAATTGAGAAAAAAATAATTGCTTAGAAATCAATAAGCAAAGAAAACCAGCCCAATGGAAAAGTGGGCAAATGACTCAAAGACAGTTTAGAGCTTTGCTGTTCAATGTGGTGGCTTTTGCCACATGCAACTGATCCAAATTGAGGTCTGCCCTAAGTGTAAAACACACTGGATTTCAAAGACTTAGTGGCAAAAATATAAAGTATCTCTTTAATAATTTTTATATTGATTATATGTTGAAATGATAATATTTCAGATATAGTGGGTTAAATAATAGCTATTATTAAAATGGACTTCACCCATTTCCTTTTAACATTTTCAATGTGGCTTCTAAAAAGTTTTAAATTATATACATGGCTTCATTATATTTCTTCTGACAGTTCTGGTTTGGAGAATAAGAGATACTAATTGTTAGGGGTTTCCCTAGTGGCGCAGTGGTTGAGAGTCGCCCACCGATGCAGGGGACACGGGTTCGTGCCCCGGTCCAGGAAGATCCCACATGCCGTGGAGCGGCTAGGCCCGTGAGCCATGGCCACTGAGCCTGCGCGTCCGGAGCCTGTGCTCCACAACGGGAGAGGCCACAACAGTGAGAAGCCCACGTACCGCAAAAAAAAAAAGATACTAATTGTCAGATTAACAGGAAAAAATATGATTCAGTGCTGGTTAGAGTGCAAATATGTATAACACTTTGAAGAATAATTTGTTAATATCTATTAATATTTTAAAAACACATACCATTCAACCCAGAAAAATTTCTTCTAGGATTTTTGCTACAGAACCGATAACATAAGTGCACAAAGATATGTGTAAAAGAATGTTCATTGCAACACTGTTTAAACTAGAAAAAAAAAGGAAAAACCCTAAATGTCTGTCAAAAAGTTGATTAAATATATTATAAGAAGCCCACAGAGTGGAATACTATGCAACCATTAAGTAGAACGAAGGAGATCTACATGCACTAGCACAGGTGTGTATCTATAATATATGTGAAGTGAAAAAACAATATTTCAGGCAATATGCACAATATACCTTCAATTTTGGTTTCCAGAAAGGCATATATATCATGTGTTGGGAAGTCTTTTAGTTTTTATGTTACTCCTGTATTTTATTGTTGCAATGAACACATACTACTTTTGTGATTTTAAAAAAGCAGCTGTAAATAAACATAACAGCACATAGGAACCATCACCCATTGCACCAGTTCCTACATTTTGTACATTAGAGGGGAAATGAGGACGACTGAGAACATTCACTTGTTAGATTCACCATCTTCTCAGTGGAGGCTACTATCCAAGGTCTCTCTCTGCCCACTTAGAAAGGACAGGAGACATTACCACCAACTTTGCCACTCTCCTAGCAGAGTGCTTTATCACCTTCCCTCCCTTCATTTAGGATCTCCCATCCAGTCCTTCTTGATCATGGCAGCCTGACCTCCACCTCTGTGATGCCACTGAACTGCCATCAGTAAAGTCAGAAGGTCATTTCATGACTGTGACCACAGTTCCACTCTAAGCAGTGTAATGGACATAGAAGGAATGAGAAGCTATGGAAGAGCAATGAACCCCAGGATGGGGCTCAGCCTTCCCCTTTGGGGAGACTCCACCTGTGGAACTGCGGGTCTCTAATTATGGTTCCACTGCATCTTGGCCTCTAGTATTCTCATCTCCAGAAATACTTGTTTTTGTTCTGTTCACAAGGCAAAGATCAGAAGAGAATTATCTAATTCTCTCCTGTGCTTTCAAAAGAAAGAAGAAAATTCACACCTTTTTAGGAGTTGAGGATTTAATCTAAGAATGCTGTGGGGTGAGCCCCCAGAAATAAATGCCTGATACATCAAGGTAGAGGGGCCTTGAAGGTAGAATCAGTTGTTCTCAAAATGCCAGAGTAACTGAACCTTCACCACCCCTCTCTCTATTACTGACCTGGTCAAGGAATGAACTGTCAATCTTTATTTTGTTGGATGGGGTAGGCAAGATGAAAGGTGGTATAGGGCAGGACACAGAGAGCCAGCAAAGAGGAGGAGAGAGATTTGGTAAAAGGAAAAAAATAAGGGAAGTGAGTCAGCTGGGAGAAGAATTTAGTAAAAGAGTTGAACTGTTTAACGGGAATATTTAAGAAATGTTATGGCTTAACGTTTGCTGTAACTTCTTCCTCCTCCATCTCCCCCAAGAACTTCTATTTCAAGTAAATATCTCCATTGCCTCTTCTACTTGGGCTTTAGTGATTTAAAAAACAAAAAGAAAAAACAGTTAAGACTAGCCCGAAGGGAGGCACTTGGTGCCAGGTTACACTTATATGGATTAATGTGGTTTAGAATCATTTATTATTTCATTGGTTTATTCACTCCTTTAATAAATATTTAATAAGCATCTTCCATGTGCCAAACACTGTTCTAGCTGCTTAGATTTAATCAGTGAACAGCACAAATATCCCTGAACTCATTAAATCTACATTGTTGCCAGAGAACAGGTGGGGCACACACGCAATAAATTATAAACACTGTATCATAGTATGTTAGAAAGTGATTAGTTCAATGGAAAAAATGTTTAACGTGGGAGAAGTTACAAGTTTAACTAGGGTGTTAGCGTATGCCCTGTGTAAAGTGACATTTGAGCAAAGATTTGAAGGCAGTGAGGGAGTGGAGAACATGACTATCTGGAGGAAAGACAATCAAGGCAGAGGGAAAAGCCAATGCAAAGGTCCTGAGGCAATGGGTACAGATGTCTCTCTGGGGTGTTGAAAACGTTCTGAAATTAGATAGTGGAGCTGACTGAATGATCCTGTGCATGTACTAAAAACCACTGAATTGTACACTTTAAAAGTGTGAATTTTATGATGTGTGAGTTATATCTCAATTTTTTAATATCTCACAATAGGAGTGTGCCTGGCATATTCAAAAAACAGCATGGAGGCCAGTATGGCTGGAGTGGAGTTGAGCAAAGAAATGAGGCCAGAGACAGGATAGGGACTCAGTAGAGCATCTTACTGGCCCTTATAAGGACCTTGGTTTTTACTCCCATGAAATGGGGACCCACTACAGGGTTTTGATGTGTGTAGTGACATGACATGACTATATTTCAAGGGTCACTCTGGCTGCTGCATTGACAGTAGCTACAGAGGGACAAGAGTGGAGGCAGGAAGACCCTTAAGAAGTTCCTGCAGTGATTTAGGGAAAGATGATGCAGGCTCAAGCACGAGGAAATGGTGAGAAGGGATTGAGCTCTGGGCAGAGTTTGAAAATAGAGCCCAGGGGTTTTCTGGCTGAATGGATAAAGGATATGAGAGAAAGAAGGGAGTGAAGCTTGGCTCCAAGTTTTGTAGCTTAACCATAGGAAAGATGGACAAATAAGGGAACCACGGACTGAGCCTCGGGGCTGTCTAATGCTAAGGGAGTAAAGAGAAAAGGAGAGATTTATAACAAATACTGAGAAGTAGGCAGAGAAATAGAAGGAAGAGTTATGAGAATGTGGTGTCTGGAGAGCCAGAAGATGACACCACGTCAAGAAGTTGTGTCAGATGCTGCTGGCAGGTCACGGAATAAGAGAACTGCGAATTTATTGTTATTGCTGGTGAATCTGATGAGAGAAGTTACAGTAGCATGGTGAGAGCAAAAATACGAGTAGTGGGGATCTAAGAAAGAATGGGGAAAATCTTTCTGACCTAAGAGTAGGCAAAGTTTTTTTAGATGGCAAAAAACATTAACCATAAAAGGAAAAAACTGATAAATTTGGTTCCATCAAAATTAAAACCTTCTGTTCCTCAAAAGACACCACTAAGAAAATGAAAAGTTAAGCTACAGACTGAGAGAAAATATTCTCAAATCATACATCTGACAAAGAGCTTGATCCCATAACATAGAAAGAACTCTTCCAACTCAATAATAAGAAGACAAACAATCCAATTTTTTAAATGGGCAAAATATTTGAATCAATACTTCATGAAAGAAGATATACAAATGTTTAATAAGCAAATGAAAAGGTACTCATTATTTTTAGTCCTCAGAGAAATGCAAATTAAAACTACAAGGAAACACTACTACAGAGCAGTTAAAATGGCTAAATTTTTTAATTTTTAAATTGAAAAGATACCAAATGGATACTAAGTTTTGGCAAGAATCTGCAACAACTGGAACCCTCATACACTACTGGTAAGAATGTGAAATAGCACAACCACTTTGGAAAACAATTTGACCATTTCTTAAAAAGTTAAACACACAACTACCACACGACCCAGAAATTCCACTCCTACATATTTACTCAAGAAAAATGAAAACATACATCCATACAAAGATTTGTCCATGAAAGTTTACAGCAACTTTATTCATATTTGCTAGAAATCAGAAATAACTCAAATATCCATTAATTAGAGAATGGACCAACAAACTGAGGAACATCCATATAATGGAATGCTACTCAGCAATATTTCTAAAAGAACTATTGATACAACAACAACAATATTTTGGATGAATCTCCAAAATATTATCCTGAGAGGAAACTAGACAGAAAAGAGTACACAGCATGATTCCATTTATATAAAGTTCTAAAACAGGCAAAAATAATTTATCATGCTACAAGTCAGATCTATGGCTCCTTGGAGTGGAAAAGACTGACTACAAAAGGGAAAGAGGGAACTTCCTTGGGTGATGGAAACATCCGTGACTTAAGCAGTGGTTACATGAGTTTATCCATTTGTAAAAGCTCATAGAACTAACTGTACACTTGGTATGAGAATCTTAATGCATGAAAATATACCCCAATAAAGTTTATTTTTTAAAAAGAAAGAGTCGAAGGACGAAATGAGCAAATTTTTTTAGTTTCCTACATAGGAGAACAAAGGAATTAGGCAGTAACAACATGAAATGCGGGTTCAAAAGACGAGTTTTTCAAAGGAAGTAGTAGCATATTCGTATGATAAGAGAATTATCGAGTAAAGATAAGAAATTGGTGACGTAGGAAAGCTTCTTTCAAGCTTCCAAGATCCAAGTTAGAAGTGAATTAGCACCATCTCCTGGGGTCCTTCCCAGGGGTGAAAACCTCTGTCATGGATGAGCACTATCATATCAAAGTACTCTCGCTTTTCCAACTTTGTATTCCATCGTGATCCAGCCCCATATATATTCTACTGTTGCCTGCTGGTACAAGCTGCCTACGTCCTGTGGAACTTGCAGTTTGCAGTCTCCTTCCTTCCATGCAGTGTTAGCCTGTCCCTAGCCAGGTCATATTGTGACTTAATTCTAGTTACTGGTCCGGTGACTAGGAAGGGAAGTGGAAGTAGATATGCCCACTGAGGGGATGCACATTTCTTGAAAGCATGAATCTCTATATTATATTCAAGCAGGTGGAACACTAGCTATTAATGGAGAAGAGTAGCTATTTCTATAGGCTTGGAGGCAAGACATTCAAGATTTTTTAATGTATCAATACAGGTGACCTTATTCCAGACTCAGCGATTCATTCCTTCCCAATCACAGATCTACACTTTCATTTCTTTTTAACATCTTTATTGGAGTATAATTGCTTTACAATGGTGTCTTAGTTTCTGCTTTATAACAAAGTGAAACAGTTATACATATACATATATCTCCGTATCTCCTCCCTCTTGCGTCTCCCTCCCACCCTCCCTATCCCACCCCTCTAGGTGGTCACAAAGCACTGAGCTGATCTCCCTGTGCTATGTGGCTGCTTCCCACTAGCTATCTATTTTACGTTTGGCAGTGTACATAGTTTCATGCCACTCTCTCACTTCGTCCCAACTTACTCTTCCCCCTCCCCATGTCCTCAAGTCCATTCCCTGCTTCTGCATCTTTATTCCTGTCCTGCGTCTACATTCTTCAGAACCATTTTTTTTCTTTAGAGTCCATATATATGTGTTAACATACGGTATCTGTTTTTCTCTTTCTGACTTACTTCACTCTGTATGACAGACTCAAGGTCCATCCACCTCACTACAAATAACTCAATTTCGTTTCTTTTTATGGCTGAGTAATATTCCATTGTATATATGGGCCACATCTTCTTTATCCATTCATCTGTCGATGGACACTTAGGTTGCTTCCATGTCCTGGCTATTGTAAATAGAGCTGCAATGAACATTGTGGAACATGACTCTTTCTGAATTATGGTTTTCTCAGGGTATATGCCTGGTAGTGGGATTGCTGCATTGTATGGTAGTTCTATTTTTAGTTTTCTAAGAAACCTCCATACTGTTCTCCATAGTGGGTGTATCAATTTACATTCCCACGAACAGTGCAGGAGGGTTCCCCTTTCTCCCCCTCCTCCAGCATTTATTGTTTGTAGATTTTCTGATGATGGCCGTTCTGACTGGTGTGAGATGATATCTCATTGTAGTTTTGATTTGCATTTCTCTAATGATTAGTGATGTTGAGCATCCTTACATGTGTTTGTTGGCAATCTGTATATCTTCTTTGGAGAAATCTCCATTTAGGTCTTCTGCCCATTTTTGGATTGGGTTGTTTTTTTGATATTGAGCTGCATGAGCTGCTTATAAATTCTGGAGATTAATCCTTTGTCACTTGCTTCAATAGCAGATATTTTCTCCCATTCTGAGGGTTGTCTTTTCATCTTGTTTATGGTTTCCTTTGCTGTGCAAAAGCTTTGAAGTTTCATTAGGTCCCATTTGTTTATCTTTGTTTTTATTTCCATTTCTCTAGGAGCTGGGTAAAAAAGGATCTTGCTGCGATTTATGTCATAGAGTGTTCTGCCTGTTTTCCTCTAAGAGTTTTATAGTGTCTGGCCTTACATTTAGGTCTTTAATCCATTTTGAGTTTATTTTTGTGTATGGTGTTAGGGAGTGTTCTAATTTAATTCTTTTACATGTAGATGTCCAGTTTTCCCAGCACCGCTTATTGAAGACGCTGTCTTTTCTCCATTTTACACTCTTGCCTCCTTTATCAAAAATAAGGTGACCATATGTACGTGGGTTTATCTCTGGCCTTTCTATCCTGCTCCAAAGATCCATATTTCTGTTTTTGTGCCAGTACCATACTGTCTTGATTACTGTAGCTTTGTAGTATAGTTTGAAGTCCAGGAGCCTGATTCCTCCAGCTCCATTTTTCTTTCTCAAGATTGCTTTGGCTATTCGGGGTCTTTTGTGTTTCCATACAAATGGTGAAATTTTTTGTTCTACTTCTGTGAAAAATGCCATCGGTAGTTTGATAGGAATTGCACTCTAACTGTAGATTGCTTTGGGTCGTATAGTCATTTTCATAATGTTGAGTCTTCCAATCCAAGAACATGGTATATCTCTCCATCTGTTTGTATCATCTTTAATTTCTTTCATCAGTGTCTTACAGTTTTCTACACACAGGTCTTTTGTCGCCTTAAGTAGGTTTATTCCCAGGTATTTTATTCTTTTTGTTTCAATGGTAAATGGGAGTGTTTCCTTAATTTCTCTTTCAGATTTTTCATCATTAGTGTATAGGAATGAAAGATATTTCTATGCATTAATTTTGTATCCTACAACTTTACCGAAATTCATTGATTAGCTCTCGTAGTTTTCTGGTGGCATCTTTAGGATTCTCTATGTATAGTATCATGTCATCTGCAAACAGTGACAGCTTTACTTCCTCTTTTCTGATTTGGATTCCTTTTATTTCTTTCTCTTCTCTGATTGCTGTGGCTAAAACTTCCAAAACTATGTTGAATGATAGTGGTGAGAGTGGACAACCTTGTCATGTTCCTGATCTTAGCAGAAATGGTTTCAGTTTTTCACCATTGAGGACGATGTTGGCTCTGGGTTTGTCATATATGGCCTTCATTATGTTGAGGTAAGTTCCCTCTATGCCTACTTTCTGGAGAGTTTTTATCATAAATGGGTGTTGAACTTTGTCAAAAGCTTTTTCTGCATCTATTGAGATGATCCAAGTTTTGTAGCTTAACCTGCCCTCTCATGATCCTTTGTATTTCTGCAGTGTCAGTTGTTACTTCTCCTTTTTCATTTCTAATTCTATTGATTTGAGTCTTCTCCCTTTTTTTCTTGATGAGTCTGGCTAATGGTTTACCAATTTTGTTTATCTTCTCAAAGGACCAGCTTTTAGTTTTATTGATCTTTGCTATTGTTTCCTTCATTTCTTTTTCATTTATTTCTGATCTGATCTTTATGATTTCTTTCCTTCTGCTAACTTTGGGTGTTTTTTGTTCTTCTTTCTCTAATTGCTTTAGGTGTAATGTCAGGTTGTTTATTTCAGATATTTCTTGTTTCTTGAGGTAATATTGTATTGCTATAAACTTCCCTCTTAGAACTGTTTTGCTGCATCCCATAGGTTTTGGGTTGTCGTGCTTTCATTGTCATTTGTTTCTAGGTAATTTTTTATTTCCTCTGATTTCTTCAGTGATCTCTTGGTTATTTAGTAGTGCATTGTTTAGCCTCCAGGTGTTTGTATTTTTTACAGAATTTTTCCTGTAATTGATATCTAGTCTCATAGCATTGTGGTCAGAAAAGATACTTGATATGATTTCAGTTTTCTTAAGTTTACCAAGGCTGGATTTGTGACCCAAGATATGATCTATCCTGGAGAATGTTCCATGAGCACTTGAGAAGGAGGTGTATTCTGTTGTTTTTGGATGGATAGTTCTATAAATATCAATTACATCTATCTTGTTTAATGTATCATTTAAAGCTTGTGTTTCCTTATTTATTATCATGTTGGATGATCTGTCCGTTGGTGAAGGTGGGGTGTTAAAATCCCCTACTATGATTGTGTTACTGTTGATTTCCCCTTTTATGGCTGTTAGCATTTGCCTTATGTATTGAGGTGCTCCTAGGTTGGGTGCATAAATATTTACAATTGTTATATCTTCTTCCTGGATTGATCTCTTGATCACTATGTAGTGTCCTTCTTTCTCTCTTGAAACAGTCTTTATTTTAAAGTCTATTTTGTCTGATATGAGAATTGCTACTCCATCTTTCTTTTGATTTCCATTTGCATGTAATATCTTTTTCCATCCCCTCACTTTCAGTCCGTATGTTTCCCTAGGTCTGTAGTGGGTCTCATGTAGACCGCATATATACAGGTCTTGTTTTTGTATCCATTCAGCCAGTCTGTGTCTTTTGATTGGCGCATTTAATCCATTTATAAAGGTAGTTATCAATATGTATGTTCCTATTACCATTTTCTTAATTGTTTTGGGTTTTTTATTGTAGATCTTTTCCTTCTCTTGTGTTTCCTGCCCAGAGAAGTTCCTTTAGCATTTGTTGTAAAGCTGGTTTGGTGGTACTGAATTCTCTTAGCTTTTGCTTGACTGTAAAGTTTTTAACTTCTCCGTCAAATCTGAATGAGATCCTTGCCGGGTAGAGTAATCTTGGTTGTAGATTTTTCCCTTTCATCACTTTAAATATGTCCTGCCACTCCCTTCTGGCTTGCAGAGTTTCTGCTGAAAGATCAGCTGTTAACCTTATGGCGATTCCCTTGTATGTTATTCGTTGCTTTTCCCTTGCTTCTTTTAATATTTTTTCTTTGTATTTAATTTTTGATAGTTTGATTAATACTTGTCTTGGCATGTTTCTCCTTGGATTTATCCTGTATGGGACTCTCTGTGCTTCCTGGACTTGACTATTTCCTTTACCATATTAGGGAAGTTTTCAACTATAATCTCTTCAAATATTTTCTCAGTCTCTTTCTTTTTCTCTTCTTCTTCTGGGGCCCCTATAATTTGAATGTTGGTGCGTTTAATGTTGTCCCAGAAGTCTCTGAGACTGCCCTCAATTCTTTTCATTCTTTTTTCTTTATTCTGCTCTGTGGTAGCTATTTCCACTATTTTATCTTCCAGGTCACTTATCCGTTCTTCTGCCTTAGTTATTCTGCTATTGATTCCTTCTGGAGAACTTTTAATTTCATTTATTGTGTTGTTCATCGTTGTTTGTTTGCTCTTTAGTTCTTCTAGGTCCTCGTTAAACGTTTCTTGTATTTTCTCCATTCTATTTCCAAGATTTTAGATCATCTTTACTATCATTACTCTGAATTCTTTTTCAGGTAGACTGACTATTTCCTCTTCATTTGTTTGGTCTGGTGGGTTTTCACCTTGTTCCTTCATCTGCTGTGTTTCTCTGTCTTCTCATTTTGCTTCACTTACTGTGTTTGGGGTCTCCTTTTCTCAGGCTGCAAGTTCGTAGTTCCTGTTGTTCTGGGTGTCTGTCCCCTGTGGCTAAGGTTGGTTCCGTGGGTTGTGTGGACTTCCAGGTGGAGGGGACTAGTGCCTGTGTTCTGGTGGATGAGGCTGGATCTTGTCTTTCTGGTGGGCAGGACCGCGTCCGGTGGTGTGTTCTGGGGTGTCGGTCACCTTATTATGATTTTAGGCAGCCTCTCTGCTAATGGGTGGGGTTGTGTTCCTGTCTTGATAGTTGTTTGGCATAGGGTGTCCAACACTGTAGCTTGCTGGTCATTGAGTGGAGCTGGGTCTTAGCATTTAGATGGAGATCTCTGGGAGAGCTTTCACCATTTGCTATCACGTGGAGCCGGGAGGTATCTGGTGGTCCAACGTCCTGAACTCGGCTCTCCCACCTCAGAGGCACAGGCCTGACACCCAGCCGGAGCACCAGGACCCTGTCAGCCACACAGCTGCTAGTGTTGGAAGGTCTCCTGCATAGGTGGGGGTGGCTGTGGCTCACCATGAGGACAAGGACACTGGCAGTAGAAGTTCTGGGAAGTACTCCTTGGCGTGAGCCCGCCCAGAGTCTGCCATTAGCCCCACCAAATTCCTCCGCCATCTTGAAGGTCTCTCGCAAGGCTCTACTCTTGATGTAGCAGACCTATCAAAGTTGTAAACTGGGCTGACTTCCGGGTAAGATGGCGGAAGAGTAAGACGCGGAGATCACCTCCCTCCTCACGGATACACCAGAAATACAGCTACACGTGGAACAACTCCTACAGAACACCTACTGAACGCTGGCAGAAGACCCCAGACCTCCCAAAAGGCAAGAAACTCCCCACATACCTGGGTAGGGCAAAGCGGAGAGATTCCCGCACAGAGGATCGGTGCCGAGCGGCACTCACCAGCCCGAGAGGCTTGTCTGCTCGCCCGCCGGGGCGGGCGGCGCTGGAAGCTGAGGCTCGGGCTTCGGTCAGAGCGCAGGGAGAGGACTGGGGCTGGCGGCGAGAACTCAGCCTGAAGGGGGCTAATGTGCCACAGCTAGCCGGGAGGGAGTCCGGGAAAACTCTGGAGCTGCCGAAGAGGCAAGAGACTTGTTCTTCCCTCTTGGTTTCCTGCTGCGTGAGGAGAGGGGATTAAGAGCGCTGCTTAAAGGGGCTCCACAGACGGGCGCGAGTCGCGACTGAAAGCGCGGAGCCCAGTGACGGGCGTGGGACGCTGGGGCTGCTGCTGCCGCCGCCAAGAAGCCCGTGTGCGAGCGCAGGTCACTGTCCACACCGCCCTTCCGGGAGCCTGAGCAGCCCGCCACTGCCGGGGTCCCGGGATCCAGGGGCGGCTTCCCTGGGAGAACGCACGGCGCGCCTCGGGCTGGTGCAACGTCACGCCGACCTCTGCCGCTGCAGGCTCGCCCCGCACTCCGTGCCCCTCCCTCCCGCCCGGCCTGAGTGAACCAGAGTCCCGGAAGAGGCTGCTCCTTTAACCCTTTCCTGTCTGAGCGAAGAACAGACGCCCTCCGGCGACCTACACGCAGAGGCGGGGCCAAATCCAAAGCTGAGACCCGGGAGCTGTGAGAACAAAGAAGAGAAAGGGAAACCTCTCCCAGCAGCCTCAGAAGCAGCGGATTAAAGCTCCACAATCAACTTGATGTACCCTGCATCTGTGGAATACATGAATAGACAACAAATCATCCCAAATTGAGGAGCCAGGAGTCAGTACTGTGCCTCTGAGGTGGGAGAGCCAACTTCAGGACACTGGTCCACAAGAGACCTCCCAGCTCCACATAATATCAAACGGCGAAAATCTTCCAGAGATCTCCATCTCAACACCAGCACCCAGCTTCACTCAACGACCAGCAAGCTACAGTGCTGGACACCCTATGCCAAACAACTAGCAAGACAGGAACACAACGCCACCCATTAGCAGAGAGGTGGCCTAAAATCATAAAAAGTCCGCAGACACCCCAAAACACACCACCAGACGTGGACCTGCCCACCAGAAAGACAAGATCCAGCCTCATCCACCAGAACACAGGCACTAGTCCCCTCCACCAGGAAGCCTACACAACCCACTAAACCAACCTTAGCCACTGGGGACAGACACCAAAAACAACGGGAACTACGAACCTGCAGCCGGCAAAAAGGAGACCCCAAACACAGTAACATAAGCAAAATGAGAAGACAGAAAAACACACAGCAGGAGAAGGAGCAAGATAAAAACCCACCAGACCTAACAAATGAAGAGGTAATAGGCAGTCTATCTGAAAAAGAATTCAGAATAATGATAGTAAAGATGATCCAAAATCTTGGAAATAGAATAGACAAAATGCAAGAAACAGTTAACAAGGACCTAGTAGAACTAAAGATGAATCAAGCATCGATTAAAAACACAATAAATGAAATGAAAAATACTCTAGATGGGATCAATAGCAGAATAACTGAGGCAGAAGAACGGATAAGTGAGGTGGAAGATAAAATAGTGGAAATAACTAATGCAGAGCAAAATAAAGAGAAAAGAATGAAAAGAACAGAGGACAATATCAGAGACCTCTGGGACAACATTAAACGCACCAACATTCGAATTATAGGGGTTCCAGAAGAAGAAGAGAAAAAGAAAGGGACTGAGAAAATATTTGAAGAGATTATAGTTGAAAACTTCCCTAATATGGGAAAGGAAATAGTTAATCAAGTCCAAGAAGCACAGAGAGTCCCATACAGAATAAATCCAAGGAGAAATACGCCAAGACACATATTAATCAAACTGTCAAAAATTAAACACAAAGAAATCATATTAAAAGCAGCAAGGCAAAAACAACAAATAACACACAAGGGAATCCCCATCAGGATAACAGCTGATCTCTCAGCAGAAACTCTACAAGCCAGAAGGGAGTGGCAGGACATAATTAAAGTGATGAAGGAGAGAAACCTGCAACCAAGATTACTCTACCCAGCAAGGATCTCATTCAGATTTGATGGAGAAATTAAAACGTTTACAGACAAGCAAAAGCTGAGAGAGTTCAGCACCACCAAACCAGCTTTACAACAAATGCTAAAGGAACTTCTCTAGGCAAGAAACACAACAGAAGGAAAAGACCTACAATAACGAACCCAAAACAATTAAGAAAATGGGAATAGGAACATACATATCGATAATTACCTTAAATGTAAATGGACTAAACGCTCCCACCAAAAGACACAGATTGGCTGAATGGATACAAAAACAAGACCCATATATATGCTGTCTACAAGAGACCCACTTCAGACCTAGAGACACATACAGACTGAAAGTAAGGGGATGGAAAAAGATATTCCATGCAAATGGAAACCAAAAGAAAGCTGGAGTAGCAATTCTCATATCAGACAAAATAGACTTTAAAATAAAGACTACTAGAAGAGACAAAGAAGGACACTACATAATGATCAAGGGATCGATCCAAGAAGAAGATATAACAATTGTAAATATTTATGCACCCAACATAGGAGCACCTCAATACATAAGGCAAACACTAACAGCCATAAAAGGAGAAATCGACAGTAACACAATCATAGTAGGGGACTTTAACACCCCACTTTCACCAATGGACAGATCATCCAAAATGAAAATAAATAAGGAAACACAAGCTTTAAATGATACATTAAACAAGATGGACTTAATTGATATTTATAGGACATTCCATCCAAAAACAACAGAATACACATTTTTCTCAAGTGCTCATGGAACATTCTCCAGGATAGATCATATCTTGGGTCACAAATCAAGCCTTGGTAAATTTAAGAAAATTGAAATTGTATCAAGTATCTTTTCCGACCACAATGCTATGAGACTAGATATCAATTACAGGAAAAGAGCTATAAAAAATACAAACACATGGAGGCTAAACAATACATTACTTAATAACGAAGTGATCACTGAAGAAATCAAAGAGGAAATAAAAAAATACCTAGAAACAAATGACAATGGAGACACGACGACCCAAAACCTATGGGATGCAGCAAAAGCAGTTCTAAGAGGGAAGTTTATAGCAATACAATCCCACCTTAAGAAACAGGAAATATCTCGACTAAACAACCTAACCTTGCACCTAAAGCAATTAGAGAAAGAAGAACAAAAACATCCCAAAGTTAGCAGAAGGAAAGAAATCATAAAAATCAGATCAGAAATAAATGAAAAAGAAATGAAGGAAACAATAGCAAAGATCAATAAAACTAAAAGCTGGTTCTTTGAGAAGATAAACAAAATTGATAAACCATTAGCCAGACTCATCAAGAAAAAAAGGGAGAAGACTCAAATCAATAGAATTAGAAATGAAAAAGGAGAAGTAACAACTGACACTGCAGAAATACAAAAGATCGTGAGAGATTACTATAAGCAACTCTATGCCAATAAAATGGACAACCTGGAAGAAATGGACAAATTCTTAGAAATGCACAACCTGCCAAGACTGAATCAGGAAGAAATAGAACATATGAACAGACCAATCACAAGCACTGAAATTGAAACTGTGATAAAAAATCTTCCAACAAACAAAAGCCCAGGACCAGATGGCTTCACAGGCGAATTCTATCAAGCATTTAGAGAAGAGCTAACGCCTATCCTTCTCAAACTCTTCCAAAATATAGCAGAGGGAGGAACACTCCCAAACTCATTCTACGAGGCCACCATCACCTTGATACCAAAACCAGACAAGGATGTCACAAAGAAAGAAAACTACAGGCCAATATCACTGATGAACATAGATGCAAAAATCCTCAACAAAATACTAGCAAACAGAATCCAACAGCACATTAAAAGGATCATACACCATGATCAAGTGGGGTTTATCCCAGGAATGCAAGGATTCTTCAATATACGCAAATCAATCAACGTGATACACCATATTAACAAATTGAAGGAGAAAAACCATATGATCATCTCAATAGATGCAGAGAAAGCTTTCGACAAAATTCAACACCCATTCATGATAAAAACCCTGCAGAAAGTAGGCATAGAGGGAACTTTCCTCAACATAATAAAGGCCATATATGACAAACCCACAGCCAGCATCGTCCTCAATGGTGAAAAACTGAAACCATTTCCACTAAGATCAGGAACAAGACAAGGTTGCCCACTCTCACCACTCTTATTCAACATAGTTTTGGAAGTTTTAGCCACAGCAATCAGAGAAGAAAAGCAAATAAAAGGAATCCAAATTGGAAAAGAAGAAGTAAAGCTGTCACTGTTTGCAGATGACATGATACTATACATAGAGAATCCTAAAGATGCTACCAGAAAACTACTAGAGCTAATCAATGAATTTGGTAAAGTTGCAGGATACAAAATTAATGCACAGAAATCTCTGGCATTCCTATATACTAATGATGAAAAATCTGAAAGTGAAATCAAGGAAACACTCCCATTTACCATTGCAACAAAAAGAATAAAATATCTAGGAATAAACCTACCTAAGGAGACAAAAGACCTGTATGCAGAAAATTATAAGACACTGATGAAAGAAATTAAAGATGATACAAATAGATGGAGAGATGTACCATGTTCTTGGATTGGAAGAATCAACATTGTGAAAATGACTCTACTACCCAAAGCAATCTACAGATTCAATGCAATCCCTATCAAAATACCACTGGCATTTTTCACAGAACTAGAACAAAAAATTTCACAATTTGTATGGAAACACAAAAGACCACGAATAGCCAAAGCAATCTTGAGAACGAAAAATGGAGCTGGAGGAATCAGGCTCCCTGACTTCAGACTATACTACAAAGCTGCAGTAATCAAGACAGTATGGTACTGGCACAGAAACAGAAAGATAGATCAATGGAACAGGATAGAAAGCCCAGAGATAAACCCACGGACATATGGTCACCTTATCTTTGATAAAGGAGGCAGGAATGTACAGTGGAGAAAGGACAGTCTCTTCAATAAGTGGTGTTGGGAAAACTGGACAGGGACATGTAAAAGTATGAGATTCGATCACTCCCTAACACCATACACAAAAATAAGCTCAAAATGGATTAAAGACCTAAATGTAAGGCCAGACACTATCAAACTCTTAGAGGACAACATAGGCAGAACACTCTATGACATAAATCACAGCAAGATCCTTTTTGACCCACCTCCTAGAGAAATGGAAATAAAGACAAAAATAAACACATGGGACCTAATGAAACTTAAAAGCTTTTGCACAGCAAAGGAAACCATAAACAAGACCAAAAGACAACCCTCAGAATGGGAGAAAATATTTGCAAATGAAGCAACTGACAAAGGATTAATCTCCAAAATTTATAAGCAGCTCATGCAGCTCAATAACAAAAAAACAAACAACCCAATCCAAAAATGGGCAGAAGACCTAAATAGACATTTCTCCACAGAAGATATACAGACTGCCAACAAACACATGAAAGGATGCTCAACATCTTTACTAATTAGAGAAATGCAAATCAAAACTACAATGAGATATCATCTCACACCAGTCAGAATGGCCATCATCAAAAAATCTAGAAACAATAAATGCTGGAGAGGGTGTGGAAAAAAGGGAACACTCTTGCACTGCTGGTGGGAATGTGAATTGGTACAGCCACTATGGAGAACGGTATGGAGGTTCCTTAAAAAACTACAAATAGAACTACCATATGACCCTGCAATCCCACTACTGGGCATATACCCTGAGAAAACCATAATTCAAAAAGAGACATGTACCAAAATGTTCATAGCAGCCCTATTTACAATAGCCCGGAGATGGAAACAACCTAAGTGTCCATCATCGGATGAATGGGTAAAGAAGATGTGGCACATACATACAATGGAATATTACTCAGCCATAAAAAGAAATGAAATTGAACTATTTGTAATGAGGTGGATGGACCTAGAGTCTGTCATACAGAGTGAAGTAAGTCAGAAAGAGAAAGACAAATACTGTATGCTGACACATATATATGGAATTTAAGAAAAAAAAAGGTCATGAAGAACATAGGGGTAAGACAGGAATAAAGACACAGACCTACTAGAGAATGGACTTGAGGATATGGGGAGGGGGAAGGGTAAGCTGTGACAAAGTGAAAGAGCGGCATGGACATATATACACTACCAAACGTAAGGTAGATAGCTAGTGGGAAGCAGCCGCATAGCACAGGGAGATCAGCTCGGTGCTTTGTGACCGCCTGGAGGGGTGGGATAGGGAGGGTGGGAGGGAGACGCAAAAGGGAGGGGATATGGGAACATATGTATACATATAACTGATTAAATTTGTGATAAAGCAAAAAATAAAAATAAAAAAAAAAAAAAAAAAAAAAAAGTTGTAAACTGAACTTTCTCTGGAGCTCTGTTTCATCTTGGTTTTTCTGCATTTTGGCTTAAAGAGAGGAGAGACTCTCTATATGCTTTCAAAAAGACCCTCTGACTTTCACCCTTGACATCGGTGATTAATTAGTCTCAGGCTTTCACTGTTTTTCTCCAAGGTGTCAACTGCCCCCACAGCAGCCATCTGATTATAATCCTGATAATGACTACCCAACACCCCCAAAATCTTAACCACCTGAGATATTGCACCTGCCCATGTGCTTGCTCCCACTGGCGCCCCATGTCTGTTCACCACTGTTTAAAATGTCAGCAGTTGTACCGCATCTTCACTATCAGTTCTCCATCTACCCCTAGTGATGTGGTCTTCATTGCCAGAAGGCCAATGGGTGATCCATCTTCAAAATCTAATTTTAAATGGTATTTCCTAGGGCCATTTCTGATACCAAATGTCAAGTGTCACCAGGAAAAAATAACCTCTAAAGCTCTAAGACTTTCATGAAAAATGTTTATTAGGATTACTCTTGGAAATCACATCTGTAAGGGTGAGGGAAGCATGACTGGGCAGAAGTTGAACTGCAATGTGAATGGCAAGTTGATCTCAGCTGATCCTATGGGAATCTTTGGAGTTGTAATGGTCCTTTGTTATTCTTCCCTCTTGACACCAGAGGTATGGACCTTGATACCTCTCCTCATTAACCAGTCATTGGATGCAGGCTGCCCACAGGAGGTAGGTAACCTTGGGAAAGGCAAAAGGCAATTCCTAGAGAGGGATTTGGCTAAGAACTTTCAGTTGCCAAAAATGTAGTGCCTCGGTCCTGAAGGGGCATCTGGGTGGTAAACAACAGCATCCACTACCCTCATGATAACATTGTGAGTAAAGGAAACCAGTCATTTTGCTACCATTTTACGAGTGGAAGTGGATAAATACTTAACAGTATTTTCTTTTCCCAGCCCAGGGCTTTTTCCACTTAGGGGAAGGGAGAGGCCAAAGAGTTTATACTGCTCTAGACTTAATAAAAACAAATGAAGACCAGATGGCAGGAGGCTCCAATCTTAATCCAATAGAAGTATCTTTCAGTCTGTCTCCCTGTCTCCATTTTGGCCTAAACAGGCCACAAAAGAGCCCACAGTCTTGCTGAAAGGGAACTGAGTAGTTATGTACTATTTAATACAATCCAACATATAACAGCTAATATTTATAAATCATTTGTATGTGTCAGACCCTGCTCTAAGTGCTGTGTCTGTAAATATATATGTACATGTGTATATACAGACATATTATATGTACATACATGTGAACCTATATATGATACAGACACATGCATATATATATATATATATATATTCATTTAACTCTCAGAAGAACCCTCTGAGAAAGGCACTATGATTATCCTATTACAGATGAGGAAACAATACAGAGAAGTGAAGTTGATTTGCCCAAATTTCTTTTTTTTTAATATTTATTTTATTTATTTATTTTGGCTGCATGGGGTCTTCGCTGCAGCATGAGAACAAGGATCTTTTAGTTGCGGCATGCAGGCTTCTTAGTTGCAGCATGCAAACTCTTAGTTGCGGCATGCATGTGGGATCTAGTTCCCTGACCAGGGATGGAACCCAGGTGCCCTGCAGTGGGAGCACGGAGTCTTACCCACTAGACTACCAGGGAAGTCCCATGCCCAAATTTCTGATAAGTCAAAAGAACACTGCCTTTAGCTTCCAGTTCATTTATCCTTCCCGTACATCTTTTTTGAGCTCTTGATCTTTGCCAGCTCTAGAGATAGAGACTAGTCTTTGAGTATCCCATAAATGTGATCACTTTTCCATGTATATAAATAACATAAAGGTTCTATTATGGAAGGTTCTACTTATGAGCCCCATTAACTGTATGGGAGATCCGGGCATAAACAGCGTTTCATAGATGAAGAGCTCTCATGGATCTCAGACACCATAGCACCAGCATCATGACCACCACGATGTAAACGCCGAGGAATACAGAGTGTGGGCAGGGACAGGGGCATGCTCTCCCATAGGATGCCTGGGTGGAACTCTGTGCATAGGACAGAGAGTTAATTAGGTGGAATGTGCTCAGGAGGGAAAAGGATCAGCATAAACAGTAAGGCAGCTGGTTGTTCACTTTCTGTATGCCCTGTCCTTACCTTTGGATGGCTGCATTCACAGCTCCAGTCTCCTCTATGACCTACATACTGATGACTCCCAAATACTCCCAAACCATTCTCCCAAATGCCAGACCCAAACATTGAACTGCCAGGTAAACTTCTTCGCCTAAATGTACCAAAGAAACATGACTATCTCCAAAAATTATCTCACTATGTTTTTCTTCCCTTAAACTTGCTTCTATGTGCCCTCAGTTCTGGTTATTGGCATGTTTTGAACCTTTCACCGGTACCAAAGAAAGAAGTACCCAGACTTTCTTAGCAGCTTGCTCAGATGTGGGACAGGAGGGTGAGAAGGAGAGGTGAGGTTTAAAAGCTGTCAGCAGCCAAACATCCAAAACAGAAGACAGACTCTCTTACATAATTATTTCCTCTACATACATGCAAAGTTTGTCTCTCACCTACTTTTTGTAAACAGACATTTTCTAGAGTACCATTTTAATTCCCTTGTTGTTTCCTTAATATATTTTTGAGTTATTTCATTAGTGGCTGCCATGGGGGTTACAATTAACATCCTTACTCGTAACAATCTAGTTCAGATTAATACCAACTTAGTGTCTATAGTATATAAAACCTTTGCTTCTATCAGAAAGAGAAATTAAGAAAACAATCCCATTATCAATAGCATCAAAAAGAATAAAACACATAGGAGTAAATTTAACCAAGGAGGTGACAGACCTATACACTGAAGTCTATAAAGACATTGATGAAATAAATTGAGCAGACACAAACAAATGAAAAGATGTTCAAGGCACATGGATTGGAATAATTAATACTGTTAAAATGTCCATCATGCCCAAAGCAATATAAAGATTCAATGTAATCCCTATCAAAATTCCAATGGCATTTTTTAAAGAAATAGAACAAACAATCCCAAAATTCATACAGTCCACAAAAGACCCTGAATAGCCAAAACAGTCTCAAAAGAGAACAAAGCTGGAGGCATCATGCTCCCTGATTTCAAACTATATTGTAAAGCTTTAGTAATTAAAACAAGTATGATATTGTACAAAAACAGACATATAGATCAATGGAACAGAATAGAGAGCCCAGAAATAAACCCATGCATATAAGATCAATTAATTTACTAAAAAGGAGCCAAGAATAAACAATGTGGAAAGGATAGTCTCTTCAGTAAATGGTGTTGGGAAAACTGGACAGCCACATGCAAAAGAATAAAATGGACACCTATCTTACACCATTCACAAAAATCAATGCAAATGGATTAAAGACTTGAACCTAAGACCTAAAACATTAAACCTCCTAGACAGTAAGGGGCTAAAGCTCCTTGGCATCAGTCATGGCAATGATTTTTTAGATCTGACATCACAAGCAAAAGCAAGAAAACAAAATAAACCAGTGGGACTGCATCAAATTAAAAAGCTTCTGCACAGCAAAAGGAAACCATCAATAAAATTAAAACAAATTACCAAATGGGAAAAGTATTTGAAAATCATGTATCTGATAAGAAGTTAATATCCAAAAAAAAATTAAAGAACTCATTTAACTCAATAGCCAAAAACAATCTGGTTTTAAAATGGGCCAAGGAACTAAACAGACATTTTTCCAAAGAAGACATACAAATGTTCAACATCACGAATTATCAGATAAATGCAAATCAAAACCACAGTGAGGTATCACATCACACGCATTAGAATGGCTATCATCAAAAAGATGAGTGATAACAAATGTCAGCAAGGATATGGAGAAAAGAGAACCCTTATGCACTGTTGGTGGAAAATAAATTGGTCCAGCCACCATGGAAAACAGTATGGAGGTTCCTCAAAAAATTAAAAATAGAACTACCATATGATCCAGCAATCCCTCTTCTGAGTATAAATCCAAAAGAAATTAAAATAGAATCTCAAAGAGATATAAGCACTCCCTTGTTCATTGCAGCATTATTCACAGAAGTCAAGATATGGAAACAACTTAAGTGTCCATCAACAGATGAATGGATAACAAAGATGTGGTAAATATATACAATGGAATATTACTCAGCCATGAGAAAGAAGGACATCCACTGTTTGCAACAACACAATGGACCTTGAGGGCATTATGCTAAGGGAAATAAGTCAAAGAAAGACAAATAATTCCTGATATCACTTATATGTAAAATCTAAAAAAGACAAACTCATAGAAACAGAGACTAGAATGGTAATTACCATGGCTGAGGGGTGGGGGAAAAGTGGAGATTAAAACAAAACAAAACACTTTGCTTCTACACAGCTCCATGTCTCCACTCCCTTCTTTGTGCTAGTATTGTCATGCAAATTATTACATCTTTAATTCTGTGTGTCCAGTGACACAGTGATATAATAATTGCTTTATGCTATTGTCTTTTAAATCAGAAAGGAAATGTGGATCTGAACTACTGGCTTGTGTTCTGCCTGTTCAGCCTGAAAGAATCCCTGTGGTATTTCTAGTAGTGCAGGTCTACTAGTGACAGAATCCCTTACTTTTTGTTTACCTGGAAGGTCTTGATTTCACCTTCATTTTTGAAGGACAGTTTCACCGTGTATAAAATTCTTAATTAACAAACATTTTCTTTCAGCATTTTGAATATCACCACCCACTGCCTTCTGTCCCCCACTTTTTTTCTTTTTCAGCTTTATTGTGGTATAATTGACAAATATGTTCCCAATTTCTGATGAAAAAATTATCTATCTTACCAAAAATCCCTTGTATGTGATGAGTCACTTCTCTTGTTGCTTTCAAGATCCTCTCTTTGTCTTCAGCTTTTGACAGTTTGATTATTATTTGTCTAAGTATGGATCTCTTTGAGTTTGTCATACTTGGAGTTCATTGCATTTCTTGGAAATACAGATGAATATTTGTCATCAAATTTGGAAAGTTTTCAGCAATTATTTCTTCAAATATTCTTACTGTCCTTTCCTCTCTATCTTCTCCTTCTGAGATTTGCATTATGCATATTTGTATGCTTCACAGCATCCCACAGGTCTCTTAGGCTCTGTTCATTTTTCTTCATTCTTTTTTCTTTCCATTCCCTACTCTCGGTTGACATATCTTTTTTTTTTTTAATTTTTAAAATTTATTTATTTATTTTTGGCTGCATTGGGTTTTCGTTGCTGCACGCAGGCTTTCTCTAGTTGTGGCGAGCAGGGGCTACTCTTCGTTGCGATGTGTGGGCTTCTCATTGTGGTGGCTTGTCTTGTTGCAGAGCAAGGGCTCTAGGTGCGTGGGCTAGTAGTTCAGTAGTTGTGGCTCACGGGCTCTAGAGCACAGGCTCAGCAGTTGTGGTGCACAGGCTTAGCTGCTCCACGGCATGTGGGATCTTGCTAGACCAGGGCCTGAACCCCTGTCCCCTGCATTGGCAGGCAGATTCTTAACCACTGCACCACCAGAGAAGTCCCATCAGTTGACATAGCTTTAAGTTCACTGATTCTTTCTTCAGCCAACTCAAATCTGCTGTTGAGCCTCTCTAGTAATTTTTTTCATTTCAGTTACTGTAATTTTCAACCCTAAAATTTCTTTTGGTTCTTTTCTATAATTCTATTTTTAGTGATATTCTTTATTTGGTAGTATTACTTTCATACGTCCTTTTAGGTTTTTAGATGTGGTTTCCTTTAGTTCCTCAAACATATTTAAAATAGTTGATTTAAATGCTATTTAGTAAGTACAGTGTGTGAACTTCCTCAAGGACAGTGTCTGTTCACGTCTTTTCCCCTATATGTGGACCATATTTTTTTGCTGCTTTGCATGTTGAAATCTGGACATTTTAAATAATATAATGTGGCTACTCTGGAAATCAGATTCTCTCCACTCCCTAGAACTTGTTTTTGTTGCTGTTTGTTGTTGTTGCAGCTTCTGCTGTTTGTTTAGTGACTTTCCTGAACTAATAATGTAAAGTCTGTAGTCATTATCATATGTGAAGTCTCTGTTCAGTTAGCTTAATGGTTGGCTAATGGTTGTACATAGATTTCTTTAAATGGCTGGAACCGGTAATTCTCCCACTCTCTGTCAAAGGTCTCTGTGTGCATTTGGGGGCATGACTTCAACACTCAGTCAGGAGTTTGACAACTCTACCTTAGCCTTAAGCCAGAATGAGAGCTTAGAGTTTTCCCAGGTCTTTCCTGAACATATGAACAGCCTTGTGTATGCATGGCTTTTCATAAGCCTATGCATGCATGTGACCTTCTGGATTCCCAGGAATATAGGAGAGCTTTTCAAAACCTTCAATGGAAATATCATTCTCCAACTTTTCCTCTTGGGTTTTTTGGTCAGCTTGTTGTTTGCCCGACTAATATCATCATCTCAGGCAGCTGTGATACTAAACCATCACCACTGATTGTTTTTTACAAATGCCTCTTCTTTGCACTGGGGAAGCTCTAAGGTCAAATAAAGACAACTCTTGGGAATGGGGAACCATTAGAAGGTGAAATAATGACAGTTCTCTGGGAATGGATCTTTGGAGGAATTCCAACCCCATTCTGCCCCTCCAATGGCTGTTAGTCTGCTGGCTTTCACCTTTGTTTTGGGTTGTTGGTTTCCAAGGCTACTGCAGAGCTGGGAGGGGAGATGGAAATATGGCAAGTTAAAATGCCACAAAGTTTACTGTTAGCAAGATTCCAGTGTTTCTCCTTTAAACTATTTTTAAATGTTTTAGATTTCAAACCAAGCACATCTGCAAGCCAGATATGGCCATGGGGCTATTGATTTGCTACCTCTGTCTTATGCCATCTAAATGCAGAAACCTTTTTGAGCAAGAAAGAGTAAAATCCAGGTCAATATTTATGTCTCAATTAATGACTCATGTAAAAGTTGACCAAGCCCAGCAACAAGCTGCAGGTGGGATGACACCCAACAGAGATTTTGAAGGGATTACATGACCATATTTGTCTGTAGGGAGGCCCTTTTGGCAGCAAAGTCAATTCTGCTCAGCCAGGGAGAGACCCTGGGGGGTTCAGGCTCCTGTCCAGGTAAAAGGTGGCAAGGATATGATCCAGGGAATTAGCTAAGAAGATGAACAGCACAGACTCAAGGCATCCTCCAAAGCTGTGGCTTTCACTCATTTGTTTTTTGTTTATTTGCTTGTTTTTGCATATCCCCCAGGAATTTTGAAAATGATACACATTTCAAAGATGACACTTGAATTATTTTATCTTAAATTTTTATAATGGCAAAGGATATAATTTGCATATTAAAAATACTGACAAATTAAAACAAAAATTTTACAATACTCCTTTTAAATGTAACTGATAGAATTTAAGTACCTTGAAATTTGATGCAATTAAAACCTAAATAGACATTCTCCAAAGAAGATATACAGATCGCCAACAAACACATGAAAGAATGCTCAACATCATTAATCACTAGAGAAATGCAAATCAAAACTTCAATGAGGTATCATCTCACACCGTTCAGAATGGCCATCATCAAAAAATCTACAAACAATAAATGCTGGAGAGGGTGTGGAGAAAAGGGAACCCTTCTGCACTGTTGATGGGAATGTAAATTGATACAGCCACTATGGAAAACAGTATGGAGGTTCCTTAAAAAACTAAAAATAGAACTACCATATGACCCAGCAATCCCACTACTGGTCATATACCCTGAGAAAACCATAATTCAAAAAGAGTCATGTACCACAATGTTCATTACAGTTCTATTTACAACAGCCAGGACATGGAAGCAACCTAAGTGTCCATCGACAGATGAATGGATAAAGAAGATGTGGCACATATATACAATGGAATATTACTCAGCCACAAAAAGAAATGAAATTGAGTTATATGTAGTGAGGTGGATGGACCTCGAGTCTGTCATACAGAGTGAAGTAAGTCAGAAAGAGAAAAACAAATACTGTATGCTAACACATATATATGGAATCTAAGAAAAAATTTTAAAAAGGTCATGAAGAACCTAGGGGCAAGACAGGAATAAAGACGCAGACCTACTAGAGAATGGACTTGAGAACACAGGGAGGGGGAAGGGTAAGCTGGGACAAAGTGAGAGAGCGGCATGGACGTATATACACTACCAAATGTAAAATAGATAGCTAGTGGGAAGCAGCTGCATAGCACAGGGAGATCAGCTCGGTTCCTTGTTACCACCTAGAGGGGTGGGATAGGGAGGGTGGGAGGGAGGGAGACGCAAGAGGGAAGAGATATGGGGATATACGTATATGTATAACTGATTCACTTTGTTATAAAGCAGAAACTAACACACCATTGTAAAGCAATCATACTCCAATAAAGATGTTAAAAAAAAAAATAAAAGGGGTTTCGCTGGTGGCGCAGTGGTTGAGAGTCCGCCTGCCGATGCAGGGGACACGGGTTCGTGCCCCGGACCAAAAAAAAAAAAAAAAAAAGAACCTAGCATTTTAATAGCTAGAAATTTACATGTTCCTTTTTCTCCTAGAATTGTGTTTCTATTTCCCATTTCCACCATTGAATTTTCTCCTAATATGTTTTCATGGCTGAAAGGCTATTATTGATTACTTTATCATACTCCCATTTATTTGCATATAAATGAAATATAGATTTTTAAAATATTTCCTTTGATTATAAGGCTCTAATAGGTGCTAAGAATGTTTATTTTAGGTGAATTATTATAATTATTAATAGCATGTAATTGATAAAAATAACATAAGAATATTATAAATTTGGATAATTAAATCACATGAAAAGCAAAATTTTATGGTAAATTTGTTGCTTAATGAGATGGATGGGATGTTTGTATAAATTAGTTCATGCATACAAAGATAAACATTACTTATTTTTCAGCTTTTATAAATCCAAGTCTTGAAAAACAGTTCTCTTAAATAAGCAGAATAGAATGGAGTTGTGCTATAGAGATGTCTCTCAGTTCTTTGAACTCCTTCCTAGTTATATGCCAAAAAGCTGGGTGTAAGGGAATTCTCTGCATTTTCCCAGTTTTTCTGTAAGTCTAAAATTATTTCTAAATTTAAAAAAATTTTTAATCCCTACGCAAACCTAGCCTCAGAGAACTCAGTCACCAGACCAAATGTCTGAAGTGAAGATCCATACTGCCCTTGTGCAGGGTGCTAAATGGCCTCAGTATAACCCTAGTCACTTGTAAAGGTATGTGTGGCTTTGTATCAGCAGATATCCCTTTGAATCTCTCCACTCCTCTGCCCTCCTCTCAACACTTTAGACAAGACCCATGACCACATTTCCTCCCCTCTTCAATGGTACCTCCAGACATCCCCCACCCTCTGCATGGGCATAAATAAAAATGGTCTCTCTTGTGACCTAGGCTCTGGGGAGGAGAGAGGGGACAATATTGGCAGAGTGACTGAAATGGTTAATTTTATGTGTCGACTAGACTGGGCTACGGGATGCCCAGATAGCTTATAAAATATTATTCCCAGGGCTTCCCTGGGGGCACAGTGGTTGAGAGTCCGCCTGCCGATGCAGGGGACACGGGTTCGTGCCCTGGTCCGGGAAGATCCCACATGCCGCGGAGCAGCTGGGCCTGTGAGCCATGGCCGCTGAACCTGCGAGTCCGGAGCCTGTGCTCTGCAACGGGAGAGGCCACAACAGTGAGACGCCCGCGTACCACCAAAAAAAAAAAAAAAAATTAAAAAAAAATATTATTCCTGGGCCTGAGATACTGTTTCAAGAAGAGATTAGCATTTGAACTGGTGAACTGATAAAGCAGATCACACTCTCCAGTGTAGGTGGTCAATGTCCAACCTGTTGAGAGTCCAAATAGAACAAAAACATGTAGAGGAAGGTAGACTCTGCTCTCTCTGCTGGAGCTAAGATGACCATCTTCTCCCCTCAGATTCCAGTGCTCCTTGTTCTCAAGCTTTCAGACTCAGAAAGCTCCCCAATCCTCCCCAGTTCTCAGGCTTCAGCCTTGGGCTGAATTACCAGCCCCACCACCAGCTTTCCTAGATCTCCAGCTTGCAGACGGCAGATCGTGGCCCTTCTTGGCCTCCATAACCACATAAGCCAATTCCTACAATAAATCTCCTTATATATGTATCCTGTTGGTTCTGTTTCCCTGGAGAACCTTGATCATGCAGTCACACAGTGATCTTTCTTAAGGCAACCCTGATCGAGACTTCTCTTGGCTACAATGCCTCTAATGCTTCCTACCCTTAGTGTAATACTCAAAAGCTTGATCTGACATTCACATCTCTGTACAAGCTGTCCCCATTGTAGGCACCTTGGAGCTGATAACTTCCCATGACAAGTAACAGTCATACTGTCACGTTTCAACCCCATGGCTGAGAATCATCACGCTCAAGTCTCAGGTCCTCTCCCCGACTGTTTTTTGCCTCCTCAGTCAGCTATCACCTCTATCGTCCACTCCATCTTCCCTCATGGAGCTCTGCCTCTATGGGCAGAGTTGAACTCATGCCAGTAAAACTGCTGGGATTCAAGCCCATAGGCAGCACGCACCTATTTTCCTCGTTCTTTTCTTCTCTCTCTTAGCTACAACTCAGAGCAACCAAAGAAAGGTTCTTCCTAATCACTTCCAGGCTTTCCTCCTGGTGGGTAAATGGCAACTTTGAATTCTATTATCCTTGTAAACCCACGGAGCGGCAAACAATATCAACAGAGATGCTACACGTCCCGTCGGCAATGGCTGATCATAATTTTATACATAAAATTTTAATTGAAAACGAATGAACCAGGAACCATTTCAGACATTCCCAACTTCCCTTAAGATTCTGTTTTCTTTCTTTTTTTTTCAAGAGGGTATTAAATCGTTTATTGATTACACATGATAATGGATGATACACAAGCTTCATTTCCATCTATAACTTTATCTGGTACCATAATTCAATTTAGATATATTGCATAGGATGTGCCAACAGTCATATTAATAACCAAAAAACTCCATGACTTTGCTTGGGTAACCCTTTTCACGGTGAACTCCAGGTCACAACACAGTAACTGTCAGTTCAGCTACACCAAGGTTTCTGAAGACAATAGCTTCTCCACCAAAGCAGGTTGTATATAAATTTTGAATGGAACCTGGCATCACCCTGAAGGAATTCTAACTTCACACTGTTGGGGTAGTTTACCAAAATGGCTTCAGAGTAGACTAACGTTACACAGCACATTTTTTAAAAAGACACATTTATTCAGTGTCATGATCAGACTACTACATTTAGCAATCAATAGCATGGGTGCAAAAAAAAACTACATTAAAACCCTTTGTTGGATATGTATATGTATAGCTGATTCACTTTGTTATAAAGCAGAAACTAACACACCATTGTACAGCAATTATACTCCAATAAAGATGTTTATTTAAAAAAAAACAAAAAAAAACCCTCTTTTTTGAAATGCTTTACACTTTCCACAGAACAGAAACTAAAATAACCTGTTATACAATTAGTCACAAATACAGTCCTCAAGGGGTTTTTTGCCCATACACATGAGTATTGTCTAAAACATGTCTTCTTTGTAGCAGCTAGGCACTGCCACCACTGTGCTTGGCTGAGTTCACAACTCTGTTGTAGCCTATAGCTTCCCTGTCACTTCTCTGGCTCTCCTCTCCTGCTAAGCTTTGTTTCCTGGCAGTAATTACAACCTCCTGCCACTGCCATAGCTACTGCTGCTGCTGGAACCACCATAGCTACCTTGGTTTCGTGGTTTGGAAAGTATTGGCCTCCACTACCACAGGGGCCAGAACTTCTGCCTCCAAAGTTTCCTCCTTTCATGGGTCCAAAATTTGAAGACTGATTGTTGTAATTGCCAAAATCATTGTAGCTTCCACCACCTCCAAAATTGCTTCCATCATTACCGAATCCATTACAGCCATCCCCACTGCCACCACAGCCACCACCACCGCGGCTGCCACCAAAGCCAGCTCGACCACTGAAGTTTCCTCCACGACCACCACCAAAGTTTCCAGAACCACTTCAACCTCTTTGGCTGGATGAAGCACTAGCCATATCTTGCTGAGATAGGGCTTTCCTTACTTCACAGTCGTGGCCATTCACAGTGTGGTAATTCTGAATGACAGTCTTGTCTACAGAGTCATGGTCATCAAAGGTTACTAAAGCAAAGCCTCTCTTTTTACCACTGCCTTGGTCAGTTATGATTTCAATCACTTCAATTTTCCCATATGTTCAAAATAATCTCTTAGGTGATGTTCTTCAGTGTCTCCTTTAATGCCACCAACAAAAATCTTTTTCACAGTTAAAATCTTTTTCACCAGGTCTTTGAGAATCTTCTCTTGAGACGGCCCTCTTTGGTTCCCCAACTCTTCCACCCACCTCGTGTGGCCTTGCCTTCATGGCCGCATCCACCTCCTCCACAGTGGCATACATGACAACCCCGAAGCCTCTGGAGAGCTTGGTGTTTGGATCCCTCATTACCACACAGTCTGTGAGCGTTCCCCACTGCTCACAATGGCTCCTCAGACTACCATCGGTTGTTTCAAAGCTCAAACCTCTGATGAAGAGCTTCCGCAGCTGTTCGGGCTCTTTGGGAGACTCTGACTTAGACATGACGGCTGTGGAGGGGGAGATGTCAACGATGCTTACATGGCAGCATCCATAGGCAGAAAGCAAGATTCTGTTTTCTTTCTAAAACCCATCCCATCAATCAGACCCTCAATTCAGTTACACGCTTTCTTCCCAGAACTCATTAAATCATTCTTCCACTTTTGTTTCTTTTCTCATTTCCCCCTATCAGCCTCCCTCTCCGATTTTGAGATTTTTGTTTTCTTTTCACCTCCCACTGAAATAACTTCTTGGTTATGTGCAGCACTGTTCTTTCCAGAATTACTAAATCATGCTTCACTTTCATTTCTTTCCCCCATTTCCCCATCCTGCTCCTACCCTGATGGCATCAGTTTATTGACCTTGGGTCTGCTTGTGCTTTAAATCTTTAGTAGAGGAGAGGAGACTTGCCCATTTCCCCCCACGTGTTTAGTTAGCAGACTGGATTTGGTGACAGCTCAGACACTGCTGTGTGGCCTTTCGCGATGCTGTTTATATGTCTGTTTGTTCTTGGGTTGCTCAATAAGGGCCCCTTGCCAACATACTTTAGAAGGGGGCTGCTTGGGTATCTGACCTTTGTGTCACCCTGCCATTAGCCCACTCTTCACTCACTGGAAGGCAACTCACAGGTTTTATCCCAATCCCACACCCTCCATCCCTTCCATGCCACTCTCCATCCTACCACCGTATGTCTCAGTCCTGTAAGCCCTGTTCAAGATCCAGCTTCATCTGGCCTGACCCTGTTTGACAACAACCATTTCCCCAAATGAACCCGTCAGGCCTTCTGTGTACACCAGGCATTCTCAAGCTTCCATGGCAACTTGAACATGTGGATTTTTAGCTTTGAAAATGGTCTTAAGCACCATCTGCCATATTTTCTGTGTCTCTCAGGGTGAGTAGATGAGGGTATCAGTGAAACAAAGTTAGCCAATAGGGCTTCCCTGGTGGCACAGTGGTTAACAGTCTGCCTGCCAATGCAGGGAACACAGGTTCGATCCCTGGTCCAGGAAGATCCCACATGCTGCGGAGCAACTAAGTCCGTGTGCCACAACTGCTGAGCCTGCACTCTAGAGACCATGAGCCACAACTACTGAGCCCACGTGCCACAACTACTGAAGCCCATGCACCTAGAGCCCGTGCTCCGCAACAAGGGAAGCCACCACAATGAGAAGCCCACACACCACAACAAAGAGTAGCCCCTGCTCTCCGCAGTTAGAGAGCCCGCATGCAGCAACGAAGACCCAATGCAACCAAAAATAAATAAATAAAATTGATTCTTAAAAAAAAAAAAAAAGATACAGTTACCACTATCATATTGCTGCTTTGAATAAGTACCTGTGCTTTCATCTGTCAAATTCCAGATCTTGATCTCAGGCTTGATAAGTGACATAGAGGGATGCTTGGAGGCACTGAGGACACTTCATCCAGGAGAAGGCATGGTCGCCATAGAGAAAGAAGCTGTCATCAGTGTCAAACATCTCAAAATATTTTGCACAACAGGAGTTGGACATGTTCTCATCCCATGTTCTACGTGTACAGGAGAACTGATTTCAACTTAGGCTAAGGACACATTTGTAACAATGGGACTGGGTTGCCTCAGACAATGGTTCCCCACAACGAGCAATGTCCAGGCCAATTCTGCTTTCCAGATGGCCTGCTATAAAAACAACTATCTACCATGACTACACACTTCTCAAAGTACTTCATAAATATTACTTCATTTGACGCCTACCACAACTCCACACGTAGGTATTATAATGCCATCTCTCAGCTGAGGATCAGACAGGTTATATAACTTCCCCAAAGCCACACAGCAGAGCCAGGACTGGAACTCATTCACATCTACCTAACTAGAAAGCCCAGGCCTTCCTCACCACACTGCACTCCCCACAGATGTGCAGGGACAGGGGTCCACACTGGCAGAAGGCTGTAAGCTGTCAGCTGTGCAGGCCACTTTAAGGCCACCCCAGCCCTAAGCTTTGGAGCTCTCACACCCCTTTTCCATGCTGTGAAGTTTCTTTTGACTGTCATTTTTTCCCTTGATTGTAGGTTACAGGACTCGTGCTTCAGAACTTTGAGAGTCTCAGTGGTACACAGGTGCCCCAGGAGTGGATAACCTCCTTGCCCCCTCTGTTAGGTCCACAAATTAAATCTATTTGTGGCCTGTCCCCCTTCCTTCCATACTCTTGTAATCTTGAAAGCACACATTGTTCAGTTCCTGAGAGGTATTCTCTTTCCCTGAGTAACACAGTTACTTTTTGTTCTTTTTCTTTGGAAAGTCATGTTATGTCAAACTCCCTCTCCCTCCCATCCCAGTAAATGAAACCTTAAAGACTGTCTATAGTGTCTTCATCAGTCTGTTTGTCATTAGTACAGGAGAGGGAGCAATAATAGCAGTAATCAAGAACAGGGACTCAGAGCACATGTGGTACCTAGCAGTGTACTAGGGGCTGTCTGTGTCTTGTCCAGCTTAATGCTTCCAAAATCCCCATGTTGCTGCTGATGAAGAAAGGGACACTTGAAAACCTACACACAGATGTTTATAACAGCTTTGTTTATAACTGCCAAAACCTGGAAGCAACCAAGATGCCCTTCGGTGGGTGAATGGATAAACAAGCTATGGTACATCCAGATGATGGAATATTATTCAGTGCTAAAAAGCAATGAACTATCCAGACATGGAGGGACCTTAAATGACTATTACTAAATGAAAGAAACCAATCTAAAAAGGCTATATACTATAGGATTCCAACTACATAACATTCTGGAATAGGCAAAACTACAGAGATAGTAAATAGATCAGCGGTTGCCAGGTGAGGGGAGAGGGACGGACAGATAGAGCACAGAGGATTTTTAGGGCAGTGAAAATACTGTGAATGATACTATAATGATGGGTACATGTCATTAGACGTTCGTCCAAACCCATAAAATGTGCAACACCAAGGGTGAACCCTGATGTAAACGATGGACCTTGGGTGATAAGGATATGTCAATGTGGGTTCATCAATTACAATAAATGTACCGCTCTAGTGGGGAATGTTGATAGTAAGAGAGGCTGTGCATGTGTGGAGTAGATGGGATATAAGGGAAATCTCTGAACCTCCTTCTCAATTGTGCTGTGAGCCTAAAAATACTCTAAAAGAGAAAGTCTATTTTTAAAAAGGAAGGAAAGAACGAAGGAGGGAGGAAGGAAGGAAGACACAACTGGAGAGGTTAGGTGACCTGCCCGGGGTCACAGGCCAGTGATTAGCAGGATTAGAATCTAGAGTCCAGTTCTGTCTGGCTCCATTGCCCATGCTTTCTAATGAGTCCGTGGAGACAAAATGGCCCCTGACTTAGCTTTGCCTTTGAGTGTCAGCCTCGCATGACCTCCCACACCATGGGTAGTTTCTCTTTCTGAGTCTCGAGACTGATTCTGCGCAGAGAGTAAGGGGATCTCCCCATGGAGTGTCTCTCAGAGTGTCCATCTGACAGTCAAGAAGGGACTCACCTGACCCCACTCTATTACGCAGAATAGAGTTGGCATTAGAGGCTGCCACCTTTCTGCCTGCTGATAATGCAAAAATTGAGGACGTTTGGGACTCAAAAGGAAATGCCGATTAATGAGAAACAGAAATTCAAACACCATAAATCAGGTGGCCTTCTATATGTTGAGGAAAAGAGTTAGGAATATTAAGGTCAAGGCCAGAGCCAGATTAAGCCTGATTCAGGTGGAGGGCAGCATGGGGAGGGGGATCCTCACATTGGCCACATCAGGGGGTGTCCCAGAGCAGGTGGGCCAGTGATCCTTGCTGCCAGAGCTGAGTGAGGTCAGACTCAGAAAAACGTGGATATCTACACAATAGAGACAGCAAGCTTTCTTTCCTGGACAAATAATTTCTTCGTAATCAGGATAATTTTATCCATCACCTCTTAAGGGTAAGACATGAATGGTTTTCTTGTACCACCAGAGGAAATTCTCAGAAGCTAGGTGCTTGCTGGGGAAACTACTTTATTAAGTGTTCTGGGTGAATATAATACTGATTTCAAACAACTATAGCTGAAGTCATCAACAAGTACAATGGTTATTGTATGCACAAGAATCAGGGCCATATTTTATATCTAGGTAAAAACTATTTTTAAGGTATTTCATAAATCACCGGCAAGGTCAACCATACTAAACATTCCAGAACACACAGGGGAAATCTCTGGGGGCGTGCCCAGACCTCCAGGCTGCAGGGATTCATTGTTCTGACACTTCCTGCACGCTGCACGGAGCTGTCCCGTCGTCAGCAAGTCTGCAGGGTCTGCAGAAGGCAGGCTCACTTCACAGGCCCCACAGGTGGGGACGACACTGAGCTGCACACCTCCTGTCACTGCACAGAGTGACATCACCACTGGGCTCACCCCCTGCAGGCCCACTGCTGTCTTCACACAGCAAGTGGGGACAAAAGCAACCCATGGAGTAATGGTTAGTATTACTCTACAGGGAGCATTTTGTACCCAGCCCGTCATATGGTCGGTGCTCAGCAGTGATCAGGAACAGGGACACCGTCCCCATCACCAGGCCCAGGTGCATTAAGCAGTATGTTCAGCCCTGATGCTTGATATGGTTCATGAATAAATGAATGCACCCATGAATAATGAAACACTAATAAATGGAGAATTCCCTATTTTTGCAGATGAGGATATTAAGAGTCAGATAAATTGTATTTGTATCTGAACTATATTCAGAAAAACTGAAAGCCTCGCTTGAGAGAGGGGTAGCCAAGGAGATATAAGTCGAAGTTGTGAGTAGAACTTCTAGGAAAGCAGGTTAGAAGGGAGCCTGACAAGTGGCCTGAGGCTCTCTTGTTCTCATCTTTCCTCTTTCTAGGTGTGAGGATACAGATGTGACGGCTGGAGTTCCAGCAGCCATCACAGACTCCTGAAGATGAAGCTGCAGGCTCAGGTTGACAAAACTTAGAGGACGTCTGTGTCCCCAATGTCTGTGGAGCCACCATGTTTGCCCTGGCACACATCTAACTTTTCACATGGCAGTGGGGAAACACCCTTCCATTTGACTTCAGCCATTATTAAGTTTGGTCTTTGTTACTAGTAGCCAAATACATTTCCAACTGAAAAAATTTTATTGATTTCTCTCCTCCCAAACTGCTTGCCCCTTCTCAGCCTCCTTGCCAGGCCCTCCTCCTCTCCCTTCTCTAAACACTGGATTGATGTAGGGTTCAGGCCCAGGCCCTCTTCAAATCCCACAGCTTAAAATATCTTCCACAAGCTAATAACACCCAAAATGATATTAGTAGCTCAGACCTCTCCCCTAAGCTCCAGACATACCCAACTGCATGGTTGGGTTTTCCAAGTTAGCATATCCAAAACAGAACCTTAATATTCCTCACCAAGTAGCCTTCCACTCACCCATTCCTCCCCATTAATAACCGTGTGTTATTTTCTTTGTGACGTCATCACAATTTGAAAATCAGCTCATCAATTTCTAGTGCATTCTTTAGAATATGTACCTCATAAAAGCAGGAATTCTCTCTGTCTTCATCCCTGGCTTCTAAATCATGCCAGCTCAGAGACCCTGCTCAGTTTCCATGCATCCATCAGGAATTCAAGAGCCAGGCCAGAACTTCCCTGGTGGCGCAGTGGTTAAGAATCTGCCTGCCAATGCAGGGAACATGGGTTCGAGCCCTGGGCCGGGAAGATCCCACAGGCTGTGGAGCAACTAAGCCTGTGCGCCGCAACTACTAAGCCTGTGCTCTAGAGCTTGCGAGCCACTACTATTGAAGCCTGCACAGCTAGAGCCCATGCTCCACAACAAGAGAAGCCACTGCAGTGAGAAGCCCGCGCACCACAATGAAGAGTAGCCCCTGCTCACTGCAACTAGAGAAAGCCCGCGTGCAGCAACAAAGACTCAATGCAGCCAAAAATAAATAAATAAATTTAAAAAATAAAATAAAATAATTAAAAGCCTTTATGTAAAAAAACAAAAAAAAAAGAGCCAGGCCATTGTGACCAAGTGACAGTTTTTGTTTATTATGTATCTTTAGTCTTCATTCTGATTTCTGACCTTTTCATCCAAATTGGCAACATGCAGACATTTATCAATTGACCTCTCCATCCCAGAGTTCTTCCATTTGATTCTTCTCACAGTTATAACAGTATAAGGTTTAGCATACTTTCAGAGCCCCTGCATATAAAAATGTTTTATTTTCTTAACATATAAAATTCAAATTGACAGTAATAAACAAGATTTCTCTGAAAACTTAGAAGATGTTCCATTGTTTTCTAATTTCCTGCTGTTAATGAATAATCTAACATTATCCTGACTGGTGTTTTGTTCCTTTCTGAGAAACATGTACTCTCAGATTGAATGCTTTTATATCTATTTTTAAATCACTGATTAAATTAATAGAGTATATCTATGTTTGTTTTTGAGCAAGTTTACCTTAAATGTCATTATTGATTATTGTCTATGAATGAAGTATATTTTTCCCAGCTCAGAAAATTTTTCAAACATTGTATCTTTGATTATTGCTTCTTCTGACTTGTTTATATTTCTTCCTCACAAAAGCCATACAATTCAAAGGTTGACGTGCTTTTATTAGGTTCTGTAATTATTGTATTTCTTATTATTTTCATCTCTTTGTCCTTTTTCAGTGAATTCTAGAAAAGGAACTTAAGTTTGCCCTCAACATTATAGCATTTTTCTGCTGGTTCAGTTCTTCCCTTTACTGCCACTGATAAGAGATTTTAGCTCTACTGTTGTATGCTTTTTGGAAGCCTTTTCCTAATATCACTGTTGTCCTTTTCATCTGAGCTCAGATCTCAGGCTGCTCTGCTGTCATCAGCCTGATCTCTTCTAATAATTTCATATATTCTTATAACTCACTAAGAACATGAAATATAGATCTTTAAATTACTTTTTATTTCCTCCTAAAAATAATTTTTTAAAAGTTGTGTTTTTCAAATGTAGTCAGTGTATTCAGTTCAGAATTTTATTGGTTCTCAGGTGGTTTGATTTTTTTTTGTTGTTGTATATTCATCTTCCACAAGACCTTGCTGACAGAAGACATGCAGCACAATTTTACCATTTTTGCCCATCCCCCGATCCCCTCGTTCCCTGGAGAGCTAAAGTTGGAAGGCAAAATTGGTTCACATCCCGTCCACATGGCAGTACCGTGGTGTCAGGCACTCACTTGGTGGGCTGAGGATGGTCAAGTTCTCCCACATACTTATGCCCTAGTAAGTATGCGGAGGGGCTTAATTTTCTTCCACCAGGTTCAATGCACAGAAGATGAAACGGCTCTCTTGCTCCCTCAGCCCCAGCCAGCAGCATTGTACCTGTGAAAACCACACCTTTCAGGATTGTTGTAACAGGCCCTCCCCTTTATCTCCCCCAGATTGCAATGGGCAGGGAGGTGGAGAGGGGGCAGGGTGCTATTCAATACTCCGCTGGGTTCAAGGACTTCTTCAGACCTTGGGGAGCAAGGGGTCACCAAGGCCTCTTCTCACCTTTGGCCAACTGAGCCACTAACAATGAAAATGTCATCAATTGTGCTTCTGAATCTGTCTCATTGTTGCTGAAGATAATGGAAATCCCTCCCAAGGCTAGCAATTGTTGACAGTGTTCCTGTGAGGTTTTTTGTGTTGTTTTTGGTCGTTTTCTGTACTCTCATGTGTATTTTAAGGACAAGATGGAAGAGAGATTACTCAGGGCTGAACCAGCCTCAGGTCATAGCTAGTCTCATTCTCTTTGACTCTGTCATAACACAGAGCCCAGAAGCTGGCACACGGTAGGTTCTGAGGAAGTACAAACAAATGAAGAGTTTGGGCACAGAGAGATCAGCTGGGTGCTTTGTGACCACCTAGAGGGGTGGGATAGGGAGGGTGGGAAGGAGACGCAAGAGGGAAGGGATATGGGGATATATGTATATGTATAGTTGATTCACTTTGCTACACAGCAGAAACTAACACAACATTGTAAAGCAATTATACTCCAATTAAAGATGTTAAAAATAAATAAATAAATAAAGAGTTTGGGCTGAAATGTTTGGGACCAGAAGCTGATCTGGGATCAGGCTGGGATCTAGATCAGGCATTGGGATGTATAACACGTCCCAAGAGAGAAAGAGTGGTCAAAAGCCGTGTGAAGGCACAGACATGGCCTGGGTGGAAGGCAGGAGATGACTCCAGCATATGAAGCAGGTTGCCGCGGATGAGTCAGCTGTGGGAATCAGGGGCCCAGGGCTCTGGGTGGGATTTATGTTGGGCCATCAGGGATTCTGAGGGCTCGCGTCTTCCTTCAGGGAGAATGTAGATAAAAGCTGAACTCAGAAGTGCCATCATTAAGCTGGATAGACCTCAGGGCCTTAGGATGAAAGACTCAGACCCCGTGGCCAAACCCCCAAGACTCCTCTGCAACATTTCCATGCTTCAGTCTCCATCCCCGTGAGCTCCTCAGCATACAAGGACCTGAGGCTCCCATTCTTAGCGGGACCACAAGACTTGCTTCCGGGAGGCCTGTTGTTCCAGACACCGGTCCTAGCTCTACCCAAGGCTCCTCTTTCTTCCTCCGCGAGATTGCTTCAGGATTGCTGAAGATGCCTACCTTTCTCAGTTCAGAAGGGATGAGGCCATCAGGCCAGGGAAGGGTCGAAAGAAGTCTCTCCATTCCCCTTGCCCAGGTCATTAGGGGAAAACAACAAGGAGAGCTGAGGAAGAGCAGAAAAGTGAGGGATGCCATCAAAGTGCTGTGGAACCACCTACCACGCCAAGAACTGCTGCCAGCCTCCCTGTCCCAACACGCATGTACAGTCACGCCTGGACCACCCTCCCTTTTCTGCCCTGGAGGATGAGGCCTTGGCAAAAAATACTGCCCCACCCTGGATCTACTCTGGAAAGGTGCCAGCAAACCTGCCACCGGTGGAGAGCAGCCAGCTCTCCAGTACCCCAGCCCACGGGTGGCAGTGTCTGTCAGAGCTCAAATACTGCCCTCGTCCCACCTTCTATAGCAGTCAGGACAGAGGGATTCTGCACGTGTTTTCACGAAAGAATTATTCTTCCTGGGGCATTTCCAACTGCAACTAGTTATTCTACAGCACAGTCCACATACGCATTACAGGGAAGTGATATATCATGCCTGAAGCAGCGAAAGTGACTTCGGGGAGACCTGGAAGGCTCCAGCTCAAAAAGTGGATGAAAGCTAAAGATGTGGGCAGGCAGGGAGGTAGGTGGATTCACCTGCAAACACACACCTTCTGTGTTTCATCTTCCCCTCCTCCATGCACACCCCATGTCAGCAACGCACATCTACATTAGATAAACGGTAACTTCCTACAGTGTCAGATGTTGCAGAAGCTACAAGACAGAAGTTCAAATTCATATTTTAAAAGAAGAAAAAAACTGCTTATCTTACTTTTTTAAAACCAAAGAATTGTCCCACCCATCAAAAGTGGGAGAAAAGAAGCTTAAAGTATAAATATAGCCCCCCAAAAAATTGTTAGTAGAGGCAAAAAAGGATTAGATAATGTCTCTAATATTAATATTACTAAAAATATTTAATTTAAAGTTAAGTAAGTCACTGAACTGAATATACACCTGGGCATAATCCTAGGCTTTGTAAACTAGCAGCGATGTGCTGGTGGTGTGCTCCTGACTTTCTCCTCACTGCCTTCTAGTTACTATACAAAGTGGTGTGTCCATGGTTAACCTATTTATGGTGAGCAAATTTGTTGACACCCTTTTTTTCCTCTCTCTCTTTCTCTAAGACTATAGTGAGGCCAAAATATGCTAACCTTAAAGGGTTAAGTCATTTCCATTAAGTTCAGGATATTTAGAAAGTGACTTAGTTGTCAAAGGAAAACCTGGTTAAATAAGTAGAATGGTAATGAGCCACACAGCACATTATTTAAAAAAAAAAAAAGGAATTCCCTGGTGGTCCAGTGGTTAGGACTCTGCACTTTCACTGCAGGGGGCATGGGTTCTATCCCTGATGGGGGAACTAAGATCCCACAAGCCATGCAGCACAGCCAAAAATAATAATAATAATTTTAAAATAATGAAAAATAATAAAGTGGTGTGTTATTTCTTCCATTAGCACGAAGTTCAGCCTGCATCCCTGCCTGCTCAAGATATTTTAATGACAACATCCAAATCCCGCTTCTTGCCCTCAGGACCTTCTGGATGTGACTCAGCCCATTTTCCTCATCTACCTCCTGCTGGTCCCTTCTGTCCAGGTAGCTTGAAGCATGACCCGCACTGGAACTGCTGGACCCTGCGCTTTGGTCACAAAATGCATCACCGCTGCCCTTCTTTTTCCCTAAGGCTTTTGTCAAAATCCCACCCAACCTTCAAGGGCAGCTTAAAATCCATCTTCTCCAGGAAGCTGTGCCTGAGCCTCAGCCAGGGGAAACTCCCTGCAAACTGGTTCCCTGGCACATCCTCAGACTCTCTTACAGTCATCTGTGGACATGTCACCCTCCCTTGGAGACCGCTAGCTCCTCAAAGGCAGCAACAGTCCCTCAGAACCTTGCACTGTTCCTGGAACCCAGACACTCAACAATTTTAAGGGTCACTAGCGTGAGTGATTTACAAGCTCTCCAACTGTGTGATCTGGCCTCATGAATTTGTCCTGGCACAAGGAATGTGCCTAACACTTTTATGATCAACAGAGAAAACAGAAGGAAAGAGGAGCAAAGAGGAAGGGAAGGATACAAAGAGAGGCCTTGGAGAAACAGGTGTATTGAACTCCTCATCGGTGGTTCCTGGAATCCTGGAAATTTTGAGGGAAGACTTGCCTGAAAGGATTGACAATAAGCTCTTCCTCTTCCGAGTAACAGCTTCTACAAAAATTTGTTTGAAAACAAACTCCTACCTGGCTGTCAGCTTTATATACGTAGTTAGGCAGAACAAGGCACTATTCAAAATTCCTCTCTATTCACAAAAAAACTTCTTACTAAGCTCATGAAAGGTAAAAAGCTGAGTGTCTTGGGGAGTCTGAAGTTGGAGGGATGGTCCTGGGTGGACGTGAAGGCCAGCTGTTCAGGGATGTGAGAAGGAGGGCAGAAGCAGGAGCAGGCAAGATGGGCAAGGCTGGGTGCGGGCATCCAGGCCAGTGGCTCCACACCCTTGCTATAAGGCAGCAGAAATCAAAAGGTGCTTGCTGTGTGTGGACCTACAGAAACCAGTGGTGAGGGCTTCCCTGCCCATGTGCATGGCAGAGCAGAAAAGCTGTCACAAACACAAGGCCATGGCTACAGAGGGCAGCAGGGCTCACAGACATGGCAGGGTATTTATCGCAGCCTGAAGAGTTGAGTTTTGGGCCAATTACATCAACATACCAACATTTTCAAGGGACAGAAGAGGTTTCAGCTTTCATTCATTTACACACACACACACACACACACACACACACACACACAGGCTTAGCACAATGCTGGGGACCAAGCAGGTGCTCTGTGTGTTTATTTGGGTCAAACTGAGTTGAGTTGAAATGACAAGTGGCTGGTGCTGCCAGCGGAGCCTAGCAGAAGCTTCTCTAGATAACAGGGTGCCTTCTACCCACCATGTGCTGATTCTTCCCAAGCTTTACACATCACCAACGCAGGCCAGGGGCCAGGGGCTCTGTGGGGCCGGCCCCTCTAAGCAGGGAGGTGGCCACCTGTGGCCCAGGGAGGACCTGAGTCACAGCAGAATCGATCTGTGCCCCGCTGGGTGCAACCTCTCCCGAGCAGGGCCTGATACACACGTGCTCACAGAGAGGGCTCTATGCCTGTCGGTTTGGATCTCATGAGTCCATTTGGAGGATGATTAAAAAGGGGAGGGAACAAGTGTAAAATAGATACCTAGGGGGAAGCAGCCACATAGCACAGGGAGATCAGCTCGATGCTTTGTGACCACCTAGAGGGGTGGGATAGGGAGGGTGGGAGGGAGGGAGATGCAAGAGGGAGGAGATATGGGGATATATGTATATGTATAGCTGATTCACTTTGTTATAAAGCAGAAACTAATACACCATTGTAAAGCAATTACACTCCAATAAAGATGTTAAAAAAAAAAAGGGTAGGGAAGGATGACACGTTAAGTAATGTAGAAAATGGAGTCCTTGTTTACTTTAGAGATGGAGAAGACAGCTTGCCAATAAAACACAGCTTTCCATTTCCCTCTAGAATTCTGTTATTAAAAATAATCTGCAATGAACTCCTAGCACCTCTCTCACAAAGCCTTCCAAAAGCTTTAAAAATAATAATAATAAAGCATGCTCAGGAAGAGCAGAATGCATTCCAGCACGACAGCTGGACCAAATTGCCTCCTGCTTGGCTGGCGGGGAGAGGGAAGGACGGCAGCTGGCGGCTTCATAAACTAAGCACATTAAGGACAAAATTAGTAAATGTAAGTAAAGGAATGTTGTTCCTCCAGCTCTTCAGATACACCACAAACACAGTCTAAACATAAACACTAATTCAGCTCATATATCCTATCATATACACACAAGCACCACAGAGACACACATACACAAATGCAGACCCACAAAAACACAAGCAGAGCACATCCTGACATGTAAGACATACAAAGCACACACTTTTTCACACATGGACACAACACAAAAGCAGCATATGTACACACACTTGGAAGTAAATACGCAGGCACTTTTCAATTGACTTCAGTGTTAAACTCAGGTGCTGAGGCCTTGCAGGTCTCTGTGAATGGCGTGGGGGTGGAGCAGGAGAGAGGATCAGATTCTCAGCAGAATCGCATGGAGACGGTTCTGGGCAGAGGGAGTCTTTCACATAATCTTCTGGCCTGAAACGGTGAAACAATGATGTCTCGCTTGTCGAGCACCATGGAAAATGAAGCCTTGTGGATCTCCCCCTCTCCTTTCCCACCCTGCTCTGAAGAATGCTTGGGCTCAAAGGGTGCACAACAGTATCTCAGGGTCCCCATGGAGGGGTACACCCTGAACCCTTCCCTGAAAAGCACCCATCATTCAGATCCCCTGAGTGAGCCTGCGGTGGCCCAATCCTGTTCAGGTGGAAAAATGAGACATTGTTTAGTAACCTTCAATGCCCCCCATTTTAAAGTCAATAATGGTACAAAATGTTCTTTTAAAAAGTTGAATATCATGACTCTGAGAAAGAAATACACTTTGTAGGATGTAGCTGGCAGGGTGTGCATCTGTCTTCCTTTGCCCCACAGCCCTACTCTCTTCCTCGTAAGGACACCTGCATTCCTTGAGGATGGACCACTGGGGACACATGAGCAGTTTCTGCTCCTCTGGGTGCAGGGATTGATGTCCCAGTGAGCTCGGGGCCGCAGCCTGGCCGACTGGAGTCCTGCCCTATGGCTTTGTGTTGGGACCTGGGAAAGGGACACTCTCTCTCTCCTCCAGATTTGCTAACATGGATGACAGGAGCCTGGTCATCTGCGGCCATGCTCTCCCTTCCCCACCGCAGGGAGAGGAGAAGGCAGAACGGAGAGTGGAGCAGAGAGGTGGTCCGGGAGGAGGGAGCCGGAGCGCTGACTTTGCTGAGGGCACCTAGTGTGAGCTAAGAGCTGATCAACACAGATAAAGTCACGTCTAGAAAACCGACTCCGTTAAACTCAAATCTTATTATCACATTTCAAATGGACATGAAAACCTCTCAGAGAGCAGCAGCTATGTGCACTGGAGGTGAATTCGGGATTTTCAGGCATTGGAGAAATTCTTTTGACAGGAGAAACCAATGTGAGGAAGGCAAAAGGGCAGATGCTCAAAGTGGGGATGGCCCCTGGGAGCCCTGAAATAAAATATGACGCACTTTTCCCAAATAGTGACAGCCAGTCTCCTCAGAGGCTGGACAGTCACATCAGCAAGGGCCTCCTGCAGCTGGGTCACACTGTGGCCACTGAGCCCGCAGAGACGGGTGGGGATGACCACTGGGGAAAACACAGGCGCCACACAGGCAGGCAAGGCAGAGCCTCCCGCTTGACCCACTGGAGGATTTGTTTGTGTGGGGGCATTTCTCATCTTCTGCTTTAGAATATAACACATAATAAGACTCACATTCTAAAAGGTGTGTTTTTTAACTAAACGATAATAGATCAGTGAAATCATGGGCTATGTCCACCCCACAATGTAGACTGAACATGAAGCTTCTGTACATCTTTATTTCTAGATGTTTAAATTCAAAATAAATCAAAACAAAATGTTCTCGGCTTAATATAATTTTACCAGTACAATAGGTTCCTTTCCTGAAATCAACTGTCATTAAACTTTATAGGAAATTCTCTCTCTATTATGAATGGAAAGCCCAAGTGTGAATGATATTATTTTTCTTTTGGAAATATTTGCTGCCTTGTAGAAAAGCGTGTTGAGAGCCTTCCAATTTATCTGGAATAACCAGATGAGTTACAATTGACTTTCTTCAACACTTTAAAGACTAAGCCTAATGGACATATATACACTACCAAACGTAAGGTAGATAGATAGTGGGAAGCAGCCGCAGAGCACAGGGAGATCAGCTCGGTGCTTTGTGACCGCCTGGAGGGGTGGGATGGGGAGGGTGGGAGGGAGGGAGATGCATGAGGGAGGGGATGTGGGAACAGATGTATATGTATGACTGATTCACTTTGTTATAAAGCAGAAACTAATTAAAAAAAAAAAAAAAAAAGACTAAGCCTAAAGAATCACTGCCTACATACATACACACACACACACACACACGTACACGCATGCACGCACACACATGGCCCTGTGCTAGATGTCATGGGGAAATTAAAATAATAAGATGGGCGGGGCGTTCGAGATGGTGGAAGAGTAAGACGTGGAGATCACCTTCCTCCCCACAAATATATCAGAAATACATCTACATGTGGAACAACTCCTACAGAACACCTACTGAACACTGGCAGAAGACCTCAGACCTCCCAAAAGGCAAGAAACTCCCCACGTACCTGGGTAGGGCAAAAGAAAAAAGAAAAAACAGAGACAAAAGAATAGGGACGGGACCTGCACCAGTGGGAGGGAGCTGTGAAGGAGGAAAGGTTTCCACACACTAGAAGCGCCTTCGGGGGCAGGGACTGCGGGTGCCGGAGGGGGGAACATTCGGAGCCCCGGAGGAGAGCGCAGCAACAGGGGTGCGGAGGGCAAAGAGGAGAGATTTCCGCAGAGGATCGGTGCCGACCAGCACTCACCAGCCCAAGAGGCTTGTCTGCTCATCCGCTGGGGCGGGCGGGGGCTGGGAGCTGAGGCTCCGGCTTCGGAGGTCAGATCCCAGGGAAAGGACTGGGGTTGGCTGCGTGAACACAGCCTGAAGGGAGCTAGTGCGCCACAGCTAGCCCGGAGGGAGTCCGGGAAAAAGTCTGGAGCTGCAGAAGAGGCTAGAGACTTTTTCTTACCTCTTTGTTTCGCGGTGCATGGGGAGGAGAGGGGATTCAGAGCGCCGCCTAAATGAGCTCCCGAGATGGACACGAGCCACGGCTATCAACGCGGACCCCAGAGACGGGCATGAAACGCTAAGGCTGCTACTGCAGCCACCAAGAAGCCTGTGTGCAAGCACAGGTCACTATCCACACCTCCCCTCCTGGGAGCCTGTGCAGCCCGCCACTGCCAGGGTCCCGTGATCCAGGGACAACTTCCCCGGAGAACACACGGTGCGCCTCAGGATGTTGCAACGTCACGCCGGCCTCTGCCGCCGCAGGCTCACCCCGCATTCCGTACCCCCTCCCTCCCCACGGACTGGGTGACCCAGAGCCCCCGAATCAGATGCCACTTTAACCCCATCCTGTCTGAGCGAAGAACTGACGTCCTCAGGTGACCTACACACAGAGGTGGGTCCAAATCCAAGGCTGAAGCCCAGGAGCTGTGCAAATAAAGAGGGAGGGAAATTTCTCCCAGCAGCCTCAGGAGCAGCGGATTAAATCTCCACAATCAACATGACGTACCCTGCATCTGTGGAATACCTGAATTGACAAGAAATCATCCCAAATTGAGGAGGTGGACTGTGGGAGCAACGATATATATGTTTTTTTTCCTTTTTCTCTTTTTGTGAGTGTGTACGTATATGCTTCTGTGTGTGATTTTGTCTGTATAGCATTGCTTTTACCATTTGTCCTAGGGTTCTGTCTGTCTGGTTTGTTTGTTGTGTTTTTGTTTTGGTTTTTTTTAGTATAGTTTTTAGCACTTGTCATCATTGGTGGATTTGATTTTTGGTTTGGTTGCTCTGTTCTTTCTTTTTTTTCTGACTTTTTAATTTTCTTTTAATTTTTAACACTTATTTTTTATTATTTATTTTAATAACTTTATTTTGTTTTATTTCCTTGTTTTCTTGTTCTCTCTCTCTCTCTCTCTCTCTCTCTCTCTCTCTCTCTCTTTCTCTCTTTCTATCTTTCTCCCTTTTATTCTGATCTGTGTGTATGACAGGGACTTGGTGCTCCAGCTGGGTGTCAGGCCTGTGCCTCTGAGGTGGGAGAGTTGAGTTCAGGACATTTGTCCACCAGAGACCTCCCAGCTCCACATAATATCAAACAGCGAAAATCTCCCAGAGATCTCCATCTCAACGCCAAGACCCACCTCCACTCAACGACCAGCAAGCTACAGTGCTGGACACCCAATGCCAAACAACTAGCAAGACAGGAACACAGCCCCCAGCAGAAAGGCTGCCTAAAATCATAATAAGGTCACAGACACCCCAAAACACACCACCGGACACGGACCTGCCCACCAGAAAGACAAGATCCAGCCTCATCCAACAGAACACAGGCACTAGTCCCCTCCATCAGGAAGCATACACAACCCACTGAACCAACCTTACCCCTGGGGGCAGACACCATAAACAATGGGAACTACGAACCTGCAGCCTTCAAAAAGGAGATCCAAAACACAGTAAGTGAAGCAACATGAGAAGACAGAGAAACACACAGCAGATGAAGGAGCAAGGTAAAAACCCACCAGACCAAACAAATGAACAGGACACAGGCAGTCTACCTGAAAAAGAATTCAGAGTAATGACAGTAAATATATCCAAAATCTTGGAAATAGAATGGAGAAAATACAAGAAATGTTTAACAAGGAACTAGAAGAACTAAAGAGCAAACAAACAATGATGAACAACATAAAAAATGAAATTAAAAAAATCTCTAGAAGAAATCAATAGCAGAATAACTGAGGCAGAAGAACAGATAAGTGACCTGGAAGATAAAATAGTGGAAATAACTACTGCAGAGCAGATAGAGAAAAAAGAATGAAAAGAATTGTGGACAGTCTCAGGGACCTCTGGGACAACATTAAATGCAGCAACATTCGAAATATAGGGGTCCGAGAAGAAGAAGAGAAAAAGAAAGGGACTGAGAAAATATTTGAAGAGATTATACTTGAAAACTTCTCTAACATGGAAAAGGAAATAGTTAATCAAGTCCAGGCAGCACAGAGAGTCCCATACAGGATAAATCCAAGGAGAAACACGTCAAGACACATTAATCAAACTACCAAAAAGTAAATACAAAGAAAAAATATTAAAAGCAGCAAGGGAAAAACAACAAATAACATACAAGCGAATCCCCATAAGGTTAACATCTTATCTTTCATCAGAAACTCTGCAAGCCAGAAGGAAGTGGCAGGACATATTTAAAGTGAGGAAAGGCAAAAACTTACAACCAAGATTACTCTACCCAGCAAGGATCTCATTCAGATTCAACAGAGAAATTAAAACTTTCACAAACAAGCAAAAGCTAAGAGAATTCAGCACCACCAAACCAGCTTTACAACAAATGATAAATGAAATTCTCTAGGCAGGAAACACAAGAGAAGGAAAAGACCTACAATAACAAACTCAAAACAATTAAGAAAATAGTAATAGGGAGAGGGCAGAGAGCAGAAGGAAGAAGAACTGCAATCCTGCAGCCTGTGAAACAAAAACCACATTCACAGAAAGATAGACAAGATGAAAAGGCAGAGGGCTATGTACCAGATGAAGGAACAAGATCAAACCCCAGAAAAACAACTAAATGAAGTGGAGATAGGCAACCTTCCAGAAAAAGAATTCAGAATAATGATAGTGAAGATGATCCAGGACCTCGGAAACAAAATGGAGGCAAAGATCAAGAAGATGCAAGAAATGTTTAACAAAGACCTAGAAGAATTAAAGAACAAACAAATAGAGATGAACAATACAATAACTGAAATGAAAACTACACTAGAAAGAATCAATAGCAGAGTAACTGAGGCAGAAGAATTGATAAGTGACCTGGAAGACAGAATGGTGGGACTCACTGCTGCAGAACAGAATAAAGAAAAAAGAATGAAAACAAATGAAGACAGCATAAGAGACCTCTGGGACAACATTAAATGCAACAACATTCGCATTACAGGGGTCCCAGAAGGAGAAGAGAGAGAGAAAGGACCAAAGAAAATACTTGAAGAGATTATAGTTGAAAACTTCCCTAACATAAGAAAGGAAATAGCCACCCAAGTCCAGGAAGTGCAGAGAGTCCCATACAGGATAAACCCAAGGAGAAACATGCCGTGACACATAGTAATCAAATTGGCAAAAATTAAAGACAAAGAAAAATTATTGAAAGCAGCAAGGGAAAAATGACAAATAACATACAAGGGAACTCCCATAAGGTTAAAAGCTGATTACTCAGCAGAAACTCTACAAGCCAGAAGGGAGTGGCCTGATATGCTTAAAGTGATGAAAGGGAAGAACCTATAACCAAGATTACTCTACCCAGCAAGGATCTTATTCAGATTCGATGGACAAATCAAAAGCTTTACAGACAAGCAAATGCTAAGAGAATTCAGCACCACCAAACCAGCTCTACAACAAATCCTAAAGGAACTTTTCTAAGTGGGAAACACAAGAGAAGAAAAGGACCTACAAAAACAAACCCAAAACAATTAAGAACATGGTCATAGGAACATACATATCGATAATTACCTTAAACGTGAATGGATTAAATGCTCCAACCAAAAGACACAGGCTTGCTGAATGGATACAAAAACAAGACCCATATATATGCTGTCTACAAGAGACCCACTTCAGACGTAGGGACACATACAGACTGAAAGTGAGGAGATGGAAAAAGACATTCCATGCAAATGGAAATCAAAAGAAAGCTGGAGTAGCAATACTCAGATAAAATAGACTTTAAAATAAAGAATGTTACAAGAGACAAGGAAGGACACTACATAATGATCAAGGGATCAATCGAGGAAGATGATATAACAATTATAAATGTTTATGCACCCAACATAGGAGCACCTCAATACATAAGGTAACTACTAACAGCTTTAAAAGAGGAAATTGACAGTAACACAATAATAGTGGGGGATTTTAACACCTCACTTACCCCAATGGACAAATCATCCAAAATGAAAATAAATAAGGAAACAGAAGCTTTAAATGACACAATAGACCAGAAGGATTTAACTGATATTTATAGGACACTCCATCCAAAAACAGCAGATTACACTTTCTTCTCAAGTGCACACAGAACATTCTCCAGGATAGATCACATCTTGGGTCACAAATCATGCCTCAGTAAATTTAAGAAAATTGAAATCCTATCAAGCATCTTTTCTGACCAAAACACTATGAGATTAGAAATGAATCACAGGGGAAAAAAACATAAACAACACAAACACACAGAGGCTAAACAATACGTTACTAAATAACCAAGAGATCACTGAGGAAATCAAAAAATACCTACAGACAAATAACAATGAAAACACAATGATCCAAAACGTATGGGATGCAGCAAAAGCAGTTCTAAGAGGGAAGCTTACAGCTATACAAGCCTACCTCAAGAAATAAGAAACATCTCAAACAATCTAACCTTACACCTAAAGGAACTAGAGAAAGAAGAACAAACAAAACCCAAAGTTAGCAGAAGGAAAAAAATCATAAAGATCAGAGAAGAAATAAATGAAATAGAAACAAAGAAAACAATAGCAAAGATAAGTAAAACTAAAAGCTGGTTCTTTGAGAAGATAAACAAAATTGATAAACTGTTAGCCAGACTCATCAAGAAAATGAGGGAGAGGACTCAAATCAATTAAAGTAGACATGAAAAAGGAGAATTTACAACAGACACCGCAGAAATACAAAGCATTCTAAGAGACTACTATAAGCTACTTTATGCCAATAAAATGAACAACCTGGAAGAAATGGACAAGTTCTTAGAAAGGTATAACCCTCCAAGACTGAACCAGGAAGAAATCGAAAATATAAATAGACCAATCACAAGTAATGAAATTGAAACTGTGATTAAAAATCTTCCAACAAACAAAAGTCCAGGACCAGATGGCTTCACAGGTGAATTCTATCAAACATTTAGAGAAGAGCTAACACCTATCCTTCTCAAACTCTTCCAAAAAATTGCACAGGAAGGAACACTCCTAAACTCATTCTATGAGTCCACCATCACCCTGATACCAAAACCAGACCAAGATACTACAAAAAAAGAAAATTACAGAGCAATATCACTGATGAATATAGATGCAAAAATCCTCAATAAAATACTAGCAAACAGAATCCAGCGACACATTAAAAGGATCACACACCATGATCAAGTGGGATTTATCCCAGGGATGCAAGGATTCTTCAATATACGCAAATCAATCACTGTGCTACACCATATTAACAAATTGAAGAAGAAAAACCATATGATCATCTCAATAGATGCAGAAAAAGCTTTGACAAAGTTCAACACCCATTTATGATAAAAACTCTCCAGAAAGTGGGCATAGAGGGAACCTACCACAACATAATAAAGGCCATATACAACAAACATACAGCAAACATCATTCTCAACGGTGAAAAACTGAAAGCATTTCCTCTACGATCAGTAACAAGATAAGGATGTCTACTCTCACCACTATTATTCAACATAGTTTTGGAAATCCTAGCCACAGGAATCAGAGAAGAAAAAGAAATAAAAGTAATACAAATTAGAAAAGAAGAAGTAAAACTGTCACTGTTTTCAGATCACATGATACTATACATAGAGAATACTAAAGACGCCAGCAGAAAACTACTAGAGCTAATCAATGAATTTGGTAAAGTTTCAAGATACAAAATTAATGCACAGAAATCTCTTTCATTCCTATACACTAATGATGAATAATCTGAAAGAGAAATTAAGGAAACACTCCCATTTACCATTGCAACAAAAAGAATAAAATACCTAGGAATAAACCTACCTAGGAAGACAAAAGACTGGTATGCAGAAAACTATAAGACACTGATGAAAGAAATTAAAGATGATACCAACAGATAGAGAGATATACCATGTTCTTGGATTGGAAGAATCAATACTGTGAAAATGACTATACTACCCAAAGCAATCTACAGATTCAGTGCAATCCCTATCAAATTACCAATGGCATTTTTCACAGAACTAGAACAAAAAATCCTAAAAATTGTATGGAGACACAAAAGACCCCGAATAGCCAGAGCAGTCTTGAGGAAAAAAAACGGAGCTGGAGGAATCAGACTCCCTGACTTCAGACTATGCTACAAAGCTACAGTAATCAAGACAGTTTGGTACTGGCACAAAAACAGAAATATAGGGCTTCCCCGGTGGCGCAGTGGTTGAGAGTCCGCCTGCCGATGCAGGGGACACGGGTTCGTGTCCTGGTCCGGGAAGATCCCACATGCCGCGGAGCGGCTGGGCCCGTGAGCCATGGCCGCTGAGCCTGCGCGTCCGGAGCCTGTGCTCCGCAATGGGAAAGGCCACAACAGTGAGAGGCCCGTGTACCGCAAAAAAAAAAAAAAAAAAAAAAAAAAAAAAAAAAAAAAAAAAAAAAAAACAGAAATATAGATCAATGAAACAGGATAGAACGCCCAGAGATAAACCCACACACATATGGTCACCTTATTTTTAATAAAGGAGGCAAGAATATACAATGGAGAAAAGACAACATCTTCAATAAGTGGTGCTGGGAAAACTGGACATCTACATGTAAAAGAATGAAATTAGAACACTCCCTAACACCATACACAAAAATAAACTCAAAATGGATTAAAGACCTAAATGTAAGGCCAGACAGTATCAAACTCTTAGAGGAAAACATAGGCAGAACACTCTATGATATAAATCACAGCAAGATCCTTTCTGATCCACCTGCTAGAGAAATGGAAATAAAAACAAAAATAAACAAATGGAACCTAATGAAACTTCAAAGCTTTTGCACAGCAAAGGAAACCATAAGCAAGACGAAAAGACAGCCCTCAGAATGGGAGAAAATATTTGCAAATTAAGCAACTGACAAAGGATTAATCTCCAAAATTTACAAGCAGCTCATGCAGCTCAATAGCAAACAAACAACCCAATCCAAAAATGGGCAGAAGACCTAAATAGACATTTCTCCAAAGAAGATATACAGATTGCCAACAAACACATGAAAGAATGCTCAACATCATTAATCATTAGAGAAATGCAAATCAAAACTACAATGAGGTATCACCTCACACCAGTCAGAATGGCCATCATCAAAAAATCTACAAATAATAAATGCTGGAGAGGGTGTGGAGAATAGGGAACCCTCCTGCACTGTTGGTGGGAATGTAAATTGAGACAGCCACTATGGAGAACAGTATGGACGTTCCTTAAAAAACTACAAATAGAGCTACCATACGACCCAGAAATCCCACTACTGGGCATATACCCTGAGAAAACCATAATTCAAAAAGAGTTATGTGGGCTTCCCTGGTGGCGCAGTGGTTGAGAGTCCGCCTGCCGATGCAGGGGACACGTGTTCGTGCCCCGGTCCGGGAAGATCCCACAGGCCGTGGAGCGGCTGGGCCCGTGAGCCATGGCTGCTGAGCCCACGCATCCAGAGCCAGTGCTCCACAACAGGAGAGGCCACAACAGTGAGAGGCCCGCGTACCGCAAAAAGAAAAAAAAGAGTCATGTACCACAATGTTCATTACAGCTCTATTTACAATAGCCAGGACATGGAAGCAACCTAAGGGTCCATCGACAGATGAATGGATAAAGAAGATGTGGCACATATATACAATGGAATATTACTTGGCCATAAAAGGAAATGAAATTGAGTTATTTGTAGTGAGGTGGATGGACCTAGAGTCTGTCATACAGAGTGAATTAAGTCAGAAAGAGGAAAAACCATATACCGTATGCTAACACATATATATGGAATCTAAAAAAAAAAAAAAAGGTTATGAAGAACCTAGGGGCAGGATGGGAAAATAAAGACACAGACCTACTAGAGAATGGACTTGAGGACACAGGCAGGGGGAAGGGTAAGCTGGGACAAAGTGAGAGAGTGGCATGGACATATATACACTACCAAATGTAAAGTCGATAGCTAGTGGGAAGCAGCCCCATAGCACAGGGAGATCAGCTCGGTGCTTTGTGACCACCTAGAGGGGTGGGATAGAGAGGGTGGGAGGGAGGGAGACGCAAGAGGGAAGAGATATGGGAACATATGTATACGTATAGCTGATTCACTTTGTTATAAAGCAGAAACTAACACACCATTGTAAAGCAATTATACTCCAATAAAGATGTTAAAAAACACAAAACATCACAGAAAATAAGATGCAGTATATTTATACAATGTAATATTATTCAGCCATAAAAAAGAATAAAATAATACCGTGGACGGGCCTAGAGATTATCATACTAAGTGAAGTAAGACAGAGAAGGACAAATATCATATAATATTGCTTATATGTGGAATCTAAGAAAAAAAAAGATACAAATGAACTCATTTACAAAACAGAAAGAGACTCACAGACATAGAAAACAAACTTATGGCTACCAAAGGGGATACGGGAGAAGGGATAAATTAAGAGGTTAGGATTAACATATACACATTACTATATATAAAATATATAGCCAACAAGGACCTGAATCACTGTGCTGTACCCCTGAAAATAACACAGCATTGTAAATCAACTCTACTTCAATAAAAAATTAATTAAAAAATACAAAAAAAATAATAAGATGCAGCAGAAACTGCTGTTGAGGCTTCCCACTGCTAGAAGAGCTAAAGCACACCCATAAATAATTCTAGAACAGGCCCTTCTGAGGAGGGCAGAGATGTTTTATAGAGGAAGTGAGTTTTGAGTTGGGACTCAAAGATGGGAGGACTCCATACGGTGGGGCGGAAAAACAAGAGCATCCTCAGAGGCAGGAAGTGTACACACAGTCTACACACTGAGGTGTAGTTTGTGACCAGATGGCGGTGGGTCCTTGAACTCCACACCTGGAAGTCTGAATGCTATTTCATAAGCAAAGGAAAGTCAGTGAAGTACGAGTGACACTCTCTGATGATGTTCTTGTGGCGATATGCAAAGTAGACTGAGTGAGATAGGGAACACCCAAGGTATGATTGTAGCCATCGAGCTGCAAAGGCGAGGCCAATGGATAGGATGGAGTTTTCTCTCAGAAGACACTTGCTGATTGAGTGCAAGGAGGGGTCGAACACTCTGCCAAGGCTATGTCACCTACAGAAATAAAAAGACAGAGAAAGAGCCCAGGTAGCCCCAAGAAATCATTCTAAAGAGAAAAAGAGCCGTCCCCTATCCCAGTGGGAAAGTTCTATCAGCAGAGAAGAATGGGGGCCTGCAGTTCTCCTTTATTGCCTTCATATTCTCAGCTAAAGAACCATTAAACCCAGAAAAGAAAAAACATTAAATCCAAAGTGAAGAAGAATGAGCTACTCTAGTGAGCTACTCTAGTATATGCTTGCCGGTTTGGAGAACCAAAATCTACCCTAGTTTAACTTTTTTCAAACAGCAGAGTGGATGGCTCTTCTTTGGAAGGACCATGCCTTTCCTTACAGCAAACTCTTTGCTAATCTTCTCTTGCTTCCTGCTTGGACTTTAATCATGGCAGTTCTTCATACACACACTTACTGCCACGCTGGTTCCCCTGGAACCCCACTGTCATTTAGCAGTAACCATGTCCTCATATTTTGATCAAATTATTTCCATTGAAGAACGAGGCAGTTCAATGGGACCATAGTCAGGGTCTTTATTATGCCATTTCTTTACAAGAATCCTCCTGTCAGTGTTTGTTTACTGTTTAAAATCACTTATAAGGAGCCATGGGCACCAAGGGTGAAACCCATAGTGTGTCCCTGAGGGGCTGAAAGGGGAGCTGATAAGAGAAGAAAGGAAAAAAGTGCAATTCTGGGGGGCCCAGGAGTGTCGTCCCAGGTCAGAGTCAGCCACGCATGCACCCCCTCCTCCCAGACTCTCTGCTTGTCACCCGAGGGCTGACTGTTCCAAGGCCATCACTCGCATTGACACTTCAGCCCCAGGAAGAATCCCACAGGGTGAAAGAGTGCTGAAGAGTAGTGGAGGAGGTCTCAGGAGCACGGAGGCCAGAGCAGACTGAGGTTGGGAGAGGGGACCGGGTGAGGGGGAAGGCTGGCCTGGGAATGTACACAGCAGGGGAGACCCAGGAAAGGCCCAAGATTAAAACCTGCCCTGATACACCTTGACAAGGGGCCCCAGAGTTGATATCATGCACTCTAAGTGGTCAGGGACCTGCTTTTCTAACACAGAATGGTGCCCAGATCTCAGCTTCACCATTCACTGTGCACCATTCACACTGCCAGACGGGGCCTTTGGCCACATGGGATTCACCCCCAGCAGAAAGAATTGAACTTCAGTACATGAGCATCATTTATTCAGCCTGGTCAGGCAAACGTATCACTGGTGGTTCCAGAAGCTCATCAAAAACAGCGCTTCCATTTCAGCCTTGACACATAACATTATCATATATGTTAATATCACAGGTGAAAGTCCATAAAGAGTGCCTTTGTCTTTTTTTTTTTAAAGAATCAATTTTCTTCATTTATTTATTTTTGGTTGCGGTGGGTCTTCACTGCTGCACACAGGCTTTCTCTAGTTGCGTTGAGCAGGGGCTACCCTTCATTGCAGTGCACAGGCTTCTCATTGCAGTGGCTGCCCTTGTTGCAGAGCACGGGCTCTAGGCGCCCTCCCATATCCTTGACCAGCCCTTGGCTGCAGGTGAGCAAGAAGGAGAAAGCAGACGACTCTACTGATTCATAGTTGTCTATTGGCAGAAGGTCAAGGAGAGAGGGATCAGATAGGACTGGAGTGACCCTGAAAAAACATTTACGAGAAGAGAGGCATGTCGCAATCTGTGTTGTAATGGGAATTGGCAAGACTTATATTGCCAGACGTCCAAGTGTTCAGTTTTGAATTATGTTGAGATAGCTCTCCTTAAATCTTTGTTTAAAGGTTTCCTAATCTTGTACCCCCACCTCTCTTTCAACACAGTAGATAAATGCTAAATAGACAAGCTTCCCAGTTAGCCTCAGTTGACAGAGGAAAACAAAGCTGTCAGGTCATCTAAGATGCATAGAGGAAACTGTGAAATGTCCACATGCACAGGCAGTACTCAGTGCCCACACAGAGCCGATGAGGGGCCCCGGGTTCCAGGGAACTCAGGAATACCGATGCTCTTCTCCTCCTCCAGGACTGGCAAGCACATCCTTGAGGACTATTTTCATGGAAACATCTTCCACGTTCTTCTCCTTGCAGCAATATTTGTTCCTTTATCTGTAAAACAGGGCCCAGGACCTTCAGGGGCTCAATGCCTCCAAAATTCTAGCTGATCTTGACCCTTCCTTCTTACTGAGCTGTCAGTCTCTAGCCATTTCTTCTGTGTCCTCCTAAGAACCCCCCACCGCCCCAATGCAAAGCAGGAAACATTTAACTTAGTGGGAGAGCTATTAAGAGAGTGAAGGAGACCTATGTGGGAAAAAAGTAAGTGGACACTATCGGAAAGGGAATGCCAGGCACCCAAGTGCTGGGTCTGGGCCTCTTCCTGGCTTCCAGATGGATGCCAAGCTGACCTCAGAGGCATAGACCTGGGACAGACAAAAGCAAGAATGAAAAAGAATGTCACCGTTTGACTATCTTCCCAGAGTCTTTCATCTCTTCACCATAGTCTTAATAACCATCTGGTCCAAAATATTACCTTAAAAATGTGTTGAAAATATGCCACTTTCAAAAACTCATGCAACTGCCACTGTGGAAAATAATATGCTGGTTCCTCAAAATATTGAACATAAAATTACCATATGATCCAGCAATTCCACTTCTGCTTATATACCCATAAGAATTGAAAGCAGGGACTCAAACAGATATTTTTACACCCATGTTCACAGCAGCATTATTTGAAATAGCCAAAAGGTAGAAATAACCCAAATGTCCATCGACAGATGAATGAATAAACAAATGAATGGAAAAACAAAATGTGGCATATACATATGATGGAATATTATTCAGCCTTAAAAGGGAAGTAATTTCTAATATATGTTATAACATGGATGAATCTTGAAGACATTATGCTAAGTGAAATAAGCCAAACACAAAAGGACAAATACGGTATGATTTCACTAATATGAGGAACCTAAATGTCTTAGTCCATTCAGGCTGCTATAACAAAAATACCACAGATTGGGTGGTTTATAAACAACAGAAACTTATTTCTCACAGTTCTGGAGGCTGGGAAGTCCAAGATTAAGATGCTGGTTAATTTGGTGTCTGGTGAGAGCTCGATTTCTGGTTCACAGACTGCCTTCTTCCCACTGTGTTCCCACATGGCAGAAGGGGCAAGGGAGTTCTCTAGGGTCTCTTTTATAAGGGCACTAATTCCAATCATGAGAGCTGTACCCTCATGACCTAATCACCTCCCAAAAGTTCCACCTCCAAATACCATCACATTGGGGATTAGGTTTCAACATTATGAATTTTTGTCGGGACACAAACACGGTGGTTGCCAGAGGCTGTGGGGAGGGAGGAATGGGGAGTACCTGTGTAATAGGGACAGAGTTTCAGTTTGGGAAGATGAAAAGAGTTCTGGAGATGGATGGTGGTAATAGTTGCACAACAATGTGAATGTACTTAATACCAGTGAACTGTACACTTAAAATGGTTAAGATGGTAAATTTTATCTTATGTGTATTTTACCACAATTAAAAATAAAACCAGAAAATAAAAAAGAAACCCCTGATGACCCCCCATCTTCCTCCAGCTACCCCCATTCCCCAGCTCTGCACAATTCCAACTCCTCTCTTTTGACATTGTGTCACATTTACATTTTACCCCACCATTTGACCAAAACCGCTTTGATGACGTCAATGGTGATGTCATTTTTCCATCCTCATCTTACTAGACTTAGCAGTATTTGATACAGGTAATTACCCTACCCCCTTCCACACTTTTCTTCAGGCCCTCTGGGTTTCTCCCTACCCCACTGGCACTCCCTCTCAGCCTCCTGTGCTATGTGTCTCCAACACAGCTATCCACTGGCAGAGTCGAGCCCAGCTTCAGTCCTTGATCTCTGACTACTCTGTCTACACTCACTCCTGAGGAATCTCATCCACTCTTACAGTTTAAATGCCGCCTATAAACTAATGATTCACAAAGTATATTCCTCTCACGTTGAGCTTCTCACCTCAACTCCATTCTCACGTTTCCAATACTCTACCAGACGGCTCCTCTCAAATGTTGGATCTTAAACTGTAAAATCAAAAAGCAAACTCCTGGAATATTATTCAGCCATTAAAAGAAGAATGAAATCTTACCATTTGTGACAACATGGAAGAACCTGGGGGGTATGACGCTAAGTGAAATAAATCAAACAGAGAAAGACAAATACCATATAATTTCACTTATACGTGGAATCTACAAAAACAAATGAACAAACAAAACAAAACAGAAACGGACTCATAGATACAGAGAACAAACGGGTGGTTGCCAGACAGGGGGAGGGCGCAAAATAGGTAAAAGGGATTAAGAGGTACAAACCTCCAGCTATAAAATAAATAAGTCACGGGGATGTAATGTACAGCAGAGGGAATATAGTCAAGAATATTGTAATAACTCTGTACGGGGACAGACGGTAACTAAACTTGTCATGGTGATCACTTCATAATGTATAAAAATATCAAATCACTATTGTACACCTGACACTAATATAATATTGTATCTGTTATAATTCAATTTTTAAAAAGCAAATGTCTGATTCCTGCCCCCCCAAAAAAAACCCAGTGCCCCCTGGATCTTCTTTTCCTCAGTGAAAATCAACTTCTTTCAGTTGCTTAGCTCAAATCTCATCTACCTTTGATGACCCTCTTCTCCTCCACTCTAAATCGATCTGTCAGCAAACCTTGTTGTACCTGCCTTTAAAGTAAATCCAGAATGTAGCCACTTCTCATCACCTCCATCACTATCAGGCCAGTGCAAACTACCGCAAACTGCCAGCCTCCCTCCCTCCCTGAATCATTACACGAGCCTCTTCCCTCTTCTCTCCGCTTCTGCCCTTGCATTAGGTGCCCCTCCCGGAATCTAATCACAACATCAACACCTGAATAATCTTTTTAAAGCTTAAATGAAATCATGTCACTCCTTTGTTTAAAATCCCTCGGTGCCTTTCCCTCTCAAACCACTTAAAATGACCCAAATACTTAGCACGGCCTGAAGTCTCTCACCACCTGCACCACCGACACCAAGCCCGCGGCCTCCTCGGCCAGGAATCATCCCAGCTCCACCCACACTAGATGTCCAGCTCCTGTCTCAGGAGGCCTTCACAGGCTGTCCCCTTGGCTTGGAATGTGCTCCCCCACGACTCCTCCTGGCTCGATCCCTCACCCCTTCTGACCTCTACTCAGGCTACCTTCACAGCCAGCCTTTCCTGACCACTTTGTTTAAGGCTGTCAGCTCCCTCCCTCCTCATTGCGCCCCCCCTTTCAGTCTTCTCTGCTCTGCCTGTGTTTCCAGGGCACTGATCACTTTCTCTCATTTGATACATTTTTAACTTGTTTATTTGTTTATTTTCATTCCCCCACCCCTCACTGAACATAAGCTCTAAGCAAGCCAGGACTTTTCTCTGTTTTATTCACTGCTTGATGCCCAATGCTGAGACCCAGAGGAGGGCCTCAACAGGTATTTGTTCAACAAATGCATGAATAAATCATGACTCTCTTTACTTTTTCTCTTTCTTTATATCTTCTTTCCTATAATTTCCATTGCTTTTTATTTTTGCTCTATCTATAGGGATCGCTCCAGTGTTACTTTCTCTGCCTCAGATTTCAGAGTCCATTTGTCACTCATTACTTCCAGTGAGTTTTGTTTTAATTTGCCCCATTGTGGATTTTTTTATTTCCAAGAACACATCCTTGTTCTCCTACTGTTCCTTTTTCATAATTGCCTACACTTGTGCTTAATCAAAGCACTAGCTCCTAAACACCTTCTGAGACCACAGACAAGAATTGTGTAGAGGCGCTTCCGTTTTCTACATTAACTATTTGGATCGGGGTCCTTTGATTACCTGGCTAGACCCCTCCTTACGCACTGCTGGCTCACAGAGCCACCCAGTGGTTCTTTGTGGCCCATCCACATTAGTGAACAGAGGCCTTGATTGATCACTTGGAGCCAGAAATCAGACATCTGGCTCCAAGTTCTTTCTCCCACTGGGAGCTTCCCCACTGGGGCCTCACTGCCCACCTGTCTGATGCTGGGGTAAAATAGATGGTCTTTTAATTCCCTTTCCAGATTCTGCAGTTGGTGAGTCCATGAGCAACATACTTAACAGCATTTGATAGCTACTGGATAATTTTCTTACCACCAAGGTAATTATCAAGGTAATTCCACTTCCTCATCATCACCATCATACGACATTTATAAGGGGCCTTGCCAAGCATGGTGTGGAAATCAGAGTTTCAAAAAATAAAAATGATGCTTATTGAGTGCCACTGCATCCAAAGTTTTAGGTTTGTCAAGAGATACAATCCTTGTTCCTATGAAGCTTAAATACTCATTGTGTAGTGTTCCAGTTACCCACATCTGTGGACCAAACAAATCAAAACTCGGTGGGTAAAAACAAAAACCACTTTATTATATCCCACAGCTTCTTGGCTCAGAAATCTGGCAGTTTGGCTGGGTGATTTTTCTGTTCTACATGAATAGCAGAGGTCACTTGGTGGTATTCAGGTGGCAGGTGACTCTTGACAGGACCAAGCTGGTTTCACTCACACATCTAGCAACTTGGAAGAGATGGGGGAAAGCTCAGCTGGGACTGTCAGCCAGAGCTCCTACACATGCCCTCTCCAGCATAGCAGTCTCACAGTAACTGGACTTCCCAAATGGTGCCTGAGGATTCCAGAGTGGGTGTTCTGGTAAACAAGGCAGAATGCATGGCCTTTTGTGACCTAGTCTCAGAGTCACATAGCATCACTTCTGTCATATATTACTGTTCATAGCAGCCCACTCAGATTCAAGGAAAAGGGACATAGTCACCATCTCTCAATGAGAAGAATGTCAAAGAATTTACAGCTATCTTTTAAAATCTCCACAGGAAGCAATAATACACAGAAAGGAAACTCTTTAAAAGAACTATCTTAAAACGGAACTTCTTAAAGACAACTTGACCTATACATGAATGTTTGTAGCAGTTCTATTCATGGTCACTAACAACTGGAAATAATCCAATGTCCTTCAGTGGCTGAATGGATAAACAAACTGCAGTACACCCATAGGATGGAATACTACTTAGCAATAAAAGACACACATTACTGATACATACAACAACTTGGATGAATCTCAAAGGTAATATGCTGAGTAAACAAAGCCAGTCTCAAAGTTTACGTACCCTGCGAATCCATTTATATGACATTCTCAAAATGATAAAATTTTTAGTGACAGAGGACACTTCACGTGTACCAGGAGCGAGGGTGAAGGGATGGTATGCCTGGAAAGGACCAGCACCAGGGAGTTTCTGGAGTGATGAACAATTCTGCATCCTGATTGTGGTGAATGTATACATATATTAAAACTCATAGAGCTGTACACTGCCCAAAAAAGTCACATTTACTGTATGTTAATTTTTTTAATAAAATAAAATAACTTTGAGTCAAGTAACAATTAACTTGTTCTGGACTTAAAACATGAACGCTGAAGGAATTCTGAAAAGGAGACTGATCAGTTGTGCAAGGAACGTGTGTGCTGGGGAAGGGGTGCAATCCTGTCTCATGCTCTCTGCCCCCTCACCAAGGGCTCACTTTAGTGATGCTGACCTGAGTCAGCCATGTCCTGCCACGTCCGACAGGCACAGAGGCAGAGGCACAGAAAGATTCAGGAACCTGCAGAAGTCACACGCCAAGTCGGCAGCTCTGGTTGCCAGTAACCTCCTGCTTACCAGAGCTCCTCACCGCCACGTGAGCACTAACAGCCAGCACAGGGACACCAGCCAAAACTCCTCCACAACACTCCCCAAGTTTCATTTTTCTGCAATTAAAACATTTGTCAAAGAGGATTTAATCCTGGTGTTGTAAAGTGCTATGTCAAACAGATTTGGTTCAATATTTTTAAACGTTCTGCGAAATGGCTATTCCCAACAGTAATTCAACTAAGTTACCATGGCTTTAAACAAAAACAGCAACTAAAAAGATCAGATTTTGATGTACCAGGAAAAATCATTTTGAACCACAGTCATGAATTCCCTTGCAAAAAAAAAAAAAAAAATTAAGTCCAACTGTAAAAGAGCTCCCTAAAATGAAGCCTCAGGAAATCTATAAGTCAGAGGAGGGACAAATGCAAAGGAAAGCAAATCTATGGTATTAATATGAAACTGTTGACAAGAGTGGTTTTTTGGAAAATCCTCAACTCGTTTCACCTCCATTTCTATCCACCACACTTTGCTTGTATTTCCCCTGTGGATCAGGAGTAGTCTGAAAAATAGTGCTTATGGTAAATTCAAATTGTAAAGTAGATAGGTAGTTCTACAAGTCAACATGTATGTGTAAGCAGTATAAGTTCATCGATATGGAAGAGCATTTGCTAAATATTAGAACAAATTGTGGGCTGAGGAGGTGCAGGGAAGAGATGGGGAAGCAATGCGTAATGTTAGTGGGGAGCATGGGGGGCCAGGAGGAGAACATGGCAGCAGGGAAACATGGCAGCAGGGAGAATGTGTAGGGTGCAGAACATGGCAGGAGGCCCCACAAACACGCAGGGAGCCACGTGCCATTTCCCTGACCCACTCAGCCTGGTGGCCCAGACTCTTGGACATCATGCCCTGACTACACCCAGATGAGAAGATGTACATCTCCCACCACCCACCAAAAACGGACCACTCCACCTTCGGTTTCCCCAAGGGCCACCCTTGCTACCTTCCCTCCCTGGAAGCTCCCCAAAGCACTCACATCACCACTGCATCTGTGAGGTTGGACCTTTTCCTTGGCCTCATGTCTTCATTTTTATATATGTGTTGGCTCGTTTGTTACTGGCAAATAAAGAATAAATGAGGAATAAACAATCTTTTAAAGAAACTAAGTTATGCCCTTTGTTCTTGGTCCCCACATCATCTTAGGGGAGATCTGTTTGTTACCAAAGGTATAATTAAGAATCTCCTATAGGTTTTTTGGTTTACCCAATACACACATGTAGCATTCAGGGGTGTGGGGGGTATGGAGAGACAGGAAAAGGCACCAAGAGGGTCATATTGTGATGATGGGAGGCATAGTCAAGAAGAACATTTAACCCTCACTGTGGTTCCAGGCCCAGATAACATCATAAGCCAACAAGTAAAATAACTCCTACAGGAATCATAAGGATAAAATAGAAAAAAACAGTGTCCTGAGAGGTTTTATCTTTTTCTTTTCTTTTTTTATTTTTGGCTGTGCAGCACAGCATGTGGGATCTTAGCTCCCCCACCAGGGATGGAACCCATGCCCCTTGCATTGGAAGCCGGAGTCTTAACCACTGGACTGCCAGGGAAGTCCCAGTTTGTCAATTTTTTCTGGGAGGTTTTAATGTACCTATTTTAATATACATTTTTAACAGATCAAATACATAAAAATGAAGATGAAAAGGATCAAAATAATGTATATAATCAGTCCTTGGTTCAGAAAGCATTCATGTTACTTTTTGCCATCTATTTCAGAATAGTACTTTAGAGGAGCTAACAATTAGTCATGTTTTCAATTCTAAATCTTCATAATAAAACTCACCTCTCTGCTCAGCCTGCCTATGACATCTCCTGGAGAGACACACAGCAATAGCTCAGTAGTATCCAGTAAAATCTACACAGGGAGGCAATGAAGTACAGAGACCCTGGGATGGAGCTGAATGCACCTGGGTCCAGCCCTGTCACTAACAGCGTGACCTTGGGCATCTCTCCCTACTTTAGTCCTATTTAAAATGTGGAAATGACGGTCTTAGCCTCAAAACATTATGGAGCCAACTGAATGAAAGCTTATATAGTAAATGCTGTTATTAAATACATACATAGAGTTTAAGTCTATCCACACTGGGAATAATTGAAATATTTACCCCCTTTGGGGACTATGTTATAGGTAAAAGCCAAACTTACTCCTTGTAAGTTCGTAAGTATGAAATGCTGTACACGTAAAATGTTTATTAGAGTGTCCAACAATGAGTATATGCACAGTAAATGTTAGCCAATAGTCACTAATGATCTGGGGCTTAAAAACACTATTAAAAAAAGAAACAATTCAAAAGAAGAAATGATTAGTTTGCAAGATTTGTAACTTTTAGGTTATAAGTGAGGGGGCATCAAAAGGGAAGTAGAAGAAGTCTTACACTCAGAAAATTACAGAGAATAATTCTCTGTGTTACTTGGGAGCTTTAACATGCATGTAAGAGAAAGCTCACCTCAACTTGTCTCAAAAACAATTAAAACACATAACTGGAGGTCCAAGAGTTAAGACAGCTCCGGAACTGGTTGACCCAGGGACTCTCTGATGCCATGAAGTTCTAAGTTTCTATCTTTCTGCCACAGCGTTAGCTCCATCTCCTCCTCATGACTGCAGTCTGGTTGCTTGTAAAAACTAAAACTACAGGCTTCTTCATTCTCACCTAAAGGAGGGTGCACTATTCCAACAAACACTTCTGGTCTCCTGCCCCAGAAAGCATGGCCAAGCGAGAGCTAGTGTCAATCCACAGCAAGAACTGGAATGGGTCCTCAGCTTCATCCCAAATGGTAGAAAACAGAAAAGGGGAAAAATTCAAGAGATAATGTGGGCAATAACAAATGCCAAATAGTTAACCACTGGGTCTGCTGTCTCCCTGAGTGGGTTTTTCAGGATGTAAACAACGGATAGCTAATTAACTGTGTCCATTACACACATCCGCTGATTCTTTGAAACACATTCACCACATCCAAGGGGACAAATTTTGCCCAGAGGATGGTCAGTGAGCTATTCTGTCAGAAACCATTTGCTGATCTATTTAAATATCCACAGAGATTAACTGGCTTCTCATGTGATCCCTTTTAGTCCACTGTTTCTGTGCTGGGTACCATGAAAATCCAGTTTGATTATTCCATTGGGCTCAAAATGGAGATATGGCCCAGAAGGCCATGGACTTGCTCTGCCTGAGACTGATATAGGGTCAGGAGGCCCAGTGCTGACCCAGGCCTGGGCTGTACTCCATCTTTTGTACTTCCTCAAATTAGCAGTCCTGATTTCATAAATTACACAGTTTTCTCAGTTCATCCAAAATTCTGACAAAACATTTTTTTTCCAAGCCTGGTTTATTTCCAAAGGTGAAAAAGTCTAAATTATAAAACATTGCCAACGTCTCAACAAAAGTAAACAAGGGAGAATTAGGTGAAAAATCATGGAAGTTTATAAAAACTCCTACACAGAATGAAGAATCCCCAAGGGCAATTTGTCTGGTTTAAATTAATAACTTATGCTATGATTAAAACACCATTTGTACGAATCCTTCAGTGACTCCACATAATGAGAAAGGTCAAAGCTTGACCGCATGCGTTTATGGTTTGGGGCCCTGCTCACATTCTTTCATTTAGAACGAGAGGTCTCCTAACTTTGCCTGGATGCTGTGTGCTATCAGCACAGAAGCATGTACCTCCTGGATTCTCAGGAACCTCGAACTCCACTTCTAGCCTGGAGTGATAATAGCTATGGCCCCTGCACCTTTTTATTTAAAATTCACAAAAACAATATAAATATCTGCAAGATATAAATAAAGAGCTGAAGATAGAGTGAGGTATTTCTTAAATGACAGGCAGAATCACTCAGACAATCAGGGCTTAGAGGAAACATTAATTTAAACCAGAAGCATTTACTACTCTCTTGGGAACAATGAAGGGTCATTGTCACATCTGTTTAGTGGCATCTATTTACCTTTTCAATCACTGCACTCAGTGGCCCTCAGAGAAGAGTTTTACAACTTCTCAAGATTGTGTTTTCTGGCATCCATCCGGGAGATCACAAGGTTACTTTGTTTCCACCTTAGTAACAGGGTGAATAATGTTAACAGATTTTTTTGTTGTTGAGCTATCCTTGCATGCCTTCGTCAGAATGCACTATTCTTTCTTTAAGAACATTGTTTGGGGACTTCCTTGGCAGTCCAGTGGTTAAAGACTTTGCCTTCCAATGCAGGGGATTTGGGTTCAATCCCTGGTTGGGGAGCTAAGATCCCACATGCCTTGTAGCCAGAAAAAACAAAACACAGAATGAAAGCAATATTGTAACAAATTCAATAAAGACTTTAAAAATGGTCCATGTTATTAAAAAAAATCATTGTTTGATTTGTTAACATTTCAACTGAGATTTTGCACCTTTGTTTATGAGTGAGATTAACCTATACATTTTCCTTTTAATGCTGTTCTTTAGTCTAATGTAGGATCAGGATTATGTTCACTGTTTAGAAAAAGATGAGGACTGCTTCATTTTTTTTCTGTATTCTGGAACAGATTAAACTACAGAAATTATCCATCCCTTGAAAGATAGTGACTATTTTAGCAGTATATTTTGGACCACTTTTTCAATTTCTTCCATTATTTGGGGGGAATTTTTGGACCCTTCTTGAATCAAATTTAGCAACTTAGTTTCCCAGAATTTGTTCTTTCCATCTAGATTGTTTAAAAGCTTTTATAAAGGATTTCTTCTTTTTATTTTTTTATTATTATTTTTTTATTTCTTTTGGCCATGCCGCACGGCTTGCAGCAGAAGCACACAGTCCTAACCACTAAAACACCAGGGAATTCCCATGGACTTCTTCTTTTTAAAAACACCTTAACTTGGGACTTCCCTGGTGGTCCAGTGGTTAAGACTGTCCTCCCAATGCAGGGGGCCCGGGTTCAATCCCTAGTCAGGAAACGAGATCCCACATGCCCACATGCCGCAACTAAGACCTGGAGCAGCCAAATAAATAAATAAATAAATAAATATTAAAATACCTCACCTTTCATGAATCACACTGAGTTTCTCATTCTTCAGTGCTAATATTATTGGTTTTCTCTTTTTCTCTTGACTACTGTCAAGTTGGCCTATTTTGGTATTTTCAAAGAATCATCTTTTTTCTTTCATTTCTCAATCTTCATTAATTTGTGAGTTATTGTTGTTTAATGAGTCCTTCCTACTACTGTATTTTGTTAAATTTGGAGGTTTTTTTTTTTTTTTTTTTTTTGCGGTACACGGGCCTCTCACTGTTGTGGCCTCTCCCGTTGCGGAGCACAGGCTCCAGACATGCAGGCTCAGCGGCCATGGCTCACAGGCCCAGCCGTTCCGCGGCATGTGGGGTCTTCCCAGACCGGGGCACGAACCCATGTCCCCTGCATCGGCTGGCGGACTCTCAACCACTGCGCCACCAGGGAAGCCCCTACATTTGTTTTTTATTTTATTTTACTTTATTCTTTTACCTCCTTGACTTTTTGCCTTATTTTTTCTTGTCTAATAAATACAATTAAAGGCAGGGGGACTTCCTTGGCAGTTCAGTGGTTAGGACTCCACACTTCCACTGCAGGGAGCATGGGTTCGATCCCTGGTCAGGGAACTAAGATCCCACATGCCGTGTAACATGGCCAAAATAAATAAATACATACATACATAAGTAAAAACTAAAAATAAAAATAAAGGCAGGAACACTCTTCTGAGTTACATTTGGACACAACATGTCATGCTGTTGGTAGTTTTCACTTTTAAATACTCTGTACTTTCTAATTGATATTCTCTATAGTCAAGAGTTGTTTAGAGGTGTGGCCAGGATGGCAGAGTAGAAAAACCCTGAGTTCACCTCCTACAAGCACACCAAAATCACAACTGTTCACAGAGCTACTATTTATGAGAACAATCTGAAGACTAACAGAAAAGATTTTCCACAGTTAAAGATATAAAAAAGGAACTATAACTAGAAGAGTAAAGGGGGCAGAGATGTGGTATAGTCAAGAATCATACCCCTGGGTGGGTGACGCACCTATGGGAGATAATCACAATTGCACAGGTTCTCCCCAAGTAGCAAAGAGTCTAAGCCTCATGTCAGGTTCCCCAAGCCTGGGGCTCCTACACCACAATACGAGCCCCCAGAATGTCTGGATTTGAAGACCCACAGGACTTGTATATGAGAGAGCCAGAGGGCTATAGGAAACAGAGACTTTGCTCCCAAAGGGCACACACAAAAATCTCACACACCAAATCCCAGTGCAGAGGCAGTAATTTAAAAGGTGCCTGGGTCAGATCCACTTGCTGATCTTGGAGAGCCTCTCGGAGAGGCAGGAGACAACTGGGACACCCCCTGTGGATACATGGTGGCAGCCATTTGGGGGAACCTATTCTACCACAAGGATACTGGTGTTGACAAGGGCCATTTTGGAGTCTTCTCTCTAGCCTATTAGCACCAGAGGGCCAGCACCAGTCCCAGAATCCCCAGGCCAAGGAGCCAGCCTCTCAGGGACCTGGCCCCTTCTACCAGTGGGCCAGCACCAGCCCTGGGACCCCAGAGCCCTGCAGCTAGCCACCCCAAGAGCTGGTCCCATTCACCAGCAGGCCAGCACTAGCCTGGGGCTCCCCAAGTCCCACAGCCAACCACCCTGGGACAAGGACCCTCCCACCAGTGGACCAGCACCAGCCCCAGGATCCCCTTGGCCCTGCAGCAAGCCACCCTGGGACCTAGCCCTGTCCATCAGTGGGCCAGCAGCCACCACACAAGACAAGGCCTGGCAAGCAACCGAGCCAGGGGCCAGCCCCACCTACCAGTACACCAACAGTAGTTGGCCCCACCATAACAGAAGGGACCACACAGCCCACATGGGGGAACTGCTAGAGAATACGGCTCTGGTAACCAGACTGGAGTATGCTGCTGAGCCCCATAAGAAGTCTCCTAAATAAGGCCACTTCTCCAAGATCAGGAAACATAACCAACCCACCTAATATACAGTAATAAACCCAGAGAATTAGGCAAAATGAGGCAACAGAGGAATATGCTCCAAAGGAAAGAACAAGATAAAACCTCAGAAGAAGAACTATGGGAAGTGGAGATAAGAAATCTACCCAAAAAGAGTTCAAGGTAATGATCATAAAGATGCCCAACAAACTTGGGAGAAGAGTGGATGAACAGAGAGAAGTTTAACAAAGAGTTAGAAAATAGAAGGTAGATACATATATACAATGGAATACTACTCAGCCATAAAAAAGAATGAAATAATGCCATTTGCTGCAACACGGATGCAACTAGAGATTAGCATACTAAGTGAAGTAAGTCAGTAAGACAAATAGTATATGATATCACTTTATGTGGAATCTAAAATATGGCACAACAACTACTGAAGCCCGCGCACCTAGAGCCCATGCTCCGCAACAAGAGAAGCCACCACAATGAGAAGCCCACGCACTGCAACGAAGAGTAGCCCCCACTAGCTGCAGCTAGAGAAAGCCCGCGTGCAGCAACGAAGACCCAACGCAGCCAAAAATAAATAAATAAATTTATTTAAAAATAATAAAATAAAATAAAATATGGCACAAATGAACTTATTTACAAAACAGAAACAGATTCATAAACATAGAGAACAGACTTGTGGTTGCCAAGGGGGAAGAGGGGAGGGAAGAGGGATGGACTCAGAGTTTGGGGTTGGAAGACGCAAACTATTACATTTACAATGGATAAACAACAAGGTCCTAATGTACAGCACAGGGAACTATATTCAATATCCTGTGATAAACCATAATGGAAAAGAATATAAAAAAGAACGTCTCTATGTGTATAACTGATTCACTTTGCTGTACAGCAGAGATTGGCACAACATTGTAAACCACCTATACTTCAATAAAAAAAAAAGAAAAGAAAGAAAAGAAAAGAAAAGAGAAAGAAGAACCAAAGAGAGCTGATGAATACAATAACGGAAATCAAAAATACACAAGAAGGGGCTTCCCTGGTGGCGCAGTGGTTGGGAGTCCGCCTGCCGATGCAGGGGACGTGGGTTCGTGCCCCGGTCTGGGGGGATCCCGCGTGCCGCGGAGCGGCTGGGCCCGTGAGCCGTGGCCGCTGGGCCTGCGCGTCTGGAGCCTGTGCTCCGCAGCGGGAGAGGCCGCAGCGGTGGGAGGCCCGCGTACCGAAAAAAAAAAAAAATACACGAGAAGGTATTAAGTAGGTTAGATGATACAGAGATCAGCAAACTGGAAAACAGTAGTGGAAATCACTCAAGCAGAACAGAAAAAAGAAAAAGGAATTTTAGAAAATGAAGATCATTTAAGAGACCTCTGGGACAACATCAAGCATACTAATATTCACATTATAGGGGCCCCAAAAGGAGAAGAGATAGAGAAAGAGGCAGAGAACTTATCTGAAGAAATAATAGCTAAAAAATCCCAAAACCTGGGAAAGAGAACAGACATCCAGGTCCAGGAAACACAGAGAGTCCCAAACAAGGTGAACCCAAAGGGGTCCTCACCAAGACACATTATAACTAAAATGGCAAAAATTAAAGATACAGAGAGAAGCTTAAAAGTAGCAAGAGAAAAGCAACTAGTTACATACACAGGAATTCCCATAAAACTGTCCCCTGACTTTTCAGCAGAAACATCGCAGGCCAGAAGGGAGTGCCACAATACATTCAAAGTGATGAAAGAAACAACCTACAACCAAGGATACTCTACCCAGCAAGGCTTTCATTCAGATTTGAAGGAGAAAGAAAGAGTTTTACAGACAAGAAAAAAACTAAAAGAGCTCAACACCACTAAAGCAGCTTAACAAGAAATGTTAAAGGGACTTCTCTACGTGGAAAGAGAAGGCCACAACTAAAAATATATAAATTACAAAAGAACAAATTTTATTGGTAAAGGCAAACATAGGATAACCTTAATAGTTAGTAGGAAGGTTAAAGGACAAAGTAGTAAGATCATCTACATAATAATTAAGGGACACACAATACCCAGAAATGAACCCATACTCATATGGTCAATTATTCTATGACACAGGAGAAAGAATATACAATGGGGAAAAGGCAGCCTCTTCAATAAATGGTGTTGGGAAAACTGGACAGCCACATGCAGAAAAAAACCGAAGTGGACTACTTTCTCACACCATCTACAAAAATAAACTCAAAATTAATTAAAGACTCAAATGTAAGGTCTGAAAACATAAAACTTCTAGAAGAAAACATAGGTAGTGCACTCTGTGACACTGGTCTTAGTAATATTTTTTTTGGATATGTCTCCTCAGGTAAGGGAAATAAAAGGAAAAATAAACAAATTGGACCATATGAAACCTTTGAATAGCAACATTTTATCAACAACAAAATGTGCTGATAAAGAACGTGGCACTGGAAAAGAACATGCGTGTATCTTGTTTATTAAATATTATAGTAAATCAATAATATTAATTATATTATTCAAACTATTTGACTTCTTACATATTTGTTGTCACTATTCTGGCAATTTTCTGAAAGATGTGCAAAAATACTCATGATTAATGCACCTTAATAGGTTTTTCAACTTTTGCAATATGAACAATGGCCCCGATAATTATAAAAATGCAAAAAAAGTTAAATAAGATGGATTTATAGATGGACAGTAGAAAGATTGATAAGTTTTAATAAAGCAAATACAGCAAAATGTTCATTGTAGATTCTAGATGGTTTATATACAGGTGTTCACTGTATAATTCTTTCAACTTTTCTGTTTGAACATTTTCATAATAAAATGTTCAAAAGAAACAAAATTTTAAAACCAACTTCACGAATGTGTGCTTTAAGAATGGCCACCAGCTAAAGTCCTCAAAGCAAGTTAACTTGTCTTCATCACCCACAGACATTACAGAATGAAATTGATGCAAGAAAATGTAACATCACTGTCTTGCAATATAAACACTCAAACTCTGGACAGGGACATGTAAAAGTATGAGATTAGATCATTCCCTAACACCATACACAAAAATAAGCTCAAAATGGATTAAAGACCTAAATGTAAGGCCAGAAACTATCAAATTCTTAGAGGAAAACATAGGCAGAACACTCTATGACATAAATCACAGCAAGATCCTTTTGGACCCACCTCCTAGAGAAATGGAAATAAAAACAAAGATAAACAAATGGGACCTAATGAAACTCAAAAGCTTTTGCACAGCAAAGGAAACCATAAACAAGACCAAAAGACAACCCTCAGAATGGGAGAAAATTTTTGCAAATGAAGCAACTGACAAAGGATTAATCTCCAAAATTTATAAACAGCTCATGCAGCTCAATAGCAAAAAAACAAACAACCCAATCCAAAAATGGGCAGAAGACTTAAATAGGCATTTCTCCAAAGAAGATATACAGACTGCCAACAAACACATGAAAGAATGCTCAACATTATTAATCATTAGAGAAATGCAAATCAAAACTACAATGAGATATCATCTCACACCAGTCAGAATGGCCATCATCAAGAAATCTAGAAACAATAAATGCTGGAGAGGGTGTGGAGAAAAGGGAACACTCTTGCACTGCTGGTGGGAATGTGAATTGGTACAGCCACTATGGAGAACAGTATGGAGGTTCCTTAAAAAAATAAAAATAGAACTACCATATGATCCAGCAATCCCACTACTAGGCATATACCCTGAGAAAACCATAATTCAAAAAGAGACATGTACCAAAATGTTCATTGCAGCTCTATTCACAATAGCCCGGAGCTGGAAACAACCTAAGTGTCCATCATCGGATGAATGGATAAAGAAGATGTGGCACATATATACAATGGAATATTACTCAGCCATAAAAAGAAATGAAACTGAGCTATTTGTAATGAGGTGGATAGACCTAGAGTCTGTCATACAGAGTGAAGTAAGTCTGAAAGAGAAAGACAAATACCATATGCTAACACATATATATGGAATTAAAAAAAAAATGTCATGAAGAACCTAGGGGTAAAATGGGAATAAAGACACAGACCTACTTGAGAATGGACTTGAGGATATGGGGAGGGGGAAGGGTAAGCTGTGACAAAGCGAAAGTGAGGCATGGACATATATACAGTACCAAACGTAAGGTAGATAGATAGTGGGAAGCAGCCGCAGAGCACAGGGAGATCAGCTCGGTGCTTTGTGACCGCCTGGAGGGGTGGGATGGGGAGGGTGGGAGGGAGGGAGATGCATGAGGGAAGGGATGTGGGAACAGATGTATATGTATGACTGATTCACTTTGTTATAAAGCAGAAACTAATAAAAAAATAAAATTAAAAAAAACCACTCAACCTTAAAATCTAGCTAGAATAACATCAGCAATTAACACTTATTTAATGTTTACTCTGTGCCAGAACATGTATTATCTCATTTTTATCTTCACGACAGCCCCATGAGGTAATAACTAATATCACCATTTTATAGGTGAGAAAACTGAGGCTCATAAAAGTGAAGGAGGTTTTCTAAGTCTGGACAGCCTATCAGTGGCAGAGCCAGGATTCACACTCAGATCCATGTGACTCTATGACCAACATCGTTCAGCCATAGACTCTGAAGACCTGCTGTGTCAATACAGCAGCCACTAGCTACAAGCAGCTGCTGAGCACCAGAAATGGAATAAGTCTGAATTGACATGTGCTCAGAGTATAAAAGACACACCAGCTTTCTAAGACTTGGAACAGAAAAAAGAAAATAAAATATTTCTGATCATTTTTAATGTTATGTGTTGAAATAATATTTTGTATATATTGGGTTAAACAAAACGTTATTTTTTTAATTTTTTTTTTAGTATATTTATTTTATTTATTTATTTTTGGCTGCATAGGATCTTTGTTGCTATGTGCGGGCTTTCTCTAGTCGCAGCGAGCGGGGGCTACTCTTCGTTGCAGTGCGTGGGCTTCTCATTGCGGTGGCTTAGGCACACAGGCTTCAGTAGTTGTGGTAGGTGGGCTCAGTAGTTGTGGCTCACAGGCTCTAGAGCGCAGGCTCAGTAGCTGTGGCGCACGGGCTTAGTTGCTCCGCGGCATGTGGGATCTTCCCAGACCAGGGCTCGAACCGTGTCCCCTGCATTGGCAGGAGGATTCATAACCACTGCACCACCAGGGAAGCCCCAAAAACATATTTTTTTAATTAATTTTAACTACTAGAAATTTTTAATTGTATATGTAGCTCACATTAAATTTCTACTGGACAGTGCTAGTCTAGACCCATCTGACTCTGAAATGAATTGTTTTGTGTTTCTTTCCTCTGATTTAAGTCAACAGCCTCCTTGTGACAAAAATAATACAAAAGGAGGGAGTGAAAAGAATCACCTTAAGAGCACGTTGTGCCAGCCTGAACCCCAAGGAAGGGGGACAGTGTTGTCATATGAGGGACAGTGGAGGCAAGCATGTTTGGACTGGCAGGCAGGTGACATGGAAGGACTTGTTTTACCTACAGGAGGGGTTCTCGTGTGAAGATCAAATAGACCAGCATACATGAGGCATCTCCTACATTACAAAACATCACCCAGTGTGGAATTTGCTGGTTACTGAATGCCTGCTACATGCAAGCTTCTCTAATGTTGGCTGGATTCACAGAGGCTCACAGTTGTTTAGTAACATTGACTTCCCCTCCCTGCTCATCACCACCTCCACTGCACTGAAGTGTGAAAAGAAGAAAGAGTAGAACCCCAGAGCACATAAGATAAGGCAATGCCTCCATTGATACATCTGGCCCCTTGGCTCCGGAGCCCCAGCACACTGTGCCCCGTGCCCCGTCTCAGAAATCTGAGCTCAGAAATCTGAGGCCAGCACTGGGACAGAGGACACATGAAGGGAAGTAACAGCCTTAGGTATATTGGTGCCAGATTGTGCATTTCTTTGGAGTCTATCCTGAAGGAAATAGGAAACCACTGAAGGTGCAGCAATGAGAGGCAAATTAACATCGGATGGCAAGAGGAACACCATCATGGAATTTAATTGAAAAAGACTGAAAACTTTGCTAGTTTTCCAGGAGTGTATGCCAAATGTGACACTTTAGCAAGACGGGAGACTGCTGCACACCGCCAGAAAGGGCCTCCGGTGAGACTGCTAAATCCTTCCTCTAGATGTTGAATTTCACCATAACCCCATTTCTAACATCCTTTCCATTTCTAAAATTCCCTGACCCCCTCATGCTGTAATGTCGTGGTTGTTTTTTGTTCATTTTTCCCTCATGTTTCTGAAGAAGAACAAATGATAGAATATTTACTGATTATATGTAAGCCACAGAATATACACACAGGTGAGTATATTATAATTAAAATAACCATCTAAATGCACACTAAATATTTCTGTTCCAATTATATATCATATAGAAAATAGCATTACTTCCATTCTATGTTTCAAATTAAATGAAATTGTCCAAAATATTGCGGCTGTCATGGTTGTCATGCTAAACAAAATTGGGTTTTTTTAAATCTCTTTTTTTTTAATTGAAGCATAGTTGCTTTACAATGTCATGTTAGTTTCAGGTGTGGAGCACAGTGATTCAGTTATATTGGGTTGGCCAAAAAGGTCATTCGCGTTTTTCCATAACATCTTACGGAAACATCTTACATACATATATATTCTTTTTCAGATTCTTTCCATTATAGGTTATTACATAGAGTATAGTTCCCTGTGCTATACAAAAACTAAATTGGCTTTAATGAAATCAAATAGCCAAGACTGGAATGATGGTATATGTCACGTCCTCTAACCTAAGTCCTTGAAACCATCCTAATTAAGTTGCCAAAGTGGTTTTCCAGACTTGTAGATTGTCGTCTTTATCACTATTTCCTCACCACCACATTCATGGTAGAAGGCATTCACGGGGTGTAAGGAGTTCTGCTGGGTGCCTTTCATAATGACTTTCCAACACAACTCTGAAAAGTGGGTCTTAATGGGCCCTCATTGCACTGATAGGAAAACTCAAGTTCAGAGACTTTTGCCCAGCCTAAAATGGTATCTCTCCAGATCCCATGCCACCTCTTAAGACCTCCACATAGACACCCAAGTATCAAGAGTTTTCATATGCCCCTACCCTCACCCTGAATTCTCTCAAGACTAAAAACACTCTGCTCCTTCCACCATTCCCCACGATTCTGAATCCTTTCTTGATCCCAGTCATCTTCCAGTGAGCTTTCCCCACTCACATCCCACCCTCCACACCAATTTCTACTATTCTTGATCTAATTGGCATCCACTTCATATCTTTACCCAATTTATTGACAAGAACAAGGAGCAGAACACAAGGCAGCACAGCACGTGTATCCAGCTGTGGAGTGTGGAATTCCTAGGTTCCAGGGTCAGTTCTGCCACCTACTAACGCTGTGATTAGAATCACGTTACAGAAAACAGCCAGGCCTCAGTTTCCCCACTTGTAAAGTAGAAAATTCTCTGTGCTCCCTCCCAGAAAAGTGGGGATACAGGAAGGGTTCAACTAAGAAAAAAAGCCAAATAGGGCAGAGGCAAGAAGTGACCTTGTCTGGAGAGAAGACAAGTTAAATTCCAGTGCACTAGAGGAAAGGTAGTATAGTATAGTGTTAAAAACATAGACTCTCAAGCCAACACCCTGGGTTCAACACCTATGGCTGCCTTGGTTTCCTCTTCTATTTAACAAGGAGAATAAGAGTATCTACCTCACTTAAAGAAGCTGCCTCATGGATCCTGACCAGGAGCCCCATTAAGACAATACCCAACATTTTTCAGATAATTTGTTAGTGGAGGAGGTACCTATAGTTCAAACACAAGCTTCAGTACTTGGGAAGGCTTGCTTCTTAAGGATTCGTTTATCTATCAGTCAAAAAATATATGTTGAGCACCTGCAATGTGCCAGATATTATTCTAAGCCAATGCACAAAACATGCCTAAACTCATGCAGTTTACATCCCAGGAAGAATAAGCAGTAGATAACAAATATGCAAATCATACACTGTGCCCGACGGGATAAGTAAGTACTATAGTGTAAGAAACAGAGCAGCACAAAGGGAGTGGGGAGATAAGCTGAGTATTAAGGAGAGTCAATTCAAGCTAGACCTCATTGAGAAAATAACATCTGAGCAAAAGTTTGAAGGAGAACATCTGGGAAGGAATATTCCAGCCAGAGTTACCCTGCAGTGTGAATGTTCTCGATAGATATGTGCCTGGTGCCCCAGAGGGATAGCAAGGAGGCCAAGGAGGACAGATTGGAATGAGGGAGGGATAGAAGGTCAGAGAGATACAGGTGCCAGACTGTGCAGGGACCTGAGGACAACTGGACGAATTTTAGCCTCTGCTCTAAGTGAGCTGAGAGGCAGTGCAGGATTTTGAACAGAAGAGGGCCTTGAGCACTCTGACATTTTAAAAGGATCATTCCAGTTGCTCCATTGAGAGTAGGCTACAATACAGCAAGGGTGAAGGAGGGGAATCTTTAGGGGAATCTCAGAATAATCCTTAGGAATGAAGTAGCAGTCAGTGTCTTGGACTAAGTGACAGCAGAGAAGGAGGTAAGTGGTTGGATTCTGGACTTTTGTTTTGCATTTTTATTGTGGTAAAATACACATACCATAAAATTTACCATCTTAACCTTTTTAAGTGTACAGTTCAGTGGTATTAAAAACATTCATATAAAATACTGTTGTGCAACTATCACCACCATCTATTCCCAAACTCTTTTCATCTGAAATTTGGACATCTTTTTAAAGTGAAAAGAGCCAGACTTCCTGACGGATGGCAGATATTTGATCAGATATTATAAGCATATCTTTTTTGAACAGAACGTGGCCCAGGAAGTCAACCACTGGGCTGTGGAAATTACTTTCTCTACATTGATCTGTTGAAGATGTTTCTACAGGGAACCCAGGGGCTGCAAGTTTAGTTTTTTTGACCTTTGTCTATATCCAACACTACCCCATTATCCAGAAGGTCACAAAAGATTTCCCTTACACATTGGTGGAAATCAGCTGGGAGTTTAGGCAGGGTTAGGATATCAATAGATGCTCAAATTGTCACCAAAGGAGTTCGAAAGGCTGGAAGCCTTCTGCTAGGTCCAGGGGTCATAGCTGGTGCATGGACAGAGAGGGATACTGAAGCAAAAATGAATCTTTGCAACTAGGGCTCCACTGACTGGGGCCAGGCCTGGGGCTGAGAGAAGATCACTTTTCCCCAAAGCACTGCACCATCTGGATAGGGTGCTATGGCCTAGAATAGGCATCCATAACCACCAACTCCCAGGGTTCTCAAGAACTCACTGTGCCATCAGCAGCCCCTGGGTCTTCCACTCCATCCTGGCCCTAGCTCACCCTCTGCTTAGGTATGCATATTCCAAAATATCGTGATAGTTTGGAGCCAATGCAAGTCCCAAAGGACTAATCCAGGGGTTGGCAACACTTTTCTGTAAAGGGCCAGAGAGTAAATATTTTAGGCTTTGTGGCATCTGTCACAACTTCTCAGCTCTGCTGTTGTAGGTCAGAAGCAGCTACAGTCAATATGTAAGCAAATGAGCATGGCCGTGTCCCAACAAAGTTTCATTTGTGGACACTGAAATTTGAATTTTGTATAGCTTTCATATGTCTCAAAATATTATTTTCTTTTGATTTTTCTTCCAACCATTTATAAATATATATATTTTTTAATAAATTTATTTTATTTTATTTATTTTTGGCTGCATTGGGTCTTCGTTGCCACACGTGGGCTTTCTCTAGTTGTGGCGAGCAGAGGCTACTCTTCATTGCGGTGCATGGGCTTCTCATTGCGGTGGCTTCTCCTGTTGTGGAGCATGGGCTCTGGCACACGGACTTCAGTAGTTGCGGCACATGGGCTCAGTAGTTGTGGCACACAGGCTTAGTTGCTCCATGGCATGTGGGATCTTCCCGGACCAGGGCTCGAACCCGTGTCCCCTGCATTGGCAGGCGGATTCTTAACCACTGCGCCACCTGGGAAATCCCCATTTATAAATATAAAAACCATTCCTGCCTTTCTGGCCAAACAAAAACAGACAGTGGCTGGACTGGCCCACCAGCCATAGTTTGAGGACCTCTGGACTAAATCATGTGTCTTAGAAGAGCCCTCATGGCCACCAGGACAGTCCTGAGTGCCAGGCGTCACTGCCCAGTGCCCCAGCTGGCTGCAGTGGAAGGGAGGTCCCTGCACCCTGCTCCCTCAGGTGCAGCCCAGCTGGGCACCAAGGTCTGACGTCATGCTCAGCGTGGCCATCTTTCTGCAGTGGCACCAGCTCAGTCAGATGTGCCAAGGGCAGGTCTGCTGCTAACTCAGAGATGCCGCACAAGTGACAACAAGGCACCTGCTCTTCATGACACTTCCCTGCCACCTGCTGGAAAACTGTTATAATGATAAACAGATCCACCCAGACTATGAATTAGCATAGTGCTCACCTGAAGTTCTGAAATGATCATTTGCTCAATTTAAGCAGTGGCCCTGGGTTTGGGAAATATAGAAGGGGAAGCAACTAACTCACAGGAGTCCCAGAAATGTCACACAAACAACAAAAAGATCTCTCTTCCACAACTTCCTAGTATTTGGGGGAGGGGAGGCGGAAGGAAGGAAGGAGGAGATCTCATCTCTGTTCTCATCCAGTCTCTGAAGGATTCACCTATGCTGAAGGTGTTCTACAAACAGAAAGCCTTTCTCAGGTAAATGGGAGTCCCACCAACTTGCCTCAAGAGACCCTGGAGAGACAGAGAGGGGAAGAGGTCATCAGCACCTGCCCACTCGAGCATGTGGCATGACAGCCCTTCTAAGCCGCAGTCAGTCCACACAGCACTGTGGTTCTATTAATTCTGAAAGGACTCAGAGCTGCGAGCCAGAACTTGAGTGAGGTTCAGCTTTTCCGCTATGACCTTGGGCCAAAAACTGGTCTCCTCCTGCCTTGGTTTCTCTGTTCCTTTGATGAGAACACTACAAGATGTTGCTACGCCATAGAGGTTGTGTGACAGTGAAATGAACACCTTTTGCACAGCATTACAATTAGAATGTGCAATCCCCTGACCAAAAGGCTGCAGTGAGAACAGGAGGTGAAAGAAAAAGGGCTGGTTCTACTCATGTAAAGTATAATAGGAAAACCATGAAACACTAGAAGATAGTCGATAACACAGCTCCAGGCTTTCAGGACTTAGCAACAAATCCCCGGGTGTCAAAATGAAAAAGGAAAAGGGTCAGAGAATGAGATCATGGGATATTTTCAAAGACTATAAGGTCCACCATCTCCAATTTAAAACCAAAACCTTTGCTATTTACTCTAGGGAAGCAGGGAAAAAAGAAACAGGGGGTGATCTGTTTCTCCCTGCCCCCAAGTCTCCTGACATTTCCAGCACTCCCAGCCAGGTTGAGAATCCAGTTCACCAGTTCCCACAGCAAAACAGGTGTGGGCACAGCAAAGGCTTGGGAAGCCTAAGGTGCACGTCAGCTGGAACTCAGGGGACCTGGGATGCAAAGAGCCCCTTGTCAGGCTAGGAGTGGGGGTCGAGCATGAAGTGCAAACATCAGACCCAGATCTGGTTACGAAACTGTCCAAGGAAGAGCCAGCGGATCCCAGTGTTATGACAGCTGCACAGGGGCAGCTCGGCACCAGGACGCTTGTGTAGAGACAATGGGTCCTTTGTGGGCGCAAGGTGGGCGTGGGGAGTGCGGCGTGGGGAGTGCAGTGTGGGGGTGAGGGGGGCTCCTCAGCACACTCTAGGACCCCCAGAGGGGAATGCTGCATGGGAAGGGCTGAGTTCTATGGCTAACCCAACCCTGTGTCCCCCATGAACTGACAAGACCCTCGATCAGCTTTAAAAACCAGTTTCCATCTCCTCATCTCATGACTAAACTTCCATGTGGAAGCTTCTAGCCAGGAACAAGAGGTATCTCTGGGAAAGCATGCTGTGGAGACTGCCTTCTTCAAGCACAGAAGGGCACCTGACATAACACCTCTGGCACAGAAAACACAGGCCAATGTTCGAATCCATTCTGACCCAAATTAGGAAGGCAGGAGCCCCCCCGGCTCACCCACCAGCACTTTCTACAACTACCTCAGAAGGCTCCAGAGCGGGACTCTCAGGCCCTCCTCCCCTTCCCTTCGCCACGCTCCCATCCATCCCACAGGAGTCCCACGAGCGGGTCCACAAGGCACAGCTGCCCTTGTCCTCCGTGCAGGCACGGCTCTCCTCAGGGAGTGGGCGCTGGGCCCGGTGCTGCTCACCGAAGCCACAGGCACAGAATCCTCTCCACTCCACGCCCCACCACAATCGGAGCTCAGACTGTAGCTTTTAGCGGGGATTTCCTGAAGACCTGGGGGTGAGCTAAGGGAAGTGTAACAGAGGATAATTTAGGAACAGGCCTCAGATCTGTCCAGGAAGCCCCTGACTGACTAACTGCTTACCTCACTGGAGACAAGCATGGCACGGCCAGAGGTGACTACCTACCAGCATTAGTAAGGCCTCCATCTGACACTTCTATGGAATATTTCTCAATTTGTTCAGAACTCAGATATTTGGGTGTTTATTTACTGAACCTGTTCAGAGACCCCAACACATCCCAAGTCCCAAGTCCCACCCTAGGATCCACTATTTCTCAGAATGATTGACAACAAAGACCTATTCCCTTTAAGAGAAAGCCCCTCTACTCAGGAAGTGGTCAGGTCTTGGGGTCTTGACCTGACAACACCCCATGAAGCACAGAGCATGGAGTACAGATATGGATGATGATGCTGGCCTGCCACCTCTCTTCTCTGCAGTGTTCCTTCTGGCCCAAGGCCCTTTCTCTTCCCCAGACAGGTAGACACAGACTCACCCGATGCTTTGGGGAAAAGGGGTCACTGTGGAATCAGAAAATAAAGAAGATACATCTTTACTTTCTCATTTCAAAAAGTACCATCCAGGTATGAGACCAAAGACTTGAAAGGGGATGAAATAGAAAAATACAGAGGTTTGTCATCCACCACCACTACCATCCTCATTCACAACATACCAATATATGTGAAGTTAGAAGCTAATATGTATCATCTAATGCATGTATCAGTGTGTCTCTGTATGTGTGTCTCTGTGTGTCTGTCTGTGTGTGTGAGTGTGTGTGCACCCTCCAGGCTGGGTAGAGGAAGGAACTGTTGGGAGAGGAAGCATGGGGCTTAGGCCCAGCACCAAGGCCATGCTCTCTCCCCCTCCCACCTCAGGCTGAGTACATGAGGGCTGGGGGATGGACAAACAGTGGACTCTACCTTGAAGTCTGAGAGTCTGATCTAGAATTGAGACCAGGCAACAGCCTGGAACACACAGCAGCGAGCCTCTTAGATAGGCCTGTGTCTCAGGGAGTAGCGGGTCTGGGTGTACCTAAGCAATAGAGGACCCATAACAGCCCCACCTGTCCCCCACCTGAAAAGCATGGGAGGGCATCTCTAAGTTCCCAACAGCCCAAGTGGGACCTGGAAGTTAAATAACCCAGGTGGATCTACTCAGTCTTGAAACTGGAATGTGGGAAACTGCATCAAAGGAAACCACTTGGACAGTCTCCAGTGAGGCCCTGCCTAGAGATTCTGCTACTATCTCAGCAGATCTCTGTCCCAGGGAGCCCAGGGATCACAGATGCCACTCCTGGAGCCCTACCTGGTCCTTCTGCAGATGGCCCCAGAGGACATGAAACATACACTGGGAACAGGCAGAGGTCAGCAGAGGCCCAGGAAAGACTAAGGCCTTAGAAGGGGCCAGCCGCCCCATGCTACCAGGTATGCAGTGGTATCCAGCCCTGTTCTCCCTACCTAGAATCAACCCAAGGGTGAGGTAAGGGGGAGCCAGCCAGTTTTAAACCTAAAATGGCTGAGCCATCACTAACTCAGCAGAATTAACCAAGAAGTGGTTGACTTATCTTTATCAGGCATAAATGAAAAGAAATTAGACTGGAATTATGGAAAATACTGTTACATTTCCTACCTACCCAAATCTAACTGGGAGCTCTGAACCACTACAAAGGCATTTCCCTCAATCTGCGAGTCTGTTTAACCAACACCCTCAGTCTCCACCGAGGGTCTGCATCAGGTGGAATCCACCTCCCCTGCCGCTCCCCACCGCCCGACCCCAGTTGCGGTCGGTTGTCACACCAGTGTGATGAAAGTCCAAAGCAAGGTGAGAAAGCAAGCTCCATCGGTTCCACTTGATTGTAACATATGCTGTTGCATTTTAAAAGGATTCCTTCAGGATGGGATGATCCCGTTTGGAGTGGAAGTTAGTAAGCTTCAGATTATAAACAAAAACCAAGCCTTCCAAACTTTTCAACGATTTTGCAGCGTAAAGCCTGGTGCAGTCAGGAAAGAGCGTGCCCGCACTGCCCCCTGCTGGAAGCTTCCAGCAGCGACGCGCCTCGGTCCGCTGCGGGCCCTCCTGCAGCGGTCAGCGAGTGCTCAGAGCCTGCCTGGCGTCCGCGCTTCCAGGGCTAATATACCTGTCTTCATAAAACACTCGCTAGGCGACCTTGCAAGTCACATCGTTCTTAATTCTTGTAAATCACTGCGTGACAGACGCTGACTTGGACGCAGCGAGCTCCCCTAGGACCTCCAAAGGGCCTGCGGACCACGAGATGCCCAGAGGGCAGACCAACCTGCAAACTGTGGGCCCCAAATCTGAGCCAAGAGGCTGCTCAAGGAGGTGACGTGTGTCCCTATGTGGCGACTCGTGGTCTACTGCTGCTGGGGTCTCCTGTGGCTGTCCCCTCTGCCATCCACTGGCATATGAGTAGAAGAGCCTTCCATGGCAGAGGAGGGGGTCTGATGTGACTTCTGAGCCCCAGGAAGTCTTTGCGACCAGCTTACCGAGGGGATCCAAAATCTCTAAATGGTCAGGAGTACCTCTGAAGGACCTCCGGAGGGGAGGGGCAGCAGCTGAAGCTGCCCAATAAAAGAGAATAGTGTAAAATTATCCTAATCAGGAAAAGAAAAACCCTTTAGAACAACACACAACATTAAATTTCAAATTTGAAACACCCTATATGTCCAACAGTGTGGGAATGGTTATGTTACAATTAATAATATCCATTTAACTGCGGGGACAATTTTTATTTACTATTATGACAACTTTGTGCCTTTCAAATGCATCCAAAAAACCCCAGAAATGTTCACAGTGATTTTCTCTGATAGAATTAGTAACAAATTCTTCCTCTTTTTATTTTTCTGTATTCTTATATTACAAGTTGTATTGTTCTTATCCCAAAACATCTTTTCTTTAAAAAAGAAAGAACATTTGGAAACAAGAGAGGATATATCAAAGAACAAGTTTCCCAAGAAGACAAGCAGGCTAGAGTGCTTGACCGTCCATCTGCTTCCAAGAGAAGTGTCAGGTGGCCCCATGAGGGCTGCTTTGGCAGCAGTGGCACAGAAGTGCTAGGGGCTCAGACCTAATGTGATCACTTCCTCAAAACAGGACCGAATTCTGTCTGCTGTGGAAAGGGCTGTGCATGAGAAGAGGACAGCAAATACCTGAAAGGAGAGCCTGAGAAGTGGCAGAGCCTGAAAAGGGATGTACAGGGGACAGTGGTCAGAGGTATGAACTTGGGCCTGGACCAGGGGGGCTGGTGGCTCCACTTCCTGCCTTTGGGGCCATAGACAAGCTCATCACCATGGCTCCCCTGACTAACCCCCTCTCTCAGGAGGGTAATAACGGTTACCTCCCTCCAAAATTGTGGAGAGGGTACACAAATCGACACTCATATAGCACTTGGAAGAGGGTCCACACACAGAGCAAGCACCCAGAAAGTGTTAGATGACTGTGTTTATTTGCAGGCACCTCTGAGGAACTTTGGAACAAGCTGGGGGTGTGCCATTTAAGAAAATCAGGGACTTCCCTGGTGGCGCAGTGGTTAAGAATCCGCCTGCCAGGAAGATCCCACATGCCGCGGAGCAACTAAGCCCGTGTGCCACAACTACTGAGCCTGCGCTCTAGAGCCTGCAAGCTACAAATACTGAGCTCGCGTGCCACAACTACTGAAGACCTCACGCCTAGAGCCCGTGCTCTACAACAAAAGAAGCCACTGCAATGAGAAGGCCGTGCACCGCAACAGAGTAGCCCCTGCTTGCTGCAACTAGAAAAAGCCCACGTGCAGCAACAAAGACCCAACGCAGCCAAAAAATATAAATAAACTTATTTATTTAAAAAAAAAGAAAAGAAAAGCATTAGCCTCTGCCGTGTCCTTTAGGTGCATCACAGAAGTTGTGGCTTGCCTTTGCCTTCACAACTTCTGTGATGGCAAGTCTGTACACAGTGGTAACGAAAAAAAAAATTATTTTTACTCTTTTTTGTTATTGCAGTAAAATATACATAACATAAAATTTACCATTTTAACCATTTTTAGATATACAGCTCAGTGGCATGAAATACATTCACATTGTTGTGCAACCATCAGCACTATCCGTCTCCAGAACTGTTTCATCATCCCAAACCAAAACTCTGTACCCATTGAACAATAACTTCCCACTCTCCCCTCCCTGCAGCTACTGGCAACCACCATTCAAATTTCTGTCTCTATGAATCTGACTACTCCAGGTACCTCACATAAGTGAAATCATACAATATTTATCCTTCTGTGACTGGCTATTTCACTTAGCATAATGTCTTCCAGGTTTTTATCTATGTTGCAGCATGTATTAGAACTCTTTCCTGTTTAAGGCTGAATAATATTCCATTGCAGGTATATAAACATTTTGTTTATCCATTCATCCGTGGATGGACATTTGGGTTGTTTCTCCTTTTGGCAATCGTGAATAATGCTGCTATAAACATTGATATTCAAATCCCTGTTCAAGTCCATGCTTTGATTCTTTTGCATATATACCCAGAGGTGGAACTGCTATATTTAATTTTTTGAGGAGCTGCCATACTGTTTCCATAGTGGCAGTGCCATTTTACATTCCCACCAACAATGCACAAGGGTTCCAATTTCTCCACATCCTCACCAAAACACTTGAGATAAATATATATATAACGGCCATCCTATTGGATGTGAATTAATATCTCAATGTGGTTTTGATTTTATTTTCCCTAATGATTAGTGATGTGAGCATCTTTTATGTGCTTATTGGCCATCTGTATACCATCTTCGGAGAAATGTCTATTCAAGCCCTTTGCCCATTTTAATAGAAATATTTTATGAAGGCTAATTTATTAGTTTTTAATGATTAGTGGGTTTTGTGCCCTACCTAAGAAAACTCTGCCTACTCCAAAATCACAAAAATAATCTCCTATGTAATCTTCTAGAGGCTTTATGGTCCTAGTTTTTATTTTTAGGGCTATGATTCATCTTAATTTTTGTGTACGTAGTAAGATAGGGGTTGAGTTTCTTTTTTTTCAGTATGATTAGTCAGTGTTTGAACGCTACTTGTTAGACCTTCTTTTCCAATTGGGTTGGTTTGGTACCTTTGTAGAAAACCAGTTGACTGTTTGTGTGAGTCTATTTCTTGACTCTCTATTCTGTCCCACTGGTTTGCCTATTCTTGTGCCAATAAGCACTGTCCTTATTACTTAGTTCATAATAATTCTTGAAATCAGGTTAGGTAAGTTCTCTAACTTTGTTCCTCTTTTTAAAGATTGTTTTAGCTATTCTAGATTCTTTGCCATTCTCTATAAATTTTAGAATCAGCTGTCTATGTCTAAAAAAGTCTTGTTGGGACTTCCAATAAGTCTATAAATCCATTTCAGGAGAAATGCCACCTTAAATAAATCTTATAATCCATAAACATCATATACCTCTCCACTTATTTAGGTCTGCCTTAATTTTTCTCAGCAATATTTTACAGCTTTTAGCATAGAGATCTTGTTTGTATTTTGTTAAATTTCTTCCTAGATATTTGATGTTTTTGACACTATTACAGAAAGTACTTTTATTTCATTTTCTAATTCTTCATTGCCATTATGTATGAATACAATTAATTATTTATTGACTGTGTCCTGTGACCATACAAAATTCAAGTAGTTTTCTACTGGTTTTATTTTTATATTCCATAGGATTTTCTACATACACAACCATGACAGTGACTAATGACAGTTTCACCACTTTTTTTCCAATCTGTATGCTTTGGCTACTCTGGGGGTTAGAATGAAGATGGGAGGCATTGGGATTACTGAACAAATATTCATGTATTCCCTTACTAAATATTCCTTGAGAATCTGCTACATGTATGACACTGCTCAGTAATGAGGAGGGTTCACAGATGCACTGGGTCAAGATCTTGCTCTCGTAGTCAAGAGGAGACATGTATATAATTATTGCTAATGCGGCATAGAAAGGTACGAGGATCATAAACTGCATACTGACAGCGCCGTGGGAGGTCTAAGGGAGAGAGACTAGTTCTAGGACCACTGGGTAACATGAAACCCTTACACACAGAGACAGTCTTATGTTTTCAAAAAGTGAAACATTACTACCAGAATTAACCTTTGCAGCTCCATGGCGCAGGCAAGATCATTGTCATTATTTGAGTCATTTAAAGTGATCTCCCCAAAGTCGCAGAAGGATGGGTTTATGCCAGGTGTATGATTTCTATATTTGTACAATTTCCACCATGGGGCCAAAGATGGCCCTTGGAAGTTATTTAATGATAAAAAAAAAAAATCTTTGGGCTGGAAAGGAACTTTGACAAACGTCTTCTCTAATTTAACGCTACTATTCTGGAAGGATTGCTTGCCCTCTTGGGGCATGGACAAGTTAGGGGCCAGTTAATTCTGCCCTTCTGAGTTTCCGAAGCACTTTCAACACAAAGAAGAGAGGCAAAGTCCCTCACTCTCCAGTGCTCCTGGAGTGGACTTTAACAGCAACCTGAGCTAGCATTTTCTTCCTGTTCAGAAATCCATTATTTTTTTTCCTGGAAACTATATGAATTTACCAATTCATGCTATAAATTCCATGTCTTTTTCTTTTCCCTCCAGGGCCCTAGGATCTTCATTTTGATGTTCCCTCCAAAACAAGGTGGGCAAACCCGAATCTCTTTGATCTCTTCTGAAACTAACACTTAAGCTTCAAGCAGACTGGCTCCTCCTCCATCCCACCCCCACCACCACCAACCACCCCCCCACCCCAGGACTGCTGCTAAAATAAACAGCCCAGAACTCATCCAGGACTTCCCAGGAAAGAAAAGGGAAGGAAAAAGAAATTTTAAAGTTACTGTGCCCTCTGGTGGTCATAAGTGAAACCAAAGACACCAAAATATCTATTAAATTTCCCAAAAGTACTTGAGTTACAATTAATCATAATATTTGCTTATAATTTTACAAAATAAAGTATATCTTTGCCACACTCTTTCTTGTTTTAATTTATTTATTTGTTTTCCAAATGCCTTCTTAATTATAGTATTGCTTGTACATATTGATCTGCTTTTCTTGATCAGATTTTTTAGTGAGTTGTGTTTTTTGAGGTTTATAATTTTCAGCTTTTGTGTTTTCTAATTTATTTCTCCTTTTATTAATAGTATTTTTGTCTTATACATCTCTGAATCACCCTTTCCAAGAAATATAAATTGAATGTTTTCTTTTTTTCTTTATTGATGATAAAACACTTTCTGTGAATTTTCTTTTGAGTATTGCTTTGATAAATATTACAGAATTTTATATGTAGTGTTGTCATTTAATAAATAGTATGTTGCTATATTCTTTAGTTTCCCACTTTAGCCAATTATTATTTAAGAAAGAATTGAGCAAGTTTTAAGTGGCACAATTTTGTGTAACTATAGAAACATTCATTGTTAGTAATTTTGCTAAATTGGGAAAGGGGTTATTGCCTGTAAGCCTTCATTTTTTATAATGTATTGATTCCCTTCATATCATAATGAATTATAATACTTTGTAAAGATTTCAAACTCTGGAAAGGCTCTAGACTCTATCAATTAATTCTATTTTATTGTTTTGTAATCTATACCTATCTTTTGACTTAATATAAACTGATAATGGTAAATTCAAGTTTCTAAAGAGCATAGCTTGTCAAATATTCCTTAACTCTAAATGTTATGTCTTTATGTCAACTATAACAAAATTCATAAAGTTTTTAAAACAGTGTATTTAATATTGATCGTAATTTTTGTTAAATGCTGCATATATATATATATAGTCACTTGTTGTTGACCAAAAAAATGCTTTTTAATATTAGTATTAATGTCAGTGCCTCTGTTCAGATTTGATAAAGCCTTTCTGGGTTACTTTGTTCCAGGTGCAGTCAATGCACATCCCATGAAGACAGCCCAGTGAGTTGCAAGGAATAAGGGCGCTTGGAGTCAGACCTGGGCAGAATCCCAGATTGCCCACTTAATAGTTGTGAGGCACTGGGCACGAGATAGACACCTCTCTAAGGTGGAGGAAATGGCAATCCCTGCTACATCAGATTGCTGTTAGGATTAAATTTTATGTAATAAACATAAATGTCTGCACAAACACATCTATTCCTAAGAGCATCAGACTTGGAACTGTTCCCAAGTCCATTCTTGGGCACTTCTGTGTATTCACTATGACTTAGTATTTATCAGGTACCTAAAATGCACAATGAATTGTATTTTTTAGACAAACCAACATTTAGGAACCTATCCTGGAAATCCAGAAGAAGAAAAAAAACTCATATGATGGAGAGGGAAGAGTGGAAGAGTTAGAGCCAATAAATAGTTAGGAGTAAAACGAGGAGGGCAAGTGTTTGACAGAACATGGGAGGGGAGAGGGAATTCTTCACCCTCAGAGGACACATACTGTAGACTCTGGCAATCCAAGCCCAACTTTTTATTCTTCCTTGTCTGTCTGTCTTTAGATGAGTGAATGTATTCCCATCTGCTTCCATCTTTTACTACGGTTAAGCAGGAAGACAACCCAGTTTTGATGCTATGGTTGTCATCCTAAAACAGTATTGGCCTCATTTTTAACACATCTAAAACTAGCAATAAACACACCAAACTTTATTTGCTCTTTAAGGAAGTGCTAAGACTTTAATGATTTGGGGCTTCTCTCAGCCCACTTTCCCATCCCTTCCTATTCTTTTACTATTCAGTCTGTGATCATAAATGCTGGTTTAAAATGATACTGTCTTCTCTCCGTGTGTGTGTGTGTGTGTGTGTGTGTGTGTGTGGTGTTGCATCCATTTCTCTTGGTCCATCAGATTTGTTCGTAATATATCCTCTCTCCTACTGGGGGTTACTGATTTGTTTTAATCCCACATTCCTTCAAGTAACTTTGAAGAGCTTTTTACCTCCCAATAAGACAGATGGTTCTGCTTTGCTGTTTTCTGTTGGGTTCCCCAGAAAGTACACCCTGAGACAAAGACTTGAGGGCAAGTCGTTTGGGAAGCACAATCAGGCAGTAGGAAAATGAACCAGAGACAGAAGGAAAAAATCAATCCAGTGTGCATGAAAGGGTGGGTTACCACTGTGGGCAAGTGGGACGCAAGCCCACTGGGGCCCTCTGAAAGAACATGGAACACACTTCAGAACTGTCCTGCTGAGAACGGGGCAAGATGAGCTATTTCTCCATGAATTCCTAGTCCTCACTGGTTGAGGTGGCTCCCGAAAGCATTAATCCCCTTGAGGCCTGCCACACTCAGAGGGCCAGGCTAATTCCTGTGGCCAAACAAAGTCCTCAGGCAAGGAACTCAAGTTTTTGAGGTGAGAGTCCTCCACACATGGAAACATTGTCCACTGAAGCTTAAGGTGAGCTCAGGAGAAATGAGAGGGGCACCAACAGCATCTGCTAAATATGTTTATTTTATAAAGTCTCACAAAGAGCGTCAGGGGCTCTGCCAAGTGAATGTATTTGAGAGTGACTGCGTCACAGTGCTGCTTCACAGGCATCTTTGGAGCCTCTGCCATGAGAACCACATGTGAATACGAACGAGGTCCCAAAATTATAGCAACCTCTCCTTTAGTTGTAGAAAGATTACAGAAAAATATTGTGTCACTAATTTATCAGCGAGCACTTTTAAATGGAAAATATTTTCCAATTAAATATTTTAAAGTTTTATCACTGAGGACAGTTCTAAAAATGTTATTCAGAAAAACACAGGAAAATAGTGCCCAGCAGCTTATTTTATGGGTTAAAAACAACTCATTTCAACTCCTAGTCCAACACATTTTATTTTTAAAGCATTCTAGTTAATAAACTGGCAGGTTCAAACTCAAATACTGGGAAAGTCATAAATAAAAGTTTCCCAACATTTGAAATGCTAAGACTACAGTATTTTTTAAAACTTGGAACTTTTAAACAGTTGGAAGGATTTCAGAAATAAAAAGGGCAAAAGCACAAAAAGTGATGTTAGTATGTGTCCACTGACATATTTGCATATATTTAAACTTTTAAAATGACAAATATGTTCCAAAATGTCATAACATAAACCATCTCCTCAGTTAAAGTCTATTTTCATAGTGCTCTGAAAACAGCAGTCTTTGAAAATGTGAAGCATCAGTTCAGCATTCACCCTATAATTTATCTTTTCTCTTTTTAAGTAAGCACTGGGACTTCTGTCTTCAGAAACTTCATAACCATCAAGGTAAACTTGAGTGCCTGAAAAATACTCTGCACTTGGAGGTACCTGGCTCCCATAATGAAAAGACACGCTCAACTCAATTCTGTTAGATTTGAATATTTGGAAAGATACTCTTGTTGCCAAACTATGTGCCACCATCCCCTCCACTGGAATTATATAAATGTACGTAGCACTAAGATGGAAATTTCTAAAAGAAAACAAGTCTACAAAGCTGTTCTTCAGTCCTGAGGAACTTAGATAGTGGTAAAACACACATGACATTTTTTAAAGTTCCATAGTCTAGACAGATACATGTGTGGCCTCCAATAAAAGGCTGCCACAGGTCATGATCAGAGTCTTTCAAGATAGTGGTTCTATGCTGGGTTTAATCTCCACTGTATTTAGAAGAACTCTAATATTTGTTATAAACCCTCATTAAAAGTGAGATAACTTCAGGTCTGAAACTGACCAGTTCTATTCTGTTGTATTCTCACAAATGAAACACACTGAAATATAAGGAAGGAAACTTTAGTTGAAATGTATCTGCTAAATATAAAATGACACCTTACTGGTAATAATCTCTTGTCTTGGGAGAAGATTTTTTTTTTTTTTTTAATTTTTGGCTGCGTTGGGTCTTCATTGCTGCACACGGGCTTTCTCTAGTTGCGGCGAGCGGAGGCCACTCCTCATTGCGGTGTGCAGGCTTCTCATTGCAGTGGCCTCTCCCATTGCGGAGCACGGGCTCTAGGCACACAGGCCTCAGTAGTTGTGGCTCGCGGGCCCCAGAGCACAGGTTCAGCAGTTGTGGCGCACCAGCCCAGTTGCTCTGCAGCATGTGGGATCCTCCCGGACCAGGGTTCGAACCCGCATCCCCTGCACTGGCAGGAGGATTCTTAACCACTGCGCCACCAGGGAAGCCCCGAGAAGAATGATTTTTATCTTCAAGTGCAAAGACTCGTGGGTTTCAGATTCAACTTTTAAAGTCATTGCAAATTAGGCCAATTGCAAAGCTGGGGGAATAGTCAACAAAACCACCCTCACTTCTGACATCAATTTCAAGCTTGGGGGGTCTCCCCAAACCACCTTCAGCTTTGATAACTTGCTAGAAAGACTCACAGAACTCACTGAAAGCTGTTGTGCTCAGGGTTATGGTTTTTTTTACAGGGAAAGGATAGAAACTAAAATCAGCCACAGGAAGAAGCTCATAGGGCAGAGTTGGGGGAAAGCACCAAACATGGAGCTTCTGGTTGTCTTCTCGCCATGGAGTCAGGTCAGCAATGCTTGCCAAATATTAATGTGTGATCATATGCACAGAGTACTGCCGGCCAGGGAAGCTCCCTAGAGCCTTGGTGTCCAGAGTGTTTACTGGGCTCCATCACATAGACATGATGAATCATGCATGTGGCTGGACTTAATCTCCAGTCTCTTTTTTTTTTTTTTACAAGGAGAACACCAAACGTACTTTATTAGCACAAAAAAGCAGCCGTAACAAGGCACAGCAAGTGGAAACATACATTATCAGTCAAAGGGTTAGTGTTGCATACAAATATAGCTTTTCTTTTTTGTGGCCTTGGCAATAGCCATTGGGATGTAAAAGAACTTTCTGTAGCAGCAGGTAAGGAAACTAAGGAGCACTCACCAGTGGTACAGAGCACGTTAACAAAAAGACAGAAGAATGGATTCGACTACTTTAGTGCAAAATGTCCAGGACGGAACTGTAAATTCAGTCCAATACTAAGAAGCAAACACTAGAACTTGGTATTACTTCCAAAATAGCTCACTCAAGTAGTATTGCATACTATTCTCTGGAGGTCGACTAGTAGATACCACATGACCTAAAGCCCCCACCCTACATCACACTGCTACTACCTGGAGTGTCCACATCCCAACCCTAAGACTATCTAATGTGGCAGCCTGCACCCTAAATCACATTTTTAGACTATCCAGTATGACCCAAGGCCCCGGATGAAGATACTCCTATCAAGCATGACATTCCAAGGGCTGAGAGATCACCTCCCAGAAACCAAAGACAAGTGTCAGACCTCTTTTGGGCAAGGGTAAATTATTTACTACACAGTAAAATCAGGTGTATGATTACTACAATTGTGTATTTTATATTTCAAAAAATGTCTGACTAATCCAAAACACTTTTGAAGCTTTTAAAGCCTTTTACAACCATCAACTGTATTTTTTACATACTTTAAAATAAAAATCATTACTCCTTTTTTTTTACTTCAGTTATACCAAATAAAAATAAAGCTAATTTTTTAAGTTTTGCTTGGAAAGGAAAATGAATAAGAAGGAAAAAAGACAGTGAGGCAGACAATTTGTATGTCCCTACATTTATCTTGCATTTTAATATTATCATTACCAACAGATTTTATTTTTTTCTCTAAAATAAGGAAATGCCACAAATAGGAGGAATTTAAGGAGACACAACATCTATGTGTAATGTGGGATCCTGGACTGGATCCAGGAACAGAAAATGAACAGTAGGGGGAAAACTGATGAAACTTAAATAAGGTCAGTCACTTACTGTTAAGTTGTACCACTGCATATTATACCAGTGTTAATTTCCTGGTTTTGACTATCATAATTCTGTGAGCTATTAGTATTGGGAAAGCTGAGTGAAAGATGAATGTGAAAACTCTGTCTAGTTTTTGCAGCTTTTCTGTAAGTCTAAAATTATTTCAAAATAAAAAGTTAGAAGAAAAAGGTTTAAAATGATCTATCTCTGCTTATTCAAGGATTCTCTTAAACAATCATTTTAATCTTTTTGGAGGTTGACCAACTCTTTAATGAAAAGTATGTACTATCTGCCCTAAAAAGCCTCCAAGTCCACTTTTGCCATTTTGCATGTTCACAGACCCACATGGAGCCCATCCATGGGCCCCAGATGAAGAGCCCTGGCTTGAAAGACCACAGCTCAGGACCTGGGTGCGGTAGTCAGTAACATCCAACAAATAACCTGAGCAGGAACAACTTCTAGCTCCCACCTGCAGTCACATTCATGCTTGGGACTTCCTACAAAATGGGAGGCCTTGCTACAAAATGGGCTGTGCTCCCCCATGACATTTCCTCAGAAGGTCATTATGAAAGGACAACACTCACCCACACAACAAAAGGCACCTCCTCTTTCTGGGCCAAGCAGCCCCTACATATATCTTAAAGGGACCTTAAGGCAGCCCCATTAAATGATACCAAACAGAATAATCAGCTCTGGGCATGAGAAGCTCAGCAGGAAATGATGGCCGGGCCCATAGCCCTGGAAATAGAAGAAAATATATACTAAGTGTGGGGCATCAGTCCCCACCCCCCAAACTTTCCTTCCCATCTTCTGGTTTATAAGCAACTCCCTCAAGATGCTAAATGAAGAAAGGCACAGCTAGTTACATGGTAGAAATAAATGGCAAGAATTTAAAAACAGCTGAAGCCTGCATAAATAGATCCCTTAAGGATAAATAATTTATATTTGAATAGTTGAGGGAATTTTGAGATTACAAAAGCTAAGACGCATACACTAGGCATTATTAAGCCCAAATTACTAGTATCCTGAATTTATAAATCAGGTAAGAATAGTGAGATCAAACGCAAGACATAATTGTGCAAAGAGACAGAAATAGCTGCAGAGAACAAGACTGGCTTGTCCAAGGAGAGGCCAAGATGACTTCCAGCCCTGAGAAATAGCTGGCAAGTCAAGAGACACTTGTAGGCTCTAGCCGAGGGATCAACAACCTTTCCAGAGAATTGCACTAAAGCACAGACCACTTTCTTTCTGGTAGGTCCAGCTACTCGAGCATGGCCACTGAGCAGGGGGGTGCTGAAAGAAAGCCAGCTTTCTCCCAAGCACTGGTCTCCATGCTGGACATAGTACAATGGTTTTGAGGGACGGGAAGACTGGTTAGTTCAGTGAATGTACAGAGTAGTGGGATGGGATGGGGGTTCATAAAACACAGTTCTTAAGAGATGACTAAAGGGGCTTACATTTCTGATGGGGGGAGTAAACACAGACTTGAGGCATAATGGAAATTATTCTGATAAACTCTTCCAGGAGGGCAGATCCTCATTCTACCACTCTAGATCCAAAGACTCTGTTGAGATTATGGCAGAAAATGAAGCCCCTGAGCATCATGCCATCTCATGCAAGCTTCTGGGGCAGCCCCTCCCTTCAAAGGAACCAAGAGTCCTTTCCAAGTCAGTAATTCACTTTAGAATTTACTGCAGAATTCTGCAGCTTTCATTCCACATTTAGGATTCAGTTACCTCATTTTTTCTTTTCCTGAGGAAAAAAACTGTGGAAGTCAAATGTACATTTTTAGGACTTTTTGAAACATATTAGCAAATGTCTAATCAGAATGACTGTCTCAATTTACACATGGATGAAAACGTCCATTTCCCTAGTCCCCATTGCAATATTTTACCATTCACTAGCTAGGGAAAAATTTTCTTTGTTTCAATTAGCACTTTTAAAAAATTAGTAAGTCTAAGTACTTTTCCTTAATTCTATTTTTTGTGTGTGTGAGTTGCTATCCTTTGCCAAATTTCCATTGAAATATTTTCTTTCTCTTATTGATTTGTATGGTCTCTTTAAATATGACAGTTATTAATATTTTCCTAGCTTGTCATGTGTTAACTTCAGTTAACGGTGGTTTTGACATAGAAGTATTGGATTTTAATGCAATCAAATCCAGCAATCTTATTCTTTATTGTTTCTGCCTTTGTTATTACCATGGTTAGGAAAACCCTTCCTAGGCCAAAATTATAAAATTATTAAACCATACATTCTTCTGGGCCTTTTATGGATCTGGGTTTTACATGTAATCCACCTGGAGACTATCTTGGCATAGGAGTTACATAAACATTTACCTTTATTTTTTTGCCAAATGGTTCGCCTCTTGTCATAACAAGTTATTGAATTATCTATCCTTCTGTGATGTTCTGAAATGCATGTGAAGTAAAGTATTAGTTCTTTGGCAATTTTTCAAATTGACATTCCTGACACCCTCGCCCAGCTCCCCTCCTTCCTGCTGAGTGTGTGTTAAGATGCAGGCAGTGGTTGAGGACTGGGCCCCACGTAGGATCTGGGTAAAGACTGCTAAGTGTCTGTCAAGGGAGGGTGGGTGGGTCTCATCTGGGTCTCATCAACCCCATTCCTAACTGCTTTCTCCTCCACTTTCCATTCAATGTGTCCACTTCCCTGAGACACCTTAAGATTTGTTGAAAAAGGTGACAACATTCCCCCTTTACAGTTACCTTCTCCCACCAAAGCTTTGTCTTCTACTTTCACAATGGGAACTGAAACGTCCTAACAACCACAGCTGATCCTGACCCCAACAGAACTGATAGGACTTCTAGGTGCATGGTGTTGTTTATCAGCAGGGGAAATGACTTCGGGCCCTGGGGTGAAACACTCAGCCTTACTGACACAGCCTTGGGAGAGAAGGGAGCAGAGATACTCGTACAGCACCACCCAATCAGGTGCAAGGACTGGCCTTTGCTTGGTGCCACCTGGGCTTTGAAAATTGTCTGTGGCTGCTGTAAAAGGAAAGAAAGAGCAGTGACTGTGCCCGTCCCTTAATGCCCTACCCCTTTCTCTTTCTGAATCTGGAACAAATAATGAAGGAGGCACCACAGGGAGCCCTGCATTTGTGCTGAGGGGCCTTTCAGGAGTGGGGCCTTCAGGGCAGTTTCCCCTGCACACTCAGGGGCTTCTCTGTAAGACAGCTGTTGGCCCAGGTTATGAGAAAGAGCGTTCATTTTGCCTTCTCAACTAGACTGTCAGCTCCCTTTCTAGGAGAAGAGAGTGTATCTTGTTGACATCTGTGTCCCCAAAACCCAGCACAGTACCTGACATTTAAAATGGGCTCAGGACATAAAGGTTCAACAAACTTAAGTACCGATGTGCTGTTAGTAATAACAGACACTTAGGAATCAACTTATAACTTACACTTTGTACACTGTGTGAAATTTTTAAATGTTTTGTTTTGTTTAACAGGTGGCTTTGGTGTAGAGGACAAGGACATAGCAAGCGGAAACATTGCTTGTGAAACTCCTCATTCAATAGGATAGACTAGTCTCTGAGTGGGAGCTCTGGAGCAGGGAGCCTGGAGAGAAGTACACTGAGGAGAGCTCCAGGTTGAAGGAAAACAAAGGTGATTCCAAGGGGGAGGAAGGAAGCCCAAGAAGCCTAAGCCCCCAGGAACTTTAATGCCAGTCTTCCTTGACCAAATTCCCTCTCAGAGGCCAGGATCCTATAAAAATGCATTTGAAGGTGGCTTGAGGCATTTAGAGAGCCTTTAACTCATGGATGTTCAAAATCAACCTTTGTCCCCTCCCAGTATCATACAACAGGGCCAAGGATTTGACTTGTGGCTCTTCAGAGAAGCCCCATGAAAAACAGTTCTTGCCCCCTGAACTGAGCGATTTTCAGGGCTTAAAATTTCTCAATGCTTCAGACACACAGTCAGTTAAGAAAAACAATCTAATTTATTACCCTAGAAAATACTGTTTTCTCTCCATAATTCATGGAGTACATACAGAACGATTTTTTCTGGGTTCACTCACATACCTGCCTTTGCTCTGAAGCAATAGGATAGCGAAGTGGCCTGGCCTGGACCCTGGCCCTTTCAAGAAGCCTTCACCTGGCCCCTGTAGCTGTCACCTGAGCCTATCCTGGGCTCTCCACCAGGTAAGAAGCCTGTCCAGAATCCTGTAGCTAGTCAATTTGCTTGTTGGCTCCAGACTGCTGTGATGGAGCCAACAAGCAAATTCAGGACAATTCCAAACCTGATCTCTTACCCATTATTTAGGGTGCAAATTCTTACTGATGGGATCGGTAAGGCATAGCTCTCCTCTCCAGGCTCTCGAAATTTTCCTGTGGTTTTCCAAGTCCTCTTTTCCCACAGACTTCACTTGAAATATTTGCTCCTTGTCTCAGAACTCTAATCACACATTCAGTTTCTGCTCATGCAGCGGCTCAACGCAAAACCCCTCAACACCCGAGGCTTTATCAACTGATTTCTTCCCAACACTTTGCTTCAGAACCCTGGATTCCCCATTTCCTGGCTCAGCGGACGGCTTCACCAACCTGCCATCCCACGCCTGGCTAATCTGAGTGGCCGTTTGGTGCTCTCGGCCCCCGCTCTACATCCGCGAACAAGTCGGCGTCTCTGGCTCGGGGCCAGACAGGAGGGACCTGAGCGCCCAGCGCGCACCGAGACCCGCAGAGCCCGAGCGTCCGGTCGCATCGCCGAACTACAGTTCCCACAGTGCTCGGGGAAGCCGGGGCCGCCGAAGTGCGGCCCACCCCCGCCCCCCGGCTCAGGCTCGCGCGGAGCCTCCTGGGAGTTGTAGTCCGGGCCGCTCGCGCCGGCGCTGCTGAGGGCTCGTAGTCGGCCTTTGTCTGTCTGCGGGCGCGCGCCGCTGCGGTGAGTGAGGCCGCCGGCCGGGTTCGTACGCCCGGGCGAGGCGGGGCCCCGCCTGCAGGCCGCGGTCCCCGAGCCCCCTGCGGCCCTGAGTAGGCCTGGCCAGCTTGGACTCCCCAGGGCAGCCAGCTGCGAGGGGAGAGGTTTGCGGCCCGCAGGAAAAGGTCCAGCTGGACCATAGAAAGGGGTGCTGAGGCCCAGCGCGCAAGGCCGGCCCGGGGGTTTGGGGGTGGGGGCAGACCTGAGGCGGGAAGGGAGAGTCTGTCGGGAGGAGCAGGGGTCCCTCCGCCGCACAGCACGGCCGGGTGTGGAGCAAGGCCCTGCACCCCAAGACGCGGGAGGGGGAGACCACAGGCAGGTGTGCCCCAGGGCCCACGGGGAGGGTTTCAGAAGATGCACAGGAGAAAGTGCAGTCTCTCTGAGGTGGGTGAAAGGGAGAAAGGACAAACTTCGTTGGGTGGAGAATAAGAAAGGACAAAGTGGATTCAGGTGTGCAGAGAAAATAATCACCCCTCCCCAGAATCTCCTAATCCTGAAACTATCCCTCAAGAAAGCAACTATCCTAGTCCTCTGCTGTGGACTCCCAACTTTAGGCCTTAAATCTGTAGGTCATGTCAGAGGCCCTTCACATTTGGTTCTTTTATTCTCCCAAGAGCTACTTGATAATACAGTGTTATCAGACTATTTAGTAAGTGAGGAAATAGGGCTGTTTGGTTACTTGCCCAGTGTCATTTACGGGGAGAGAAGGGTAATCCAAGTCTCTCATGGCCTAATTCTGAGCTCTTTCCACAGGATATAATGGCCTTTCTGATAGGAAAAGCAATATTTTCTACCATAAAGTGACTTTCTCCAAAATCTTCAGGAAATTGATTCCTCAGATTTGTGGAATCTAGGGAGAAAAACACGACAACTTCCCTTTATTAATCAAGGAGGTTCCTGAGACACAGCTGAGCTGTTTCTTGTTGAATATCTCACAACATGTGGAGAGGCACAGCTGTAAGTGCTGCCCACGTGTTCTGCCCAAACTATTTGCTGGACTAACCAGAGACAGAGTCCAACCTCAGGTAGCAGGTACCCATATACTTCCCACTGACTCTTGGTGGATGTGCGGCTGAGCAGTAACACCTTCCACTTCCAAGTGAATGGTGTTGTAGTGTCCTGACACTCTGATAGGGCATCGTTTTGTGGCCTGTACTGCAAATTGGAGCCGAGTCCTCCAAATAAAGAGTTTAAATGCCTCTCCAGTCATCACAACATGTAGCAGAAAGGGCAGTTGTCAAGAAGACCAGGTGTTTGGGTTAACAAAGAATTGTAGTATCACACTGCTATTTCATTAAATCAGGAGGCCAGCATTTTCATGGGACATAGTAGAGGGAAACAAAGGTTATACATTGAACCACTGCATAAAGTGTAAGTATTCGGTAATTAGGGTCCTGAAATAAGAATATCCCCGCCAAAATACAAAAGGATAATATGGAACAAGAGGATTCCTAGGATCTGTAAGAATAGTAAGGTCTGGTCAAGCTCTGTTCCATTCTATTTCATTTTATAAGAATTCTCACCAGCTTTTTAGTGATGAGGAAGTAGAGAATTGTCTGGACATAGGCTTTGGATCCAAAAAGTCTTGGATTTGAGCCTTTGCCTCACCTTGACTCCTTACTGGCTCTGGGAATAGGGGCAAGTTACCGTAATTGGTGTGCCTTGGGCTTGGTTTTGGAGTCTGAAGTAGGTCTTTTTTTCCCCCAAGAATTGGCAAGTATTTGTATTTCCTCAGAACTGGTATTCTCATACCTTGAAGAGTCTGGAGCCTCCTAAGAAGTGCCAAAAGGAAATATGAAATCTCTTGTTCTGTCCTAATAACCTAGAGGGGACTGGAGAGGAGAGCTGGAGCCATTTCAATCATAGAACCAATCATGATGGCTGAAATTTTTTTTATATTCTGAATTCCTTTGGAGGCTTGGAGTATAAAATAGCAGGCTCTTAGGTAGGGGAAGGAAGTGGACGATTCCAATCACATGCTAAGGCTAAGCTAAGGTACAAATAGGAAGGACCATTATCTTGGCACTGGCAAGAAGAGATACTTGTTTGCTTTATGTCTTCTCTGCTTTCCCACCTCCTGCTTCCTCCTGGACTCATTTATAAGTGGTCATGGTACCTTTTGGTTCATTTTGCAGTTACATTGTAGGTGACTGACATTACATCAGGCAATCAGGATTTCCTCCATTCACTCATACCCCAAACTGGAGCTCCTGTTGACTTTATTCTCCTCACTTACCAATTCTCTTGTCCTTTCCTGTTTGTTTTTGTTGTTCTGTTTTGTTTTTGTTTGTTTTTCCCTCCCCAGGTACTCAAGAACAGCCCATGGAAGAATCATATGAAGAGGTGGTGATTAAGGTCATAGAGCAGGAGTGGACATGTTTGGATTTCCAACAGCTACTCTGCTGGACTGTCATGGAAGATATGCCCAGAATGTAGCATTTTTCAGTGAGTCAGTTGATTGCTGGGATGCCCTCAACTCAAAATAATCAGTGTCCCTGTTCTCAGCACTAGTCAACAGGCTGAGGATGCAGAGAAGACGTTCCTTTGGTGGAGCTCACCGTTTCTAGGGATTACAGGGAAAGCCTACAAACTGGAGTTAGAAATAGTAGAAACAGAGCAGAACAGTCTTGATATGGAGGTAGTCTCTGAGAGAATGAGCAGTTTTAAATCTCAGCACAATCATTGAATAACAAGTTGAAATCTCCCTAGGATGACTCCAAGAAAACTGTTATTAGTGATGAATGGACCCATATTTAAAGTGTAGTAGAAGGCTCATATGCAGGGCAATACTGGACAGTACTGTCAATATCTGCATAGGAAGTGTTGAGAATAACTTCCAAACCAAAATAGACTTCAGTTCTACCATAGCTTAGCAGATTGAAATAGCATGGATTTTAAAGGGAAAAATTCCTTGGGTCAGATTCTGTGATAGCCCTGACTTGATCTGTGGTATCACACAAGTTATTTAACTTTCTTGAGCTCCAGCCTCTTCATTTATAAAATGGGACAATAAGCTCTATCTTGCAGGGTGCAGGGATTAGAATTAATAGATGTAAAGTACCAAGGATTCTGCTACATATATTCTGATATCATGGAGCTTACTCCACTGTTAGGAGAGCAGACTAGAGCAGAAGTGGATTTCTCATGAAACTAATGAAACAAGGTTCAGGATCTTTCTCTTACACTGGTCTCTTCAAGGCCTTATCCCTACTTTTTTTTTTTTTTTTTTTTTTTTTTTTATTTTTGCGGTACGCGGGCCTCTCACTGTTGTGGCCTCTCCCGTTGCGGAGCACAGGCTCCGGATGTGCAGGCTCAGCGGCCATGGCTCATGGGCCCAGCCTCTCCGCGGCATGTGGGATCTTCCCAGACCGGGGCGCGAACCCGTGTCCCCTGCATCGGCAGGCGGACTCTCAACCACTGCGCCACCAGGGAAGCCCTATCCCTACTTTTATATTGTTTCTTAATGGAATCCATCCAAAATTTAAAGCTTTAGTCCCTACACAACCTGGATCCACACCTGTTTTGGTGTCAGAACTTGGGTATGGCACTAATTTAATCGTATATAGTTTTCTTAATTTTTCTGAGCCTGTTTTCTTATCTGTAAAATGGGAATAACCATGTCTATACACAATACTATTTGGGAGGCTAAATTAAACTAAATTTAGAGGGAGTACACTGCTATGGAGCATGCCTGAATCCCAAGTCTATGCTTACCTAGCTGCACAATCTTTGACAACCTCCCTATACTTTCACTTCCTTAACTGTAGCAATAGATTGTTTTCAGGATTAAATTATCTATGCAAAGTTTATAGTATAATATCTGGCACACTATAAGCACTCAAAGCATTGTTTCTTTTTCCCCTGTTCTTCTCACTCAGCATATTGGTGCCTCTTACATGACTTCCCTCTCATTTTACCAGATGTGATGACAGAAGCCCACCACAAATATGATCACTCTGAGGCCACAGGATCCTCAAGCTGGGATTTCCAGAATTCTTTCAGAAGAGAGAAGCTGGAACAAAAATCCCCAGATTCTAAGACACTACAGGAAGATTCACCTGGAGTGAGACAGAGGGTCTATGAGTGCCAGGAATGTGGAAAATCCTTCAGGCAAAAGGGTAGTCTAACGTTACATGAGAGAATCCACACTGGTCAGAAGCCCTTTGAGTGTACCCACTGTGGAAAAAGCTTTAGGGCCAAAGGCAATCTTGTTACACATCAACGAATACACACAGGAGAGAAGCCCTATCAGTGCAAGGAGTGTGGGAAAAGCTTTAGTCAACGAGGTAGTCTGGCCGTTCATGAAAGACTCCACACTGGACAGAAACCCTATGAGTGTGCTATTTGTCAGAGAAGCTTCAGGAATCAAAGTAACCTCGCTGTTCACAGAAGAGTTCATAGTGGTGAGAAGCCCTATAGATGTGATCAGTGTGGAAAAGCCTTCAGTCAGAAAGGAAGCTTAATTGTTCATATCAGAGTCCACACAGGCCTGAAACCCTATGCCTGCGCACAATGCAGGAAGAGTTTCCACACCAGAGGGAATTGTATCCTGCATGGCAAAATCCACACAGGAGAGACACCTTATCTGTGTGGCCAGTGTGGGAAAAGCTTCACTCAGAGAGGGAGTCTGGCTGTGCACCAGCGAAGCTGCTCACAAAGGCTCACCCTATAACCACTCTCATCAAAGGAAGTTCTCTTTATGAATTAACAGCATAAAATCCCCTGAGATTAAACAACCTATTCAATTTTACGGAATGAATGGAGACTCCTTCAGAAAGACCATCACTGGGTAGAGCAAACTGACTTTTCTCCCTTCCCCCAAATGAATATCAAAAATAAATGTCTTGTTTATTATCGTTATCACGTATGATTCATAATTTGTCCACTTATTTTGACCTAATTTCCCAAGGTACCTCCATTAATCTAGTACACAATTGGAGATTTATGTAGCAGATACAGATTTTAAATTTGCAATTGACACCATCAGCCTGTTTAAAAAAGTCAGCCCCTTACCAATCCCAAGACTATTTTCTTCTCTACATATTCAAATTAATCTTGTTTTGCATTCAAGACCACTAGGCAGAATTCGAGGCAAATCTAATAATCCTTATATTATCTGAATGGTAGTCTCAACAGCATATTCTAAGAAATCACCCATGTTCATAGCAGAGGCCCTAGCCTTTCCTTACAAAAATAGGATCCTTTCCAAGCCTGCACTGTGGTTTACTTCAGTCTTCCACTCCTAACTAGGATAGAGATAATTTACCTATAGCCAAAGAGCAGACAACTATCTACAATAGTTGACACAATGACTCTCACTCCCTTTTGGCAACAGTAGCAATATCTCAGAGTTAGAGTCAGCTAGTAAGGGCATAAGTGTCCTCATTACTGAGCTCAAATTTGTAGTCAATAATGAAGTTCCAGTCCTCCAACAACACAATCCTCTTCCTCCTACACAGCTACATGCATGCACATACAGAAGGAATTTGGAAAGTAATAGTTTTTTACCTCTAGTGGATGAGATTTCAGGAATAGTGGAGAGGAGAAGTTGGTTTTGAGGGGGAATTTCCAATTTTTTTAACTTTAGCCATCCCTAAATTTTCATTCTGAGCTTTTATGTAATTAAAATGATGAATGATGTAGATAGAGTGGTTTTCTTGATAAGATACCATTCCATTCTTTCTTTACCCTATAAGCTGTAGGTTCCTATAGACTATAGGCTCCCTCTAGTAGATCCTATAGGCTCCTTAATCCAAGAAGCTTAACAGAGAATCTTGAGAGAGAGGTAAATTTTATCAAAGATCTTTGGGCATAGAAACACTTTAGAAACACTATGAGTTTGAATAATAATACAATAATACTTCTAAAGATACCCTGATAATATTTTTTTATAAATTTATTTATTAGTTTGTTCTTTATTTTTGGCTGAGTTGGGTCTTCAATGCTGCATGCGGGCTTCCTCTAGTTGCAGCAAGCGGGGGTACTCATTGCGATCTGTGGGCTTCTCATTGTGGTGGCTTCTCTTGTTGTGGAACACGGGCTCTAGGCACGTGAGCTCAGTAGTTGTGGTTTGTGGGCTCTAGAGCACAGGCTCAGTAGTTGTGGCACACGGGCTTAGTTGCTCCACAGCATGTGGGATCTTCCCGGACCAGGGATTGAACCCATGTCCCCTGCATTGGCAGGTGGATTCTTAACCACTGCACCACCAGGGAAGCCCTACCCTGATAATATTTGAAGATGCATACCAGAATGTTCACATCATCCTCATTTATAATAGTCATAAACTGGAAATAACCCAAATGTCCAATAACAGGGAAGGTAATAAACTGTGGTAGAGTCATATAATAAAATACAACTCAGCAATAAAAAATAACAACTGATACATGCAATAACCTGGATGGGGCTTCCCTGGTGGCACAGTGGTTGAAAGTCCGCCTGCCAATGCAGGGGACACAGGTTTGTGCCCCGGTCCAGGAAGATCCCACATGCCATGGAGCGGCTGGGCTTGTGAGCCATGGCCGCTGAGGCTGCGCGTCCGGAGCCTGTGCTCCGCAACGGGAGAGGCCACAACAGTGAGAGGCCCGCATACTGCAAAAAATAAATAAATAAATAACCTGGATGAATTTCAAAGATTTGTGTTGAGTGAAAGAACCCAAACACACACACACACACACACACACACACACACACACACAAATATAGTACATAATTCCATTTATATAACTTCACAGAACAGGAAAAACTAATCTGCAGTAAATGACGTCAAACAGTGGTTGCCTCTATGGAAGCGGGGGAGGGAACTGACTTGAAAGAAGCACAAGGAAACTTTACAGAGAGAAAAAAATGTTCTCTTCCTTTCTTCAGGTGGTAGATGCATGGGTCTATACAACTGTCAAAACTGATTGAACTCAACACTTAAAATCTATGCTTGTTATATGTAAAGTACATTTTATATATAAAGTATAGTATATGCAAAGTTTAAATAACAAGGAGGTAGTTTTAAAATATTGCCCACAAGTTCTTCGACACTCATCATGTGTTCTATGTCACCTCCCCTTGAATCTGGGTAGGCTTGTGTTTGCTTCAAACAATGAAACATGGTAGAAGTGATGCTACATGACTTCCAAGAATAGGTCCAAAAAACACTTTAAAAGTCTGAAAAGTTTCTGCATGATTCTCAGGACACCTGCCCTGGAGAAAACCAGCTGCCAAGTAAAAAATCCAACTATCTCAAGGCCACTCTGCTGGACAAACAGCATGTAAGTGTTCCAGTTGACAGGTTCACCTGAGCTCCCAACAGATAGCATCAACTCTCAGCCATATGAGTGAACCATTGTAGATGCACAGCCCAGTAGAACCTTCAGATAACTATAGGCCCAGATGACATCTGATGAAAACTATGAGAAACCCACAAGTTAGAACTGCCTTCCCAAATTCCTAACACACAATATCATGAGAAAAGTTAAAGGTTATGACTTTATACTACTAAATTTTCAGGTTGCTTGCTATACAACAGTCTTAGTTAGAATATATATACATTTTAAGGATAAGCTATTTTCAAAAAACATGAAAAATCTGGGGAGCAACTTGATATTAACTCTGAATAAATAAAAACAGGAAATTAGGATTTATGGTTCACAAGAAAGCTTAAGGTATAAAAATAAACATTCCCTTTGACAAAATAGGAGGCAAGGTATAGATTAGTTAAGCCAGATGCAATCCAAGTTACAAAGTAAAGTAGATGTGGGTCTCCATCAGTCCTGGACTATGAAAAATGTGTGTGTGTGTGTGTATCTTAGAATCCTGGTTCTGCAGAAAAGAATCCATAAATAAAGAGCAAATAGATCAGAAAACATAAAGTATCTTTAAAAATATAATTCCTATTTTCTATATGTATATTATTAAATTTCTTTAAAGATTGTTGGCTGCTTATATTAAAATAATAACAAAACAGAGTTCTGGTTCCAGATGGCAAAGTAGGAAGATCCTGAACTCACTTCCTCCCATGGACACACAGAATCTACATCTACATACAGAACAATTTCCTTGGGGGGTGGGGGGCGCCTAAAAACTAGCTGAGCAACTCCTACACACTGGGCAAATTAAAAAAAACAAAAACAAACAAAAAAAAAACACTGAAGCAGGTAGAAGAGGCTGAGACACAATCTCACCATAAACCCACTGCCAGCAAGGCAACTCTCAATTGGGAGTGAACTCAAAACCTGGAGCTTCTCCCTGAGGAGTGAAGGGCTTGAACCCCATATCAGGCACCCCAACATTTAAGACCTGCACCTGAGAGACAAACCCCCTAAAACATCTAGCTTTGAAAACCAATAGGGCTTGCATTCATGAGACCCACAAGGCTATAAAGAAATGAGAAATTAAAAAAAAAAAAGAAATGAGAAATGGCTCTTAAATGGCTCACATGCTTAGATTGATTCACACCAGGGTCCAGCACAGAAGCAGCCAACTGAGAGGTGCCCAGATTTTATGTGAAAGAGGCATATTTGCTTATGTTAAAGTGTCAGCCTAAGGAGCAGGCATCTAACTTAATACACATATAGGAGTCTACTGGGGTGATCTCAGGGATGGAAGCTGGCAGGTGCCATCTTCGTGCTCTCCCTCTACCATGCTCCAGCTCACCGGTAACTCCTGAAAAGGAATGTATACCCTCCTCTGGAACACCAATTCTTCCAGCTGAGGCCCATGGGACAAATCTAGGTTGTCTGGTTCTGGTGACAAATGGGGCTTGCACTTCAGGGTCCCACGGGTCTCCAACCAAAGGAGAAAGAGTTCTTAAGCAGCTACCACCCCCAGAGCACAAGAGGCAACAGACCAAGGTACCCAGTCTTTCTGTGAAAGAGGCATATTAGCTTATCTTCATAGCTGTGGCCTGAGTGGCAAACTTCTATCTAAACACACATGTAAGGGCAAACTTTAATCCTCTCCAGAGACCTCAGAGGTCAGGCACTATTTTTATGCTCTCCCTCTGCCATAATTCACAGTGCCAGTGTCTTCTGGAGAGGAGCTTATACATGTGTCTGATACCCCAATTTATGTGCGTGCTACCCAGGGGACATTCCTTGATCACCTTGCTCTGGTGGCCAGCAGGGCTTTGTTCATGGGTCCCAGGTGACTGTAACAAATGGAGAGACAATTATTGGCCAGCTACCATCCCCAAAGCACTGCACAGAAAGCAGACTAAAAAACACACCCCAGTCTTTCTGTGAAAGAGGCTGATATGCTTGAGCTTCAGCCTGAGGTGCAGGTTTCTGTTTGGCAAACATCCAAGGATGGAGGCCAAAGGATGCCATGTTTGTGCTCTACCTCTGCCCTGCTATAGGTTGCTGTATCTCCCAGAAAGGAACTTGTACATTCAGCTAGCACTCCAACTTTTGAGACTGTTGCAAAGGGGACAACTCTAAATTGCCTGGCTATAATGGGCAGACAGTCCCAAAAGACTGTATATAGTTGTATACTTTAAAAGTTGCTGTCTGAGAGTCTAACTTCTAATCAGCTTGCATGTAGGAGCTAACTGAGATCCTCCCCTTTGGAACACTGACAGGTAATGTCACATCCTCTACTACTGAGAGTCACTAAAGTAAAGTCTGCTTAGAGAATCACAAAAGTTGGAGAAAAAACCAATAGCTAAGGCAGGGTTGAACAATAAAATGCACCTACTACACAAGGCCTTCAAGACTGGGAGAGACAGCTGTTTTATCTAACACATAGAAAGTAACACAGACACTCAAGGAAAATGAAGAAAGAGAGGAATATGTTCCAAATGAAAAAAAAAGATAAAACTTCAGAAAAAGTCCTTAATGAAATGGAGACAAGGGATTTACCTAATTAAGAGCTCAAAATAATGGTCATAAGGATATAAAGATGTTCACTGAACTTGAAAGAAGAACGGATAAACACAGTGAGAATTTCAACAGAGAGGTAAAAAAAAATGTAAGAAAGTATCAAATAGAAGTTACAGAGCTAAAGAATACAGTAATTGAACTAAAAAATACACTAGAGGGGTTCAACAGCAGACTAAATGAAGCAGAAGAAAGGATCCGTGAACTTGAAGACAGGACAATGCAACTCACCCAATCAGAGCAGGAAAAAAAAAAAAAGAATGAATAAAAGGGAAGATAGCTTAAGGGACTTATGAGACAACATCAAGTGAACCAACATTCATACTGTAGGAGTCCTAGAAGGAGAAGAGAGAAAGAAAAGGGCAGAAAACTTATGTGAAGATACAATGGCTGAACACATTCCTAACCTAAGGAAGGAACAGATATCCATATTCAGGAAGTCCAGAGAGTTCCAAATAAGATGCACCAAGAGAGACACACACAAAGACACATTAAAATTTAAATGTCAAAAGTTAAAGACAGGGGCTTCCCTGGTGGTGCAGTGGTTGAGAGTCAGCCTGCTGATGCAGGGGACATGGGTTCGTGCCCCGGTCTGGGAAGATCCCACATGTCACGGAGCGGCTGGGCCCGTGAGCCATGGTCGCTGAGCCTGCGCGTCTGGAGCCTGTGCTCCACAACGGGAGAGGCCACAACATTGAGAGGTCCATGTACCACAAAAAAAAAAAAAAAAAGTTAAAGACAAGGAGAGAATCTTAAAAGCAGCAAGAACAAAATGAGTTGGTACATACAAAGGACCCCCCATAACACTATGAGCAGATTTTTCAGCAGAGACTTTGAAGGCAGAAGGGAATGGCATAACATATTTAAAGTCTGGAAAAGAAACTGCCAACTGAGGATACCCTAATTTGCAATGTTGTCTTTCAGAATTGAGGAGAGATAGAGTTTTCCAGACAAGCAAAAGCTAAAGGAGTGCATAACTACTAAACTGGCCTTACAAGAAATGTTAAAGGGACTTCTTTAAGCTAAAAAGAAAGGGTGCTAATTAGTACAGGAAAACATATGAAAGTATAAATCTCAATGATAAAGGTAAATACATAGTAAAATGTAAAATAATCAAATGCTGTCCATTAATCACTTAGAAAGCTAGTATAAAGGTTAAAAGACAAAAGTAGCAAAAATAACTATAACTACAACAATTAGTTAAGAAATATGCAAGATTAAAAAATTTAAATATGACATCAAAAACAAAATGGGGCTGGGGACAGTAAAAATGCAGAGCTTTAGAATGCATTCAAACATAAATTGTTATCAACGTAGAATAGACTGTTATAAATAAAAGTTGTTATATATAAGCCTCATGGTAACCACAAAACAAAAACCTATAGTAGTACACAAAAGATAAATGAAAGGAATCTAAACATACCACTAAAGAAAATAATCAAATCACAGAAGAAGAGAGCAAGAGAAGAAGAAAAACAATTACAAAACAGCCAGAAAATAATTAACAAAATGGCAGTAAGTACATACTTATCATTAATTACTTTAAACGTAAACGGACTAAATTTGCCAATGAAAAGACATAGAGTGACTAAATGGATTTTTTTTAAAAGACCTATGATATACTGCCAACAAGAGACTCACATCACACTGAAGATCAAAGCATAGAAAAAGATATTCCATGCAAATGGAAACCAAAAGAAAGCTGGGGTAGCTATATTATATAACACAAAACAGACTTGACTGTAATAAGAGACAAAGAAGGGCATTACACAGTGGTAAAGGGATCAATTCACAAGACAATATAACATCTGTAAACACTTAGGTACCCAACATAGGAGCACCTAAAATATGTAGCAAATATTAACTGATCTAAAAGGAGAAAGAAACAGCAGTACAATAACAGTAGGAGGCTTTAATATCCCACCATCATCAATGGATAGGTCATCCAGACAGAAAATCAATAAGGAAGCATCAGCCTTTAATGGCACATGAAACCAAATGAACTTAACAGACATATATAGAACATGCAATCCAACAGCAGCGAAATACACATTTTTCTCAAACGCACATGAAACACTCTCCAGGGCAGATCACATGTTAGACCACAAAACAAGTCCTAATAAATTGTAAAAGACAGAAATGTCAAGCATCTTTTCCAATCACAATGGTATGAAACAAAAACAAACAAAAAAATCAGTTACAAAAATAAAACTGGAAAATTCACAAATATGTCTTGATTAAACATCTATGGAGTGAAATCAACATCATTAATCATATTAACAAATAAAACATAAAAATTATAGGATCATCTCAATAGATGCAGAAAAAGCATTTGACAAAATTCAACATCCTTTTATGATAAAAACTCTACAAAGTGGGTATAGAGGGAACAGAGTTCAGCATAATAAAGACCATATATGAAATTCCACAGTTAACATCACACTCAATGGTGAAGAACTGAAAGCTTTTCCTCTAAGATCAAGAACAAGACAAGGGTGCTCACTCTCACCACCTTTATTTAACATATTGGAAGTCCTAGCCAGAGAAATTAGGCAAGAAAAGTAAATAACAGGCATCTAAATGTGAAAGGAAGGAAGAAAACTGTAACTACTTACAGATGACATAATATTATATGTAGAAAACCCTAAATACTCCACCAAAAAACATGTTAGAATTAATTTTAAAATTCAGTAAAGTTGCAGGATACAAAATCAATATACAAAAAAATTTGTTGCACTTCTGTACGCTACTAATAAACTATCAGAGAAATTAAGAAAACAATCCGGGCTTCCCTGGTGGCGCAGTGGTTGAGAGTCGGCCTGCCGATGCAGGGGACGCAGGTTCGTGCCCCGGTCCGGGAAGATCCCACATGCCACGGAGCGGCTGGGCCTGTGAGCCATGGCCACTGAGCCTGCACATCCAGAGTCTGTGCTCTGCAGAGGGAGAGGCCACAACAGTGAGAGGCCCGCATACCGCAAAAAAAAAAAAAAGAAAAAAAGAAAAGAACCCATTTACAATTGCATAAAAAAAATACCAAGGAATAAATTTAACCAAGGAGGTGAAAAAACTATACCATGAAAACTATAACACTTTGATGAATGAAACTGAAGACAACACAAATAAATGAAAAAATACATCATGCTCATAGATTGGAAGAATTAATATTTTTTAAAGAGCCATGTTACCCCAAGCAATGTACAGATTCAATGCAATCCCTATCAAACTTCCAATGGCATTTTTCACAAAAATAGTACAAACAATCCTAAAAACTATATTGAACCACAAAAGACTCCAACTAGCCAAAGAAATCTTGAGAAGAACACCAAAGCTGGAGGCACCACATTCTCTGATTTCAAACTATATTTTAAAACTATAGTAATCAATGATATAGATGAAAATACTATACAATAAAAACAGACACATCAATCAATGGAACAGAATAGAGAATCCAGAAATAAATCCACACATGTGGTCAACTAATTTATGACAAAGGAGCCAGGAATAACATACAATGGGGATAAGAAAGTCTATTCAATAAATGCTGCTGGCAAACTGGACAACCACATGCAAAACAATAAAACTGGACCACTAGATTATACCACTCACAAAAATTTAATTCAAAATAGATGAAAGAATTGAACTTAAGACCTGAAATTATTATATTCCTAGAAGAAAACATAGGTGGTAAGCTCCTGACATTGGTCCTGGGGATGATTTTTTTGGATCTGACACCAAAAACAAAGGCAACAGAAGCAAAAATAAACAAGTGGGACTACATCAAAATAAAAAGTTTCTGCATAGCAAAGGAAACCATCAACAAAGTGAAAAGTCAACCTACTGAACAGGAAAAAATATTTTCCAACTATATATCTGATAAGGGGTTAACATCCAAAATATATAAAGAACTCTTACAACTCAACAGCAAAAAAAAAAAAAAAAAAAAATCCAACTTAAAAATGGGCAAAGGATCTGAATAGACATTTTTCAAGAAGACATACAGATGGCCAACTGGAACATGAAAAGGTGTTCAGCATCACTAATCATCAGGGAAATGCAAATCAAAACTACAATGAGATATCACTTCATGCCTCTTAGAATGGCTATTAGCAAAAAGGCAGGAAATAACAAGTGTTGGCAAGCATGTGGAGAAAAGGCAACCCTCATACATTGTTTGGTGGGAATGTAAATTGGTGCAACCACTATGCAAAACAGTATGGAGATTCCTCAAAAAAATAAGAATGGAACTGCCCTATGATCCAGCTATTCCACATTTGGTTATTTATCCAAAGAATATGAAAACACTAATTCAAAAAGATATATGCACGCCTATGTTCATCACAGCATTATATTACAATAGCCAAGATATGGAAAAAACCTAAGTTCCATCAACAGATGAATGGATGAAGATGTGGTATATATAAACAATGGAATACTATTCAGTCATTTAAAAAAAGATGAAATCTTGCGATTTGCAACATGGATGGACCTTGAGAGTATTACGCTAGGTGAAATAAGCCAGATGGAGTAAGACAAATACTGTATAATTTCACTCATATTATGGAATATAGAAAATGAACAAACCAAACCAAACAAAAGCAAACATATAGATGCCAAGAACAGAGCAGTGGTTATCAGAGGGGAAGGAATGGGAAGAGAGGGCTAAATGGGTAAGGGAGGGGCAACTTGATGATGACAGATGGAAACTAAATTTTTGGTGGTGAGCATGCTGCAATGTATACATAAGTGGAAATGTAATGTTGTATACATGAAACATACAGTGTTATAAACGAATATTACCTAAAAGAAATAAATATATTTTTGCTCGAGAAAATCAGGTAAACATGAGTAAGGACTGCGTACTAAAAGATGCCAAAGTGTGAAGAAAATAGAAGTAGAATTGCCGTACAACCAAGAAACTCCACTTCTGGATATTTATCCAAGAAAAACAAAAACACTTACTTGAAAAGATATATGCATTCCTATGTTCATTGTAGCAGTATTTAAAATAGCCAAAATATGGAAACAACTTAAATGTCCATTAATAGAAGAATGGATAAAGAAGATGTGATACACACACACACATGTATACACAATGGAATATTATTCAGCCATAAAAAAGAAACACGACTTGACATTTGTGACAACATGGATGAACCTAAAGAGTATTATGCTAAATAAAACAAATCAGATAGAAAAAAAATTACCAAATGATTTCACTTATATATGGCATCTAAAACACAAAATAAATGAACAAACAAAACAAAACAGAAACAAACAAAAAAAAACTGGTGGTTGCCAAAGGGCAGAAAATTGGGGAGTGAGCAAAATAGATGAAGGGGATTGAGGGGTACAAACTTCCAGTTATAAAACAAATAAGCCATGGGAATGTAATGTACAGCATAGGGAATATAGTCAATAATATTGTAAAAACTTGTATAACTACAGATGATAATTAAACTTATCGTAATGACCAATCAAAATGCTTCTAGACAACTAGGGCACCTATCAGGCGCTGGTGCGGGACCTTAGACACATAAGGGGACAGGAGGAACCCCCAAGTGATCAACTAGGACGTGGGGTGAGGAAGGGGGAAGCAGAAATGGAGGCCAGACAGGACAGGTGCCCTTGAGGGGTGGCTGGGGGAGAGGAGGGGTTCCCACGCTAGGGAGGGACCCACCCATGGTGAGAAGATCAGCGGAAATGAAGAGAGACCCTCACTAGGAGGGTCCGGAACAGGCCAGAATTTCCCCACCCACTCGGGCCCCAGGAGCCTGCTGAGGCACCCCCTGGCAGCACCAAGCCTAGGTCCTGCCTCCTGCCTAAGCCCCGCCCCCCAGAGCCAAGGTCTCTTCTGCCTTTCATTTTTTTTTTGCTCTTGTAGTTCAGTTTTACCTTGTTATTTCATTTATATTTTTATTTTTTCTAATAAATATTTTATATTTCTAACTTTATTTTTTATTCTTTGTTATTCTTCTGCTCCTTTTTGTTTGTTCCCTCCCCTTTTTTTTCAACACCATGTGGCTTGCAGGATCTTGACTCCCAGGCCGGGGGTCAAGTCTGAGCTCCTGTGGTGGGAGTGTTGAGTCCGAACCACTGGACTAACAGAGAATCTCAGACCCCAGGGAATATTAATCGGAGTGAGGTCTCCCAGAGGTCCTCATCTCAGCACCAAGACCCAGGTTTACCTAATTGCCTGCAAACTCCAGTGCTGGATGCCTCAGGCCAAACAACCTCTAAGACAGGAACACAGATATACCCATAAAAAAAAAAATTAAGATGACAAAAAAATATGTTACAGATGAAGGTGCAAGGTAAAAACCTATAAGGCCAAATAAATGAAGAGGAAATAGGCAACGTACCTGAAAACGAATTCAGAGTAATGATAGTAAAGATGATCCAAAATCTCAGAAATAAAATGGAGGCACGGAGGGAGAAAATACAAGAAATGTTTGAGAAAGACCTAGAAGAACTAAAGAACAAACAAACAGTAATGAACAACACAAAAACTGAAATGAAAAATACTCTAGAAGTAATCAGTACCAGACTAACTGAGGCAGAAGAACGAATAAGTAAGCTGGAAGATAGAATGGTGGAAATAACTGCCAAGGAGCAGAATTAAGAAAAAATAATGAAAAGAATTGAGGACAGTCCCAGAGACCTCTGGGACAACATTAAATGCACAAACATTCAAATTATAGGGGTCACAAAAGAAAAGAAAGAGAAAGGACCTGAAAAAATATTTGAAGAGATTATAGTCAAAAACTTCCCTATCAAGGGAAAGGAAACAGCCACCCAAGTCCAGGAATCGCAGAGAGTCCCATACAGGATAAACCCTAGGAGAAACACAACAAGACACATATTAATCAAACTAACAAATTTAAATTCAAAGGAAAAACATTAAAAGCAGCAAGGAAAAAGTGACAAATAAGATACAAGGGAATCCCCATAAGTTTAACAGCTGATCTTTAAGCAGAAACTCTGCAGGACAGAAGGGAGTGCAGGATATATTTAAAGTGATGAAAGGGAAAAACCTAAAACCAAGATTACTCTATCCAGTAAGGATCTCATTCAGATTTGACAAAGAAATACAGACAAGCAAAAGCTAACAGAATTCAGCACCACCAACTCAGCCTTACAACAAATGCTAAAGGAACTTCTCTAGGCAGGAAACACAAGAGAAGAAAAAGACCCAAAAAAAACAAACCTAAAACAATTAAGAAAATGGTAACAGGAACATACATATCGATAATCACCTTGAACATAAATAGATTAAATGCTCCAGGCAAAAGACACAGACTGGCTGAATGGATACAAAAACAAGACCCATATATATGCTGTCTACAAGAGACCCACTTCAGACCTAGGGACACATACAGACTGAAAGTGAGGAGATGGAAAAAGATATTCCATACAAATGGAAATCAAAAGAAAGCTGGAGTAGCAATACTCATATCAGATAAAATAGACTTTAAAATAAAGAATGTTATAGGAGACAAGGACACTATATAATGATCAAGGGATCAATCCAAAAAAGAAGATATGACAATTATAAATACTTATGCACCCAACATAGGAGTACCTCAATATATAAGGCAAATGCTAGCAGCCATAAAAGGGGAAATCAACAGTAACACAATAATCGTGGGGGAGGGATTAACACCCCACTTACACCAATGGACAGATCATCAAGACAGAAAATAAATAAGGAAATACAAGCTTTAAATGAGACAAAAGGCCACATAGACTTAACTGATATTAATAGGACATTCCACCTGAAAGTGGCAGAATACACTTTCTTCTCAAGTGCACACAGAACTATCTCCAAGATAGATCACATTTTGGGTCACAAATCAAGCATTGGAAGATCAGGAACAAGACAAGGATGTCCACTCTTGCCACTATTATTCAACGTAGTTTTGGAAGTCCTAGCCATGGCAATCAGAGAAGAAAAAGAAATAAAAAGAATACAAATTGGAAAAGAAGAAGTAAAACTGTCACTGTTTGCAGATGACACGACACTATACATAGAAAATACTAAAAAAAAAAAAAAAGAAAATACTAAAGATGACACCGAAAAACTACTAGAGCTAATCAATTAATTTGGTAAAGTTGCAGGGTACAAAATTAATACCCAAAAATCTCTTGCATTGGGACCTCCCTGGGGGGTCCAGTGGTTAAGAATCCACCGTCCAATGCAGGGGACATGGGTTCAATCCCTGGTTGGGGAACTAAGATCCCACATGCCACAGGGCACCTAAGCCTGCACGTTGCAACTACTGAGCCAGTGTGCCTCAATTAGAGAGCCCGTGTGCTGTAAATTACTGAGCCCATGTGCTCTGGAGACTGTGCACCACAAGAAAGAAGCCTGCGCATTGCAACAAAGAGCCCATGTGCCACAATAAAGAGCCTGCACACTGCAACTAAGACCCGACACAGCCAAAAATAAAAATATATATATATATATTAAAAAAAAGAAATCTCTTCCGTTCCTATACACTAACGATAGATCAGAAACAGAAATTAAGGAAACAATCCCATTTTCCATTGCAACAAAAAGAATAAAATACCTATGAATAAACCTACCTAAGGAGGCAAAAGACCTGTACACAGAAAACTATAAAACACTGAGGAAAGAAATCAAAGATGACACAAACAGATTTAGAGATATACCATGTTCTTGGATTGGAATAGTCAATATTGTGAAAATGACTATACTACCCAAAGCAATCTACAGATTCAATGCAGTCCCTATCAAATTACCAATGGCATTTTTCACAAAATTAGAACAAAAAATTTTACAATTTGTATGGATACACAAAAGACCCCAAATAGCCAAAGCAATCTTGAGAAAGAAAAATGGAGCTGGAGGAATCAGGCTCCCCAACTTCGGACTATATCACAAAGCTACAGTAATCAAGACAGTATGGTACTGACATAAAAAAAGAAATATAGATCAATGGTACAGGCTAGAAAGCCCAGAGATAAACCCTTGCACCTATGGTCAATGGAAAAAAGACAGTCTCTTCAATAAGTGGTGCTGGGAAAACTGGACAGCTACATGTAAAAGAATGAAATTAGAATACTACCTAACACCATACACAAAAATAAACTCAAAATGGATTAAAGACGTAAATGGAAGACCGGATACTATAAAACTCTTAGAGGAAAACATAGAAAGAAAGCTCTTTGACAGAAATCACAGCAATATCTTTTTTGACCCACCTCCTAGGGTAATGGAAATAAAAACAAAAATAAACAAATGGGACCTAATGAAATATAAAAGCTTTTGCACAGCAAAGGGTATCATAAACAAGACAAAAAGACAACCCTCAGAATGGGAGAAAATATTTGCAAACAAAGCAATGGACACAGGATTAATCTCCAAAATATACAAGCAGCTCATGCAGCTCAATATCAAAAAAAACAAACAACCCAATCAAAAAATGGAAGACCTAAATAGACATTTCTCCAAAGAAGACACACAAATGGCCAATAAACACATGAAAAGATGCTCAACGTCACTAATTATTAGAGAAATGCAAATCAAAACTACAATGAGGTATCACCTCACACCAGTTAGAATGGGCTTCATCAGAAAATCTACAAACAACAAATGCTGGAGAGGGTGTGGAGAAAAGGGAACCCTCTTGCACTGTTGGTGGGAATGTAAACTGATTCAGCCACTATGGAGAACAGTATGGAGGTTCCTTAAAAAACTAAAAATAGAATTACCATATGATCCAGCAGTCCCATTACTGGGCATATACCCAGAGAAAACTACAATTCAAAAAGACACATGTACCCCAATGTTCACTGCAGCACTATTTACAATAGCCAGGTCATGGAAGCAACCTAAATGCCCATCGACAGACAGATGAATGGATAAAGATGTGGTAAATATATACAATGGAATATTACTCAGCTATAAAAAGAAATGAAATTGGGTCATTTGAGACGTGAATGAATCTAGAGACTGTCATAGAGAGTGAAGTAAGTCAGAAAGAGCAAAACAAATATCGTATATTAACGCATATATGTGGAACCTAGAAATATGGTACAGATGAACCAGTTTGCAGGGCAGAAATTGAGACACAGGTGTAGAGAACAAACGTATGGACATCAAGGGGGGAAAGCCGCGGGGGGTGTGGGTGGTGGTGTGATGATTTGGGCGATTGGGATTGACATGTATACACTGATGTGTATAAAATTGATGACTAATAAGAACCTGCTGTATAAAAAAATAGAAAAAACTTATTTATTAAAAAAAAGAATTGTAATTCAGGAACTGCAACCATGGCAAGCCATGTGCAAAATATATATATATATATATATCAGCTCTATAGTGAGGTATCTCAAGATTATGTTTCTTTTTTTTTTTTTTTTTTGTCTTTCTTTCTGAGATGGAAAGCCATTGAAAGGTTTTAAGCAGAGGAGTGACATGTCCCCTCTAATTTTTTTAAATTTATTTATTTATTTATTTATTTAGTTTCTGCTTTATAACAAAGTGAATCAGTCATACATATACATCTGTTCCCCTATCCCTTCCCTCTTGCATCTCCCTCCCTCCCACCCTCCCTATCCCACCTCTCCAGGCGGTCACAAAGCACCGAGCTGATCTCCCTGAGCTATGCGGCTGCTTCCCACTATCTATCTACCTTACGTTTGGTACCGTATATATGTCCATGCCGCTCTTTCGCTTTGTCACAGCTTACCCTTCCCCCTCCCCATATCCTCAAGTCCATTCTCAAGTAAGTCTGTGTCTTTATTCCTGTTTTACCCCTAGGTTCTTCATGACATTTTTTTTTCTTAAATTCCATATATATGTGTTAGCATACGGTATTTCAAGATTATATTTCTAATCAGGACATTTCCACTGAACTCCCATGACAGTCACCTCGTCTCTCAACCAATAATCCCTAGAAACTGCTGATCTGTTCTTCATTCCTATAGTTTGCTTTTTGAGAATGTCATATAAATGGAATCATGCAGTATATAACCTTTCCACAGTGGCTTCTTTCATCCAATATAATGCCTTCGAGATTCTCCCAAGCTGCTGTGTGGATCAACAGTTCCTTCCTTTTTATTTATTTTTTAATATTTATTTGGTTGTGCCAGGTCTTAGTTGTGGCATGCAAACTCTTAGTTGCAGCATGCATGTGGGATCTAGTTCCCTGACCAGGGATCAAACCCAGGCCCCCTGCATTGGGAGTGGGGAGTCTCAACCACTGCACCAGCAGGGAAGTCCCCTAGTTTCTTCCTTTTATATTACTTTTATATTGCATGGATTTACCAGTTTATAATTCACCTGTTGAAGGACATCTGGATTGTTTCCAGTTTTTTTACTACTATAAATAAAGCTGCTACTAATAGTGTTGCACAGGTTTTTATGTAAGTATAAATTTCTTTTTTCTAAGGCAGATACATAGGACTGGGGTTGCCATGCTTAACTTTATAAGAAAAAATTTTATATGTTACATTTTTATTGGAGTGTAGTTGCTTTACAATATTGTGTTAGCTTATACTGTACAGCAAAGTCAATCAGCTATACGTATACATACATCCCCTCTTTTTTGGATTTCCTTCTCATTTAGGTCACCACAGAGCATTGACTAGAGTTCCCTATGCTATACGGTAGGTTCTCATAAGTTATCTATTTTATAAATAGTATCAATAGTGTATATATGTCAATCCCAATCTCCCCATTCATCCCACCCTTTTTTCCCCCTTGGTATCCATACCTATGTTCTCTACGTCTGTGTCTCTATTTCTGCTTTGTAAATAAGATTGTCAATACCAAATTTTTCAGATTCCACATATATGTTAATATACAATATCTGTTTTTCTCTTTCTGACTAATTGACAAATAATTTTCCAGAGTGGCCATATCATCCTGCATTCCTACCAGCACCATAAGAGTTTTGGTTTCTCTGTATTCTCATCAGCACCTGGTATCATTAGCATATTTTTTTATTTTGGTTGTTCTACTAATTGTGTAGTGATCTCGTTATTTTAATTTCCATTTCCCTAATGGCTAATAACATTGAACAACTTTTCATGTACATGCTTACCATCTTTATATTCTCCTTGGTGAAAACTCCTTTGTATGAATATCTTTTACCCATTTTTAAATTGGGTTGCTTGGGTTTCATTTTGTTTTGTTCAGTTTGGGGTTTTTTGTTTTGGTCTTGGTTTTTTTTTTTTTTTTTTTTTTTTGGCCATGCCATGCAGCTTGCAGGATCTTAGTTCCTCAACCAGGAATTGAACCTGTGCTGTTTGGCAGTGAAAGCGCAGGGTCCTAACCCCCAGGGGTTAGGAGGTCAGGGCCCCCAGGGAATTCCCTTGTTTTCTTCAGCTTTAAAATTCATTTTGTATTCTGCATATAAGCCCTTTAGCAGATATGTGATATTCTCCCACCTATAGGTTGTCTTTTCATTTTTCTTGCCTAGAGCAAAAGTTGTTAATTTGGATGAAGTGCAATTTATAAAATTTTTTCTGGCATGGATTGTGCTTTTGGTGTCATGTCTAAGAAGTCTAACCCAAAATCATGAAGATTTTCTCCTATACTTCCAGAAGTTTTATAGTTTTGTGCTTTACATTCAGATCCATAATCCTTTCTAATTTGTTTAAGATGTGAGGTTTAGGTCAAGGATTTTTTTTTTTTAATGAAATGTCCAACGGCTCCCATATCAATTGTTGAAAGGGCTATGCTTTCTGTAATGAATTGCTTTTGCACCTTTGTAAAAAAGAAATTAATTGGGGCTTCCCTGGTGGCGCAGTGGTTGAGAGTCCACCTGCCGATGCAGGGGACATGGGTTCGTGCCCCAGTTCAGGAAGATCCCACATGCCGCGGAGCGGCTGGGCCCATGAGCCATGGCTGCTGAGCCTGCACGTCTGGAGCCTGTGCTCCGCAACGGAGAGGCCACAACAGTGAGAGGCCCATGTACTGCAAAAAAAAAGAAAAAGAAATTGGCTGTATTTGTGTGGATCTATTTCTAAATTCTCTACTGTTCCACTGATCTGTTTCTATGTCTTCACCACACAGTCTTAATTACTGCATCTTTAGAGTAACTCTTAAGTTGTATAATGTAAGTACTCCAAGTTTCTTCTTCTTCGTTTTTTTTTTTTTTTGAAAACTGTTTTAACTATTCTTAGTTACTTTGCCCTTTCATATAAATTTTAGGATCAACTTATCTACATCTACAAAAGAAGCCTGCTAGATTTTTTTTTGTTTGTTTGTATTTTGTTAAATCTATAGATCATTTTCTCAAGAACTGACATCTTGGTTATGTTGACTGTTCCCATCCACGACCATTTATTTAGGTCTTCTTTCATTTCTTTCATCAGCATTTTATAGTTCTGTGTACAGACCCTGTACATCTTTCTTAGATTTATACTTAAGAATTTTTTATTAATTTTTATTGGAGTATGGTTGCTTTACAATGTCAGGTTAGCCTGCACTACACAACAAAATGAATCAGCCATACATGTACAGATATCTCCTCCCTATACGTAAGAATTTTTTTAAGCTGTTGTATATTGTATTTTAAGTTCAGCTTTCAATTATATATTGCTAGTATACAGAAATTGAGATGATCTTTGTGTGTTGACTTTGTATCCTATAACCTTGTTAAACTCACTTATTATTTCTAGCAATTGTTTTGGTTTTTTCTTTTGTTTTTGTAGATTCCTTAGGATTTTCTACATATTCAATCATATCATCTGCATATAGGGACAGTTACATTCCTTCCTTTCCAATTTCCTTTTCTTGCTTTGTTGGACTGGTTAAAACTGCCAGTACTATGTTGATTAACTGTGGTGAGAGCAAACATCCTTACCTTGTTTCAATCTTAGAAGAAAAGAATTAATTCTTTCACCATTAAGTATGATGCCAACTCTAGGGGGTTTGTAGTTGCCCTTTATTACCTTGAGACAGTTCCCTTCTCTTCCTAGTTTTCTGAAAACTTTTGTTATGACTGGATGTTATATTGTCAAGTGCTTTTTCTGAATCAATTGGTATGATCACGTGGTTTTTCTTCTTCAACCTTTAATCTTCTTTAATGTAGATTACATTGTCTGATTTTCAAATCTGGAACCAGCCTTAAATTCTTCAGATAAACCCCCCTTGGTCACAGTGTATTATTCTTTCTATATTCTTCTGGATTTGATTTGCTAATATTCTGTTGAGGATATTTTGCTTCTATGCTCATGAGAAATATTGCTAAGTTTTATTCTATTGTCCTGTCTTGTCTTAATTTGGATAAATGCCACACTTTTAAAATAGAAAAATCTTTGAAAAATAGTTATTTTAAAAATTCAATAATTACTATTACCATTTTGTAAGATTTTATTATTTTTCATATGCTAAATTAGGTTACCTCAAGAAGATAAGCCAGTACCCAGGCTATGTTCATGGTGCGTGACCACTTGCTTCCACTGAACTGTGTACATGATGTAGGTAATGGTAGAGCATGCTCTTCTGGGACTTTTAACCAACTCAGTCAGATACATTTTATATATTCATATGCACACACGTTATACATACATATATGTATGTGTGAATATATGTATGTATATATATATATTTATATAAATAAATAGATATACACACACACACACACACACACCAAAAAAAAAAAAAAAGGACAATAATTATCCCTAACATGGTACCAGCTAACATTTACCTTAGGCTTACTATGAACCTGGCATTCAGTTAAGCATTTTGAAACAGTTTCTCCTTTAAGCTAAGCCAAGAAAGGTGTTTTGTTTTCTTTTGTTTTATCTACACAAGGTAGATACCTTGATAGGCTACATAACTTGAAATGGTCTTACAAAGTAAACAGAAGTGAGCTACATTTTGCACCCTGACTTCAAAGCTTATGTTCCTAATTGCTGTCACACAGTTTTTAGATACTATTCTGTAATCTATTTTCACTCAACATATCTACTCCATCTTTTTTACTGGCTGTATCATATTCCAGTGGTTAACTGTATTTTCCAATATGGGCACAACAATGTCTCTCTCTTCTAACGTGCTCTTCTTGCAATGTGATTCTAACACTCCTCCCATGATGAAGTGTGGTTTGTGTTCCCTCCCCCTTTGAATTTGGGTCAGTTTGACTATAGAGGAAGTAACAGTTATTTCAAGGTTAGTTCACAACAGATAATATTGGTTCTCTGCCTGATTCCCTTGGAATACTCTCTTGGAATCTTGGCCATCATGCTGTGAGGAAGCGCAAGCAGCCACATGAAAAGACCATGTGTAGGCATTCCTGCAAACAGCCTTAGCTGAGATCCCAGCCAATAGCATCTACCACCAAATTTGTGAAAACGTCTTGATATCACCATCAACCAATTAAAAATATTATGTGAACCCCAAATGTGGGTCACAGATGTAACTTTAAATTTTCTAGCAGCCACATCAATTTAAGTAATGTAAATATATTTAATTTAACCCAACATATCCAAAATATATATAAATATATATATTTATATAAATAAATTTGACATGTAATCAATCATTTTAAAATTGAGATATTAGTTTCTCTTTGTCATACTAAGTCTTTGAAATCTGGTATATGTTTTTACAGTTACAGCACTTCTCAATTCAGACTAGCCTCTTTTCAGCTGCTCAATAGCCACTTCAGGCTACTGTGCTGTGGCTGCTTCAGATTATTCCACCAACTATCAATTCCAGCCTAGAGTTTTCCCAGCAGAGACACAATCATAGAGTTATAAAGTTGCTCCTTGGGCTTCCCTGGTGGCGCAGTGGTTGAGAGTCCGCCTGCCAGTGCAGGGGACATGGGTTCGTGCCCCTAGTCCGGGAGGATCCCACATGCCGTGAAGCGGCTGGGCCCGTGAGCCGTGGCCGCTGAGCCTGCGCGTCCGGAGCCTGTGCTCCGCAACGGGAGAGGCCACAACAGTGAGAGGCCCGCATACCTCAAAAAAAAAAAAAAAAAAAAAGTTGTTCCTGCTATACTCTTTCTGAATTCTTTCCCCCATACACATATACACACACACCATGCAGAATGTGGGATCTTAATTCCCCAACCAGGGATAAAATCCTACATTGGAAGGCAGAGTCTTAATCACTGGACCGCTGGGAAACAACCTTTCTGAGTTCTTGATCCACAAAATCTATGGGTCTAACAAAATGATAACTAAGTTTGGGGTTGTTTATTATGCATCAATAGTAACTAGGATACCAGGCTATGAAAATCCTATAAACATTTCCCTACTTGGCTGTTTTTTCCATCCCTTTCCAGGATTTTATTACAAATAACGCTATGATGAGCAATACAATCTCTTTAAGCTAGTCTAATTATTTCCTTAAATAGTTTGAGAGTGGTTTTTCTGGGTCAATGGGAACATATATTTAGTAGACTTTCATTCATATTGTGAAACTGGTATCCAAAGAAGATTAACCAGTTTTCACACTAACAATAATGCACATATGCCCAACTGTGCTTCTTCTGATTTATTTTGGCCCTTTTCTGGGTTCTTGAGTTGAATGCTTAGTTCCTTTCTTTTCTATTCCTCTATAATATTGCTATATTTTATATTTTAAACTACCAGTGATATATTTTTATTGTAAAAGATCCAAGTAATGTGTAAACTATATAAAAGGGGTACCATTATTGAACGACTTGGCTTTTTTTTCCCCACTTAATGTCTTAGACATCTTTCCCTGTCAGTTCATAAAGTTTAACTCATTAAATGTTAAATGATTAATTAAATGACTGCATGACAGCCCGAAGAATGTATGGGCTGTATTTTAAACATTGCCCTGGTGATAAGATATTTCAGTGACTTCAACTTTTCATTACTATAATTATCTAAAGACCATTTTACTATTTATACAATTTTAGAAATAGAAATGTTAGGTCAAAGAGTAAAAGCTCTTTAAAAGTTGGTGGATATAGTAAAATTTATGCTTCTAGCCATCACACTGTTAATTCAGAATTCTTTCAACATGTTAAGTGTGCCTGTTTTCTTGCACCCTCAAAAGCACCAAAGGGACTTCCCTGGTGGAGAATCTGCCTTCCAATGCGGGTTCAATCCCTGGTTGGGAAACTGAGTCCACATGCCATGGGGTTACTGAGGCCATGCCTCAACTAGAGAGCCCACGTGCTGCAAATCATAGAGCCCATGCACTCTGGAGCCTGTGGGCCACAACTAGAGAGAGAAAACCTGCACTCCACAACTAGAGAGAAGCCCACACGCCACAATGAAAGATCCCATAGGCTGCAACAAAGACCCGACACAGCCAAAAAAAAAATTTTTTTTAAAACCACCAAATATCTTATTAATTTTTGCCCAATAGGCAAAAAAAATTGTGATCATTTTAATTCACATCTCTCTAAAGCCGGTCATCTCTTTTTAAATTTGACCATTTGGGGGTTGTTTTTGACAACTGTACAATCATATGCCACACAACTTCTCCCCTGAGATTTTTATATTTTTCTTATGGATTTTTAAGAACTCTTTAGATATTCTAAGTATTATTTGTTACATACAATGGTGGTAATATTGTCTCCAAGTCTGCTTCTTTGTATTTTAACACTGTGAAGCCACTGGTCATACAAAATTTTTTTATATTTATGTGTTTTTTTATGGCTTCTGAAGTTTCTAATTTAGAAAGACAACTATGTTAAATGATAGAAGATACATGAATGTATGCTTGATTAAATATTTCAAAAAACACAGCCAAAGTCAAAATTTCACTTCATCAAATCAATATCACAGTCTTCTCAAAGATAACTGTTTTGGCCTTTATTTTTCCAGATCTCTTTCTATATATATGTGTGTGTGTGTGTGTGTGTGTGTGTGTGCACGCGTGAGCGCGCGCATGTGCACGCATGTATATATTAAGAAAAATGTCTTCATTTTTTAAAATATAAATAAGACCATAATATATAAAAGCAACTTGTTTTTAAAGTTTATTTACAACGTTGTGTTACTTTCAGGTGTACAACAATGTGATTCATTCATCATATAAATACATATTCTTCTTCAGATTCTTTTCCATTATAAGTTATTACAAGATATTGAATATACCAGTATTCACTGTGCTGTACAATAGGTCCTTGTTGTTTATCTATTTTATATATAGTAGTGTGTACCTGCTAATCCCAAATTCCCAATTTATCTCCCCCTCATCCCCACCTCAGCTATCCCCTTTGGTAACCATAGGTTTGTTTTCTATGCCTGTGAGTCTGTTTCTGCTTTGTACATAAGTTCATTTGTATCATTCTTTTAGATTCCACAAATAAGTGATATCATATGATATTTGTCTTTCTCTTACTTCACTAAATATGATAATCTCTAGATCCATCCATGTTGCTGTAAATGGCATTATTTCATTTTTATGGCTGGGTAATATTCCATCATATATACGTGTATCTACATACCACCTCTTCTTTATCCATTCATCTGTCAGTGGACACTTAAGTGGCTTCCATGTCTTGGCTACTGTAAATAATGCTGCAATGAATATTAGGGTGCATGTATCTTTTTAAATTAGGGACTGCTGGATCATATGGTATCTGTTTTTAGTTTTTAAGGAGTCTCCATACTGTTCTCCATAGTGACTGTATCAATTTAACTTCCCACCAACAGTGTAGGAGGGTTCCCTTTTCTCCACACCCTCTCTAGCATTTATTGTAGATTTCTTGATCGTGGCCATTCTGACCAGTGTGAGGAGATACCTCATTGCAGTTTTGATTTGCATTTCTCTAATAATTAGCAATACTGAGCATCTTTTCATGTGCCTATTGGCCATCTGAATGTCTTCTCTGGAGAAATGTCTATTTAGGTTTTCTGCCCATTTTTTAATTGGGATTTCATTTTTATTCTTTTTAATTGAGCTGTATGAGCTGTTTGTATATCATGGAAATTAAGCCCTTCTCAGTCACATTGTTTGCAAATATTTTCTCCTGGTCCACAGGTTGTCTTTTTGTTTCGTTTATGGTTTCCTTTGCTGTGCAAAGTTTGATTACGTCCCATTTGTTTGTTTTTGCTTTTATTTCTTTTTCCTCGGGAGACTGACCTAAGAAAACACTGCTATGACTTATGTCAGAGAATGTTTTGCCTATGTTCTCTTCTAGGAGTTATATGGTGTCTTACATTTAAGTCTTTAAGCCATTTTGAATTTATTTTGTGTACGGTGTGAGAGCATGTTCTAACTTCATTGATTTATTACATGTAGCTGTCCAGCTTTCCCAACACCACTTGCTGAACAGACTGTCTTTTCTCCATTGTATATTCTCACCTCCTTTGTCGAAGATTAATTGCCCATAGGTGTTTGGGTTTATTTCTGGGCTCTCTATTCTGTTCCATTGAGCCATGTGTCTGTTTTTGTGCCAATACAATGCTGTTTTGATTACTGTAGCTTTGTAGTGTTGTCTGAAGTCTGGGAGGGTTAGGCCTCTAGCTATGTTCTTTTTTCTCAGGATTGCTTTCACAATTCTGGGTCTTTTGTGGTTCCATGTAAATTTTAGGATTACCTGTTCTAGTTCTGTGAAAAATGTCATGGGTAATTTGATAGAGATCACATTAAATCTGTAGATTGCTTTGGGTAGTATGGCCATTTTTACAATATTAATTCTTTGCAATTTGCTTTTTTACCTTATCAAGGTATCATGGAGATATACCTATGGTTGTATATAGAGCTCTCCCTCATTCTTTTCACTTGCTACATAGTAACATTTAGGTTCTTGCTACATTTAAGTTCTTCAAATATTTCTCTAGTACAAACCATACGACAATGAACATCCTCACAAGTGAGAAGTTTTCCAGGAGAGAGGGTCACAGAATATATTCATTAAGTGTATAATTTGTTGAATGTCTCCTCCTTGATGGTCAAAAAGGAATAAACTATCTCTGCATGATTTACCAAACTAACTACCTTTGATGGCTCTTTCTTTGTTATGAATTTTCTTATGTTGTTTGAGGCTTGAATTCTGAGGAAAAGCCTTCCCACATTCATTACATTCATAAGGTTTTTCTCCTGTATGGATTTTCTGATGTTCAGCAAGGCCAGAGCTATGCCTGAAGGATTTCTCACATTTCTTACAGCGATAGGGCTTTTCTCCAGTAAGAATTCTCTGATGTTCAATAAGGGCTGAGCTCTTGTTAAAGGCTTTCCCACAGTCATTACATTGAAGTAATGGGGTTTATTGATGGGGTTTATTTCCACTATGAGTTTTCTGATGTCCAGCAAAGGATGAGCTATACCTGAAAGATTTTCCACATTTACTTCAGAGATAAGGTTTCTCTCCTGTATGCATTCTTTGATGACTAATAAGACTTGAGCTTTTCCTAAATAAAGCATTTTCCACATTCATTACACTGATACAGTTTCTCACCAGTATGTATTCCCTGATGTTACAAGAGAGCTGAGTTATCCCTGAAAGTTTTCCCACATTCATTACATTTAAATGGCTTCTCTCCACTATGTATTTTCACATAAGGAGCAAGGCCTGAATTCTGAGCAAAGGCTTTCCCACAATCATTATATTTGTAGGGTTTCTAACCAGTATGAAGTCTCTGGTGACTTAAGAGAATAGAATTATTTCTGAAAGTTTTCCACATTCATTGCATTTATGGAGTTTCTCTCTAGAACAAATTTTCTGATGATTAACAAATGTTGAGTGCTTGAGGAAATTTCCCACATTTAACACATCTGAAACATTTCTTGCCTATGTAAATTTTATGATGACTTAAAAGGGATGAGCTGCTCATAAAGGCTATCCCACATTCTTTACATTTAGGGGGTTTCTCACCAGTATGATTTCACTGGTGGCTAATAAAGGAGGAATTATATTTGAAGACTTTCCCACGTTCCTCGCATTTATAGTGTGTCTTCTCTATGCAACTTCTGCGTTCCCAATCCAGGCCTCTTTCCATCGTGACACTTTTTGTTTGTTCTCCCAAATCAGATCTCTCAGAAGTATTTTGCTGTAGGGCTGACATCTTTGTTTCAAATATGTACTCCTGAACTGAAAAAAATTTTTTTAATTCAAATGTTCTCTATGTTGAAATACTGAAAATGAGAGCTGCACATGGATAACATTCTATTCTATACAACTAAAGGTTATGTAAAATTAATTCATCCCACTTGTGATTCTTGCTAACAAAAGATGGCAAGACTAAAGATGGGAGAAGTAAATAGGATCTAAGGAAATAGAAGTTATAAATATTGTGTTTAAAGAATGCAAGGAGCACCTAAGAAGTTAGTAAGCTAGGAAGGTAATACAGGAAACACCAAAAAAGAAAAAAAGATAAAAATTTAAGGATAAACACAACTTTGGGGAGAAAACCAAGTACCACAAAGCAAGCCAGGATTACTAGAACAGACTCCTATAGGGAGGTACATTTGAGAACATTGTAATATAACACTGTACATCTCCAAGAATTAGAGAATAACATTCTTCTGTGAGAATTTAGCAGAGAACCAACATTTAATGGTTCAGAGATAAAGATATACACACACACATACACATATATTTATATTTTTATTTTTATATACATTTATATTTATTAGCCTGAAGAGAAATTCCATTCATCAGATTATTTTTTTAATAATAGACTAAGACTTATTTTTTTAATGCAAAATTGGAGGTGAAGTCTGGTAATAAACAGCCCAGATCCTTCAAATGGCCCTTGATGGGATATGTATTTAATGTGTAATGATTAAGCTAGAGAAAATTTCAAGATTCTGATTGTAAAGGTAAGTGGAAGCAAATCAGTCATATGAAGAGAAAGGCACTCTTATGGATTCATGTTCTGTGACAAAGGTAACTTTGCAGAGCAGCAGTGAAAAGGAGACTACACTGGCATATTGGGGGGAGGGAGGAGTAAACATGAACCTTATCTCATACCATGCACAAAAATCAATTCTAAAAGGATGGCAAATCTAAATGTAAAAGACAAGCAATAAAGTTTCTAAAAGTTAACACAGAAGAGTATCTTTATAAACTTGAGGAAAGGAAAGATTTATTAAACAGTACAAAAAACACAATGACAAGAAAGGAAAAGATTAATAAAATAGAGCTCATTAAAATTAAAACCTCCTATTCATCAAAAGGCCACTATTAGTGAAAAGCAAACCACAGAGAGAAGGGCAACACCACATATATAATCAATAAAGCGTTTTTTTTTTTAATAGACACTCCAGAAAGGATGACATATAATGGCCAATAAACAGTTGAAATGTCCTCCACCTCATTAGATATCAGGGCTATGGATATTAAGACAAAATGAGGGACTTCCCTGGTAGCACAGTGGTTAAGAATCTGCCTGCCAACGCAGGGGACATGGGTTCAAGCCCGGGTCTGGGAAGATCCCACATGCTGTGAAGCAACTAAGCCCATGCACCACAACTACTGAGCCTGCGCTCTAGAGCCTGCGAGCCACAACTACTGAAGCCTGCGCGCCTAGACCCCATGCTCTGCAACAAGAGAAGCCACCGCAATGAGAAGCCCGCGCACCGCAACAAAGAGTAGACCCTGCTCTCTGCAACTAGAGAAAGCCCGCGTGCAGCAATAAAGACCCAATGCAGCCATAAATAAATAAATAAACAAATAAAGAAAAGTAAAATAAAATTCTAAAAAAAAAAGAACGACACTATGAGATACACAATACACCCAAAGAACAATTAACTTCAAAGGACTGACAATATTAAGTGTTGACAAGGATATGGAACAATGAGTACTCTCACACACTGATGATGGAAATATAAATAGGTACAAAACTTTGAAAAACTATTTAGCATTATGTACTAAAGTTGAATATATGCATATCCTATAAACTAGAAATCCCACCCCAAAAGAAATGTATCCACATATGAACCAAGCAATAACATATATGAAATGTTCATACCATTTGTAATTCTCAAAAGCTAGAAACATCCCAAATATCCAACCAAAATATGAGATAATGAAATACTCTATTGCAGTAGTTTTAAGAGCCTGGTCTCTAGATCTGTAACAACAGCATCAGCATCACCTAAGAACCTGTAGAGATTTTCAGTCCACATTTCAGACCTAATGAATAAAAAGTGCTGAGGGTGGGGCCTAGCAATTATGTTTAAACATGCATTCTAATGATCCACAGGAAGAACAATGCATGAAAATGAATGAATCTCACAAAATATTATGCATAAAAAGCCACAAAAAAAAATATATAGTTCCATTTATATAAAGTTAAAAAAACAGGCCAAAATAAATTACAGTGTTAGTTCAGGGGGAGGAGGAGAGTGTGGCTAATGATTGGAAGGGATCAGGTATGATTTAGTAGATACTGCCAGTGTTCTCTTTCTTGAGTTGAGTGCTGGTTACATGAATATTCATTTCAAAAATACCAATTTAGACCATATATATATAAAATCGACTCTTCTATATATGTGTTAAATTTTAAAAAGGTTTTAAGAAAGAAAAAGGAAGGTTAGCTTATGACTCTCTTAATACTTTGATCAGAGAAATCAAAATGCAAATTGCAAAATATCTTAAAAATAATGACAATAAAAACTACAATACAACCAAAACACTACACAAACAGAAGTTTACAGCTTTAAATATTTATATTACATAAATAAGAAGAAAAATCAATGAATCATTAATTAATCAACTATAAAAGATTAGAAAAAGTAAATAAACCTAAGGAAAAAAAAAGAAAAAGGAGTTAAAGATTAAAAAACAGAAAACAGTAACACTAGTAAATACATCTAAGAGTCTATAAAAAGTAAAACAGAGCTAATGAAGGGGGGAAAATGGAAAAAAAACAAATAAATAATGTAAGAAATCATAAGAAAGTAACCATGAATATATAGGATAAAAGTAACCATAAATGTAAAGGATATATGTAGAATCATAAAAGTCTACTTTGTTCAATATTATGCAGATAAATTTGAGAACCTTAATTACTGGATATTTTTTAGGAAAACGTAAATTACCGAAACTGTTTCAAGAGAGAGCAAAAATCTAGTTGGCCAAGTTACTACATAAGAGAGAATACTGCTAAAGAATTACCTCCCAATTCCTCTCCCCTGCTCCCTACCACAAAAAACAAGTTTAAAAAAAAATAAGAATAACAAAACAAACAAACAAAAAACACCCAAACCTTCAGGGAACCAGTTGTCATGTGAATTAAATTATAACAAAGAATGAAAATAGGAAGGATCAAAATTTTTCACAAAAATTATTACAAAATTTGAATCAAAACTCAATGAAAATGGCCCAATGAAAAAGAAAAATATAAACAAATTTCTTGTAAGTATCAATGCAAAAACTTAAATAAAACTTAAATTAGCAAAGAGTATCATCTACGGACATGTTAAAAGAATAATGTAATATGCCATGACCAAGTGGGGTTCTACTAAGAATGCCAAGTCATTAAGATAATTAAGAATAAAATGTACCATATTAACAACCAAAAGGGAAAAGACAGATGTCATCTCCATATATGTTGAAAAGGCATTTGATAAAATTCAATATCTATGCTGAATTTAAAAGAAAATTTCTTAATAAAAGATGTGGATTAAATACTTCCTTGTATAATAACATATATCTATCCCAACCCAATACCAAAATTAAAACAGAAAGAATAAAGAATAAGAAAGACTGAGTTACTACTGTTACTCTATAAAGAATCTACACAAGCATTTAGGGGGGAAATGTTCAACATAGTAAAAACAAATGCAATTACTGAAAAGCATTAAAACACACACACATACACACACACACACACAAAATTCCAGTTATAAAATAAGTCATGGCGATGTAATGTACAGCATGGCAACTCTAGTTAATAACACTGTAGTGCATATCTGTAAGTTGCTAAGAGAGTAAACCTTACAACTTCTCATCACAAGAAAAAAAATTTTTGTAACTACGTATGGTGACAGATGTTAACTAGACATATTATGGTGATCATTTCCCAATTTACAAATATTAAATCATTACATCATACACCTGAAACTAATATAATGTTACATGTCTATTATATTTCAATTTTAAAAAAGAATAGTTTAGAGGTCTAAAGGAAAAAAAAAACAGTTTAAGCAAGATTATGCATCACTGGTATTTTCCATGAAACACAATTATAAAAGTTTCCCTGAAGATGATATAGGAAAATGACAATTCACATTTTAAAAGAAGGATACACATTTTAGGTGAGAGAAATATCCATGTTTAAAGATTTAGAACTGAATGATGACATGAAGAAAGTGACATACATGAATTTATGCAAAGTACACACAGAAAAAAATGAGAGCCAAGAGCAAATGATAACAGAGAAAAGAAATAAAAGAAGACCAGAGGGAAAGGGAAGAAAGTGCTTCCCTATCAGTTTCTTTGCCAAAAATAGTAATCACCTGATAGTCAGGAAAATATGCTTATAACTGGAATCTGCCACTGCCCCACTGTATGATCAGGGATATGGATATTAAAACTAGAAAGGGTTAAATAGCCATTCGTCTAGCTAACCATAGGAGAATTTGGAAGACACTGAGAATGGACAGAAGGTAGAAACAAAGTGTAGCCTGACAAGTGCCTGAAAATGGGGAGGGAAACAACACATAAAGAGACTGATTTCAGGGTGCGAAGTCAGAGGCCTGAGGCCCTTGTGAAAGGAGCAGGAGTAGAAAGAATGAGAAAATTGGCAAGTCATTTGACATGAGGATGACATTAAAAAGAGGCAACTAGTGTCAACTGCTACAGCCCTTCTGCATGGACATGGACTCTCTAAGATGAGCCTTCTGACCAAGAACTCCCTCCTCACTGTTCTGTGTGCTGAGCTCTGGACTCACTCACCTGCATAGGTACCTGATGGAACCCCTTATACTTCCATCCATGGCTCTTCCATCCAACTGGGTTATTAGCTTGGGTTTGGAAGAGAGAAGCCCTGTTCACAGAGAAAGAAAAGGAACATGACTGTGGTTATGAGCACAAGGAGTTATCCCAAATCTCAGTCTCAACTTGGGGGTCTACACGGAGCATGGATATGTCAGGAAGGCCTAGAGGGTGGTATCAAGGACATCCAAATCACAGTCATAGAAATGAAGGAGTGGAAGTCAGTTAGAAAACCAGGCCTCTTTGAGGACAGGAAACTCCTATTGTTGGTGGCAGATGAATGGTGACATGCAAAATTTAGAGAACTGGGCTAGACTGCACACAAAGCTGACCATCTTAAACTCTGTATGGCTCTGACCTTTCTGAGTGAAAGGAGCATGAACTCCAGCCTCTAAGCCCATGGTAAAAACAAACAAACAAAAACCTCCCATTTTAAGAGTTTAAATACCCCCAAATCATTAACCCTGTGAAAATGCACAGTTGCCCAGCAGACCAATTTTGAGTTAAAGAGAAAAAAATCCTTACCCACAAACACCAGATTCCCATAGTTCTCCAGTATCACATCCCTGTACAGGGCCCGCTGAACAGCATCCGGGTGTCTCCCTTCAATCTGGGTAAAGGCCACAGCCACATCCCCAAATGTCAGTGATCCCTGCAAAATCAAACCCAATTCCGTTCACCCAGGAACCGTTGACTCCCTTGCCCCTGAGGTAGGGAGCCAGGAAGGCCTCACTGGAGAAAGAAGGCAAGACATTCAAAGTCAGCTTCTGATAGCTCAGATTGTCTATGAGGAGAAAAGTGGGACACAGTTAACGAAAGGACCAACGAGGAACGTATATGACATCCTCAGAAAGCACACTTGTTTCAGAGGAACGAAATATTAAAAGATGAGAGGCTGGAAAGTGAAGTGATTTGTGACCCCTCATACTTCAATCACACTGCCCTTCTCGTGTTCTTCCAATATGCCTATCATGCTCGTTCCTCCAGGCCTGGTGTTTGCTCATCCCTCACTTAGTAGGGATGAAGTGAAATTGCTTAAATGTCACTTCGTCAGAAAGTTCTTCTTTAATCTTCTCCCATCTTCTACTACTTTCTATCCCATGACCCACTTTATTTATTTATTTATTTTTCCCACAGGGTTTCTCACTGCCAGGCAGGAGAGGTTTAGATTTATGGTCAGTACACTCTATAATGAGAGCTCCAGGAGGGCAGGGACCACTTGGGTCACTGCTGTCTCCCCAGCCTAAAACACTGCCTGACACATGGGCATGTTCAAGGATGTGTCATTCAACAAATGAAAAGAAACGCTGAAAGACATGCAAAATGATACTGCCTTTATCCTAGAATTTACAGCGATAGATATGTATTTGTTAATTGCCATTCATAGCGATAACAACCTAATATATACCAGGCACAGTGCTGAGCCTTAAGACATACAACATCTCTCTGTATTTCCACCAGAAATGTATAAACTGTATCTATTTTACAGCTAAGAATACTAAGTCTCAGAGAGTTGAAAGAACTTCTTCAAGGTCACAGGCTGGTTGAGTATACAATATTAAAAAGGAGCTATAAAAAGTGGTAATGAAACTATGGAGCAAACTAGAAGAAATGGCTATGGCATATTAAAAGGAAAAAATGGGTAAGCCTAAAAAATACACATGCAAAGGTGTTTCAAATGAAATAATTTGATTCGCTAGGGTGATAGGAATATGGGTAATCTTTAATTTTTAAAAATTTGTTACTCTTAGTTTGCATAATAAATACTCAACTATTTACTACTTCCTTCAAAATGTTCACTACCTCCTGTCAACTTCTCAAAGTCCTTCAAAACCGAGTTTTCTCCAGGATTAAGGCAAATTCCAACCTGGCATTCTAGACACTGAACGTTTCCAACTTTCTCTGGGGCTAGCTCATTCATGGTTCAGATGTAACGGCTTCACTCATGTTGCAGCGGCTTCCCCTAGTCACCCCAAACTCTCCAAATATGCAAATCTCATTTATTCTTCAGTAAGAACCGTAATGATCACCACCACTACCACCACCCCACCCTAAAGACTCCTCTGACCCCTGAAGGTCAAGAGAGCACTACCATGGCTGTGTCATGTGTATCATTCATGATTAACGTAAAGCTTGTTACGTCTTTTTATGCTACGTGTCTGTTTTTCCATTATCTCTGAGATAGCAATGTCTTTGAGGTAACAGCTGTACCTTATTACAAAGTATGTTTCACTTTCTAGCACTCTAGAAAGCATGGGTACCAATAATCTATTTGGTGAATGACTCTGTAATGGGTAGAGAGAAGGACATGAAGGGATGACAGTGGGGAGAGGGGTCCCGTCTCTGTAGAGCTACACCACTCCAGGATTGGCTCAGGCAGCTTGGTCCATACACTGGTCAGAGCATTTTCCAAGCAAGAGGCATAAACCCAACTTAATTTTGAAACAACAGAGATTTCTCAGGAAAAGGAAAAATCAAACTTGCCCGGATCTGGGTTCTTGGTAGTCTTGGGGCCGTCTGTCCCCTGAACTGTTCTCCCAGGCAAGGACAAAGAATCTTGACTAAGCCAACCTGGGAAGAAGAAAGGAAATATGAGGAAGTCCCTCCATGTTCGGTACTAGCTAGAACTCGTTCTCTGCACGCTGAACGAGAACAGTCCGCCACCCTCCCTACTCCCCACAAAGGTCGAGAGGTGAAGGTGGTTAAGCGCAGGAAGAAAGGGCACGGAACGCCTGCCTGGAGTCCGGCCTTGCAGCAAGCTCCAGGCCAAGCTCTGACTGTGAGTCAGTCAGGCACCTTCGCCAACACATGTGGAAAGTCTCGTCGGAGACTCAATCCCTGGGTCTCAGCGCAAGCCTTTAAACCTTCTGGGACAGCACGGCTCCTGGGGTTGGGGCTCCGCTCACATCTGCCCGCCCCTCCTAGCCCGCTCTTTCCTCAACCTGCCCCTCGGGGAAAAGAGGAACGCACCAGGTCTTTGTGCCCCAGTCCGGCGGCAGCCGTTCGCGACCAAGCTGGGAGGGTTGGGCCAGAAAGCTGCGCACGCTGAGGAGCCGTGACCACCCTCACTGTACTCACAGCCGAGACACAGGTGCAGGTCAAGCACGCCGGTGCCGCGCTCTACTCAAACGGAGGCGGGAAGGGCCGGAAACGGAAGTGACCGCGGAGGCCTCTGGGAAATGTAGTCTGGGATACAGTCCGGCGTCTTAGGTTCATCCTATATGCGCACGTTGGCATCACCTGGGGAGCTTGAAAAATTAATTGCGCCTTGGTCCCAACTCCACAGATTTTGCGTTAATGCTCTGGGTGTGGTCCTGGCATCGGGATTTTTTAAAGCTCCCAAACGATTTTAATATTCAGCCAAGATTGGCACCCACTGCTAGAAACTGATTTGGATCTGAAAAACATGTTTTAGGTTACTTTGGGGGAGCTATTTATGGTTTGTTCATTTGTTTGTTTCCAAGTAATCCTGTTTTAATTTCAAACAAAGAAAAAGCATGTTAGAAAAGTATAGCACCCAGAACATTAAAACTTAGTTTCTCACCATTAACTGACACAGAAGATGGAACAAGACTGAATCAGTTTTAACAAATGTATTATTAAAAAATTCTACTTATGGGCTTCCCTGGTGGCACAGTGGTTGAGAGTCCGCCTGCCGATGCAGGGGACACGGGTTCGTGCCCCGGTCCGGGAAGATCCCACATGCCACGGAGCGGCTGGGCCCGTAAGCCACAGCCGCTGAGCCTGCGCGTCCAAGAGCCTGTGCTCCGCAACGAGAGAGGCCACAACAGTGAGAGGCCCGCGTACCGCAAAAAAAAAAAAAAAAAAAATTCTACTTATAAAATCCAGCAATTTGACAGCTTAGGAAGGAAAAATATATCTTTCATTCAATTAGGACTTTTCATTTAAAAGAAAATTCCTCTGAATAGAGCATTCATTCACCAACCTAACAATGATTAACCAATGCCCCAGTATGTATTCTTTACAGTTCACATCTTATGAGATAGGATCTAAGTTTGCCTCAAATGGATAGATAACTTTTCAGCACCATTCATTGAAAAGTCTTTTTGTTCCTCCACTAAACTGAAATGCCATCATTATCTTATGTCACACTATACAGTCTCCTAAACAAAAGTTGTGGGGATTTCTTAACCTGTGCTGTTTTCTAGAAGCAAAGGGCTCAGATAAAGTTCAACACTCTTACTATTAATAAGGAGTGGTTAAATATATTATAGTAAATCCATATGACAAAATACTAGGCAACCATTGAAAATATCAACATAGATATAGACATATGTTACATAAATGTGCTGACAAAATATTGTTGAGTGAAAAAATCAGTTTCCAAGACAGCCTGTATAGTTTAATCCCACATACTACCTCACATAATAATGAGAAATGCCAGAAAAGTACTCAGCAAAGATCTCCTGCAAGATATGACTCAACCTATGCAAAGTCCTGTGATAAACCTTCTATTTGAATTATCTCTTTTAATCCTCAAAGCAACCCTATGAGGTAGGTACTATTACTATCCTCAATAGCAAAAACTTTTTGTTATAGATATTTCAAATTATACACAACATAGAATAATACAAGCCACTATGTATCCATAACCCAGATTCAATAAATATCAAGATCATGCCCATTTTCTTTTATCTATCAATCTCCCCTCCCTTTTGGTATTCTGGGAAAACTGGACAGCTACATGTAACAGGACGAAATTAGAACACTCCCTAACACCTTACACAAAAATAAACTCAAAATGGATTAAAGACCTAAATGTAAGGCAAGACACTATAAAACTCTTAGAGGAAACCATAGGCAGAACACTCTGACATAAATCACAGCAACATCTTTTTGACCTACCTCTTAGAGTAATGAAAATAAAAACAAAAATAAACAAATGGAACCTAATGAAATTTAAAAGCTTTTGCACAGCAAAGGAAACCATAAACAAGACAAAAAGACAACCTTCAGAATGGGAGGAAATATTTGCAAGTGAAACAACTGACAAAGGATCAATCTCCAAAATATACAAGCAGCTCATACAGCTCAATATCAAAACAACAAACAACCCAATCAAAAAATGGGCAGAAGACCTAAACAGACATTTCTCCAAAGAAGACATACAGATGGCCAACAAACACATGAAAAGATGCTCAACATCATTAATCATTAGAGAAATGCAAATCAAAACTATAATGAGGTATCATCTCACACCGGTCAGAATGGCCATCATCAAAAAATCTACAAACAATAAATGCTGGAGAGGGTGTGGAGAAAAGGGAACCCTCTTGTACTGTTGGTGGGAATGTAAATTGATACAGCACTATGGGAAACAGTATGGAGGTTCCTTAAAAACCTAAAAATACAACTACCATATGACCCAACAATCCCACTACTGGGCATATACCCAGAGAAAACCATAATTCAAAAAAACACATGCACCCCAATATTCATAGCAACACTATTTATAATAGCCAGGACATGGAAGCAACCTAAATGTCCGTCAACAGAGGAATGGATAAAGATGTGGTACATATATACAATGGAATATTACTCAGCCATAAAAAAGAATGAAGTTGGGTCATTTGTAAAGACATGGATGGACCTAGAGAGTATCATACAGAGTGAAGTCAGAAAGAGAAAAGCAAATATCATATAATAACACATATACTAGACTCTAGAAAAATGGTATAGATGATCTTATTTGCAAAGCAGAAATAGAGACACAGACATAGAGAACAAATGTATGGATACAAAGGGGAAAGGGGTGGGGCAGGAGGAATTGGGAGACTGGGATTGACACATATACATTATTGATACTATGTATAAAATAGACAACTGATGGAAACATACTGTATAGCACAGGGAACTCTACCTAATGCACTGTGGTAACCTAAATGGGAGGCAAGTCCAAAAGGGAGGGGATTTCTGCATGTGCATGGCTGATTCATTTCGTTGTGCAGTGGAGGCTAACACAACATTGTGAAGCAACCATACTCCAATGGAAATTAATTTTTAAAAGTTTAAAATCTTTTTTTAATTTAAAAATTAAATAAAATTAAATAAAAATAAATTTCAAAATATACACAACATAGAATAATACAACAAGCTTCTATGAATACATAACCCAGATTCAACAAATATCAAGATTGTGCCCATTTTCTTTTTTTTAAATTTTTTAAAAATTTTATTTATTTTATTTTTGGCTGCGTTGGGTCTTTGTTGCTGCACACGGGCTTTCTCTAGTTGCAGCTAGCGGGGGCTACTCTTTGTTGTGGTGTGTGGGCTTCTCATTGCAGCAGCTTCTCTTGTTGCAGAACACGGCTCTAGGCGCATGGGCTTCAGTAGTTGTGGCATGCGGGCTCAGTAGTTGTGGCTCACAGGCTCTAGAGTGCAGGCTCAGTAGTTGTGGCACACAGGCTTAGTTGCTCCACAGCATGTGGGATCTTCCCAGACCAGGGATTGAACCCATGTCCCCTGCATTGGCAGGCGGATTCTTAACCACTGAGCCACCAGGAAGTCCCGTGCCCATTTCCTTTTATCTATCCATCTCCCCTCCCTTTTGGTATTCTGGATTTTTTTTTTTTTTTTTTTTTGGGCCATGCCACGCAGCACATGGGATCTTAGTTCCCCAACTAGGGATTGAAGCCGCACCCCCTGCAGTGGAAGTGCAGAGTCTAAACCACTGGACCGCTGGTGAAGTCCTGGTTTTCTGGCTTATTTAATAATGAGGTATATACCTGACTCAGGGCATTTTATTTTATTTTTTACATTGTACCATTGTCACACTGTAAAAAAATAAATACTTTGAGAGACTGAATATGCAAATGGACAACAGCAAGACCACATAAAAAAACAATCTGCAGCAACCAGCCCAAAAAACCAACCCATTACCTACCGTAACTAGCCCAGGAAATCAGCCTGCTGTAAGTCAGACTTTTAAGAAGTCAGATCACCATCTCTAGCACAATCAGTCCAGGAAGCCAAACTATCAATCACTCCCAAAATGTCTGGTCTTGATTAATAACTGTGAGTATCCCTAATTTTTGTGCCCACTTCCAACTTAGGACCAACCAGAGAAAACCAAATATACTCCCCTAACCAATCACATAAGATGCCCTCTTGTAGTCAGCCCCCTCTAGTTTCCTTTCGCCAACAACCTGCAAACAGGGTGTACCTGAAGCCATTTCCCTCTTTTCCACTCTAAAGCCTTCCGACTCAGCTGCCTGCCTTTGAGTCTCCGCCAAAATGCAAATCATGGTGGCTGACTCCCTTGCCATTAGCTCCCTTGCCATTAGCAAGCTCTGAATAAATAGCCTTTGTTTATTCTCATTTGGTTGGTCATTTTCCCCACAAATTCTTTAATATCTAATATCCAGCCCATATTCAAATCTCCCTAAGTGCCTCACACATTTTTCAACCTGGTTTGGTTGAATCAGATAGGGGAGCACTTCAGGTTGGCCCTGGGTCCTTATGACATGATAGTAGTCATCTTTCGCACTTCCTCACTCTCTGGAAGACAAGTTGTCTCAGGATAACGCTATGCTTTGCCATGAAACAGCCATTTCTCCAGAGAGCCCTGGCTTCTTCAGTTTCCTGCAGTTTTGTGGATTCGTCCACAAACTGGAGCTTGTGGAGGAGCTTGTGGAATCTTAGCCATGTTTCAACAGTGTTCTCAGCTTCTTGCTGATGATGCCACTCAGAATGGGAAGCTAGGCTATTTGTTGGCAGCTTTGAGGTTCTGGGTTCCACGACCCTAACTATCTCAGCACAGCTGCTGAAACCTACTGGTGGTTTGACCTGACCCATTCTGGAATTTGAGGGGAGACCCTGACTCTGGTTTTGTTAAAGATATTGTCCAGTGGGATGTTTCTCTGCTATCCTGGTGACTCAGCCCATTTTTATGAGTGACTTGAGGAGATTCAAAAACTCTGCTGCCAGCAACATGGATGAACCCAGAGATTATCATACTAGGTGAAGTCAGAAAGAGAAAGACAAATACCATATGATATCACTTACATGTGGAATCTAAAATATAACACACATGAACATATGTACAAAGCAAAAACAGACTCACAGACATAGAGAACAGATTCGTGTTTGCCAAGGGGGATGCAGGGTGGGAGAGGGATGGATTGGGAGTTTGGGATTAGCAGATGCAAACTATTATATATAGAATGGAAAAACAACAAGGTCCTACTCTATAGCACAGGGAACTATATTCAGTATCCTGTGATAAACCACAATGGAAAAGAATATGAAAAAGAATGTATATATATATGTTTACATATGTGTAACTGAATCACTCTGCTGTACAGCAGAAATTAACAAAACTTTGTAAATTAACTATACTTCAATAAAATAAATTTTTAAAAAACTCTGCTGCCATAAGGATCTTTCCCTACTCCCCACTTTTTGTTGTTGTTTTTGTTTGTTTGTTTTAGCAGATGAGGAAGGTTTAGAGAAGCTAAAAAATGTAGCCTCAGTTTGCTCACATGCAAAACAGTTAATAATCTCTGCTTGCCTACTTCCCAGGGCTGTTGTGAGAATTAACCGAGATAAAGGAAATGAAAAGTCAGAGATTCAAGGAGAGGGACACCGCAGACAGCAAGCGCCAAGGGCAGACACACCTGAAGCAGGTGCAAAACATCCTCCGTGGTGCCTCAGTCTCCAAGGGCATGCCCCTAATGACCGCTGCCACCCGAACGTCAATAATGAGAATGGTACAGCTAACTTATACTGCCCAGCATGGTGATAAGCACCATTCACACCTTATTTTATGCAGTCCTCACCACAGCCTAAAAGGGAAGATTATCGTAAGCCTCATTTTACGGAGGAGGAAATCAGGGCTTAGTGACTGATACACTTGTTCACAATGGTGCAGTTTTCTGTTGGCAGAACCTGTATTTAAACCCAGACTGTCTCATCCACAGCCCCTGCCTTTAGCTGCTCTGCTTTGGCTTCTGAAATGGAGAAGGTGTGAGTTTTCACTGAAGATGAAGGAAAGACAGAGGACAGAGGACAGGATAAGCCAGAAGGGGCTGGTTAGGACTCTCCCTGTTGAAGGGTTTTGGGCAGCTAGCTGCAGAGCTTCCTTCTCTGTGGCAGGTGACTGAGTTGAAGGCAGGGATTAGCACATCTTTTGGGTTAGCCTACAAGAGATCAATTACCCACTTAGAGTCTTTCAAGGAGTTCTTGGAAGCATACCCCTCCTCTAGGGTTGCCAGATAAAATACAGCATGCCCAGTAACATCTGAATTTCAGAAAAACATTGCAGGGGACACATATTTTCTTAAAAACTATTCATTGTTTATCTGAAATTCAAATTTAGCTGGGCATACTGTATTTTCATTTGCTCAATCTGGCAACCCAACCCTCTTCACTCCATACAGATCTTTGTTTTAAAACATCTCTATTATCCTAATACAACATCTAAAAAGCCACAGTTTTTTGGTTTAAAGATTTCTAGATCTTTAGGAATATCCTACGATACATTTAACCTTGGATTGAGGGGACAACCTTTAAGTTGTTATCTACTCATTAGAGTCCTTAGTTGGCCATACCCAACATCTTTCAGAAAGTCAACATGTGGAGTGTGAATAAAAGTGAGAAGCGCAGCAACAGCACACAATAAGGAAGAAGAGGATGGGGGAGAAGAGAGGATTCATAACACTGAAAACCACTGAAACCCTCCTCATCCCCAGTGCTAGTGGAGCCCTGCAGAGAAACATCATTTCATGTGACAAGGTAGAAAGAATATACTCACTGAGTGCTTTTGAATGAGTAAGTGCAGGAATGATGCTGAGTTGCTTCTAGCAGCATGTGAACTTTAATGATGAGTTTCTACAGCCCTGAGGCCATCTTTCCCTAGCAGGGCAGCACCAAGAGCCCTTCATTACTGGGCAAGATTAACTTCCCTCCTCCCTCCCGTCCTGCTTGCCTGGGTGCACCTGAACAATTCTCTTCTTTTCTCTGGGCCTCAATTCTCAGTCTGAAAAGTGAAGACAGCTGGATGAGACCCTGCTTATCACCCTCTCCATTTCCATGGCTTTTGAGGACATTTTGGCAACAGTATGGGTAATAGAGCTGGAGACATTCTTAGAACTCACAGAGATCTGGAAGGCGGGAGCTCTGTGTGCCCCTGCTCCAGTCAGAAGCCAGCCTGGTTGCGGAAAGGGCTCAAATCTACATAGGAGCCCTGGACTCCCTTTTCCAGCTCCAACTGTGGTTTCTCCAGCTTTCCTAGAAATCCACTACGGCCAGAATTGCATCTGCCACCAACCAGCTTGGTCGGGTGCATTTCTGTGTCAGAGTGATCCCTAGTAGGCTGGACTGGGAAGCAGGGCCCAAGGGGGCCAACAGAAACTCCTTTCCTCATCTCTAACCTGAGCTGTTCCAATTGTGATGCCTTGAAAAGATGAAGTGACAGATGTGCTATAGTGAAAGTGACCCCAGTTCAATACCCAAGGTGCTGAGTTTGGATCCTGGCTCTGCCATTTACCAGAAGCAGCATCTTAGGCAAGTTACTGCCTCTCTCTCTCATCCTCTGTGACTTCATTTTAAGAATAGTAAGGAAGAACCCTACTCCACAGTACTGTTCATAGGCAAGGATGAACTTTGGGCCATGAGCCCAGAGCAGGTCACCCAGGAGGAAATGGAAGTGCCTCCACCTTTCTTTCTGTGTGTCTCCCAAGGGCTCCCCAGATAAGACCTAAAGACTCAGGTGCTCCCTTACTAGTGTGCCACCAGATCCCAAGACCTTAACACATAGAAGATGTAGGCCCCAAACAAAGACCTCCCAGGTTTTTATAGAATGAAAATTGATAATAGAGAAGAGAGATGGGAATGCCCTGATGTGTGAGAAAGGGGATAAGATTCAGGGTATAAACGGAGAGTTTTCTTAAATAGAAACTGGGGCTGTTCATTCAGGATAGAAAGTAGAGCATACAGACTCCACTGGAGAGAGGTGGGCAGATGCACTTGTGTAAAGGTATAAAAGCTCTCTTTTCTCATAGAAAGCAAAAGTCATCAGCTGTGAGTGAGATGGAAGGAGTTGTTGGAGGCTTGAAGAAACAGGAGAAACTGTGAGATAGTCATTTAGGAGAATGGATGGACTAAGAAAATGTAATAGGATAGTTGGGCAGCATTAAGGGCCCACTTGACCTTAGCAGTCATAAATTGAAAGTGAGACCAATCATCAGAGCCATGTGTTTTTCTCAGGCCACATCTGCTACACAGGCACAGGTGTGGAATAGGCAGGGAGTTGGATTCAACTAGATTTGGTGTGTGATCAGGAGAATAAAACCAAGTAAGTTAGGGTCAAGAGACTGATCATAATGATAGGCCATTACCTCTAAACTGGGTGAGGCAGATAGTGAGAACATGAAGGGGTGAGATTCAGAGCAAGAGTGATAGAATCGGGCTTCCCTGGTGGCACAGTGGTTGAGAGTCTGCCTGCCGATGCAGGGGACACGGGTTCGTGCCCTGGTCCGGGAAGATCCCACATGCCGCGGAGCGGCTGGGCCCGTGAGCCATGGCCGCTGAGCCTGCACATCCGGAGCCTGTGCTCCGCAACGGGAGAGGCCACAACAGTGAGAGGCCCGCATACCGCAAAAAAAAAAAAAAAGAGCGATAGAATCAATGGATAGAGAAACAGTAGGTCCTGGCGAGACAGTTTGTGTTCCCCAGACAAAAGGCAGAGGAGCCTCAGAGATATGTCTTAGGCCCCCCAAAAGTGTCCATGTCCCAATCCCCAGAAACTGTGAATGTTACCTTATAGGGCAGAAGGAACTTTGCAAATGTGATTAAAATAAAGGTCGTGATGTTGAGAGATTATCTTGGATTAACCAGGTGGGCCTGATGTAATCACATTAGTCCTTAAAAGAGGGACACAGGAAGAGTCAGTGCCAGAAAAGGTAATGTGATGAGGGAAGCAGAGATTGGAGTCATGGGCTTTGAAGACGGAGGAAGAGGCCACAAGCCAAGGAATACAGGTTGTGAACGTACCTTGGAAAAGGCAAGGAAACAGATCCTCCTCTAGAGCCTCAAAAAGGAACCTGCGGTGCCCACATCTTGACTTTAGCCCAGTGAAACTGATTTCAGACTTCTTATCTCCAGAACTGTAAGAGAATAAATTTGTGTTTGTTGTATGTCACTAAGTTTGTGGTAATTACAGTAGCAGTTGGAAACTAATACACCAAGAAGGGGAAAGATACAGAGGAGAGGTCTAGGTAACAGCTCTTTCACCCCCAGGATAAATCTTCAGGGAAAGTATTCTGGAAAGACCTAGTGGCCCTGTGTCACTCAGTGAAGGGTGAATGGAAAAGCCATTGGGGAGAATTTTGGTGCCACTCCCTTAAAGGCATTAGCAACTAAAAGGGTCTCATCGAGCAAGGTTTCTATGTAAATCAGTGATACACAGTACTATCAAATTTTAAAAAGCAAACTGCAGGCCTGTATACACACGGCATGACCTTGTTTTTGTTTAAAAAGTGTATGTTTGTATAAATAGTTATGTCTGTGTACATTTAGGAAACAGTTCTGACTGCTGAGTGTCACGGGACTGATTCCCTCATCTCCTCAGTCTTTGTTTCAATATTCCCTTTTTAAAATTGCAAGGCAACGACTTCCCTCGTGGCGCAGTGGTTAAGAATCCACCTGCCAATGCAAGGGACACGGGTTCGAGCCCTGGTCCAGGAAGATCCCACATGCTGTGGAGCAACTAAGCCCACGCGCCACAACTACTGAGCCCACGCTCTAGAGCCAGCAAGCCACAACTACTGAAGCCCGCGTGCCTAGAGCCCGTGCTCCGCAAGAAGAGAAGCCACCGCAATGAGAAGCCCACGCACCAACGAAGAGTAGCCCCTGCTCACTGCAACTACAGAAAGCCCGCGGGCAGCAACGAAGACCCAACACAGCCAAAAAAAAATAAAAATAAAAAATAAAATTGCAAAGCATACCCCAACCTACACACCCCAGCACCATCACCCTCAATGCCCCGACTCAACTCCACTTTTTCCATAACATATATAACCTTATAACACACTATACCTTTTATCATAATTACGTATTGCTCTAGTGGGAAATGCCACTAGAATTTAACATCCACAGTGATTTTTTTTGTTTAAGTGTCTTGAACAGTTCTTGGAACATAGCAGGACTTCAAATAATGTCTGCCAAATGAACTTCAGAGGTGAGAAGGGGACACTCATTCCAGAATATTTTTTAAGGTAAAGTGAAATTACGGGTGATATTTTACGTTCTTTTCCCCCAGTAGCACTTTACCAAAACGAAAAACACTTTAATGGGCATTCCTAATATAATTCTTACGCGTTTGCAATAAAAACCAGGAGAACAACCTGAAGTACCTAGCCGCAGGCCTCATAAACTGTGAAGAGCACTCCGCATTGGACGAAACCCTGCCCTTGGGCTCAGCGCCTCGCGAAGCCTCAGGGTCGACGCCGGAAGTGGGCGCGGCCCACCCGCTGCTTTCTGGGACCTGTAGTTCGGGGCTGTAGGCGATGGAGCGGGGCCGTATAGCGAATCCTGTGCTTCCAGGTGTCGGATTCCACGTGGGATGTGAGAGCGGTATGGTTGCTCGCGCAATCCGCGCGGCCTGCAGAGAAGCGTCTGGCGGTCGAGTTGTACGAGTGCCGCGGGGGAGGCGCTGGAAGCCTGGCGGGCGGCCGTGGGAGGGCGCGCGTCCTGGCGGAGGTGCGAGCACGGGCCGCACGTGTGTCCGCTCGCCGCGGCCGCCGCTGCGTTCCCCGGTCCTGGCCGCGGTCACCTGAGACCAGGCGGCCCCTAGCGCTGAGCCGGCCGCGGCTCCGAGAGGCCCTCCTCTCGCCTGCCTGAGCTCCGGCCTTGGCCGGCCTGGGAGCTTCGCAGTTGGCCACACCGGCCTTTTCCGCGCCGGTGACTGGCCTTATTCGAAGGAGGATTTCGGTGGACGTTAGGGGACCGAGAGGGGCTCCTGTGAGAGACCGAAGTTTCCGTCCCCACAGCCCTGTCCTCGCTGAAAAGAGATTGCGTCAGAGCCCCCGCACCCCAGAAACGAGTCAGGCCTTCAGGCGTCTCGGGCAGCCGAAATCTCTGCCGAGAGGCGACACATCCGACCGGAGAGCTCCTACTGCTCTAACTAGAACGTTAGGGCAAAAATCGCAAAGCCTTGGGAAACGGGCACATCTTAGAGCTGCTGGGGCCAGTGGGATTTTCTTACCCTCATGGGTTTGCGGGGGAGGCTTGGCCTGTTTGGTCCAAAGCCTAGTGGAGAGAGGCGAGGGAGGTGCAGCTTGGAGAGACAGGAAAGGCACCCCAGGAGAGGGTGTGTGAAGGTAGCAGGAGCTGATTAACTCTTTTCCTACAGTCTTGCTGGACTGCTTAGTCTATGTCCTGCAAGGTGGACTTGATTTTCATGGTTTTTTCGCTTTCCCTAACTCTGCTTTTTCAGGAATCTATCCTTCTTGAGAGGAGGAAATAACCAAGTTCCAGGTGAGTTGGGATTTCTCTTTTCTGAGAATGGAAATAACCTTTCTTTCTTGGGAAGGACATCAGCATTAATTGAGTGCGTATCTGGTGTCAGGTCCTGTCTTGGTTGTGTGGTTTTTTTACTTATTGTCCAACTTCAGCGTGAGACATACAGTATTTTATAAATATGGGTGTAGGAACATTAAGATACTAAGAGCATATAGCTGTCAAATGATGTCACCAGAGTCTGCACAGATAATCTGCTGACTCTAAACTCCACCTCAGTTTTCAGTGAACTACTCTGCTTCCATGAATTTGGCCCACTCCCCAGAGTACTGGGCTATGCTCTTTTATTGAAAGACTCCACACAGCATCTTTGTCTGGTCCTGTCTCTCAAAGCATGCCTTTTCCTGCCAGGCATTTCACGCACATTGAAAGTCATTCAGAGCTGTTACATGCTCAGTCCAGTGCTAAGTGGTCTCAGGAAAACAAATAGAATTATAAACTACGGTGCTTTTCTTCATGAGCAGGTGATGTATATGAAAAAAGGTACGCACATTACCAATAATCATTTATTAAACCTGAATGAGTTAAAGACATGAGAAAATTTGTTACATAACAACACCGTAATTACCATAGCACTCCCAGAAATGCTCCTCAACCAGGCTGTGCATCAGAATCATCTGTGGTGTTCTTTTAAGAATTAAAGGTTCCTAGGCACCATTCCCCTAGACCTACTAAAAGGAGAATTTCACTTTTTTATCCCTTTGACCTTTTGTACATCCAAAGATTTATTGCATTTATTGTGCAATACTTCTCTACATACTTGATATGAACATCACTAAGGTAGATAAGATGGGTTGCTCATCTTGTGTGCTCTGGTTGTTTTGTTCCCTTTACCAACATATCTACATGTTTAATTGGTACAGTAAACTGTTGAATTACTTTTAAAAAGTAGCACTTTTTTAAAAGACAATTTCTCATTTGTCTCCACAAAACCATTTCTAGAAAGTTACGTCAAGACTGACACTTAGTATTATAGAATGTTGGAAAAGGAAAGGGTCAGCCAGCCCCTTCTCTGCCTTGGTGCCATCCTCTTACAGAGGAGAGCCCTAATTCTCAGGGAGCTGAGGGGAAGCACCATTTCTCTTATTGCAGTGAGCAGCAAAGTGAGAAGTAAACCCCATGTTTTCTAACTCCATGCTGTTTCTTCTCTGTAACTAAACAGGTCATCACACCAGAAGTGATTTGAATAAAATATCAGGCTGGATTTTTTTTTATAGTTAGATGACATTATTTTTTTTTAATTGAAGTATAGTTGATTTACCATGTTTCAGGTGTACAGGCTGGATTTTAAGGGAAAAAAAATTAGTTCTTAACACCACCACCAGTAAGACCATCTTTTTGCTTGGCAAAAACAATCCTCACATCCATAGGAAGACAGCATGAGCTCTTATAAAAATTGGTTTGTTTAGAGGACAGTGAGCTGCTTCAAGGTACTGAAAGCATGACATCTCTGTGCCTTGAAAATAATTGAGAACGTCAGCCAAGATCGACGTAAGTAAGACCCTGGGCTCTCTTTATTTTCCTTCTCTTCTGTCTTCCCTAATGAAGATTATTCACAGTGATGAAGTTGGGGATTGCTAGTATAGTGAAATTTTGAGATTCTGGCATATGTTAATAATTTTTTGAATTTAAAGAAAGGACTTCTTTCCACTAGTGCGTACTGTTTTCTGTGTACCAGGAGTTGTCTTTGAGTCTGCTGAAGGGCAGGAGTCCCATTTAACCCCCCTCTCCCTCTGTGACCTTGGATAAGTCACTTCACAGTTATGAACCTTAGTTTTCTCATCTTTAAAATGCGAGTGCTGAGCTTGATGATCTCAAGTTTTCTCTTATTTCATTATTTAAATTGAATGTGAATTTATAAATATTTACCATTTAGCTGTTGAGTCAGTTGTGCTAGTTGCTGAGGATTTGAAGATTAGTTGAGTGTTGCCCCTATCCCTGAGAATTTTATAGCCAGTTTGGGAGACAAATTTAATAGCTATAGTAGAGGTATATGCAAGATACTGTGAGATCTTTGAGAAGGAGACATTTAACATATCCTTATGCTTCAGAAAGGAGGTTGTTGATTGTCCTGAAACTGAAATGGATGGGACGATGGGAGAAATATAAGTCAGGGCAGGAGCAACATGTAAAGGGCTCTTCTAGACTAGAGCATGACATTCGGATGACTACAGGTAATCCAGGGTGATGACAGCTCCTGCCCATCACTGCCTTCTGGATCACTGTTTCCTGCCCCTAAGTAAACTGTTGGATCTAGCAGGGGTGGGCTCTGGAAAGGAAGTGCTAAGCTATGTGATACATGTAGTTTCGAGGAGTTTGACATTTACGTTAGTACAGAAACTACTGTCCTGTAGCCTTATACTTTGGTTGGCCTTCAGGATACTGAGTCCATTCTCCCACAGGAAGCACAAGTTCCACCTTGGGGTGACTGAATAGCTCCACTGGTACCTGGGGAGATTATTCATTATTCAGATGCTTTCATTTCCAACTTTGTCTTGCTTTAGCAAGACCACTGTTTCCTCTTTTTCCTTTCCCCTGAAACACTGAGTCCTCTAATTTGGTCCACTGTCATACCATTTCTCATCTTGGAATTTTCAGCCTACTACAAAGTTGGTAGTCCATCAACATATCCTTTCTGTTTTCAGCATGGAATTCTCCCTACCACTTTATCTGTGGGATCTTAAAAAATTAATAACTCTTGACTGTCCGATCCTTGGATTGAAACATGACAAAACTTGTATTTTGAAGATTTGGTAAAGAGTTATTGTGGCCTAGCTAAGAAATGAGGGCCTTTCCTAGAATAGCAGGAGCAGAGATAAGAAGAAGTAACATTCTGGAGGGAGATTTAGGAGACAGAATTGACAAGAAGTGGTTTGATTATGGTTAAGGTACGAAAGGAGTCTTAGACATCTCAGATGACAAGGTGGAAGATGGATTAAAAAACAGAAGAAAGATCATTGATGGACTTGAATCTCAGAAGGGAAGAAAGAATTCCATCTAGAATGTGCAAGGAGAGGTTAGCCATGGACAGAAAGAAACCTTTTGTCTCTGAAAAGAAAAAGTCCAAAAGAGGAGTAGCTAATCTGACTGCTGATACTCCCCAGCCCTGTTTTCCTAACAGGTGTGTTTATGCCTCTAAGGCCAAAGCTTCTGCTGCTGCTGCTTCTTTGTCCCACCTTTGCACAGGGCCTTGCAGCCTTCTCTAGTCCAACCTCATCCCTCTTCCTCAGACACAGTGGAGACTGTGACCTTTAGAGGAGAGCTTGGGAAGAAACAGCTGCTTCTCCTTTGGTGACTAGTGGGGTAGTCGCTCCTGCCGGGGGACCTGGTTGTCCTCAGTTTCCTGAGGAGGGTGTGGGTGATGCCCCTTCAGGCTGAGGCCTGTGGTGTCAGCACTTCTGAAGGTTACTGGGTACTCCCCTGGCCCCAAGTTGAACCGCTGCTTTGGGCTTCACTGGCTCTCAGTTGTTTTGTGTATATTCCATCCTCTGCTTTTCAGAGTGTGGCCTGCAGACTGGTGCCAGCCAACAAACTGCTTGTTACCAGTCTATAAAGATATAAGGACAGGGCTTCCCTGGTGGCGCAGTGGTTGAGAGTCCGCCTGCCGATGCAGGGGACATGGGTTCGTGCCCCGGTCCGGGAAGATCCCACATGCTGCGGAGCCTGCGCGTCCGGAGCCTGTGCTCCGCAACGGGAGAGGCCACAACAGTGAGAGGCCTGCGTACCACAAAAAAAAAAAAAAAAGATATAAGGACAGAAATTGAGAGGTTTTTTTAATTTTATATCTGTTGAATCTAATTTTAAAAATTGGCATTGGTATTTTATATGTCTGCATTCTTATTTTCTAGTGACTTTTTTTAAATTGTATTTTAAAAAATACGTCTGTGACATGTTAGAAAAATCTTAAAAGAAACTGGTCCTTCACCAGAGGTAGTTCAAGAAGTGTTGCTCCATCAATAGAACCTTGAAGGGAACCAGACTCACTGTGAGGTTAACTAAATAAGTACTTGGACTCTTTTTACATACCAGGCCCTGCTTGAGCCCTTGGGGATGCAGCCATGAACAAATCAGGCAGCCTCTGTTCTTGGGGAACTTAATAGGGAGAGACAGACTGTAAATAAGAAAGAAAATGTATAGATTAGAAAATGAGATAAGGCATAAGTATAAAGATAATAAAACAGGGAGAAGTGATTGTTACTGGACGCTCCCATGGATTAGTCAGTCAAGGAAATGCTTCTCTGAGGTGGCAGCAGTTCGACTGATATCTGAATGATGTAGAGAAAGAACATTCTGGGCAGAGGGGATAGCCAGTGCAAAGGCCATAAGTGGGATGAGTTTGATGTGGTCGCAGGGGCCAGGTGACTTGTGAGGGAGGAAGGACTCAGGCTGAGATTGGAGAATTGACAGGACCCCAGTCTGCAAGGCCTTGCAGGCCAAGATGAAGAGCCTGGATTTTACTCGGTGTCCATGGAAACGCCTTTGGGGAGTTTCATGCCTTGAGTGGTATGTGTTTTGAAAGATCACCCAGGCTGCTGTGTGGAAAATCCGTCACGTGGGGGAGCAAGAGATACAAATTTAGGAGGTTAGTGCAGGTGGAGAGTTAATGAAGGCTGGGACTTGTAATGATAACAGTGCAAGGTGAAAAGAAATGGGTAGCTTCAGATATGTTTTAGAGGCAGAGTTGAGAGGACTTGGTGATGGATAAAATATGCTGAAGTGAGAAGAGAATCAAAATGACTTCCAGGATTTTGGCTTGAGCAGTTGGGTGCGTCGTGTGGCTCTTTACTAAAATGGGGACAGCAAGGGAAGACCAGATACTGATGGAGATTGTTGGGAGCAAGAATTCTGTTTGGAGCTTGGTGAGTCTTAAGTGCCTTTTAGCCATCCAAGTGTAGATGTAGGTGGGAAATTGGAGCCTGGAGTTGAGGAGAAAGGTTAGGGCTAGAGATACATGGGAATACCGAAGGAGAATATTTTTTGGTTGTGTGTAAATGTGCTATTTTTATTTCTTCCAGGAATGGTCAACTACTTAGTTTAGAAGAAGAAAGGACATATGATTTATATGACTAGGGAAAAAATTGAGATCAGAAGTGTACTTTGGCTGAGAGGAAAAAAGAGGAAGGATCAAAGGATGGTGATCTTGATAAAGCAGATGTCATGGAGGAGGAAGAGGAGAAAAAATAGGAAAATGTTTTTAAGGTGTGAATTTTGAGATATTAATATTTCAAAAGAACAGTGGTCCAAATAGTGAAATGGCCCTAATTATGATTGTTGAGGCAGAGGTCATTGGCATTAAAGAGATTAAGAAGGACTTCCCTGGTGGTGGCGTGGTTAAGAATCCGCCTGCCAGTGCAGGGGACATGGGTTCGAGCCCTGGTCCGGGAAGATCCCACATGCCGCGGAGAAACTAAGCCCGTGCTCCACAACTACTGAGCCTGCGCTCTAGAGCCTGCGAGCCACAACTACTGAAGCCCGCGTGCCTAGAGCCCATGCTCTGCAACAAGAGAAGCCACTGCAATGAGAAGCCCGCACACTGCAACGAAGAGTAGCCCCCGCTCACTGCAACTAGAGAAAGCCTGCCTGCAGCAACGAAGACCCAACGCAGCCAAAAAAAAAGAGAGAGATTAAGAAATGTGAGGTTAGCATGTTGGGTAATTTGTTCTCATGAGTGTTGAGGTTGTCAGGATAACAGTAGGAATGGGGCGGAAAGGACAACTCAGCAGTGACCATGAGATGACACTGATAAGGAGAGATTCAGTAGTTGGATAGCTTGAGCTTGGGTGAGTTGTGGGCAGGAGGGGAAGTATTGGGAAGGAAGTAGCAAAGGAGATGAGAAAGGAAAGGTTTTCCATCCAAACTTGGATCACCCTGATCCTTGAACTGCACACTTCCTCTGTACCCTTCTCCCCTCTTCCAGTGCTCCCAACCTCACCTTCCTTCTGGGGCATTTGTGCAGATGGTTGTCAGTTGAGGAGGAATGTGCTTAATCTTTTAGGAACCAGTAACCTTCAAGGATGTCTCTGTGGATTTCACCGAGGAGGAGTGGGGTTGCTGGACCCTGCTCAGAGGAAGCTGCACGTAGCTGTGATGCTGGAAAACGACAGTCACTTGGTCTCAGTGGGTAAGAACATGAACCTGGACACCAGTGCACTGGAGTCTCTGTTTCTTCAATTTTAAATATCATTTGGGCTTGGGCCCCGGGAGCTGTAGTTCAGGAATTCGTTTCCTAATTTCTTTTTGGGCGAAAAGGATGTTTCTGATTATTCGAAGCAGCTAAAGAACTTTACTTGGTAAGAATTGGAGAATGGTAACCTTACTGAGTTGTCCAAGAAACCATACCTGGTCCATCACTTACAAGCCAGAGTTTGGGACTGAATTTTTTTTTTTTTTCCCCCACACAGTCACCCAATCCCTGTGTGTTTCTCAGATGTGCTCTCTCAGTTGGAGCAAGTTGAAGATCATTATATAATGGAGAATTCTCCATGCCCTTTACCTTTAGTTCCTGGTGTAAAGCCTCTAAACTCCCCACCTGGCTTTCAAGGCCCTTCATGCCCTACTTTTACCTATAGAGCATTATTCTCTGCTGCCCCAATGTCACCCTCCTTTCCAGCTAAGCCTGTTTCCCGGAGGTCCTCTATGCTTCCTTGTTCTGGGACCTTTGATTACCATGCTCTGGTTTCTGGTTACTTTTGTCCGTTAAAATTTTATTTGAACTCCATTACCTGTGTGAAATCTTTGACCACCCCTCCCTTTCAACCTCCTTCTTTTCTCAGAACTTTCAATTTATATCTCACACAGGCTCAGACCTGTTACATATTATTTTATATGCTTTTATTTTAACCATTGGATCTGCAAGTCTGATTTATTTTCTTGTTCCCAGCCAGGTTTCTGGAGGGAAAGCAATGTATCTAATACTTCCGCTGCTATATGTACATAGTCAAGATTTAAAAACTGACTGCTGTAGAGTTTAGCAGCAAAGAAATATGTCTTACAGTCTTGTAAAAGAGACATTATAGTAAACACAGTATGTTACTATAAATAAATTCAGTAAGTCCTATGAAGGACGGAGAATTGTGCTCTGAGAGAATGAAGGCATGGGATGGGACAAGGGTGAAGTATCTATTGTTGAGAGTTTCAAGGAAAGCTTCTGAAGTGATATTTAAACTGAGTTCCAAAGGATTAATGGGCATTAAACAGGTGACTGGGTAGGGGAAGAATATTCCAGGCAAGAGAATAGTGCGAGGGAAGACCCGAAGACCTAAAAGAAGGAGTGTGGCTAGAATACAGGGAGCATCTGGGAAGAACAGAGTGGGGCCTTGGCTCATTCATGGCATTAAAGGCATGGGTAAAAAATGTGAATTTGTGTTGAGTTCAGTGAGAAGCCATTAGAACAATGAAATGGTATGAACTGATTTACCCAGGATCACTGGGACTGCTTTATAGACTGGTTTGCAGAGAGGCAAAAGTGAGGTAGGATCTATGCTTACAGTTTCAAGCTCTGCTCTAGGTTTTCCTTTTTCTTTGATATAAAATTGAACATAGTTATCCAACTTTTTTTTATGCAAGTAAGATATAAAAATCACAAAATTCAAAGAACACAGATGAAGATTATGAAGTAAAATCACTGATAATAGCTTGTGTATCTGTTTTTTCTGTGTTCTCCATGTATGCATTTTACAAATACTTGTTAAAATTTTATGAGGTTATACTGTATGTATTTTTCAACTGGGTGTTTTACATCATATGTCTTAGAGGTCTTTGTTACGTCATATTAACTCCCTTTAAAAGGACCCCTTTTCTCATTACGTCAGCATTTTCTTCTACTATTACATACTCATTCTTGATAATATTTAAATATTTTAAAAAACAGTTATCACAAGATTTCACTACTGCTTATAAAACCTACCATTAATACAGTTCCTCCTCCACTGATTTTCATAGACCTGTCATTTCTGCAGCCGTTCCCAAGTATTGTACAGCAAGGATGTTGAAGCAGTGTCCTTTGACCATTTAATAACTTCAGCCCACCTCCTGATTTAACTGCTCCAAACTGCACAGCTTTTCTCGGTGTTATTTTTTTCCATTTTCTTTTTGCCACTACTTTTAAACTTTGCAAACTGTGCACAAAAAGTAATACATTCACCTAGGTAAAACAAATCCTATTGAAAGGCTTATAATACAAACCAGTCTCCCTGCTCTGCCCTCTTCATGCCACAGAGTGGCTTCTCAAAGCACTCAGTTTGAATCCTTTCACTTGTTCCTTATGGTGTTTGCCTTCATATTTACAAATATGCTCATGCAGTTACTTATTTTCCTTTTTTTTAAGAATAAATGCACTCACATGGTTAAGAAAAGAAGCATTAAAATATGCACAATGTTACTTGCAGTTATGCCTAAAAAAGCCGGGAAAAAATGTACACTGAGGATTTTGGACAAGCTGGAGAAGGGCAGACAACAAATTATACATGAGTAGCAAAGAAAAGATTTGCAAATGTACTAAATGCTGTGGGTTTTTTCTTTTTGTAAATGTTTTTAAATGATTAAAGTTATACTATAAAAATAAAAACAAATTAAAAGGTGCACAGTGAAAACTTTCTTTCATGTCCCTGAGTCCACTCTACCCAGGTTCTGGTCATTTGCTGTCACAAACTGTCTGCAGTGACTAAATCTTGAGCAAGTATCACTTCACAACTGTGCCAGGAAATCTGAAGAATAAAACCCCCAAGCTGGACTGCTGAGTGCATGCATTTGTGATTTTGATACATAATTGTTAAAATGTTCTTCTGGGGGGGGGGGTGATACCAGTTTACACTTACAAGCTGTGTCACCATGCTTTGGGTTTTTTCCAGTGTTAACAGGTAGAAAATGGCACCTCATTATAGTTTTAATTTGAATTTATTATATTATGGTATACTGCAATTTTTTTCAGTTTATCGATATTTGATATTTTATATTGACTTCTTTACATCTTAGATGAGGATTTAGCTCTTTTACATTATTTCTCCCAACATGCCCATTTTTCCAAGAATTTGTCAGTTGCATCAGTGATTAATGCTTAGTTGCTTTGACTTCATAATTCTTGTTCCTGCAGAGTCAAATAGTATACTATGATTACAGTTCCTTTTTTTGTTTGTTTTTTCCCTTTCCTAAAACTAATACTTGCTTTTTAAAATATATTTTATTTGCGGTTTTTTCCTTTCCATTCTGTTTTACAGAGTTTTGGTTGATTCGGTTAATTATTGTTTTCTTTTATATATCAACGATTGATTCAGCTTGTCTGTTTTCTTGTCTTCTTTGCTCACTGCTATTTATTGTATATCATCTTATTCTTAAAGTAATTAAAAAATTTTTTGCTACAGTACATTGCTGAATAATTGTTTCAGTAATTGTTTAAATACTTTCTTATCTGACAAAGTGTCTATTCCTCCCACTGAAATGTTTGATTGGCTGGGTATAGAATGGAATGCTAATTTCACAATCACTTTACCTCCAAAATTAGAAGATATTGCTCAGTTGACTTCAGGTATACAATATTGCTGTTTAGTAGTTCATTGTCAATATAATTCTCATTTATATTTGCACATAACCTGGCTTTTCTGTCTGGATGCTTTTAGCATTTTCTGGGTTTGGGTTTTTTTTCCTTGACGTCCTGAGGTTTCACATTTAGTGACCTCTGAATCTTGAATTCTAGGAAACATCTTTTTCCTGTTAGTTCTTTGATCATTTCTTTCCCTTCATTCTAGCTCCACTATATTCATCGAACTCCTACAAGATGGACTTTTATCTTTGCATCTGTCTACCCTTTACTCTTCATTCCAGGAGTACCCCTCAATCTTCCACCTTAGCCGCATGTTCGTTTTGCTCTTCAGCCCATCTAGATTGCAGGCCTTAGAATCAGACTGCCTGACACCTGGTAGCTATGACACAAGTTACTTGATCATTTCAACCTTGGTTTCTTCTGGTGTAGAATGGGTGTCCTAATAGTTTCTCTCACATAAGATCATGCAGCCAGTGTCTGAGTGCTTCACATGAGCATAGTAGATCTTAAATATTATGATTATCATCTTTTTCAATCCTTTCATTAACTTAGAAGAATTCTAATTATTCTTCATAGCAGCGTGTTTATATTTTATTATTAGATTGTCCTGTTTTTTTTTGTTTGTTTTTTTGGGTTTTTTTTTTTTTTTGTGGTACATGGGCCTCTCACTGTTGTGGCCTCTCCCGTTGCGGAGCACAGGCTCCGGATGCGCAGGCTCAGCAGCCATGGCCCACGGGCCCAGCCACTCTGCAGCATGTGGGATCTTCCCAGACCGGGGCACGAACCCATGTCCCCTGCATCGGCAGGCGGACTCTCAACCACTGCGCCGCCAGGGAAGCCCGATTGTCCCGTTTTTTTTAGATGTGATATCCCCTCAGATTTCTCTGGGATTTTAATTATGAACCTTTTAAATTCTATTTCCTCTGTTTACTGTTTCTTGAGTTTGTGTCTCTCTTTATTGATGTTTTCTACATTTTTTTTGTCTCCTTATGTTTTCTCAATTGTCTCTCTTTCCCCGCCCCCCCAAAAGTCTTATGTTCACAGTATGATACTGGAGTGTACATCCTCAGCTGATGCTCAACCCTTTTTGGTGCCTGTGTGTTCTACGTACAGGGGACACCTCTGCTGACTGGGCTTGGAATGGATCTAATAAGAATCCAGATGGTGAGTGATGTTTTTTTTTGAGGTTACCTCTTCAGGCCAGTAAGCTATCTGGGACGTGCCCTGCTTCAGTCTCCAGCTCTGGGGTGTCCTGCTTGTCAGAAATTCCACTTCACAGGTTTTCTTGAGGCTTTATCCTGGGTACATGTGGAGTCAGTTGCTTCTTTTTGTACCTCAATCCTGTCATTGTACAGGTTTGGCATTACCTCAGCTTCTGCTTCCCTCTTCAGCCCAAATAATACTATTAGGAGTCCTTCTTTGGCAGACAATTTATTTTGTTTTTGAAGCTTTATATGAGGCCGCTACCCTTAGCCTCCCAGTATTTCATTTTTTTGTGGGGAAGAGGGTCGTTCGGAGAGTGGTGCTGCAGCAACTAGTTGAGCCATTAGAAATGCTTAACATGATTTGATAAACCTCTTTCCAGAATAAACCTCTCTTACTTCATAATTGTTGATTCTGAGCTTGGAATTTCTAGGACTTCTTGAGAATTTCTCCTACTTCTTTAGGAAGCTTTTTCTGTACATGATTTGAGCTGTGCATTTGTTTTTTTTCCTACCTTCTCCATTAGACCTCATCCATCTGCTCTTTATCACTAGGAGTTCCCCAGCATTCTAGTGATGACAACCTTTCTTTTTTTCCCAAAACTTTTGTGTTTTTGTTTTTGTTTTTTTGTCATTTCAGTGTAATATGAGGATCTTCATGCTAATTGTTTTGACTAACATACATACCACAGATCTTCCTTGACTTACAATGGGGTTACATTCCCATAATCCTATTGTAAATTGCAAATAGTGTTAAGTCAAAAATGCATTTAATACACCTAATCTACCGAACACCATAGCTTAGCCTAACCTACCTTAATCATGCTCAGAACACTTAAATTAGCCTACAGTTGGGCAAAATCATCTAACACAAAGCCTATTTTATAATAGTGTTGAATATCTCCTGAAGTTTATTGCATACTATACTGAAAATGAAAAACAGAATGGTTGTAGGCATATTGCTTGGAGCTGTGGCTGCTGCCATTGCCCAGCATCATGAGAGAGTATTGTCCAGCATATTGCTAGCCCAGGAAAAGATCAAAATTCAAAGTACTGTTTCTACTAAATGCACATCGCTTTCACACCACCATAAAGTCGAAAAATCGTTAAGTCAAGCCGTCGTAAGTCAGGGACCATCTACAGTAAGTCTAAAATCTGTATTCCTAGCACAGTTCTCTCCCAGGAGTTCCAGACCCATGTATCTGAGTTTGTTATCTGTCACCCTTCCCCACTCCAGCCTTGGAGATTGATTCCCTATGTTATGGTATAGTACCCCCATACCTAAGTCACTCAAGGAACTTGAGGATCATGCTTGGTGCCTCCTTTCCCTTTTGAGTTTAGTCAGTCATGTGATTTAGAATGAATCTCTCCCTTTCTCTCCATAACTATCCTCCTTATCACTTTTCTTCTGATTCACTACAGCAGCTCTCTCTGCCTTAAAGTCTTGCTCATTTCTGATGGTGTTTATAATCAAAGTCGTTTCATTCCCAGCTGTAATCCTTTAATAGCTTTACATCTCAGAGGGGATCTCTGAGTACACACCAAGCCCTTTGAACATGTCATATTTTCTCTCCACATTTCACTTTTTTTTTTTCCCTTACATTTGCTCCCAGAAATCTTCCCCAAGGTTTGAGCTGAATGCCCCTACTCTGTGCTCCCATGACTGGCTGCGCATGCATCTGTAGTAGCACTTACATGGTATTATTGTTGACCTATTTGTCCTTCTTCCCAGTAGACTCTAGTGTGTCAAGCAAAAGGATTTCTATTTTCTTCTTTGTATCCCCAGCACCTATTAGATTATGAATTAAATGCAAATTTAATTAAAATAAAATGAAGTAAAGTGAAATGAAATGTGGCAAGGATGTGGGATCCATAGCCTTCTGCAGGGCTGGGATATGAATACTTTTATTGGCTTTACTTAAAAGCAGAGACAAGATTTCTGTCTTGTGTACCCAAGCCCTCTCCCTTCCTGACATTAACCCAAAGGACATGACTATAAGGACAAGACTGAACTTTTTGCTGGTTACCTTAGGCACTGCAGTTCTGAAATCTTGAAATCTACCCTTTGTTATTATTGAATTCTCTTTGTTCCCTAGGAGACTTGAATGAAAATTCTGTGGAGAATCAACAGAAAGGAGTTAGGTTATCTCTTACCTGAATAGCTTTCCTCCTGGCAAATTTTGGAAGAGATGGCCAGTACAAAAACTGGGAGTCAGGATTAAATTGTGAATCTTCAGTGTACAGGAACCCTGAACTAGATCGTCCCCCTTGTCAATAGTGGGGAGAAGCATCTTCTCATATTTCCAAAAACAAAAGCAGTTTGGTGACTCTTCAGAGTGATGATTTAAAAAAACATGGAAAGTGAAGAATATTTGTCTTTGAAAGTCCCAAGCCAAATGGCCACACAGGACTCCTCAGTGACGTTCTGTAAGAATGAGCCCCAAGATCCTCAGGAAAGCAAAAGTCTGTTTGTAACTGAAGAAAGCACTGAGAGGAAAATCTCAGAGGGCAAAAGTCCTCCCATCGACCATTGTTCAGAGAACCTTGAAAATAAAATTGTGTCTGATGTAAAAGAAGTGGTCTCGCCCTCATTCACAGGTGAGACAATATGCCAGATTGGCCAGTCGAAAGAATCCTTGGATCCCTTTGACTGTAAACACAAGGACATTTGTGGTTGGAAATCATGGGTGATCAGTCGTAGTCATCAGAGAGCTCATACAGAGGAGAAGCCCTGTACCCATTATGACTGTGGGAAAATACGTACCACCAGCCCAGGTGGTCACCCAGGTGAGAAAATCCACACTGCTGAGAAACTATACAGATGTAGTCAGTGCGGTAGGGACTTCAGTGAGCGCTCAGAGCTAGTCCTTCATCAGAGGGACCACACAGAAGAAAAGCCCTACAGATGTGATCAGTGTGGGAAGGGCTTCACGAGAAGCTCAAGTCTCCTCATCCACCGCGAAGTCCATGCAGATGAGAAGCCTTATAAGTGCGACAAGTGTGGGAAGGGCTTCACGAGGAGTTCAAGTCTGCTCATTCATCACTCAGTCCACACAGGCGAGAAGCCTTACAAATGTGACAAGTGCGGGAAGGGCTTTACTCAGAGCTCCAAACTGCACATCCACCAGCGAGTGCACACTGGAGAGAAGCCCTATGAGTGCGGGGAGTGTGGTATGAGCTTCAGTCAGCGCTCCAACCTGCACATCCACCAGCGCATCCATACAGGGGAGAGGCCCTACAAGTGTGGAGAGTGTGGGAAGGGCTTCAGTCAGAGTTCAAACCTTCACATCCACCGGTGCTCACACACGGGGGAGAAGCCTTACCAGTGCTATGAGTGCGGGAAGGGCTTCAGCCAGAGCTCAGACCTCCGCATCCACCTCAGAGTCCACACTGGGGAGAAGCCCTATCACTGCGGCAAGTGCGGGAAGGGATTCAGCCAGAGTTCCAAACTCCTCATCCACCAGAGAGTCCACACTGGAGAGAAGCCCTACGAGTGCAGCAAGTGTGGGAAGGGCTTCAGCCAGAGCTCCAACCTCCACATCCACCAGCGGGTCCACAGGAAAGATCCCCATTAAATGAGGTCTTCAATCGCATGCTTGTACTCTAAAGACTTAAATATTTTTAACATCACTCTTACTTTTATATTCTCAGGATATAGTAAGAGTTATTCAGATAAGTTCCCTCACTGGAAAATCATTCATTTAAAGTATTTAACTACCAAGCACTTTGTTATGCTACGCAGTGAATTGATTGCCCTTGTTCCTCAGATGGGTAGAGTGAAAACGTCTGTACTTTGCTCTTCAGCCAGTGTTACTAGAACTACATATCCTTCCCAGCATTTTTAAGTGCAAGAACCTCATATTTGTCCAAGCAGAACATGTTTCCTTTGTTCACATTCTCTGAGAAATTGGAACTTTGGCTTCTCTTCAAATCACGTGCCTTGTGTTTTCCTATTTCCTTCCAGCCCTGAGTAGCCCTCTCTAAATTCTGGTTATACAATATGTTAGTTTTAGGTTGAGGGGGTGGTTGGAGATATAATGGGCATGGAAATCTGTTATTGCGCACACGTACTACAGCCTGTGGCCTCACAAGAACGTGGAGAAGAGCTACTCGTGCAGTACACCCCACACACTACAGGATGTGAGACCCCTCCCCTTCCTCCCCACAAGGCAACTGCTCAAGAACGTAAGTAGTTCTTTTTCCTGGGTGCAGCTAGTCTGTTGGGGTGCTTCCAGGTCTTGCCACCTCAGATGACACCCCCACCAAATTAAAGCCAAGTAGGGTACCTACACCATGTTGAAACATGTTAAATGAAGTTGAAATATATTTAAATGTATTTAATTTGTCTCTGAACACTGAACCTCTCTTATTTCCTTAAATTTCTTCACCACCCATGTTCTGAACCAAACAAAGGAGTCAGGAGAGAGAGTTCTGATATTTTTCTCTTCAGACTTAACTCGTTTTAATATTTGATAAACCCCCAAAAAGTCATTTGTTTTTGCAGCATTGTTACTGAACCAGACTTGGGTCTGCTTGTCCATGCACAATAAAGCCAATCTGCTGACACTGGGTTGTGAAGGAAGTGCACCATTTATTGCAGGGCACCAAACAAGGGGTCCAAGCAGCTAGTGCTCAAAAGGCCTAAACTCCCTGATGGCTCTCAGGGAAAGATTTTAAAAGACAGGGTGAGGAAGGGGGGACTGTGGGGTGCATGATCAGCTCGTGGACATTCTTCTGATGGATTGGTGGTTAGTTAATCGAGAGTCAACATCGTCAACCTTCTGTTTCCATCCTGTCTGGGGTCTAATTGCTTGTGGGCAGCATACAGTTAACTTCTTCCACCTGGTGGCAGATTCAGTATCTGCAAAACAGCTCAAAGGACATTGCTCAGAATATTATTTATAGCCCTTCAGGAGGAACTATAGGTCCTTGACTTTATTTAATGGCTCAACTATTGTTATTTTGTCTTGCTTGACTGTTTTCCTTTCTTTCTGCATTTTCTCACTTCTCTGATTAAATTTACTCTTTGGAACTTTGGGAAGGCTTGGAGAGTATGTTTGTGATGACCAGGCTTAAAATATGCACATATAATTCACTTGGGGTGTGGAGCTAGGACACCGCAAAGGGTTAAGCTAAAACAAGAAGTTAAAACAAGAAGCTTGTGCAACAGTTGAGAGAAACATGAATGGAAATACATAACTAGAGTGGAAGTTACTATAAAATGAACTCCTAATTGCAGCCCTGATTTTCTAAACAATGACTGATGATTCCCCAAGCAATGCTCAGGAGGCTGCCCAGTCAACTATATTTCAATTATCCACCAATGACTAATATCCATACATGAAAAATGGTGGGGGGGATATGGATGCAATATTTATTACCTTGAGAAGGTGGGGTTGTAACTAGTATATCCTGATCAAAGGTAACCTGAAGCAGTTAACTGGACATAGATAACAGGGAAGTGACATGTTAACTTAGGGGAAACGTAGTTAATCTCAAAGAGGGAATGGAGGAGGGCCACAGATTGAGACTTGCCTTCCTTCAAGAAATAGTCCCAATATTTAACTCCAACTCAGAGCAGCCCACATGGAATGGTTAGGGTGGTGACCCAGCATCTGCCCCTCGGCATTGTGTAATACACTCACTTGTTTGGATACCATAAGATGGCATCACAAGTGATGTGATTCTGCTTCAGTGACCTCTAGAATGATGAATACCTCCCAGTTTCTCCTGCCCTCATAAGATTATATCTGAGCATCTGTTCTGGATTTGACTTGTTTATCATATATGTCTTCTAATTGATTGATGTATATAATCTATCTGGGACTTGGAGTCAAATAAGATCACAAGAATCCATGTGCACTGAGACCAGAGGGTAGATTTGAAGTCCAAGTTTCAAATGTGTATAAATTAGCCTGTTTTTCCAAGTCTCCTTTTATACATACCTTAAGTTATCAATGTTTTTAATTATGGTTAGCTTTTACTGTTCTCTTTTAAGCATTACCTTCCTTAATACAACTGAAATGTGATCAGAGTCCTTGGGAAGCATTTCACTGATTGTAGTAAGGAAGTCTGGGGGGAAAAATTAGTTAGAAAAAGAGACTTTTGCATGAAAATTCAGGAAGAACAACAGGGGATGTGTCACATTTCATCAGATCTTAAAGATGCCAGTGGATTGACAAAGAGAAAACACTTTGTTAATTTTTAAGACACACCCCAGTTTCAGAGATGTGAAAATGAAAAAAAAAAAAAATATGTTGCAAAATGGTTCCTTTTCAGAATTCAAGGGTTGCCCTAGGATTGATCCTTTACCAGTACTTGACTTGAACAAAGAGCTTTGGAAATTCAATAATTGTATTCAGTTGATAATTCTAACACTAATTTAGCAAATAATCTAGGTTACAGATTACTTGTTGAGTACTTGAGACAAGATTTTACAATTCTTAAAATTCTTACCGGGCTTCCCTGGTGGCGCAGTGGTTGAGGGTCCGCCTGCCAATGCAGGGGACACGGGTTCGTGCCCCGGTCTGGGGGGATCCCACATGCCGTGGAGCAGCTGGGCCCGTGAGCCATGGCCGCTGAGCCTGCGCGTCCGGAGCCTGTGCTCCACGGCGGGAGAGGCCACAACAGTGAGAGGCCCGCGTACCACAAAAAAAAAAAAAAAAAGAAAAAAAAGATGACAGAATATCAAGACCAAGTGGGAATTTTTCCTGGAAAAATAGGCTGGTTTAACACTTGAAAATCAAAACATTAATAGAATTACATCAATCAGTATGTTAATATCAATCCATTAAAAGAATAAAGGAGAAAACCATACAATCAACTCAATAATTAAATTCAACACCATTGGATGATAAAAACTTTCAGCAAACCAGGAGTAGAATGAAACTTCCCCAAGAACGTCTACCAAAACTGTTACAGCAAGTATCATCCTAAATGATAAAATATCGAAAAGCTTCCCTTGAGACTAGGATGAAAACAAGTATGTACTATTCTATTCCATGGTAGCTCCTAGTCACAGCAATAAAGAAAAAGAAATTAAAGTTTTTAAATGGGAAAAAAGTAAGAAATATCCATGTAACATAATTGTGTGGAAGGAAACTCCAAAATAATCTACAGATAAAATATTAGAGTTAATAAATGGTAAGGTCACTGAAAACAAGTTCAAAATACAAAAATTGACTATATATACTAGCAACGCCAAAATAGGGAGAAAAATTTTCAACTACCTAAGAACAAATCTAACAAAAGAAGTAAAAGATGTACACATGGAAATTATCAAACATTCCTGAGAAAAATTAAACCTAAGTAAATGAAGAGAAATGCCATGTTCATGAGTTGATGAATTGAAAATTCAAGTCAATATTAATATAACCTAACTCCCAAATCAATCTATAGATCCAGTGCAATACCAAATTCCAGCAGATTCCCAGGGCAGGGGTGGGAAGGGGGGCAGGGTGTTGACAAGATGATTTTAAAGTTTATACAGAAATACAAAGGACTGGGACTTCCCTGGGGGCGCAGTGGATAAGACTCTGCACTCTCAATGCCAGGAGCCTGGGCTCATTCCCTAGTCAGGGAACTAGATCCCACATGCACACTGCAACTAAGAGTTCGCATGCCACAACTAAGGAGCCCATGTGCCACAATTAAGGAGGTGGCGAGCCTCAACTAAGGAGCCCTGGAGCTGCAACTAAGGAGGCTGCCTGCTGCAACTAAGGAGCCCGTGTGCCACAACTTAGGAGATGGCGAGCCGCAACTAAGGAGCCCGCCTGCCGCAACTAAGACCCAGTGCAACCAAATTAATTAATTAATTAATTTTAAAAAAAGAAATACAAAGGACTTAAAGTACTTACAGTAAATCTTGAAGAACAAAAGTGGACAACTTATATCCACAGATATGAATACTTTTTATAATGCTAAAATAATAAGGCAGGGCAGTACTAGCATAGGGTAGACAAAGAGGCAACTGCAACAGAAATAAGAATCCAAAAAGAGATACACACATATGGTCACCTGATTTCTAACAGACACCACTGCAATTCTGTGGGGAAAGGAAGGTCTTTGCAATAAATGGTACTGTGGGAACTGACTAGCCATAGCTCAAAAAAAGATATGTACATGTTTATGTATATGTATCTAATAATTCAAAATAGATCATAGACTTCAATGTGAAAGCTAAAACAATTCTAATTTTTAGATGAGAATATAAGAGAATTCCTTTATGGCTTCCGGATGGGCAAAAATTTTTTTAAACAGGACACAAAGAGCACTAACCATTAAAGAAAATATTGATAAACTGGACTTAATTAAAATTCCGAACAAGTCTCAGACTTAAAGAAGATATCTGTAGTACACATATCTGACAAAGGACTCATATCTAGAATAAACATCCAAGTTAATACAGCACAGAAAAACTATCAATTTTTTTAACAAACAAAACGAATACACGTTTTAAAGAAAAAGGTATCAAAATGGTTAGAAAACATGAAAAGATCCTCAGCATGATCAGCAATCTGAGAAATGCAAATTAAAACCACAATGAGATACCACTACACTCACCCACCAAATACTAAAAAAGAAAAAAGAAAAAGAAAACCTCACAAATAATACCAAATGCTAACAAGGCGATGGCACAAGAGAACCTCTCACATACCGCTGGCGGGAGTATCAAGCAGTACAACTACTCTGTAAAATCCGTTTGGCTGAATCTATCAGGGTTAAACATATGTATGCATGCTATAACCCATCAATTCCACTCCTAGGTTTCTATCCCTCAGATTCAAGTGCAAATGTGTACAAAAGCCAGAATTGTAAACAACCCAAATATCCTTTCAGAACACAATAGATAAACTGGTATATTCATACCATGGGGAAAAAAAAAAAACTACTGCTACACATGGATGACCTCAAACATAATGTTGAGTAAAAGGAGTCAGACGTAACAGATTATATATTACGTGATTCTATTTGTATGAAGTCTAAAATGAGACAACACTAATATATGATAACAGAAGTCAAAATAATAATTACCTTTGAATGAGTGGGCAAGTACAGTCTTGGAAAGAAAAGAAGCCTTCTGCAGTACAGAAAATGGCCTTTATCTTGAGCTGGGTGATAGCTATCCAGCTGCAGTGCATATGAAAAATTCATCAAGTTGTACCCCGAGGATTTGTGTGCACTTTATTTCAATTTCAAAAAAAGAAAGAAATATTAACAACTTGAATGTAACAAGATTTGATCACTGACTGGATGTGCGGGTAGCAGGTAAAGGACAGCACTTAGAAATAGATACTGGGTTTTTCACCTGGATGATGGGCTGGCTGGTGATAACATTTGATGGGAAATAAAGGAGAAAGTGGGGGGAGCTGTTAATAACAGCTTCCTTTTGGATTGTAGAGTATGACGGGCCTTTAGAAGAGCTATACAGAGATGTCCAGCAGAGAGTTGGCCATTTGGGTCTAAGGTAGGGGAGAGGTCTGGGCTGGAGAGCCAGAAAGCATCGCAGCAAATGATGCATCCCCAGACAGGAAAAGAGATCACTCAGCAAGACCAGGAGAGTGAGGACAATAGGGGACCAATAATGGACACCTTGGGAGAAGCAGTAATAAGAGGCAAGAAGAGGAAGAAGACTCCATGGAGAAAACAGAAAAGAAATCATCACAGAGGAAGAGACCAGAAACCAATCAACACTTTCTAGGAGGGACTGAACATGAGTGTCAACCGGATAGAATGCTCAATTAAGGCAAATACTATAAGATCAATGACATTTGTCATAATAAGGTCACCGGTGTCCCTTACCAGACAGATCCAACAAGTGATGCAGTTTGAAATGTAAAAGGGCACTGGGGAAGCGTGTGCCAGAAAATACAACTTTAATCTATCTGCTGCACAATCTATACATAATATTAGAGAAGATTATCTGAAGGTGACATAATCCATTCTTTCTTGCAGATATCCCTGGTTCTATGCCCGGATCAAGCGGGACCATGAGGAAGAGGTCTACAAGACCACAGTGAGGAGCCCCTGGAAACCTCAGTTGACTGAGTTCTCCTTTGGCACAAAGTGTCCTGCTTCCCCTGAGGAGCAATTACAGGCAGCTGGCTGCATCCATTTCCCATAATCACTGAAAGATTATTTACTATGATATCTACAGGAAGATTAGGAAAGGAACATCTTCTTCAGAATTCTTAATGCCTCATGAGGAATTCACATGATGATTTCTTTAAGGGCCAATGAAAATCATGTAATAAAGAACATCTGCATTTTTTCTATGACTATCAGAAAAATCAGACAAATTTGGTCAACGATAGCACAGAATAGTCTAGTAATAGCATATAACCTGCATATATCTGCATAGTACTTCATCCTGATACTGATGTGTTCCTGCGTATTATCCCTGAAGTTGACTTTCATCTATTTCTGTATTTCCATTCTAACCTACTAACCCTAAAAAGTCTCATGTAAGACACTGTAAACAAAGGAGGGAAAAAATAAACAAACCACCTGAGATCTGTTCATTTTCTGTGGATCGAGGAAACATGTAGTGAATGAACTACAAAGTTGGGCTGGAGAAAGATAGAATAGATCACAAGAGATCTGATCTGCCTTGCATCTCCTGGATTCTCCTACCTATAAGCTCCACACACTAGCGGGATAAAATGTCCTCCTGTAGAACATCTTTTGGTCCTGAACTACCTTGGCAGTAGTTTCTCAGTCTTTTAATAGAAACTGGGTTTGACAACTATGTCAGAAAATCTGACTATTGGCTAGGTTGCTACGAATGGGATGACCTGGTCATTCATCCTCTTGGGATCAGTGGTTTTCATCTTTCCTCCTAGGCAGAAACAAGTAGTCCAGGAAGCTCTTTCCTTCACTACTTCCTGTGTCTGTGAAGTCAGGATGGAGGAAGCATCCACATCTCTCAATGTCACGTGTGATAAAGGGCATAGGGTGAGGCCCCCTCAGGCACTGGAAAGAATAGAGAATCTGAAAGAAGTCAAAGGCTGTTAGGAAGGCCTGAGATAAGTTTTCTTAGTGGTAGGTGGTATTTCTCTCCCCCAGACTACGCTGTCTCGGAAGTATAATTTCCTGGGCAGACTTGCCCCTTGCCTTAGCCCAGCTCCCTCTCCTGAAACCTGGCTCACACCTCAGGTTCTCAAAGTCTGACGGGGGCTTGCGGAGCACAAGGATCACATAGTGCAATCGGCTGTGCAAATCTAGGGTCTGCTCTTTCTTGGCCTTGATCCTCCTCTGTTCTGCAGCCCTGGTGGAAGGTCTCCACTCATATGAGCCATCTTCCAGGTGGGATTCCTCTTTACCTCACAAGATCGGCTTTGTTCCTAGGAATCAGGACCTGAACCTAAGGGACAAAATCATTTTAGTTGGAACCTATATGAGCGCCCCAAATCTTGGAACACCCTGTGCCCCCAAATCTTGGGTGGGTCCTTCAGTAAACTCAAATCAGAACCACTGAAAACACACAGGCTGGACAGTTCATACCAGCCCCAGAACTAACCATTATGAACTATGATCCCAGACCCCCGAAGAGACACCAAGAATCCCAGAAATACAAGTGCCCAATGAGAAAAGAGTCCACGTTATACTTGACAGCGATGTCCTTTGGCTCACTGCAGGGACGGGCACAACGTTTAGGCAGAATTGTTTTTTAGGGAGGAAGCAGATGTGGATGTGCCTCCTCCGCCGCCTCTGCGGTCTTGAGGCACTCGCTAGCCACTCTGAGTCAGTTTCCGGGCCTAATACAGTGGGAGGGCGAGGACTCCCTGCCGTCCTCACCGAGTGCGCGGCGGCATCAGAACAGTGGCCGCCAACACTACAGCGGCCTCTCTGGGGACCCGCAGGCGCCGGTAAGCGCACAAGGACCAGTCTCGAACAAGCCACTGCAGCAGCTGCCGCTGGCCGGGATAGGGGCCTGAACCCCGCCCCTCCCTCAAGCTCTGCCGCCTTTCGCACCGGCCAAGCGCCAACCGCGCTCCAGTGCCCGCCGCACCCCGACTGAGGCTGCGCGCAGGGCGGCGCATGCGCCAGAGCGCCTGTCGACCCCGAAGGTGTTACCCACGACCGGCCTCGCAGCTGGAGCCCCGCCCCGGAGCTGGGGGTAGGACCTGAGCCACTTTGATCGCAGCCAGGGAGCCGGTGTGAGGCGGTTGCTGCGCTAGCCCAGACGCTGACGCGGGTGGAAGAGAAGACCAAAGAAGAGACCCACGGTGCAAACTTTGAAAACAAACCTGGTGGTAGCAGGGCTTCTCCCAGGAAGGCACAGCAGCCCAGTGCTGGTGGTGTTGGCGGTAGTAGTAATCATGATAAAGTGTGATGATGCCAGCTTCTCAAAATTACTTGTGAGAAATGGAATATTGCCTGCCATGTCAGTAAACAAAGGATGTCATAGTCATCAACGGTCATAGTCATCAACGATTGCAGCCACCTCCGAGGGTGAGCCGGTGAGCCCTGAGGGAACTTAGAAAGGAAACAAAGAAAACCTGCCATCTAGCAGCCATAGGATTGCAGCCACTCCCCACAGTGAGACCTGAGGAAACTCGGGATGAGAAAACATAGGATACTGGCCCCAGATCGCTGAGGTGCGTATCAAAGGAATGGTTTCAGTGAGCCCAGACTCTTGCATCTTCCCATACGTAGAAAAGCGCTAAATTGCTTAACTTGAGATACCTAGTTGTTTTTTTTTTTATTAACGATAATCTTTTGTTCCGACTACCTGCCCTTTGTTGCAAAACTACTATATATCCTGGCTTCCCCCTCGCCTCCTCAGAGCAGTTTTCTCAGGGTTACTTGAGATGCTGCCTCCCCGGCTTGAAGTCCTAAGAATGTCAGCCTCATAAAACATAACTCTCAACTTTTAGGTTGTGCATTCTTTTTCAGTTGACACTTGCAATACACAAAATTGTTAGATGAGTAAAAATACACACAAACTGAAAAAAACAGGTTATCACACACAGCCTCATCTCCCTTAGATAATATGCACAACTATCTGACGTTTTACACAAATGGGATATTCAAGCAATATTTCAGTAAAGGATATAAACATTTTTTTTGGTCAATATATTTCCCAGTTCTTCCTTATCGAAAATTTCAAACAAATAGAAAATTTGAAAGATTCAGTGAGCAGACATATCTCATCTAGAGTCAATAGCTGATTTTGCCATATTTGCTTTATCTAGATGTGTCTTTACTTGCGATGAAACTTCAGCCCTGAGTGTGTCATCATGTATCTTCTAAGAGTAAGGACATTCTCCTACATAATCACAATACCATTATCACACCTATAAAATTTAACCATAAAAAAAGCATCTAATATTCAAGTCCATGGACTTCCCTGGTGGCGCAGTGGTTAAGAATCTGCCTGCCAATGCAAGGGACATGAGCCCTGGTTTGGGAAGATCCCACATGCTGCGGAGCAACTAAGCCCATGAGCCACAACTACTGAAGCCTGCGCACCCTAGAGCCTGTGCACCACAACTACTGAGCCCACATGCCACAACTACTGAAGCCCACACACCTAGAGCCCGTGCTCCGCAACAAGAGAAGCCACCGCAATGAGAAGCCCGTGCACCACAATGAAGAGTAGCCCCCGCTCGCCGCAACTAGAGAAAGCCTGCACGCAGCAATAAAGACCCAATGAAGCCAAAAAAAAAAAAGCATCTAATATCAAGTCCATATTCAAATTTCTCATCCTGAGAGTGTCTGCTACAGAAGTTTTGTTAAGTTTTTGAAGCTGTCTTTTTTAATCCAAGATTCAACAAAACCCACATAGTAGTGATGTGAGGAATGTATAAGTGTAGACATGGCAAGATTCACTTAAGAATCACTAGATAATCAAGTACTAATTTTCCCATTGGAAAAAAGTGTAAAGGGCATTCTCAAAAAGCATAAATCTACAAATAGGACAGAGAAATTTTGTTTTAATTCTGCTTCATATTTTCTGAGTATTCCAGACTATTATCTACCATCCAACTGCACAGTGCATCAAAATCTAATTTTATTAAAAACATAATTCTGTTCCAGAGTTATCAATTTTCAGGCATGTTCTACAGCACAAGCATTAACACCACTCCTTAATGAATATTTGGGTTAGTTGGTTAAAAAAAAAGATTTGGAATTTTAACAACACTGAATGTTAAAATAGCAGTACAAGTCAGCAGATCCTTTACAAAACTTTCAAGGCATATTCACAACATTTATAGGAGACTGACACAGGATAGAGTTAAATTTTGTGTGTTAAAGGCAACTACATATAGTAATAACAAACACTGCCCTCAATTTGCTGTTCAAGAGTTTTGAAATTCTGTGACTCCCAACCATTTTTTAAAATTTTAAGATAATTGCACTATTTTAAATGTTGTACATAACATACAACTTTCAAATATTTATTCATATTATTTTAAATTTGCACAATTTACATTCCCATAAAATGTGGCAGCACTGTACTTGACAGGCAACCCTTTGGAGGGCTCAGATATGCATGAATTTCATCCAACATGGTTTGGTTAAACAACACCACTCCCCAATAACACAATTCAAATTTCAGTTCCTACTTTATATTAATTGTGAGAAATCCCATAAAGTACTACAAACTTGCCTGCTAGCTCTTCAGTCTACAAACCATTACATTAATAATGGATGCCCACCATGATCAGTGACCAGTCACATCATTTCTTTCAAAGTCTGTTGGTGACTGGTCACTGCAAATCTGTTATTCGATTCAGGCAGAAACAGCAAGAGTTGTAGTTGCACGGGCTCTTTGTCTCCTGGTGAAGAACTGTTGTGGTTACTATGAACTGCAAAACTTCCTGTATGTAATGACTCCATCCAGGCCTCTGCAGAGAGACAACCAAACTCTAGCAAGGCTTCTAGCAGCATAAGGCAGTGTCCCTAGGATGAAATCCCTGACAACCCTGCCACCCCTGCCCCAACACACACACACACACACACACACACACACACACACACAAACTAAAATGCCTGCCTGAAAAAAAAGATGCCAGAATTTACTGTTACTTCCACCATACACCTAATGATAGTCCCCTGTATTTACTAAAAAGGACTTAAAATTATGAATCTTTCCTCTGTGTACTTAACTTGCAGTATTATATTACTTTCAGGTGTACAACATAGTGATTCAATATTTTGTAGATTATACCTCATATAATAAAACATTGGCTATATTTTCTGTGCTGTAAGTTACATCCTTGTAACTTATTTATTTTGTACCTAGTAGTTTTTACCTCTTAATCCCCTTCACCTATCATGCCCCTCCTCCCACCCCTCTCCCCTCTGGTAACCACTAGTTTGTTCCTCTGTATCTGTGAGTCTGTTTCTGTTTTGCAATATTCATTAGTTTGTTTTATTTTTCAGATTCCACATATAAGTGAAAACATACAATATTTGTCTTTCTGTGACTTATTTAACTAAGCAATGGCTAAATTTTATTCTTTCTATGGCTGAATAGTATTACATTGTATATATATACCATGTCTTCTTTATCCATTCCTTTGTTGATGGACCCTTAGGTTGCTTCCGTATCTTGGCTATTGTCAATAATGCTGCAATGAACATTGGTGTGCCTATATCTTTTCGAAATAGTGTTTTCCTTTTCTTGGATATATATCCAGGAATGGAATTGCTGGGTCATGTGGCAGTTCTATTTTTAGTTTGTTAAGGAACCTCCACCATCTTCCTTAGTGGCTGTGCCAATTTACATTCTCACCAACCATGTATTAGGGTTCCCTTTTCTCCACACCCTCACCAACACTTATTATTCCTTGTCTTTTGAATGATGGCCATTCTAACAGGTGTGAGGTGATACCTCATTGTGGTTTTGATTTGCATTTCCCTGATGATTAGTGATTCTGAGCATCTTTTCATGTGCCTGTTGTTCAATGGTATGTCTTCTTTGGAAAAATACCTATTCAGTTTCTCTGCCCATCTTTTAATCAGGTTGTTTGGGTTTTTTTGATATGGAGTTGTCTGAGTATATATTGATATTTTGGGTGTTAACCCTTTATGACACATATCATTTGCAAATATCTCCTCCCCAATCAGTAGATTGCCCTCTCATTTCGTTGATGGTTTCCTTTGCTGTGCAAAAGCTTTTAAGTTTGATAACGTCCCATTTGTTTATTTTTGCTTTTGTTTCCCTTGCCTGAGGAGACAGATCCAAAAAATATTGCTATAACCTATGTCAAAGAGCATACTGCCTATGTCTTCTTCTGGGAGTTTTATGGTTTCAAGTCTTACATTGGTCTTTAATCCATTTTGAGTTTATTTTTGTACATGGTGTGAGAAAATGTTCAAATTTCATTCTTTTACATGTAGCTCTCCAGTTTTTCCAGCACAATTTATTGAAGAGACTGTATTTTACCCATTGTATATTCTTCCATCCTTTGTCATAATTTAATTTACAATATGTGTTTGGGTTTATTTATGGGTTTTCTATTCTGTTCCATGGATCTATGTTTCTGATTTTGTGCCAGTACCATACTGTTTTGATTACTGGAGCTTTGTAGTATAGTCTGAAGTCAGGGTGTGTGATACCTCTTGCTTTGTTCTTTTTTTCTCAAGATGGCTTTGGCTATTTGGAGTCTTTTGTGGTTCCATACAAAATTTAGAGTCATTTGTTCAGGTTCTTTGGAAAATGTTATGGGTTTGATTTAATCTGTAGATTGCTTTGGGTAGTATGGATATTTTAACAATAGTAATTCTTCTAATCCATGAACATGGAATATCTTTCCATTTATTTGTATCGTCTTCAATTACCTTCATCAGTATCTCATAGTTTTCAGAGTATAGGTCTTTCACCTCCTTGGTTAACCCTCTATATCAGCTTTGTTGAGAGGTTTTATCATGAATGGATGTTGGATTTTGCCAAATATTTTTTCTGGATCTACTGAGAGGATCATATGATTTTTATCTTTTGTTTTGTTAATGTGGTGTATCACACTGACCAACTTGTAGATGTTGAATCATCTTTGCATCCCTGGTATAAATCCCACTTGATCATGATATATGATTCTTTTCATGTATTGTTAAATTCAGTTTGCTAATATTTTGTTGAGGATTTTTGCATCTATGTTCATCAAGGATATTGGTCTGTAATTTTCTTTTTCTGTAGTGTCTTTGTCTGTTTTGGTATCAGATTAATGCTAGCCTCATAGAATGAGTTTGGAAGTGTTTACTCTTCAGTTTTTTGTTTTTTAGGTTTTTTTGGGCAGGTGGGAATAGTTTGAGAAAGATAGGTATTACTTTTTAAAATTGTTTGGTAGAATTCCCCTGTGAAGCCATCCAGTTCTGGACTTTTGCTTTTTGGGAGTTTGGGGGGGGTTGTTTTTTTAAAAAATAAATTTATTTATTATTTTTGGCTGTGTTGGGTCTTTGTTGCTGCACGTGGGCTTTCTCTAGTTGTGGTGAGCAGGGGCTACTCTTCGTTGCAGTGCATGGGCTTCTCATTGCAATGGCTTCTCTTGTTGCAGAGCACGGGCTCTAGGCGTGCAGGCTTCAGTAGTTGTGGCACATGGGCTCAGTAGTTGTGGCTCGCAGGCTCTAGAGCGCAGGCTCAGTAGTTGTGGCACATGGGCTTAGTTGTCCATGGCATGTGGGATCTTCCCGGACCAGGGCTCTAACCCGTGTCCCCTGCATTGGCAGGCGGATTCTTAACCACTGTGCCACCAGGGAAGTCCCTGTTGGGAGTTTTTTGATTACTGATTCAATTTCAGACTAGTAATTAGTCTGTTCAAATTTTCTATTTCTTCCTGATTCAGTCTTCGAATATTGTATGTTTCTAGGAATTTATCCACTTGTCCACTCTGTTGGCATATAATTGTTTGTAGTATTCTCTTATGATTGTTTGTATTTCTGTAATATCAGTTGTAAATTCTCTTTCATTTCTAATTTTATTTGGGCCCTCTCTCTTTTGTTCTTAATAATGAATCTGGTGAAATGTTTATCAATTTTGTTTATCTTTTCAAGATACCAACTCTTAATTTCATTGATCTTTTCTACTGATTTTTGTTTTCCATTTTATTTATTTTCTCTCTGATCTTTATTATTTCCTTCCTTATGCTGACTTTGGGCTTTGTTCTTCTTTTTCTAATTCCTTTAGATGGTAGGTTGGGTTGTTGAGATTTTTCATGTTTCTTGAGGTAGAGCTTTATTGCTGTAAACTTCCCTCTTAGTACTGCTTTTGATGAGTCCCATAGGTTTTGGAAAGTTGCGTTTTTATTTTCATTTGTCTTCAGGTTTTTCTGATTTCCTCTTTGGTTTCTTTATTGACCCGTTTTTTTTAGTAGCATGTTGTTTTAGTCTCCGTGTATTTGTTTTTCCCATTTTTCTTACTGTAATTGATTTCTGCTTTTATATAGTCATGGTTTGAAAAAATGGTTATATAATTTCTACCTTCTTAAAATTGGTGGAGGCCTTTTTGTGTGTGTGTGTGTGTGTGTGTGTGTGTGTGTGTGTGTGTGTGTGTGTGTGTTCTAGCACATGATCTATCCTGGAAAACGCTCCATGTGCGCTTGAGGAGAATGTGTATTCTGCTGTTTTGGGCCAGAATGTCCTATAGATATTAAGTCCAACTGATCTAACATGTCATTTAAGAATACTGTTTCCTTGTTGATTCTCTGTCTGATCTGTCCATTGATGTAAGTGGGGTGTTAAAGTCTCCTACTATTATTGTATTAGTGTCAATTTCTCCCTTTATGTCTGTTAACATTTGCTTTATATATTTAGGTGCTCCTATATTAGGTGCATGTATGTTAATGAGTGTCACAGCTCTTCTTGTATTGATCCCTTCATCATTATATAATGCCCTTGTCTTTTGTTATAGACCTTGTGTTAAAGTCTACTTTGTCTGATATGACTATTGCCACCCCAGCTTTCTTGTCATTTGCAAGAACTATCTTTTTCCATACCTTTACTTTCAGTCTGTGTGCATCTTTAGCTCTGAAAGTAAGTCTCTTATAAGCAGCATATAGATGGGTCTTGTTTTTTTAATCCAATCAGACACCCTCTTTTTTTTTTGGCTGCACCAAGTCTTTGTTGTGGCACGTGGACTTCTTAGTTGCGGCATGCATGCAGGATCTAGTTCCCTGACCAGGGATCGAACCCGGGCTGCCTACATTGGGAGCACAGAGTCTTACCCACTGGACCACCAGGGAAGTCCCCACCTTATGTCTTTTGATTGGAGCTTTAGTCCATTGACATTTAAAGTGATTATTGAGGGAATTCCCTGGTGGTCCAGTAGTTAGGACTCTGCGCTTCCACTGCAGGGGACACTGGTTCAATCGCTGTTCAGGGAACTCAGATCTCACATGCCTCGTGGCACAGCCAAAATAGATAGATAGATGATAGATAAAGTGAATATTGATAGGTATGTACTTATTGTCATTTTGTTACTTGTTTTCTGGTTGTTTTTGTAGTTCTTTGTTTTTTCTTCTTCTTCTAGTTTCTTCCCCTGTGGTTTGATGATTTTCTTTAGGGATATGCTTGTATTCCTTTCCAGTTTTTTTTGTATCTATTGTAGGTTTTTGATTTGTGGTTACAGTGGGGTTCATATATGTTGAACTATATCTACTTGCTTTTTTTTAAGAATTTTTTTTAAGATTTAATTTATTTTTGGCTGTTGGGTTTTCTTTGCTGTGCACAGGCTTTCACTAGTTGCAGTGAGTGGGGGCTACTCTTCGTTGCGGTTGCACAGGCTTCTCCTTGCAGTGGCTTCTCTTGTTGCAGAGCACAGGCTCTAGGCACATGGGCTTCAGTAGTTGCGGCACTTGGGCTCTAGAGCACAGGCTCAGTAGTTGTGGCACATGGGCTTAGTTGCTCCGCGGCATGTGGGATCTTCCCGGACCAGGGATTGAACCCATGTCCCCTGCATTGGCAGGTGGATTCTTATACACTGCGCCACTGGGGAAGTCCTATATCTACTTGCTTTTAAACTGATAGTTATTTAAGTTCAAAGACATTCTAAAAGATCTACATTTTACAACCCTCCCCCACGTTTTCGGTTTTTTTCTTTTGTTTTGTTTTGTTTTTGGCCGCACCACGCAGCATGTGGGATCTTAGTTCCCTGACTAGGGGTCAAACCTGCACCCCCTGCAGTGGAAGCATGGAGTCTTAACCACTGAACTGCCAGGGAAGTCCCCACATTTGGTTTTTGATGTCATATTTTACATCTTCATGTTTATCCCTTCATGTTTACTGTATAGTTGATTTTACAATTTTTGTTTTTTAATCTTCATACTAGTTTATTCATACTAGCTTGATCCTCAATCTTTACTGTATTTTGCCTTTACTAGTGGGATTTATCCTTTCCTATAAATTCTTGTTGTAGCCTTTTCTTTTCCATTTAGAGAAAACCCTTTAACATTTCTTTTAGACTTAGTTTAGTACTGATGAACTCTTAGTTTTTGCTTATCTGAGAAGTTCTCTCTCCTTCAATTCTGAATGACAGTCTTGCTGGGTAGAGTATCCTAGGTTGTAGGTTTTCCCTTTCAGCACTTTAATCAATATATCATGCCACTCCCTTCTGGCCTGCAAAGTTTCTTCAGAAAAATCAGCTGATAGCCTTGTGGGGGTTCCCTTGTATGTGACTCTTTGTTTTACTCTCGCTGTCTTTAGGATTCTCTAACTTTTGTCATTTCAATTATGATGTCTTAGTGTGGGTCTCTTTGGATTCATCTTGTTTGGGACTCTGTGCTTCCTGTACCTGGACATTTTTTCCTTCTTCAGGTTTGGGAAGTTTTCAGCCATAATTTCATCAAATGCATTTTCAACCCCTTTCTCTTCTCCTTCTGCGACCCCTATATAATGTGAATGTTTGTATTCTTGATGTTGTCCCAGAGGTCTCTTGAAATATCCTCATTTTAAAAAGTTTTTCTTTTTGCTGTTCTGATTTGGTTTCCTGTATTCTATCTTCCAGATTGCTTATGCATTATTCTTTATCACTTAATCTCCTGTTAATTCCTTCTAATGTATTTTTGTTTCAGTTATTCTTCAGTTCTGACTGGTTCTTTTTCATGTTTCATAGTTCTTTGAATTTCTGTGTTCCTCTATCCTTTTCCCAAGTTTTTTGTGTGTGTGTGTCTTCTGGTTTTGTGTGTGTGTGTGTCTTCTGGTTTTTTTTGTGTGTGTGTTTTGTTGTTTTTTGTTTTACTATTGCTTTGAACTCTTTATCAGGTAAATTATGTTTCATTTTTCCCCCCCCTGGGGTTCTTCCCCCCCTGTTCATTTGAAATATATAACTCTGTCTTCTCATTTTGACTTTCTCTATTTGTCTGTATGAAATTAGGTGAAACTGTTACCTATTATGGTCTTGTAGGCATGTCCTTCTGTGGGAGTATCCTTATGCACTCACTCTGTGTTAGCCCAGTGGCTTTGGTGGGAGCTGGATCTGAAGTGAACACAGGCCATGTCTTCTCCTGGTGTGTGCTGATGGCAGCTGCTTTGATGGGAGGTATGGCTAGCGTCCAAGGGAATAGAGCTGTGAGCTGGGACTTGTCCCACACTCAGTGGTGGTTGTCACCCTATTGGGAAGCAGGACCAAGTCCAAGGGGCTGGAGCAGGAACCCTAAGGGAGTTAAGTTTCTTCCTGGCATGATGGCAGTCTCTGCCTTGGTTAGGGATGGTGTTGGGGCTGAGGGGTTGGAACAGCACTTCTGAGCTGGCTTTGCTTTTTCTCCAGTACACGCACACATGTGTGATGGCAATGGCAGGCTCCACCTTGGTCAGAGGTGGGGTCAGGGCCCAAGGGGTTGGAACCCCACCTCTAGGCTGGCTTGCTCTTTCCCTAGTACATTTACACACTTGCAATTGTGGTGGCAGTCTTTGCCTTGGTCAGAGGTGAGGTTGCGGCCAAGGTGTTGGGGAGTTTCACCTCTGAGCTGGCTCTCCTTTTTTCCCAGTGCATACATGTGTGTTGGCAATGGCAGTCTCCACCTTAATGGGGAATGGTGCCAGTTCAGGTGGGACTGGAGTGTACCCTGGGGTGTCCTGGCAGGCTGGCCAGAGCACCAGTTTTCAATCTGCTGGTCTGTGCTGGGACTGGGAGCAAATCTGTGTGTGCTCTTCAAGAGTGGAGTCTCGGTTTCTTACAGCCCTTCAGTAAGCCCCAGTGGTTTTCAAACCAACTAAGAGGGCTGTCTTCCTAGTGCCAGACCCCACGACTGGGATGCTTCATATGGGGTGTGAATTCCTTGCTCCTCAGAAACAATCCGAAGGCTGTGACATCCCAATCTTCTGGATCACCAGCTAGGGATGCGGATCCTGGCTAGGACACTTCTCCTCCCTACCAGACTCTGTGTACAACAGCCTTGGTTGTACAAGAGCTGTTCTGCTAGTCTTCAGGTCTCCTTCACGAAGAATTGCCCTATACATAGTTCTATTTTTGATGTGTTCATTGGGCTAGGTGAGTTCAAGGTCTTCCTATTCCATCTTGATCCCACCCTGTCTCCAGATCAAACAAATAGTTTAAATAGAATCTTAGAGTTGGGTACAACCAATCAACTTTTTAATGTGAAGGGTGATGGTTGGTAGTCTCTACAGTAAAAAGTCACTGTGTCAGAACTGTATAATTGACCCTGAACATAATGGGTTCGAACTCTGTGAGTCTAACTTATATGCAAATTTTTTCAACAGTAAATACTAGAGTACTATATAATCAACGGCTGGTTGAATCCACAGATGCAGAACTGCGTATATAGAGGAACGGCGTATACAGAGGGCCAACTATAAGTTATACATGGATTTTTGACCACATCCCTAACTCCTGCACTGTTCAAAGGTCAACTATACTGCCTTCCTTATTCTCCTCTTATACATGACTTGTGGGGGTGGAGAAATGAAATTGGATAAATCTTAATACAGGCAGAAAAGTAAATTTAATTATTTTTTTGCACATCACATGTAAATCAGACACCATTATGTAATGATGATTTAAATGACATTTAGGGTGTTTTAGTTTTGTTTTGTTTTGTTTTGTTGCAGTGGGCCTCTCACTGTTGTGGCCTCTCCCGTTGCAGAGCACAGGCTCCAGACGCGCAGGCTCAGCGGCCATGGCTCACGGGCCCAGCCGCTCCACAGCATGTGGGATCTTCCCGGACCGGGGCACGAACACGCCTCCCCTGCGTCGGCAGGCGGACTCTCAACCACTGCACCACCAGGGAAGCCCTAGTGTGATTTTTAAATGTTTAGCTAATTTAAAATTCTTGTTTAGGGTCAATTTTAAGTATGTAGCTTCTTAGCTAGTAAAAAAAAAAAATTTTTTTTTAGTATTTTTTAATGTGCTAGAAAATAGTTTCATGTTTCATGTATTTTCCATTAAATATAGTCAATGATTTAATCAATTACCAAAAGTACTTTATTTGTGAACAATGTGAGAGACTGATGATACTACCTTTGTATAGTTTTACTTTATGTTTGGAAAGTTTTACAAATTCAAAGTATTAAATATGTTCATTTCTTATCCTTCCCAAAGGTTCAATTTAAAAAAAAAGTATTTAAAAAAAAAGTATTACTGCTTTAAAATTTCAAAACATACAGTCTGTGCTTCTAACATTTTCAAATTTGTCTGTAAGAACTTGGAGCTTTGAAAAGAAGAAGGGAGAGTGGCTGTGAGGAGAGGAAAGTAAGAGAGTATTCTTGAGAGAATTCTTATAGTAAAAAGATTGATAAAATTAAGAGAATTAATGGATACTTACTACTTAACTATGTAAGAACTTCCTGCTGCTTTAGCACAACCTGGTGGCGATTAATTTTAGGTACAGTAAATGTCAGAAAAATCAATAAAGTTTTCTAGTTACTTTAACTCTACTTGTAGTAATATCATTTTAATTCAGAAATTTAAATATACACATTCATAGCCAACTATTTAAAAAAAGAAAGTGGCATTTCCAAAAAAGGAGTTAGCCAAAAGCAATAGCAAAATTACATGATTACAGTAGGCTGAATCTGCACATAATATCCCTTAAACATCAGAAAGTAAAATAATTACACACATACCCATCATCAATTTATTTCAAAATATCTAATACCGGTACTCTAATGAACAAAAGTATAAACATCTCTTTATGACCAACTGCTCAGAAAAGCATAAACACTGCTTTCATTTCCTCAGCATCTTTTCCCTGGCACTATTCTTTAGCTCTCACAGCAATTACTTTGTTGGGTCAATTTAAGAAAAGTCTAAAAAGTAAGGTGTTATATGACTGGCCACTGGTTATTGATATAAGCTCTTATTCTTTATAACAATAGAATATTTGTGTACATTGTTAAACTGGATGGCATTTGATATATGGCATGCCAATCTTCAACAGGTACTGAAGTTTATTAAGAAAGGTGTGAAATCAGATTATCCTAACATTTAAAGTATTAATGATGACATTCTTTTAGAAACAAAGAAAAACAAATAAAATATTATCATAAAATGGTTTTGCTCTAGCTCCTTTCACTGTTTCATACTTTTCTTCCCTATATTAAGATGTAAATATTTAAGAACTTACCAGACACTGAACTTCCCAGTATATTCAGGAAGATAAGATTTGAATGTGTTTGGTATAAAATGATATAGGTAGTTAAATGCTAAAAGAGCTCAGAAAGTAATTGCAAAGATGTGTTTTATACTACACTTGTCCTGCAGGTGTTTACATAACTCATTTCTCTACCTCACCCATTCTATAATATTCATTACAAACACTGACTCCTATCTGCTCCCTAGGCTCATCTGAAGCACAGAACACAGTAAATTATCTGAGTGATTATTTTCTCCATTCTCCTGAGGATGATACAAAAGCAGTACCATTCTAGATGCCATAGGGAATTAGGGCTTAATTCTCTCCTGGAAACCTAATTGAGAAAAGCTTGTGATAGACACTACCACACGTCCTTTTCTTCCCTAACCCTTACTCCCCAAAATACTCTAGCCTCAGACCCACGGTGCCTATCTACCTAATGGCAGACTTTGTCCTGTATTCCTATCCACAGGGGAAAGTTGTCTAAACACACTCAGCTTCATATATTTAAATCTTAGGCTTCTCTTAAGCTATATTTTTCTCTACAGTCCCTACCTTTGCCAAATTCAGTATGTAAAAAGTCATTTTTTCATGACTTTTAACTTATTTTCTATCCACAAACTACAGAAATCTTCGTTTCTGGAGATCGAGAATACACAATTTTTTGCCATAATATTTTGTATAATATAAATTTTGAGTTATCTTATTCCTGTGAACTGATGATGGCAGTTGAATATTTTGCTCAAAAAGCTGGTGAGGATTTTGAAAACCTTTGCCTGACTCTCCTAAGAGGATAAACAAATGCTAAAGGATGGTAAGGTTTATATGCTAACTGGCAAATTCTTAAGGTTTATTTTACTGAGCCATAGCAAATAATTTAAGAGCATCTCATTCCACACTGTACAGGTCAGTCTTTGCAGGCTATCCATCTCTGTAACAACTAGTCAACTCTGTCACTGTTGCACAAAAGCAGCCATAAGCAATGAGTATGGCTGTGTTCCAATAAAACATTATTTATGGACACTGAATTTCACATTAATTTTCATGTGCCTTGAAATATTCTTTTTTTTTAACCATTTAAAATTGTGAACACAATTCTTACCTCATAAGGCCATGAAAAGCAGGCAGTGGGCTGGATTTCGCCAACAGGCCAGAGCTGGGTCCCATACATAGGCTTCTATATGTTACGCAAAATGTTTAAAAATTACAGGCTCCAAATCTAGAGACAGGAGACTTATGTTTTTTTAGATCTCTCATTTTAAAACTTATACCAAATAAGTTCTCTACTTTCTGGATAAATATACTCACATAAGAGAAAAAATAATTCAGAATACAAATTCCTACTTTTTTTTTTTTTTTTTTTTTGCGGTACGCGGGCCTCTCACTGTTGTGGCCTCTCCCATTGCGGAACACAGGCTCCGGACGTGCAGGCTCAGCGGCCATGGCTCACAGGCCCAGCCGCTCCGTGGAATGTGGGATCTTCCCGGCCCGGGGCACAAACCCGTGTCCCCTGCATCGGCAGGCGGACTCTCAATCACTGCACCACCAGGGAAGCCCACAAATTCCTACTTTAAAAAAAGAAAAAAAAAAAAAAAAACCCAGAAAGCTGTACAATGAATGTCTCACCTTAAAATATATAATTAGGAAACACTTAAATTTTTACTCTATGCAATATAAAACAATATGCATAGATATGGTACATAATTTTTTAGTTTTTAATTTAGGAAAAAAGATAATGAGGAAAAGGTTTATAAATTTCTCTATCCCTTTTATAAAAGTTGCAACTGACACCAGAAATCTCTTGCATGTACAACTGTCAACTCTGACTACAATATGAATTATACCTACAATTTGGAATTTGCCAACATGAGTTCTCGATGCTCTATTAAAAACGAACAATTATATCACAGAACATTATGGCTTCTACAAACTTTGAGACACTTTTGAAAAGGAAACTCCTGCCTCCATAATATAAGGAAACAAGAATATTCTTTCCATAGTCATAGAGTATAAAAAAACTTCACAGTCTGATTTACCTTTATCAAAGGTAAAATGATTCACGGTTACATTTCATGGATTATTTTGATGCTCAGTGGTTCCTAAACACAAAATACATTCCGCATGAACTCTTATCTGTTTGGGTTTTCCAAAGCAAGACACCAATACAAAATGTATTGAATTGGCTGGCAGAAGTCAATGGGCTAAAGAAAAGAAATTAAATATAAATGTTTACCAACTTTTATCCATTTTAATTTTACAACAGCTTTGGGTATTGAGACCTAATTGGTTTCTTGTGTCTATCCATTATGAACATAATTCAATCTTCTATTTTAATACTTCTCAGGGTCACTATTTTGCTGTGTATTTCACTGAGCGTCGTACAAGATCATCTCGTCCAACTTCAACCATTTGTTCTTCCCAAGATTTCATTTCGTTATAATAACGAACTTTATCATCTTTAGCAAGTTGAATATATACCTGAGAAAAAGTGTAATTGTTAAAAAAGATTTCTTTAGAGGAATCTTTACAATTAATTTCTGGAATGCTTTCCTATATATACTCTAGAAATTACCTTACTATTCTACATGTATAAGGGGGGATTGGAAACGAATGTTTTCATGAGATAAAAATTAGATGAAAAAAGGTAAGAGATAAAAATTTTAAATATTAATGAAGTTCTTACAATTTCAGGGCTTGGAGTATGGAAAAGGAACAGGGGCAGGGTGTGACTATCACTGGATACAGTGACACTAAGTTGAGTGACACTTTTAAATACCAATTTTATTTGCAGTCAAAAACTACCAGGGGGCTTCCCTGGTGGCACAGTGGTTAAGAATCCACCTGCCAATGCAGGGGACACGGGTTCGATCCCTGGTCCGGGAAGATCCCACATGCTGCGGAGCAACTAAGCCCGTGAGCCACAACTACTGAGCCCATGCGCCACAACTACTGAAGCCCATGCCCTAGAGCCCCTGCTCTGCAACGAGAGGCCACCACAATGAGATACCTACACACTGCAACAGAGAGTAGCCCCCACTCGCCGCAACTAGAGAAAGCCTGCACAGCAACGAAGACGCAGCACAGCCAAAAATAAATAAATTAATTTAAAAAAACAAAAACAAAAAAAACCTACCAGGGACTTCCCTGGTGGTCCAGTGGTTAAGAATCTGCCTTCCAGGGGCTTCCCTGGTGGCGCAGTGGTTAAGAACCCGCCTGCCAACGCAGGGGACACGGGTTCAAGCCATGGGCCAGGAAGATCCCACATGCCGCGGAGCAACTAAGCCCGTGCACCACAACTACTGAGTCTGTGCTCTAGAGCCCGTGAGCCGTAACTACTGAGCCTGTGCGCCACAACTACTGAAGCCCGCATGCCTAGAGCCCGTGCTCCACAACGAGAAGCCACCACAATGAGACTCCTGCACACCGCAACAGAGAGTAGCCCCTGCTCGCCGCAACTAGAGAAAGCCCATGCAGCAACGAAGACCCAACACAGCCAAAAATAAATTAAAACAAAAAAAAAAACTACCAGGGACTTCCCTGGTGGGGTAGTGGTTAAGAACCCACCTGCCAATGCAAGGGACACAGGTTCGAGCCCTGGGCAGGGAAGATCCCACATGCCGCAGACCAGCTAAACCCATGCACCACAACTACTGAGCCTGTGCTCTAGAGCCTGCGAGCCGCAACTACTGTGCCTGTGCGCCACAACTACTGAAGCCCACGTGCCTAGAGCCCATGCTCCGCAGCAAGAGAAGCCACCACAATGAGAAGCCTGTGCACCACAATGAAGAGTAGCCCCTGCTCACCGCAACTAGAGAAAGCCCACGAGCAGCAACAAAGACCCAACGCAGCCTAAATTTATGTAATGTATGTATGTGTGTATTTATTTATATATAAATAAATAAAAGGATCTGCTTTCCAATGCAGGGGACGTGGGTTCAATCCATGGTCAGTGAACTAAGATCCCACATGCCTGCCATAGGGCAACTAAGCCCACGTGCCGCAACTAGAGAGAAGCCACCGCGCCACAAGTAGAGAGAAGCCCGTGCACTGCAATGAAGAGCCCATGCTGCAACAAAAGTTCCCGTGTGCCACAACGCAGCCAAAAATAATAAATAAATATTTTTAAAAATAAAATAAAATGAAGCCAATTAAAAAAAAACTACCAAAAGAGAAAAGCCAAATTGGTTCCAAGAATATGAAAATAATTTTATAATACTTTGTGTAATATAAGGTTGCTTTCACATGAATCAAGCCTTGCTCTAACATATTCTCATAGATATTCTAACTAGACACTTGAGACTAAAACCATACTACTTACTTGCTTTTGAGTACTGGAGAGATTTTTCCAGCTTTCATTTATAGTTTTCAGCTTTACCTGTAAAACAACATATCTTTAAGTACCAGATATAGGGATTTTAATGATTAAAGAAAAATGTTTTATTATTATTCATTCCAACAACAAACACTCAGATATCAAGAATCACAAGCAAAGATTCATCAATTCTTAACATTTTTTTCTAAGTAAAAATTATTAAACTGTTAAAATGTACAAAAATTAATGGTATGAAGGTATTTTAAAAGGTATCTTTTTAAAATCTGAGATATAATTGACAAATAACATTAGTTTCAGGTGTACAACATAACGATTAGGTATTTGTATATATTGCAGAATGATCAAAGTAAGTCTAGTTAACATCCATCACCTTACATGGCTACAAATTTTTGTGTGTGATGAGAACTTTTAGGATCTACTCTCTTAGCAACTTTTAAATGTGCAGTACAGTATTTACTACAGTCACCATATTGTACCTTACATTGCCAGGACTTATTTATTTATAACTGGAAGTTTGTACCTTTTGACCTCCTCCACCCATTTTGACCCCCATCCCCACCCGACAACTCTAGCAAACACCAATCTGTTACCTATGTCTATGAGCTCTTTTTTTAAGATTCCACATATAAATGAGATTATATGTTGTCTTTCTCTGATTTTTTTTCACTTAGCATAATACTCTCAAGGACCATTCATGTTGTCACAGATGGCAAAACTCCCTTATTTATGATAGCTGAATAATATTCCACTGCATATACACATTTTCTTTATCCATTCATCCATCAATGGACACTTAGATTGCTTCCATGTCTTGGCTATTGTAAATAATACTTCAGTGAACATGGGGGTGTATATATCTTTTTGAGTTAGTGTTTTAGCACAAGAGTTCCCTTTTTACCACATCCTTACCAACACTTGTTATTTCCTGGGTTTTTCTGACAATAGCCATTCTAACAGGTATGAGCTGACATCTCATTGTAGTTCTGATTTACATTTCCCTGTTAGTGATGTTGAGCACCTTTTCAGGTACTTGTTAGCCATCTCTACGTCTTTCTTTGGAAAAATGTCTATTCAGATCCTTTGCCCATTTTTTAATCAGATTTTTTCTTTTCTTTTTTTTTTTTTTGCTGAGTTGTATGAATTTTTAAAATCATTTGCAAATATCTTCTCCCATTTGGTAGGATGACTTTTCATTTTGTTGATGGTTCCTTTTCCTGTACAGATATTTATCTTTTTGGATTCAGAAACATTAATATTCAAGTATAAACTACATTCTATCATAGACTAACTTCAAAGACTAAGTGTTTTATTTCCTCTCTGTAGCTTAATGTTTTCTTCTAAAATTTGTGCCAACATGTTTAGGTGTAGTCATAGGAAAAATACAACACCAGTTCTTATTCTACTTAGCTGAACTTAACTATGTGACTTGGAAAAAGTCGTATTACCTCCCTTAGGCTTGGTTCTTCATCTATAAAATTAAAGGGATGCAGGGATCCCATAGCGGGAGGAGAGGCAGAGAGGACAGTGAGTACGCTTCACACAGCTTGTGCTGTTGCTACCAGAGAGCAAAGACAGAAGGGAAAAATGAGTCGGTGGAGAATAACGGGCAGAGAAGAGACAGAGGGATAGGAGAAGGAGAATGTAAGGGAAAGAGGGATATGGTTTGAAAAGTACCTGTTTAAAGCTAGGAGAATATCATCAGTGATTTTAAGGAGAAGTAGAGTTAAAACAATGAACTTTACTATTCTGACCAGAACTTTGACTGAATTTTATTTTCTTATTAAGAAAAAAATGAGGTACCAGATAGTATCCGAGCCTATGTTTTGAATATTTTAAACTTATAAACACATTCAGTATATTCAGGGATGGTTACTAAATAACTGTTCTCTTAGCTTTGGAAAGAATTGCTTTAATGCTCTCAATTCTTTCATAACATATCTTTTTGCTTATATTTAATCCATAGGGACTTCCCTGGTGACACAGTGGTTAAGAATCCGCCTGCCAATGCAGGAGACACAGGTTTGATCCCTGCTCCGGGAAGATGCCAAATGCCGCAGAGCAACTAAGCCCATGCTCCACAACTACTGAAGCCCGTGCGCCTAGAGCCCGTGCTCACAACAAGAGAAGCCACTGCAATGAGAAGCCAGCACACTGCAACAAAGAATAACCCCCACTCGCCACATCTAGAGAAAGCCTGTGTGCAGCAACAAAGACCCAACATAGCCAAAAATAAATAATAAAATAAATAAATTCAAAAAATATATTTAATCCATAAAGTTTCACACTCAATGCGTTAAACAATAATTTGTGAAGTTGCATGAATAATCTTTCACCTAAAAAAATAAATCATGAAAAGAAATTAAAGGGATGGAAAGATATTTACTTTTGTTGCTTCCTAAAACCCCATTAAATAAGCCTTTCCACCATGTGAGGACACAGTAAGAAGGTGCCAGCTATGAACCAGAAAAGGGCCCTCACCATGATGGTGCCTTGATCTTGGATTTGCTAACCCGCAGAAATGTAAGCAATACATTTCTGTGGTTTTTTTTTTTTTTTTAATTAAACTAAAATTTCTTAAGGCATAAAAACCACATGGACAAAGACAACAGGAGAGGGCAGTACCAACACAGCATTTTGGAAGCTGAAAAGCAGGTGGAGAAATGATAACTAAACCCAAAAAAGTAAAAGGCAAATTGATTTACAATGCAGAATTCTCAAGTAGCTCAGGAATTTGGCAGCACCAGACAGGTATAAAATAGAGGTGAAGGTCAGGCTAAAACATGAGGATCAACTGAAAGTCTGTTTAAAAAAGAGGTTAAGTCCCCACCATGGGCAGATGCTATGATATTCATCCTCTTAAAAGGGTAAAATAGTTACTCTGTGGATACCCAGTACAGTTGGGGCAATGGTAACATGCTGAAAACAGGGAGATTAAGTGAAAATGTATATCCCAGAAAGAAAAGCAAAAAAGGCCAAGAGAAAACAATACAGAAAAGCTAAGAAAACTAGAGGACCAGTTCAGAAGATGCATAAACAGTAAGAGTTCCAGAGAGTCAGAACAAAGAAAAAAGAGGAGGGGAGAAAAAAGAAAACAGATCACAGTCAAAAGACCAACAATCAAAATGGCTTTATACTTCTCAAAAGCAATTTAAAAAGCTACCAGAGAAAGGAACAATATTTTAACATTTTTCAAAGAACATGATTTCCTAGAATTCTATGTCAAGTCAAACTATCAAACAAATGTAGACATTTTTAGACATGCAAGAACTCAAAACATTAATCTCCCATGTACTCTTACTGGGGGAGATGCTGTAATAGAATCAGTAAACCAAGAAAGACAACAGAAGAAGCAAAAGCACCACAAGGATGATGATGAAGATCCAGGATGTGAGCTATGCACTAAGCATAGAAGGCAACAACCAAACTGGAACAAATCAGAGGTTCCGATTGAAACTGACAGAATATTTAATGCATCTAAATGTACTCAAAGCTAGTGAATATTGAAGAATTTGGGTGGAATTATGGATAGTACATAAAAAAATAAGCAAATACAAAAACAAGACAATCAATTTCAGGGAAAGTTTTGCAAGAAAGGAAAAATAATCATAGCAAATGGAACACCTCAGCCAAGAATATGGTCTACATTATCATAATAATGTTAAGTACTCAATATTGATCTAAACAAAATTATGATAACTATATTGGGAGGTAGGATGATGGAAATGTGAACAGCAGAATAAGAAAGAGTTAAATGTTCATCAAATAGTGAGAGGTAATGCCTAAAATATATGTAATGCTTAGAATTAAAAAAAAATCAGGAAGTAACGATACAGAACATTATTTAGAGATATGGAGGTAAATACCACAAGAATCGACTAAAACAGAATGTATTAATTCTGGAGTAAGGAATACGACAGCACGGTAAAACTAGTATCTTTCATAACAAGCCTTATTTTGATTCTTTAAACTATGAGGATGTATTTTTTACATGAATAAAAATCATATAATTGAGTTAATTTTAATTTCCAGGGATAAGGCCCAGCCATGAAGCTTCTGAAGTGATTCCAAGATGCAGTCAGAGTTGAGAACCACTGATTCAGGATTTTCAAGCATATAACCTTCTTATACTAATAAGAAGACTATCAATAAATCCAAGGTAAGTTAGTGACTGAGCAAATTCCAACTAAAAAAATAAATAGGCTTGCTTTTCAGTAATGCAGGGCCATGGAAACTAAATTTAAAATCCCAAGGGGAGTAAATCAGTAAAAGTATATAGCCAGGAAAAAGTACATCACATATATATATTATTTAATCATATGTTCAACAGGATTTGTAAAATGATCTAAGTAACCCAAAGAGACAGAGTGGCAAAACACCTTCATCTCAGATTGACAAGAATTAGGAATCTGAACCGACTTCTCTTACCATGGCTTATTATAAAAGGAAAAATACAATTGTCAATTTGGAGCCTCTAAGAAGGAAATAAACGAAACACTAAGCCACAGCAGGAACGACAAGCTTTTTTTTTCCGGCACATTCATATGACATTCACATGTGTAATACATTCCTGTGGGCAAAACTAAAATTTTATTAAAGGATGTAACATGAAGCCATAGGTTACACTCAAATCCCAGTACAAAATATTACACCTCAACCCTACTTTCCCAGTGACTGTAAAACAGTTAAGAACTGCTGGATAAGAAGTCTCCAGAACTTTAACAACCCTATAAAGCTGAAAATTTTATATGTGTTTTGAATTTTAAAAGTTGACTCTCTCTCTCTATATATATATATAGGCAACTACATATTCAAATTACTTGTATGTGGTAAGAAAAATGATTCTTCTTTAAAAGAGATACAAGAAAGAGGGCCTTATTTGTATATAGTATTTGTTTATAGTAATTTACCACTTTTCTTCACCATGTGACATGTGGCACCCCTAAAATTTCCTGTCTAGGTATTTTTAAAATTAGAATAAACAAAAATTTTTAAAATAAACACAGCTCTGTTTTACCTGTGATGTACCATCCTTAGCTTCCTGAAAGCGTTCAGCTATAAAAATGTTATAAGCTGAGCGAGGTCTTTTCGGTTTTCCAAGCATTGTTAACTCCTAAGTAATAAAAATGGAAGAGTGAGATAAAGTTTTAACCTCTATGAGACTTAATTTCACCTACAGAAAAACTTTATTCACTACTATGCATTACAGAATGTTCTTTAAAGTGAACATTATGATTCTTATATAAAGTATGTGATTGTTCCCTCTTGGGGTCAGAATTTTTATAGTACTGTTTGAAAATTCTAATAGATTTTGTGAGTTATTTTTCATACAAAAACATTTCCTTTACATATTATTTTCATGGTCTCCATGAACTGAATAACTGAGCACATATGTACAAAATCTTTTTGTACACCACCATCTCCTTGGCCAAAGCACTACATGTCTCCACCACAACTCAAGAACATTAGAGTATCTGTTTAATAATCTCTCATTTCATTTCCTTCCCTGCATGTCTCTCAACTTTTAACCCTCAACAGATATGTTAATTTCAATTCTTTTTACTAGGTATCAAAAGGGGTCAGGGGGATGCATTATCTAATGAAAGATATTGCATCATCTTAACTTATTTAGTTGCTGAATTTAATAGTAATTTGTAAAATGATGGAGCTTTTAATGGCAATTTGGTTACAGTCAATAACAAACCCAACTTTCATTCATAAGTAAAAGTAGGGCTTCTCTGATTTACAAGTAGAGATCACTTTCTTGGCCCTGAACCTCTCAGTCAGGAAACTAGGCATTTTACAACTTAACTATGCATTTCCCCTTTTGTTTCTAGAGCTACTGCTAGGGATTTCTCTCCTAGGTGCTTCACCTGCAACTTCCTGGTTCCCACACTTCTCACCTACTCTCTAACTAGTTGGAACTTGGATTCTAATGGAAAGAAAAATTCCAACAGAGGGAAAGAATGGAAACACTCAGACTTCAGGTTTCCGGTTCCACATGTAATGAGTTTGGAAATCACCACTCCATCCTAACAAAGATAAAGCTGAACAGACTGGAAAATCAACAACTCCTCTTGGATGCACAGAAGAGAGGACACATGGCAAGCTGCTGCCCCCAAGACTGAAGAGACAGACACAGAGGGGTGAACACAGCGAGTCGAGGCTTACCGGAGCAGAGACTCAGAAACGGAAACCAGTGCCGGGGAGGAAACTGAACTGCAGTTAAACTGCTGGAGGCTCCATGCTGACAACTCTGAGAGTTACCCAGTCATAGGAAGGACCTCACATTGTGAGGTTTATCCCCAGGAACTTGACCAGATTCCAACAGTAAATATCAAGAAAAAATCCCCTCTTGCTTTCAGCAGGATGAGAGGAAAAGGAAACATTTTGAAATGCCTGAGCATTTTATTATTCTTAACAAGGCCTGCCCTCAGGGGAAACTAGTTAATCAGAACCTAACCTGCTGGTACACTATCAGAGCCTAACTGACTTCAATGAAAGGAAATACCTGACTACAGCTTATTCTAGCCATCCTGTACCACCTACAAAGGGGAGGAAAAACTAAGAAACACTTGTGAACTTCACAGTGCCAAGGCATAGGCTCATTAAAAGACCAAGACCTAATCACAGGACTGTAGAATGCTTCCCTTGTCCCCATGCCTTACCACATTACTAAGGCCTATATACAGCATTTCTTTTTACCCAGCACGTCATGTCCAGCTATCAAGAAAAAATTTCAAGGCATACTAAAAGGCAAAAAATCTGATTTGAAGAGACAAAGCAATCCTCAGAACTAGACATGGCAGGGATGCTGTAATTATCAGACCAGAATTTTAAAACAACTGTGATTAATATGCTAAGGATTCTAGACAGCTTGCAAGAACAGATGGGCATTGTAAGCAGAGATGGAAATCCTAAGAACCAAAAATAAGTGCTAGAGGGACTTCCCGGGTGGTGCAGTGGTTAAGAATCCACCTGCCAATGCAGGAGACGTGGGTTCGATCCCTGGTCCGGGAAGATCCCAAATGCCACAGAGCAACTAAGCCCGTGTGCCACAACTACTGAGCCTGCGCTCTAGAGCCCACATGCCACAACTACTGAAGCCCACGCACCTACAGCCTGTGCTCTGCAACAAGAGAAACCACAGCAGTGAGAAGCCCGCGCACCACAATGAAGAGTAGCCCCCACTCGCCGCAACTAGAGAAAGCCTGCACACAGCAACGAAGACCCAATGCAGCCAAAAATAAATAAATAAAATAAGTGCACAATCATTTTTTTTTTAAAAAAGAAGTGCCAGAGATAAAAAACACTAACAGAGGGAATTCCCTAGCAGTCCAGTGGTTAGGACTCCGAGCTTCCACTTCAGGGGGCACGGATTTGATCCCTGGTCAGGGAACAAGCTGCATGGCGCAGCCAAAAAAAAAAAAAAAAAAAAAAAAGAATCCTCGAAAACCCAAAAGCAAAGAGAACAAAGACTGAAAAGAAAACATAACAGAATATCCAACAACCAAGGGACAACTACAATAGGTATAACACACATGTAATGGGAATATGAGGAGAACAGAGAAAGGAACAGAAGAAATATTTAACTAGGAAACCCCTTATATCTGCCCAATCCTCATTTCTGGTCCTCCCCACTCTAAATACTGGTTTGGGTGCATTAAGGAGAAAGGGAGAGTAAACCCTAGTTTACCAAGTACCATCCCTATGCAGAGACTGCTATTTCTCACTCTTAGTATCTTTTCTGGCTTCCTTTTCCTAATTGGATCAGCAGTCTCAGATTACTATCATTGACATGAAATTGGATGAGTCCTCAACCCGAGTGAAAGAGGGCTTAAGACATTAGGGTTAGGGAGAAAGATCCTAGCACCTCACATTAAAGGCTAGAATCTACTTTTCCAGAGAAATAGTTTTAACTCTGATGACCCTTTTCTATTGTATATGTACTGGACCAGCAAGTTCTCCACCTCACACCTAATACTACAGAAAGATGTAGTCTAACTATCAAATAGTGGAATTTATATGAATTAATACCTTAAGCTGGAAACCACTAATTTTGAAACATGTGGGGTTTTTTTTAATGAGGAAAAACTGGATTTCATCCTAAAGGCACTTCTTATTTGATTAGATACAATAGGCACTTTTTAAACATTGTAGAGTTAATTAATTCAGTCTCTTCAGCAATATTCAGAATCAAATTCACCATTACCTATAGAACAATTCAAATCAGTAGGTTATTCTAGACAAGACCCAGAAGCAAGATTCTTGCTATTCCTGATTTGGCTGTTTCATAACTCTGTTCCTACAGCTTTCATGCCAGTCCTAACTATATATCTTAAATTTAGATGCATCCAGAAGTAGCAAAAAGGGTTTCCAAAACAGACTCAAAGGCAAGTGGTTCTAGTGGCAGAAGGGAACTATCCTATTTTTTCCTAACTAGAGTACACTTGATGACATTCTACCATGTCATTAAAATAAGACAAAAACACCTATACTCATAGATATATATATTTCAGTTATTTGCCAAAGGAAAAGAATATTTCAATGATACTCACTCTCTTCTTTATTAACGCTTTCTTTTTTAAACGTTTCTGCATGATTTCTTTTTCCAAAGATACCAGTTGACTTGGAGTTAGCTGTTCTTGAATTCTGTTTATCTCTTCTTTGTATGCCTGCCAGTCTGTCCTGTAAGCATCTTCATATATCTATAAATAGAAAACTCATATAAGAAGTCAATAAACTTGTTGACTAATTAAACATAGCACACCTGTCAGGGAAAGACAACTGCATGACTTCAGGTAAAGACAGACTGAACCACCAAGTGAAAAATGTGCTCTCGGATCACATTTATAAGTCACGTATTTTTCATATACATGATTACTGAGGTGACAGTCCAGTAATTAGCCTTCAACTTCAAATTGCTGCCAACCCTTCATCGCCACTCCCATACATCCATATTCTCATCATTTATGTGGATCAGAACATATGAAGTTCCTTTGTAGATAATGGATGTTAAAAAAAAAAAAAAAACTCTGGGTCATCTGGTTCCATAAAGAACATGACAATTGTTCTTAACTACAGAATAACTGGTCAGCAATGCTGAAAACTTATATGCTTACCTTTTTCTCTGCAACAGGAAGTTCCCTCCATAGCTCAGCGATTTTTTTAATTAGTTCTGAATTTTTCGCATCTATGAAATGAAATAAGTAAAAATTGATGTCACAATTTTATGTCTCAGAATCAATTTCTAAAGCAAAGCATAATCCATTAGCTCTAAAATTAAGTATTTTTACAGATACCTCTATACCACACACAACTTAATACAATGATTTAGCTTTTCTCTAACCAACTAATTTAAATACGATAAATAATTTAATATTTTCTAACATTGTTAAAGTCTGTTATCTAATAATTAGGGATTATTACCACCAAAATGGTCCTCAGAAATTGATTACTATTTAAGTCATTGCATAATCAGTGTCTACAAGCTTTTTACTTCACATTTCAATCAAAACATTTTTTTCAAGTCTTTCAGGAATTATCAAGTTCACTAAACCTGACTAAACAACAAAATATAGTCTTGATTCATGTAACACCACCTTGTATATCAATTACAGAAATACCATTTGCAAACAAACTAAATTATACTAAAACCAATTCATTATTCCCCATTGCCTTCCTCATCTTAACTGGAATGACAGGGTAAAAATGATTTAACAAACCACTTGTTAGTTTCAACTCCTACATTTTAAAAGATGTGAGTACTGAAGCATGTCTCTTAAACCAGTTCTTTATAATGTAAGACTAACAGCTCATTTGATTTTCACAAGTGCCCTGTGATGTACTGCATGTGAAAAGGCTTTAGAAATCATAAGCAAAGGTCAGCAATTACTAATTTAGTCATTATCTTCACACTGTAACCTAAATAAAGACCCACACCCTTTCTAGGGAGTCAACAAACCTCCTAACTGGAAATTTTCAGGAACTCAAGAATTTTCAGTGAAAAAGCTCCTGAAATTAACAGTAATTTGTGAAGAGCTTTAAAGTTTACATAACATGTCCACATAAGTTATTTCATTGCAACTTTATAAATAATTCCCACTGGCAGAAGCAGGGGCTAAGCAAAAGGTAAAATGATTCATCAATGGTCCTCTGGGCCAATGGCAAAAAGGCCCAAAATTCAGCTTTTTCATCCTCTTCCCTGGGTGCTTTCCACTCTGCATGCTATTTTAAAAATACCTTTCACTAGTTCTCAATTACATTTAAAGCATTTTTATTTGGTAAAAAAATATGTTATACCTCCTATTTTACAGAACATCAAACAGAATCGTTATGTTTCTGCATTCACTGGATGCGTTGGTAGTGAAAATCAAGTTTCCAATTTAACTGCTTAGTGGCCTCTTTATAACATCAAAGAAGAGTATATAGCCCAAACTCCTCACCTGGGTTCTGAGCTTTAAATATGGGTAGCTGTTCTTTAGAAAATCGAACGTATGAAGTCATAGGTTTCTTTGGATAACCAATGAAGTTAGATGAAAACCATCTTGGTACATTCGCAAAACTACATACAAATAAAAAGAAAATAACCAATGTTAAGCATTTAAGTGCCCATATTCGTAAGGATCTGAACACAGATGCCAAACAAGATGTCATCAAGATGCTATGTATCTGACACCTTCGACAAGAAAGATAATGACATTTAAAATCCTGTCCTATCCAGAGGCAAAAGCTTGCAAAACTTAAGTCTCAAAGCCCTTACCTCCTAGGAAGGGCAGACAGTGGAGGAAAGCGTGTACACTCCAGCTCCTGGGCCCCGCCTCCTTAAAGCCTAGATGAAGGCAGGAGACTCTTGGAGCGACTTCGTAGGGGACACCGAACCAGGTGCTCCAAGGTTAGACAGTAAAAAGGGGAGGGGAGGAGGGGAAAGGTAGCCGGAAGCAAGGCACGGGGTACTGATGCAGTAAGGCCTGGTCTCAAAGCCACCATCCCCGTGGCAAGGTCGAGGTCTGAATCACAGGGCCAACTCGGCCCTAACCTTTTAGGAGGGGCAGAAAGCGGAGAAAAGCGTCTACATTCCAACCCCAGGGGGTCCTGAGCCCTGCCGCCTCCGGAGGCGCAGGCGAGCAGTCCTACCTGAGAGGAGAGCGCAGTCGACTGCCACATCCCGCGCAGAGGTCCGCTCCTGACTTTCCCAGAGCACTCAGCACGCCCCACACGCCCCGGAGAAGCGCCATTGCATCCGCAGACGAAGCACTGACCAGGCCCCAATCTCGTACAGCGCCCGGGCACAATAAAACAACTCCAACAAGGACGACTTGAACACGCGCGGTAGCCCCCAGACTTGCTATCAGGCCCGCCACTCGCAAGGCACTATGGGACGTCGGATAACATCCGGTTTGGATGGAGGCGGGGCAAGGAAGAAGTAGGAGGAACTCGGGGGCGGAGAAGGGAAACCGCCGCCCGGCTCAGCAGTGCCTCGAGGGGGCGCTGCTGAGACGCCTCTGCCCCCATTCGCAGCCCGCCCTCCGCAGACTGTTCAGCCGCTGGCCCAGGAGGCTGATGGAGGCACGGCGGTGGCCTCACCCGGACACGGTACTGGCTGGCCTGTGACGACGGGAAGGACTAGTACGTAACAGACAATTTTACCACAGTGTAGCTGTGCCGCCCACGCTTCTTTGAGGTCAGGTTGCTGGGTGCTACGCGCCTAGCGGAGTCCCTCAGTTCAAGCAGGAGCTGGAGTTCAGAGTCCAAAATTACTGCCGAGGAGGGGCGTGGGGCATGGTTGCAAACCTTAAAATGCAGATTCCCAGGCCTTGCAGCAGAGCCAGATTCAGTATGTCTGTGTGGGTCCCAGGTTCCTCAAGGTTTAACAAGTTCTAATGCCAGTGGTAATGGGACCACATTAAAGCAATACCGATCCGGACCATCACCCCATCCACTGTGACTACCGCTGACACAGTCTTCAAGCTTGACATCCAACCCCTGCTTAATTTGTGGGGAGGAGACTTTGGCTAGTTAGTTGTCCGGAGACTAGAGTTCTAGCCTCAGCGTCTTGATCCGGGAATGTCGCATCCCCTCTCTAGGATTTAATTCCCCCACTGCAGCTGAGGACGCTGGACTACGTCAGCGTTTTCCCAACCAAAGCCCTTGAGAACGTGTGACAAGTATGCCTTGAGATTTTTTCTTTTTTTTATAAATTTATTTATTTTATTTACTTACTTTTGGCTGTGTTGGGTCTTCGTTGCTGCATGTGGGCTTTCTCGTTGCGGTGCGCATGCTTCTCATTGCGGTGCCTTCTCTTGTTGTGAAGCACAGGCCCTAGAGCACGTGGGCTTCAGTAGTTGTGGCACGCGGGCTCAGTGCTTGTGGTTCATGGCCTCTGGAGAGCAGGCTCAGTAGTTGTGACGCACGGGCTTAGTTGCTCCGCGGCATGTGGGATCTTCCCGGACCAGGGCTCGAACCTGTGTCCCCTGAATTGGCAGGCGGATTCTTAACCACTGTGCCACCAGGGAAGTCCTGCTTTGAGATATTGATAGATGTGCTGTACAACCATTTTCCATGTGGACAATGGCATGAAGAAGATTGGGAAGACCTAAACTAAAGCTACGGAAGGGTCCTTCTAGCTCTCACGTTCCATTTATTTCAAAGATAGCCACCTCCTGAAACAGCCTTTCCTCTGTTGGATAGCTTTGTTAGAAAATTCTTACCAGTGTAATATTGAGCTGAGAGTCTGTAGCTTTGAAACATTGGTCCTTTGGTGCCATAAAAGATTAAGCCCACTTCTTCTTTTAAGTGGTAAGCACTTAAAAGGAAGTGGTCTTCCTTTTCACAGATTCTCCAGATTGAAAGGGACCTTCCAGGTCATCTGTTCAAACCTCTCACCCTGTCATGGAAGAAACAGGGCTGGCTTTTATTGTTTGTTTTTTTCTGAGTACATACTATGTACAAGGCCCCAAACAAAAATAGACACAGCATTCTCCCCACCTGCAGTGAAAACTAGTGGCAGAGGCAAAGAAAGGAAGAGTTGCAGTACAGTGTCAAGATAGAGGTAAGGGGCTTCCCTGGTGGCGCAGTGGTTGAGAGTCCGCCCCTGCCGATGCAGGGGACACGGGTTCGTGTCCCGGTCTGGGAAGATCCCACATGCCGCAGAGCCGCTAGGCTTGTGAGCCATGGCCACTGAGCCTGCGCATCCGGAGCCTATGCTCCGCAACGGGAGAGGCCACAACAGTGAGAGGCCCGCGTACCACAAAAAAAAATAGATAGAGGTAAGTATAGGCTAGAATTCCTTATAATTACATTTTAGCTAATTTCTGAAATAATTTTTCTTTATATTTTTCTAGAGTGTTTTTATTCTTTCAGATGTTTGATATAAAGTTAAACTTCTTTTGGATATTTAAAAAGCTTTTTGTTGTTTTAAAGTGTCATTTTCATAAATCTTGCTATAAAGTTCTTATAAATCTGACCTATAACATTTCTGTTTTCATCAGATTCCAATATTCTTTAAAACTCATATACATTGCAGTGATAATTTTATTCCAAACTCAGCATTTACACAGAAAATATAATTCTGCCTACTTACTCACACTGTCTTTGAACAAAAAGGCATATGGCTTCTTGTATATTTACTTTATAAAACTTGAAGACTTTTCCAGGGTTCTATCCCTTTATATTGTTTTCAAATTTCATCTGCTCCCAGTGTTTCAGTCCCAACTGACTTCAACTATCAGTTACATCCTCATGGTTCCCTATTTCATATTGAATCCAGACCTCTCCTTTTACTCTCACATCTATTGGGTTGGCCAACAATTTCGTTCAAGTTTTCCGTAGCCGTAAAATCTTACGGCAAACCCGAACGAACTTTTTGGCCAACCCCAATATATAGCCACTGGCATCTTTACCATCATGTTTCACAGATACCTCAGTTTTCCCTGAACAGAATTCACTATCTCTCCCCTATCTTGAACTCCTTCTCTTGGTAAGAGGCACCAATATCCCGTCGGAATCATGGAAGCCAGTAACTTGATAAACTATTACATAATCTCCCTCATTCACACTCCTCACCCATCAACCAACTAATGATAAGTATTGCTGATTCTATTTCATTAGCCCCTCTAGTAAGTGTTTCCTACTCTTCCATCACATTGCTATAGCTTTTGATCAGGCCAGTAGTGTGTTGGTAAATCAGCTCTCCGAAAAGAGAGCCCTAATTTGTAGTGTTTTCTGAGATCTATGGTGTAAATAAATACTCGCATGGCTGATTTCAAAACACCAACTGAATGTCACTGAACCTGAAGTTGGGAAGAGATATATATAATTGGCTTTTTAAGCCAGTACCAGTCAGCTCCCGTATGCCACTGGTTCACAACGGCTCTGCTATCTTTTCCCAAAATCTTACAGTAGTTTTCCTACTTTCTTTCTTTCTTTTTTTTTTTTTTTTTTTTTGGCTGCGTTGTGCAGCATGTGGGATCTTGGTTCCCGGACCAGGGATTGAACCCATGGCCCCTGCAGTGGAAGCGCGGACTCTTAACCACTGGACTGCCAGGGAAGTCCCCAGTTTGCCTACTTTCAGTCTTACTTCCCTCCAAACCATATTTCACACTGTCACCAGGTCAGTCCTTCTAAAAGGCAAATCCCATTCATTCATTTGTTCATGAAGTATGAATGGAGCAGCAACTCTGTGCCAGGCAGGCATGATCACATTTCTGTACTTGAAACCTTCAATGGCTCATGATTACCCACAGAATCAAGTTTAAATTCTCATATATGGCATACAAGTCCTCCATGAACTGGCCTTTCTCCTCCCTCTAAAGCTTCATTCCTCACTTCACCTTTGCTTGAAATAGTTTATTATTTAAATATCCACTTCTTGTCTGTTAATAAATACACCAAAGCACTTCAATTTGGCTCTGAGTTTACCATTGCATTTTGTGTGATATGCCAAAGTTATGGAAATTACTGGATAAGCATACTTAAAAGTTAGACAGATCTAAGTTCAAATCCCGTGCTTGTTACTACCTGTGTGACCTTGCTAAATGACAATCTCTCTGTCCCAGAGTTTTCCCCTCTGTGAAATGGGAACAGTGATAGTTGATTCTTAGGATTATTATGAAGATTAAATTAGGGAGTGTATAAAAAGTTCTTACTGCAGTCCCTGGCACAGAGTAAAAGCTCAATAAATAATAGCTATCTTTTTTTTTTTTGGCCATGCCATGTGGCGTGTGGGATCTAGTTCCCTGACCAGGGATGGAACCTGTGCCTCCTGCATTGGGCGCACAGAGTCTTAACCACTAGACTGCCAGGGAAGTCCCAACAGTGGTTATCATTATCCTTACATTATTCATAACACTTATTATTAGCCTCTAAATAATTATAGGTGTAGTATGGATTGTATCCAAACAAAAAAGTCATATTTGCATCACAGCCCTGTCTTTTATTTTGTCATTTCCTCTCCTGATTAAATAACATAAGAATTATATACCAGCATTGCTCCTCTCTTCCTATTGAACTTTTAACATTTCTTAATTATTAGTGATGTTTTGAGCATAAACACTATGGTAGGTGATGAAAAATTAAAACAACACACACTTAGGTTGGAATTGTTCTTTAATGTTTTCAGAACATCTTTATATAACTGTATTTGATTATATGATTCACGAATTGAGGAAGTGGACAGAGCAAGTATTATCATGATCATGGTTCCCAATTTACAAATGAGAGAAATTAAGTTCAGAAAGCCCATGTCACAATGTTACAATAGTTAATAAAATGTGGAAATGAACACCTGGTCTTCCAATTTATTGTCTTGCACTTTTCCCATTATATCAGACTATCCCTCAGACTCAGTCAACACATCACATCATTCCAGCCCCAAATATCTTCCTTGGATCTTCTAGACTATGTGAACTCATATTATTTACTTGTGACATATCATATAGCCCTCTGGTTGTTAATCTTTTTTTATGTGTACATATTTTTTTCCTCAATAGATGATAAGCTATACTTGAGGACAAGACTAAGTCTTATGCTTCTCTCTGCCCCCTATAATATTAGCATAGTATATTGAGCATGACAGGTGGATGGAGGGAGGGAGAGAAAGAGAGAGAGGGAGATTTAAAAATGTAAAAAGATTACCTTTGCACAAATTATTTATATACAAATTTGGCACCACAGAAAATAGCAGCTACCTGTTAGAAGTGTCATTTGCCAATAGGAGGGACAGTTATGTGTGTAGATGGGAGCAATGTAAAATTTGGGAAAATATATATGAAAGCAATGATCATGGTTTATTGATATTGCACACTAGTAAAGCTGAAAGTAGCACCAATAGATAGCAGCAGCAGCAGTCAGAGACCACGATAACTCCCTGGTGAATAAGAGTTAGATCCATAGTTATCACTTGAAGAAAAAAATATTCCTAAGAGAAAGCAGTCTTGCTTTTGTAATTATAATGGACAAATAATCCAGCTACAATAGGAACAATCACCTAGTAGGTTTAGCATGAGGAATAGATGTAATTCTGAACTCATAAGTAAAATATATTTCTAGAAATACGGTTATACTGTAAACACCACATCTAAAGACAATGTACTCATCAGCAATTAAATAGCACTGTGATAGGCATTGGAAGTGGTACAAAAAGGATAAGACATCGTTCCTGTTTCAACAAGTTTACACTTTGGGGAAATAAAGTATAAACGCACACAAATTATAAAAGTATAACAATTCTTTGCAGCAATATAAGGAAAAAATTATAATCTGAATATCTCCTAGCTTTCCTGTAAATCAAGATTTTAATAAAGTATGTGAAGAAAACTACATGTATAATTTTTTCCTTCAAACCATTTTCATTCACTTAGGGTCTATTATCACCTCACAGCAGTTTGCTTTTTAAAACAGTACACATGCCGCACAGTGCAGCCAAAACATAAAAAACAAAACAAAAACACAACAAAACAAAAAAAAAAACAACAGTATACAAAAGGATGGAAGGGAGAGAAAAATTCTAAAGAAAGATCTATTGCATATTAATAGTTCCCAGATATCTAAATTGGTTTATGAATTACTTCTCAATTAGAACAAGGTATGTAACCTTAATTATTAAGAGGGTATCAGAGTTATTTTTAGCCATTGCTATAGCAGTATTATGCAAAATAAATATAGGTTTTCTATTTTAAAGCTGATTCTATGAGTCAGCAGGAGGAAGGACAAGTAAAAAGGATAACTATAATTTTATGCAAATTATAAAACCCAAATTCATATTGCTGGATATTTCTGAAAGCCAACTTAAAGAGTGGAAGAAATTCAGAATGATTATATTGAGGGAATAATGCTATTAATAAACAAGATAACCTACATTGTCTGCCCTCACATTGTAAAACACTGGATCAATACAAATGGTAATAATTATAATTTATCACTCAACTACATGGCAAGCATGTTAATATATTTTGCTTCTAATCCTTTCATAAATCCTACAAAGTGGAATTATTTGTATTGTACAGGTATGAAAACTGGTATTCAGAGAGAGAGATATAGGAAGGATTATCTTCCTTGTTGCATCTTGTTAAAAATTTCCACCTATGAATCCACAGTTTGCAGCTTTGAAATTATATTTGACTCTATGTAAGCGTAATATAGGCAATTCAGTCATGAGGTTGCAATAGTTTTTTTGGTTTTGTTTTTGTTTTTCTGGCTGCACTGTTCAGCTTGCAGGATCTTAGTTCCCTGACCAGGGATCGAACCTGTGCAATCCTGCAGCGTAAGCGTGGAGTTCTAACCACTGGACCACCAGGGAATTCCCAGTTTGTTTGTTTTTTTTAATATTCCCTTACATTTTATTGTTTCTTTTCTATCCTTGTAAAGACTCCTTCTTGGGACTTCCCTCATGGTCCAGTGGTTAAGAAAGACTCCACACTACCGATGCAGGGGGCCTGGGTTCGATCCCTGGTCAGGGAACTACATCCCACATCCCTGGTCGGGGAACTACATCCCACATGCCGCAACTTAAGAGTTCAAATGCCACAACTGAAAAATCCCACATGCCGCAATAAAGATCCCACATGCTGCAACAAAGACCCGGCGCAGCCAAATAAATAAATATTTTTTAAAAAACAGTTTAAAAAAAAGACTCTTTCTTGACTTATTTAACTAATTTGTGGGTTTCTAAAAATAACATCTGAAGTTCCTTTAATTCCTCACTCATTCAGTCATTCAGGCTTGAATTTTTTAAAACTATACACACACATATGCATGTGTGTGCATGCATAAAAAGTGTGCAAAATAATACACACAAAATTGGGTTTAATGGTGATTATACCTTAGTATTGCAGGAATGAGTAGATGGTACTCAATTTTTACTTTATATAGACCTGTATTGTTTTACATTTTTTTCCAAAATACAATGGTAATATTTATCATTTTAAATATATATAAAAAAACTCCTCCATTCCTAGTAGAAGCCAGTACTATGCTAGATACTGCAATAAGTTCTAAAAATACAAAGGTGACTAAGGCATGATCCATCTGTTTAAATCTGCTGGGAGAGTAGGGAATGGTTTCATAGAGTAGGTGACATTTGAACTGTTTTTTTCAAGTGAGGAAGGGTGGAGGTGCTTTCCAGAAAAAGGAAACAGTATGTGCAAGTCGCAGATATGCATGAGGGCATGGTGTCCTTAAGACAAAATATGTGTGAAAAGGAGTAGTATGAGACAAGTCTAAAGAGGTTGGGTGGCATTAGGTTGTGAAGGGCTGTGTGTAATATGCTGAGGAGTTTGTTTGCAAAAGATGGACAAATAACTTTTTAGGCAGCTTAAACTCATTTTTAGAAAAACCTCTTTGGTAGGAGCACTGAGAGTGATGGAAGTGAGGAGACTGTAAAGAAGGAGGTAAATTAGGAGGTTATTGCTATGATTCAAGAAAGAGGTTGAGATTCTGAACTAAGATTCTGCCATGGCTCATATGCCAAAGGCATTTCTAAGTACAATCAGCAGGATTTCATTCACAGGTGGAAGCCAAGAATGATTCCGAGGATTCTAGTATGACAAATTATTCCAATTCCAATTCTACACTCTGCTAAATAAATAGCCCCAAATGCATGCTTTTATAACATCATTTTGTTGATTAAAAACTTACACTGGTCTGGAACCTAGAAAAATGGTACAGATGAACTGGTTTGCAGGGCAGAAATAGACACACAGATGTAGAGAACAAACGTATGGACACCAAGGGGGGAAAGTGGCAGGGGGGTGGGGTGGTGGTGTGATGAATTGGGAGATTGGGATTGACATACATACACTAATATGTATAAAATAGATAACTAATAAGAACCTGCTGTATAAAAAAATAAAATAGAATTCAAAAAAAAAACACTGATTTCTTACAAGCCATCAAATCAAGGTTTCACATCTAATTAATCTGCCTTCTCCACCTAATCTTTTCTCTGATTAATTGCACACAGACCAAGGCCATTTTCACTTATTTTTACTTTATTATCTTTGGTTTCTCTTACTTGAATATATGCCTTCCCCACTTAAACATGCCACTTAAAATCCTAAGTATCATCTGAGGCCCAGTTCATTCATTTATTTATTCAATAAATATTTGAGCTCTTGTGCTGTGCTAGGTCCCAGGGAGTCAAAAATGATAAACACTAAGGATCTCATGGTTAGTGATACTGATAATACAGCATGGTAAGGGCACTTATAAAGATACACACTGGGGGTAGAGTGATGTCAGCACTATGGCTGAATAAGTTGACCCTTGCTTGTTCCCTGCCCCCAACAAAAATTTGGCATCTATCCATGGACAGAAGTGCCTTTGTGAGAGCTGTGAGCATCTCTGCCAAGGGATCTGGGAGGAATCTTGCCCACCTGTGCGTTGGGTAATAGACATACAGAACATGGTCCTGGTCCTGGCTGTGGACCCTGCAGTGGTCCATGAACTGGCTCCAGCCCCTCATAGCCACAGCCCAGGAACTCCTGCAAAACACTGTCTTAGACAATCACTTATGGATGAAAGAGCCATTGTGGAAGTCCAGGTTTCCAGCAGCGAACTTCCAGGACAATGTTGAAGAAAAAAAAAAAAAAAACAAGTTTGGACACATCGGAGAAGGTAAAAGAAATAGTTTGACTTTACTGCATCAACCCTCCCCCAAGACAGCACAGCTTCGGGCCAAAAGAGATCCTCTGAGCCTGTGATACCTCTAACAAGGGAAAGTGAGAGTGTGTGAGTGACCACCTGGCCTCCCCAACTGTGGGGAACACAGAAAGGAGCTCATTTCTCTCTCAGCGCATCCATAATACTGAATCATGAACTTCAGGACTGGGGAGTGGGAAGAGGCTGGGATAGAATTCTTGGAGGGCATTAATGGGACACGGCTCACACTATGTTGTGGACTCCATCAAGAAACCATAGCTGCTGGGGACACATCACCCATGGTCCCCCCCAACTGGTCCACGAGCACCCCCAGTTCCTGGCACAACTCGTGCACATGCACATGCCCCCCCACACACACACCCCCCTCCGTGTCCAGCTCCCTGCGTGCATTTCTGACAACACTAGTAATGAAGCTGAGCGGGTCCCTGTGGGGCTCCTGGGCCCTGAGGCCTCTTTTTGTCCCTCATTTCATGTAGGCAAGACTCCAGCCTCCGTGACCTTCCCTGAGTTCCAAAGGGCAGATTTGAACAGTTGCTAATCAAGGAAGGAGCAGCCAAGAGACCACGTGAGGCCAGATTAAAGGGACCAGAGAAGCTCCTCAAGATTAGGAGACCACCTGAGAACCTGCACACCCCCTAATCTTGTCAGCAAACCCACTCTTGGGAAGTACTGTTATAAAACTCTTCATCAAATCCTCCTGGGTTGGGGCACATAGTTTTTCAAGGCAGGAGTCAGCTATGTCCCCCTTTTCCTGGCAAAGTAATAAAGCTACTATTTTCTACTCCTCCAGAGCTCTCTCTCTGCGTTTCTATTCGGCACCGGTGAACAGAGGCTGAGTTTTTGGCAACAATGAAAGCCAGTTTTGGCATATGGCTAGTGAGCACACACAGAAAGCCAGCCAGAATCTGCAGGCCAGAGAAAAACCCCAAACTTGAGCTTTAGCACCACCTTTGGGAAAACAAAAGGGAAGATATCGGCACTGGGAGAGATAGTTAAAGGATTGAAGAGGGCATTTTAGGCACCATGAACAGTTTGACCAAAGTCTGAGATTGAGAAGCACCACTCTATACTGGAAGTGGAAGAAGTTGGGAGCCGATGGGAACTGCAGGAATTTTGGTGGGAGGCAGAGAGTGGAAAATGAATCTGGAGATGCAAGCCATATCTGATCACAAGAGTCTTAAGGACTTAGTACTTTATTCTTCTGGTTGATGATTTAAACCAAGGAAATGAACCTGTGAACCATAGGACACATATATAAATCCAATAAAAATGAGCATCACTGTTTGAAGTAGAAATGTATGATTCACTTCCACTTCATTTTCTTTCCCAGACTCCTCTGCAAAACCACTCTTGAGGCTGTGGGGAAATATTAAACCTCTTTTTTTGGCCATGCCATGCGGGATCTTATTTCCCCCACAGGGATCAAACCCGTGCCCCCTGCGGTGGAAGCGCGGAGTCTTAACCACTGGACCTCAAGGGAAGTTCCTAAACATTCTAAATATATATATATATATATATATATATATATATATATATATATATATAGGGCTTCAAATGCTTGGCTTGCTTATCTATCTATCTATCTATCTATCTATTTATTTATTTATTTATGGCTGTGTTGGGTCTTCATTTCTGTGCGAGGGCTTTCTCTAGTTCTGGCAAGCAGGGGCCACTCTTCATCGTGGTGCGCGGGCCTCTCACTATCGCGGCCTCTCTTTTTGTGGAGCACAGGCTCCAGACGCGCAGGCTCAGTAGTTGTGGCTCACGGGCCTAGTTGCTCGCAGCATGTGGGATCTTCCCAGACCAGGGCTCGAACCCATGTCCCCTGCATTAGCAGGCAGATTCTCAACCACTGCGCCACCAGGGAAGCCCCATTCTAAATATTTTTAAATGATAACCCACAAGATCAAATTTCAGTTAGATGGAATACTTTGACATTTCTGAGGATGATTAATTTGAGGGCAGTCTGAGGGTAGGGAAAAAGATAGGAGGTTGTAGTAGCACTGCATTCAAAGAATGAAGAGGTTAGGGATACCTGTTTCCAGATAGGTGGTCCTACTGAAAATCAGAACTGGATGAAATATATCAAAGATCAACTCTGAGTATTTGCACTCATTCTTCTCCTGGAGTACAGGCTAGAGCTGAGAATTTGGGCTTAGCACAGGCAGCAGACCACTGCTGGGGCAGATAAACTAACAGAGCCTTCTGTGGTTGCACAGTGCTAGAGTGACAAAACTGGAAACTTAAAGGACCTCAACATGCAACTTGTTTTCTCAAGATATGTACCAGAATCTTAAGCTATATTGGTAAAGAAGCTAAAGAACTAAACTTTTGAAAACATGGTATAATTTTCTGCAGTCTTGTAGCATTGTTAAGACAAAGGCCTGCCAGAGGACAGGGTCCCCAAAGAACACAGTAAGACTGAAGTGGAGAACTGACACTAATGATCTACAGTCCCCCTTTTACCTGGGGCACTTGATTTGGATGGGGTGTAAGGTGATTTGGATGGGGTGTAAGGCTGAGAATTCAGGCTTGATCTCTGACAGAGAGTGACTATTCATGACAGAAAAAATAGTAGTACTTGTGGTGGTTGCACAGATCAGAAGTGACAAAATGGTGGATTTGAAAGACTTCAAACATATGGTTATTGCCCCCTCAGGATGTTTGCCAAATTCTGCAGCTCTAAGAAGAAAGAAGCTAAAACTGTGAATCAAAAATACTATTTAAAAGCAGAGTGGAATTTCCTGCAGTCTCTCTGGTCTGAGAAAACAAAGACAATCCTAGAGGGCTGTGCACTATTAACAAGGGTAAACCAGACATAGATTGAATCTGATGAAACTGCAACCAGCCTCAACTAAGCACAGACCCTGATTGCCTTAAGATGATCATCTCTGCACACTATTTGTCTAGCAGAGGAGAGGATAAGCCCTCTCTGGTGGAAGAGAACATCATCTAGAGACTACAGTTTTTTGTTTTTTTTCTTTTTTTTTTTTTGGCTGCATTGGGTCTTCGTTGCTGCGCGCAGGCTTTCTCTAACTGTGGCAAGCGGGAGCTACTCTTTGTGGCGGTGCACGGGCTTCTCATCGCGGTGGCTTCTCTTGTTGCAGAGCACGGGCTCTAGGCACGCAGGCTTCAGTAGTTGCAGCACATGGGCTCAGTAGTTGTGGCACACGGGCTTATTTGCTCCATGGCATGTGGGATCTTCCCGGACCAGGGCTTGAACCCATGTCCCCTGCATTGGCAGGCGGATTCTTAACCACTGAGCCACCAGGGAAGCCCCAAGAGACTCTACAGTTTTTATACACAATCCCAAGAGACTCTACAGTTTTTATACACAATGTCTGGCTTTCAATAAACGTGTAAAAGCACACACACAGGTGATTCAGTTCCTTGAAGTTAACAAAGGCTTTAAAATAACCGTGATGAAGTACTTCAAAAAATAGAAAAAAAAGTAGACAAAATAAACAATTTTGGAACATAATAGAAAACTAAAATGTTAAAAAAAAATCAAATGATAGTTCTAGAACTGAGAAAGACAATCTGAAATGAACTACAGTATCTGAAATTGAGGGGATGGGTTTAAGAGCAGATTGCACATGCAGAAGACAGGATTAGTGAACTGGAAAAAGATGAAAACAAAATTTCCAAACAGAAGCACAGAGGAAAAAAGAAAAAGAAAAACACAGAAAATAGGTTAGGAAACAGGTCTAATACATTTTATACTGGAGTCCTAAAGGGGAAAAATAGAATGGGGCAGAGGCAATATTCGATGAAACAAGGGCTGAGATTTTCCAAAACTCATGAAAATATATCAGCCTACAGATCAAGAAGCTCTGTGAACCTCAAGCAGGATAAAAACAAAGAAAATTATACCTTGTAACATCATAGTAAAAGTATTAAAATTTAAAAATAAAAGTAGAGAAAATAGACACTTTTTAAAGCTGCAACAATAAAAAAACAGGTGATTTCTCAACAGAATTGTGGAATCCAAAGACAATGGAATGATACCTTTAAAGTGCTGAAAGAAAATAAGCTAACTTCTATTCCCAGAGAAAATATCCTATACAGATGATAGCAAAATAAAAACATTTCAAGAAAAAAAAAAGTATTTGTCACCAGAAGACTTGCACTAAAAGAAATACTAAATGAAGTTCTTTAGTCAGAAGGCAAATGATCTCAGATAGAAACATGAAAATTCAAAGAGCAATGAAGACCACTGGAAAAGTACATATGGAGGTCAGTATACTGGCAATAACATACAAAATAAGAATATTAATGTCTTGTGGAATTTAACATACATGTAGAATCAAACTTCATAATGATAATGCAAAAAGTGGGAAAGGAGTAACAAGGCCCAAATAGTTTAAGGTTCTTACATTACTGGGAAAATGGTATAAGTAATAATTTATATTAAACTTAATAAGACAGATGGATCTTTTAATTCAGGGTAATCACACACATAAAAAATAAAAGGATGTGGAACTAACAAGTTATTTTTTAAAATAAATTTATTTATTTATTTTTGGCTGCATTGGATCTTTGTTGCTGTGCACGGGCTTTCTCCAGTTGTGGTGGGTGGGGGGCTACTCTTCGTTGCGGTGCGCGGGCGTCTCATTACGGTGGCTTCTCCTTGTTTCCGAGCACAGGCTCTAGGCTCACGAGCTTAGTTGCTCTCTGCCATGTGGGATCTTCCCAGACCAGGGCTCGAACCCCTGTCCTCTGCATTGGCAGGCAGATTCTTAACCACTGCGCCACCAGGGAAGTTCCCTAACAAGTTATTAGAGGGAAAAAAATGGGACTATTATAAAAATTGATTAATCCAAAAGAGGGCAAGAAAGGAGGAAAAAATAAAACATGGTTTAAAAAAAATCAGCACAGGAATTCCCTGGCAATCCAGTGGTTAGGACTCGGCGCTTTCACTGTTGTGGCCTGGGTTCAATCCCTGGTCAGGGAACTAAGATACCTCAAGCCACGCAGCGTGGCCAAGTAAGTAAGTAAGTAAATAAATAAATCAGGAACGTAGTAGGTAGAAACCCAACCAACATCAGTAATTCCATTAAATGCAAAGGACTAAATACTCCAATTAAAATACTAAAATTGTCATATTGGATAAAAACCAAATCAAATAAAACCCAATAATGGTTTTATTAAACTCACTATAATGAGTGCAGTTAAAGTTAAAGTTTAAGAACAGAGACAGATATACACTGCAAATACTAGCCAAAAAGAAAGCTATATTAATATTAGACTTTAAGCCAAAAGCATTATTAGAGATAAACACAGACATTTCTTAATGAGAAAGGGATCATTCTGCCAGTAAAACATCACAATTTCATGAGCATATTGTGCATGCGTGTGTGTGTGTGTATCCAATAATGACTTCAAAATCTTTACAGCAAATATAAACTAATAAATAGACAATTTCACAATCATAAACGGGAAAATTGCACACATCACCCATAATGGCTGTGAGAAAAATCAAATACTGTGAGCACAATTAACAAACTTGATTGAATTGGCACATATATAAACTCTGCACCTAATAACAGATTCATATTATATTCAAACGCAAATGGACCATTTATCAAAATTTACCACATTCTGGGTCTGAAAGCAAGGTTTAAAAAATAAGGTACCAAGGGATAACTCCAATGAAAAATGTACAAGACCTCTGCACAGCAAACTACAAAACAATCAGAAATTAAAGACAGCCTAAGTACACTGAGTGATCTATATATTCCTGGAAGATTCAGTAAGATGTGATGGTGACCCTAAATTCCTTCTCATGGAGAAGTGGGAGTCTATGTTCCCTTCTCGTGAATTTGAGAGGGTTTCTTACTGCTTCACACAAGAAGTGACACTATGTGACATGAAAAGCTAGATCATAAAAGGTCATAGGACTTTCTCCTCCTTCTCTTGGTAGACCTGCTCTCCAGATGCTGCCTGTTGGCACTGAGCTGCTATGTTGTGAGAAGTTCAAGCCACACAGAAAGGCTTTTATTTATTCATATAAATTTATTTATTTATTTATTTATTTATTGGCTGCGTTGGGTCTTCGTTGCTGTGCACGGGCTTTCTCTAGTTGCAGCGAGCAGGGGCTACTCTTCATTGCGGTGCACAGACTTCTCATTGCGGTGGCTTCTCTTGTTGCAAAGTACGGGCTCTAGGCATGCGGGCTTCAGTAGTTGTGGCATGTGGGCTCAGTAGTTGTGGCTCTAGAGCACAAGCTCAGTAGTGGCACAGGGGCTTAGTTGCTCCGTGGCATGCGGGATCTTCCTGGACCAGGGATCGAACCCGTGTCCCCAGCATTGGCAGGCAGACTCTTAACCACTGCGCCACCAGAGAAGTCCTAGAAAGGCTTTTAATAAGTGCTCTAGTAGACAGTGCTCATCCAGGTGCCAACATCTCAGAAGCCTCCCAATGATTTCTGCCTCCAGCCATTTGAATCACCTGAGCTGAGGCCCTAAGTACATGGAATAGACAAGCCCTCCCTACTGTGCCCCATTCCAATTCCTGACCCAACAGAATTTATGAGCAAGAACTGTTCTTTTATATCACTTATTTGAGGGTGGTTTGTCATTCAGTAATAGATAACCAGGACAAAAATGCCAACTTTACCAAAACTGCCCTAAAGATCCAATAAAATCCCAATGAAAATCTCAGCAGAAGAAATGGAAAAGCTGATCCTAAAATGCATTTTGAATCACGAGGGGTGTGAATAGTCAGAACAATATTGTAAAAGAACAAAGTTGGAAAATCCACACTTCTTGATTTCAAAAGTTACTATGCAGCTACAGTCATCAATGTAGTGTGGTGTTAGCATGAGGCATACAGGTCATTAGAACAGAATTCAGAGTCCATAAAAAACCTCTAGGGTCAGTTGATTTTCGACGGGTACAGAGACCTTTTCAAGGGGAAAGAACAGTCTTTTCAACGAATAGTGCAGGCCTGATTTTTAGAAGGGCTTACCAGGTTGGCCTTCAGCTGGCATCAAGGAATATGGCTTTTAAAACTTTCCCTATGTGATATAAGGTTCTATCTGCTATGCTAGCCTGACTAGACTTTTTAAATAAACAATGTGATTTCAGTGAACACCTGCTTACCTTCTGGGAGCCTGGAGTTTTGGTGGGCAAAGAGTGCCTACATGGTTTAGCCCCTATTAAAACCCCTGAACTTTGCATTTCAAACAGGCTTCCCTGGGCAGAAACACTGTGCCTGTGTTCCTGCATTTCACTGCTGGAGGGAGAGTGAGCTCTGTGTGACCCCTTCAGAGAGAGCTTCATGGTTTCCTTCATGATCTGTCTTTTCCCCTTACTGAGGGAGCTGTATATTTTTGCTGTGTCGCTATAATAAATCTTAGCTGTGAGTATGAACATATGCTTAGTCTGGTGAATTCTTCTATTGACACACTGAACGTGTGCGTGGTCACTGGACCACCTAAACGGGTGTATCAGGAGTGCTTACACAAGTGGTGTCACAACTATTCCCCACAATATGTATATTAAGTTTACAATAAAATCTTACATGCAACTCACAGTGATCTTTTGCACTAAAAAGATTTTAACAAAAGCAAGCAAATGATATGAGGAAGCATAGCTCAGAACTTGTACATGTGCCATCATAATAAAAGCAACTTCCTCCTGGGGTAAGAAAGGCACATTCCTCCCTCTACAACAACAGAACCTAAGAGAGCGCTAAGTTTTTTAAAAAATGTATCTTATAATACAAAAATGCCTCCAAGTACTAGAACTTTTAGGTGAATATTCCCTCCTCCTATTAGTTCAGTTCATTTACAATTTAAAACCACATTCTTACATATATTACAGGATAATGAGAGCAGAAATTTAAATGTAACATGATACAGATAAGTGATAAAACACTATTAGGTTATCACCAATACACTATTGTGTTACAAATTATTTCTATTACCCAAAACATCAGCTGTCCACAAATTTTCAGTTATCACTACTACTGAAAAAACTCCTGGTCAAAGTGTATCAGTATACAGTTTAGGAGTTGGCAGATGTCAGTACAAAAAAAATTTTTTTTTCAGAAATGACTAGTTATCTACACAGATGAATTTTTACAAGTGAAATTAGATGAATCTCTACCCGCTGCCCTGTTTGTACAACACAACTGTCAGAACAGTCAAAGAGAAGCACCGTAAAAAATTAGAACTTTCACGAATAATCTGCATTACATTTTAGGGCTATTAAACTGCAATTAAACTTCTGCTTTAAAGAAAATTTTCGGCCTAGTTTACATTGATAGAGTGCTAGAAGTAAACTTTTAAAATTCATGTGTGTTATTTTATTATAGTAATAACCACAAAAGATTTAAACAAACTAAAAAGATAAGTGCTGTATCTTAACAGACCAAAGTCAACTAAAAAGATAAGTGCTGTATCTTAACAGACCAAAGTCAACAATTTGAATACACTGAAGCTATATGGCCGTGGCTAGAGTATTAATCACATTTTCCATGGCTAGTCCTAATAAAAATTGAGTAACAGGACCAATGATTCTACTACAGAACTCAAATTTTAAAACATTGGACTGGACTCTGAATCCAGGTCAAATTGACTACCAACAAATAGGATATAAATAGCTTCACCAAGAATCTCTCTTAACCCGAGAGGAAAATTCATTTCCCCAATCTTTCCACCTTAAAAATACAGAACTGTGAGAGAGCAGGATTCTGTGAAACATCAATGACTAGAATCATGTACAAAGAAGATAAACATATCATTGTGATAAAATAATGAGAAATGAAAAACTACATGTGGTATCGTTTTTATTAAGTTTAAAAAAAAGTTACTCTTATTTTGGGCTGCATTGGGTCTTCGTTGCTGCGCACGGACTTTCCCTAGTTGCGGCAAGCAGGGGCTACTCTTCATTGCGGTGCGCGGGCTTCTCATTGCGGTGGCTTCTCTTGTTGCGAAGCACGGGCTCTAGGCGCGTGGGCTTCAGTAGTTGTAGCACGTGAGCTCAGTAGTTGTGGTGCACGGGCTCAGTTGCTCCACGGCATGTGGGATCTTCCCAGACCAGGGCTTGAACCCGTGTCCCCTGCATTGTCAGGCGGATTCTTAACCACTGTGCCACTAGGGAAGTCCCAAAGGTTACCCTTCTGAATATTAACTCTTAGGGTTGCCCTGGTGCTCTGTGTTTGTGTTTCTCACCTAATACCTTTTGATCCTTTGAAATTGCTTAATTGACAAAGTAAATTTAAAATTTTCCCTAACAGAGTTCATGGAGGGGTGGGGGTATAACGTAAAGCAAAAATGAATAATTGTATATGATTTACACATGCACGTGTAAAGCTTGTTCAGGAATTAGAGATAGTTGGGGGGATGAGCGTGAGGTTACCCCTTACAGCCTGTATCATGGATTTATTGTATGTGGCAGTTACGAGTGTTCAGAATCCAAGACTTCAAGAGGTAGGATCGTAAAACTCCAAAAGACTATCCATTTTCCTCACTCCCAGGAGGTCCTTAAATTAATGGTTGATCTATGGAGGAAGGTCCTTGGCTTCGGATTTACAGTTAGGCAACTGATATACCCTTTGTTAGAATTAAACAAAACAACAAACCCAAAATACTGATCTGGCTGATCATTATGCCATTGCTGAACTTCTAAGATTTTTTAATTAATTATGAGAACTTGTGCTCACTCCTCAAGAGGGTGGTTGTACAATTGTACAATTCAGATGTAAGCAAAGGCAAACAGAGTTAGAGTGTTAGGCAAGTTTCAAAACTTTAATACAGGGAAAAAAAAAGACATTTCCAAAAATAAATGCCACACAGAAGTTTTTTAAAAAGTGAAAGATATTCAAGAAACAAAACCCTTTATTATCAAAATATACTAAATACTTAAATCTAATGATGTTGAGTGTTCAAATTCTGGGCCAATGTAGCTTATAATAACATAGTAGTATTCTTCATGATATGGCTGTTTCAAGACATCACTTAATATAGTTACTTTTTAAACCTATATTTTCTTAAACATCCATTTCACAATTCATTTAATTATTTTACATTCATTTATAAAAACACATTTTTTAACAGTGGGTTATTTTGTGCTTTATAATAATGAACCATGGTAAAAATACTTAAGTGATTTACATTCTTTGCTAATGACTACACCCATCACAGATTTTTGTACACTTACACAGCTACTAAAATAATCAGAAGAGCTACAACTCTTCTTAAAAATGACACTCAAGTTTGGTAAGCATGCTAATAATTAGAGACATTTTTCTTCCAAGTTAAAACATTAGAACTTTCTAGCTTTCTTTAAAATCTGCAAAGATAACCTGCTCATTTAAATAATTTTAACTGACAATTTATAAGATAGAGGGAAAGTGTCATTTTAGAATTTTCTGTATAACTTCTACAGTAAAAAATGGATGTCCTGGGCTTCCCTGGTGGCGCAGTGGTTGAGAGTCCGCCTGCCGATGCAGGGGACACGGGTTCGTGCCCCGGTCCGGGAAGATCCCACATGCCGCGGAGCGGCTGGGCCCGTGAGCCATGGCCGCTGGGCCTGCGCGTCCGGAGCCTGTGCTCCGCAATGGGAGAGGCCACAACGGTGAGAGGCCCGCGTACCGCAAAAAAAAAAAAAAAAAAAAAAAAAAAGGATGTCCTCTTTCAAACTGTGATGGCATTAAAATTCTATTTTAGAAATTCTAGATTTTAAAACGTTAAGAAATATGACATCAGTTATATCTAGAGGGGCATTTGAATGAATTAACCTAATTATTCTTCAGGTCTATAAAGACTTTTCTTCAATGTAGGTGACACTGTCTTACATTCATCTCAGTACCTTAGAAAATAACTCATTTTAGATGTGATCCAAGACAAATGCCAACATATCCTAAATTCTTTTCAATAATAACGGACCAGTGTATATCATCCTCTAGATTGACAATTTAGTAAACAGATATCAATACAAACCTAAAGCAATAAAATTTATATAATTAATGGTGATTAGTGCCAAATACAACAGACTTCATCCTTACAATTTGGAATTAATTTCCATGCAAAATTTTATATAGAGTATTGATCCTTACTTATAAAGTAATTTTTTATCTTTTTAAGTAATCAAGACAAATAGTAGAAAAAGCATTTTATTTAAATGGAAAAAGCTACATTAAGATCTGTAAAAGGTGTCAATATAATATTGCCTATACAGAAAAAAATTCAGATGTGAATAGCAACAAATAAAAGTTACACGTCTTCCTACTTAGCAGTGCAATTAATTCACATTGTAATAAAGTTAAGTCAAGTATAACAAAATCAAAACAAGTGTTTCTCCATAATCAGTATACTGAGAATTACAGTGTAAAGATCATTTCAGGTTTAAGGAATCTGCAATCAATCTACAGAATACCCTAAGACAAGGGAGACGGACAGTTAATTCATTTCATTATCAGCTGTTGGGTTTTTTCAATACTGTTCACAGGAAAAAAGTAACGAGTTGACATACATGTAAATAGAATATATTTAGTCTATACAGTAAAAAAATACAAATTATAAAGTGAGCTAACAAAGAATGAAATCTGAATACAGATTTATATAACTGACGACATCTTAGACAACACATACAGTATTTTTCATGTAAAAACATCTAGTTTCAGCAAAAAATAATTTGGTTGCTTTTCAGATGCACTGTAGATCTTGTAAGCTGAAGATGCAGATGTCCAAGTATCTTAAAAACCATAATAAATGTCTTTCTCAATGCATACAAAATGATAAATGCTCTCATCACAGTCTCAAGAATATTTTTGGAAGTTTGTTTTGTCTTGCTTCAGAAATACATTTAAAATGGGTAAAAATCAAAGGATTTCATGGTACAATGAAACAGTAAACGGTGCTCGATTTACTGCTAATGTTGAAAAAACCTAGATTTTACAGTACTCTGGTATATATGAAAATTTTTTTGATTTTACATTGCATATTTCTGAGTCCATTCTCTTGCGTGTCTGTTGTATCTGTAGACATACAAAAGGGATATAGTAAAAACATACAAATTAAATCTTTTAGAAGATCTATGTAAAACTGTATACCTTTTTTATGCTTAACTGCAATAATTATACATACACCAATTATTGGGTCAATGTGACTTAGGTTCATGCATAAATAAAACAGAAAACATGAGCGATTTTTTAAACTAATGCATCTCTCTACAACCTATATGAAAATGTACCTAAGTTATACACAACGAAATAAAGAAATCAATTTCTAATACAAATCTGTAAATGCCAACCCTGAATGGTCATTATCTGTAAAATGCAAATGAATCAATGGTGCCAGCAAGATGCAGCACCTTGAAAATTAGGACAGTTTAGGGGTAGTTAAGGATAACTTTTCCTGGGAGAAGGTAAGGAATATGATATTCAGTAATTTCCAATTATCAACTTTTTAAATTTTAAATTTACTACTTAGAATTATAGTTTGATAGTTACTATTAAAAAACATGCATACTATGTAAACGCAGAACAAGTACTTTTAAATGGTAAAGGATGAAACAACAAGTGGGAAGGGATGAGATTTTTTTGTAAAAGGAGTAATAGAATTTAAAAAGAAAGGTTTACTCCACTGGATAGATAAACAAACTTAACATAAACACAATAAGCACAATTAAATGTACTTCAATACATTGATAATACTTATGTTTTGGCAGACTACATAGAAATGCACCCAAATAGAAACTAATATAAGCAAACACTTACTTTTCTTTGTCTGATTTATAGATTTGTGCAATATCTGGTACTAAGGGGTCATCTGGATTAGGGTCACAAAGCAGAGAACATATGGACAATAAAACTAGATTTAAAAGAGAACATCATATTAAGTAGTGAGCTTTCTACGTTATATGAATTACACATGTGAAAATAATTTTACTGAATAGACAATAAACTTACAAAGAAAAAACCAAGATGAACACATTAAATTACATTTGAGATTAATTTTGGTTGGCAGCAAATATCTTTAATTTTTTAAATTACAAAATTACCATACAGTGTATATAATACAAAATTATTATCACTTTTGCAATTTTAAATTCTATTTGAATTTCTATTTATTTTAAAAATGTGAACCTCCAAAGTAGCTATTAACTTTTAAACTCAAGAGTTCTCTACAAAAATATTTTTTAGGTAACACACATATACCCCAGATAGTACATAGTTGGAAAAATATTAGAATAGCATCCTAACTTTAGATGTTTCTTAGAGATTTTTTTTACTTTAATAAGAAAACTGTCCACTTTTTATTCTACTTTAATGCAGAAAATCTGTGTCCTAAACAGTTCAAGGTAAAGCAATCAAATTACAGTTAACAGTTCAAACCGCTTTGGGAGATGAAGCTCATGCAGTGTTTTACTTGGGCTTAGAGCTAAAGAAGGGAGATCTGTAAGATCATTTTCAATGAATTTTTTTTATTCCATGTACATTATTTGTAGCAAATGCATTTAAAAATAATAGGCACAGCTATCATTACATAATGTATATTTTTAAATATAAATGAAAATTGATAAATTATAGTAGTCGTTTCTTGCATGTTGTATCAAAATACTAATGCAAATAGCTACACTTAAAAAAATAAACAACTAAGAATCTGAAAAAGAAGGAAACAAGGACTCTGGTTCCTCATTTGTCTGCTTCCACGCCATCACTTCTGAGGGGATACGTGGAATCTTTGGAACAACATTCCATCTTCACCTTCCTCTACTATGTTCCTTTATCTTTTCCTACCTCTTACAAATCCAAAGGTGAATTTATAAGGAAGGCAGAGATGATTCTTAAATGACTTGGAAAGGGGGTGCTACGGGCTAACAAAAACTAATATTTCATTCATCTTTTTAATCTTTCATCTGCCCAATGGAATTTCAAGCCTGTATATTAAACCAACTGGGTAAGTCATCTGGGCTCACACCTCCAGAAAGTTTTCAAACTAAACTCATGATAAAAAGCGAAATAAGACATTTAAAATATTAAAAAATGAAAAATGTACAAATAAAGAAAATATAAGCTACTTTATAAAATAGGCAAGAGGCAAGTTCCTCATCTCCCCACTCCTGCTGCCAAGAGCCCTGTGCCCTGATTTCACTATTATGCACACAAATCAAATGTTTTCAGATAAGGAAAAAGATAACAATATATAACATTCATTTGAATGCTTACTATGTGCTAGTTGCATAGTAACCATATGTGGTAATACTGTTATAATCCCCATTTGACATATGAGGAAACTGAGGCTGTTTGAAACTGTCCTTAAAGGACAGTTTCTAGAAGCTAACAAAACTATTTTTTATAAAAAGCTACCAATGGCAGAAGGTAAGTGTTCAACATCTGGCAGTCTGCGCTCTCTAAGTATTTAGCTGCATATGCTAAATGAATTTCATTTTGTGATCCTATTCCAGGAAAGAGAATATTAATTTGAAAAACCCTATGACACAGTATCTTTCCTATATCTAGTGTTTAATGGTTATAGTATGTGAAAGATTTTTAAAAGGACACTAGAACCTACATTAACATTTTATAGGGATATGTTAGATCAGAAAAACTGCCATTCATGAATAACTAACCGATCTGAAGGGCTGTTACTTATCTAATACTTGAAATAATCATGGCTATGGACACTGCTTCCTCTAAACCTTATCAATTTTTAAAACAAGTTATATATTCAGGTAGCATTTATTTAAAAAAATTTTTTTTAATGACCATGGATTCCTCCCCCAAATCCTTCAAGAGAAACAGTTTTCTTAAATTTTATAAAAAGGGAAAACTACCAAGTTACTTTCAGGGGTAGATGGTTCTAACTCAAAACAATAACTCGGGCTCTCTTCTGTTAGAGAAACAAGACAAAATTTTAAGAGGCTGGCAAAGCAAATAACATTAGCTAATGAAACAAACGGCTTCAGATGCCCTATATACACATCTCATAATTTAGCAAAGAATAATGCTATGCAACTGTGAAAGTTGAGAATCTGCATGGATTATGTATCAGTCCTTACAATGATGCTATTGATTATTTGAAGTTTAGACTAACATGCTATATATAGTACATTACTCTAAAGTGTGAAATATGTCTTTCATTTTTTTGGCCACACCATGCAGCTTGTGGGATCTTAGTTCCCCGACAAGGGATTGAAGCTGGGCCCTCAGCAGTGAAAGCGTGGAGTCCTAACTACTGGACTGCTAGGGAATTCCTGTCTTTCATTTTAAATCATTTACTTTATCTGCCAATCTGACATTTCCTCTGAGATGAAGTAAAGGAGATGTAAAGCTTTACTCATCATGTCCATAAATAATTCCATTTAATGAATGGGACATCTGGTCCTAAAATCTTATTTTTACTTCTGTGTCTCTCTCTCTGTCCCTGTCTCTTTCTTTTTAAAGATAAGGCCCAAACTAAAGGGGTGAAATGTCAACAGTCTTATCCCCAAATTCCTAGTTCTAACATTTTAAGTTCATTTCATCATTTAGATCTGTCCATCCACCCCCCCAAGCAAGAGTAATATAAAAGCTATGAAAGCAAAGCAAAGCAAAAGCAAAGCAGAAGAAAACACAGTAGATTGGTTTTCCTAAACTTTGGTCCCTAAGATATTGCTGCTGTATTTTTCCTGTCTCACTGTTATCAACTGTTGTAAATCTGATAAATGAAATTACCTTTTGATACAGTCAGAGCTGGTGACCATTGTGACCTCAGGATATCAAGACAAATACTTCCATTACTGTTTATGTTTGGATGGTAAATTTTTGTTGTGAAAGCAATCTAAACATAAAACAAAACAAAACAAAACTGTGACAATCCATGAACTATGAAAGCAAACAGAACCAATTTGCCCTAGGGTAAAATGTCCTCAATTTTATGTGATCTTAGAGGAGAAATGTATTCAACACAAATTGGATGAGCATCTACTTTATGTGCACATAGTTTTAGCTACTGATAATGTGAAAGCAAAGTCAGTTTCCTGCTCTCCCCAACCCCAAGGAATTCAGGAGTATTTTGGAAAGTGTGATAAATAAGTCTGTAATAGATGGTATGACTGGTTGAGTAGCACCTGAAGTAATTAACCATGGCTTTCATCAACCCTCAAAGCAATCCTTTTCTTAATTTGATTATCAATTGACACCTGGATCTAGAAATAGGCTGCTGACCTTATTCCAGAGGAAAGTTGAGGGGCCCCAGCTTATTACCTGCCCTAACAAATCCACCAAGAATTCTAATCTTCCACGAGAGTTGTTACATCGTTTCATATGTAATGTTAATTAGGTGTTTTTAAAAATCTAAAGTAATTATTTCCTCAGTGACAGAATTTGTTAATGGTTTTCTCCCTCATTGACACCCCCATCATTTGTTGGTTTCCTCTTTAGATCTAAGCTAAATTTAATAAGAATGTGCTTTAATCTTTCCTACACTAAATAAAAGGACTATGTCATATTTACTTTTGTATTCCCCAATGCAAAAGAACATGGTAGGTGCTCAATAAATGTTTGTTGAATACTTAAAAACTGAGAAAGAAGGGTCAGCCTAGGAAAGATATCACCCTGAATGGAAGAGTCTAACTCTTGAGCATAAAAACTTCCCAAACTACACATATCTAATGCAGAGGGAAAGACAGGTAGGGAAGCTAATTTCTAGCCTAACAGATACTGCCTTCTGTTTACAGACATAATACAATATTTGAGTGAGAAAGCATATTTTAGATTCATTGATTTTACAGAACAGTTTGAACATGCTAACCTACCCACGGTCTTTTCATGAAAATATCTCTGGATAGAGAGTAAAACCCCTGACACAGGAGTCATGTCAATCATAAAAATAAAAATACCTTTGGTGGTTTAAAAGGATAGTCTGTCGGAAAATGTACAGTGAGAAAGAAGACTCCACCTTGATATGCGCTATCAGGCTGAAATTACAAAATAATCACATCAGTGTTTGATTACTATATTTATTATTAGTAACCCAAGATGATTCCCTCCAAACATACCAGTTTGAAAAAAATGCCATCATTTTGTCATAAGTTCAAATCATTTACCTTAAAAACAGGTTTCTCTTTGCAGGCATGAAGGAAGACTTTCCACCAATCATGCCAACATCATAGTTTAAAACAAAACAAAAATAGGACATACACAGTGGAGTGGTGTGACTTGCCCAAACAAATCTGTTTATGAGTATAGGCTGTTAAAGATCAGTAAACACACAAGACTGCTTTGAGAAAAGAATAATTTTCTGTAGCAGTAATCAGTATGAAAGAAAAGGGTTGGGGCTAGTGTTTTTCTTCTTAATTATAAAACTTAAGTTCTCATGGTCTTTTAAGGGGCAAGAATAGAGATGAACTGAAAGGACCAACTTATGAAAAGAAAAGGTTAAGTGACACTGTTATGTAATTTAGACCTCAAATCTTCACTTAGTAACAGTTTACAAAACAACGTGGGAAATGCAAAAAAGCCCCAAACAAAACTAGATAAATTCAGTTTCATAGAATTATTGAATTAGGAATCAACTTTACAAGAGGAATTTAAGTTTGGCCATATCTCTTTATAGCAATTAGGAAATACTCATAATGTTACAAGCAAAGAAAAAAAAAAGGATGATTAGAAAAAGGGAAAAGGGGGAAAAAAGTAGCAAAAATACCTTAAATTCTATTTTAATTCATTTATAATTAAAAGTATCATGTATATTAACATTTTGGTAATAATAGCAAGGCTATCATTACTTCCTCCTTAAGTTTCTACATATACATTAGAGGACCGTACCATATAATTACTATATGGTACTTACTATACACATAGTTTAATTCTAATTCATCAAAAATTATAAGGAACGTAGAAAATGTAAGTTAATTGCAATCAACAGATATGGTCTTCTTAGATGTTCAAATTATATTATTGAGTGGCATATTTACATTACTACAATAAAGAGGGTATGAGTAACATAATTGTAACCATTTGCTACATGTGATTCACCTGAGAAATATTTGTGATGGGCTATAGTTCAAATGGTAAGGGTGAGACTTGATATTATTTTGAAGGTTTTTGGTAAGCAATGAAAATCAAATAACTAGATTCTTATTAAGTTGTTAAATAAATATGTTGCACTTCACCCTTTAAAAAACTAACTTAATAAAACAATTTAGTAATTTAAGACACTTGCTCAGGACTCCTGCTCTGTACATTCAATAACTGTTGTATTTTTTAAAAGTTAAGCATGAGGCAATATGACTGAAAACACTATGGCTGGGCTTCCCTGGTGCCACAGTGGTGAGAGTCCGCCTGCTGATGTAGGGGACACGGGTTCATGCCCCAGTCCAGGAAGATCCCACATGCCATGGAGTGGCTAGGCCCATGAGCCATGGCCACTGAGCCTGCGCGTCTGGAGCCTGTGCTCCGCAACGGGAGAGGCCACAACAGTAAGAGGCCCGCGTACCGCAAAAACAAAACAAAAAACAAAAAAAACCCAACACTATGCCTTACTAGATAAAGATCTTTCAAGGGAGGGAGGAGAGAATGATGTTAACAGAAACATGTTACTAATGCAGTCTTTACCCAGAAAGTAGATTTGAGCTGTCAGTGCCCATTCTTATGCAGTCAGATTTTTGCCCACAGAAAGAAAAGTCATAACTGCTTCTCAGGTGTAGAAAGAAATAATCTTAACAAAGGTAATAAGTATTAAGAGAAGCCAGTCATAGAATAGCAGGTAATTCTGAGTTCAGGACAATGCAACAAAAGAGGCAAATTCATGATGTGGCAACAATAGAGCCACTGCAGTATTTTATCTGTTCCTCTCACACACAGGAACAGTGATGAAACTTATTGCAAATCGGTACTTGTTACTTGTAGGAATTCCATTATTGGGTTAATTAGACTTATTTCTAACCTACTAAAATGTTGATGTAAGAGTAATTACACTTAGTTCTGAACAACTGACTTTCTGTGTTTAAAAAAAGATAAACACGCAGCCTGGTTGCAAATTGTGGGTGATTCATTATTATGCATAATGATCAAGGATTTGGCAAAGTATTGTAAACGTGTTCCTAGCAAGTATTTGCCACCAGGGCTCTAGAAAATCATCATAAATCCTTTACTCATATTTTGCTTTCTGAGTGATTCAGAGTACAAGAAAATTCAACCCTAGCCACAAACATCTGATCAAAGGTGAAATGCCAAGAATGAAGGATGGCTGAGGGGATTAATTTCACACAAATGAATCATACTTACAGGCCCCATAATAGTTGCTTGCCAGTGGAACACTGAAACAAACAAAGGAGTTTTGGAGTCATTAACAAGTGTTCAAACCTGTATTATTAATGGTAGCAAAATCCTAGCAAGAGAGCAAAGCTTACAGTCATCTCCCACAGGTCCAGCCGAACAGTGAGCAGGTGGGTCGCGCTGTAGATCACTCAATTCCTGAAGCAAAGCAAAAATACTTAAGGTTAATTCTTTTCCAGTGAAACAAGCATAATAATCCATTAAGACACAAACTACTCATTTAAAAATCATTTTAAGCAGTTCTATTCACAATATGGACACATAAAATATACTCTGTTGGGCTTCCCTGGTGGCGCAGTGGTTGAGAGTCCGCCTCCTGATGCAGGGGACATGGGTTTGTGCCCCGGTCTGGGAAGATCCCACATGCCGCGGAGCGGCTGGGCCTGTGAGCCATGGCCACTGAGCCTGCGTGTCCAGAGCCTGTGCTCCGCAACGGGAGAGGCCACAACAGTGAGAGGCCCACGTACTGCAAAAAAAATAAAAATAAATAAAATAAAATAAATAAAATATACTCTGTCACTGATGGGTAGAGTATGGAATGAAGTATTAAATTCCTTCATGAGATAGCTCCAAACCCTGAAAAAATTAAATGGATTAAAAAATTGTGTTTCTTTAGCATCTCTAAGACAAACTACTTTTGAGTATCATATGCAGGGTAACTTATGTAAATGCTAGGTGTATAATATATAAAAAACATCCTACTTCAACCAGTTAATAGTCTAATTTGGGAGAGTGAAGGCTCACAGAGAGATGGATATTTAAGGAACAACATGAAGGTTAAATGGAAAGAAAGAGCAGTTGGGCCATATTTTAAAGGCTAGCACATTGATTCATATGCTCTTTTCTGCTCTCAAGGAAGCAAAGGAAGGATCATGGAAATGGCACAGCTTTAGTTGGCCAGTCCTAGGCTGGCATTCCAATCCTACCATAACTAGCTCTATGACTCTGGGGAAATAATTTACCTTCAGCTGGGAAGGAAATGATCACCACCAACTATGAAAGGTGTAAATTCAATATAAAAGACTACATATTAGAACTGAAGAACCTAATTTAGTTACAAAGATAAGGGAATGTCTTTGAGAAAGTGACATTTCAGCTGAAATCAAAAGGATGAGTGGGAGTCAGTTTTGGGAGAAATGAGTAACGTGAGGTAGAGTGGCATAAGATGAGGATGAAAGAGTAGGTAGAAAACTGAGAACAATATACACCATATTAAGGATTGCCACCAGGGAAGCCCCAGATGTAAGCTTTTATATATAGAATGGATAAACAACAAGGTCCTACTGTATAGCACAGAGAACTATATTCAGGATCCTATGATAAACCATAATGGAAAAGAATATATATATCTAAGAATGTGTGTGTAGGGACTTCCCTGGTGGCACAGTGGTTGGGAATCCGCCTGCCAGAGCAGGGGACATGGGTTAGATCCCTTGTCGGGAGGATCCTACATGCCACGGAGCAACTAAGCCCGTGCACCACAACTACTAAGCCTGCGCTCTAGAGCCCGTGAGCTACAACTACTGAGCCCACGTGCCACAGCTACTGAAGCCCACGCGCCTAGAGCCCGTGCTCCACAACAGGAGAGGCCACGGCAGTGAGAAGCCCACGCACAGCAATGAAGAGTAGCCCCCACTCGCCACAACTAGAGAAAGCCCGCGTGCAGCAATGAAGACCCAACACAGCCATAAATAAATTAATTAAAAAAAATGTGTGGGGCTTCCCTGGTGGCGCAGTGGTTGAGAGTCCGCCTGCTGATGCAGGGGACGCGGGTTCGTGTCCTGGTCCGGGAGGATCCCACATGCTGCGGAGCAGCTGGGCCCGTGAGCCATGGCCGCTGAGCCTGCGCGTCCGGAGCCTGTGCTCCGCAATGGGAGAGGCCACAACAGTGAGAGGCTCGCGTACCGCAAAAAAAAAAAAAAAAAAAAAAAAAATGTGTGTATATATATCTATATATACATATATATATGTATAACTGAATCACTTTGTTGTATAGCAGTAATTAACACAACATTGTAAATCAACTACACTTCAATTAAATATAATTAAGAAAAAGAAAATAATCTCTAATTGTGGTTAAAAAACTGTAATGATTTGCATGTATGTATTTTACGGAGTAATGTATATGCGAGTAAATCATACATAAATACATACAAATTTATTTTGTTTACTAATAAAAAAACCCAAAACCATGTTTTACATGGAATAGCCCTGAATTGTGTTCAAATTTCAAATGTCAGACTGTTCTTTCAAATCCCTTCAAAATAGTATAGAAAAATACTCATTATCATGTTCTTATATTTCTGTGTCCTGATTTTACCTTTTGATAGAAGTTAGACCTAAGAATGAGACAGATAAAATCTAACAACTGAACTGCTGCAAAGACCAGGTTCTTTTTTCAAAATTAATCAATCAATTAATTAATTAATTAATTATATTAGTATTTTTTTGGCTCCGTGGGTCTTAGCTGCGGTATGCAGGATCTCTGTTGCAGTATGCAAGATCTTTCGTTGTGGCACGCAGGGCTTCTCTCTAGTTTTCGCGTGTGGGTTTTCTCTCTCTAGTTGTAATGCGTGGGCTCCAGAGCATGTGGGCTCTGTAGTTTTGTGGCGCATGGGCTTAGTTGCCCCGCGGCATGTAGGATCTTAGTTCCCTGACCAGGGATCGAACCCATGTTCCTTGCATTGGAAGGGGGATTCCTTTTTTTTTAAAAATTAATTAATTAATTAATTTAAATTTTTGGCTGCACTGGGTCTTCGTTGCTGTTCAAGGGCTTTCTCTAGTTGCGGCAAGTGGGGGCTACTCTTTGTTGCGGTGCGCAGGCTTCTCATTGTCGTGGATTCTCTTGTTGCAGAGCACGGGCTCTAGGAGCAGGGACTTCAGTAGTTGTGGCATGCGGGCTCAGTAGTTGTGGCTCGCGGGCTCTAGAGCGCAGGCTCAGTAGTTGTGGCACACAGGCTTAGTTGCTCCACGGCATGCGGGATCTTTCCAGACCAGGGCTCGAACCCATGTCCCCTGTATTGGCAGGCGGATTCTTAACCACTGTGCCACCAGGGAAGCCCGGAAGGTAGATTCTTTACCACTGGACCACCAGGGAAGTCCCAAGGCCAGGTTCTTTCTTTTTTTTTTTTCTGAGGATTACAGTTGCCTTTACTTTGTCATTTATCACTTTCAATACTTTATTACTTGTTTTAGAGTGAACATACATTATATCATATATTATACATTATACATGTATATCATAATCAGAATTTAAAAGCTTTGTTTTAATTTTTAAAAGGAAGGCAGGGGCCTCCCTGGTGGCGCAGTGGTTGAGAGTCCGCCTGCTGATGCAGGGGATACGGGTTCGTGCCCCGGTCTGGGAGGATCCCATATGCCGCGGAGCGGCTGGGCCCGTGAGCCATGGCCGCTGAGCCTGCGCATCCAGAGCCTGTGCTCCGCAACGGGAGAGGCCACAACAGTGAGAGGCCCGCGTACCGCAAAAAAAAAAAAAAAAAGGAAGGCAGGTGGGTAGAAAAAGTGAAGAGCTGGGAGCACAGAGCTGGACATGCTAAGCTCCGTGCCTGGGCTCTGGGCAGTGAACTCACACAGCCTTTCTCCTTTTCTCAGGACCATGTTCTCTGTGAAGCCAAGGCCAGGTTCTTAAGTTGTCTATTTAAAGCTCACTTATAGGAAAGAGGCAGCTGATGGTACATCAAACATTCTTAATAGTCACATCAATCATTAAATTACTACTAATACTGACACAAGTGCTTTGGTGAGGAAACTTACGCATCCTAGACTTTTTTAGGAGGGTCTAAATTTCTAATGTTCTTTTTATCAAGATATGTGTCTGCTGCTATATTTAAGATGGATAACCAACAAGGACCAACTGTATAGCACAGGGAACTCTGCTCAATGTTATGTGGCAGCCTGCATGTGGCAGCCTGCATGGCAGTTTGGTGGAGAAATGGATACATGTATATGTATGGCTGAGTCACTTTGCTCTGTACCTTTAACTATCACAACATTGACAATCGCCAAACCCCAATATAAAATAAAAAGTAAAAAAAAAATGTCTGGAAATATGCCCTATTACACTGTTTGGAAATATGCAACTGAAACTATGGTGCATATGCACAGACAGAATGACCAACAGAAAACAAAAGGCACAATACACACCCTCCCCTGCCTACAAAAATAGAGACCTTAAATTTGAAAAATGAAAAATTATGAGTTGTGCTAAGGAGGTGAAAATACAAAACAAACAAAAACTATAACCAAACAAATCAAAACCCCACCTTTTTGCTCTTAGTCTATTCAGAAGCCAGTATACTTTTAGACAAACACAAGAAATCAAGGACCACTTATACTTCTCCCTTTTGATTTAGTTTACTCAAAGTTTTTCAGAAATCACCCAATTACCTGATTTATGCTTTCTCTACCATAACTGGCATTCTTATTTATCTACTTCTAGCATCACAGCCACATATGGAGTACTAAAAATAATTTAATGATTCTTATGTTATTTCAAAAGGAAATGCTAGGATCAGTAATCTCTTCCTTTGCTCTTCTCTCCACTCTTTAAGAATTAACACTGAATTATACAAGTTGCTCAAGTCCATAAGATCCTCATAAGATCCAATTTATCCCATGCTGATTAACAGTTAAAGGTCTCAAAGACAAAGCATTTAAAACCATTCATTTTTTTCCACATCTTTATTGGAGTATAATTGCTTTACAATGTTGTGTTAGTTTCTGTTGTACAACAAAGTGAATCAGCTATATGGATACATATATCCCCATATCTCCTCCCTTTTGAGCCTCCCTCCCAACCTCCCTATCCCAGCCCTCTAGGTCATCACAAGGCATCAAATTGATCTCCCTGTGCTCTGCAGCAGCTTCCCGCTAGCATTCCATTTTACATTTGGTAGTGTATGTATGTCAATGCTACTCTCTCTGTTCGTCCCAGGCTTCCCCTTCCCCCTCTGTGTCCTCAAGTCCATTCTCTTTGTCTGCGTCTTTATTCCTGCGCTGCCACTAGGTTCATCAGTACCGTTTTTTTTAGATTCCATATATATGCGTTAGCATACGGTATTTGTTTTTCTCTTTCTAAAACCATTCATTTTTAATTAAGTATTGTGTGTGTGTGTGTGTTACAAAAGCAAAACAAAGCAAAACAGTGCTTTGTAGGGAAAAACAAGAGAGAGCAATGTATAAACAGTCAAACACCCATAAGGACATTACCCAAACCAAACCACTGTCACCATATTAGAATACCTCCATCCATGGCTTTTGTGGGAAATAAGCATGTCACTTGCTGTTGGAGGGAGTGTTAGTTGAGATAGAACCTTTTGGAGGGAAATTTGGCAATAATTGTGAAAGTGGAAAATGTATATGATCTCTGATGCAGGAATTTCACCTCCTAGTAATAATCATCCAAACAGAAAAAGATATATATATAAGGATGTTTAGTGAGGCATTTTGTATAATTATGAAAGACTGAGGATAACCTAAAGGCCCATCAATAAGGGAATGGTTCTATGACATAACCATACTATGAGATACTACAGCCACTAAAAAGAATGAGATATGTATATGTTGACATCAAAGAACGTTGTACAAAAATAATATAGTTTTTGAGTGAAAAATATATGTGGCAGAAGCATGCTCAATAGATCCCATAATACTATATACATGCATAGAAAATAAAAGAATACACACCAAACTATTAACAGTAGTTATATCTGGCAGTGGGCTGCCACTTTTTATTTATGTCTTTTACATTGTTTCAATTTTTTAAATTTTTTTAAAAATTTATTTGCGGTACACGGGCCTCTCACTGTTGTGGCCTCTCCCGTTGCGGAGCACAGGCTCCGGACGCGCAGGCTCAGAGGCCATGGCTCACGGGCCTAGCCGCTCTGCGGCATGTGGGATCTTCCTGGACCGGGGCACGAACCTGTGTCCCCTGCATCGGCAGGCGGACTCTCAACCACTGCGCCACCAGGGAAGCCCTGTTTCAATTTTTTACAATAATTTTTTCAACTTTTTAAAGAAAAAATAATGGTTTTACTCAGGTTCTTATGCATTTTAAGACAGATGAAATGACACTGTTTTTTCCCCACTACATATATTATAAGCATCTTCTCTCTTTTTTAAAAAAAAATTTTGCAAGACAAGGAAAGACTGAGGAACTGTCACAGATTAGAGGATATATATATATATATATATATATATATATATATTAAGGAGACACAACAACTAAATCCAATGTGGGATCCCAGATTGGATCCTTGGACAGCAAAAGAACAGTGGAAAAACTGGTAAAATCTGAATTAGGTCTGTAGTTTAGCTTACAGTACTGTATCACTGTTACTTTCCTCATTTTGATAAATGTACAATGGTTATATATATTGTAAAAATTAGGGGAATTTAGGTGAAGGATATATGAGACCTTTCTGTACTATTTTTGCAAATTTTCTGTAAGACTAAAATTATTTCAGAATAAAAAATAATGTAAAACTTTTTTTTACATATTCCAAAACTTAATTCACTATTTTCCTTCCCAAGCTTGCTTCTTTTTCTGTGTTCCCTATATTTATTAATGGGATTATTAGTCTCCTAGTCACCACGCTTATTTTGACTCCTCTTTCTCTAGTTCATCTTGTCAGAGGAACAGTATAATATATTCTACCTTAATACCTATTACATTACTTCAAAAATCAATTACAGTTCAACTATAATTGCTTCCCAATACTCTATGAATTACTTGCATAACAATCTTCTAAAAGCACAGCGCGGTTTATTTCATTTTTCTGCTTAGAAAATGTCAGTGGCTCCCCATTGCTTATTAAAGACCAAACTCAACCAACTCTATTCATTATCTAGTCCTAACCCTACACTTTCAATTGGGTTCCCCTTCACAAACATCCCCAGTAATTCTCCAAAGAATGCCCTTGGGTTTTCTAAAACACTTTCAGGAGGTCTGTGAGGTCAAAATTAATTTCATAATAAAACTAAGATATTTGCCTTTTTCACTCTCAGTTATCTCATGGGTATACAGTGGAGTTTTCCAGTTTAAGAATATTTGATACTGTAACAGATTGAATGCACGAGCAGATGTGAGAATTCAACTGTCATTTATAAGCCTGACTATAATGAGATCTGAACACGTATAAAACAATGACACTCTACTTTTTTTTGTTTTGGAATATACAGTTATCTTTAATAAAAATGTTATTATGTTAATATGCAATGGGTTTATTGTTATTTTTAAATTACTAAATATTTTAAAATTTCTGTTTTAATTTCTCATATGGTAAATATTAATACATATAGCTTATACAAACAAAAGCTCTTTGAGGCACTCAATACTTTTAATATAAGGGGGTTCCGAGACCAAAAAGTTTGAGAACCATCTAGTCAGGTCTAGCCTGCGTATTTGGATGTTCCCTGTACATGGCTAAAGTTTTCTGACCTTCATAATTTTCCTTCTCTGAAAATAACCTTCCTTCTAACTCCCTGTGCCCAAATTTTATCCATTCTCCTTAACAGTGGCTGTCTTCTCAATGACCACTTTAAAAATATGAGTTTTGGAGTCAGACCTGGCCTTGCTACTGACCCTTACTAGCTATGTGACCTTGGGCAACTCACTTAACCTCTTGCTCAAGTGCCTCATATGGGAACATCACTGGAAGAACTATACTGAGAATTAAATGAAAACACATAAGTGAAGTAACTAGCTTAATACCTGGCATGTATAATAGATGCTCAAGAAATTCTAATTTCCTCCTTCCCTTTCCTCTTCTACCAGAATATTATTTTAAAACTAAGACTTTTTTGCATTTATTCATGAATTCCTCCACAATACTTAGAACAATGCCTTTCATATAAGGTGCTTGATATTGTTTGAGTTAAACAATACAATTTAAGGAATAGCTTGATACAACCCCTATGGAGAACAGTACGGAGGTTCCTTAAAAAACTAAAAATAGAACTACCATATGATCTAGCAATCCCATTCCTGGCCGTACATCCAGAGAAAACCATAATTTAAAGAGTCATGTACCGCAATGTTCGTTGCAGCTCTATTTACAATAGCCAGGACATGGAAGCAACCTAAATGTCCATCAACAGACGAATGGATAAAGAAGATGTGGTATATATATATAATGGAATATTACTCTGCCATAAAAAGGGATGAAATTGTGCCATTTGCAGAGATGTGGATGGACCTAGAGTCTGTCATCCAGAGTGAAGTAAGTCAGAAAGAGTAAAACAAATATCCTATATTAATGCACATATGTGGAATCTAGAAAAATGGTACAGATGAACTTACTTGCAAAACAGAAATAGAGACACAGGTGTAGAGAACATATGAATACCAAGGGGAGAAGGCGGCGTGGGATGGATTGGGAGATTGGGATTGACATATATACACTACTATGTATGAAATAGATAACTAATGAGAACCGACCATACAGCACAGGGAACTCTACTCAGTGCTCTATGGTGACCTAAATGGGAAGGAAATCCAACAAAGAGGGGATATATGTATACGTATAGCTGATTCACTTTGCTGTACAGCTGAAACTAACACATTGGAAAGCAACTGTACTCCAATTAAAAAAAAAAAAGGAATAGCGTGATCAGCAAAGCATAGATATCTCAAATTTCTATTTTTTAGAAATGCAGGGGCTGCCCTGGTGGCGCAGTGGTTGAGAATCCGCCTGTCCATGCGGGGGACATGGGTTCGAGCTCTGGTCCGGGAAGATCCCACATGCCATGGAGCAACTAAGCCCGTGCACCACAACTACTGAGTCTGCGCTCTAGAGCTTGCGAGCCACAACTACTGAGCCCATGTGCCACAACTACTGAGCCTGTGAGCCATAACTAATGAAGCCCATACACCACAATGAACAGTAGCCCTTGCTCGCAGCAACTAGAGAAAGCCCACGCGCAGCAATGAAGACCAATGCAGCCAAAAATAAAAAAATAAAATAAATAAATTTATTTTAAAAATGTAAATGATTAGATTTAGCAATAGAATCAGAATTAATTACTCCCCTATGTAGATATGTGGACTGCATATAATAAAAAAAACTTAATAACAGGTGTTAAGAGAGAATAGTGCAGGTCACTTAAAAAAGACTGAGGTGGCCTTTTAAATAACATATAATAACATCTAGAAATGAACCTCAAAAGAATATTAATCATTAAGGTATCAAAAACACATGCCACTGCCACAACTATTTTCAATTTACAGAATTATGATATTCTAGCAAAGTGTCCAAAGCCACACAAAATTCTTGTGAGTCTTTTTTGTTGTGGTTCTTCTGATTTAGAAGACCTCAAAACTCTAAATATGCCATCCTTATTGTTTATTTAAGATGCTGCTGACCTACTTTCAGGACATAGCTTTGGGCTGCTTTTCCAAGAGGAGTTAGGGGTTTGTGCTGAGCTGACCTAGTCTCAAAGTTAAGCTGTCTTCCAAACACTGGCAATGCTTGGTGACAGAGCTACGCATACTCAGAGCTGCAGTCTGTGGCATGGACTGAGGGGTTTTTTTCTTACTTGTTCCAAGCTCAATTTAACCAGTTGAACTAATTATAGCAGGAGTTTATTAAGCACTTCCACATCCTTTCTAATAGGGATCATGACTCTGATTTTATACTCTCGTCCCAACTCCAATGTTTTAAACATTTATTTTAATGGTATACGATTATGATAGTAAATAAAAATCCTCACAAGTCACTAGTCAGGCACATTTGTTGATGATTGAACTGGGGCATGAAATTCAAGGAGAATTTATTTGTGGAAAAAAGTAACTTTATAAGATATATTGGGTTGGCCAAAAAGTTCGTTCGGTTAGTGAATACCTTGTTCAATAAAGTTCTTCATGAAAATGAAAAACGTGCCTTTTATTTTTACTTAAAACTGAATGAACTTTTTGGTCAACCCAATAGTTTAAAAGATATAGGAAAGAGGTCCTCTGGATCCTTAGAAACTTACAAGTAGTTGTGCTTCCAAGAAAATACATATAAGAGTAGCTACGAGCCTCAAGGGTCACCTTCTGAATGTGTTCATTAAAGTTTAGATCACTCAAGGGAGTCCTAGAAAGAAAGTTTCTCCTAGGACAGAAGTGCGATGTAGGAAGGAACTGGTATAAAATATCTTGACTGACACAAACTACTTTCTTTCTTTTTTGTTAAATTAATAAACTACTTTCTAAATAAAAAATAAACTCAAATATGAAACATTAAAAGGTTGTAAGAGCTGGGAAATTCTGAAAAGCCACATGGATTGCCTCAGAGTTTCTTTCTTACTCCACTCCTTTAAACTTGTGGCACACCACAGTATTCGAACACAAATAACCCTCGTTTGTTAAAACGTGGATTGCTGGAGCATAGAAAAAGATCATGTTTTATTTACTTATTTATTTTAATTAATTAATTTATTCATTTATTTTTGGCTGCATTGGGTCTTCATTGCTGGGAGCATGCTGGCTTTCTCTAGTTGCGGAGAGCGGGGGCTACTCTTCGTTGGGGTGCGCGGGCTTCTCATTGCAGTGGCTTCTCTTGTTGCGGAGCACGGGCTCTAGGCACGCGGGCTTCAGTAGTGGTGGCCCATGGGCTCATTAGTTGTGGCTCGCAGGCTCTAGAGTGCAGGCTCAGTAGTTGTGGTGCATGGGCTTAGCTGCTCCACAGCATGTGGGATCTTCCCGGACCAGGGCTCGAACCCGTGTCCCCTGCATTGGCAGGTGGATTCTTAACCACTGTGCTACCAGGGAAGTCCCAAGATCATGTTTTTGTTTTTGTTTTTTTTAATAATTTGCCAGTTATTACAAGCAGCACTCGGGGCTGCTGCATTTGCCCCACAGGCCATGTGCGCCAACTCCAAGGGGCGCCATTCACATAGATTTCAATGTGAGTGGTGCTCCCTGGGGCTCTACAAAGCTCCCTTACAGGAAGCTGCACATTTTAAAAATGGACAGCATATCCTTTAAACCCAATTTAGGATATTATCACTGTTTTGAATAAACAAATAGCACTTCTGATGTAGAAGCAAAAGTGATGGTGTTTGACATCTGAGTGGTACCGTGAGCACTTATTTTAACTTCATCAATGTGGTGAAAATGGAAAGAAAATGGCAAACTTGGAATTCAAAAATTAAAAGTGAACACAGTGACATTCTAGTGGAGGGAAAAGGAAAAATTTTTTCAATAGGTGGTGCTAGGTCAACTGGGTATCCATATAGAAAAAGAAAAAAAAGGGACTTCCCTGGTGGAGCAGTGGTTAAGAATTCACCTGCCAATGCAGGGAACATGGGTTCGAGCCCTGGTCTGGGAAGATCCCACATGCTGCGGAGCAACTAAGCCTGTGCGCCACAACTACTGAGCCTTCACTCTAGAGCCCAAGAGCCACAACTACTGAGCCCATGTGCCACAAATTCTGAAGCCCACATGCCTAGAGCCTGTGCTCCACAAGACAAGCCACTGCAATGAGAAGCCTGCACACGGCAATGAAGAGTAGCCCCCACTCGCCAGACCCAATGCAGCCAAAAATAAATAAATAAATGTATTTAAAAAAAGGAAAAGGAAAAAAAAAGAACCTTGACATCCCCCACCTCAAACTATACCAAAAAAATGAACTGTTTTTTTTTTTTGCTCACATCCAGAATATGTTAAAAAAAATTCCTATAGATCAATTTTTCAAAGACAGACTTGAATAAACACTTTACAAAAGAGGGTATCCAAATGGCCAACAAGCATATGGGAAGGGCTGCAGCTTCATTAGTCATCAAGGAAATGCAAATTAAAACCAAAATACTATGTCATTACAACCTCCAAAGGATGGTGAAAATAAAAAAAGAAGAAAAGTACAAATGTTGACAAAGATGTGAAGCTACTGGAACTCTCGTATGTCACGGGAAGAGGAAGAGGTGGAAGAGGAAAAATCTGACAGTAATCATTAAAGGTGAACATGACCCAGCAATTCTACTGCCAGTTACATAGAGAGAAATCATATAATGTAAAAGATGGCTATCAAATAATGAGACTAGCTACAACTCCATATATGAAAAAAACTCGTTATAGTAAACACGCTGTGTGCATACATGTATTTTGTGTATCTTTCAATTTCATTTCCGGTGGCTTTTTAAATGGAAAATTGAAATACATAGTTTTAACTTCTGTCTTCTCCTTTTAGACAAAATAAGCTTAAAACAAACCAATCTTATACTTAAACATAGACCATGCAATAAATATCATCAATATGGTGAAAGTATGCCCCTAGACAGTCTGTATCAATGAAGCAGTTTTCTATTCCAATCTGACACTCATAAAAAAACTAATTAAATTTCATAAAAAAACTAATTAAATTTCAAAATAAAAATACAAGATACAATAATGAAAGGCAGATTACAAGATATTGTCCCTATCTAGATAGTGTCCCTAGACTGGCACTATGAGTCCACAAAAACATGTACTTAAGGAATTCATATAGCCTTACATGGCTAAGCACCTCTAGTCTAGTTCAGATTTCTATATCGAACTAGACACAAAGAATAGTACTGAGAGGCTTGAAAGTGAATTTTAAATTGGCACAGATGGCATGTTTATAACATCCCCACAATATGCTGAGTGTTCTCCATAAAACCAACCTAGACACAGTCCCTGCCTCTAGGGGACTTAAAATCTAAAAGTAGATGAGGCAGCCTAATTCAAAGAAAGTAAACAAATAAAAGGAAACAAAGAAGGGGATGTAAGAGCAGAGAGGCCTGCGTTAATCTCTCAGCTCCCCGAAGGGTAACAGGCCAATCTGAACAGTGGAGAAGGAAAGCTAACAACTCAGTTTCCTTATTTACCATCATACTTAATATGACACTATGCAGTAAATATTCTCTAAAAAATTGTGCTGACCAGACTGAAAATGCTTTGTTGTTCTCTAGTTTCAACATTCAGAAAGTCTAAATCTCCATAACAGATGTAATATATACCCCACTGGGTGTGTGTAAACGACATTAAACAGCCCATGCGTAGTGACTGATTTACAGTCCAAAATCTAAATTACTGAATCCAAAGCACATGAAAGCATTATTTCAAAAATCCTGGCTCTTAAAATAAATGCCCCCCCCAAAAATCCTGGCTCAACAGGCAATTAATTAATGTGACACAACAATCTTTATATCAAAACTTCTAAAACAAGACAGTGATTCTTACTGGATTGCATTTTTGATGTTGTCTCTAAAGGGATATATGAGCTATAATTGGTTTGTCTGTAAATAAACACTTCATGGGCTTATAATTCAGACTCTGATCTCCTTATCCAGTTGACTAGAGCTATTTCAATAGGGAGATGTCAAACAATTCTCAGAAATGTCTCTGAATACAGAAACTCTCTAAACCCTTGAATTAAAAAATCTTTATTTTAAACTGGGGCTTCCCTGGTGGCGCAGTGGTTGCGAGTCCGCCTGCCGATGCAGGGGACGCGGGTTCGTGCCCCGGTCCGCGAGGATCCCATATGCCACCGCGGAGCGGCTGGGCCCGTGAGCGGAGCTTGCGCGTCCGGAGCCTGTGCTCCAAAACGGGGGAGGCCGCGGCAGCGAGAGGCCCGCGTACCGCAAAAAAAAAAAAATCTTTATTTTAAACTGTGAAGATTCTTTCCTGAAGACTTCAAAATGCTGATGACATTCAATTAATTAAGTTATAGGAACCAAATTCACTTCAATAAACTGGTCCTGGCTGCTTCGCTGTCTCTTTGGATCAGGTATCTCTGGCAAAGACTGTTTATTAAAAATAATGATGATAATGCAGCCAAATTCCACACAAAAGGAAGATGATGAAGAAAGCAATGACACTATTGACTTTGCCATATCAAAGTAATATTTATTAAATCTGAACTATAAAGAGCACAATTTAGAATAAATGTTTGAGGTCAGGTTAGGGACATTATCTACCCAATGTCTCAGATCTGAAACCACTTTCCCCCAATGCTCTCTAGAGCAGCCATAATATGACTTTCAATTTCCCAAAATGCTACCTTGCCTGTAATTTAAAACATGGCTTCCTTTTAAAGGGAAGACTCAATAACCTCCCTTTATATGTAATATTTCCATCATAGGAATTACATAAATAAAAATATATTTTAGACAAATCCAAGGTATCCCAGTAAAAAATTGTATTTGAATCTACTTATGAAGTATTATGGTAAAAATGCACTTATTCCAGGAACCCAAACTCTAAACCTTGAGATCACCATGATTCCTTCTTCCCTTCATGCCCCATCGTCTATACGAATCAGTACCAAGTTGTTTAGATTCTCCTTTAGTCCAGGTCCTCCCACTGAAAGGGTCCCAGAAGGAGGCCCATACTATAGAAAAACTGAGGTCCAAAGGGCAGAAGAGTTGGAGAAAAGCCAGAGGAGAGACATTTCAGGATAAGAAACCAAAGGTTTGAACCGGGGAGACACTATTAAAGAACTGGTCAGTAGATGGAGGGGTCTGAAGAGACTGCCCAGATTACTGAGCCTTAGAGATCTGACTAGAAAGGCCAAGCAGGGGGAGGTACGGTGGGTCAGACCAATTCAAAAAGGCCAGGTGGTACAAACACCCACAATTTTCCTCACATATCCCCTTCTCTAAATGCCCTCTGCCACCAGGCTGGCTCAGACCCTCCTGGACCTCACTTGAACAAGTGTAATGCTATTTTAACTGACCTGTTGTCCTCCTACTTCTCTACCAACACACTGTGGTCAAAATCATATTCTTGAAGTACCATGTCAAACCCTTTCAATGTTTTTTCATTAGCCTTAATAGAAGATTTATAAATCCTTAAAATGGTTTCCAGGATCTGACTGCTCTCTAGCCCCACACTTTCCCCCAACATTCTCTGCACCAGTCACAGTGACTTTCAATTCCCCAAAATGCTGTCTTGCCTATAGTTTCAAATATGATTTCCTTTCAGATAGAAGACTCCTAATCACCACCCCCTCCCCAACTTTCACTCTCATGTCTCATCTTAAACATCATTTCCTTAGGGCGGCTTTCCTTGAACCCTCCAAAGGGTCCCTGCTATATTCCCATGGCACTCTTGTACTTCCCTTTTCATGATGTACTACAAATCTATAACTACAAAGAGTAAAGAATTTTGTGTTCTGTGAGGGCAAGAATGTATACCTAGCAATAGGATTAAGAATGTTTCTTCCTTACTCAAAAATCTTCAATGGCATCCCCCAACTCCTGCATTAAGTACACATTTGTCAGCATGGGTCTTCAAGGCCCTCCACAGTATGAACTTTTATGGTCTACTATTTTCTGAATGCTTCCCAAAAGCATGATTATCTGTTCCTTTCCAAACAAGTCATGTACTTTCCAGTGCCTTCATTTCTGTAGCTTCCTCTATGAACCTAGCTTCCCCGTCTTAAAAAATGCTACTCATTCTTCCAAACCTATATCCAATTCCACCTTTTCTGTAGAATTTTTCCTAATTTCCCCCAAATAAATTTGGCCTCTCCCACCTTTGACTCCCCTCCTGCTCAAATGTTGTATTTTCCTTATGGCACTTTCCTAAGTCTACCTAGTTGTTATGGTGCATCTCATATCCTTACTAGTTTAAAATTTCTTAGATAATGTTGGTTATACCTTGCTTTTCCATATATCTCCTTATCACATTTTGTATATGCCTTATATACATAAGGTGCTCCATAAGTGCATTAACTTGAATCTAAAAAATCTACTACATGTAAAGCAGTTGTGTAAGGGAGCTGTCTAAATATGTGGATAAAATAATCTTTTAAGTACAAAAGACACCTTTGAAACAGATGGATGCTAAATGGAATTAGAAAAGCACATTATGTTGCCCATACAAAAACAGAAATACATCTTATTTGCATCTCAAATAAATGCTCTTTAATCAAAAAGTAATATACCTTTAGAGACTCATTCATCTTATATTATACATTAAGATGCCCACATTTATTTCAATTCTGACAATTTAAAATAAACATAATTTTAACTCAAGTTTCATGCAGCAGTAGAGCACAGCATCACTGCTCAATATTTATTTTTGTGACCATTTTTGCTGTTTGCTGGACAAAAGGAAAACAGCAAATAACATTATTTAGATGTGCTTAAAATTGTAAGTCAGAAAAGACCACAGAAGTTATCTAGTTCAACTCATTATATTTCTAGATAAAGAAAATAAAGACTATGAGTTTCTTGGCCAAGGTCACAAAGCCAAAGCCAGGACACAGGCTCGGACCATCTGACTTCCACTCCAGCACTCTTCCCACTCCAAAACAATACTCACCTCAAGGCTGTAATAACTAGAGCACATTATTTTCAGTCGACATTGGAGCCAACAATACTCCAGTACTGAATGAAGGCCATTTGCACATTTTTCAGTCATGCTCAAGAGAAACAAAAGTGTGACAAATGAAGAAATGAAAAAGAATTCTTATTATCTTTTCCCAGGAGCCTTCTTTCTTATAAATGGTTAGAAATGTACATTACTTCATAAGCTTTGAGAGGGTCTGTGTTCAAAGACACTGAAAGGCGAGAAAAACATGATAGGAAATTACATACATAATAGAATTTTGACACACGATGGAACATGCAACACAGAACATTTTAAATGCTACAATATCAAAAGTTACTATTTATTTCACAGTAACCAAGAAAGATGGTGCTTCAGGGAAAAAGAAAAAAGGTAGCAGCCTATTTCTCAAAACCCACTTAAAACACAAACCTATCTACCAATATGTACCAAATATTTACCTTCTTACAGTTCTATTCCTAATAACTGGCACATAATAGGTACTTTATAAGTATTTTCATAATTAAGTAATTAATCTCTCTTAATATCACCCAGTACTATTCTTGAATACTGCAGTTGTACATCAGTGACTATAAAATGCTGCTACTTGTAGTAGAAAACAAGGAGCATTGACAGTTTGTATCAAACAGAAACGTTCTAAGACTAGAACATTTTACAATGTGTGTGAATCTATATCTGTGTATGTGTGCTTGTATGTATGTATATAGGTTCATTTGTTTTCTCTCTATATACATATGTACACATATATGTATATGACATGTATTTTTGACAATAGTGATTTTACCTAAAGATCTTATGCTATGGGACAGTGATTTTCAAACTTTCCTTACAGCATGTCATAATAAGAAAAACATTATATACCACAACCTAGTACACCATAACACATACACGCAGAGGAATACATATACATAACTAAAACAAAGATTTCATGAAACAACACCATTACTATACCCAAAGCACTAATGTTTTCTATTCCACTTTTTAAAATGCAGTTTGTGTCTCCCCAAACTGATTTTGTCACCCCTGCTCTGAAAGCTCATAGAAGTGCGAGAAGACACTAAGACATTGGCAAGGTGTAAATGTCTTAGTTTGGCATTCATTCCTTAAACATAGCCTAGGCTCTACCAGACACCAAACAGACACTGGCAAAATGAACACTAGAAGTTACTGAACATTGTTCATTGAAAAGCTATGCTGAACACCGGAAGGACGTTATCATTGTGTAAGTACAAAATAGAGACCACATTCTGGGCCATAAAGCAAGCCTCAAAAATTTTAAAGGAGTCAAATAATAACAGATATTCTGATCACAATGGAATTAAATTAGAAATCAATAACAGAAAGCTCTGTAAAATTCCAATTATTTAGGAAATAAATATTTTTAAATAACTCAAGAATCGATAAAGAAAACAAAAGGGAAATTAGAAAATATTTTTAACTAAATGAAGATGAAACTACAACACATCAAAACTTGGGGGAAGCAAAAACACCAGCAAGAGTTTTACTAGTTTATGGGACTTCCCTGGTGGCGCAGTGGTTAAGAATCCGCCTGCCAATGCAGGGGACACAGGTTCAAGCCCTGGTCTGGGAAGACACCACATGCCGCGGAGCAACTAAACCCGTGTGCCACAACTACTGAGCCTGTGCTCTAGAGCCCGTGAGCCACAACTACTGAGCCCGTGTGCTGCAACTACTGAAGCCCGCGTGCTCTAGGGTCCGTGTGCCGCAACAAGAGAAGCCACTGCAATAAGAAGCCTGTGCACCTCAATGAAGAGTAGCCCCAGTTCGCCGCAACTAGAGAAAGCCCACACACAGCAATGAAGATCCAACTCAGCCAAAAATTAAATAATTAATTTTTTAAAATAGTGTAATCAACATACATTTTTTAAAAAACAAATTAAAAAAAAAAAAGTTTTACTGGTTTAGAGAAGAACAATGAGCCCAGGCCACCAAGTCTGCTGGGTTACCTCTAGAGCAATCCAAACTGCTCACAAAAGGAGGGTGGCCACCTGGAGTGAGAACCATAGGTTAATTTTACTGCTAATGAAGTTTAAGGTGAAGGAACAACCCCCCCACCTCACCCCAGTTAGAAAGGCTTTCCTAAATCTGAAAGAAGACTAGGAATCTAATAAGCAATCTGCTGTCAGTGAAGGAGAAGAGCCATGCAAACAGGATAATATGAATACAGAACAGTGGGGGAAACATCCAGAAAGAGGAAAGACAGGAAGCTGCAGAGCATGGTGTGATCCAATGGGCAGTGCTAGATGGAGTTGTTCAGGATGGTTTCCTCCCCATACTACGGACAACTCCTGGAACACAGGAGCCTCTTACTACTGTATAATGTATGTAACTGAACCTTCACAGATTCATCCCAAGACCAAATTAAATGCAAAAAAAAAAAAAACCCCTCAGCTTCTCAGAGGCCATCTAGATCAAAGCAGGCCAGAATCAGAACCTGTTTGGCCTTCATTTGTTCTGAGGTGGTCTACGGACCCCTCCAATCCTGAAACCCTGCAAATCTGGGTTATATTATATATTCCAGTATTTTTTAATCCAGCATACAGGGTTAAGAGGAGAGAGGACAAGTATCTCAATACTTAATTTTTTAATTACACATGGCATTAGTTTACCCACTTTTTTAAAAAGGGGTGGGGGGAGCTAATACATTACAGACAACCATTAACTCAGTTTGATGGAAAGTATTAGGCTGATCATTTTGATTAGCGGTGCTCATTAAATACGTTTCCTACATGTATTTCAGGGAACTAAAATGAATAAGGATGCTATTCTGCTTTGCTGGAAGCGATCCCACATCCTGCTAGGTTTGGTTTTTATAACATGTGCCTGGCTTCCTAAAACAGGCATAAACAGCCTTATTAGATCTATGCTATTTATTTCCACAGAGAAGGAACCTCAGAACTTTTAAACTAGGACAGGTTATCTAATATTTTTACACCTTTGTTGTGATAAAGGAAGAAAAATATATGATCTTGGCGGCAAAAGGAAGATTGAACTTAATTACAAAGATTTAAAAGCAGAAAAATGCATACAGTGGCTTTTTAGAAAAAGAACACTTTCTTCCTTTCATCTCAAGGCAAACCATTTATCTACCAAGAAGCATGAATAGTGTATTCTTTCTTTTTAAAATGTTTTTAGAAGTCATATCCTTTTTTACTGAAGGAACCTGGAGCCTTAGACTTAATCTTGTAATCTGAAAGTCTTTCTAATATATCTGTGTAATCTGAACTGTTGACTACTCTTCAAAGCCATTATAGGAACTAAATAGCTAGATCAATTCGTAAACCATTTTCTCAAATGAAAACCTCACAATAAAATGATACTTTTGACAGAACATTTATGAATTACACCAATTTTTCTAAATCCTTTTGGAGGAGAAACATTTTAAGTGATGGAATAAAGATGAACAAAGTTACATTATTCTTTTACCATGTTAACCGGTCTAGTGCACATTACCTCAGAGCCAAATCTTACAATGCATAATCAACAAGCTGAGTGATGCATCAGTGAAAATGATTAAATATGCCAAGGTCTTAATTATAATACCACATTACATTTGTACAGAATATTCCAGTTTGCAAAACACTTACATCCATAAACTCATTTGCCTCTATGTCCTTCAGTTTAAGTACAATAGATAGAAGATGTGAGTCTACCTGGATATACTGAAATAGTTAAAAGCAGGGACTCTGGAGCCAACTGTCTGGTTTGGACTCTTAGTGCTGCCACTTACAATTACAGAATGTGATTCTGAGTACATTACTCAACATCTTTATGCCTTAGTTTTATCGTCTGTAAAATGGGGATAATAATCATTTCTACCTCTTGGGCCCACTAATGATTAAATCAATTAATATATGTCAAGCACTTAATACAGTATCTAGCACAGAGGAACCATTATATATTATACATGCTGGTTGTACTTATCAGCAGCATCACTGTATGGATAGGGAAACAAGCTGGTAAGTCACAGAGCCAGGAACAGAAACCAGAACTTCTTCTCCCATTTGATGCTCCATCCACAAAGGGCTGGGTTTTTTTTCTGTTTGTTTTTTGAAGTATCCTAAGGTTTTCTAGACTGACATAAAATAGTTTAATGCGGAAGTGTACAAATCAAAAAATTCAACAGTTCAGAACACTTATAAAGTATTTTGATTTATATTTATATATACATTTTAAGTTAAATTGACTATTAAAAATACAAATATTCCATTTTGGCAGCAGAACTATACACTGAGGAATAGTCATCTGTGTTGCTATATTTGCAAAACAAAACTCAAATCTAGAGGGAAATATACTAAGATGATAACTGTGTTAGAATTTCCTTTTTTTTTTTTGTTTCCCTTTCTGGTTTTCAAGACATTCAGTATTGTGACATAACATTTATAATTTAAAAAAATTATTTCCAGGGACTTCCCCGATGGCGCAGTGGTTAAGAATCTGCCTGCCAACACAGGGGACATGGGTTCGAGCCCTAGTCCGGGAAGATCCCACATGCCACGGAGTAACTAAGCCCGTGCGCCACAACTACTGAGCCTGCACTCTAGAGCCTGCGAGCCACGACTACTTAAGCCCATGAGCCTAGAGCCCGTGCTCCACAACAAGAGAAGCCGCCACAATGAGAAGGTCGCGCACCCAACAAAGAGTAGCCCCCGCTCGCTGCAACTAGAGAAAGCCCACGCGCAGCAATGAAGAGCCAATGCAGCCAAAAATTAATTAATTATTTTAAAAAATGATTTCCAAAAAAAGTTTACCAAGGTATTAAAAGAGTATTCATAGAATAAACACTTCAAAATTAATTCTAGAAAATAATAAATGTCCAGCTGAAAAACTGCCCTCTTTTTTCAGACATGTTTTAGGGGATCTTTCCTCAGACTTTGTTCAAGTTTTTTCCCTTTAGTGATTCAGGTGACTGTGACAACATCTTCCATTGTGTCTAAAAATAGGGCATGGGTCTGTAAATTTATGAGCCGAAATGCAAAACTGACATTGGATGTCTAAATCAGAGTATTAAATCATTTAGCATACTCTAGCATAAAAATATATTTTGAGCACTCATATCCACATGCTTTGTATATTCATACAATTTTAATTCAACTATCTTTAATCTTTTCAGATGAAGTGAAGTTATGAACTTTTAAAAACATGCCAAATCACTTCTTAAGAGATTAACCTGGACAAAGCACTCCACTCCAAACCTCAAGCTCCTTCTCTAATAAGGAGAGTAGACTAGAATGTCAGTCAGTGGTTCACAACCTTCTTTCCACCCCAGCGCATCTGAGGGATTCAACATCTCTCCATTTACAGCAGTGGGGACAGTCTGAAAATGTCCCACAGGTGATTCTGATACACTACCTTATAACAGGAGTCCCCAGCCCCCAGGCTCGGACCGGATACCGGTCCATGGCCTGTTAGGAACCAGGCCGCACAGTAGGAGGTGAGCAATGGGCCAGCGAGCGAAGCTTCATCTGCCACTCCCCATCGCTCGCATTACAGCCTGAACCATACCCCCCATCGCTCGCATTACCACCCCCCATGGAAAAACTGTCTTCCACGAAACCGGTCCCTGGTGCCAAAAAGGTTGGGGACCACTGCCTATAAGCTATTCCCCTGCCCTCCACCCCACTCCACTCCTGCAGAGTTCTTTAAGGTTCTGCACAGTTCTAAAGCTTGCCACTGTAGGTACAGGAAAATCACAACCCAATGACCTGGAAGGTACCTGACAGTGTTACTTTATTACATTTTTAAAGAAAGGCCGAAAGTTAATTACGTGTATTCTTTTGTTGAAGCATGCAAGATTCAGAAAGAATCTGTAAACTGATGATATCAAAGACAGCTTTGTAACTTAACTGTTCATATGGCAAACAGCACAGCTCCCCTGGAATTTGCTCCTAGTCAAGGAGGTAGGTAAAGAAAGAGGAAAAGTGGGGAATCAAATAAAATGCCTCCTGAAGTTGAAAGAATGGAAAATAGATTTGTATAGGTCAACTTTTCTGATAACAGAGAAGAAAAGCCAAAGATTGATATGCAGAGATGAGATATTATGTGATCCCAAATTTCTTTTTTTTTTACAGACAACTGTTATAAACTAATAATAACTAATAGCTACTAAAAATATGATTTTCATATATGCCATATTATAAATATAAGCCAAATATGTTGGCTTAGCATGGTGATTGATAATTGCCCAGTATATTTACAAATAGTTTCAATTTTCTTTGAATGCCTACTTACTGTGGACAAATTCTATGCTATTTAAAAGCTACTGGATGTGCAAAGTCTTGTGAAAAATTCTCACAACTAGGGAAGAAGGAAATGGAATCTTAAGACTTCCTTGGAAAAATGTGTTTACCTCAAATGCGAGCCAACATTACATCATCATTAATAAGTACACAAGGCATGGCAAAGATGCTCAGTGTGGCTTCAAAATTAGAATTATCTACATGAAAAAAATGTGTAATTGCATTATCTTCAAATCAGAAAACACATTAATCAATAAATGCTGATGATTAGCTATGTGTATTGTAGTGAGAGGAACCTTAAAAGGCACAAAAAAATAACAGTATTTCACAGATTTAGTATTTGACCTCTCCCCCACCCCCGGCAAACTGGCTGGGTCTGAAAGTTGCTGTCCTCTGTACCAGAAGATGACACCAAGGGTAACCGAGAATACAATGTATACATCTCTATCACTGCTCTGTGGATTCATGCCTGAAAAAGTTGACACAAATTTTTGGTAGGATTTCTTTTGAAATTCTTTGCAAAACATGCTGTCCATTGTTGGCTTAACTTGTTGAACGCACTACCCATTTAAAAAAAACAAATTCTCAGTGTTCTCCACATGAACCATAACAGTAAAAACCTAAAACTTGTGTCAGTGAACAGACGAGATAACCCCAAAAGAAATAAAAGTGAAGAGAAAGAAAATGCCCCAACCTCAGTTTTGTAAGATGTTCACATTAGAGATGGTAGCAATAAACATTATGCAAGAGAAGATAATTCCTAACACTGAGTTGGGATGGATAAATATTTGTTTAATGAACATACACATTTCTTCCTCATTCTATAGCCATGTGTCAAAGCATCAAACAATTTAATTTGGAGCAGCTTCTGTTGTGTCTCAAACTTTACATATAAGTTTATCACGAGAGGAAAAAAAACCTGCTTGGCTTGACTCACGATGAATCACAGCCAGGAGGTCATCTTGTTGTGTATCAGCAACTATGTTTTCACTACAGCTATGTGACCTAAAGTGGCAGCAGGAGAGGCACCAAAATAGAAGGGGCAGGAGGTTTCTCCTGGTTTCCCGGCCCCAAAAGAGCTTTTCCACCCCATTCGGGCATCTGAGCAACAGCCAACCGCAGAGGAGAGAAAGAACAAACCCAACAGCTCCGCGGAGGAAGGCTGCAGGCCCAGGCCCTCCCGGGAGCCCGGGGAGGCAAGCACATAAAGAGGACGGGCTTAAGAAACAGCGTGGAGAAAGCAGCATGACAAGGGCCAAAACTAGCCGGGGGTAGGGCAAAATCCAGCAGTGACCGAGCAGCACAGACTGCGGGAAGGTCTGGAGACCAAGGAGGCTCTCCAGCCTGGGCTCGGGGCTCAGCTCCGGCGCGAGGGCACAGCGGGCCCCCTGCCTCCACGCACCTCCAGCACACGGGACCTGCCGCTGCTCCCACCTCACCTGTCGGGTGCCCGCTGGCCCCGCCGGCGTCTCTGGTTCCCGGTCCCCGCCCCGGCCCATCCTCCCTTCACGTTCCCTCCCGGCGCGTCTCTCGAGGCCACCGCCGGGGTCAGCGTGGGCAGGGGGCCGAAGCCCGACCCTCCGCCCCAGGCCTGGCCCCGGCACTCACTTTCTGAATCCGCTTCAGCGCCATGGGTCAGGGAGGGCGGCGGGGATACCGGCCGGCTGGGGGCGGCTGCGGGGCTCGGGGGCGTGAGGTCGTCGCGGGCCCGGCTCGCCGGCTCCTCGGCTGGCTCAGCCGGGTGAATCCCCAGCTCGCTGCTCTCTGGCTCGCTCCGGGAGCCGGTGCCTCTTCCTAGGGCGCCCGGGCGCGAGTGTGCGCGAGTGTGCGGGCGGGGACGCCGGCGAGACTCTTTTGTTTCCGCTTTTGCTTCTGGGAAGGAGCCTGCGCCCGCCCCGCCCCGCCGGGCACACTGGGAAGTGTAGTTTCTGCGCCCTGCTCGGCCGCCGCCCCGGGCCGGGCTGGTACTCACCGCTGACCTCGACCCACAGCGTGGGCTCAGAGCTGCCGGCTCTGGAGCTGGTCCCTGCAGTTGGATTTTGATCAAGGTACTGAACCTGGAGTTCCCAATCTGTAAAATGAGGATAACAAATTAGCTCGAAAAACATGTACCGGATTCGAATATGTGCTACAGCTCGTCTCGTTATTTTTACCTTCACAGATTTCACTGTTCTCAAATATATGAATTGCCTAAATTTCTCACACATGCACAGACCCATTCCAGTTATGACGCCTTACTTACCTCCTTAGTTTCTGTTTCAAAAGGCGCCTCTTCTGTCCGACGCTAATCTCGCATGTCTGCTCCTCCTTGGAACTCTGAATTCTGAGCTTCGTCCTCACTCTTGGCTCCCTCTTTTCCGTTGGCAGTACAATACCTGCTCAACCCACATAGTCTACTCGCACTCCTCACTCCCCCAATTCTTATGAACTTGTGTGCTCATTAAAACTTGTCTTCTGCTTTCAGCAGCAGAATTCGGTTTTCACCAAAGTTGAGCTTGAGCTTCTAATTCCCAAATCCAATTCACTCCTTTTCCTCTGTGATGTTTTTGACCCATTTGATTGCTGGCTACCCTTTCGCTTTTCAAAACGCTCACCGCCTCCCGCTTCCGGAGCACCAGGTTGGTTGGATCTTCTACTTCTCTGACTTGCTCTTTTCTGTTACCAGCTCCTCTTCTCAGGAGTTAGAGTGCCCTGGAGTTCCAATCCCTGATCTCTCACCATCATTATCTTCCTAGAAAGTAGACTTCGTGTCCTCCCATGTCCTGCGAGGCCACCCAGCATGGCTGGAGGAGCTTGGGCTTTGTAGATTGACCCCCTATCCTGGAGTGGAATCCCAACTCTGACCCCTACCACTGTGTGACCGTGTAGCTACATAAACTCTCTAAGCCTCAGTTTCCTCATGTCCAAAGCGATAATAATCTCTAGATATGTTATTGTAAGAATTCACTGATATTAATGTAATGTGCCAAACACAGTACCTAATATGCTGAAAGTGCTGTATAACAATTATTTCCTTATTTGTTTTTATCTATATGATGATGCCTTTAAAATCTGTCTTTCCAACCAAACTGTCACTCCAGCTTCAGCCTTTTATGTCCAAAAGTCTACTGGACATGTGCACCTTCCTACCCTGTGGCCAGGAACCAGAATGTGTTACCAGGTGAGAGCTGGAGGAAAGCTTTTCAGGAAGTCCAGAACAATAGCTACCATAGCATTCTAAAGGCTTACAAAGAGCAAGGAGCAAAAATCCATTCATGTAACTTAAAAGAAAATGTCTAGGGAAATAGGATCGTGAAAGAATGGTAGAAATAATTAATGGAATCTGAAACTTAATTTAGAAGCCTGTCATTCCCCCTCCCCGCCCTCCCACCCAAAATAAACATAAAAACTAAAACTGGTCTGGAGCCTGGCTACTCTCTTACTTTCCTTTCCCTGAGGTCTCGCTTCTCTCTGCACGCTGGCCTGCCCTCCTTTTTCCAGCTCCGCCTTAACTTCTCTTGTACAAGGCTCCCACCACCCTTAGCCCAATTTTTGACACTCTTCAAGCAACTGCTCCTGCTGCTAAATGGCCAAGCCTTTTGGTACTCCCTATTTATCTCCCTAAAAGGAAGAATTCCATTGACACAACTCATCTTTTTACTCCAGGCTATACATTTTCAGCTAGTGAGCAAAGTATATATAGATTGACTTGGGTTAGTTGGCCACCCATGGTCAAATCAGCTGTGGGAAGTTTGAAGTACTGTGGGGCAAAGAGGTTTCTGAAACACACCAGCAAGGTCATATCATCCTGTAGAGAGGTGTATTGGGGCTAGCTTGATGCACCATCTTTGTGCTCCAGAAAGTGGAGCCCTACCCCAAACATTGCTCTTCCTTTTTATAGGGCAAGCATGAGAGTGTCCTTGTAAATAGGGGAGAAATAGTCTGAGCTTGGGCATCAGCTGCTTTGGGGAGTTGCATTCCCAAGCTGATAGAATTTGGATAGTATCATGTAGGAAGTGAGGCCATGCTCAGCTGCTCCCACTACGGGGAAGCACTAGTTGCAGGTAGCTCATTACCAGGAAGCCCAGAAAAAACCTGCAGGGTCATTAAGTGGACAGTCCTGATAGGACAGTCCATCATCACTCCGTAGATAACAAAAACACACACTTACGCAGAGGCTACAGTCAGGGTAATTTCATTCAAAAGGCCAGGACACTGGCATTAATTTCTCCCTCTTCCACGTTATCCTACATACTGCTAAAAGACGCAGTAGTCAAATCACTCCATTGCTTAAAAACCTCTATTGGTTTGTATCATGGAAGTCCAATGCCTCAGCTTACTGCAAAATACCCATCTCAGTTTGTCCCTAAATGCCTCCTTTCCGTCTTTAGCTCACACATTATAGTTAATTAATGTCACATGTCTTTGCACAATGCATTCTCTCTGCATAGAACGACCTCCCACCCTGCACCTGACAAACCCAACTCAAATGATACAGACTTTATGAGAGGGATTGCGCTTCTTTCAGAAACTCATATTTAAGGATATGGAGCAGCCATTCTCAGCACTTGGAATACAGAATGGTTGCTGGATGATGTTAATGGGGAAAAAGAATGGTCCAGGGGAAGAAGTTGAATTAAGGAATTAAGACATTTGGAGAAGTCTCTGGACAGGTTTGCTGACCAAGTAAAAGAGGTGACTGAAGAGCTTCTTGGGACCAGGTGGAATGTGCTAAGTCTTTGACAGACTCAAAGCAACCATCTGGGCAGTTTATGAAGACCCTGGAGAAACTGACACACTGATCTGGCCAGAAATTTTCAGAGTAGAGTGAAAAGGAAGGGTTCGATGAAAAGATTCAGGCATTCCTGGTGAGTGTGGCATGATGCAGCAGGGCATGTGTCAGGACTCCGGAGTCTGTAGTCGCTGAACTTGGCCCTGGCTGAGTGAGGTGAGCAGAGAGGCCGCCCTGCTAGGAATACCACCACCAGCTCTGCTCTCTCTGAAACAGAAGTTACCTGTTTCTCAGGTACTGCTGGGAACAGTCGCTGAGAGCCAGTTTTGTTTCTCTTCCACCTGTTCTCTATACAAACATGTTTGTCTTTGCAAATATAAGAGCTCCTTTTGGTTTTCTCTTTGTGGCTGTGCTGTCAAAAGCCTTCGTAGAGGGCCTCCCCACTCAAATGCTCCCAGTTCTTTTGACCTGTGGGTGCTTTTTGGGGCTGATGAGAGCTCTCATTTGTCCTGGGACAGTTCTGGGCATATAGGCCACCATGGTCTTCAGATACAGGAGGGCCTTTTCCCCTTTGATTCTACTGTCCCATAACTGTAAAACCAGAATCACCAGGAGGCAAAAGCCAGTCAGGAGAGTTGGGACGGCTCAGAACAGGTGTTTGGCACACATGTAGTTCAAGCATTCTTCCTTTTAAAGTATTTCCAGAATAGCTGTCTGGCTTGTTGGCTCACAGATTCTAACCTTACCCCCTCCCCCGCTAACTCTGTCCAGCTACAGGCCAGACGATTCAAGGGCACCATTCCCAGGCTGAGGCCTGTGTTTGAAGCATGAATTTCCTTGTCCCCAAGTAAATCTCCATAGGGTTAGAACCCAGTGTTGAGGTAGCTTCTGCCTGAAACTAGGCCAGAACCATGGTTTAAGAAGGGCACAGAGCAGACAGCCTCAAAGGTTGTGCAACCAACCATAAACTTTTCAGGAGGTGCTTCCTTTAAGGGTGTTTTCTGTTACGTGTACCCTTCTAGGACCTACATTTCCTTCAAAAGTGCTTCTGTCTATTTTGTAGCCTATTTTTTAAACGGTTAATTTAAACCAATTTCGAGCACTGAACAGCAAGCAGAATGTTTGAACATTTTTTGGTTTCTGTTTGTTTGATGAGGTATGAGAAGGAAACGCCTTCTGTGGTTCCAGTCATAATCTATTTTAATAAAGTTTTGAGCAGCCCTGGTGTATTAGGTAGGACTCTCCAGAGAAACAGAACCAATAGGGTATACAGTACATAGATATGTAGGAGGAGATTATTATGAGGATTGGCTTACATGATTACGGAGGCTGAAATATGCCATCATATGGCGCCTGCAAGCTGGAGAACCAGGAATGCCAGTGGTGACATTCAGTCCAAGTCTGAAGGTCTGAAAACTAGGGAAGCCTATGATGTAACTTCCAGTCTGAGGTCAAAGGCCTGAGAAAGAGGAGGGAAAGAGGGAGATGCTGGAGTAAGTCCTGGAGTCTCAAGGCCCCAAACCCGGGGCTCCTGTGTCCTCCTATGTGCAAGGGCAGGAGAAAATGGATATCCAAGCTCAAGAAGAGAGGGAGAGAATTTGCCCTTCCTCAGCCTTTTCATTCTATTTGGGCCCTCAATGGATTGGATGACACCCGCCCACACTGGGGAGGGTGGATCTTCTTTACTCAGTCTAGTGGTCACTGCCACACACACACCCAGCTATCTGGGCCTCCATTAGCCCAGTCAAGTGGACACATAAAATTAACCACATCTGGGTAGCTAGAACTCTTCTTAAACAGAGCAACTGAGTCATCTCATCCTTTAGCACAGTGCCCAGCAGACAAGCTGCTGACAGTCCAGTCTGAGGCAGAGTGGTGTTTCACTGAAGTCCCAGAAGTTTGGACTGGGATTGTGGAAGGTAGGACAAGAAGGGGGTGAGGGCAGATGAGTGGTTGAGGCTCTAGGCCTGGCACCTCTCACCCCCAAAAATAATTGGAGCAGTTCAGTATGTGTCTGTTTTTCTAAACTGTCTTGAGTGGACTTGGGTAAGTTTCCTCATATAAAAGTTGGTTTAATAACACCTACCTCATATAATGAAACGAGGTAATGCACGTGATGCGCTTAGCACAGTGAGGGGATCATGGCGCTTTTCAGAAAAATGTCAGCTGCTATTGTTTGGATTCTACTTTAGAGTTTGTAAGAAGAATGGTTTCTAGTACTCAAAAATCACTGACTTGGCCCTCATTTAGAAAATTTTTTGATAAATTATATAAATATACATGAATTCGTTTGTATAAAATTTTTTTAAAGAAGCAACAATGACAATACAGCAGTCTCCCCTCATGTTTTCTTCTCTAAAATGAAAAAAAAATCTCTGTAATAAAATGTCACTAATCAACTCGGTTCAAACTTTTAATGTAAAAAAGATTACATCAGGGACTTCCCTGGTGGTCCAGCGGCTAACTCCCAATGCAGGGGGCCCCTGTTCGATCCCTGGTCAAGGAACTAGATCCCATATGCTACAACTAAAAAGATCCCAGGTGCTGCAACGAAGAGCTGGTGCAGCCAAGTAAGTAAGTAAAAAAAAAAAAAAAAAAAAAAAAATTAAGGCAGTGATAGTCCTAGAGCAGAAAGCTATATGTAGAGAGAATTTTATTCCCTGATTAGATGTGTTCTATTCTTTTGCAGAGTTCTTCCTTCTCAGATCTCTCTTTTTTTTTTTTCTCAATTCCATTTAACAGTTTTCTCCTATGCCAGGAAATCTCTTGCTTCTCCACAAGTATTTTCAGAGGCTTAGTTCCTTCATTCTTTGATATGACTTGTCATATTAGGCTATGATATAAATATTCTGGATGGAGCCTTTCAACTCCACCCCCATGCTTCATTGCTCTGAGAATTTTTGCTCTATTTTACAACAGTTGCGCATTTTCCATTTGATATTACCATGTAATAGTAAAGACTATTCTTTAGAGGCAATAAATGACTGTCCCACTCTGTAAATTCTCTAAGTAATCCAGGACAGTATATGACAATTTACTGAGAAAGAGGGATGTTAGTAATTTTGCTCCCCAGTTTAAACAATATTAAGCATGTTAATGCTTTAAAAGTTGTTGAACAAGTCTACATGATACAGCCTTTCAACAAACAAACTCATTCCCAAGTGCCATGAATCATGGCTGGATGTGCTTTTCTGCAAAGCCTAGCAGGATCTAATTATGGGCAGTAAATGCAGAGCCAACTGCATAATCAATTTAAAGCTGCAGGACTCCAAAAATCAGTCTGTCCAAGAAGACCATATATATAATATATATGTGTATGTATATATATATATGTATATATGTGTATATATATATATATATATACTTCTGCCTTGTGAAAGGCAGGAAGGCGATTACTTCTGACTGCCAAGGGGAGTTTGGTGGTTGGGCTCAACCTGGGCAAAACGGGATAAAGTGTGTGTTCCTAATTCCTTTATGTACTTCTTTCTCCTTTTCAGAAACTTTCCTCCACCATATACTTCTCCTATCTTCCTTCCTCTTTCCTTCTCTTTTTCCTTCTCTCCCCTGCACCTAGGACTGAAAGAGAGACTTTGCTTAACCCTAAGGTTGATAAATGTAGCACTCCTTAGCCTTTAAAAATACATGCCTTCTGGACATATATAGACTGCCAAATGTAAAATAGATAGCTAATGGGAAGCAGCCGCATAGCACAGGGAGATCAGCTCGGTGCTTTGTGACCACCTAGAGGGGTGGGATAGGGAGGGTGGGAGGGAGATGCAAGAGGGAGGGGATATGGGGATATATGTATATGTATAGCTGATTCACTTTGTTATAAAGCAGAAACTAACACACCATTGTAAAGCACTTATACTCCAATAAAGGTGTTAAAAAAAAAAATCCATGCCTTCAACCTTGAAAAAGAAGGAAATCCTGACACATGGAAGAATCTTGAGGACATTATGCTAAGTGAAATAAGCCAGTCACAAAAAGAGAAATACTACGTGATTCCACTTATATGAGGTATCAATTTCAGAGAAACAGAAAGTAAAATAGTGGTTTCCAGGGGATAGGGAGCCTAAGAGGCGGGGGGAATGGGGAGTTGTTGTTTAATGCAGCGGTCCCCAACCTTTTTGGCATCAGGGACTGGTTTTGTGGAAGACAAGTTTTCCACAGACGGTGGCAGGGGATGGGGGATGGTTCAGGCTGTAATGCGGGCGATGGGGGGCGATGGGGAGCGATGGGGAGCAGCAGATGAAGCGTTGCTCCCTGGCCTGCCACTCACCTCCTGCTGTTCGCCCAGTTCCTAACAGGCTGCGAACCAGGTTGGGGACACCTGGTTTAATGAGTATAGAGCACAATGATGTGAATATACTTAACACTACTGAACTGTACTCTTAGAAATAGTTAAGATGATAAGTTTTATGTGTTTTTTTTAACCACAACTTTTTTAAAAGTCTTATTAAAAAGACAGGTGTTGGAGATGGTGGGGAAAAACTGGAACTCTTATACAGTGCTGGTGGGAAGGTAAAATGGTACAGCCACCTCAGAAAAATATATTGGCAGTTTCTTAACAAAAGCATAAACTTTACCATATGACCCAGCAGTTTCATACTTAGGAATCTACCCAGGAGAAATAAAACATATGTCCAAAAAGACATGTACATAAAAGCATTATTCATAATGGCCAAAAAAATGGACACATTTCAAATGTCTATCAACTAGTGAATAGATAAATTACGTGTGGTAGATTCATACAATGGAATATTATTAGGTAATAAAAAGGAACAAACTACTGACACATGCTACAAAATGGCTAAACGTCAAAAGCATTATGTGAAGTGAAAAAAGCCATATGCAAAAGACCTACATATTGCATGATTCCATTCATATGAAATTTCCGACAAAGGTAAATTTATAAAGACCAAATAAAGCAGATCAGTGGTTGCCTAGGCTGTGGAGTGCAAGTGGAGATGAACTGTCAATAAGCACAAAGGAACTTTTGGGGGTGAAAGAAATGTTCTAAAGCTGGGTGGTGGTGATGGTTGTACTCAGTAAATTCACTAAAAATCACTGAGATGTACATTTTATTTTATTTTATTTTTTAATTTTTAAAAAATTTTATTTGTTTATTTGGCTGCACTGGGTCTTAGTTGTGGCAGGCGGGCTCCTTAGTTGCAGCTCGAGAGCTCCTTGGTTGTGGCATGTGAACTCTTAGTTGCAGCATGCATGTGGGATCTAGTTCCCTGACCAGGGATTGAACCAGGCCCCCTGCATTGGGAGCAAGGAGTCTTATCCACTGTGCCACCAGGGAAGTCCCTGAAATGTACATTTTAAATTGGTGAATTATATAGTATATAAAGTATACCTCAATAAGATAAATATTAAAGATAAAAATTAAAAACAACAGCATGCCCTGCATCTGGGGAACCATCTTGGATGTAGATCCTGCAGCCCCATTCAAGCTGCAGGGCAATTGTTTCCTGGAGCAGAGATGACCTATCTCAGTGAGCTCTTCCCAACATGAAGGTCTGTGAGCAAGATAAAGCCCCCCACATACACAAACCCATGTCCCAACAATAAAAATAATATTTCATCTTCCCACAGATTCTAACCTGCCTACTTTCTTGAAGAAAAGAAGTCTATCATGGGGACTTCCCTGGTGGTCCAGTGGCTAAGATTCTGTGCTCCCAATGCAGGGGATCTGGGTTCGATCCCTGGTCAGGGAAATAGATCCCACGTGCCACAACTAAGACCCGGCACTGGCAAATAAAGAAATATTTTTTTAAAAAAAGTCTATCATGGAAGAATTCCCACCAGTGAACTGCACTTTACACACAATCACCTTTCAGCCTCCTAACAACCCTAGGAGATAGACTAGTATACACAGAATATAAAACAGCACAGATTGTCAGATGTCCCAAACATAAACATTAAAATACAAAAAAGTCTGCCTCTCAGTTAAGGAAATACTTATTAGCCCCATTTTACATATATAGAAACTGAGATTTAAAGAGAAAAAATTATTTCATGAGGTCACATAACCTGTAAGTAATAGAGCAAATAGCCATGCTGTTAGCCGTGGCACTTTACTGCCTTCCACTGCACTATAATATGCTTTTTCTAAATGTATATGTTCCCCCAACAAATAACCCCCCTCTCTTGAGAACAGTTGATCTCTCAGAGGATGGGATTTGGCATTCACTCTGCCAACCCTTCTATTACAGACAGAGCAGGTGGGTGACTCACCTCTGGGAGCCAGTCCCTTTTGCACACTTGTCTCTCTGGCTTTTATTTGTGAGAGAACTCCATCCACTGTTGTCCTGAAGAAAAGGGACGCACTCTATCATTAGATGATCAGGAAATGCAAGAAATGAGGAGAGATTGAAAATGAGGGAGCAATCCACCTTGTAAGACTTAAAAGTAAAAGGAGTTCAGCTGCCTGGGAAATAGTGAAGACAAAACACATTTGACCAGGAGAAGAAGTGTGAGACTTTGGGCAGAGGCCCTTTGTTTGCTAGGAGATAACTGTGCTGTTTTGATGCTTGCCTGTTGGGAAATGGGAGAGGGCAATTGTGTAGAAATGGGAAAGAGAGCCACAGTGTCTGGGTATTGACAAAAACATCCCATAAAGGTGCACTTGCCTAAGTGTCTGCTATTTGGTTAATTTCTTAAGTCTCTCCAGCCCACCACTCTAGTGGGGGATAGGAAAAAACTGAGTCACATCTTAACATTAACATCCCACCCACCTCAAAACAAAACAAACGTTTGGTGTCTGTATTGAATTTTTTTTTGCCTTTGCAAGAAAAGGAGGTGGAATTAGTGTGAATGTAGGTGTTGTAGCTACACAGATGCTGAAGCCTTCATACCTTAAAAAAGAAAATCACCTTATTCTGCTGGTGTTAAAAAGTCTCAGAAAACTTACAGGTTTAAGAACATTAAGCCTCTTGGAATAATTTTCAGATATTCCTTAACACGGAATGCTGGGGAGGGGAAAAGGAGGGAGAGAGAGCGTGGGAGAGAGAGACAGAGGAACTACATTACAGAAAATTCATTAACAGAGGCAGAGAAACTGCAAAGTCATCCCTGAATGTCATTTAATGCTAGATTCCACAATCCCCTGGATTACTGTGTGGTTTAGCATTTGGGCAGCCATAATACAGCTGCCCCGAGTTTAGAGCCTAAAGGAGTAAAATTTAATGACAATTACATTACATAGAATTATAAACACATGAATTAATTGATCCAGTGGCATGCCAAGGGAGATGTTCACCCTGGGTACAGACTATATGAGGCTCATTGCAGAGAAGTTAAGAATAATACAAAACAGCCAGCAATTCTAAACAATGTCATTGATAAAATTCTCCTACCCTCAAAAATCACTCATTGATGTAAGTTCTAAACTATCACTGCAGTTCCTCTTGAGTTTTTAAAAACATCTTTATGGTGATATAATCCACCTACCATAAAATTCACCTATTTATATAATTCAATAATTTTTAGTATATTCACAGAATTGTGCAGCCATCACCACAATCTGAGTTTAGAACATTTCCATCACTTGTTGGGTTTTAGTAATGCATATGTAAGATTCTGATTAGCACATTTTTATTACTAATTCTTTAATAGCTTTGCATACTACATGGAAGTTAATTTGGAGAATTTCCAATTATACTGTTGGCTTCTGACCCAGTGGAATTTAGCTACATGGATTCATTTTGAAAATAAGTTCATAATGATCAAGAATTGTTTTAGGTCATTGGGCAGTTTTTGCCTCCAACGCTTGTAATTTACATATTCTTACATTTAAACTGTAGATTCAAAATGAACAATGATGGATGTAAGTATGTTTCTTGTTATCTTTTTTCTGGTATGAAATTCTTAGATGAAGTTAATCAGATATGAAAATATTTGTAAACAGCAAGAATCAGACTTGAATATCTGATGAAAAAAACACTAAGCTTTGAAATTGCTCCCTGAAGATCTGTGCATAGAAATTGAGAAGGCTATACAACAACAAAATGTAAAGAAATGGGACATTTACATTAAAAAAAGAATAGAAGTTCAAAGAATGCCAAGAGAAACAATGAAAGATTCTGTTCTTACATTGCTAGAAAAAAATCAAAAGTCAATGTTTCAATTACAAGCACTGGACACCCATTTTAAAGTAATGGATCAAAAAAATGCCAATATTTACTATTATTCTGTCATTTCCTCAGATTTTTTTTTTATAAGATGCAAAACTTTGGAAGTTTTTACTAAATTACAGAAAAAGTAATCTCTGGTAAAAATAACATTTTAATAGAAAATTTTCAATTGTGGAGACATTTGAAAGCCTCTAGAATCATTCCTGAAGACAAAGACTTGAAGCATATTGCAATTTCTGGAATTTCTTGTTAAATCTGATTTTTATGACTCTTCCAAATTTATCCTCATGTTTAAGACTTTCCCTAACTCTTTGTGTGTCTGTTTCTTTGTGTGAAAGAAACTTTTCCAAGTTAAAATTATTAAAACATGTTGTTTGCTCTGAAGATAGATCCACAAATCTATTGAATGTGAAGATACGAAGGAGGTCCAATTTGATGAAGTCATTGACAAATTTTTCTAAGCCAACACCCCAAAACAAAAGATGTAATATTATTCATTTCTGTCACAGACAATATGTAGGTATGTTTCCTTTCTTTCAAGAAATACATTAAAGTAATTGAAAAGCTTGATGCTTTTTTTCTTTATTTTATTGAAATATTTAAATTTTAATTTTTACCAGCATGCTTATACATATGAAGTTAAATAAAGGAAAATTTTCTCCATCTGCATTCTTTTCTGGCCATTATTATTATTTATTCCCTTTTACAATATTACTGAAGCTAATTTTGTCATGTAACATAGAAGGTGTTTAAAAGCAACAACAATAAAATGATTTGCTCTGGATGTCAGATAAGCAAGATATTTGACCACTACATTGATCGTCTTTGAAAATTACCTTTTTTAAAAAAAATTATTTATTTTATTTATTTATTTTTGGCTGCGTTGGGTCTTCATTGCTGTGCGCAGGCTTTCTCTAGTTGCAGTGAGCGGGGGCTACTCTTTGTTGCGGTGCGCAGGCTTCTTTTTGCAGTGGCTTCTCTTGTTGAGGAGCACAGGCTCTAGGAGCACGGGCTTCAGTAGTTGCAGCATGCAGGCTCAGTAGTTGTGGCTCCCGGGCTCTAGAGCGCAGGCTCAGTAGTTGTGGCACACAGGCTTAGTTGCTCCACTGCATGTGGGATCTTCCCGGACCAGGGCTCGAACCCGTGTCCCCTGCATTGGCAGGCGGATTCTTAACCACTGTGCCACCAGGGAAGCCCCTGGTTTCTTTTTTTTAAAACCTATACTACCATAAATAAAGATATACTAATGACTTCCTGCAAATTACTCGGTGAGAACCTGGTGGGGCATGACTCACATCTGGTACTCAGATGTGTCAGATGCTAGGACAGGCAGTTTTGCATGTGTTGCTTGAATCAATCAGCCCAACTCCCTGTGGTAGGTTTTATTATTTTCATTTTACAGGTGAGGTTTAGAGAGGTTTAGCAAAGTAAACAAAGTTACATAGTAACATGTGGTTTCCAACTAGTGTATTTGAACCCGGGTCTACCTCAAATGAGAGGCATTGCGCTGCAGACGTTTACAGCCTAACTGGGAATTCAGAACCCATAAATGAAGATAAAAAGATAAAATAATATAAATAATCTATGCCAAGTGCCCATAAAGACCTGACCAAGACCTTTATTGGGTCAAAAAATGGAGCCATCATTAGGGGGTCTCGCAGTTGAGAAGGCTTTATGGGGAAAAGATTGAGCAGGGCCTGGAAGGGAGTATTTATATACAGAACTATAAAAGAAAGAGGAATCTGCATGAGGAAATGTGAAAAGCTGAAAAGCTGGGTCTGTTCCTTGACTGTCAGGATTCTAAGTGACGAATTTAATTGATTTAGAGGGACCTGCTTACAGAAGAAAAAAAGTTCATATCCTTTTAGTTTACCTGTATAACTGAGGCAAAATCCTACCAACCATTTCCAGTCATCTTCAAGTTTGGGCTTGGATTTCAGAAGCTCATGCCACTATATTCAATGTAACAAATATTTCGAGCATAGTAGCCATGGATAAAGCTTTGCACTGATTTTTCTTGAAACTTTATGATTTTTAGTTATATGTATATGCATATCCACACAGATATACACCCACACAAATATACATTTCACACAAAAGATAGTTATGGATAAAGCATATACATACTCTTCTGCACCCTTTTTTTTTAACTTAACATATATTGTAGAGTTTCATATCCGTACATAAAGATCTGCCTTATTTCTTTTAATGGCAGCATTTTATTTCATTGTCTGAATCCTATCGTCTTTAACCCTTAGGTTGTTTCTTTTGGTTTGCCATTACAAACAGTGCATCATATAACAACTTTAAAACTATATCCTTTGCTTATGTGTAAGTAAATCTAGGATAAATTCCTAGAAGTGGAGTTTCTGGATCAAATTGTATATGAATTTTTTTTTTTTCCAGTACGCGGGCCTCTCATTGTTGTGGCCTCTCCCGTTGCGCAGCACAGGATCCAGACGCGCAGGCTCAGCGGCCATGGCTCACGGGCCCAGCCGCTCTGCGGCATGTGGGATCTTCCCGGACCGGGGCACAAACCTGTGTCTCCTGCATCGGCAGGCGGACTCTCAACCACTGCGCCACCAGGGAAGCCCTGAATTTTTAATTTTAAAAAATAGTGACAAAGTCTCCTTCATAGAGGTTGGCATTAATAGTTTTTAACTTATCTGCAACTAAATTATTTTCTTGTAGAAACAAAAGATTGATCCATTAATGCTTTGTGCTCTCTGCTGGGTCCACCAAAGCAGCCTACCATGAAAGTGCATTCAATTCATTTCAGCCCATATTGCTGGAGCCTGTGCTGTGTGCAATGCATAACTTAAAACAATGAGCAAGAGAAAGGACTGAGGGGGAGAAATGGGGACATATTGCAAATACTAGAGAAGAAAAAAAATGCTCCTGCACCAAAACACCCACTTTCACACAGGTGGAAAGTACAGGGAAATCTTGAAAGAAGAGGCCTTTTGTGTTTTTTCCAAAGCCCCTCTCAAAGCCGTGAGAAATCTGGGACAGGCAAAGTTGCGGTCTTGGCTGTCCCAGTCTTCAGACAGGCAGGTGACTCCAGCAACAGAGGTCAAGCTTGAGTAAGTACACTGAGAAAGTGAGCACAGTCAAGGTGATCAGCTACGAAAAAGTTTGGTGGCTGGCAACAGAGAGGAGAGAGAAGATTTTGGAGGAGAACCAGTGAGGAAGAAGGGCTTCTTGGGGGGCAGAGAGGAAAGCTCATGGGGAGAGGGACAGTTTAGGGGCCAGGAAAGGGGAAGCAGATTATACAGGAAAAGGTAGGGGGATGGGGTTTGTTGAAAAAGGTTCATTATAATCTCTTTCCCGTAATTATCTCTCAAGTTTTGTCTGTTGAAAACCACTTCAGTGAGTCCCTACCAACCTAGACTCAAGACCTCTCTGTTTTCCTTCTATTGAGACACAGGTCAAAGCATCTGGTATCTTGTCTTCCTCTTCTTGCCTCTTTCCTTGTCTGCACCAAATGGTTAGTGCAAACCTAGCCAGATAGTTACCTCATTTGTAAATGGGAATTCTTATTCCTGAACCCATGACCCTCCCCAACAGACAGGATACATAATGTAGCGGGAATCGATCATTTTTAAAAAAAATTTTTGTTGGAGTATAGTTGATTTATGAATCTATCATCTGAATGCAGGCTAGAGTTTGCTTTGCTGAAAAAACTCTGAGCTCTTTCTACTTCCAGCTCCTTCATCATGTCCTCCAAGAAAAGATCACTTTATATATCAAACCCAAGAAGAAAATACAGATGACATGCTAGTTGGAAGCAAAAGCCCAGTAACTTTATAAAGTTATGGACTGGAAGTTTGGAAAATATGTTAAAGGGTCACGGTCCCATACTTCAACAACTACAGGAATTCCCAGACCAATGATCTGTTATGACAAGAAACTCTAGTAAGTTTGGAAAAAGATCAGCTCCTGGGGTTGTTTTATCAGTAACACTTCTCTCTCTCTTTTTTTAAACTATGTGATGTCTTTTTTTTTAATATAAATTTATTCATTTATTTTTGGCTGTGTTGGGTCTTTGTTGCTGCATGTCAGCTTCCTCTAGTTGCCGTGAGCGGGGTCTACTCTTCGTTGTGGTGCGTGGGCTTCTTATTGCAGTGACTTCTCTTGTTGCAGAGCACAGGTTCTAGGGGCACAGTCTTCAGGAGTTGTGACTCGTGGGCTACAGAGCGCAGGCTCAGTAGTTGTGGCGCATGGGCTTAGTTGCTCCGCGGCATATGGGATCTTCCTGGACTAGGGGTTGAACCCGTGTCTCCTGCATTGGCAGGTGAATTCTTAACCACTGCGCCACCAGGGAAGTCCAACACTTCTTTTTATAGTGAGCTTAAACTTGTTTTCCTTGTACTATTCACCCACTGATCCAACTGTAATATCCATAGTTATACGAAATAAATTTAACTTCTCACTCCTCTGAATGTTTATGGTACTTACTGTCTATGTCGTTTCTCTAGGACTTATTATAGTTTAAGATATTTAATATAGTAATTAATCAGTGAACACCAACTGCTGCTCTACAATGTAACAGGCACTTGCCTACATTCTGGTATTATTTCAATGAATAGGACGAATCTGGAAGAGACATATATAAGAGACATATAAACAGGTAATAATAAATAATTGTTAAGTGCTATCTCTATTAAAGGTTTGAACAAAACACTATGGAACCACAAAGGAGGGAATAATAGAACATATGGATGGGGTACCATGAAAAAACAACCAAGTTCATCATTAAATAAATATTTGATCTAGGTTTTGAAGGATGATTATGCATTTGGCAGGTGAAGCAATGGGGAAATAATTTTAGGAGGTGTTGGTTTCAGGGATTTCTTTTGGGCTTCTTTTTTTTTTTTTTTGGCTGCACTGCCTGGCTTGCAAGATCTTAGTTCCCCGACCAGGGATTGCATGCCCTCGGAAGTGAAAGCGCAAAGTCCTAACCACTGGACCGCCAGGGAATTCCCTCTTTGGGGCTTATAGAGAGAAAATTAGAGTCTGGAGACCGAAAATTCCTTTCTCCCTGCGGTGGACAGCCTTTAAGATGGTCTGCAATGATCCCTAACTCCTGGTATTGATGCATTTGTGTAATCCCTTCCCCTTTATTGCGGGTAGGGCCTGTGACTTGCTTCTAATGAACAGAATACTGCAAAGGTGACAGCATGTCACTTCTGCAGTTATATGAGGTATAATGCCCATCTCGATAGCATGATGAAGCAAAGGCCATGTTGGGGAGGCCTACGTAGCAAGCAACTGAGAGTGGCCTTTGGCCAACAACCAGCCAGGAACTGAAGACAGCAACTGCTGACAGCAAGAAACTGAAGATCTCAGTCCAACAGGCCACAAGGAACTGATTTCTGCTAACGACCATCTGTGTTTGAAACAGATCCTTGCCCAGTCAAACCTTGAGATGAGACCAAAGCCAGGCCAACACCTTGATTTCGGCCTCATGGGACCCTGAAATAAAGAGTCTTGACCCACAGAAGCTGTGAGATAATAAATGTGTGTTGTTTTAAGCTGCTAAATTTCTGATAATACTGTTATGCAGCAATAGATAAGAGATAACCTTATGCATTTTCTCTTACTGTTCCTTTTTTTCCTCTTCATTATCTTCTTTGTTTTAAGGCATCTCCTTGGGCTTCCCTGGTGGTGCAGTGGTTGCGAGTCCGCCTGCCGATGCAGGGGACACGGGTTTGTGCCCTGGTCCGCGAAGATCCTACGTGTGGAGCGGCAGGGCCCGTGAGCCATGGCTGCTGAGCCTGCACGTCTGGAGCCTGTGTTCCGCAATGGGAGAGGCCACAACAGTGAGAGGCCACAACAGTGAGAGGCCCGCGTACCGCAAAAAAAAAAAGTATCTCCTTTCTTCACTCTCTTCTCTCTTTTTTAGAGAACTAAGCTGACTTTTCTGCCAGTCTTGGTCCAGAATGCTCTCTCTCTTCTTTAAATACATCAAGTAATAACTTTAGCATGCATCTTTGTCTAGGATTGAGTGAAAAATGGAATTGTGTGGGAACACTTGGATTTGTGGAGTCAGAGAGACTTGGCTTTGAATCCTGACTTCTCTACTTAACAGCTACGTGAATTGAGGCATATTATTTAACCTCTCTGAGCTTCACTTACAGTAAAACGGGTATAAAAATAATGAACCAGGGTGGAAGATTTTAATTTTAGGAATTTCCTTGTAGCCAAGCTGCTTCTTCTAAGGGCACCTCTAAATACTGTGTACTCAGCTGAGCAGCGGCAGCATCAGTAGCTAACGGTTCTCTCTAGCAATGCCAGCTAGCGTTAACTAGGGTCAAATATGAAAGGATTCCTGATTGTAAAGGAGTCCTTCACTCTCATATCATCTGGGAAAAATACCATTAGATATTAAATTTAAAGTCCTGGTTAGGTCTTTTAAGAAAATCTACTTATTTATTTGGGGATGGGGAAGACTTTACATATTTCATTTAATCTATTAAAATAAAGGGAGATTTCAATTTTGCTTTTATTTCACTTTTATAATCCTTTAAATAGAGACTTGACCCCATTTTAGCAGGCTCTGATAGAACACACACCATTCATTTAAGGAGTATTCCTAGTGTCTATTTTGGGCAAAATGCATTTTATAAAATTCACCTGTCCTAGAAATAGAAAATATTTTATAGAGAAAAGTAGCTGAATAAACTAGGGAAAAAGAAACCATTCCTTATATTATTTAAAAAGGGAACAGAAAACAGAAGTAGGCTATTCCCAACAGATACAGGAGATGTAAGGACACTTTATTTTTATTTTTTTGAATTTTTGAATTTTATTTTATTTTTTATACAGCAGACTCTTATTAGTTATCCATTTTATAAATATTAGTGTATATATGTCAATCCCAATCTCCCAGTTCATCACCCCCCCACCCCCCCACCACCTTCCCCCCTTGGTGTCCATACGTTTGTTCTCTACATCTGTGTCTCTGTTTCTGCCCTGCAAACCAGTTCATCTGTACCATTTTTCTAGGTTCCACATATATGCGTTAATATACGATATTTGTTTTTCTCTTTCTGACTTACTTCACTCTGTATGACAGTCTCTAGATCTAATGGAATATTACTCAGCCATAAAAAGGAATGAAATTGGGTTATTTAAAAGGACACTTTAAAGGCCAGGTGTCCAGCATGTTCAAGTCTGCACCCCAGGGCTTGGCAGTCCTTTTATTTACAACTTCTGCCTAGTGGAGAGAAACTGAAGAATAAAAGGCCTGGTGAAGAGAATAAGGCAGAACTGAGAGGACAGGAAGGAAAGGGACTGGGAGGAGCACTTTCTTCGAGAAACTTCTCCCTCCTTTTTTTACTCAACCCTTCTCAAGAGCTGCACAAGCTGATCCAAGGCCTCTAAGAAACAGGATGAAGCCTGCATGCTGAGCATTTCTCAAATAAAAGATCCCAGGGTGGGGGCTTCCCTGGTGGTGCAGTGGTTGAGAATCTGCCTGCTAATGCAGGGGACACGGGTTCAAGCCCTGGTCTGGGAGGATCCCACATGCCGCGGAGCAACTAGGCTGGTGAGCCACAACTACTGAGCCTGCGTGTCTGGAGCCTGTGCTCCGCAACAAGAGAGGCCACGATAGTGAGAGGCCCGTGCACCGCGATGAAGAGTGGCCCCCGCTTGCCACAACTAGAGAAAGCCCTCACACAGAAACGAAGACCCAACACAGCAAAAATAAAAAATAAATAAATGAGGCAAAAGGAAATAACTGCCCTTTAAAACAGATTTTGAAAGGATTCTATTTATTAAAAAAAAAAAAAAAAAAAAAAAAAAAAAAAGATCCCAGGGCTGGTGTCAGCAGTTCCTAGGGTGTTTGTTAGTCTAATGAAGTTTATCTTGAGAAGACAGGCTCGGTGGAGATAAGTGTAGGGAAATAGTAAGTAATAGCTACTTCTACATATTAAGTACAAAAGGGAGGGGAAAAAAGAAGTTTATCCAATAGGAGAGGGTATAACAAAGTTTAGGAAAGGATGCAAATGCTAAAGTAGAAATAGTAGAGACTTTTTTCTGGTCATTAATTCCTTTGGACTGTAATGTTGGAACAGGATTGTGGAGGCCATTTCATTTCTGGGTTACAGGGAACTGGGTGGAAGAGGAGTTTGGGAGAACATATAGGAAAGCTGGGGCAGCACTTGGGGGGGGTCTCCTCTGGGCACTGGCCATTTGCCAACTGGTTCAGAGGAATTTCAATATTTTAACATCTGGAATGCCCATCCTGGTGCTTCCTGGCCTGAACATCAGCCCTGCCAGTCTCCCCACCCAGGAGCCCCCTCAGGTTCTTACTATAGTTTCCTGGGATCAGTGGGGCCAGTAGCTCAGCCATTGGGCCAAATGCCCCTCTTCAGTTTTCTTCTCTAGTTTTGAGCTGCCTGAAAAGAAGTACTGAAACGCTATATTACTTTTCCTTCCAAAGAACAACAACAACAACACACACAGGTTTTAAAGGAAATCCACTGTATGATAAAGCTTGATCCACAGTTTGACAGTTTGCTCATCCCATAAAAAAGTTTCACAAGGAAAAAATAAAACATAAAGTGATAAAAAAAAAATTTCACAAGGACCATCCCAAAGTTAGAAACTCCAGAAGCAAAGACATACCATGCATAAGAAAGGAAAACAACCAGTGCTCCTTTAGGAGCACAGACTCAGCATAGACAAGAGCATGGACATCACCCAACTCCATGGAATAGAATCCCTCCACCACCTCCCAAAGTATCCTCCACAGTCCTTCATTTGAAACCCTCTATCACTATGTATAATTTGTGTATCCCTGACTCCAGTATTGTCACTGGGCTTGGTGCCATCCTGCTGTTACCTTCAGTGCCCACAGGAGAGTTGCTTCCACTGGGTACTTGTCATATGCAGTGAGTCCTGCTACTTCTGCTTTCACTAGACCTCCCAAAAGGAACCACCGATATCTTGGATCCCTACAGCACTTAAGTGGCACTGTGTTCTCTGCAGCCCTCAGTGTCCTAATGCTGCACTGTGTGTTGTGCAGGAGAGTATGAAATATGCCTATCTGTCTTGTCCAAAGTGCTCAGACATGGTCTCAGTTCCCAGCTCTAGGAACATTCTGCATGACCAATTTCTCCATATTGTCCAAAAACCTCTCTCACTTGGCCGACTCTGGGCTCTGGAAGACGGATGGAGTACCTAAAAGAAGGCTAGCCTTGGGAAGTCCCTGGCGGTCCAGTGGTTAGGACTCACTGCCAGGGCCCAGGGTTCAGTCCCTGGTTGGGGAACCAAGATCCTGCAAGCCAAATTAAAAAAAAGCTAGTCATTTGTGCTGTTAAAACTAGCCTCCTGGGCTTCCCTGGTGGCGCAGGGGTTGAGAGTCCGCCTGCCGATGCAGGGGACACGGGTTCGTGCCCCGGTCTGGGAAGATCCCACATGCCGCGGAGTGGCTGGGCCCGTGAGCCATGGCCGCCTCCTGCCAGCATAGCTCCAATGTGCTGAAAGGGTGTCTGTCTCCTTCTTGGCCTTGAGTAGCATTACCAAGGCTCCTGTCTGTTTTCACAACCTTAGTACATACCAGGAATCATAAAAGAAATATGAGAAAAAAAATTTCCCATCCATGGGATTTCCCTGGTGGCACAGTGGTTAAGAATCTGCCTGCCAATGCAGGGGACACGGTTTGATCCCTGGTCTGGGAAGATCCCACATGCCTCGGAGCAACTAAGCCCGTGTGCCACAACTACTGAGCCCCCATGCCACAACTACTGAAGCCCATGCACTGCAACTACTGAAGTCCGCACACCTAGAGCCGTGCTCCACAACAAAAAGAAGCCACCGCATTGAGAAGCCCATGCACCGCAATGAAGAGTAGCTCTTGCTCACCGCAGTTAGAGAAAGCCCACATGCAGCAACGAAGACCCAGTGCAGCCAAAATAAAAATAAAAATGGAAATTAAAAATGAAAAATAAAATATTTAAAAGAAAGAGTATATTAAAACAAAATTAGCCCACCCATGCCCTGCACCACTATGTCTCCTAGAATTTTAAAGAAACTGTACTTTCTGTTTATATTTACAGAATTTCACTCCCTCTCTCTTTCCCTCTCTTCACCACCAGTTTTCCCAAGCAACCCTTGGTCATGAGCCCATGCGGAGAGTGGAGACTTGGCTCAATGAAGAATGTGAGTAGAAACATCATGTGTTACTTAAAATCTTTCCTTCCTAGAGATGACTAAGGCTTTGGTATTAGATTAAGCTTGTCTGCTTCTCTCTTTAAATTATGACGTTGTTTTTCTTTTTGGCCACACCACATGTCATGTGGGATCTTAGTTCCCCGACTAGGGATCGAACCCACTCCCCCTGCATTGGAAATGCGAATTCTTAACCACTGGACCACCAGGGAAGTCCCAAATTATGACGTATTTTAAGCATACAGAAAATACCAAAATTATATAAAAGATCCACAGTCCTATTCCCACCACCCAGATATAATGAATGTTTATATTTTGTGGTGTTTAAATTACAGGTAAAGTTAAAGACATTTCATTCCCTTACTTCTTTCTGAAGAGGTAGCTCCTCTGCTGAAGTTTTGTGTGACCCAAGTGCATGCTTTTATAACTTTATTAGACATTTATGAACACATAGCTATGTATAATATTGGTTATATAATATTAGATATACAATTCATGTGTCTATAGATATTAAAATATTAGCTATATTGGTTTGGGTCTTCAAGTTGTACATTAATGGTATCACACTATGTTACTTCTTTTCTTTGCTCAACAAAAATATTTTTGAGTTTTATTCATTTTCTTGTATATAGAGCTTAAGTAATTTTAATTGCTGTATTTTAGAAATAAATATATCACAATTTATCCATTAGTTCATGTCAGTGGACATTTAGATTGTTTCAGTTTTTTAGTATTACTAATAATGTGTCACTGAGAGTTTTTGCTCTATGGATCTTACAATTGAGTAAAAGTTTTTCTGGGTTAAATTCCAAAAGTGAAATTGCTGGATAATGGTATATGCATCTTCAACTTGACTCAATATTTCCAAATTGACTGATCTCCAAGCTGGTGGTGCCAACATACACTCCCTCATTCTCTCCCAACATTTAGTATTATCAGTCTTTTCTGATAATCTGATAAATGTCAACTTATTTTAAAATCTGCACTACCCTAATTACTCAAGAGATTGAACATCTTTTACCTAATTATTGATCATATGGGTGTCCTTGTCTGTGAATTGACTTTTCATATCTTTTGCCAATTTTTCAATCTTTTCTTTCTTTATGAATTTGTAGAAATTCTTTATATATTCTGGATACTACATGGGTTGGCTTTTGTGAAACAGAAATTTTAAAATATCTGTGTAATCAAATATCTGTGTGATCTATGTAATCAGATCTTCCCCTTCAGAGTCTGTGCTCTTGGGGTCTTGTTTAAGAAATCTCTATCTCAACATCACTAAAATAGGCTGCTGTATTTTTTTCTAAACATTTTAAAGTTTGCGTTTTATATTTAGTTTTTAATTTACCTGGACTTTTTGTACAGAATGATACTGAAATCCAGTCTTATCTTTCTCCATGTGGTTAGGCAATTGCTCTGTCACCTGCCCATCTATACGTGGCTCTGGTGTGGGTTATCTGTTCTTTTTCTGGTATTCTTGTCTCACACTAAACCATGCTGCTTTGATTACTCTAGCTTCATAATGAGTTTTGCTTTCCTGCCCCTTTCTTATTTGCCTTGAAAACTATGTTGCCTATTCTTTACTTTTTCATATGAATTTTTGGATCAGCCTATCAAAGTCCATGAAAAAACCCGTAGGGATTTCAACTGTAATTGCATTAAATGTAAAGATTAGTTTGAGGGAGAAATTGATATTGTTGAGATGGCAATTCTTACCATTCTTGATCATGCTGTAGTCCCAGTTTACTTAGGTCTTATGTGTTCTTCACTGAAATTGGTTTACTTTTTTCCCATAAAGATCTTTGCATCTTTCATGAAATTTATTTCTTGGCATTTTTGTAATTATTTATTGCTAGTTTATAAGAATATAATCGGGGCTTCCCTGGTGGCACAGTGGTTGAGAGTCCGCCTGCCGAGGCAGGGGACACGGGTTCGTGCCCCGCTCCGGGAAGATCCCACATGCCGCGGAGGGGCTGGGCCCGTGAGCCATGGCCGCTGGGCCTGCGCGTCCGGAGCCTGTGCTCCTCAACGGGAGAGGCCACAACAGTGAGAGGCCCGCGTACCGCAAAAAAAAAAAAAAAAAAAAAAAGAATATAATCGATTTTGGTATCCAGATCTTGTATTCAGCAACATTACATGATCTTAAATGTGCTAACTGTAACAAGATTTTCAAGTCCACAATCTTTAGGGCACCATGAGTACCCCAAAGTCAAGACTAATTATAAAGTCACAGTTGAGACTGAAAGTTACAAAGTGACATCTAGAATTGTGTTTGTCCTTTTCAGTCCTTTTGTCTCTTTTTTAAGTATCTTAGTCTCTTCCCTCTCTCCCCCCTCTCCTCTCACACTGACTTGGACTTCCAGTGACTTGTCTGAACGTAGTTTTAATAGTCAAGTCATACAACAAGTTTCTGAAGAGAAAACGGTTGTCCTTTCCCACCAGTTTTGGTAAAATCAAAATTAATGGTTTAATCATTATAACCAGGTAAATATTATTCACAGCAGAGCCACACATAACTTTTTCTCTTCTTGTATCACAAGAGTGATAGAGTTTATAATGCATCTATTAACTCCCGAATGATTTCTCTGTTGTTGGTTTGGCCTGGTGATCATTGGCTATCGGTTCATATTTAAGAGAAGGTACTGAAAGGCTGGCTTCAGCCTCTGAGTGTATAAGCAGGGTTTGTAGACCCATGGGTATTACTTTAAGATTATTTATTTACTTACAATTGTCAGTATTTTCCCTCAATTATTCTACTGAGCTGGGGTGGTGCTATGAAGCAGATGTTTGTGTCCACCCCTACCCCCCAATTCATATGCTGGAGCCCTAACGTGATGGCATTTGGAGATGGGGCCTTTGGGAGGTAATTCATTCATGAGGATGGAGACATAATGGGATGAGAGTCCTTATAAGAAGAGGAAGAGAGTCCTGTCTTTTGGCTCTCTACCATATGTAGATACAACAAGGAGATGTTTATCTGCAAACCAGGAAATGGGTTCTCACCAGATCTGCCGAGTACCTTGATCTTGATCTTAGCCTCGAGTACTGTGGAAAATAAATTATTGCTATTTAAGCCACCCAGTCTATGGTTATTCTTGTTATAGCACCCCAAGCTGAATAAGGTGGGGAGGGGATATGTAAAGGAGTTATAAGCAACCCATCAGGAAAAGGGGCTGCAGGTCTCCCCATTAATATACAGATTTCAACTTAACTCTTCTGTTTTTAACCCAGCCCCTTGCCAAGTCTAGGATCCTGGAGTCCAGTGCCCACTCATGACAACCTCTCCTCAGAGTAAATCTCAAGTCATCTTTCAGAGAGTTGGGGGAGGGGAAGAGGAACAGTCACCTGCCCATAAGAGCCTTGCAGGGAATTTGGTGAGGGGTGTCTATAGCTTCCTAGTCAGATGTTTAATATATCCTCTTGTTTTTAGTGTCATACTCCTTCCTCCCTGTTCACAGTTACCCCAATTCCTGAATCTGTAGAATTCTATTTTCTTCTCAATATTTTTACTGTGAAATTAAAAAGCATTTCTTTTTTGTTAATACAAAGTTTGACAACATCATACATGTCTGTTCAAACATTACCCCTACCCCCAGTTTCTTGTTTGTCTTTTGATCTTATTTATTGGGTGTTTGTCATGCAAAGTTTTTTTGTTTTTTAAAATGAAGTAAAAAATGATGGCTCTGTGTTTTGTGTTACAAAAGTCTTTCCCACTTCATGAATGAAAAAATATTGTCCTGTTTTTTATTCCAGAACTTTGTAGCCTCTCACCATCTTTACATTTTGGAGGAGGATTAGCAATTAATGTAAGATTTCAGATAGTGGCAAGTATCCAAAATGACTCTTTCTTCCCAGCTGGCTATTTAGTTGTTTCAGCATAATCCTTTGAATTACTTATCCTTTTGATGATGATTAGAAATAGAACTTTTACTTTACATTCTTATTTGACTTAATGTCATTTCTAAGCTTCTATTCTTTTCATAGATTTTGTGTGTGTGTGTGTGTGTGTAAATTCATGCTCCATTATCACACCATTTCAGTGTTATTACTGTAGTTTAATAATAGGTTTAACTATCTGAGGTTGCTAATTTGGGGTTTAATAATAGGTTTTGCAATGCTCCTACAGCAATCTGGAGAATGTCTCAGTAAATGCTCAGGTCAAAAGCCCTGCAGTAATCCTTTCTCTTTTTCTTACATGCTATATTCAGTCCATCAGCAAATCTGATTTATTCTATCTTCAAAATATATCCTGAATCTGACCAATTCACTACCATTCTGTCCTACATGAAGCCGCCATCATTTCTTTCATCTGGGTTCTTGCAGTAGCCTCCCAAAGGGTTTCCATGTTTCTGTGCTTGGTGTCCCTACAGTTAGTCTCCATATAGAAGCCTGTGTTATATGTAAATCAGATGTCAGCCTCCTGCTCAAAAACCTACAGTACCATCTGATCTTACTCAGAGTAAAGACAAATACTCACAAAGCTCTGACCTCATCACCTCCCACTCCCTCTCAGCTCCAGCCCCAGGGGCCTCCTTGCTATTCTCCAAACACATAAACAAAAAACACTTAGCATAATTTACTCCAGGTCTTTACAATTGCTGTTCCACCACACATAACTTACTTCCCTCAGATGTCCATTTATGTTGGCGGCAGAGAGGGAAGAAAGGGAGAAAGAAGTGCAAATATGCTCGTGTCATAATTCTTGAATAGGTAGTAGTTAGACATTATCTAAAGAAATAGAGGAGAAAGTCTATTTCATAATAAATGTAATGACTAAAATAAAAATATGAACTTCCCAAAATTGTCAGATGAAAAACACATACCAACACAAAACAAGCGTAGAGCATGTAGTGACAATCTATTAAAAAAAAAAACTAAAAATAAGAAAGAAATCATTTAAAAATGATAGAACTAAGACTCATCTAACTATTGTATCCATAGATGGAAATATGTTAAGACCTATTGATTATCTATTATTGACATGTATACACTGATGTGTATAAAATTGATGACTAATAAGAACCTGCAGTATAAACAAACAAACAAACAAAAAAACCCAACTAATACTAAACTTTCTTTGGGTTATTTGTATGGAAATATGTTAATATAAATGTTTCAGACATTACATGAAATTTCTAAAAATCTTATATGTTCTGGTATAATGTTATAAGTCATAATTCTAGTTATTACTTTAAAATGTATATCTCAGAAATAACTAAATTTCCTTGTCAATTGCATTATTATGAACTTTCATCAAATCTTTAACCATGGTCATTTTTAAGTCTTTTGTCATTTACAGACAGTTCTGGGTGTACTCTGATGCTTTTGCAAAAATGCTCCTATAAAAGGGTTTCATCTTCAAGGAATTCATGGAAAAGACTCTGACAGGTACAGGTTTCTGGTAACTGACTATACTGCTGAACTGAATGAATATGCATTTTCAGAACTCTAATGGAAAACTGATGAATTCATAAAAGTGCTAACAAAAGATCAAGATAAAAAAAATTAATTACATGGGACTGAGTGAACAGATGAGGATAATTATAACTTTTGTGACTTTCTGTTTGAATAAAAAAAAAATCCCACAAGGACTCGGAGGCAAAAAATATACAAATCAATATTCACTGCAAAGTAAAGGAGGTGTTAAGGTAGAGGATTACTGGACTGAATGTCAATATTATGACATAGTGTGAGTGTGTTTCGTGTTTGGTAATTGCAACATTGTTGCTTTTGTTGTGGTCATCCATTTACAATGCTTGGTGTCAGTTTATTTATCTCTTGTAAAAATAAAATACAGAAAAAAAAAGACTTCGGTTGAATTATAAAATGAAGAACATTCTGTACTTCTCTGTGTATATTCTGCACATAGAGAAAGTACTAAATTAAAATTACTCAGAAACTTTGTAAAGAAAAGGATGAACAGAGATATTCTAGGAAAATACAAATAAAAGAAAGTAGGGGTTCCGATATTAATATCAGATGAGATTAAATTCTGGAAAGCAATTACAAAGATGACACTTTATAGGGTGTGCAATATACAATGAAGTTCTTACAGATAGTTATGCCCAGCTTATCTGTACAATTTGACCAAAATTGTTGGAAATTGCAGGTGAGGGTGGGGGGCGGTACCAGTGGCAGAGAATCCAGAGGCCCCTGTATTGCTCTCTATGGCCTTGAATCATCCTTTAAGTACCACCTTCACTTTTTAGGACATATCCAAATACTGTCTGTAGTTATTTACCTTATGTTTTTCTTTAAAGTGACACATTCCTTAACTGAAATAAGTTTATAATGGTAAACTTTTTTTATATTTTTAAAACATTTTTACAATATAAAAAATGGTAAATGTGAATGTCTTATAAAACAGGAAGCTATTCCTCAGCTCTGAGAATGTAGTTCTATTTTACCAAATTATTTAAATGGAGCCAAAAAATCTACCTTATTATATAAAATCTGATTTTTCAGTGTTAGCTTAAAGGAACAAACGAAACATGCCTGTGACTCTTTTGGCTGTGGGTCTACCAGTTCTTTGTGTTAATAGGTGCTGGGGACACACAAAAGGAATCTTCCTCCCAGACTCCTCCCTCCAATATCAGCCAATGGCTCCTACAACTGAGTGCCCTCTCCCTCTTCTCCCTTTATCCTCAGCCACTGATAACACCACTTATGACTTATCTGGACTGTAAACTCCTTAAGAGCAAGGATTATGTCCTAGCATCCCTCTCTCCTTCCCCTCACCTACCAGAGTTTCTGGTACTTACCAGGGGTCCATGCATTTATTTGTTTGTTCACTCATTCAACAAATGTTAGGTAGCAGGGAAACAGAAAAGACTTCATAACTTAAGTGAAAAGGCTTATAATAAGTGTAATAAGGACTCAGACAGAAAATATGCAGAGTTCTGTGGGCTGCAAAGAAGGGGCACCTAATCCTAACTGAGGGAGTATGGACGGCTCCCAGAGGATGCAATATCTGTCTGAATTGATTCTTTGATTCTTGGAGAAGTTGTATATATTAAAAAAAAAAAAAAAGTGTGGGGAGGCATTCCAAGAAGAGAAACCAGCTTGGTATGTGATCTAAATTAGATTGGAATAGCTGATTTCTAGAGCATGAGTTGGGAATGTTGAATGATGGTGCCTGAGGGTAGTCAGGCTTGGTCACGAAGAACTACATTGAATCCTTAACTTCCTACGACACTGGCACACTACACACCCTAACACCTCTTCACTTTTTTTTCAGTGGGTTTCCCCCAACGGCAGTCTATAATTTCTTACTTCTTCTTCTTCCCTTTTTTTTTTTTTTAAAAAAAACAAACTCTTAAGCATTTTAGTATGACTCAGTTTATCTTTTTTAAAAAAATTTTATTGAAGTATAGTTGATTTACAATGTTGTGTTTAATTTCTTACTTCTTATTTCCTGACTGGCAACATCTCATTTATCCTTCATGTACCAGTTCAAATACCAGTTTTTCTGGAAAGATGATCTCAACCTCTCTGTAACCCTTAAGAATGGAATTTGAATTGACTGAACTACTGTACACTGCATATACTTTTATTTTAGTTGTAATTATTTCATTTTGTAGTTATTGTTATTAGTTTTCCAACTAGGCTGGAATCGTTTTAAAGTCAAGGGCCATTTTTAAGTATATGTTTGTATACAAAGCATCTGTTAAGATATTTCATATTTGTCCCTTGAATGACTAAATATCTGCATATTAGTGTTTTGGGAGTGCAAAAAGAAAAGGAGATTGTCCTTGACCTCTCAGAGGAAATAGTATTTGTTGGACGATGAGTATAAGTAATGTTATACACAAAAAAGAGTGAGGGAGGGCATATCATACAAGTGGAATAGCAGTAGCGAAGATGTGATTTCTTATTAAATCATTTGGGTTAAAATGATTGCCCAAGTGATTAGTGGGGATAAAGAAAATTTGATGGCATTTGCATAGGAGGAAGGTTGTAATAAAATTCCATTTCACACTGAACTTTTCTTCTATTGCTTTACCTGTGTCCAGACATTTTTGAGGTGGTGAGGCTATTTGTTTATTTGTGCTAGTGCTGTTGGACAGATGACTATGACAGGTCTTTTATCCCTTAGTGTGTGTATTTTAAGACTCAGTTCATGTTTGGCTTTCTCACAGTCTTTTCCAACTACTGAAACCCAAAGGGCTCCTTTATCCTTTCTGAATTCCTCTGGACTTTTTGCTGGTACATCTTCCACAAAGGCATGATTATTTCTTTTGCAATTGCACACCTTATATTTTGATTTTTATCTGTAAAGTGACTTTTTGACTTGCAGCTGATACATATAAAACATAAAATATTTACCACATATGTAAATACAGACAGAGAGAGCTGCCTCTTCATTTTACCCTCCCAGAGAATGATGAGTGTATTGAATCCTTCTTACCAAGAAGGAAAAAAAAAATCTCATTACTCTTTGGAACATTAGAAGATTAAGGCTAGAGAAATGTGCTTCACTTGAGAATTGTATTATTTTAAATGTTTCCTATCATTTAAGATGTGTTTGAAGGCAATAGGAGGTTAGAAAATTTTTTTGATATTACACATGGACTTTCATGAAGCCCTTCCTCTGCAAGTGTGCATTTTTCTGTGCCTACTGATAAAGAACAGTCTCAGATCCACTTGCTTTGATCTGCTTATTATTTGGAGTTTGATTCTTCCCTTAGGGTTTACATTCTCCTCTTTTTTTCTTAGGACACTAATAAGAACTTAGCTGGATGAAACGGCTTCTTTGATATCCAGTGGTACACCCCCATTAGTCAACCGTACTGCAGTTTTTCTAATCTTGATTAAATGTTAATGAGAAACTTTTGCAAAAGAGACTTTGCTCCACTATAGTTAGTACCTTGCCATAGAAATGTGTGGCCAGGACGCCCCCAGGTGGTCATAGTAACAAGTACATGGGAATCTTCAGAACTTTGCATTTCTCCCTAGGCTTTTTCATCCTTTGGAGCAGATATTAATAGAAGAGGCTAAAGGACAAAAGGGGAAGGAGAAAAATGTAGGAATGTTTGGGTTACTTCTCTCAGCTTACATTTCCAATCTCATTATCTTTGTGTGGTGTGTTTATTGCTTCTGTTTTTTTTTTTTTCTAGTTTCTTGCTCTGGATGTTGATCAAAGTGTGTAACAAACAATCCAAGCAGCCTTACACTCAAAACTAACTATGCAACTTCCCTGATGGCGCAGTGGTTAAGAATCTGCCACAACTACTGAGCCTGTGCTCTAGAGCCCGCAAGCCACAACTACTGAAGCCCATGCTCCACAACTACTGCAGCCCGAGTGCCCTAGAGCCTGTGCACCGCAACTACTGAAGCCTGTGTGCTCTAGGGCCCGTGCTCCGCAACAAGAGGAGCCACCGCAATGAGAAGTGCACCTCCTGTGCACTGCAACGAAGACTAGCCCCCGCTTTGAGGCTAGTAGCCTCAACTAGAGAAAGCCCGTGTGCAGTAACGAAGACCCAACATAGCCAAAATAAATAAATAAATAACATAAAAATAAAAAACAAGACAAAACAAAAAAACTAACTATGGTTGGTTGAGTATAGTTCTGACCAAACAATAGTTTTTGATCAAGAAAAGGTTTCTTTGAATTGAAATGGTCATGGTAGATGCAATAGTAATGATTCCTACAGCATTCTGATACACTGTTAAACAGCTGGACAATAATGGACAATAATGAGTAATTGAGTATACCTACCAGCTGTTGAGCATGGTGTAAAGTGCTTCACATGCATTTCATCTTCACAAAGGCCCTGTGAGATAGTCAGTCCTATTATCCCTGTTTTATAGAGGCTCAAATAGGTTAAGTGGTCTGATCAAGTTCACACAGTGGAGAAGGCAGAGGGCTTATGAAAGGAGCGAGGCCCTGTGGGGCAAGACTCCAGCCTCCATGACTTTCCCTGAGTTCCAAAGGGTGGATTCGAAGAGTTGCTAATCAAGGGAGGAGCAGCCAAGAGACCACATAAGGCAAGATTAAAGGGACCAGAGAAACTCATCAAGATTAGGAGAATGACCACCTGAGAAGAGATTTAGGAGTGAAGGCCCTGCTCACACTCTAATCTTGTCAGAGACCCCACCCTTGAACGACTGTTAAAAACCCTCATCAAACCCTCTGGGGTTTTCAGCACAGGAGTACAGAGAAGCTGAGCTTTCGGTAACACTTAGCTCTTTGCTTTGTTAGGGACCTTCCAGCATGCTCATTGATGGTCAGTGAATACTGAGAATGATTTTGGCATAAATGCCCACTTAACCTTCCTCTTCAAAATTACTTTGTAGTGTAGCTTAATTTAATACATCACTATTTCTACTGAGATCATGAAACATTTCTGTACAGATCAGGTGTTTCTTCATTAGGCAGTGACAATACATAACACCATGAATTTGACTTCTTGGCTTTGCTGGTGAAGTGATTAAGGTTGAATACAAGATCTTTTAAATTTTGGCTCAAGCAATAGGGCCAGCCTCTTTTACTAGGGTTTAATCCTGACTTTGTGCTTTCACCTGATGAGTCAGGGATGACAACTGGATTTCATCTTGCACATTAAAAGCCAGAAAAAAAATACTATTAATGAGATCGTGCCACAGGAAGGTACACTGCAGATATAACAAGCAGTAGAACCAGTCAGGGCCATCTCAGAGGAGAGGACAAGGTGGATCACTCCCAGCCTTGAAACTTGCTGGCCCTCCTTCCCCTTCAAACATTTACTCATCCTTCAGCTCTTGTCCTGACCTCTGGTTCTGGATTTTTGCCCCTTGTGCTCTTACACTTATCTCCCTCATATCTCTAGTCATATTAATAATGGCCTGATTACTTGTCTGTAACACCAACCTTCCCCCTTACTAAGAGTTGGGTGGTTGATAAACTCCATAAGGGCGGGAATTGTTTCAGTTTGTTACCAACAGCCTGGCAAACCGTAGGTGCTTGATAATTATTTGTAGAAATTGCTGTAGAAAGACATTGCAATTTTAAAACTGCTTTTTTTCCCTCATGCAGAAAAATAGGAGACCTTTTTAGAAAATTGTCTTGGGGATGTTTGTTAACAAAGTAAGTTTGCCAATGTTGAGTCATTTCTCTGTGTTATTTATGTAGAAGATAATTCTGAATACCTTCCTATACTAATTTTAGCAGGGGACATAATTTTAGGGTAAGGAAGTCATGTGTGAGATGATACCGCAATAGATTTTTTTTTTTTTTTTTTTTTTTGGCTGCGTTGGGTCTTCGTTGCTGTTTGCGCAGGCTTTCTCTAGTTGAGGTGAGTGGGGGGCTATTCTTTATTGCGGTGCGCGGGCTTCGTGCTCACTGCAGTGGCTTCTCTTGTGGAGCACGGGCTCTAGGTGTGCAGGCTTCAGTAGTTGCAGCACATGGGCTCAGTAGTTGTGGCTTGCAGACTCTAGAGCGCAGGCTCAGCAGTTGTGGCGCATGGGCTTAGTTGCTCCGCGGCCTGTGGGACCTTCCCAGCCCAGGGCTCGAACCCGTGTCCCCTGCATTGGCAGGCAGATTCTTAACCACTGTGCCACCAGGGAAGTCCCACAATAGATGCTTAAATCCATTATCTCTAACCCTCTCAGGTAGGTATAACCCCCTTTTACATGTTTAAAAAAATAATAAAAGGGGCTGTATTAGTCAGGGATTTCCAGAGTGATAGATCTATATCTATATAGGTATATAGATGTACAGGGTGAGTTAGCAAGTTGGAAATGATCTAGGAGATCCAATGGTATAGTTCCAGTCCAAAGGCTGGCAGGCTTGAGACCCAGGAAAAGCAGATGCTTCAGTTTAAAGGCAGTCTGTATCCTTTTAAAATTACATTAAAATCTTATTAATTAAAACAAGTATTTATTGAGCACCTGCTATGTACTTGTAACTGTTTGGGGGTACTGGGCATATTGTAATGATCAAAATTTGAAACATTTTCTTTCTCAGAGCTAAAAAAAAAGCAAGTCATGTAGCATTACCAATGTCTGCTAAAAAAAAGCAAGTCATGTAGCATTACCAATATCTTGGCAAACCAGATGCCCAAAACGCAAGAGAGTCACAGAACTAAAAATGAAACTTGCCAGTGACCAGACTTCTGGGGTGGTTCCTTAGGGTCAGGGACTTCAGTGCATACACTGGATGGCACTGTTAAATTAAGAAATGTAATTTATGATTTAATATTCTCATTACCAGAGAGTCTACACTAGGTGGCGTTCAGGGTCAGGATAGATGCAGTAACCAGCAATGGAAAGTCAATATTGTTTCAGTGTCTGTGCTAGAAGCAGCTTCCCGGTGGGTGCTGAGAAACAGTATTAAATGAGAAAGGGATGAGGTTGCTTTACGTCATGATCACAATGCTCTTCCCTGGAAGGGCCGAAGAGGTGAAGAGATAAAGAAAAGGTTCATGTGATGGCTACAGAGCAGACTGCAAGTTGGAAAGATAAAGGCTGACCAATTCTAAAAGTGTAAAATCGTGATATTAAGGGGAACACAGCCTTACTGTCTAGATCAAGGAGTGGTAGTCCATATCAAGAAAGTTTAGGATAAAGGATTGCTTTGCAGTGATGGAGTACATAAATGGAACTCTACCTTTCATAGAGTTCCAAATTTAACAGATTTAGCTAAGTTTAATGGTTGATACAGCCATAAGAAACATCATCTCTCATGTCTATCTTGTATATGGTGTGAGATGAGCCACTGCCTAACCCAATAATGAAAATATTGATAGGCAGTATTACCAGCAGAAAAACAATTTATTCTATAGTAATGAGCATGTGGGCAATGTTCAAAATTATTTTAAATGTAAAATAAAGCTGGAAATCTATAAAACTCTGATACTTACAAATGAAAACAGCCTTTGAAATAGCACTTGAAGAAGCAGCTCTTGACAGAAATTGACTTCTGCTCATCTGTAAGGGACAGGTTGGAAGAACTAGAAAGAAATAGACTATCCTCAGAGACATAGGTATTACTGCAAGTGAAGAACATCCAGTTTACACAATGCCTAGCTGACATTCTCAGCTTGGCACTCTTCAGTGCCATGTTTGAGGTCACACTGCCTTTTTTGTTGTTCAGAGACCTTAGGGCTAACACCATATAAATACCCTTAATTTATAATCTGAATGATATTCACTCATTTACTGATTAAAATTTTATTTCTAGTCTTTCCACTTGGGCATGATTCCTGGTAACTTCAGCTCATATATGCAATTTTTTTGTTTATGAAATACTTCTTAGGTCCATAAAAAATACTTTTCTCAGAAAACGCAGATGTGCAGTTAACAATCATCTTGTGCAAATCTCAGTGTTGTGTATTTTATTTAATCCTTTAAAATCATGAGTTATGAAGGGATTGGGATGGATTGGCATTATTCTTATGGATCATGATGGTAAGTTGAATGAAAGTAAAACCACTCTTTTACATTAATAACTTTGGATGTAGCCTCAATGCATTGTGTTAATAGTCATATATGAAAAATTTCAAATATATAAACTAAATGTCAAAATCAGTAAAACTGTACTGTTTACACCTTTATAAAATAATTACTAAGTCCCAGAACTTTAGATTAAAACCTTGGCTATAGATAAAAACGTGGTTCCAGATTTTTAGATTTTATGGAGCAATTAAAAAAAAAAGTGGGGGCCAACATAGGGCTGCCAACTTTTTATTTTGCCAAGAATATTGAAAGCAACTAATACTACTATCAACGCCATTTCATAAAAGGATACTTCAATACCACAAAAGTTGGTATAATCATGTAATAAAAATTAAATTCAAGTTGATGACCTTCTGTCAACCTTTTTTTTTTTATTCCTTTAGGGATGCTGAAATTTTAGTCTTGGCTTAGAATTGGGGAACAATGCCTAAAATGCCATTTTGTCCAACCATTTCAATTAAAAGGCTAAGAGGTGAGTGGGTTTGCCTGACATCAGTTAGTGTTAAAATCAGGGAGGAAAAGCAGAGCTTCTGACAACTAGTAGAATAAAACACTGTCACAGATACCCAAGTATTGAACACGTGGCTAATTAGGAACCTTAACCAACGTTTGCCTTAAAACAAAATCATTCATAACTAATACAAAATCAAATAAACCCACCTACTCTGTAGAAAGACTTGGTATACATGACTGCACCTGTTACAATTTGTCAAGGAAAACAACCCCAAGTCATAAACTATCATAATATAACCCAAGTCATAAATGATATAATCCAAACTGTGAGCTTTGAATTCTCCAAAATGTTGTGTTCTCAATTACATCGTCTATAACAAATGCTTAATAAATGTCTGCATGAACAGGAGTATGTCACTCTAAACTTGTCACTGCAAAACAAGTTTCTTCATGACATTAGAAACTTCTCAACCTGGCACAAAATCTTACTGAAGAAATCACTGAAACATAAATGATACAGAGAAAAAAAGATGGTGATGGTGTTGGGGAGCCCCACTTGCCTGATCTCTCTATCAAATGAAGAAGCAATTAGAAGATTTAGGGTATTTAAGTGAGAACAGTAATTGTACACAATGATTTTTGTGTAAAAACAGCTCACATTAACTTAACCACACCTACTTTACTTTTTAGGTTAACTAATAACATGAAAAGGTTTTCATATCCTAAAGGAATTCTAGTTCAAAAGCATGTAATAGAATTTTAACATGACCGTGGGACTACATTTATCTAATTATTCTGGACTATCAAAATGCTACAATAGATCTGCATTTGACAATAAGGTGACCATTTCCAATTTTACCATAATCATAGTCACCCACTTACACCATTGAAAGTAGTTTTGAGAATTGGCACTAGTTTTTTTTTTCTCCCACTAGCTATAAAAATGCATGACTCATAATAATTTCAAATTCAAAATTAAGAATACAGCTTAGTGTGTTCAAAGGATGTCCCCCCTCCCTTTTTTTTTGGCTGCACCATGTGGCTCATGGGATCCTAGTTCTCCCACCAGGGAGCGAACCTGGGACCATGGCATTGAGTGTGGAGTCCCAACCACTGGACAACCGGGCAATTCCCTCAAAGGATGTCCTTTTATCTGTAACTTTGGGAGTTCATATATGTCTTTTTCTTTAAAACAGTTAACCTTTAAAAGCATGATGCTCTCTATGGCTGACCCAATCATACTTATTTGAAAAAGGAGGAAGAGGCATGAAAAAATTCATCCTAAGAATCTCATAGGTAGAATCAGGGTTTGTAGTACTTGAAATTTTGTGCTTAGGATGTGCCTTAAAGACAAGTTCAATTAAGTCATGTGGACTACTTAAAAACTGGTACACACAATTTTGGGATCAACTTTATCTCCTATAATACACAAAACCATACGTTAAAAAAATATCAATGATCATACTTAATATAGGAACACTGATGTTTTAGTTGTACTGATTCCTGTTACTTCCAAAGTAATTCTGGATCCTACCAAGTAGAAACATGATGGACTACTACTGAGAATTCAAGTGTCTGCAAAGAAATGATGAGAATGTTTACCTGTTACCTTTGTCAATTTCAAATTATGTCTGCTATATTACGTATATATTTTTCCTTCTAACCCATGAAATCCAAAAACCTAATTTCTCTTTAAAAATATATTAACTACTCCTGGGCTTCCCTGGTGGTGGCGCAGTGGTTGAGGGTCCGCCTGCCAATGCGGGGGACACGGGTTCGTGCCCCGGTCCGGGGGGATCCCACATGCTGTGGAGCGGCTGGGCCCGTGAGCCATGGCCGCTGAGCCTGCACTCCGCAGCGGGAGAGGCCACAGCAGTGAGAGGCTCACATACAGCAAAAAAAAAAAAAAAAAAAAAAAAAAAAAAAAAAAATATATATATATATATATATATATATATAAAAACTACTCCTGTCTTAACTCTTTTATTGCTCCTAATTATTTTCAGTTTTCATATTTTTTTTCTGAATCAGCAATGAAATGCAATGTTTCTGGTCTGAAGAAAATTTCTTTGAAGAATATTACATAAACACTTGTCTTCAAATTTTTGCTTTTAAGATTATACAGTTTAAAAGAGGATGTAATTCTTATTTTTCTCCCCAAAACAGTTTCTTTACTATAATTAATCATGTGCCTGATTATCAAGAATGAGGAAATAAAAATCTTCCCATGCCTCTGATCTACCCTCACGACTACTATTTCTGTCAAGGATGTGTGGCTCTGCGTACAGGAGACTTGACATTATGTGTTCCAATTCCTCAGTGTCCCCAATTCAAGTGTTTGCCACTCCTTGGCTAGAATTCTGGAACATTATTACATTTTAAGACATCCTTCATGACAACTTTAAATCTCATATCACTTTGATCTAAATTTCCACTACTGGTTTCTTTAATGGATCAATTAAATATCCATGAAGATGAATACAAAGAAGTTACTGTCCCTTTATTATTGACCTGGCCCACTTATAATTAAGCAGAATTAACATTCAAAGTTCATTTTGATTGAAAACACAGAAGCTGTATTTTCTCAGTGTCACTACCACGTTCAAGAAGAAAACCAAGGTCATAAAAGATTTTTCCTAGATTGTTATTAAGAGATTAACGTAGTTTAATCACACCCAATTTACTTTCTAGGTTAACTAAGTAATATTAAATGGTGCTAATTTTTCTTTGAAACTTACAAGTACAATCTGCACATACATGATTTTGAGAATAATTTAATACGTTAACTTCGCCATACAACTATATTGTAATGTCATTTTTAAATGTAAAGAAACGGATCCTTACAAGACCAAAATAACCCACAGTCCATGAGACTGGATTTTCCTTTTTTTTTTTGTTTCAACAAATGTGCACCACAATGGTTCAACAAGTAAGGCAAATGCCGTGAATATGAAAGCTGTAGTTTGCAATATACCACATCTAGAACCCAGGGGAGGTGAATTAGACACAAGTGGTACTCATTCTAATTAAACGATCAGGAAACATCATGACAAGTTGGTCTGCAGCATCAAAAGTGTCCATTTAAGTGTCTTTTTTCTTAATGATCAGAGGTCCCACGTTGTCTCCAGTTTCTTCATTGTGTTTTGTGTGAGAGCCATCACAGAGTGGGAACTAGGAAGAGAAAGAATGTGAAATGTCTAATTGCAAAATCAGTATTACGTTTGGCAGAGTGGGGGTGATGCTTAATTCACATATGACATGATAACTCAATAGATTTTTCTTGGCTACCTTTTACAGGTTTTCTTAATGAGCATATGTAAAGTGTACACACTAAGGAGGAGGAAGAAATTGACTTGTGGATAATACACAGATCATTAATTGAATTTCCATTTGTGACATTTGATTGTGGATGTGGAAAACATTTTCCATGTTTACGTACTAGTTATATTTCCTTTCTAGTGAACTACATCCATGGCCTATCTATTGGTAAGAGCCTAAGTTCATTTGTTTAAAATCAATCTGTTCATTATCCTTTTGCTGATCATCTTTGCAGCAATTTTTTACCCAACCCTTTTTATTTTGCTTATTTGTTCATATCTTTAATTTCTCTTCTTTCATACAAATAAGTATTTCCCTTTTTATCATCCTTCATGGAGACTTCTTTCTCCTGGAAATGCGATAAATTTCCATTCCTTTCCAAGATTTCACATTTTAGAAAACACAGACATTTTGGTGTCCAGTTGAAGGAAAAGGGACAAAACTAAATATTTAGTTTTAAACAGTGTTTCCCAGAGTGAGCTCTGCAAATTAATAAGTCCTGCAAAATATTCTGATTTAACTTCATTCTTTGTTTAAAAAACATATACAGTTAAATCACAACATATATTATTATTTTAAAGAGGTTCTGCTATAGAAAACACTATTTTAACCCCAAACTTCCCAAGCTGATTGGATTATGGACACTTTCACTTTGATACCCGTTATCACGGTGTTCTACAGAGCGCAATTTTCAAACTTCTGTTCTAAGATCCTGTTGCTTCAATATTATTAGAGGTGATTGCTTCCCAAATTGTTATACCTTTATTCATAAATTTATCAAAATTAATTCTACATATAAAAATGCGTATTTATAGATTCTACATTATCATATTCATCATTCATATTATCATATTCATAATGGGATAATGACTGTGTTTAAAATTGGCTTCGGTATTTGGTAGGGCTGGTTTTCCTTCACATTACTCTTCTTTGTTAAAACTTTCCTATTTATTCTTTACCTAACTTTATTAAACTTTACCTATTTATTCCTCCAGATAAACTTGAGAATTTTTTGGCCACGTCCTATTTTATTCCTCTTGTGTTTTTCATCCTCAAGTCTCATGCATTTTCTAATAAGATCACTTCTGCCTTATATGTCTTATGGTTATTATAATTAGGTATATATTTTCATACCTGACTACTCTTGATATATATTATATATATAAATATATGTGTGTGTCTGTGTGTGTGTATATATCACTGTTTTTTGCAAGTATGTACTTCCTACTGTTAAATGATAAAAATAAGAATGCAACAATGTTTTAGGTGTCTCCTCAGGATTTTACAATTATCAGTACATTATTTTTTTTCCTTCTATATTATACCTTTCATTTTTTATTTCATGTCAAATGATGATAGCGAGCATCTTTGTTTCATTCTTGATGTCTGGAATGTACCTGCACTCTAGAATCTAGCTTCACTGTTTAGTATAAGGTACACTGTTGCACTAAAGGAGCCTATTTAGAAGAGTAAAGTAACAGGAGTCCTGGCCTGAAGAGTAAAATCACCCATTACTCCATTAAGGAAGTATAATTTTCAATACCTGAAACTAGGCAATGATGATATATAATATTAAACTTTGATGAGACTTGTCTATTCTAAGATTAAAATAATATTTGGTTGATGTTAAAGAAATTCAACTTTAATTTTACGATCTGCATATAATTCTGGGAGGTGGTAAATTAGTTAAAAACTACAGAAAAACTCAAGGTATCGTCACATCTTATATTTCCAAGTAGAAATTCTATCTTGGGGTGCCAATATAAATTCAATGTATATAAAAGTTACATTATTTCTGTCAATAAGATATGGTACAGTATATTCATATTAAAAACGAGTCCGTGCAACAAAAACATGACCCCAAGCTTTCAGTGTTTTCTTGGCATGGATGAGGAAACAGGCCATAAAATATCAAACTGAAATGTATCCCACAGCAAAGAACAGCATTTCAAAGTGACATATGTTTAATAAACAAACACAGATGATTTTATAGTGAGAATAAAAGTTTACATTGTAAAAAAACTCCATTTTTATAAATAGCACACATAAAACACGTCACTGTATGGTTTTATGCCCACAGGTTATAAAATACATTTCTGAAAAATGAAATATTCATAAAGTAAAAAGTCTCAAATAGTTTACTAAAATAGCATATTTAACTTTTATTTTTTTTCAAGAGGACCATTTTTAAAGTCTTCATTGAATTTGTTACCATATTGCTTCTGTTTTTTTGGGTTTTTTTTGTTTTTTTGGCCACAAGGCATGTGGGATCTTAGCTCGCTGACCAGGGGTCAAACCCGTACCCCCTGCATTGGAAGGCTTAACCACTGGACCACCAGGGAAGTCCTTAACTTTTGTTTTTATTTTAATCTCACATTGAAAATACTAGAAAACTAATATATTTTCTCAAATTATTTTTCTCCATATATAAAGAACAGGAGAGAAATCTGTAGAGAAATATACAAAAGATAAGAAAGCCATACATCTAAAATGAGGATATAATTTTATAATAATCTGGTTCTGCCTAAAAATGGAAATTCACATGTTTCATCATGGCCTTAAAAGTAAACAAGTAAAAAATAAATACTTCTTTAGGGCTTCCCTGGTGGTACAGTGGTTAAGAATCCGCCTGCCATTACAGGGGACATGGGTTTGAGCCCTGGTCTGGGAAGATCCCATGTGCCGCGGTGCAACCAAACCTGTGCACCACAACTACTGAGCCTGTGCTGTAGAGCCTGCGAGCCACAGCTACTGAGCCCGCGTGTCACAACTACTGAAGCCTGTGCGCCTAGAACCTGTGCTCCGCAACTAGAGAAGCCACCGCAAAGAGAAGCCAGTGCACCACAATGAAGAGTGGCTCCCGCTCGCTGCAACTAGAGAGAGCCCACGCGCAGCAACTAAGACCCAATGCAGCCAAAAACAAGTACATAAATAAATTTTAAAAAAAGATTAAAAGAAAAAAACAATCTAAAAAATATTTCTTTAAAAAGTAGTTAGTGGGGGGAGGGATACATTGGGATATTGGGATTGACATATACACACTACTGTATATAAAATAGATAACTAGTAAGGACCTACTAGTATAGCACAGGGAACTCTACTCAGTACTCTGTAATGACCTATATGGGAAAAGAATTTAAAAAAGAGTGGGTATATATGTATGTATAACTGATTCACTTGCTATACACCTGAAACTAACACAACATTGTAAATCAACTATACTCCAATAAAAGTTAAAAAAAAAGTAGTGAATAAGGAGATCCTGGCTATTTGTTAATAAACTTTCATGCTTCTTTAAAGTACATAAAGCTTTGTATGCCTTTAAAATGTAAACTCGGTATTCAAAATCATTCTGCTCAGAGGCACAGATATCTTTTAATAGTACTTCCTGTATCACTTAACACTAGTCAGAATAATCTCCCAAACTTCATGTGAAGATTAGGCATTCTCATATTTATCCATTAGAGATGTCTCATTTTAAGTTAATGAAAAGACTAAACATTTTTTTCAACCAAGAGCCAAAATGAGTTATTTCAAGATAGGATTAGCAATTTCTTAAGAATACATTGTATGGGGCTTCCCTGGTGGCGCAGTGGTTGAGAGTCCGCCTGCCGATGCAGGGGACACGGGTTCGTGCCCCGGTCTGGGAGGATCCAACGTGCCGCGGAGCGGCTGCGCCCATGAGCCATGGCCGCTGAGCCTGCGCGTCCAGAGCCTGTGCTCCGCAGCGGGAGAGGCCACAACAATGAGAGACCCGCGTACCGCAAAAAAAAAAAAAAAAAAAAAAAGTCAAGCAAAGAGCTGAAATTACAAAAAACACAAGGGGTACATTTAATTCAGCTCATGTATCAATACTTAAAAATAAAAGAATCAGAAAATTGATGAGAAAAAGTTTAGCTTACAGATGATTCTAACATTTGTTCTAAGATGTTAAACTTTGTTTATTAACAAATCCTGGAGAAAAGTTTGTGAATTAAATTGGTTGAATTTCCTGTAGGTCCAGAAAATATCCTATCATATTCGTTAACCCAATTAGAAAACTACGAATCCCAAATACCTTTAAAACTAGAGAAGAGAGGGTGTGGAGAAGAGGTGGAAATAAATGTCTAGGGGTAAAAAACACTAGAGGTCCTTGCTCTCTACTTGGAAAGCTAGCAACCTTGTCAGGGTATTCATAAAAAACACAAAAAATTGTTTCTTTTTAATGGTCCCACATCTCAAGTTACGATGTTTCTGTTTTTAGGGTGATTCAAGATGGAAATAAATAACTGTTCATCCTTCACTTACCTCTTCTACTTGCAAAAATTAAAAAAAAATTTTTGAAGCTTCCTTTGCCAAACTTTGTATTTTTAATTAGAGTTTGGATTATATTTTCCAAGGAAGTTGCCTGGGGCCATTTGGCTCATTACTATAAACTGCTCTGAGAAACAAGCTTGCTTTGGTTGAGAAAGAAAATAAAAGCAATGAGATCTTTGAGACTAAACAAGAGAATATGACATTTTATACCATTCTTATGTACTTACTTTAGTAAGACCTATGGTAGTAGATATAGTAGGAAAATATGTAAGAAAAATTAAGATTTTACAAGACTGTCTTTTTTTTTTTTAATTTAAATTTTATTTTTTTGGCTGCGTTGGGTCTTCGCTGTTGCGCACGGGCTTTCTCTAGTCACGGCGAGCCCGTGCTGCTCTTCATTGCGGTGCGCGGGCTTCTCATTGCAGTGGCTTTTCTTGTTGTGGAGCGCGGGCTCTACGCTCGCGGGCTCTGGAGCGCAGACTCAGTAGTTGTGGTGCATGGGCTCAGTGGCTCCGTGGCATGTGGGATCTTCCTGGCCCAGGGCTTGAACCCGTGTCTCCTGCATTGGCAGGCGGATTCTTAACCACTTCGCCACCAGGGAAGCCCTACAAGACTGTCTTTATGTGGATTGGGCAAGCAATGTAACCAACGATCAGAGTATTGTTTCTATGAAGAAATGGAGTCAGTGCAACTCACTTTTTTTTTTTGGCCCTGCTGTGCCGCTTGTGGGATCTTAGTTCCCCAACCAGGGATCGAACCCATGCCCCCTGCATTGGAAGTGTGAAGTCTTAACCACTGGACAGTCAGGGAAGTCCCATTTCTAACCATTAATAGAGTGGAGACTTTCCATAACTCATACATACACACCCTCACCCACCAGAAACAAACCCATCACTAATAAAAAAACCCAACTCAAATCCGGAAGTTGTAAAGGAAAGAAAATTATTCTACACAGTTACATTTCATTTCAATTTCAGTTGAGCTCCTGGCATGAACTGGTTCACCTTTCCTCTCTTTCTTGATTATCTCTTAGTCTGCCTTCTCCTGCTGTCCTTGTTCAAATCTCTCCTGCCTCCCCAATGGCCAATACACAACTCAGCAAACGCCATAATCTACCCGAGGTGAGTGGCGGGTGGGAATCTAGTAAGACCATGTTGCACACTCTTCCCTCTGACATCAATGTTCCCTCACCTTGTTTCGAAAGTAAGACTACCTCTTTCTTTCTAAGGCTGAGTCCGAAATCTGTGCTCGTACTCTACTTTCCTTCCACCCCTCTCAACATACCACTGTCTCAAATAGTATCTTTCCCTGTAGTTGCTTTAATCATTTCCTTTGTATTGGTTCCTTTCCTTCTCACTTCACTTAGGGACAACCCTTTTGTGAAATACTATGAAACAGTCCAGTTTCTGAAACAGCAGAGGGCACACCAATTGGGGGGAAGGGAGGAGGAATGAAGTGTGTTAAAAACATGTAACTCTGCACATGACTAAGAGATCTGATTCATTAGGTCTGAGAAAACTGCTCAAAATGTTAGAAACACACAACAGGTTACTCGTGACTGTACCTTAAGAATGAATTAGAGGGGGAAGGGACAAAATTAAGAGTATGGGATCATCAGATACAAAGGACTACACATAAAATAGAAAAACAACAGGATTTACTGTATAGCACAGAGTATTATATCCAATAGCTTGTAATAACCTATATTGGAATATAATTGGCAAAGAAACCCCTCCAAAACTGAATCACTACGCTGTACACCTGAAACTTACACAGTATTGTAAATCAACAATACTTCAATTAAAAAAAATAATGAATTAACATTGAATTAGTTTATATAACATATAATTTTTTTTTTTAGATAGGAGTTTAAATTTTATTGTATTAGAAACACAACTGGTGTATGAGGAAAAAACTACTGAACATAAACTCAATATAGCCATCTAATCAAAGGTATCAAGCCTTCTGTGGACAGGCATGTAAGTGTGTGACTTGGCACCTGCGTGACAACCTTAGGAACCTCAGGAATGTGGGGAGATTCCAAAGATGCCTGGAGAATAAGAACATCCACTAATTTGAATAATATTAAAAGTGAACTTTGAATCGACTCATGTGGGAATAAAAAGTGCCCAAGATTCAGGGAAAATTCAGAACCGACAAATCAAAGATGCAAAGAGGATTAATAATGGTATAAAAGGTAAGCTTAGAAAGAAAGAAACATTGAGAAAATTGAAAATAAAATGACTGGTCTCGCATTCCTTTCTTTAAAGTCTACCTAAGGGAAACTCTAAATAGTATGATGAAAGAATAATCCTGGAACGTTCTGTTGACTTATAAAGTCTAATAAACATTTAAACCACTAGCTTGGCCTGTGTCCATTTCTTATTCTTCCTGAAATACTTAAGATCTTAGTCCATAAAAGTCCATATTCGCTTTATTGACCCTTTACCCTCTGGAAACACCCTACCAAAGCAAACGCCCTTTACTTGGCTTCAAAGCTAAGCTTCAGAGTTCACTCAAGCAGTCATCATATTTTTTTTTTTTTTTTTTTTTTTGCGGTATGCGGGCCTCTCACTGTTGTGGCCACTCCCGCTGCAGAGCACAGGCTCCGGACGCGCAGGCTCAGCGGCCATGGCTCACGGGCCCAGCCGCTCCACGGCATGTGGGATCCTCCCAGACCGGGGCACGAACCCGTATCCCCTGCATCGGCAGGCGGACTCCCAACCACTGCGCCACCAGGGAAGCCCCATCATATTTTTTTCTTTCCATTCACTGTCATATTTACCAAAATTTTGCCATATATTTAGACTTCTGGTATTTCTTTAGTAGTAATTCATACTGTAATCAATTTGGACACAGCTTCTATTCTAATTATTCTGTGAAAATGACCCCAAAAGGTCAGTTGCCTAATTGTTTAACCCCACAGTCTTAGTATAATAGTCTATTCACCTCCTGGTCTTTTGCAAGTCTTAGTATAATAGTCTATTCACCTCCTGGTCTTTTGCACAAGCCGATGTTCACAATCAAACCTTCTTTGAAACTTTTCCCTTTTCCACTGTGAAGCCACGATATTCTTAGTTTTATTCTAACTCTGGGGCCCATTTCATCTCCTTTTTTGGCTCTTCTCTTTACAAAATGCAGAAAATTCTCCAAGATTTCATACTTAGCCCTTGATTTTTATCTGTAACAAGGATCTGCTGCATTCCTACCCTTGACTCATCAGTTTTGCTGATCGCTATCTCCAACCCTGATGTCTCAGCTTTAGTCCCACATTTCAGACTGTCTGCTGTACATTTCCATTCAAATGTCACCTCAATGTCACTCTTTGAAATTGAACTCCTCATTGGTGTCCTGGAAAATGAGCCATTCACCCCGAATTCCTTATTTCCGTTGATGGCACCACCTCTTCTAACCCTACAATCCTATCTTAAGCAAGATACTTCAATGAGCTTTAGTCTTCCTCCCCCAATCTTTCACACAAATCAGTCATTGCATTTGGCTGATCCTTGCCTCAAAATGGTTCATGCATCTGTTCATGCTTCTCCATTCCCACGGCCAGCACTCTGGTGTAAGTATAACTTTATGTCTGAAATCCCTGACAAGAAGCTCCCCCATGTTGGGAGGCAGAAATTCCTCATGCTGGTACTCAAGATTCTCCTCAATTTGGACTTATTCCTGCGGGGAGGGAGGTGCAAGGACCAGACTAGATTCCTCATGGATCCCACTTTCACTCATGAGTCCTTTCCCACAGATTCTGAGAAAGAGTCCCCAATACTTGCTAGTGTATTCCAATGCCACCAATCTTTCCAGGGGCAATTTAACTCCCATGTATATATCACTATGCCTTCCCAGAAAATTCTAGCCCACAGTGCAACAAGCTTTTCCTTTTATTTAAAGCATTCGTACTGCATCTACTACACACATCTATGATACCTGCTGTTTTATTATTTAACTGTTCTCAAGCATGTATATAGTAATAGAAACTAAATGAACTACTTAAGATCACTGACTAAAGAACTATTACAACTCCGGACTTAGAAATTCCTTAATTTCTAAAGGTATTACTTTCTTTTCTCTTTTTTTTTTGTGGTACGCGGGCCTCTCACTGTTGTGGCCTCTCCCGCTGCGGAGCACAGGCTCTGGACGCGCAGGCTCAGTGGCCATGGCTCACGGGCCCAGCCGCTCCGCGGCATGTGGGATCTTCCCGGACCAGGGCACGAACCCGTGTCCCCTGCATCGGCAGGCGGACTCTCAACCACTGCACCACCAGGGAAGCCCCTAAAGGTATTACTTTTTATATTTTGGTGAGCAACAAGAGAATGAAACCTATTATAGGTGTTAATTTTTAAAAAACAAACCAGATCTAGTCTACAGAATATTATTGAGGATTATTTTCTAGCAACTCCACTAAGACTTATAAACAATCCCACACTCCAAATGAACAGTGCTCTTCTTAAGGAACAATTTCTGTAATGGGACTATTGATTTTTCGTTCATATTCCATATGTTCATCAAGCAGTTTTCAGACACAATGACATAATCTAAGCACTCTATCACCACTGGATTATACAGTATCAATTGTATCCGGAGAAGGGGGTTAGTGTAATATGCTTTCCAGTACCTAGTATGTGACTTCTTCCTTATCTGTGATATGTGATTTGTGATAATGGCTTTCCACTGTGGGAGGAGGTCCCTGACATAACATGCTTTCAGAAATAGATACATCATTTTTATTGTCTATTTTCTTAGGCCTTATAGTGTCATCTTTAGTAAAATCCATTTTATTTAAATGCTAATAGTGGCAGTACACACAGTATTTCACCATATTTCTCTAAATGTACCAGAAATTCTGAAGTTATTCAATGTATGAAGCTTTTCAAGATGACCTTAGGAGAGCATTTTACCATCTTCAGATCACCAGCTGTCATTGCTATCTAAAAGCTACAGGTATCACAGAGATAATTCCAGACGGAACTTGATAAAATGCAATTCTCACAAAAGAAAATATACAAAAAAATCCTGTGTTAGATATTTAAATATAGGAGCTGCAGCTTAAAGAAAGCTTAGGATACAGGGTCAATACATATGTACCAGGTAAGAAATTTTCAGGGGTAATTTTCCAAAAGTTTCTCTTGATATTTCTAAAACTTGTGCTAGAATCTAGAAATCTCAAGGGAAAAAAAATGACCTCTTCTGTTTCTCTTTGTATTTAGGCTGCATACTCCTTTTCCTGGGATAGTGAATGCTAACACCCACTTGGGGAGGAAATTCTAAGTGTAAATAAAGGGATTTTTCTCTCTTCTCTGGCCAAGAATGTGGTTATATTTGCCTAACTCGACGAGGGTACGATGCAATTTCACTGCATGGTGGTTACACATTTTAGTAAATATATTCCTGAAGAGTACACAGAAAACAGAGAAAAACAGAATCCATAAAAAAAAGGAAGCAAAGGAGAAGGGATATCTTGATATTTGATGGTACCAGTGTGACAGAATAGTTTAAATGAAATGTTGCAGTAAAGATGGCACTGGCATAAAGGACTTGCTTCTCTTACCTTCTTGGACCTCCAACAACGGCAGTACACAGCTTTATCTCCCAAATCCTCCATGTCAAAAGCATGTACTACCTTGGGGTTGTCTTTCTGGATGTGAGGGTTTACCATAGATTTGTTGCGATGATCTTTGACATACAATCTTTTGTAAGCTAGATAACCAACTGCAGCTGCCCCAGCAGCAATGGTAACCGCTGCAATCCATTCAACTAGAGCAGGGAAGGAAAACAGGAATGATTATCAAAACCAAAATCTATACTAATAATCTAACACGAACGTTCAGGAAATCCAGTTTTTGAGTACTAAGCATCCCAACAGTCAAAGGTGTTTAACATTAAAAAAGTGATCAGAACACACTGGTGAAGTAGTCCCTTGTTAAAACTTTCCCCAGCCCTTACTGAGGCAATTGTGTATTTTCTATTCAGTATTGTTAGCTAAGTTAAGATAGAATAGGGAAACTTAAAAATTATTTTATAATTGGAGAAGAAACAAAGTTTAGTAATCTTTTTAAAGTGTTCATAAATAGATTAAAAATAACCTGTGAGCCTGCAGATACCTATTGCTTTAAAAAAAAAAAGATACATATAAAAATTCAGATTACTAATAAGACCATAGAAATTCAGATTACAAACAAGACCCTCCTCATCCCTCTAAAAATCAGGAGGTGATTATGTTAACAAAATGACTCATCAGAGTTCTTTTTTTTTTTCTTTTTGGCCACACCTGAAGCATGCAGGATCTTAGTTCCCTGACGAGGGATTGAACCTGTGGCCCCTGCAGTGGAAGAGTGGGGTCTTAACCACTGGACCGCCAGGGAAGTCCCAGAGTTCATTTAAATAGTAGGTCCTTTAGTCATTTAAAAATGCATAACCACAAACAGAACTGGTATCCAAAGAAAAAGAAAAGACAAATAAAACAAAACCAACCCTTAACATTAAACATTCAGAGGAATATATCCAGCAGCATTCTGGGCTTCAAGTCATTCAAAAGCTTTGTTTTTGTTTTTGTTTTTTAATTTCAAAGTGTCTCATTAGAATAAAACTCAGAAGGTACTAATTTTATAGAAAACATAATATAATTAGTTAGATTCTCCTTTAATAAATTCTAAATTTCCATTATCCACCGGTGGATGATCTGAATTCCCTACAAACTTCATTTTAAATTTAATGACATTTTTTCTGCGCAATTATTTGCTTGACTAATAGGCCATCTACTTATTCTGTTCACGTAGCTTTTCAAGGATCCCTTAGAAATCCAAGCACTTAACAACTACCCCAGTTCCAGAGAATTTTGGAGAGGAGAGAGTTCTGCATAGTCTGGTTAGCCTCAGCCTCAGAGGAGAGTTGTCTATTCCCAGCATGGAGTGGACTGCAGGAAGAAGTTGAACAGGGGTCAGGAGAAACGCACTGGACTGCGTCCCAGCATTTCCTAAGTCAGATCTTCACAGTGTTTGAAATAAGTTCCCAGACTATCAAATAAAGCCCTAGAGAGATAAGTACAAAAAACACATTCCAAGACCAAATAAAAAAATATAATGAATAATTAACTGTATGGCTTACTTGCACTACTGAGTCAAATTTCTTATTGTACTAATGTGATTAATCATTGAACCTAATAGTTCCTTACATAAAATTGGAGTTCATTCTTACAAAACTCTAATGGAAAGGAACAACCACTCTCACACTTAGTTCCTTTTATCTTGGTCTTCTCTTCTAGCTTATTTAATAATTTAGTTTTCATCAAGTGTTCCTATTTAGCATGTTCCTTGGATTCTATTTTCAACAGTTATTTTTCTCTATGAAAAAATTTAGTTTGTTTTCCTGCCCACACAACAGTTCTATTCCTCCCTGCTATATAAAATAAACATTAACTTTATGCCCTTCCCAGATGTTGTATGACTGAGAAAAGTTAATAAGTTATTTGATAGCTTCAAACCTTTGGCTTCATTGAAAGATACTTTAAACTACACACCTTGTGTAGATTTGCCCTGAATTTTTAAATTTTTATTTATTATTTTTTAAAATTTGTTTTATTATGAATGTCATCATTTTTTCTCATTGGTAAAGGATACTTTCTTTTTTTTTTTTTTTTTTTTTTTGGCTGTGCTGCACAGCTTGTAGGATCTTATTCCCCCAACCAGGGATTGAACAGGAGCCCACGGCAGTGAAAGCTCCAGTCCTGGAGCTGGAGTCCTAACCACTGGACCACCAGGGAATTCCCTGCCTTGAATTTTAGTGCTGCTTCATGGTATCATTCTGTGGCAACTCCAAGCAGGGCTGAAACTTTACTGATTTCTAGCTTGATTCATGATCTTCCTTTCTGATGCTTTTTTTTTTTTTTTTTTTACCATGGAAGTCCCTTGAGAAAATGTCAGGAGTTATAGCAATCTACTTCTTAGCTAATGGAAAGCCACTCTGAATAGTTAATGTACCTATCACAAAATGGGCTAAAATACTGCTTTGCCCATATATATTCAATTATGTTTGCTGAATGTTAAATCCTTAGTATAAACTTAAAAGAGGGAAATATCCCAAAAGACTGAAATAATACAATTCCCTAAATGCTGTTGATCTTAGTTACACTTTACTTTTGAGGTGAAGTTTGAAGTAACCTCTATCAGATTTGTTTTAATGATGCCTACGTATTACATAAAGGCCTGAGATCCAAAGAACAACTACAATTGGTTAGGATTAATTGGTCTCATGATATAAAAAAAAATCCTATATGAATTTCTACCTGAAACTTATGATAGGCCAGAAGAATCTTTCTCAGCCATCAAAACATCCTCCTATTCTCTTTTCTCATTACTACCAACTGAATCCATATGGTGACTTTTTAAAAACCTTTACTTCCCTTGGATTATTTTTGATGGTGGAAGAAATGACAGAATAACTGACACAGAGGGAACTAACTCTAGATATTACCCAAGAGTGGCTGCCCTGTGGGGAATCAAAACATGCACTCTGTAACCCTACCCCCTAAGGAGGGTCACTGATGAACTTTTATAAATGTCATAGCACCATATGTGTGCTAGGAAACGGCTTTGCGTTTGCTCCAATGAGCTTTTTAGACTCACAGAGCCAGATAAGGTCTTAAGAAAACAATTTCCATCCCTCCTCCCTTCCCAAATTCTAATTCTCTAACCTCATTAGAGACAAATATAAAAGTTCCCAGAGTAAGAAAAATGTTGCTGTTTTATCATTTCACTACTGTAGCCTGAATCAGTCTTTTCTGGCAAAAAGCTATGGATGCCACTGGCAACTCTAGGGAAAAGAAAGAAAAGGAAACTATATGGAGATAGACAAGAATGATGATGGATTCAAAAGTCAACAATTACAATAGAGAAAGAATTGAAAACCCAAGACAGTAAACAAACAATAAAACCCAAGTAACATTTAGTTCTTGATAGTGTACATGCCTATTAAGAACAGACACCATCTCAGGTTGAACAAGGGACTATATCAAGACCCAATTTCTAAAGATATTTCAGTTGGCACCTTTCAGACATTCTTTCAAAACTGGTGTCCAGAAATATCCTAAGCCTTATTTTTGCCGCTTCTACTTTATCCTTACTTCCCTTTTCTGTACACCTCTCTCAAGGTATAGTGTTCCTATAGTTAGATCAAACCCCTAACTTGCTTAACAATGCTCTCTATCTATACAAATACCATGAATACATCCATATAAAGAAAATACAAAAAATACATTTCTAAATAATCCCTCCCTTTCTTACTCTTCCCCTGGCAATCTTTGTATAATCTTTGGTTTTCTCTCTTAGGATTATTCAGAGATAGAGAAAACATCAACTTGTTCCCAAATCCCCCACCCATATTTATAACTCATTTCTTTACTGTGGGAAATCATTTTGCTTTAACCTAAGACAGAAATCTCACCCTGCTTCTTTTCCTTTAGCCCCTTTGGTAGCCCCAAACTGTCCTCTCCTACCCAGTGTCAACTGCCACAGAATCAGAATGTTCCTTCCACCTCAGGAGGCGGGGAGGGGAGCTGTGTTTAAATCTTTGCCTCCCTTAGGTCACCCTCAGATTGGTAGGCTGTGCCTGGTAACGTTTTTCTCTCAAGGCCTGGTGCACAGGCAGTGTTCAATGTTAGTTAAGTAAAAAGAAATAATAGATTCCTAATTTGAATTTGCAACTCCATCTGTCCATCCTACTGTCACATTGCTCTTACACCAAATGACTTCTCTTTGGCCTCATCTTAACCTACTGCATCAAACTGTGGAATTTCAATACTTCCTGAGATTAAAAATAAAACTTCATCATGGAATCCTGCAGACATATACAGAAAATACTGTAACGACCTCCCATTTACCCTCACCCAGCTCCAACAAGTATCAACTCACTGCCAATCTTGTTTCATCTACCGCCCCCAAATCCCCTATTATTTATTGTTCATAACCCATAGGAGCTAACTCCTTTATTCACAGAATGATCTGCACATTCCTTCTCAGATAAAAACAAACCCTTGAATAGTTACTTTAAATGACTCAATAAATTTATTGAACCCAAACAGTATTTTTATATGTTGAAGTTAAATGGACTGGAAAATTATGAGTTAGCTTCAACAAAAGAGAGAATGATATAACAGTCAGAGAATAAGAACTAATGAAATTTAGTTTTGGTTACAAGCATTGTAGTGCTCAGGGTTTGGGAAGTACAATAAAGCACAGGCAGATAGACGAATGCCTATTTTGTAACTGGAGGGTAAAGCAAAATATGAAGAAAAAAGTGACTTGAGGGGACAGCAGGAAGAAGGAAGGCCTTTAAAAATATTTGGTTTAGTTGGCTTTTTTTTTTTTTTAAATGAGGGTGAATTATGAGTGACTTTGGGCTGAAGAGAAGAAAATCCCTGTGAGTGAGAGGACAGAAGAATTCAGAGCAATTGGTATCATTACTGAGGCAAGAGCTTAAGGAAGCAGGAGAAAATGGCATCTGGATGATATAGAGAGAACAGCCTCAGATAATCTCTTCCTTGCAAATAGAAGGGAAGGGATTAAGGATGAGAGCAGAGTCAATGAGTCTTGGAGGTATTAAGGAGCAAGAAGTTTAGTAAACTTCCTAGAGGTCATCTACTGGGTATGAGGAGGGGTCATTAGAGAGTGGGGACTCTGTAGCAGTGAAAGGCACTTAATGTTTCTTAATATTTATTACAGTTTCTAAAACTGTAATAAATATTTGGTATCACATAAAAAATAAGTTTGGTATAAGTATGTCAATTATACCTCAATAAGGAAAAAAGAAGTTTGGTAATATCGACCAAATGGGCATCAAAAGCCATCTCACTGACTGGGATCTTCGGATTACCATTCCAATCACTCATCCTCAATGCCGTTCCCAGATTCATGTCCTGACCTGATCGCCATTCATTTTATTTCTAACCTGCCCATTATTTTTTTCCTGAATATAAACAAGAATTCTGCATGCCCATATACACCCTTTTATTTAACATATACTTATATAGTGCTTACCATTGCCAAATACCATTCTAAGCCCTTTATAATTATATAATATACACACAAATTATAAAAATATATATATAATTCACTTACTTAACTGAGAAAAGTCATGGTCATCTTCCCCCAAATCAAAAGATCTAAATTGATTTTCAATCTATAGGAATGAACAGGTTTGGTTTAAACACTGAGAGTAGAACAATTTGAGATCTAAACATTACAAACCAGATATTCCGTCCCTACCTTGCCACACCACTATATTTGAGGAAGGAAACACTGGTAGAAGTGATTTACAAAGGCTTTGGGGTCCCTGCCCATAGTCCTCACAACAGTCCTTATGCTTTTAGGTGAAATAAAAAGTAGTTACTTCTTGGGCTTCCCTGGTGGTGCAGTGGTTAAGAATCTGCCTGACAATGCAGGGGACACGGGTTCGAGGCCTGGTCTGGGAAGATCCCACATGCTGCGGAGCAACTAAGCCCGTGCGCCACAACTACCGAGCCTGCGATCTAGAGCCCGCGAGCCACAACTACTGAGCCCGCATGCTACAACTACTGAAGCAAGTGCACCTAGAGCCCGTGCTCTGCAACAAGAGAAGCCACTGCAATGAGAAGCCCACGCATGGCAACGAAGAATAGCCCCTGCTCGCTGCAACTAGAAGAAAGCCCGCATGCAGCAACAAAGACCCAACAGAGCCGAAAAAAAGTAGTTCTCGTAACAAAGTTGAGTACCTAAAGTTTAAGCTAATAACCCAGTTGACGAAGCAATTTCTTATCCCTTAGAAAATGGCAAAATAATGGGAAAGTCACCTTTGGATTCCCATATAGTTAGATCAAAAAAATAACAAACTTGTCTTGATTACAGGAAAGATTAGCTTATAGTCTTAAGAGTCTTAGGGTTCACCTATTTCACATTTCAAAAGTATGCTACCTAAATAGAGTTTAGTGCCCAATTATACAAAATGACTCCACATTAAAAAAAAAACACTTTGGAATCTTTTGTCCCATATCACACAAGTGCAAACTGTCTTCCTATAAGATTATCAGTGGCTCAAGTCACATGAATATCTTATTTTACAAAATTGTCTTATTCCTCGGAAAATTTTTTTTTACAATAAAAATCACTCCCTATTTTAAATGTACGAAGGTGACTATTTAAAGGAGCCTAAAGATGAGTATCCTTTGAAATATGTTTTGCAAATAATCACCTCCTATATACCGTATTAGTAATTTAAAAATGTCATGGGTTATCACCCTCACTCTGACAGATAACTTTTGGCAACAAGCGGAATTCTCCAATTTATAGAATCTATTACAAAATTAGGGCCAAGTTAGTAGGGACCTTTTACAGAACCTGGCACTCCAGATGCTCAATATTTACTAAATGAATCAAGTAGATTATTTTAAATTAATTTCTGGACAATCTACCTTTACCTAACTACTGTTACAGGTAACCAAACCTTGAGGGTGGTATTTTATACCTGGGCAAAGATCACATGTATCCCGTAGCGGTACAAACTATTATATTAACAATTATACTATCACCAAGAATTGTCATAAAGTGAAGCTCTAGAAAGTCTCTTAATTTTAATCGGACCTTCTGTGAAGTAACATTTCCAAACGCTAGGTACTAGCACAAGGGAAGCAAGGCTGAGAAAGGTGAAGGCTCAATGAGCTCAGTTTTCAATCCTCTCTCCTGGACTACTGCCACCGAGGTCCAGATGCCAGAGGCATTAAAAACAAAAAACAGCAAGAACAAAAAACCCTGGGAAAACTGAAGACCTCGGATTGGGTGCCTTCCCTTGAAAAAATGTGCAAAACTAAGCTGTTATTAGTCATGCATCGCTTGAGGGCTGCAGGAAATCTACGTTCTCACTCCACGGTAATTTAAACGTTGAGAAGGGGGAAGAGGGTTTTTGTTTTTTGTTTTCACCTTTCCTTTTTTCCAGGCCCTGTGACACAACAGAAAGGAGTCTCAGGTAAGAACAAGAAAAGCTAGCAGCGCAGCGGTATAGTTAGGTGACTACCCAGACCTGGGTAGATGCCTGCATGGCCCCCACGCCACTTTTGCCCCGGGATCATACCCTGACCTGGCCCCCTTGCCCCGTGTGGCCCGGGGAGCCCGCACGTCCGCGGAGCGCTTGCCCTTCTCCATCTCAAGGTTACAAGACTGGCGGGAACGCAGGGCAGCCGTAACAGCCCGCAGAGGTGCTGAGGGAGCTGCAACCGGTGCGCAGGCCGCCAGCCTCACCCGCTCCCATGCCCCACTTCACCTCGTACGCTGGAAGTCATACTCATGGCGCCGTCGCTTGCAAGAATGTACACAAGACACTGAGCACAGACCAGCTCGAGCGAACAGCGGGAGTCAAGGTGCGACAGGCGTCTGTCCTAACGGCGAACTGCAGGCTGCGACCGCGCAGGCGCCGCGGTAGGCCATAAGCACGTGTGTATTAAGCAGCCGGGCTGATGCTGAGCATGCGCGAAGCTGCGTTCCGGGCCTTTAGGAAGTCCTGAGTCCGGATTTTGACAGCCGTAAGAGGTGGGAGGAGGAAAAGACCAAGAGAGGTCGCAACTGAGTTTGCGCAGTCCTGAGGGGCTTGGACCTGGAGCCCAGCGGATGGGCCTTTGGAATAAGGAATCCGGACCAGGTTTTACGTCTCTCCCAGGTGTGCGGATTTATGGGGGCAGAGGGTGTGTGCTGATATAACACTTGCCATAATCAGATATCTAAGGTTTTACCCAAAATTTTCTTGCTTAGTCTGGTACCTGCAAGGCCAGGTCCAGTTTTCACTTGAAATGCCGGACACAGGAACCAACTGTGGTGTCCCATCCCAGAATCTCCCCCTCGCTCCCAGCGTGCATCCCTTTTCTCTGCCTTCCACCCAATTCTCCTTGATCACCTTGGAACTTGCGCTAAGGGTCGAGTGGGAGAGAGAAAAAAACGGCTCATTTCTTTTAAAAAATGTGCTCACTTAAAAAAAAATTAAGATGATTCCCTATCTTCTACAGTCTGAAATCAGTGTCGGTTTCAAATTTTTTTAATTAGCTGTTTAGGGGCAGCAATTTGGGGAGGGGGGATAGGATTACTTGAGGGATGTTTTGGAGGTGCGTCTTCTAAGAAGCTGCCTGTTTTTACTCCTGTTGTATCTGCAGGGTGGGAGTTGGAGAAGGAGGTGATTGCAGTTAAAGGGTGGTCTTCCAAGCCTCCCTGGGCACCGCTACTGCCTCCCAACTCTCCTAACGCGTGATTGACTGCCCCTCACAACTGGGAGCCCCTCATGTCTTTGAGCTTAACCCCGGGAAGCGCTGAAGCGCACACTGAATGAATGAAGGCACACCAGCCCTGGCAGCACCGTAAGGCCAACCGGGTGGGAATGAGAAGAGTCGCGAGCGTAGTCGCCTCCTCCAGGTCGCCTTCCGCTCGCCCCGGCAGCGCCGAGCGCGCGCCCTGCCGCGGGGGTCCCGTCTGGCGGCCTCTGGGCATGCTCAGTAGCGGCGGCGGCCGCGGGTCGCGCAGTAGGAAGCTCACGGCGGAGGCGGCGGTGCCGGCGGCGCTGACGCGCGCGCGGCAGCTAAGGGGACTGGAGGACGGCGGGAGGGGGCGGGGGCACGGGAGGTGGGGCCGCCGTCTCCGTCAAGGCCCCAGGGAGCGCGGGGCGCCACCGCCGACGCCGCTTATCCGCTGGGGTCAGTCTCCTGGGCTGCGCCCGGGTCGGCGGCCGCGGCGGCTGAGCAGCGGGAGCTGAGAGCTGCGCTCCGCCGAGAGTTGGGCAGGGCAGAGCCCGCGCCTTCGCGGCGTCATGGGCCCCCTCCTCGGGCCACAGAGGGCACCAGCCGCAGGAACCCCCGGGCCTCCTCGCGGCCGAGCCTGAGCGACCCCCGGGTTCTCCGGCGTCCCCTCCCTCCGACTCATTTTCTTCCCTGCTCTCGCTGCTGCTGCCGCTTCAGCTCTCCGTTATGGCAACGGAGCCGCCATCCCCTCTCCGGCTTGAGGCGCCCGGCCCCCCAGAAATGCGGACCCCACAGGCGGGCGAGACCGCCCGCGAGGGCACCCCAAAGCCGGTGGGCGGCAGGCTCCGCTTCCTCAACGGCTGCGTGCCCCTCTCGCATCAGGTGGCCGGGCACATGTACGGGAAGGACAAAGTGGGTAAGTGGGGGTGGCGCAGAGCTCGCCGCACCCCTTCCGCCTTCGCGAGCCCCGGGCCGGCCGAGGTAGCCTGGGGCTCGCTGGCCTGGCCGGACGCCCCTCCGGGTGTGTACACCGTACCCCCGGTCTCTTCCGCTTTCCCCCAGAGCCTCGCGACCCGTGCAGCAGGGGCTCGAAAAGTGGGATGATTTCTGGGGTGTGGGGCGTCAGGAGGGCTGTAGGAGGTGGCGGGGAGAAGAGTGTCTGGTCTCCCCAGGGAGGGTGGGTATTGATTGAAGACGGCTTTCGTTGTTAGTGAAAATAAGGAACTTCGTTTTTACTGGACGGGGAAGTAAATTCTCCCCTGAGCACAAGGTCTGTTTATTATAGGCGGGCAGCTAGTATTGCAAAAGAAAAGGGATGAAATGCAGATGATGCTAATCTAGTGCTTCTCTTTTGGGTGCAGCTGCATAGCTGGAGGGGAAGAAACAAGTGTTTTTTGTTTTTTGTTTTAGAATGTTTGTTTGTTTGGGTTTTGGTTTTGGTTTTGGAAGCTTGTCCGGGGTTATCCGGGATCTCTCTCCGCGCCCCCTTGAGAGGTTTTTCTGATATCTCCTGGATTTCTCCGGGAGGCGTGGTTTCAGGAATGCTGAAACTCGGATTCACGGTAGGAAATACACCCTACTATCGTACTAGGATGGTACACAGATAAGACCATCAGTTATTCTTAATCATCTTTATAAGATTGTGTCATGGCCTGTGTAGTACATCTTTTGAGTCACGGCGTTTAAAGCACAATCCAGGGCCTTTTTATTCTCTTGGTGATGTAAAAGTTCGGTTTAGAAACTGGAATTCACCTAGCTTACACTGGTTCCTAGGCCATGATTACTTGGAGAATCAGATGGAGGCGTATGTGAGTAATGCGGATCTTAGACCTGACAATTTGTGCTGGTAAGATGATTCCGGTTTAGGCTGGTAAGATAATACTGACATTTTTAGGCGAGGTAATTGAAGCCAAGGCTGGTTAAGTGACAAGCCTAAAGTCACAAAGCTACTGTGTGTAGAATCTGGAAACCAAGGGTCCTGCTTCAGAGCACTTTTTTCCCCCACCGTGTATTGTGCTTGTAGAAAACCTCTCAAACAAGGATTTCTGAAAATGGATGAGATTGAATGTGTGTTATTTCCCAAAGAACATTTCCCACTACTTTGATCTTTACCTACTCCTTTTCTCTTTTTCAAAATTAGGGGTTAATGATGTGTCAGTTGTCTGCCTTTCTCCCCATTAAATTGTTAGTTAGCTTGTTAGTTCCTTGAAGTTAGCTCTCTGTATATATTGATACATAATTTGTTTTTTTCTGAACTATTTGAGAGTAGGTTGTATATATCATGCCCCTTTACACAGTAATACCTCAGCGAATCTAAGAATGTACTTTAGTGTGTATTTCTGTAACCACAGCACATTTATCAAATATGGAAAATTTAACCATGATACAATGCTTTAATCTGTAGTCCATATTCTGATTTTGTCAACTCTTCCAATAATGTCTTTTATCATATTTGTTTTTTTCGGCATAGGAACTAGTCCAGGATCATTTGTTGCATTTAGTTGTCATGTCTCTTGGAATTCTTTAATTTGTAAGTTTCTCAGCTTTCCTTTCTTTTTTTAAAAGTGATATTATCAATTTTGAAGAGTACAGGCTAGTTATTTTATAAAATATTGTTTAATTTGGATTTCTGATGGGTTCTTATGATGAGATTCAGGTGATACATTTCTGTCTGGAACATTATAAAAGTGTGTCCTTCTTAGGGTATCAAGTCTAAAGTCCACAATGTCTATCTGCCCATTATTAGTGATATTAACTTGATCATCTGGTCCAAGTGTGGTCTGGCTTCTCTAGTACATAGTTAATATTTTCCACCTTGCAATAATAAGTTGTCTACGGAGAGATGCTTTAAGATCATGCAGATATTGGGATCCTCATACTTTACCCCTAGATTAGACATCTATTGATGATGATTCTTGCCTGAAGCAGCCTTTACTCTGATAGTTGAAAAATTGTGATTTTTCCAATTCTACCACTCCCTCTATTTTAACAGTCAGCATTCTGTTGTAAGAAATAGCCCTCAGAGAGGAAGAAAAAAAAAAAGGCCTTCCACTCACAGATACAGAGAACAAACTAATGGTTACTAGAGGGGAGGGGCAGTGGGAGGAACAAAACCGGTGAAGGGGATTAAGAGGTACAAACTACAAACTATGAGGTATAAAATAAGTTACAAGGATGTAATGTACAACACAGGGAATATAGTCAATATTTTATTTATTTGAAGTATAGTTGACTTTGTAAGAAAAGGAAAAAAAGAAGAAATAGCCCTCCATTACTACTGTGCATATGTGTTCTTTTTTATGATCACTTTGGAGTCGTGGCTTCTTATTTTATAAAGTGTCATACCCATTATAGAACTTGTTTATTTTGCTGTCCAAATTGTCCTAGATTTGGCCAATTGGGAGCACTTCCTTCTTTTCTGTCACAAGTTATTTTTGCCTTATCTCGTGCCTTCCCTTCCCAGCTCTGGAACCAGCCATTTTCTCTAAGGAGCCCTGGTTCATTTTTAGTGGGAAGTGGTATTTAGAAACCAAGATCTGAGTGCAGGTTTGCTCATTGCTACTAGGGTGTCATTGCTTCCAGGTCTTTTCAATACACGTAACTAAAAAGTATGTATAAATATTTTAGAAATCATAAGTACATACTGATACTTCCAGTTTCATTCCAACTCCACAGAGTTTTTTTTCCTTTTCCTGATTCTAAATTTGTTTCCCATTTGCCTCAGTGAGAACCTGGCTCCCAGCAATATATATATATATATATATATATATATATATATATATATATTTTCTTAATCCTATAATCTTCAGGATTTCTGTACCCATACTACTCTAGAAAACAAACCTAGAGTAAAGAGTGCAAGATGAGATTCCCTTTTACTGAAGGTATGTGGTTGGAAACTCTTCAAAAGTTATTTGGATTAGAATTTGTGTGTGTGTGTGTGTGTGGTTATTTTTACCCCCCTCTTCTCAATGGTAATATTATTCATTTGAAATACAGTTGGATTCATTTGTTTCTGTTTAAATTCAGTTCCCTTCCTTCAGTGATATATCAATATTTTTGGATAGTTATAAAATTACTATGCTTCCAGAAGTCAAAACTTTACAAAAAGGTATATCAGAAGTGTCACTCTATTCCCTATCACTCCATCCCATTTCTCAGCATCCCTTGTAGTTAACCAATTAAATTGTTTTCTGATTTATCCTTTCTGAGTTTCTTGTTGCAGAAATAAGCAGATCTCTGTAAGTTTTCTCATTTTCCCTTCTTTCTGACACAAAAAATGATATGCTGTATATACTGTTTAGGAAGTTGCTTTTTAAACTTAACAATATCTCCTAGAAATCAGTATTATCAGTTCATAGAGTGCTTCCTCATTGTTTTTTACAGCTCATTTGTACTGTATTGTGCATATACCCCAGTTATTTCAATTTCCTGAATTTCCTTTTGGACTTTGTTTCACTGATTTGTTTATCCTAGCAATAATACCTCATTGTCTTAATTTAAGCTACTGTATAATAAGTCTTGATGTATGGTAGAATAAACATCCTACTTTCTTTTTCAGGATTATCTTGACTATTCCTGGCCCTTTGCATTTCTGTATAGATTTTAAATCAACTAGTCATTTTCCCCAAGAAACCTGATAAAATTTTGTGTCTGCTTTGAATCTATAGATTGCTTTGATGAGATTTGATTTCTTTATAATCCTGAGTCTTCCAGTATTTGAATATCGTCTATCTCTCCATTTATTTAGGCCCTCTTTAATTCTCTTAGACATAGTTTTCAGTGTAAAGGTCTTACAGTAGGTTTTCCCTAGGTATTTGATGCTACTGTAAATCATCCTTCCTTTTTAAAGAATTTGTGTGTGGGGGAACATCTCAAACTTAGAAAAGTTGCAAGTATAGTACAGTGAACTGAATGAATGAATGAATGCATATATTACCATTCATCTAGATTTACATATTATTAATGTTTTGCCACATTTGCTTTATTACTCTCTGCATATGGTAATGATTTTGCAGAACCATTTTTAAAAAATTGCAGGCATCATGACCCCTTTCCTCTAAATAATTGTGTATCTTCTAAAAATAAGAATATTTTCTTACGTAACCATGGTAAAATTATCAATTCCAGAATATTTCCATTTGGCTTTTGCCATTATTCCTATAGTATTCTTTATAGCAATTTTCCTCTAATATTCTTTATAACAGTTTTTCCCCTTCTAAGGCTATATACATTGCATTTAGTTGTTATGAGCCTTTAGTTGCCTGTCACATGGAGCAGTTTTTTAATTTTTTCTTTATGTTTCATAACTATGAAATATTTGAAGAGTATAGGCATATGGCTTTTTAGAATATTCTTTAAGTTTGTCTAATTATTTCCTCATGCTTAGAATCAGATGAATGTATTTTTGGTAAGAATACTTATGAATTATGTTGTTTTCTTGAAGCATCATATCATAAAGCACAGGATGTCAGTTGCATTACTGGTGATATATTGGGATGGCCAAAAAGTTCCTTTGGTTTTTAAGGAAAAATAAAAGGCACATTTTTCATTTTCACCAAGAACGTTATTGAGCATTGTATTCACCATTTTCTCCTAATAACCTTCTGCCATTTTTCAGGCAACTTCATAATTCCATCTTCCCAAGATTTTTTATCTTTTTGAGCAAAGAACTGTTCCAGGTGCCTTTTACAGTCTTCCAGGGAATTGAAATTTTTCCTATTAAGAGAATTTTGTAAAGACCGAAATAAATGGAAATCCAAAGATGCAATGTCTGGTAAATACGGTGGATGAATCAGAACTTCCCAGCCAAGCTGTAACAGTTTTTGCCTGGTCATCAAAGAAACATGCGGTTTTGCATTATCCTGATGGAAGATTATGTGTTTTCTGTTGACTAATTCCAGATGCTTTTCGTCGAGTGCTGCTTTCAGTTGGTCTAATTGGGAGCAGTACTTCTTGTGATTAATCGTTTGGTTTTCCGGAAGGAGGTCATAATAGAGGACTCCCTTCCAATCCCACCATATACACAACATCACCTTCTTTGGATGAAGACCAGACTTTGGTGTGGTTGGTGGTGCTTCATTTCACTTGCCCCACAGTCTCTTCAGTTACACATTATTGTACAGTATCCATGTTTCATCACCCGTAACAGTTTGTTTTAAAAACGGAACGTTTTCGTTATGTTTAAGTAGAGAATCGCATGTGGAAAGGTTTTCTTCGCTTAATTTATGTGGAATCCAAACATCAAAGCGATTAACATAACCAAGCTGGTGCAAATGATTTTCAACCCTTGATTTGTATATTTTGAGTATGTCGGCTATCTACTACGTGGTATAACGTCGATTGTTCTCAATTAATGTCTCGATTTGATTAATCACTATCAATTTCAACTGGTCTACCCGACCGTGGAGCATCGTCCAGCGAGAAATCGCCAGCACGAAACTTTGCAAACCACTTTTGGCACGTTTGGTCAGTGACAGAACCTTCTCCATACACTGCATAAATCTTTTTTTGCATTTCAGTTGCGTTTTTACCTTTCTTGGAATAATAAAGCATAATGCGCCAAAAATGTTGCTTTTTTTCTTCCATCTTCAATATTAAAATAGCTACACAAAAATTCACCAATTTTGATAAGTTTTTTTTTTAATCCATGCTGATAAGACAGCTGTCACGATATAATCTAACAAAATTGTTTCGAATGAAGTTAAAGACAACTAAGCGCTACTAGAGCAAGCTTACGGAAAAAACCGAACGAACCTTTTGGCCAACCCAATAACTGATCACCTGATTAAATGATATCTGCCAGAGTTTTCCATTTTGAAGTTTTATTTTTCCTATTGTAAGTAAATAATTTGAGAGGAATATTTTGAGACTGTTAAAGTATCACGTTTCTCATCAAAGTTTTCATCAAATGTTGTAAGCACCCATTGATGATATTTGACCAACTCACTAATTACTGTTAGTTGGAAAATGGTAATGTTCTAACTCTCTTATTCCTGATACATGTTAGTTGTCATTCTTCTTTTTTTTTTTTTTTTTTGGCCGCACAGCATGGCAGGCAGGATCTTAGTTCCAGGACGAGGGATCAAACCTGTGCCCCCTGCAGTGGAAGCGCAGAGTCTTAACCACTGGACTGCCAGGGAAGTCGCTATTTTTTTTTTTTTTTTTTGGCATTCTTCAATAAGGAATATAGATTTCCCTCCTCTGTCTCTGTCTCTGTCTCTCTCTCTTTCTTAATTAGTAGGATGGATTAATGGATTTTTCAAACTTCAGTGAATGGGTCTTATCCATTATTGTTGCTACTTATTTTGATGCTCAGTTGTCCCAGATTTCGGCAGTGGGAGCTTCTTCAAGCTGGCTCCTGTGCCTTTTTTTTTTTTTTTAAATATTTATTTTGGCTGTCTTACCCACTGAATCACCAGGGAAGTCCCTCCTGTGCCTTTTGAACATTCCCATATTTTCTTTTAAAGCATTTTCTCACGTTGTGGCATAAAAAGATATCCCATGTTCATCTTGTACTTTTCCTGTCCCAGTCCTAGAATGAACCACTATTTTCTTCAAGAACCTAGTTCCTTTGGCGGTAAATGATATTTAAAAACCAAGATCTGGGCAACACTTGTATTCATTGCTCCTTTAGTGTGGTTGCTGTTTGTCCTTTCAGCAGACTAGATTAAGAAATAAATAATTTCATATTCTTAAAAATTAGAGTTCAGGGCTTCCCTGGTGGCGCAGTGGTTGAGAGTCCGCCTGCCGATGCAGGGGACACGGGTTCGTGCCCCAGTCCGGGAAGATCCCACATGCCGCGGAGCGGCTGGGCCCGTGAGCCATGGCCGCTGAGCCCGCGCGTCCGGAGCCTGTGCTGCGCAACGGGAGAGGCCACAACAGTGAGACACGCCCGTGTACCACAAAAAAAAAAAAAAAAAAATTAGAGTTCATATTCATAGCTATAATTAAAATCTAATATCACAGGGTTCTTTACCTCCCCCTGTTCTGTATTCATATCTCCCTTTTTTCTCACAGAGAACTCTGTCTCCCCAGACATCAGTATATTTACTCATTTTGGAATATTTATTTATTATTATTTTTTAAAGGTTATTATTATTTATCTTTATTTTTGGCTGTGTCTGGTCTTAGTTGCGGCACACGGGATCTTCGTTGTGGCGGGCGGGCTTCTTTCTAGTTGTGGCGTGCGGGTTTTCTCTCTCTGGTTGTGGCATGCGGGCTCCAGAGCACCGGGGCTCTGTAGGTGTGGCTCGAGGGCTTAGTTGCCCCACGGCATGTAGGATCTTAGTTCCCCGACCAGGGATCGAACCCACATCCCCTGCATTGGAAGGTGGATTCTTTACCACTGGACCACCAGGGAAGTCCCCTGAAGTGTACTATTTTTTGTCTTGTTTTGTTTTGTTTTGCTCCACATAGAGTATAAGCCCTTCCCTTTGTTTAGGGTGAGGGGCTGATAAATCAGATTCCCCCTTGAATTTAATTGAGCTGGTGTGGGCTGCAGTCTTAGATTCAGTTCACCTGGTATTGGTTCAGCCTTCCAAGATGCTTCCTTTCTTATCATGACTGTTTTTTGGCTGTGAGGTATTTGCATGCAGTATAAGGTACTGCTGGTTTACTTTTAGATCCTGGAATTCATTCACTGGGAGAATGCCTGGTATTACTATCTTCTACTCCATGTCTACTTTCTCTGAAAATTTGGAAGGGGTGTTTTGCAGAGTGAGTAGTGTGGGAGAATTGCTGGACCAAGCAATCTATTTTTGTGTTAGGACTATTGTCTCTAATCCATCCTGCTACCCCCCACTGTTGTCTACAGTCTGGCTGATTTCTGCTTGCCTGCTAAAATATTTGTCTAATGGCAGGTTTACCTGTCTCTAGATGAGGTGTCTGACCCAAGGTAGGGAAGCTTCATGGTTCTCTTCTCACTTATGAATGCTGCATTCCCCCCCACAACCACAGTTCAGTTCATCAAGGAGTTTTTACATCTACCATTCTTCATTAGCCTATTGAAAATGTCTATTTCCATGGGAGTGAAGGCCTTTCTTGTTCTACATCCCAGCCTTTGGGAATAGAATTTCTCTTTAGTAACTTTTAGCTCTATTAGACTCCTCCTTGAAGTCCCAAAAACCCCTACCAACCAATCTTATCCATATGAATTAATGTTTAGCTTCCTTCTAGTCTATAACTAGGACTTAAAACAAATAAACTTGATTACTGTTTCTCTTAAGTTGGTACTTTCTGCCTCTGTTGATTAAACTCTGCATTTTTGTCATGATTAAAAATTCCTGGCATTGCCAAAAGAAATAGAAATTTAAGTGACGTATTTTACCAAAATTGTAAATAGATTTATTTGAGCTATGTTGTGTTCTAACTACTGTGATTTTATGAAATCTCAACATATGAAAATTTAAGATTTTAACATATAAACTTGGGAATGAATCTTCATGGCATAGTGACAGGGGCAGTGCTAGTATATATATGTGATGACTTTAGAAAAAGTTTTTCCCTTTGAGTGGACATATTATAAAAAGGTACCTCTTCCTGCTCCAGGCTTGGCCCCTGATTTCAGCCCCCACTTTTCCCATTGCCTAGGTGCCCTCATGCTATCTGTACAGCTGTACACAGTGCCTCTGAATCAGGAAAAAATTTTAGTTGCTTTCTTATAACAGATGAGAGAAACAAAAAAATTACAAAGTAGGAAATTTATATAGAACCATTGTTAACATTTTTTTGTTTGCCTAATAAAAGTGGGATCAATTCATGCTACTGCTTTTAACTTGCTTCTTATTTAACTATAAATTAACATCTCCTGGAAAGTCTATTACTGAAGAATTTCTGTAAAAATTTACATGTGTTCTATTTATTAGAAAGTCTGAGGGGGCTACAAGGGAAACAGTGGTTGGAGACAGTAAAACCAAGCTGTTTAGAATTTGTGTTCCGGTGCTTTGCATATAACAAGCACTGAAATATGTTGGTTGAATGTTAAAATTTCTGAAATAAGTATAAGGAATCCCTTAAATTTATGAAAGTGGTTTATCTGTAACTTTAGGAACAAATCTATGATGCAAGATACGCTATTATTTAAGCCATTTTAAAATATGTGACTTTTGTTCTATAGGTATACTGCAACATCCAGATGGCACAGTTTTGAAACAGTTGCAGCCACCTCCAAGGGGTCCAAGAGAGCTGGAATTCTATAATATGGTAAGTGAGGTAAGATTTGTTTTGTTGTATTCAAAGTGTTTTTCATAGCCTTCTGGTGATGACTCAGTAAAAAATACATTTGACAGCATGTCTTAGTATACTGTGTATGTGACTGAAACAAAACCTTCAAGAAATACAATGCTTATCTTTACCGATGCATTCTAGTATTTTCTATTCTACTTAATTTTTTTAAAGATTTGATCTACTACATTGATTTCAATTGATGGGTTGTGACCTACATTTTGAAAAACGCTTAGCTGAGAGCCTGTATTTCTCAGAAATGCTGAGTTTAAATAGGTGTTTTTTTACTGCGGGATTTCTTAGAGCCTTGAATGTGCTAATGTGTACTGTGCAACTCCAAAGGAGGGTAAGGGTGAAGGGGGGCACTTAACATCGAATTAACCATATTACTAGGAGTACTTTTTTTTAAACTTTATTTATTTACCATCTTTATTGGAGTATAATTGCTTTACAGTGGTGTGCTAGGAGTGTTTTTCAGAACATTCACAGTGTTTTGCAACTGCCACTTCTGTCTAGTTACAGAACATTTTTATCACATGAAAGAAAACCCTGTACCCATTAAGCCATGATGCCCTATTCCTCCCTACCCCAAATCCCTGCCAACCACCAATCTGCTTTCTATGGACTTACCTATTCAGGGTATTTTGTATAATTAGAGTTTCACAATATGTGACTTTTTGTGTCTAGCCTCTTTTGTTGAGCATGTTTTTAAGGTTTGTGGTATGCATTAGTACTCTATTCCTTTTTATGGCTGAGTAATACTCCATTATACTTACATACCACATTCTGTTTATCCATTCACCCATTGAAGAACATTTGGATTGTTTCCATCTTTTGGCTTTTGTAGATAGTGCTTTTATGAACATTTATGTATAAGTATTTGTTTGAGTACCTGTTTCCAGTTCTTTTAGATATATACCCAGGAGTAGAATTGCTGGGTCATATAGTAATTCTACACTTAACTACTTGAGGAATTGTCAGAAGTGTTTCTCAAAGTGGCTGCACTATTTTACATTTTCACCACTAATGTATGAGGGTTCCAGTTACTCCACATCCTCACCAACACTTGTTAGTTATTATTATTATTTTTTTTAATGGGCATTCAAGTGAGTGTGAAGTGTTAATCTTACTGTGGTTTGTTCTGATTTTCATTTCCCTAATGGCTAATGATGTGAACATCTTTTCATGTACTTATTGGCCATGTGTGTATCTTCTCTGGAGTAACGTCTAGTTAGATCTTTTGCTCATTTTTTTGTTGGGTTGTCTTTACCTTTTTTCCATGTTTTAGATACAAATCCTGTATCAGATATGTGATTTGTAAATATTTTCTCCTGTTCTTTGGGTTGTCTTTTCACTTTCTTGTTAGTGTCCTTCGAAGCATAGACTTTGTGTCATATTTAAGGTCATGAAGGTTTATGCTTATATTTTCTTCGAAGAATTTTATAACTATAGCTCTTAAATTTAGTGCAAGTAAAAAAACGATGCAAACCAAAACAAAAAACAAGTACTGCTGTAATGCTTCACCACCATTAGCTCATTTAACAACAACCTGTGAGTTAGGTACTATTTTTATCCTCATTTTGTACTAAGGCATAATTAGTTTAAATAATTTGACCAAGATCATTCAAACAGTTAATGATGGCCTCTGGATTTGAACATAGGCAGTCTTATCTCTAGAATATGCTTTTAACTGCTAACACTGCTTCTTTTTTGAGGAAAGTATTTTACATTTACTCTGTAAAAGTCTTGCACATAATTTGTTGGATTTATTCTAGGTACCTTATTTTTTGTTTCTATTGTAAATAGTATTTTTTTGAATTAAGTTTTCCAATGATTGCTAATACACAAGAATGAAATAGATATTTGTATAGTGTTCTTATATATAGTAATCTTGCTGAAATCTTTTTGTTTTTTGCCCGCACCTCGAGGCATGTGGGATCTTAGTTCCCCGACCAGGGATCAAACCCGCATCCCTTGCAGTCAGGGACTTTAGTTCAGTGCCTAATTGAAGCAATGGTGGGGGCATCTTCCTCTCATTTAGCAGAAGTGCTTCTAACATTTCCCCTTTAAAGTATGACTTTCAATCTAAGTTTTTGAGGGTGCTTCTCCCCAGCTTAAGGAAATTGCTTTCTTTGTGAGTCAAGATTCTGTCAAGGAACAAATGGTGCACTCTGTCAGTTTAATAAAAGGACTGTAGTCAGAGTTTAAGGCCACCTGCAAGAGATAATGCCATACCATCCCTGGGCCTAATCGGCAAGGAGAGGGAGTGGTTGCTGGAACTCAGGGAGGGTAACTTTATGAGAAGACTTGAACTGATAAGGAGGGAACTAGAGAAGTAAATAAGCTGACCTCAAGTCTTCTCCTACCCTCCAGTCTCTTGTACCAGGAAGAGACAATGGCAAGAGGGCAAGAAACCCCCCTTGATGCAGTCGATTCATATGAACTTCTTGGGGAAGGAGAAGATATGTAACATCCTTCCTATTTTTATTTCAAGAAACAATTCAAAATACGAATGGATATTGAATATTTTTCAGCTGCCTTTCTGTATCTATTGAAAAGGTCATATGAGTTTCCTCTTTTAATCTGTTAACGTGGTAAATGCCATAATAGATTTCTAACATTACACTACCTTTCATTTTTGAAATAAAACCTACTTGGACATGTCTTTTTAAATTTGTTTTTTAATAATATGCATTGCTGGATTTTGTTTGCTAGTGTTTTATTTAAGATTTTTTTCCAGCTATACTCATAAGTGAGATTGGACTATTATTTCTTCACATATTGTCCTTGGTTTTTTTTTTTTTTTTGCGGTACGCGGGCCTCTCACTGTTGTGGCCTCTCCCATTGCGGAGCACAGGCTCTGGACACCCAGGCTCAGTGGCCGTGGTTCACGGGCCCAGCCGCTCCGCGGCACATAGGATCTTCCCGGACCGGGGCACGAACCCATGTCCCCTGCATCAGCAGGTGGACTCTCAACCACTGCGCCACCAGGGAAGCCCCCTTGTCTGATTTTGATACCAGGTTTCTTTTAGCGTCATAAAATGAGTTGAGAAGCATTTCTTTCTCTATTTTGTGGAAGAATTTGTATCAGATAAGGATTTTGTTCCTTAAAGGCTTGATAAAACTTAACCTATGAATTCATCCGAGTGGCCTGTTGTCTCTTTTTCTTCCTTTCCTCCTTTCCATCCAATTTTTTCTCTCATTCTTTCCTTGGAAGGGATGTGTGTGTGTGTGTGTGTGTGTGTGTGTGTGTGTGTGTGTATATTATTTTTTTTGAACGTCTTTATTGGAGTATAATTGCTTTACAAGATTTTTGTTAGTTTCTGCTGTATAACGGAGTGAATCAGCTGTATGTATACATATATCCCCATATCCCCTCCCTCTTGCATCTCCCTCCACCCTCCCTATCCCACCCCTCTAGGTGGTCACAAAGCACCGAGCTGATCGCCCTGTGCGATGCTGCTGCTTCGATCTACTTACTTTACATTTGGTAGTGAATATATGTCAGTGCTACTCTCTCACTTAGTCCCAACTTACCCCCTTCCCCAAGGGATGTATTTTTAAACTAATGATTCAGTTTCTTAAATGTCTTGATTTTTTCTTTGTTAATGTGATAGTAAAATACAGATTATAGTTTGTTTTATATAATTACCCACCTGGCAGAGTTCTTCATAGTATTTTTTAAAATGCTATGCTAGTTTAGTTATGACTCCCTTTTAATTCCTGATATTGTTTATTTGCCGTTTTTCTCTTTTTCTCTATCAGCTTGACCAAAACCTTCTTTATTTACTCTCCTTGTTTCAGTATAGTAGCTCTATCCTCATCTATGACTAGTCCTTAAGTTCAGATATCCTTTGGTTCAAGTCTTCAGAGTGGACCTCTATGAGCCCAACATCACTGCTCAGCTTAGCACTTTGGGTTTCCTCTTTATTTTAGATCCTTATGAATTTCCTTTTTAACTTTGGGAGCTCAGTTATGCGTTTAAGAAAATATTTGTTATATTCTGCATTTCTAGGTAGAAAGCTTTTTAGGTTATCTTGCTTGGCATATTGCAGTAAATACCAGTCTTACTACTTTAAAAAATATTTAAAGTAAGAAGAGAAAGTTTACCCTTCTACTCTTCCAGTTTTTATCTTTTCACTTATAAATATATCATAGACTTGTTTAGGTAAGTACATAGAGATATACTTGGTTCCTCCATCTTGTTGTTAGGTCATCACGGACACTCTGTGCCCTCACTCTCATTGTGCCAGGGACAGAGGGATGATAAGGTACACCCTGCTCTTAATTACCTTGGCCCAGAAGTGACTAATATCACTTCTGCTCATATTTCAATAGGGGAACCTGGGAAATACAATGTATCATGTGGATATTTGGTGAGTTTCTGCCATACTTGAGTTTATTCTGTAGAATTATGTTATATGTAACTACTTGACATAAATGTGGTATGACACTTAGAATTCTGATACTGAGATTTCATGAGCATTTTACATGAGTAAACTTAAGTGGTTTTGGATAATTAGGTAGACCTTATTTGGCAAGAGTTAATGGGATAAGGTGTCTTACAAGTTGTTTCTAAAACAAAAATATTTTCTCTCCTTTTCTAGGAAATAAGTTAAGAATCTAGTTCCAGGATATCTGGATATTTCTAGTCTTTTCTAGAATTATTACTGGTTATAAATCAAAGAATTAAATGAGCAATAATAGTTAGAATTGCATTGACTTAAACGATACTTTTTTTGAGGTAAAATCACAGTTTCCTTACAGATATAAAACAAATACATGGTAAAGATTTTGTTAAACTCATCATTTAATGAGGGAACTAGACAGATTTAAAACTGGTTCAAAAGAGAAGTCAAAGAAGCACATGTTTATATGGCTTAAAGGGAAGGTGGAATGAGTGTACATAAGAACACTGTAAACTCTCCCCTTTCAGGGGGGTTGGAGGGAAGTCATTTGACCCTCCTCTGGCCAGAATTTATTTTCATGTCTATGGGCAAGAATTCTTTTGCATTTGCTAAGAGTTATCTATAACTTACTTTGTTGTAAAATAGTTCAAGGACAGTGAAAGGCTAGAATTACATAACCAAGAAGAATGTGCTCTAAACAGTACATGGTTTTTCATTGAAGACACATAGTAATCTTTTTTTTTCCCCAGATTTACTTCCAGTTAAAACTCATACCAGATAAATTATGATTCAACAGTAGTGTGTTATTTGAAAAATGTGTGGGGCAATTATAAATAAAGCATTATAAGAAACTAACATGCAAATATTATATTTCTCTTTGTTTCAGGTTTATGCTGCTGATTGTACTGATGGTGTTCTTTTAGAGCTACGAAAATATTTGCCAAAATATTACGGTATCTGGTCACCTCCCACTGCACCAAATGGTAATCTTTTCTTTAAAAGCCATCTTTTAGTCTTAATTCATGAGAGTTGCTTTTTAAAAGGCTTAAATAAGTGTAAGCCTAGTATATAAAAACAATATATCCGTTTTTCTTACTACTTTTTCTCTTCTTCATGAAAGAAAACTTATTAATATTTTTGCTGTTCATAACCAGTTTCTTAGATAGCATATACAAATTAATGACCAATCTCTTATAATGAATGAAAATATGTATACTAGTATTTAATACTGTATTAATTTACAGATGTTCTTTTTTCCGAACTTTTTTTTTTTTTAAATAAATTTATTTATTTTATTTATTTTGGGCTGCATTAGGTCTTTGTTGCTGTGCGCAGGCTTTCTCTAGTTGCGGCGAGTGGGGGCTACTCTTCGTTGCAGTGCACGGGCTTCTCATTGCGGTGGCTTCTCTTGTTGCAGAGCACGGGCTCTAGGCCCACGGGCTTCAGTAGTTGTGGCACACAGGCTCAGTAGTTGTGGCTCATGGGCTCTAGAGCGCAGGCTCAGTAGTTGTGGCGTACAGGCTTAGTTGCTCTGCGGCCTGTGAGATCTTCCCAGCCCAGGGCTTGAACCCGTGTCCCCTGCATTGGCAGGCGGATTCTTAACCACTGCACCACCAGGGAAGTCCCGTTTCCAGTTTTTTAGCTCTGGAAGGAGTTAGATAAAACTGTTGCACCATACAGATTGTTCAGCTTTGATTTTGCTAGAGAGTTCATGGAATCATCTTTCTGTTTTTATCATTTTGATTATAAGTGAAATAAATATAAGGTAGGAAACTCTTTGACATCTTTAGCCCACGGGATCATGAAAACAAATATTTTCTTAAATTTTAGTAGAAAACTGGTTTGTATTACTGAACTTTACATGGTATTAAATTAATGACATAATTTATTTCTTGACTTTTTTTTCCTCTTTTTATTTGAGCATCTTTTCTTATGTGCTCAAGGTAGAGTTTTATACAGCTTTGTATAATTCTTATAATCCAAAGTTGTAAAATGTAGAAAATACTGCCAGTTTGCTCAGCAAATTATTGTCACTTAAGAGAAGCATAAGGATGTGCTGACCAATAGGGTTTTTATTCTTTTAAATTTTTTATGACAGTTTTATTGAGATATAATTTATGTACCATAAAACTCACCCATTTAAAGTATACAATTCAGTAGTTTTTTGTTATAGAGTTATAGTCATCACCATTAGCAAACCTTAGAACATGACCAGTGGGTTTTGTTTTTGTTTTTTAAGGTAAAACATTTGTTAGTAATTACATTTGAAGATTTGGAGCTATTTATACATATTAAATCTCATTTTACTTGTGTGTAAGTACATAGATGCCTAGTACATGTACTATCAAAAGCCTTTTATTGATAGTTATTTGGAGGAATGGAAAAGTATATCTTCAAGTAGGTTTGAGCAAATTGAGAGTTCTGAAATGTAATCTCCAGTCTCATTGATTGGTAGGTTTCTGGATCTAGCTACTAGTCAAGTTTCAGGAAGCATGGACTGAAGTTAGCTGTTCCCTTTATCCCACATTTGGAGGCTCAAGGTCTCTTCTACTTATAATTCCTTTTACTTTCAGCTTCTGTTGCTCTTAGAAATAGCTGAAGATTGATGTGAAAAACAGAAATTTGGCTTCATAGATGGGCAGGGATTCACCACCAGGCCTTTTCTCCTTTTTGGGGGGTTCAGAAATGAAGATGGTAGCCAGTACCTAGGTATGGTGGGGAAGAATGTGATGAAACTTGGAACCCATATTCTAATGATTTATACAATCAGTAATATTCATTAAGGGGATCTGAATAAGTCTTCCTTCAACTCTCTAAATGTCTTCACCCTTTTCTTTCCTTTAAAAGAACTAGTTATCTCATCTTGACTGTTTAGTTTTTTGTAGGTCTTTCAATTTTTCCACAGTATTTCAAATGTTTTTATTTTTTTATATTTTTTTTGCGCGGTACGCGGGCCTCTCACCGCTGCGCCCCCCCGCACTGCGGAGCACCGGCTCCAGACGCGCAGCCCCAGCGGCCATGGCCCACGGGCCCAGCCGTTCCGCGGCACGCGGGACCCCCCTGGACCGGGGTACGAACCCACGCCCCCTGTATCGGCAGGCAGACTCCCAACCACTGCGCCACCAGGGAAGCCCAAATGTTTTTATTTTTTTCTCCTTTGATACTCGGGAATTTTCTGCCTTTTTTTTTCTTAGAGTGTCAGGACTATATTCTGTCAGTAGAATTTTTTTTATGCTTAATATATTAGAAAACAATGTAAGTATTTATATTAATATTTCAGATAATTATATTTAATCGTATATATTTAAATAGAAAATATATTTAAAATAGAAAAGCTTTTTCATTCATAGTAACCTCGTGTAATCTTATACATACTATCATCAATAGCATGAAATATATAAATATTTTGAGCATGTTAACTATGCCATTGGTATAGCCACTGAGAAGTCTTACTTAATAGTCTGCTTATAACAGCATGAAGTGGTATATTTTAGAATGCCTGGTAGTTATTTTCCTGATTTTTACCTCAAAAAATTAAGGAACTATGGAAATTCTATATATATTTTCCATAAATTAATATGTAAATAACAGATATATCCCTTATGGCCACAGCCCGTTAAACTAAACTATACTTCTAGTCAGTGTGATCTCTTGTAATGAGATCCATGTATTTATGAAAAATAGATGTCCTATTATTTATTATACAAATAACAAGACTAAGCTTAATAGAATATCTTTTAGCTCCGAGGTTCACAAATGCCAGTCCTTAGACCTCTGACAGGCTGTCTTCATCAGAATCTGTTGTCCTAAATAGAGCTTTTAAGAATTTAAAAAAGTAAATGTAGTTATTTTGCTATCTTTATGATTTAGACACACATGCATATATATGTGTATATATGAAAAAATCAGCTCTCTTCATTTTTTAATATTCAAAAATCTGGCTTTACTTACAAGTTACATCATATCAAATGGTCATAATTATTTTCCAAACATCATATTAATATAGTTTAATTTATTTCTTTGACCTTGTTTACAATGAACCTAAACTATTCCAGATAGAACATTATCTTATTCTTAGTCCATCAGATTTTGGCGATGGAGTTTTAGAACATATTTTCTGCATACCTAAAGACTGAAAAATATTGTTCCACTCTACCCAGAGGGGCTTAGCTGAAAAAGTGTCCTTTGTTATCCAGTCTGTAGCATTGCCTTATAAATGAGGCTCCCCTGTTGTAAAATGCCTTTGGTCATTTAAGCTATTAAGTCTTGAGATTGACCTACTTTGAGTTGAACTGTCTTCTACTGAAATAATTTGCTAATAGCATTTTTTCAGAGGGAATTAGTATTCAGATTAATTTCTAGTGATAATAACCTGTAAAAAAATTAGCTTAGATCTCAGTGCTCAGATCATGCCTCATTTTCCTGTTTACCTGTTTTATTCAAAAGCAGTTGTGGCAAGCTGCTAGATATATAACATCATATTCTGTTTTTAAAACTCTGCATCTCTAAAGCAGGTTTTGATTTTTTTTTTTTAAATAACTTAGAGGGAAAGAGAAACAAGAATCTCAAAATCTTTTCACTTAAAAAAAATTAAGGCCAGAGAACTAAAAGAATACACTAAACCAACTCTCAGTAGGCCTTAACTTAATGATTATTAACTTAACACTAATAATCAATAATTTAGCAGTTATTTGGTAATTCCAATCATATAAAACATATCAAGAACCTGAAAGTAAGATAGTGACAAACATTTGCCTAGTCAAAATAAATGTCAAGTAAAATCGATGATACTTAAGCCTGTTTACTGAAGGAATGGCTCAACTTATTACAGGATGAGGAAGGCCAAACCCAAAGTTCCCCTGGGCAGTAAGAATGAGAAGGGCAAACATTGATTCTTTCAGCAAACATTTATTGTATTCCCACTATAAAGAAAGTTTGCATTTGTATTTTTCTCCTTCGCAAGAGAAGGAAAAAATAGGGATTTTATATGCAGTTTGCAAAGTCTCTACTCTAGTTTCTGACATTTCTATCTTATTACAACAAACAGGTTATTTTTTGTTTTTAATCACTACCAAATTGGCAAGTAGAAAATAATAACCCTACACTGAAATATAGATGCTGTGATAGCTAGGTTTACTCACTATCTTTATACTCCCATACACAGTCTCACCTCAGTAAGGCTTTTAGGGTTTCTTGAGTTATGGAAATTAATGATGATAAATTTGTGAATGCTAATGATTTACTATATTAGTATCTAATTAGTCTTTTCTGATACTTGAAATATAAGCCTAGTTACTGAAATTTTTGTACAACTTTAGGGAGAGGATGGATTGGTTTCCTTCTGTTTTGCTCAAGGTAGCTGAAATTGGGAAGAGAGAATCTGAAGGGGCCTGTCCTGTGCTGCCTCCTTTCTCTTCTTCTCATCCCCTCCTGTGCTTATCTTTTAAAGCACAGAAATGGGTGGGTTCCAGTTTCTTGATCAGGATATTCCTACTTGTCTCATTACCTTTCACTGTTGGCAGGTTCATGTGTGTGTCCAGACCTTTTACTTTCTCTTATCCTGTTGAAGATGTCCATTTGTTAGAAACTTTCTTAAAATGTGGCATGCTCCTTCTTGTTTCTGCCAGTGCTGTTCTCTTAGGCTGCAGTTCCTTTTTTGTCACTTGACTTCACCTAGTTCTACAAGGTTATAATCCTCCCACTCACCATTTTCCTTTCACTAAGAGATAAAATTTTTAAAAATAAATTTATTTACTTAAATTTTATTTACTTTAAAGAAGTAAAACCTTGTTACTTTGATAAAAAGAAAATATAATCTCTTCTGTGTTTGAGGAAAAGTTTTTACGAGAAGTGCTTCGTGTTACATTCGTAACTGAAAATTACGATCTCATTCAGAACTTTATTTGGGAAGACTCACTCACCCAGGAAGTGGGGGAAGAATTTCTTTCCTTACTTCTTTCCCTCAGTGCACCTGGACTCTTATTCAAGCTAAAACTATAAAGTCAGCTACCGTGTGTGATAACTGGGATGTTTATGTTTTTACTTGAATCTCCATTTATAATAGTTTTCTGAGGGAAGATGTATACAGGATGCCAAAGTTATTTATAAATGAACTTTTGAGGATTTCTTGTGTTCTAAAAAGCAGGATATTTGTTTTTCCTTTGGGACTAGTAAGACTAGAACGTATATTTGGCAGTGACCATCATTTGGATTGATTTACCTTTCTTAACCTCTACCTGTTGTGTCCTCTGTGGGAAGGATTTATTCCTATTACTAATTTTAAATGAAGACTTAAAAATTATTAAAATACTGATATCTGCTGAGGCATATATGATATAAACTATATTGAAAAGAAGAATGTATTCTGGAACAGCTTTTAAAATAATCTCATTGCCTTTTTAATGTCCTTGGAAGCCTTATATTTAATTCATACCTTTTGTTTATGGTTGAATATTATTTATTCCATCTCCTGCAAGAGTTTCTCTGTGACATTTATACCTGTTGTAAATTTGTTGGTCAGTCTTTTTTTTTTTTTTTCTCTTCAGGTGGAGTAATAATAATTGTTGACTCTGGACTTGTTTTAACTTTTTTCTCAGTTTTAATATTTCCTCATTTTTGTTTTTCCTTGAATAGTAATATGTTTTCCTATTACTAATTAGGGTTTTTCTTTAATAACAGATTTATACCTAAAACTGGAAGATGTGACCCATAAATTTAATAAGCCCTGTATAATGGATGTAAAGATAGGGCGGAAAAGCTATGATCCTTTTGCTTCATCTGAGAAGATTCAGCAACAGGTCAGCAAGTACCCATTAATGGAAGAGATTGGGTTCTTGGTGCTTGGCATGAGGGTAAGAGTGATTTTTAGTGTAATACACACATTTCTTGTTACATGTTCTTCCCTTGAAAATTATAGATGTCACATATATTTTGGTATTAGGTTATCCATAACTCCCCAGTGTGGGCAGAGATTTTTACCTCTTCTGTTCACTGGTATGTGGGTAGTGTCAGGAATTATTCTGATACACAGAACATGATTAATAAGTAAATGAATAGTTAAACCTCAAGGCTCTGACTCTGATAATTTTGTATTAAAGAAGTCTTAAGTTTAGGTGCAAAATAAATAACATGATAAGTGAATGTGATATTATTTATGATTTTCCCACGAGAAAAGTGCGAAGTTCATATATTCAGTAATTTTTCTGTGTATTTAAAACAGAAAAGTGAAATTAAAAATTAAGTTATTGTTTCAGACTATGATTTAAAGCTGTTATTTTCTTTGCACATGTTTCTCTGGATTGGCAATTTGAGTTGGGCTCAGGTGGTCAGTTCTTCTGATCTCATCCAGGTTCCCTCTTGTGGCTGCACTCATCTGATGGCTCAGCTGGGGCTTGATGGTCTAAATGACCTCACTCTTATGTCTACAAGTTGATACTAACTGTTGGCTGAGCCTTTTCCCATGAGGTTCCTCATCTTCCAGAAGGCTAAGTGGAGCTTTTTCGTGTGCTACATTCCAGGAAGGCAAGAGTGAGAGCTACAAGAGCTGTTAAAATCTAGGTTAGGAAGTCACTTTCTGTCATTTCTATGGAGTTTTATAGGTCAAAGTACATCATAGGGCCAGTCCATATTGATAGGGAGAAGAAGACCCCACTTCTGATATTGGGAATAGGGAAGTCAAAATACAAATGGCAGTGTGCACAAGGATGTTGAGGCCATCTTCGCAAACAATATGCCACAGTTAAGAATGTGGAATAAAATCCTCTAAATAAATGGTATGCCTAGATGTCTGGAGGTAAAATTTGTATGTATGATAAATTATTGCTTCTATAAAAACATAATGGGTCATTTTGAGATTCATCATGTAAGATGATATACAGTCTTCCTTTTGAGTTTTAAACAGGAAAGTTAATAAGAAGCATTATAAATGAATTGTTACTGTGATAGTTAAAACAGCACAGTTGAATTTGGTAGTCTGTAAATAAAACCAAAGAAATTATTGACACAGTTATTTCATTTTAGAAAACTCTAATTAAATGTGGGTATATAGTAAAGGGGAAAAGGGTAGTGGAATAATGGTAAAATAAACAAGGAATAAGCATCTCAAAGGAATCTGACTGGGTAGTTATTTAAACCTTCACTGTTTTCAAATCTCTCACCCTCCTGCTTTCCTTCTCTTTTAGCAGATAACGTTGCCTTCTGCTTCAGAAAAAATAAGCCATCACACAGGATTTCCTTTAATTTCCTGCTAACAGATGTACATACCTAACCTGCAAGTGCTTTCATTTCCTCCTTATTCCTTCCTGTCACATTGAAGAATTTTCCATCTTCCTAAGGACAGCCCTTCACTATGTCCTCTGGATCTCATTGTCTCCCACCTCTTCAGGAGCCTAATACTGTTGATTCTCTCTTGTCCTTTTTATATCTTCAACTTCTGTCTTTCTTTACTCTTTTTTCCTTTTGTTTTAAATATGTTCAAATCACTCTCAAAAAAAAAAATCAAAACCCATCTTTATCCTGTTCTGCTCTCCAGCAATGGATTTAAATTGTTTCCCCTTTGCACCCAAACTAGTTATATTTGTTTCTGTTGCCTTACTTCCCACTCAGTATTCTTCAACCCATTCCAGTCTGGCTTCAGCTTCATCATGCCACTAGATTGGCATCTCATGAAGGTCCCTAATGACGTCTCCATGTCACTAAATCCAAATGGCATTTTTCATTACTCATCTTACTTCACTTTGAAAAGCAGCCTTCAACACTGACTAGGTTCTCCTTGAAACATTCCTTTTTGTGTCCACAACACTACACTCTCTCTTGTTTTTTTCCTAAGACCTCTTTGCAGTCTTCTTTGCCAGCTCATTTCTTTCTGTTTGTTCTTTAAATATTGAGGTATTCCGCTTAGTTCCATTTTACTGCCTTCCTCTCTTTTTTATTTCTTCCTAGGTAGCGTCCTTTGTTCTCATTGGTTCAGTTTCACTTACACTGATAACTCCCAGACATATATTTTCAGCTTCTGGTTTTTCTTTGATCTCCTAATCTATATAGCTAACAGCCTATTAGACATTTTACTTGGATAACTTGAAAGACATCTAGGACTAATATGTAAAAAACGGACATAGATCTGTCTTGCAAAATAACAACCACAACAATAGCAGCAAACCTGTTATTCTCTGTCTCGGTAAATGGCATCACCATACGTCCAGTTTTACGAGTGAGAAACCTCATAGTACCATGACCTCTCAGAGCCATCCATCGATCCTATTGATCTTAATTCCCAAGCACCTGAGTCCCATTGTCAAAATTATTCCTCTCTAGACTAGTATCTTTACTGAACTCTCAATTTCAGTTTTGCTCTCTTCCAGTCTGTTCTCCAAACATTGCAAAATGTATATCTAATTGTGACATTCCCCAGCTTAAAAACTCTTCAGTGGGTTTCCATTGCCTTTAAGATATGATTTTGCTCTCCTGTGTTGTGTTATTTCCCCAGACAAATGAGGTTCCTCTGTTTATATTTTTTAATAACATTTTTATTGAGATATAATTTATATACCATTTAATTCACTCATTTAAGGTATACAATTGATTGGTTTTAGTATATTCATAGAGTTGGGCAGCATCATCATATTCAATTGTAGAACGTTTTCATCACCCCAAAAGAAATGCCATACCTACTAGTAATCACTCCTCATTTCCTTCCAACTTCCAACCCCCTAGCCATAGACAATTCTAATCTACTTTCTGACTCTATAGCTTTACCTCTTCTGGACGTTTCATATAAATGGAATCATGTAATACAATAGGTGGTCTTTTGTGACTGGCTTCTTTCAATAATGTTTTCAGAGTTTGTCTATGTTAGCATAAATCAGTATTTTATTCCTTCTTATTGTTGTATGGATATACCACATTTTGTTTATCCATTTGTTCCTTGGTCAACTTTGAGTTGTTTCCACTTTTGCGCTATTATTAATAATGCTGTCGTGAACATTCATGTACAAGTCGTTATGTTTTTATTTGGGGGGGTAGTTCCTGAATTTGAAATTGGTGGGTGCTATGATTAAGTTTAACTTTTTCAGAAACTGCCAAAGTGTTTTTCCAAAGTTCCTGCACCATTTTACATTTCTACCAGTGATATATAGGAGTTCCAGTTTCTCCACATCCTCACCCAAAATCCAAACCTTGTTATTGTCTCTCTCTCTCTCTTTTTCTTTTTTTAACTATAAGCCATCCTAGTGGATATGAAGTGGTATCTCATTGTGGTTTTTATTTGCATTTCCCTAATGGCTCATGGTATTGAACCTCTTTTCATGTGCTATTGACCATGTGTATATCTTCTTTGGAGAAATGTCTATTCCAATCCTTTGCCCATTTTTAATTTGGGTTGTTTTTTCTGTGGATTGTTTTTCCACTTTCTTTATAATGGCTTTGGAGTACAAAAGTTTTAAATTTTGAAGTCTAACTTTTTTTTTGTCTTTTGTTACTCGTGCTCTTGGTGTCATAGTTAAGAAACCATTGCCTAAACTAAAGTCATGAAGATTTACTCCTATTTTTCTTCTATAGTTTTAACTCTTACATTGATGTATGTACATTTTAAGTTAGTTTTTTGGGTGTGGTTTGAGGAAAGGGTCAAACTTCTTCTTTTGCATATGGATATTCAGTTGTCCTAGCACCATTTATTGAAAAGACCATTCTTTCCCCCACTGGATGCTCTTGACACCCTTGTTGAAAATAAACTGACCATAAATGTAAGAATTTACTTCTGGACTCTCAGTTCTCTTCTGTTGATCCATATTATCTATCTTTATGCCAGAACCACACTGTCTTTTTTTTTTTTCCAGGTTTATTAAGGTATAATTGACATAAAGATATTTAAAGTATACATTGTGGTGACTTGATATGCATATACATTGTGAAAGGATTCACTCATCTAGTTAATTAACATATCCATCACCTCACATATTTATCTTTTATTTGTGTGTGTGAGAACATTTAAGTTCTAAGTTCTACCCTCTTAGCAAATTTCAGTTATGCAGTACAGTGTTATCAATTTAGTCACCATGTTTTACATTAGATCCTCAGACTTTATTCATCTTATAACTGAATGATGAATACCAACCTCTTCCTATTTCCCCCACCTCCTCCCAGCCCTTGGTAACCACTTGCTACTCTTTCTATAAGTTCAGTTTGTTTTTTTGGATTCCATGTATAAGTGATGCTGTGCAGTATTTGTCTTTCTCTATCTGGCTTATTTCACTTAGCATAATGCCCTTAAGGTCCATCTATGTTGTTGCAAATGGCAGGATTGCCTTCTTTTTCATGACCAAATAATATTCCATTGTTTATTTACAGGCATACCTTGGAGGTATTGTGAGTTCAGCTCCAGACCACTGTAATAAAGCATATATCACAATAAAACAAGTCACAAGAATTTTTTGGTTTCCCAGTGCATATAAAAGTTATGTTTACACTATACTGTAATCTGTTAAGTATGCAATAGCATTATGTCTAAACAAACAATGGGCATACCTTAATTTAAAAATACTTTATTGCTAAAAAAGTGCCAAAACAATTATAATAGTAACATCAAAATTCACTGATCACATAACAGTATAATAATAATGAAAAAGTTTGAAATATTGTGAGAATTACCAGATGTGACACAGAGACATGAACTGAGCAAATGCTGTTGGAAAAATGGTGCTGATAGACTTGTTCAATGGAGGCTTGCCATAAACCTTCAATTTGTGAAAAACACAGTATCTGTGAAGTGCAGTAAAATGAGATATGTGTGTACACACCACATCTTTATCCATTCATTCACTGGTGTACACTTAGGTTGTTTCCATATCTTGGCTATTGTGAATAATGCTACAATGAACAGGGAGTGCATATAGCACCACGATATCCTATTTTCTTTTTCTTGGGTGTATACCCAGAAGAAGAATTGCTGGATCATAATGGTAGTTCTATTTTTAAGTTTTTGAGGAGCTTTCATACTGTTTTCCATAGTGGCTGCACCAGTTTACATTCCTACCAATAGTACTCAGTGTTGCCTTTTCTCTGTGTTCTCACCAACACTTGTTATTTGTTGTCTGTTTGAGGTGTCTTTAACAGGTGTGAAGTGTATCGTGTGATTTTGATTTGCAATTCCCTGATGATTAGTGATGTTGAGCACCTTTTGATGTTCCTGTTGGCCATTTGGATGTTGTCTTTGGCAAAATATCTATTCAGTTCCTCTGTCCATTTTGAATCAAAAATTTTGCCCATCAAATTGTCCGACTTATTAACGCCTTATCAGATAGATGATTTGCAGATATTTTCTCAGAACCACACTGTCTTTTTTTTTGGCTGTGCCGTGCAGCTTGTGGGATCTTAGTTCCCTGACCAGGTGTTGAACCCAGGCCCACGGCAGTGAAAGCACTTAGTCCTAACCACTGGACCGCCAAGAACTCCCAAAACTACACTGTCTTGATTAGTGTAGCTTTGGAGTAAGTTTTGAAACCAGGAATTGTTAGACTTCCAACTTGGTTCTTCTTTTCCAAGATTGTTTTGGCTTTTCTGGGTCCCTTCAACTTCCATGTGAATTTTAGAATCAACTTGTCATTTCTGCAAAGAAGTGTCGGCTGGGATTTTGGTGTAAGGAATAGTTTTGGATCTGTAGATCAATTTGGGTTCCCCTATTTTTGTTTTCATGGCTTCCTTTATATAGTAGTTAGCAGTTTATAATTACATGTTGTTTACTTATCTGAGAAAGGATATGATTGAAGTATGAAATAATAAATGAGAATGTGAATATAAATTTAATTATGTTATTCTAGAATGTTAAAATTGGGAGACATACCTTGAATTTAGTAGGAGTTATGTTAGGATTTTTTTCAAATAGTTATTTCTTTAGTAGGTGGTAAATTCATTAAACTTTTTAATCACAGTGGGTTTGTAGACTAATAATAAAGATAGACTTGAATAATTTTAGCATGAATGTTCCAAATTTTAAAAATTCTCCTTCAAGACAGTCCTGCCTTTAAATTAAAAAAAAAAAAAACCAAACCAAAAACAACCCTTAATATAACTGAATAGACTGAAATTTACCAGATATATCAGTTTTAACATACTTTTCTGTTATGTTTAACCAGTAGTAGGAAGAGGTTTGGTGGGTAGAAGAACATGCCAATTTAGGAATTCCTTATTTTTAAATGACTGTCAGCAATTATACTGTTATTTCCTTGATCCCAAGATGGTGTAGATGATAAGACTCACTTTGATTTAACAGCAATATTTATTAAGATATGTGTAACAAAAGAGATAGAAACTGAATAGGAACTATAAGAACAAGGGAGTCACAAAAAGAGGAGTACAGAGTGCCTTTGGAAAAGGTAGTATTTTGAACTGGCAATGGGGAGAATAATAGGTAGAAAACCAAGAAGCAGAGCATATTGTGAAATAGGAGTTTATGTAAGGTGACTAGAGCATACTATATGTAGGAAGGTGGGGTGTATTTTAGCCTAAAGTATCAAGCTTGAGAGAAGTTAATATATCAGCAGCTTGCTTTGGGACTTCCTGGCTTTTTGACATAGCATCCTTTTGGGTTAACTACTTGAATGGTTGTTTAATTTTCCAGTTTTGTATTGACTCGGAAAACACATGCTATATAACTGTAGGGGTTTGTTATATTTATTAACCACAAGTAATTGAAATACAATTTGTAGAAATTTACCTGAAATTTCTTTAAAACTTGTGATTCAAGATTTTAGATGATTTAATTTTGGATGTTCCAGTATATTTTTGGCAATAACTTAAATTTTTGACAAAGAAATATTTGCACTTAAGAGAAGTCACGTTTCTTAATCACTGATTCCTAATTACTGGGGGAAAAGATTCTTCGCTTTTGATCTTTATTTATCACATTGTCTAAAAATCAGACTCTTTTTTTGTATACCTTTTTTTCCTCTATAATAGTGGATAACAGTAACCCTTCAAATTTCTTTTTTCCATTAATAGGATTTGATTTAATAGGAAATGTGTTTTGCTAAAGATATTTGAATTGGTTTGCTCCTGACATGAGTTCCTGTAAAATAAGCAACTCATATGATCCAGGAAGTGCTGGAGCTTTTTTTTTTTTGCTTGTTATTCTGTCCTACTCATGTCTTCCAGCTTACCGTTCCGTTAAAAATATTTTCAAGGTGGTACTGTAACTTTTTTTTTTTTTTTTTTTTTTTTTTGCGGTACGCGGGCCTCTCCCGTTGTGGAGCACAGGCTCCAGAGCACAGGTTCAGCGGCCATGACTCACGGGCCCAGCCGCTCCACGGCAGGTGGGATCTTCCCAGACTGGGGCACGAACCCGTGACCCCTGCATCGGCAGGCGGACTCTCAACCACTGCGCCACCAGGGAAGCCCTGTAACTTTTGACTTACAGATATCTTTGTGACTGACCAAGACTGGACAGTGGGTAGAGACTGAAGAAATTCTCAGACCTCTTTATATTCTAGCTTTAACTAGTAAAGTAGAAGTAAATAGAGATGACTGAAATTAATACAGCATTGTAAATCAACTATACTTCAATAAAAAAATAAATAGAGGAAGAGAGAATATCAATAAAGGAGTCCCACTGAAACTAATTAGCTTTAGTCTATTTGTGAAATTTTGATTTTTCATATGAGGAATCTAACTTAGCTCAGAAAATACATCCCTGAATAGTAGAATGGTGACAATTTTGAGAATCCTCTTTTTTGGCACATTTCCTAGTTTTTAGTTTACATGACCGGGTATTTGAAAATTCTTCTCACTTGTTTTTTGTGTCTATTTAATATATTTCCTCAGATTATTAATTTCTCAATTTCATCCTTTTTTATTACAACATAAATGATATATAACCTTGTGTATGTTTGAGTTGTACAACATATTGATTTGTTACATTTGTATATTGCCATATGATTGCCACATAGCATTAGTTAATACTTCTGTCACTTTGAAAATCCTCTTTTACGCATATTTCTGTACATAGAGAACATGAGTATATTTTTTAAACACATTTTGGTTATGATTAACTGTTCTTATAAAAATAGTTTTTCCTGTAGTCAAATGTAATTTTGGTATTTATGAAATGCTTTCTTCTATTCATAGTAACACTTTGTTCAAGATAAGTTATCTTTCTTTAATAGGCTGTAAGTGCGTGTAAGAACACGGTTCTAATTTTAACTTTTTGAATAAAGTGAAGCATTTGAGATAGATGGTAATTAGCCATATTAGACTGAAAGTTATAAAATATCAGTTTCTAAAGCAATGTATTCTTTTTTTTTCTTTTTTAAAATATTTATTTATTTATTTGGCTTTGCCGGGTCTTAGTTGTGGCACACACGGGATCTTTAGTTGTGTCATGTGGGATCTAATTCCCTGACTAGGGATCAAATTCGGGTCCCCTGCATGGGAGTGTGTGGACCACCGGGGAAGTCCCTAAAGCAATGTACTCTTAATGCTTCTTAAAAATATTTAATTAAAATTTGATGAGATACATTGTTATATGGCTCAAACTCCAAAAAGTATAGAAATATATACAGTGAGAAGTCACTCTGCACACAGGATACTATATTGTAGTGATTTTTTTCTCCAGTGTATCCTTCCAGAAGTATTTTAAACATATACAAGTAAATGCTGCATATATGTATTCCTTTATTGCAAAACCTACCTACTTTGAACACTGTTCTGTATCTTACTTTTTTTTTGTTGTTTAACGTATCATGAAGATTTTTCCATAGTGGCACAGTATTATAGTTTAACCATCTTACTTTCATGGATCCTTTGACTTGTTTCCAGTCTTTTGTTCTTGCAAGTAATGTTACAAATGACTAACCGGAGGCCTACCTCATTCCACCAGCTAGGGTATTTATGGGATAAGCTCCTAGAGGGGAATTGCTGAGCTTGTGTGCGTTTATAATTGTGGTAGATATTGGCAGTCTGCCTGATATCTAGAGCAGTGGTTTTGAGCCAGGGGCAGTTTTATTCCCCAGGGAGTCATTTGGCAGTGTCTGGAGGCATTTTTGGTTGCCACAATTTTGGGGTAGGCTGTGTTCCTAGTATGTTTGAGAGCTGTTTGATTTCAGTGAACTCTTCAGATATGTTGTTCATTTTCCCATAAGAGTAACCATGCCCTTTGTTCATCATATAAATTTCAAATACCTTTTCTCTGTTGTCTTTTGATTTCTGAATGGCAAAAACACTATGAACATTTTAAAAAACATATAGTATGCGGTAGAAATTTTTTGAGTTTTAGTTGGAAATGCCTTCCTTAGTTATCAGTTATTCAAGGATTCTTCTGTCTTGGGGTGGGGAGGCATTTTATTTTACTCATTTTGATCTTTGATGTATTTGGAATTTATCCTGGTATAAGTTATAAATACAACTTATTTTTTTCCAGATCACTAGTTAATCATACTAACACAATTTAATAATAATCCATCTTTTTCTACTGGTTTAAAATACCATTATCACCTACAAGCTTCTCATGTTTTTGATTTTAAAGTATGTTTTAATGGAATTACTATCCCAAAGAGATATCTGCACTCCTATGTTCATTGCAGCAATATTCACGATAGCTAAGATATGGGAACAACCTAAGTGTTCGTCTACAGATAAATGGATAAAGAAGATGTGCCTCTTTAAACAATGGAATATCATTCAGCCATGAGAAAGAAGGAAATATGGATGAAACCAGAGAGCATTTTACTAAATGCAATAAGCCAGCCAAAGAAAGACAGATACTGTGTGGTAGCATTTATATGTGGATCCAAAAAAAGAAACCCAAAAGACAAAGCTGATCTCATAGAAACAGAATAGAATGGGGGTTTCCAGGGATTTAGGGAAGGGGGAAATGGGGAGATGTAGGTCAGAGGGTACAAACTTTCAGTTATAAGATGAATAAGTTCTGAGGAACTAATGTATAGCATGGTGACTATAGTTAATAATATGATATTGTATACTTGAAATTGGCTGAGAGTAGATTTTAAGCATTCTCACTACATACATACACTAAAAATGAGTTAACTGTATGAGGTGATGCATGTGTTTATTTTCTTGATCTTAGTAATCATTCCACAATGTATATGTATACCAAATAATCACATTGTATACTTTAAATATATACAATTATACTTGTAATTTATTCCTCAATAAAGTTGGAAAAAGTCTAAATAAAATATGTTTTAATATCTAGTAGGATGGCAAGGTTAGTCCCTCCTTACTGATCTTATTTGGATTTTCCTTAGCAATTCTTGATTTTCTATATGAACTTCAAAATTAGCTTATATGATTAAAATAATTGTTGGTGTTTTATTATAATCTGATTTTACTTCTAGATTAATTATATCTGTTATGATGTTGAATCTTCCTTTCTGAGAACATGAGTATGTGTTTATGTGTATATCTTAGGAGTGTTTTAAAGACGTCTTTCTATAGATCTTAGGCTTTTTTAGTTTATTCCTATGTTTTATTTCTTTTTTATTTGATTTGTAAGTAGGGTCTTTCATTGCATCTTCTAGCCAGTTGTTTGTATATATGAAAGCTTATTTTCTGTTTACTAATTTGTACTGTCACCATTTCAAGTTTTTATTGTTTTTGTTAGTTTTTAAATTGATTTTCCAGTATACAACCATTATCTACAAAGAGTAATATTTTTGTTGCCGCCTTTTCAAATTATTATGCCTCTTATTTCTTTCTCTTACCTATTTACATTTGCTAGAAACTCCAGAACAATATTAGGTAATAATGATGATAAAACACATTGTGGTAGAGTACTTTTTGTGGATGTTTCTTGTATTTTAGGACAGATGCTTCCTTATTTCTGCTTTAAACTTGAGGCTAACTTTTGGTGGATTGAGATGGATAATTCTTTTCATATTGGAAGTACTCATCTGTCTTTTTAAAGAGTTTTCATTGATAGTGGATGTAAATTTGCTAAATGCCTTTTCAGCATGATAAGACACTATGTTTTTTTTTATCTTTAACTCCATTAGAATGAATTATATGAGTAGATCTTCCCATCTTTAACCATCCTTGCATTGCTGGGATTCCCCCCACTGCTCCTCACTCCCAGCCCTGGGTCAAGGAGTATTAGTGTTTAATATTCAGTGCTTTTTTCTGACAGGTTTATCATGTTCATTCTGATAGCTATGAGACACAAAACCAGCACTATGGAAGAAGCTTAACAAAAGAAACTCTAAAGGATGGTAAGGATTGAAAAACCATACTTCACTGCTTTTATTACTACACAGTTATCAAAATAATTCTAAAGTGATTTCAGTTTTAATTCTCCTTTGGTATAATGATTCAGTTCACAATAAAGTCTTAACATATATGCTTCTAAAATATTTATGGCCAAGATATTATAAAAGCAGTGATAGCACAGATTTCCAGGAATAATATTCTTTTAAAGTTTATTATTAGCTCTATCCAAGATGGGGCAGAACTTAAGAGTGATGTAAATAGTTTGAAGAATTTTTATTTTATGTATACAAAATAATCATCTATAGTGTGCCCTTAACAATTAGTATTTGCCTTGGTATACTTAACCAATAGCAAGCTAATATTCAGATTGGCTGTTGTGTTTGGCCATGCTGTGCAGATTGCGGGATCTTAGTTCCCTGACCAGGAATCAAACCCCTGTCCCCTGCAGTGGAAGCATGGATCCCTAACCACTGGATTGCCAGGGAAATCCCCAGATTGGCTCTTCATTAAAATATTTCTCAGGCTAATATGACTATTTTTTAGCAGTTTCTGTCCCAAAGTAGGGGAACAGCAAAATTTAATTACATATATCCATAAATTCCCAAATATGATAAAATATGCATAAATAATTTTATAGGAGGCCTAATCTGATAGGTTAAAACATGTAAAAGTCTAAATTTTGAATAACATACTCAACTTGGAGTAGTACTAGTCCCCAAAATGAGCTCAACTTTTGTGAAAATACTGATTTAATATTTTCGAGAACATAAATTAAGTACAGTTATGGTTTGGTATTTTGATAATGGGCTGTTGACATCATTAAAAATGGTTATGATTTGACTCTAGATTCTAGATTAGTTCTTGAATGTGATTCTAACAAATATGTAATCTTACTGTAAAATTCCTCATAATAGCAAATGAAGCAAATCTTGGAATCCTGTTCCTTAAGAGAATGTAGAGAGAGCACTAAACTAGCAGTCTACCTGTAGTAAATTTTTTGTCTAAATAAGGTATTTCATGTTACGTAAGTGTCATTTATATGTTTTCTAGCAAGAACATCTTCACCAGAAATTAAGTTGAGCTCCAAGATTCTGTGTTTGACTAGAATTCTTATCTGTTCGCTTAATTGCAGGGGCTGATGAGAGAAAGTTAAAGAATTGTATCTAAGATGAGATTACTTCCCAAGTGATAGTTATTTCATAATTTCATTATAATCCTAGTATTTTCCTTTTTATAGGAGTCTCCCGTTTTTTTCATAATGGATTCTGCTTAAGAAAAGATGCTATTGCTGCCAGTATTCAGAAGATTGAGAATATTCTGCAGTGGTTTGAAAGCCAGAAGCAGCTTAACTTTTATGCAAGTTCATTACTGTTTGTTTATGAAGGTTCATCTCAGCCAACTACTGCAAAATTGAATGACAGAACTTTAGCAGAAAAGTTTTTGTCCAAAGGACAGCTCTCAGACACAGATGTACTAGAGTACAATAATAACTTTCATGTATTAAGTTCCACAGCGAATGGAAAAATAGAGGCTTCAGTGGGCAAAAGCTTGTCCAAAATGTATGCTCGTCACAGAAAAATGTATTCAAAAAAGCATCACAGTCAGACTTCATTGAAAGTTGAAAATATAGAGCAAGACAATGGGTGGAAAAGCATGTCACAGGAACATTTAAACGGAAACGTACTTTCCCAACTGGAAAAAGTCTTCTACCATCTTCCTACTGGTTGTCAAGAGATTGCGGAAGTAGAAGTGCGAATGATAGACTTTGCTCATGTGTTCCCTAGCAACACAGTAGATGAGGGATATGTTTATGGGCTGAAGCATTTAATTACTGTACTGCAGAGTATTTTAGATAATTGAATCCTTTGCTGCAATCTTTTAAAGGGGTGGGGCAATCATAATAAAGAGCAGCAGTTAATAACTCTGCACTTGTAATGCTGTGTAAAAAATTTGTATTGTGAGTCTACATTTTATTTGTCTTTATACTTTTGGTAGAAGGGTTAACTTTTTTATAATCTTACTCAGGAAAACTAATTATTTGTTCTTTAGAAAACTATAAAGAATAAAGAAACTTAGGAATGTTAAGCAGGGAATGTGGTGGTACGTGGCTTAAACATCTATTTGGCTTAAGCAAAATGCAAACCATTATTCAGTCATTACGAGTTCAGTTAGCTTTCTGTAGCCAATTTATTGTGAAATCTCTGTCCACCCACCCTTGACAATGAGCCATATGTAAACTCATTACACTATTAGAACACTTTCAAAAATCTAGAAAGCACAGGTTGATATCCTTAGTATTGCTATGTATGAAGTTATTCAAACTGGAGAAAATTCTACAGAAATAAGTACTGTTTAGGTTTTATATTAAAAGTTCAGACCAGCATATCAAAAGGTGCTTCTTAGAAGTAAAATGATTTAGAATCATTGTATTCCAAAAGCAGATTTTCACTTTAATTTCCATTTATATACATATTTCAAAATACTTCTTGAAAAAGATCATTGAAATGGACAACAACAACAACAAAAGTCTTGACATTAAGGGCACCAATAATTAGTCTTGCCAAGATTAGGGAAGAGAGAAGTTATTTGCAAGGAACAAAATGTTTTTCTTTTAAAATCTTTATGGGAAAATTGGAATTTTACTACATTGTGACAAGTATTATAAACCATATAATACCTTTTACTGCAGCTTCAAAAAGGTGGATGATTGAAGCTCTTCTTATTTCTCCTTTAAATAACTTTTGAGAGTTTTTTTCTTTTATATTCATGTATTTATATGTCCCCATTTAGTTAAGCAGTGGTATGAATATATGTTGCTAAAAAGTGTTTCTCAGAATTCTAATAAGCAGTGAAGGACAACATCCAGTATTGTGAGTGTTATCAAAAATACTGTGTGTATAGTAGTACGTCATACAGAGTTTGGTACATGTCTAAGTTCATGCTTCTGTTTCATTCTTACTTAAGACAGTTGTATATCATATTCAAGAGAGAAATTATAATTTAACTTCATGGAGGGGGAGCAGTACTATTTTTCTTGGAAAAATTAGATTTGTAAGTATTATCTCTTTCACATCCACCCCTTTTAAAAAATATCTAGTTATTTGTTATTGGAAACATTTAGAACTTTGAAATTAAATTTGCAAATATGTTAAATGTTTTCATTACTTGCACCTTGATTCACTAATAAAACATCTAAGTAGTTAACAGTTTTGCCATATTCCTGGAAATTGATTTAGGCTTGTGAACTGTTAGACTGTTTTCCCCCCAAAATTACAAATTAAACTTTTAAATTCAAGGGCCTTTTTTTAGTGTGAAGGAAAGTATCACAATTTTATGTTTATCTCACCTTCCCAACCCTCTCTGAGTGTACTTTTGCAAGTATCTGAGCACAAAGAAAAGTAACAAATGCCCTATGGATTCTGTGCTTAGTAAATTTATTAGGCCTGAATACCTTTAAAATTCATATGCATTTGTTATAGCAAAATTTGATTATTTAAAATTTTTAATTTAAAGTCAGTGTAGGTATTTTCCATAAGGACTTCATATTTTTCTCTGCTGCCTAAATGGGTATTGCCATAGCTTTTTTTGTGGAGATAAAGTTCAAGTCATAGTTAATAGAAATTTTTTAGTTTTACTTTTTTTTGTCCCACAGTGTAGACTTTTGTTGTTGTTGTTATTTGGATAGTGGTTCAATAAATCTTAAGCTCATATAATTTAAACACTATTTTGAATCTTAACAAAACAAGAGACTTTTTTTTTTTGTATGGGGGGGTATCAACCTATATGTACAATGAATTTAATAAATTTAAGTATTATCAGATTTTTTGTGCATTTTAGCTCAATAAAGTGTGAATCAGTTCCATATTTTCTTTATCCATATTTGGAAATTTAGTTTTGTATAATCAGTGTCTTACCTTTTTGATACAATAGATAATGTTTTGTTTTAATAAAACAAGAAACACTTTTATCTTTTTTTCTTCAGGGAAGGGATTCACATTTAATTCTGTTTACATTTTTTTATCACTGTTATCCAATGCCCATTTTATGTTACTTTATAAGTAAGCTTACATGTAACAGAACAAGCATCTATTTGTGTTATCTACATGTGACTATTTTACTGTCTAGTCCAGTCATTTAACATTATGCTAAAATTTACCACTGTGGGGATGAATGATCACTATTCACCAAGCATATTTAAACATTTAAATGTTCAAGAAATAATAATAAGGATATAGTTTGGGTTAATAGGATTACCGTAGTTTTTTCCCCCTAGGAAATATAAATGATTTTAGTGTGTTTCATATGGAATGCACTCATGAAAAGGACTTTAAGAAATTGTGGATAGTGAATAATACATTTCTCTAATAAAAATTTAAATTGTATAATAGTTTTATAATAAAGTATTTACATTAATTGATATTTTAATATGGATGAAGTTACATAGATTCAAATAAATTAAAATTGATGATAAATGCTAAATATTTTATCTGAATAGTTTTTCAAGAAACAGTTGTGAAAATGTGTGTATTAAATGACTGTAACATGGAGCATGTGGTATTTTCAACTCAGTATTCGTTATTTGTTTTATGTGTCTGGAAATTGTACTTACTATGCCTCTTTACACTACAGTTTGCTGTTGTGGGGCTTTAGATTGTGTTCAACTGAATAATATCTTTTTTTATGATTTTAATTGAGTATAATTTACTATTTTATGATTTCCAAGATGATGTTCTTCATATCTTTATACTGTATACACATCAAATTTATAATGTAACTTGAGAAGATAGAATTAATTTTCAGAGATATCTCAGTTGCGATTTTCTTGTTTCATGCAACTGGAAACATTTGTTTCTAGGACTTGGAATATTAAAGATGATGTAGGATGAAAGAAAATGGTAGAACAATGAAAGAATTTTATTTGTGAAATTACAGAAATTTTGTCCACTATTTTAAAGCATTGTCATCAGTTTAGTACCATTTGCTCTTAGTAGTTTGGCATTTGATACTTTAAAACTTGATTTGCTTTAAAAATTGTTTACAATGCTTTGTAATAATCTTCCTTATCCAGTGCCTTTAACCTTGATTTGATATATTTGTAGCCTTGGTTATCCTTCCATTACATCCTGTAATGTCTTCATAGCCTAGACTTCAATTAAAACAAGTCAATTTGGTCATGTAAAGAGGTTGCAATTGTCTATTAATGCTTTAGGAAAACAAGTAATGTTGTGTATGGAGGCCAGACATCTTAATTCATTCAGAAATATAAATGTGACAAACATTTTTAACCCCTGAATGTATACTTGTGATGCAATCAGACAAAGCCCTAACCGTTTCCAGCATTCTCTCTAGATGGGGGTGGGTTGAGGGCTAAATTAAAATAGAGATATGGAGAAATGCTTATTTAAAGATAATAAAGTTAACTAGCATTCAACTTTGTGTAAAGATAAGGTAATGAGTTGAGGTGAAGCAACTAACAATATGTTAAAGAGGTTAAAAATAATACTTTGCAGCATTGTAACCTCTGTTTGACATTTGAGTTCAGGAAATAATTATAGATAGCATTAGAAGGCCTTAATTTTTCACTTTTGCTGGTAAAGGTACGTTTACTTAGACTGTTCATGTAGAATAGTGTTTTAACATAACATTACTGTGAAAAACGTTCCATTACATATTCACAAACAAATTACTGCACATTTAAAAAATTGTACTTTACAATTTACTGCAAATATTTTAGGGCGCAATCTTCAAATCATTTGTATTTTTAATTTGGCAATGAATATGAAATTACTTTTTTGACTTACAGAATGATTGTATTGTTACTTAAAATGCTCGTTAGTATTTTAAGAAGGTTGGAGTCTCCATGTTTCTGGAGTTAATATTTAAATTCTTATTACTTATTTTGATAGTGTTTAGTAAGAGGAAATAGTACTCATGCGATTAAACAAATTAGAATATACTGTAAAGAATATTTTTAATTGTTAAATTTGTCATCACTGAGGTTAAATTTTGGCCTGGTATTCACTTACAATATATATTAACACATTTAATTATGAAGTGAAATAATCTTAAGTATGATGTATGATGCACCTGCATATAAATGAATATGGTGTGCACAAAGACACTTTACTGTGGGAATTGAACTGGAAGATATATGAAAGCATGTGAAATTGCACCTAAAATTGTGTGTTATTAGTGACTATGCTAAATTTATTGTACTTGATGAATGAATGTATTTAGTCTAGTCAAAGTTACTTTGGTTTAAATGTCTTTTTTAAAAATGTGTTTGTAATTTGTACTATTGGTGGGGGGGTTCTTGGACTGCAGGGGTTGTCAATGTGTGATTTGTGTTTTTATTTTATAGAATCATCTAATGTGATATACCGATTTTTATATAAGTGATATTTAGATAATTCTAATTACTGTATATTTGACAGCCTATTAAAATGTTTTGCATTGGAGCTTTTTTCATTAATTATAATATCTAACAAACTCACAGTAGTTTGAAAGTAACTTGTTCATTCAACAAATATTTGAGTACATGTTATATACCAAAAGCTATAGGGATCATTAGAGATTCAAAGATGATTAAGATGGGATGTTAATGGAAAGAAGCATATGCATTGGAAATGAAAAAGTATGTGAACTATTTTGTTTGAATATTTATTTTTTCTATCATAGTCTAAAATCTTTGGAATCAATCTAGTAGGAGAAGTAGACTATAGGAGAAACAAGTTGACTTGGCTGTGAAAATATATACTGTAATTTTAAAACACCAGAAATAGGTAAGATATTTTTGTTTGTATTTTACATGAATCAGTTACTTAATTAGTGACCAAGTTTTTTTTTTTTTTTTCCATTCATTAATTAAAAAGAGAGAGCACAGTCCAATACCTACCTATGCCTTATCAGGCAGTGTATTTGGCCTTTGGAGATTTTAAAAAGTTGAATAAGGGATCTAGTACTTGTCCTCGAGATATGTGCTGTCCGGTAGAAGAAAACCATGTAAATGTGGGAAAAATGTTATTGGAGGTATGTTGTATACTTACCAATATCCAGCAGGGATGGAGAGGGGAATCAGTTTTGAATAGCATGTAAGAGGGTAAACAATTCACAGACTCACAGCAATTGTGAGTCAAAGCTCTCAAAGGTGGTATGGCATTACTCTTTTATGCTGCTGCTGTGAACTGTGGGGAGGAGCAGTTCTGTGTGAAGTACACTCCCTCGGTATCCACAGGGGATTAGTACCAGGGGCCCCCACTTATACCAAAATCCATGGGTGCTCGTCCCTCATATAAAACAGCTAGTACAGTCAGCAGTCCATATCCATGGGTTTCAAATCTACAGATACAGAGGGCCTACTGTATATCTAAAAACCGTATGTATATAAGTGGACTCACCCAGTTGAAACCCATGTTGTTCAAGGGTCAATTGTAGTTTCTTCCTTTTGAAGATAGGCTGCCTAAGGAAGAAAAAAAAAAAAAAGACTGGCTGCCTAACTGCTGAAAATAACAGGGTATCCCATTGCCATAGTCTCCAAGTTAGGGCTAAGTATAGGAACTAAAACCTTAAATAATAAGTGAAAATAATAGTATAATTAAAAGTGAAAGTGATCACTTGGGGATCTTGTTAAAAATGCACATTGTGATTCTGCAGGCTTGTGAGGGGTCTATGATGCTCGTGGTTCATGGACCACACTTTGAATAGCAAGGTTTTCTAAAAGATTTTTTGGGGGGTGGAGTGTGTAGTGGAACTTGGATTACTTTGATCCAAGGAACAGAGATGTTTGAAAGCCAGGAGAGTGGTGAGAAAGAAGTGGGTTTACAATGTGTGAAAATACAGCCAGCAATGGTTCAAGGTAATATGGCCATTCTCAATTGGAAGAAAATTTCATTAGCTATGCGAGACAGACCATTAAACCTTCCTTTGGTAACAGGTGTTAAGAATTCTGTAATAATAGACTTGTCATTTTCTATTACTTGTATGTGAATGTTGACTACTTTGCCAACTGAAGGAAACATTTCTGCATATGCTTGTTAATTATGTTGTACTTGCCATCTAACAACATTCTAGAGATACTTTAGGCATAAATGACATGATACGATTGGTTTAGATACTCTGAAATATTTTTAAGTCAGATCTGTGTGTTTCTAAGAGAAGTTAGTTTAAATTGTTATTAAGTTAATATAATTTGACAGACTACTTTGGGATGGGCACAAAAAAGGTGATGAATGTGGAAGCACCATGTGGACACATGTTAGTCTATGGAAGAATAAAGAGTATCACATACATTTTGAAGAATATAAACTTAAGTTAAATGTATAAGCTTAACTTACAGCTTATAATTCAAATATCCTTGTTTTTTTTAATTTGTAAAGAAACCATAATATAACTTTTAGTTTTCATCAGTCTTAACTTCCATTTTTCACTCCATAGTATGGTTGACCCTAATCCATCTAGGTTATGCCTGAGGCGCAGAGGACAGTCTAAATTATGGTAGCCTGACCACTCTGTCAGCAATTATTTCTGCATAACACCTCAAAATGTAAGTGGCTTAAACAATTGACCATTCTTTATTATTTGTATGGATTTGCGAGTCAGTTGAGTGTTTCTGGTGATCTTGGCTGGACTTAGGTTTCTATCGATAAAATCAGCTGGCAGGTCACCTGAGTGGAGGCTAGTGAGGATGGGTTGTGAGCTAGTCTAGTCAGGCTAGCATAGGCATTTTCTCTTAATGGTAGTAGGGGTCCAAGAGAAGATGCTGAAACATGCTAACAGGTTTCAAGCTTGTTTGAGTCAAGGTTGCTACTATTGCCAAATCCTGAGTCAGTGTGGGAGGATACTACAGAAGGACGTGATGCTGGGAGGCCACAATGCAATCAATAGCATACTCCAATCTCAGGCCAGCTCACACAGGGCATCAGGAAACTGAGTCTTAACATGTCATGGTCCGTGGTTTCATCAGGAAGCAATATTGAATCAAGTTAGACAATGGATATTTAATTCTGGTGATGAAATCAGACAGAAGGGCAAGGAGCATATGCAAATTTTAAAATCTCTTTTCTTGTTCCTTTTTTTTGATTTCTTTGAAGCTTCCACCCATGACCTCCCCTAGGTAGAACCCACTGGGCAGTTTCAGTGTTGCCATCCTCAATTTATATATATATATATATCTTTTTTAATTTGAATTTTATTTTTATACATCAGGTTCTTATTATCTATTTTATACATATTAGTGTATATATGTCAATCCCAATCTCCCAATTCACCCCCCCCACACACCGCTTTCTCCCCTTGGTATCCACACATTTGTTCTCTACATCTGTGTCTCGACTTCTGCCATGCAAACTAGTTCATCTGTACCATTTTTCTAGATTTCACATATATGCATTAATATACGATATTTGTTTTTCTCTTTCTGACTTCACTCTGTATGACAGTGTCTAGGTCCATCCACGTCTCTACAAATGACCCAATTTTGTTCCTTTTTATGGCTGAGTAATATTCCATTGTATATGTGTACCACACCTTCTTTATCCATTCATCTGTCGATGGGCATTTAGGTTGCTTCCATGACCTGGCTGTTGTAAATAGTGCTGCAGTGAACATTGGGGTGCGTGTGTCTTTTTGAATTATGGTTTTCTCTGGGTATATGCCCAGTAGTGGGATTGCTGGGTCATATGGTAGTTCTATTTTTAGTTTTTTAAGGAACCTCCATACTGTTCTCCATAGTGGCTGTATCAATTTACATTTCCGCCAACAGTGCAAGAGGGTTCCCTTTTCTCCACACCCTCTCCAGCATTTGTTGTTTGTAGATTTTCTGATGACATCCTCAATTTATATTACTATGTTGTTATAATTTGGGGAGTGGTTTGGTATCCTCAGCAATCTTGTCTTATTCATGAGTTTCCTTGGTAATAGCTTGAATGTCAGTTTATTTTCTTCCAATTGTGTGCAAACTCTTATGTTTCTATGAAAAATAATGCAAAAAAGTACTTTCTATTACATATTATAGACACCAGTTCACCAGTTGATATTAAAACTATTTTTTAAAATTGAACTAGTGGTTTTGGTTCAGTTTTTAGGTACAGAGGCTGTTTAATTCTAAAATAGTATTTGAACTTGAATGTGCTGTTTTATTGTCTGTTTAGCTGGATTTTAATTTCCCTAAGTCAGAATTTCACATCAATTCATTAATTGTCATTTTCTCCCTCCTGTTTTTTTCCTGTTACTAGTATGTAATATAACAGCAAGGGTGAAAATTCTTAGAATGAATGTCTGTTTACTTCCCTATTTCCTTTTCCTATGCATTTCCTATTCATTTTTCCTGGAGGAGATACCATTATGGTTCTTACCCTTTAAATTTGTTCTGAATATATTTCTTGGAGAAAATAAAATTAATGCCTTTTTAAAAGAATGACACATCTAGTGTCATTCTTAACCTATCTAAAGCAGTCAGTGGGTTTATCCCTAATTTCTAGTTTCTAGGTCTATCATAATTCTGTATAACCTTAAGTGGGATGATTAATCAGACTTGTGCTCAGTAACTATGCAAATATATGCTATGTAAATTTTCCTAGCTATTTAATTTTTATTTTTTATAACTTTTGTAGAGACCTTGCTTTTACAAAGGGTTCAAGTATCTCACTCTTTGAAATAATATCTCACTCTATTTATATTACACCATAAATAGCAGATAACATATCAGAAGCTTCCACACAACAAATCTACAAATAACTTCAAGTATCACAATGTTCTTAAACTATTTATAGTAATTCTTCCAAAAGGCTTTGTACAGTTTCTTTCATTTACAGAAGAAGATATTGAAGGTACATGGCAACTGTTTTTTCCCCCCACATCTAAATAAGTTTAGGCCAGGAGGTACTACGTGTTCTGTAGTCATTTCCAGAATCATTGTTATTTCTGCCTCTTTCCTTGAACAAAACAGAAAAAATATCTATAATCAAATCAAATGCAGAAAATATCATCCAAATTCAAAATGTGGGTTTATGGGCTCTTACTCTTTTTTAAAATTGAAATATGATTGACATACAACGTTATATTAGTTTTAGGTGTATAGCATAATGATTTGTATACGCATATAGTTAGAAGTGATCATCACAATAAGTTTAGTTAGTATCCCTCACCACACATAAATACACAATTTTTTTCTGTGTATGATGAGAACTTTTTATGATCTACTCTCAGGCAATACTTATTTCAAATATCCAATGCATATAGTATTATCAACTATAGTCGCCATGCTGTACATTACATCCCCATGAATGACTTATTTTATGACTGGAGGTTTGTACTTTTTGACCCCCTTCAGCCATTTTGCACCCCCGACCCCCCACCTCTGACAATCACCAATCTGTTCTCTGTGTCTATGAGGTTTTTTTTTTAATCCCACATATAAGTAAGATCAGGTGGTATTTGTTTTCTCTGTCTGACTTATTTCACTCAGCATAATGCCTTCAAGGTCCATTACGGGCAACATGAAGGTACTCTGCCTGTTAAAGAAGATGTTGAAAGCCAGAACTAAATATCAGATCATTTCTATTTGAGACTACTACATAATGCAGGAAAAGAGAGTTTAAATATATACTTAATTACATTGGTTCAGATTATAGAAATGAATTAAAATTTTTAACTTGTAGCTAAGCAGAGAGCTTTCTTATGAATATACAAAGTATATGAATGCTCTCAAGATATGCCATGTATAGAAAGGTTTATTTTCGCTTTTTTTCCCTTTTTACCATTTTATTGAGGTACAATTCAAGCCGTTTTAGTAAATTTGTGATTTAAATTTGTGAGCCATAACCACAATCGTTTTAGAACTTTTTAATCGCCCCTCAAATTTCCCTCAAGCTCACTGGATTCTTTTCACTGTTCTTAATGAGACAGAGGAAATACACACACACACACACACACACCTATCTTAAAGGGAAAAGAAAAATCACCAAGTACCACCTAGTGGTGTGTAAGTAGATAGCAAGTTGTTATTCGAGTTCTTGAAATCTTCAGATTCACGTTTCCTTGTTTTCTTCTATGGGATCACTAAGTCAGCTAAAAATATTTATGGTTTATAATTGAAAGTCATCTTAAAAATTTCTACAAGATTATCTAAAACCCTTACTAGATAAATTTTTTAAAGTTTAATTTAAAAAATTAATGACATTCTTTCTTCAAATGAGAGTGTAATTGGAGCCTCAATATGTTTAGCTGATAAATGCTTAACAAGTTTGACTGAAGCAGGGATGGGGGGCCACTTGTTCCCCCACTTGCTGAAATTAACAAGAAAAGACTGGAGAAATACACAAAAAATAGAAAGAATGGTTACCTTTGGGTATTGGAAAAATGAGTGAATTTTTCCTTTTGGTTTTATTTTTCTCTTGAGTATGTATTTATAATTGAAAAACTTTATTTTTAAAGGTGAACATCGAATTTCAAAATATTGCAAAAATGTTCAGCAAAATCCGTGAAAGATAGTAATTTTCCATGACTATCCCCCAACTGGATTCTTCCCTCTTGGTGGCAGTAAGTACATCACTCATAGCATAAGATTGAAGGCAGTGGCTAACTGAAGGGGCTCCTGCCCCAGCCTCACAGTCTGACTGTTTTGCTGGGGATACCACCTGTTACCTGACTTCATTGGTGCTCAATGTCCCAAGATTAATTAAATGGTGATCTACAGTGTAACATTCATATGGTGAAATGCACATAATTCTGATAGCATTCCTAGAAAACAGTGCTTTAGTACAGAAAAATTATTCAGAGAAACAATAATTTCAATTATATAATTAGAGACATCAAATTGAATAATAATAATGAATACCTAATATAGATTCCAGTTCTGGCTCTGATTCTTACTATCTGTGTGGCCTTGGGCAAGCCACTTGACCTCCTTTTGTTGAATTTATTTCTCAGCTATAAGCTGGAGATAATAACCTACCTTATAGGGTTCTTACGGTATTAGGTGAAATAATACATGTATACCATATATTAAGAACAAAATAAATGTTAGATATTGTTACTATTATTTTACTATTAGTATTATTTTCTTAGAGTGGTGTGTGAGAGATCTGGCTTAACCTGTGACTGGAGAGGAAATCTGATCACACCAGTCCCATAGGTGTAGATAGAAAACTAAAAGTATGGAAAGGTAGGATTCAGCTGCTGTCCTTGGTTCTGAAACCACCATCACTCAGCATGGCAAGATTGTTGTGAAACCTTAGGATACTGGTGATTCCTAAGTGAAGGGAAATGTACACATACACACACAGGGAGAGAGAGAGGGAGAGGGTGAGGGAGAGCGGAGCATAGCTCCTGAGAATTTGCCAGGATGTTTGGTGGGAAAAAGTGCTTGATGTTTTTTAAATTACATTGCTTGCTATCACCAAGACAGAAACAAACAAATCCCTTGCTTTTGGCAGAGAGCTTTGGGCTGTATCTGGGGGAAATTTATATATTTCTTCCCTCACGCTATCGTTGGTGTATTTCCTTATCACAGTAGCTAATCACCTTGAGATTAGTATCTAATCACTAAGCTGCAAGTTCCCCGAGGGCAGGGACTGGGTCTTATGCACCCTTGTGAGGAGAAAGAATAATGCCTGTTTCTTAGTCAGCTCGAGCTGCCTTAACAAAATACAGCAAACCAACTGGCTTAAACAAAAAGAAATTTACTTCTCACATCTCTGAAGGATAGAACTATGAGATCATGGTGTCAGCATGGTTGGCCTTCCTGCAGTGTCCTGATATGGTAGAAAAAGAAAGAGAGAGAGGGAGAGAGAGAGATTTCTTATAATGGCACAAATCCCATCCCACCTGCCCTTATGACCTCATCTAACCCTAATTACCTCCCAAAGGCCCCATCTCCAAACACCATCATATTGGGGATTAGAGCTTCAAAATATGAATCTTGGGGGGACAAAAACATTCAGTCCATAACAGCCTGGAAAGTGGGAAACACACAGTGCCTGTCGTACTGAAGGCCCTCAAGAAATTGTAGTTATATATAAAAGGGAAGCTGCAACCTGGGCCTCAGTGTTTTGGTTTCACTGTATAATTCTTTTCCATGTTACAGATCACATAAGATGAACTGGGTAGTAGCACATACAACTTTGTCATTGTCTTTGTTTCCTTAGCCACATACACCTGCTTAGCATAGAAGATGTTCAGATTGACTGTGCTGGGAGAGGCGGGGGGGGCTGGAGATGTGAAACACATCAGGATGGAGGCTTCGTGCCGGAAAAGGCCCTAGCTACACTCAGCGGAACGTTGTTGGTTGGAGCCTATGTGGACTGCATTCTACAGGTAGTTTAATGTAGCCTGTAGTCATAGCTAAGACTTACATAGCAGTTATTATGTGCCAGCTGTTCTAAGCACTTACTTAGAACACTTAAGCACTTAAAATGTTGACTCATTTTAATTATTACAAAAACCCAAAGGTATTAAAAATATTATTATTGCAATTTGACAGATGAGGAAACTGAGGCAAAAATATGTAAAGGACCTTGACTAAGGTCACACAGTGAGTGCCACAGGGGAGGTTTGAATTCAGGCAGTCTAGCACTAGTGTGTGTGCTCATAACCACCATGATATAGTATCTTCCCTGAAATTTAAGCAACATACTAAAATTACAACTTTTCCTCTTGGGTTTAGTTCCTTGACATATACTCATCTTCTTCCTGTTAATATTCAAAGACTGTGAGGAGTGGTGGAAGGAAAGACTGGGGACGGGCATTGAGAAGTGACTTCCTTTGGCAAAGGGATTCACCCACGTAAAGGAATTGCACTGTCTTTAAGAAGGTGGGGGCCAGCCTCATCAGGCAGGGGCAGAGAGGCTGGTTCAATTGTCTGAGAAGGTTCATTTGGGGTGGGATGTTGGAGGCTTAGGGTAGTCCAAATCTTCTAAAACCTGCCATATACCCTTAGTCAGATTCTTGGTATCCCACTCCTTTATGACCGATGCTGTAACTGCCACGTAAGAAATCATGAAACTGTCAACTTAGCAACCTGAAGGAGTTTGGTTCCCAGCTATCTTCTCAGCCTTGGTTCTAAGTAATAACAGTCTCTAGTTGATCCTGGTCCAAAGAATTTAAGGATTTGAACTTCTTTTTGTTTAAATTTTCTGGTTTTGTTAGAAGCATCCACCCCACAATTTTGGATTCCTCATGGTCTTCATACTATTCTATGGCCAGAGAGCAGTTCAGTTCAGTTCCTCTAAACCTCCCTCAAAAGTCAATTCATTCCAGGTGTTACCAAGAATTAGTTTAATTAGGTGATTCACCACAGCATGCTATGAGTTGCTAAAGTTTCATTTCTAAGCATTAACATGGTTTTCACTGCCTTCAGGCCAAATAACCAATGCCAGATTTCCCCATTTCCCTGAGGGTCTGTTGCCTGCAACTAGCTCCTGATGATGTAATATATTAGGAAACTAATCCATCTGGATTAGTTTCCTAAGGCTGCTGTAACAAATTAGGAACTGGGTGGCTTAAAAAAACAGATATTTACTCTCTCACAGTTCTGGTGGCTAGAAGTCTGAAATCAAGGTGTTTGGCAGGGCCATGCTCCTACTAAAGGCTCATGGAATCCTTCCTTGCCCTTTTCCAGGTTCTGGTAGTTGCTGGGCCACGGCATTCTTTGGCTTGTAGCTGTGTGACTCCAATCTCTGCCCCTTTCTTCACATGGCTTTTCCTGCCTATGTATGTCTGTGTCTCTGTGCCTCCAAATCTCCCTCTCCTTATAAGGACAGGAGTCATTGGATTTAGGGCCCACCCTAATCCATATGACCTCATTTTAACTTGATTACTTCTGCAAAGAACCTATTTCCAAGTAAGGTCACATATACAGGTACTAGGAGTGAGGACTTGAAACTCTTGTCTCTGCCTCTCTCTGTCTCTCTGGGTCTCTCAGCTGCTTAATGGTTTAATGTTTACTTTTAAATCAAATTATACATTCACAGTGTATGGAAAAACCTACAGTTTTTCCCACCTGTGTAGGGAAAAACTTAGTTCTTCCCTACTGTGTCTCTCTTTTTCCTGTGTTTCTTTCCTCTGGGTCTGCTTTACCTTCACAGAGAGCACTTCACGTCTAGTCACCAAAGGTGTGGAAGAAACACACATTGCTTGTTGGTGTGGGGAAATGTGTTTTCCTCACGCCAACAAGCAATTATTGGATACCAACAGAATGCCCAAGAATTCAGCTCAATGCTGACACTATCTACCTAGAGATAGTATTAGATTTCATAGGTAAAGGTCTCAGTCCCACAAGAATGTTCCTCCCCACCTGCCTTCAGATGCTTCTGACCAACCAGCTATAGACTGGAGGCTCCAATGACTCCCTCCTTGAGTTCAATTAATTTGCTAGAGCAGCTCACAGAACTCAGGGAAATGCTTACATACATTTACCAGTTTACGAAATGATATGATAAAGGATATAGATGAACATCCAGATGGAAGAGATGCATAGGGCAAGGTATGTGGGAAGTGGCATGGAGCTTCCATGCTCTCTCAGAGCACCTACACATGCTCCCAGTCTGGAAGTTCCCTGAACCCCTGCTATTGGGACGTTATGGCAGTTTCCTTACATTGGCATGATCAATTATTAATTCCATTCCCAGCTGCTCTCCTCTCTGGAGCTTGTGGGGTGGGGCTGAAAATCCCAAGCTTCTAATCATGGCTTAGTCTTTCTGGTGACCAGCCCCCACTGAGGACCCCACCCAGAGTCACATCCTTAGGACAAGAGATGCTCCTAGTGGGCTTCCCTGGTGGTGCAGTGGTTGAGAGTCCGCCTGCCGATGCAGGGGAAACGGGTTCGTGCCCCGGTCTGGGAAGATCCCACATGCCACGGAGCGGCTGGGCCCGTGAGCCATGGCCGCTGAGCCTGTGCTCCGCAACGGGAGAGGCCACAACAGTGAGAGGCCCACATACCACAAAAAAAAAAAAAAAAAAAAAGATGCTCCTAGTGTTCTTATCACTTAGGAAATTAAAGAGTTTTACTAGCTCTGTGCCAGGAACTGGGGGCTAGACCAATATATATATTTTCTATAATCTCACACACATAAAGTGCTAAATCATTCTGGAAGTCTCACTTTTTAAAAAAGCCCTTGTATACCCTCCATCCCATTTCTTTTTCTCACAGAAAACCCTTTGGCCACAGAAAGCTGCTTTAAAAATTTTTTTAGTTTTCATTTCCTGAACACTGCTACTTGTGTTTCAGCTCCCTTGGAAGTCTTGCCCTCTTTGTGAGGCCTGATGAGCATTCCTTTTTGTGGGACATAATTCAGCTCACAACACCGTCTTTGCCCAACATTGGTGTTTATAGCTCCTCTTAATCATTTTCCATTTTTGCATATCTTGTACCTGCACGTTCCTGCCAAACCTCTCCCAAGACTTGACTTCTGAAGTAGGCGTGAGGACCAGTGATGGGAAATGCCTCTGCGCAAACACATTTCAGAACTCAGGACACAGGAAAATGTATGTGTCACGTAAAAGAAGCTGATTTCCACTGGCTACAATTAGATCCATGCCTAGGGTATCATGAATTCCTTACCTGGTACTGAGCACTGACTCATAGGCAGCTAGTGGTACCCCAGTAAAGAGACAGTGGTGCCACTTCCTACATTCTTCTCCCTTTTATGTACTTTTTTGGAACAAATGTAAATGTTAGATGGATTTTAGTTGTGTATCTACATTTCTTTGAGTGATATGGGAGACAGCAGAAAAGAGAAAAAATAAAAAGTGGTATTTCATCCGTGTTCAGTCAGTGGAGTGAGATCTTGGTTCTGCTGAACTTTGATGTAATTACAGTGATCTTGAACTCTAGTACTGGCACCTTGCTTTGTATCACAACCCCCCATCTCTTGGTTTTTACTTTTCTCCCCATTCATTCTCATTTTCCTGCTCGCTTCTATCATGAGCCATAGGTGCCAATAGGTCTCTTGAGTCTTTCTGTGTGCGACAGAATCTTAAGATTTTGCCTTGCGACTTGGAACCTAAGATGTTTCTATGTAAAGAAATTAGGCTTTTATAAATTGATAAGCCTGGCTATCTTTTTTCTTGGGAAATAACTGGAAGGGGTTGGTGAGAAGAAATTATGGCTTTTCAAATTAATTGGGAGGAGTCAGTTATTCCAAAGAAAATATTCTGTTCTGTATTCAATTAAACAACTAACTGATTTGTCAAATGCCCATTCATTTAACAGAGATACAAAAGAGATATTAAAATTTCTTGTCATATTCAGACTATACTACAAAGCTGTAGTAATCAAGACAGTATGATACTGGCACAAAAACAGAAATATAGATCAATGGAACAGGATAGAAAGCCCAGAGATAAACCCACGCATATATGGTCACCTTATTTTTGATAAAGGAGTCAAGAATATACAATGGAGAAAAGACAGCCTCTTCAGCAAGTGGTGCTGGGAAAACTGGACAGCTACATGTAAAAGAATGAAATTAGAACACTCCCTAACACCATACAAAAAAATAAACTCAAAATGGATTAAAGACCTAAATGTAAGTCCAGACACTATAAAACTCTTAGAGGAAAACATAGGCATAACACTCTATGACATACATCACAGCAAGATCCTTTTTGACCCACCTCCTAGAGAAATGGAAATAAAAACAAAAATCAACAAATGGGACCTAATGAAGCTTAAAAGCTTTTGCACAGCAAAGGAAACCATAAACAAGACGAAAAGACAACCCTCAGAATGGGAGAAAATATTTGCAAGTGAAGTAACTGACAAAGGATTAATCTCCAAAATTTATAAGCAGCTCATGCAGCTCAATAGCAAAAAAACAAACAACCCAATCCAAAAATGGGCAGAAGACCTAAATAGACATTTCTCCAAAGAAGATATAAAGATTGCCAACAAACACATGAAAGGATGCTCAACATCACTAATCATTAGAGAAATGCAAGTCAAAACTACAATGAGGTATCACCTCACACCAGTAAGAATGGCCATCATCAAAAAATCTAGAAACAATAAATGCTGGAGAGGGTGTGGAGAAAAGGGAACCCTCTTGCACTGTTGGTGGGAATGTAAATTGATACAGCCACTTTGGAGAACAGTATGGAGGTTCCTTAAAAAACTATAAATAGAACTACCATATGACCCAGCAATCCCACTACTGGGGATATATCCTGAGAAAACCATAATTCAAAAAGAGTCATGTACCACAATGTTCATTGCAGCTCTATTTACAATAGCCAAGACATGGAAGCAACCTAAGTGTCCATCGACAAATGAATGGATAAAGAAGATGTGGCACATATATACAATGGAATATTACTCAGCCATAAAAGGAAACGAAATTGAGATATTTGTAGCGAGGTGGATGGACCTAGAGTCTGTCATACAGAGTGAATTAAGTCAGAAAGAGAAAAACAAATAGTGTATGCTAACACATATATATGGAATCTAAAAAAAAAGAAAAAAAAGGTTCTCAAGAACCTAGGGGCAGGGCAGGAATAAAGACGCAGATGTAGAGAATGGACTTGAGGACACAGGGAGGGGGAAAAGTAAGCTGGGATGAAGTGAGGGAGTAGCATGGACATATATACACTACCAAATGTAAAATAGATAGCTAGTGGGAAGAAGCCACATAGCATAGGGAGATCAACTCAGTGCTTTGTGACCACCCTGAGGGGTGGGATAGGGAGGGTGGGAGGGAGATGCAAGAGGGAGGAGATATGGGGATATATGTATATGTATAGCTGATTCACTTTGTTATACAGCAGAGACTAACACACCATTGTAAAGCAATTGTACTCCAATAAAGATGTTAAAAAAATTAGCATGCAAGGAGTTTTATACTTTTTTTTTCAGGGTGAAAAGACTTGAAAAGATAAAAACATTAGTGAATTATGGAATATCAAAAACAGAAATGCAAAGTAGCCTGATTTTAACTATATGTAGTTGACTGCCATCAATCCCCAGGGTTTGAACTATCTGTCAGTTCCACTTTATAAGACCACAGATAGCATTAATTCGAACATTCCATGAAAGGCACATGCTTAAAAACTCCAAGTAATTAAATACTGGCCTAAAAAAAGTTAAGAGTTTCCTAGAGGAAACTCCATACTTTTTTTTCTTTCTAAAGCTACTTTTGGCATGTTTTTGAAATCCAAATCTGAGCAGCAAAGACTTTTTTACAACTAAATGAATTATCTGACACCATCACAAGGGAGCTGGATCCCTCATAGAAGTCCAAGAGTTAAAAAAAATTTCACTTAAGCGTTTTACCTGTGACAGAGCATGCCAGCTCTCTACTCAGTATCCATTCTCTGCTCCTTCAACAGTAATAGAAACCCCAGTTAACATGTTGGCACATGGAAGTTTTACAATGAAGTATGCATATCCCAGACCTTCAGAAAGCTCTGAGGTGTCATGTGTAGTCATGTGACAAAGTTCTGGTCTGTGGGTTGTGAGTTGTGGTCATGTGTGCATCTTTCAGGCCATCGGCTTTTATTTATTTATTTATTTTTAAAAATTTGGCATTATTCTGGTTTAATTAAATAAGATAATTTGGCAATCATTAATGAAGTTATCAACTTTCTACATCATCACCATACTTGGAGGAGTAGCATAATTCTAGAAACTATCACATAATTATATTAAATTTAACAAGTGTTTTCTGTATTTATACTTTGAAAGTGTTGTTTAAAAATGTGGTCTTCTTACTCTACTATATGCATACAAAGATCTGCTGTCCTATTGGATTTTTATTTCTCATAAAAATGAAACTGAATTGTGTAAGCTACTATGTTTTTTTTCTTTTTTTCCCCCTTGTTTGTTATTTATTTTAAATACAGCATTGTGTACATGTCGATCCCAAACTCCCTAACTATCCCTCTCCCACCACCCTTCCCCCCTGGTAACTATAAATTCGTTCTCTAAGTCTGTGAGTCTCTTTCTGTTTTGTAAATAAGTTCATTTGTATCTTTTTTTTTTAATTCCGCATATAAGCGATATCATGCGATACTTCTCTTTCTTTGTCTGACTTACTTCACTCAGTATGACAATCTTTAGGGAAGGGATTTCCCATTCCCCTCCATTTCCTTCTTTTTCTGATGTCTGGAATGCAAATATGGACTATGTAGATGTGTGTAACAAACCAGCCTTGTATCTCATTGTTTTCATTTGCTTATCTCTGAATATTAATGAGGCTGAGAGTCTTTTTTCATACACTTATTAGTCATTCAAGCACAGCATTTAACTCAATGAATTGGAAAAGGGTAACTAAGCACATCCATAGAGGTAAGAAGAAAAGTAATAAAGATTTCTATTTTTAGCCTTCTTAATTTCTGAGTGCATATAGAACAATCAATTCCCTTCTAAGTACTGCCTTAGCTATGTCAAACAATTTTTTTTTTTTTTTTTTGTGGTACGCGGGCCTCTCACTGTTGTGGCCTCTCCCGTTGCGGAGCACAGGCTCCGGACGCGCAGGCTCAGCGGCCATGGCTCACGGGCCCAGCCGCTCTGCGGCATGTGGGATCTTCCCGGACCGGGGCAAGAACCCGTGTCCCCTGCATCGGCAGGCAGACTCTCAACCACTGCGCCACCAGGGAAGCCCTCAAACAATTTTTTACATGAGCGGTGTTTCGTTTATATTCAGTTCTAAGTAGATCTTCATTTCCTTTGGGTGTTTTTTTTTTTTTAATTACCCCATGGGGTGCTTGGTCTTTTTATGTTATTTAGTTCCCAAACATTTGAAATGTCTTAATCGCTATATTTTTGGCATTAATTTCTAACTTTATTGCACTATGGTTGAAGTAGTCTGAACTGTATATTGGCCATCTGGGATTTATTAAGATTATTTCAAATGCCTAAAACGGTTTACTTTTATAAAGATTGTGTGTGTGTCGAAAAAGTGTATATTGTTCATTGGCTGTATGTATGTGTGTTTGCATGTGTGTGTGTGTATTCCAATATTTATTTTATACATTTAATATATTTCATAAATCCAGTACAGTATTAATTGTTCATATCTTTGATATTGTCACTTATTCTTGTCTGCTTGTTATATCAGTTTCTGAGAGGATTATGTTATAAATCTATAAAATAATTTTAGAATTATATCAATAGTTGTTCTTAGAATAATGCTTTTTGCAAATTTTTTTCTTTTTTCTTTTTTTTTTTTTTTTGCGGTATGCGGGCCTCTCACTGTTGTGGCCTCTCCCCCGTTGCGGAGCACAGGCTCCGGACACGCAGGCTCAGCGGCCATGGCTCATGGGCACAGCCGCTCCGCGGCATGTGGGATCCTCCCAGACCGGGGCACGAACCCGTGTCCCTTGCATCGGCAGGCAGACTCTCAACCACTACGCCACGAGGGAAGCCCCTGTAATTATTTTGATGAGTATCTTACGCTTATTCTGGTCTTTGTCAAACAATTACAGAAGTTGATTGTATTTATATCTTGGCTTGATTGGATTTTTTCAATTATTTTGGCATTTGGAGTGCATTCTTATTTTGAGAGGGGAATTTTATTTTAGTTATTATTTCTCTCTCTCCTGCTGTGCTCATCCACTCTTCTTATTGGTTTTGCAACTGTATAAAGAAGGGTGGAATTTCAACAAGAAGGAATGTTTTCAGGCAGTTTTACCCAGGGTGCCTAACATCATGAAAAGATTCAGCTGAAAATGTGGGGACCATGAAGAATGAAGGAATAGTTACGTTTAGCACTGGCAGTGTTGTGCATCTCTGGGAGGGGAGTCTGGAAATGGATGCTGGGTCCATGACAGTGAGAATCTTTGAAACAAGGCTCTTCACTTTATTCTGCAGAATTTGTACAGTTCTTAAATACTCTGTTGTCTTGGCTTTGATTCTGATTTCTTAATAGTAGAACAGGGGAAAGATTTACTTAATATTATTCTCAATGTTGTCATGTGACTATTTGTGACATTATTTAAAGATCTGAAACGATAAACTCCCAATGACTGAAAAATTATCTCATTATTATTCTCAAAACAATGTCTTCAGTGAATGTCTAAAGCTATATGTGATGTGCCTGAAGTCTCTGGCTGCCACAATTTGACTTTTATTATTATTTAGTATTCTTTTGGATCAATGATTTCCCAATTTGTCAGTGTTATCAGGAAACCAATTTGAATTATAGCTGCTTAGCTTTCCAGAAATATAAAGCCAAATACATCATTCCCTTATTTTGTCTTATTAACACTTACTAGCTTGTATTGCACTATAAGTAATTATTTAAATCTGTGTATTAAAAACTTATAGTTTTTCCCCAGTATTCATCGTTCTCATACCCAATTTTTAAACCCCAATTTTTGGTTCTGTGCATGGTTACTCACAGATTTCCCAGCCTCCTTTGTAGCTAGATGTGGCCAAATGACTCTGTTCCACTCAATGGGATGTCTCTAGAAGTAATGTTTAAAGGCAGAGTGCATCTGCCTTCTTTATACTTCCTTATATTTGTTGGCCAGAAAAAGATGTAATAGCTGGAGTTGCAGTGTTTATCTTGGACAATGAGGTGACCTTTAGAATGGAAATCCTGCAGGGAGCAAAAACAAGATAATGAGCCTGATCTTTTACACCTTTGAGTGCTTTAACAGTTCTGATCTGACTACCATTGGGCTTCTTGAATATGAGAGAGAAATAAACTTCTATTTTTGTTTAAACAAAAATTTTGTTTAAGTCTGCTAAGTCTGGAAAGAAAGAGGCTCAGGGGTAGAAGTGGCAGAGGGTATATTAGAAATCAAATGAACTTTTAATAAGTTTTGTTAAAACTCATTAAAATATATAAAATGGGCATTATTAATTCCAGTTTACCTAAGAGAAGTTGTATAATGGCCTGAGGATTCACAGTCCTTGTAGCCAGGGCCAGGACCCAATCCCAGATTTTTCTCACTCCCAAAACTGTGACTTTTCCTTTCCACCAGTTTGCCTTCTTAAGGCTGACTTTATTTGGTGAGGTCGGGCACGTTCACGGTGGTATGGCCGTAGACAAGGCTTACTTTATTTGGAATAAAAACTCCTATAAAGCAAAGAGACTTACTTCCTCTTGAGTTTTGTCATATAAGTGTCATGCCATAGGGTAGAGATAAACATCTCTAGTGGCACAATGGGTAAGTGTAAAGTGAGGGTTATTGGGGAAGATTTAAGGAAGGTCAGCCCATCATGTGTAGGGTGCTTAGTTTAGGCCCACCTGGATGCACTGTCGAAAGTGGTCCATGAGAATAATCCTGCCATGGTACCTCTTTGGATATAAATGGAGAATGCTGTGGTCTGAGTGTTCGTGTCCCTCCAAAGTTCACAAGTTGAAAACCTAATGTCCAAGGTGATGGTATTAGGAGGTGAGGCTTTTGGGAGGCAGTTAGGTCCTAAGGGTTGAGTCCTTGTGACTGGGATTAGAGCCCTTATGAAAGAGGCTCCAGAGGGCTAGCTTGTCCCTTTCATCATGTGAAGACACAGTGAGAAGTCAGCAGTCTGCAACCTGGAAGAGGGCCCTCACCAGAACCCAACCGTGCTGGCACCTTGATCTCAGACAAACAGCCTTGAGAGCTGTGAGAAGTATGTTTCTGTTGTTTATAAGCTACCCAAGCTGTGGTATTTTGTTATAGAAGCCTGAAAGGACTAAGAAAACAAGGGAGGGGAGCAGGAAACACTTGTCTGATCACGTACAGTGAGAGTTTTCTGATGGTAAGAAGTGGCCTTGTTGGAAAAAAAGGGAGTGTCTGGAGCCCAGGTGTCAATAGTGCAGGAGGTTCATATGCAGGTGCGGGTAGGAGCTACTTACCTTGTAGGGCTTCAGCTGAGCCAGCTCCTTCCTGCTGAGTGAACTCTTTGGCAGAGCACTCAAAGGGCGGGCAGTGATAAGGGGGACAGGAAGGGACCAGGTGTAGGTGGAGCCACCAGGGCCATCCAGCAGGTTTATGGTTTGTCTTTTTTCAGCAAGTGTGTAGTTTCCTGACATGACTATTTTATTGGAATGGATATGTTTGTTTGTTTGTTTTCGTCTTGTTCATTTTCATCTTATCTCCTCTTATTACTTTACTCCTTATTGCATATTTCTAGAGTGTGCCTCCAAATGGTAAGGGATGCAATTCTCTTTTGAAAATGAGCTGCTGGAGAGTATATCTTGGGCATATACTACCCAGGACTCTCAGTTTGCTGTCTATTTGAAAGAAAGTCTCCCAGGAGCTTCAACAGAGAAGATGAGTATCCCACAGTTATCTTTTTTTTTTTTTAAATTTTTTATTTTTTGCTTTATCACAAATTTAATCAGTTATATGTATACATATGTTCCCATATCCCCTCCCTTTTGCGTCTCCCTCCCACCCTCCCTATCCCACCCCTCCAGGCGGTCACAAAGCACCGAGCTGATCTCCCTGTGCTATGCGGCTGCTTCCCACTAGCTATCTACCTTACGTTTGGTAGTGTATATGTGTCCATGCCTCTCTCTTGCTTTGTCACAGCTTACCCTTCCCCCTCCCCATATCCTCAAGTCCATTCTCTAGTAGGTCTGTGTCTTTATTCCTGTCTTACCCCTATGTTCTTCATGACCTTTTTTTTTCTTAAATTCCATATATATGTGTCAGCATACAGTATTTGTCTTTCTCTTTCTGACTTACTTCACTCTGTATGACAGACTCTAGGTCCATCCACCTCATTACAAATAGTTCAATTTCATTTCTTTTTATGGCTGAGTAATATTCCATTGTATATATGTGCCACATCTTCTTTACCCATTCATCCGATGATGGACACTTAGGTTGTTTCCATTTCCAGGCTATTGTAAATAGGGCTGCTATGAACATTTTGGTACATGTCTCTTTTTGAATTATGGTTTTCTCAGGGTATATGCCCAGTAGTGGGATTGCTGGGTCATATGGTAGTTCTATTTGTAGTTTTTTAAGGAACCTCCATACCGTTCTCCATAGGGGCTGTACCAATTCACATTCCCACCAGCAGTGCAAGAGTGTTCCCTTTTTTCCACACCCTCTCCAGCATTTATTGTTTCTAGGTTTTTTGATGATGGCCATTCTGACTGGTGTGAGATGATATCGCATTGTAGTTTTGATTTGCATTTCTCTAATGAGTAAAGATGTTGAGCATCCTTTCATGTGTTTGTTGGCAGTCTGTATATCTTCTGTGGAGAAATGTCTATTTAGGTCTTCTGCCCATTTTTGGATTGGGTTGTTTGTTTTTTTGCTATTGAGCTGCATGAGCTGCTTATAAATTTTGGAGATTAATCCTTTGTCAGTTGCTTCATTTGCAAATATTTTCTCCCATTCTGAGGGTTGTCTTTTGGTCTTGTTTATGGTTTCCTTTGCTGTGCAAAAGCTTTTAAGTTTCATTAGGTCCCATGTGTTTATTTTTGTCTTTATTTCCATTTCTCTAGGAGGTGGGTCAAAAAGGATCTTGCTGTGATTTATGTCATAGAGTGTTCTGCCTATGTTGTCCTCTAAGAGTTTGATAGTGTCTGGCCTTACATTTAGGTCTTTAATCCATTTTGAGCTTATTTTTGTGTATGGTGTTAGGGAGTGATCTAATCTCATACTTTTACATGTCCCTGTCCAGTTTTCCCAACACCACTTATTGAAGAGACTGTCCTTTCTCCACTGTACATTCCTGCCTCCTTTATCAAAGATAAGGTGACCATATGTCCGTGGGTTTATCTCTGGGCTTTCTATCCTGTTCCATTGATCTATCTTTCTGTTTTTGTGCCAGTACCATACTGTCTTGATTACTGCAGCTTTGTAGTATAGTCTGAAGTCAGGGAGCCTGATTCCTCCAGCTCCATTTTTCGTTCTCAAGATTGCTTTGGCTATTCGGGGTCTTTTGTGTTTCCATACAAATTGTGAAATTTTTTGTTCTAGTTCTGTGAAAAATGCCAGTGGTATTTTGATAGGGATTGCATTGAATCTGTAGATTGCTTTGGGTAGTAGAGTCATTTTCACAATGTTGATTCTTCCAATCCAAGAACATGGTACATCTCTCCATCTATTTGTATCATCTTTAATTTCTTTCATCAGTGTCTTATAATTTTCTGCATACAGGTCTTTTGTCTCCTTAGGTAGGTTTATTCCTAGATATTTTATTCTTTTTGTTGCAATGGTAAATGGGAGTGTTTCCTTGATTTCACTTTCAGATTTTTCATCATTAGTATATAGGAATGCCAGAGATTTCTGTGCATTAATTTTGTATCCTGCAACTTTACCAAATTCATTGATTAGCTCTAGTAGTTTTCTGGTAGCATCTTTAGGATTCTCTATGTATAGTATCATGTCATCTGCAAACAGTGACAGCTTTACTTCTTCTTTTCCGATTTGGATTCCTTTTATTTCCTTTTCTTCTCTGATTGCTGTGGCTAAAACTTCCAAAACTATGTTGAATAAGAGTGGTGACAGTGGGCAACCTTGTCTTGTTCCTGATCTTAGTGGAAATGGTTTCAGTTTTTCACCATTGAGGACGATGCTGGCTGTGGGTTTGTCATATATGGCCTTTATTATGTTGAGGAAAGTTCCCTCTATGGCTACTTTCTGCAGGGTTTTTATCATAAATGGGTGTTGAATTTTGTCGAAAGCTTTTTCTGCATCTATTGAAATGATCATATGGTTTTTCTCCTTCAATTTGTTAATATGGTGTATCACGTTGATTGATTTGCGTATATTGAAGAATCCTTGCATTCCTGGAATAAACCCCACTTGATCATGGTGTATGATCCTTTTAATGTGCTGTTGGATTCTGTTTGCTAGTATTTTGTTGAGGATTTTTGCATCTATGTTCACCAGTGATGTTGGCCTGTAGTTTTCTTTCTTTGTGACATCCTTGTCTGGTTTTGGTATCAAGGTGATGGTGGCCTCGTAGAATGAGTTTGGGAGTGTTCCTCCCTCTGCTATATTCTGGAAGAGTTTGAGAAGGATAGGTGTTAGCTCTTCTCTAAATGCTTGATAGAATTCGCCTGTGAAGCCATCTGGTCCTGGGCTTTTGTTTGTTGGAAGATTTTTTATCACAGTTTCAATCTCAGTGCTTGTGATTGGTCTGTTCATATGTTCTATTTCTTCCTGATTCAGTCTTGGCAGGTTGTGCATTTCTAAGAATTTGTCCATTTCTTCCAGGTTGTCCATTTTATTGGCATAGAGTTGCTTATAGTAATTTCTCACGATCTTTTGTATTTCTGCAGTGTCAGTTGTTACTTCTCCTTTTTCATTTCTAATTCTATTGATTTGAGTCTTCTCCCTTTTTTTCTTGATGAGTCTGGCTAATGGTTTATCAATTTTGTTTATCTTCTCAAAGAACCAGCTTTTAGTTTTATTGATCTTTGCTATTGTTTCCTTCATTTCTTTTTCATTTATTTCTGATCTGATTTTTATGATTTCTTTCCTTCTGCTAACTTTGAGATGTTTTTGTTCTTCTTTCTCTAATTGCTTTAGGTGCAAGGTTAGGTTGTTTAGTCGAGATGTTTCCTGTTTCTTAAGGTGGGATTGTATTGCTATAAACTTCCCCCTTAGAACTGCTTTTGCTGCATCCCATAGGTTTTGGGTCGTCGTGTCTCCATTGTCATTTGTTTCTAGGTATTTTTAAATTTCCTCTTCAATTTCTTCAGTGATCACTTCGTTATTAAGTAATGTATTGTTTAGCCTCCATGTGTTTGTATTTTTTATAGCTCTTTTCCTGTAATTGATATCTAGTCTCATAGCATTGTGGTCGGAAAAGATACTTGATACAATTTCAATTTTCTTAAATTTACCAAGGCTTGATTTGTGACCCAAGATATGATCTATCCTGGAGAATGTTCCATGAGCACTTGAGAAAAATGTGTATTCTGTTGTTTTTGGATGGAATGTCCTATAAATATCAATTAAGTCCATCTTGTTTAATGTATCATTTAAAGCTTGTGTTTCCTTATTTATTTTCATTTTGGATGATCTGTCCTTTGGTGAAAGTGGGGTGTTAAAGTCCCCTACTATGATTGTGTTACTGTCGATTTCTCCTTTTATGGCTGTTAGTGTTTGCCTTATGTATTGAGGTGCTCCTATGTTGGGTGCATAAATATTTACAATTGTTATATCTTCTTCTTGGATCGATCCCTTGATCATTATGTAGTGTCCTTCTTTGTCTCCTCTAGTAGTCTTTATTTTAAAGTGTATTTTGTCTGATATGAGAGTTGCTACTCCAGCTTTCTTTTGGTTTCCATTTGCATGGAATATCTTTTTCCATCCCCTTACTTTCAGTCTGTATGTGTCTCTAGGTCTGAAGTGGGTCTCTTGTAGACAGCATATATATGGGTCTTGTTTTTGTATCCATTCAGCCAATCTGTGTCTTTTGGTGGGAGCGTTTAGTCCATTTACATTTAAGGTAATTATCGATATGTATGTTCCTATTCCCATTTTCTTAATTGTTTTGGGTTCGTTATTGTAGGTCTTTTCCTTCTGTTGTGTTTCTTGCCTAGAGAAGTTCCTTTAGCATTTGTTGTAAAGCTGGTTTGGTGGTGCTGAACTCTCTCAGCTTTTGCTTGTCTGTAAACGTTTTAATTTCTCCATCAAATCTGAATGAGATCCTTGCTGGGTAGAGTAATCTTGGTTGCAGGTTTTTCTCCTTCATCACTTTAGTTATGTCCTGCCACTCCCTTCTGGCTTGTAGAGTTTCTGCTGAGAGATCAGCTGTTATCCTGATGGGGATTCCCTTGTGTGTTATTTGTTGTTTTTGCCTTGCTGCTTTTAATATGATTTCTTTGTGTTTAATTTTTGACAGTTTGATTAATATGTGTCTTGGCGTATTTCTCCTTGGATTTATTCTGTATGGGACTCTCTGTGCCTCCTGGACTTGATTAACTATTTCCTTTCCCATATTAGGGAAGTTTTCAACTATAATCTCTTCAAATATTTTCTCAGTCCCTTTCTTTTTCTCTTCTTCTTCTGGAACCCCTATAATTCGAATGTTGGTGCGTTTAATGTTGTCCCAGAGGTCTCTGAGACTGTCCTCTGTTCTTTTCATTCTTTTTTCTTTATTTTGCTCTGCATTAGTTATTTCCACTATTTTATCTTCCACCTCACTTATCCATTCTTCTGCCTCAGTTATTCTGCTATTGATCCCATCTAGAGTATTTTTCATTTCATTTATTGTGTTTTTAATCGATGCTTGATTCATCTTTAGTTCTTCTAGGTCCTTCTTAACTGTTTCTTGCATTTTGTCTATTCTATTTCCAAGATTTTGGATCTGGGAAATAGAATCTTGGATCATCTTTACCATCATTATTCTGAATTCTTTTTCAGGTAGACTGCCTATTACCTCTTCATTTGTTAGGTCTGGTGGGTTTTTATCTTGCTCCTTCTCCTGCTGTGTGTTTTTCTGTCTTCTCATTTTGCTTATCTTACTGTGTTTGGGGTCTCCTTTTTGCCGGCTGCAGGTTCGTAGTTCCTGTTGTTTTTGGTGTCTGTCCCCAGTGGCTAAGGTTGGTTTAGTGGGTTGTGTAGGCTTCCTGGTCGAGGGGACTAGTGCCTGTGTTCTGGTGGATGAGGCTGGATCTTGTCTTTCTGGTGGGCAGGTCCACGTCTGGTGGTGTGTTTTGGGGTGTCTGCGGACTTTTTATGATTTTAGGCCATGTCTCTGCTAATGGGTGGCGTTGTGTTCCTGTCTTGCTAGTTGTTTGGCATAGGGTGTCCAGCACTGTAGCTTGCTGGTCGTTGAGTGAAGCTGGGTGCTGGTGTTGAGATGGAGATCTCTGGAAGATTTTCGCCGTTTGATATTATGTGGAGCTGGGAGGTGTCTTGTGGACCAGTGTCCTGAAGTTGGCTCTCCCACCTCAGAGGCACAGCACTGACTCCTGGCTCCTCAATTTGGGATGATTTGTTGTCTATTCATGTATTCCACAGATGCAGGGTACATCAAGTTGATTGTGGAGCTTTAATCCGCTGCTTCTGAGGCTGCTGGGAGAGGTTTCCCTTTCTCTTCTGTGTTCTCACAGCTCCCGGGTCTCAGCTTTGGATTTGGCCCCGCCTCTGCGTGTAGGTCGCCGGAGGGCGTCTGTTCTTCGCTCAGACAGGAAAGGGTTAAAGGAGCAGCCTCTTCGGGAACTCTGGCTCACTCAGGCCGGGCGGGAGGGAGGGGCACGGAGTGCGGGGCGAGCCTGCAGCGGCAGAGGTCAGCGTGACGTTGCACCAGCCCGAGGCGCGCCGTGCGTTCTCCCAGGGAAGCCGCCCCTGGATCCCGGGACCCCGGCAGTGGCGGGCTGCACAGGCTCCCGGAAGGGCGGTGTGGACAGTGACCTGCGCTCGCACACAGGCTTCTTGGCGGCGGCAGCAGCAGCCCCAGCGTCCCACGCCCGTCACTGGGCTCCGCGCTTTCAGTCGCGACTCGCGCCCGTCTGTGGAGCCCCTTTAAGCAGCGCTCTTAATCCCCTCTCCTCGCGCACCAGGAAACCAAGAGGGTAGAAAAAGTCTCTTGCCTCTTCGGCAGCTCCAGAGTTTTCCCGGACTCCCTCCCGGCTAGCTGTGGCACATTAGCCCCCTTCAGGCTGAGTTCTCGCCGCCAGCCCCAGTCCTCTCCCTGCGCTCTGACCGAAGCCCGAGCCTCAGCTTCCAGCGCCGCCCGCCCCGGTGGGCGAGCAGACAAGGCTCTCGGGCTGGTGAGTGCCGCTCGGCACCGATCCTCTGTGCGGGAGTCTCTCCGCTTTGCCCTACCCAGGTATGTGGGGAGTTTCTTGCCTTTTGGGAGGTCTGGGGTCTTCTGCCAGCGTTCAGTAGGTGTTCTGTAGGAGTTGTTCCACGTGTAGCTGTATTTCTGGTGTATCCGTGGGGAGGAAGGTGATCTCCGCGTCTTACTCTTCCGCCATCTTACCCGGAAGTCCCCCCCACAGTTATCTTGAGTGTCTATGGTGATAATCACTAGCCAGAACATCACAGGGTAACAGAAAGGTCCAAGGCTCTCTGATAGTATCGTATTTTCTCTATCTGCTCTTTTGAATCTAACCCAGAGACTGGAATAGAGGCAATGAGTCAGCTGTCTTGATGGACATACATGTTGTTTGTCTAAAGATAGAGGTTGCTGTTATTTTTAAAAAGGTCATCTAAGCCTTTGGGCAGGAGGCTTTTGTTTTACCTGCTTCTTCTCTAACCACTCAATGACATCAGTTTCCAGTGGTGACTGTGGAGTTACATTCTGTAACTCTGTGTGTTGCCTCTTCAAGAAGTGGCTGGAAATTTTCTGCGACTGCAGCATGTAAAAGACAGCTCTGCTGTGGCGCCTTTTATAAAGAAAAGGATGGGGACTTCCCTGGTGGTTCAGTGGTTAAGAATCCGCCTGCCAATACAGGGGACATGGGTTCTATCCCTGGTCTGGGAAGATCCCACATGCCGTAGAGCAACTAAGCCTGTGTGCCACAACTACTGAGCCTGAGCTCTAGAGCCCATGCGCTGCAACTACTGAGCCCATGTGCCACAACTACTGAAGCCTGTGTGCCTAGAGCCCATGCTCTGCAACAAGAGAAGCCACCACAGTGAGAAGCTCATGCACTGCAACGAAGAGCAGCACCCGCTCACCTCAACTAGAGAAAGCCCACGTGCAACAAGAAGACCTAATACAGCCAAAAAAAAAAAAAAAAAAAAAAAAAGAAAAGAAAAGGATGGGCCAAGCTGCTTCTGTCTTTTAATGGGGACCACAGAAAACAATACCAGGAGCAAAATGAGGGGAGGGTTCTAGCTGGGAGATAAAGGGAAGTCAAGTGTGATCTGCTAACAGGCACAACTGCTCTTGATTCCATCATTTCTGGGCTGTGTGATTCTGCACAACTGACTGAACCTCCCCCTGCCTCATATCCATCTGAAAATGGGAATAATAATAATACCTTGTTGGTTTGCAACCTTGGGAGTTCCCTGGGTGAACTTTAAAACTGGTCCCCATACCCGGAGGGTAGGGGGAGACTGAAGCAAGAGGCTGACCCTTACACATTGGGAGGTGGCAGGTTTAATAAGCAAGAAAACTTACATATGAGGCTTGTCTTGGGCAACCACAAGATGAGTAGAGCTCTGCACCTGCCCAACAGAATCTTAAAAGTTTTCTATAGAGGCCTTAAGGAGTTCAGTGATATAGACCATCCAGATGGTCTCTTAAGGCTGTGTCTTTGAATCTGCTGCCGGTGTGGGAATAGTAGGCAGAAGTACATTCCAGGGACGGGGAGGGGGTGAGGAGCCTCCCACTGCCAGGGTCCAGCTGAAGGACCCACCTGCAGCCACTTCATCTCAGTGACCTCCTCCAGCACATCTACCCCATAAAACTGCTGGGGAGATTAAATGATTGAAACATATTTCTCGAGTGTCTGCTGTGTACAGGTATCAAAGTAAGCAATAAAAGTGTTCATTTTTGTTATGATGATGATGATGACAATAATTATAATTATTAAGGACATCATGGGAGAGGATGGGCATTTTGGTGGCATCTGGCAGGGTATATCAGTCTGCATCCAATCAGGTGACAGAAACCACAAAATAATTTAAACAGGGCTGTATAATGCAAAGAATTATTAAATGTGGAGAAAAGAGTAACTGTAGGATAAAAAGATTTTATAGGGTACCTTAGGACTGAGGGGGAGTACTCAGGAAAGACACACCTGGAAGAGGGTCTCACCCTTAAGGCCGGGGTTCACATTTTGTTGGAGAAGTTGTAGTTAGAGCCCACCGGATGGCAAAATATTTTGCTGGTTTGCATGGGCCAGAGCTGGTCTGCATATTCTGGGCAAGCAGGAAACACCTCTGCAGGAACATGTAGGGGCACAGGAGGAGCTGCAGGGCTGGCACGTGGCTGTGCAGAAGCAGTGCGAGAGCCAGTGCACGTTGCCGTCGGTGTTGAGAGGGCTCTGGGAAGGTGATTGCTAGGCTAGGCCGGGGCTACAAGGTTGTCAAGGGACTGTGCATTCTGGGAACCTTTTGCTCTCGCACCAACACCACGACTGACCCTGCTGCAGTCACTGGAAACAGACCTCCTTCCTTTTGGAATTTTCCTGCAGCGCCCTCTACTGAAAACGTTTAAAATTGCACTCACTGTTGAGGAATGAGTAAGAAAATCCACCCCTTGTTGCGTAGAATGTGTTCAGGGGGCCGTTTACAGCTGAGAGGCACTAAGTTGATAACTGGCACACAGGTTTTCCTTGTAGCTCATAGTAAGTGCTCAATAAATATTGGCTTGATCCTTTGCTCCAAGCCAGCTGGATGAGCTAGTAGATATTTGACTTAGAAAGAGCACTGGCTTGAAAACCCGAAGACAGACGTGGAGTTTTAGTCCCCCCGTAGCATTACTTTTGTAACCTTGAACAAGTCACCTATCTTCCCTAGGCCTTAGCTTCCTCATCTAGAAAAAAAAGGGGTGGACTAGATGCAGAGCCTCCAATATCCACCTTTAAGATATAAAAATTTAAAAATACAATACAAGCCCCTCGGCCTCCAGAACCAGGCTATCAAGGGGTGACTGGGTGGCAGCTACAAAAACCAGGGCATGAGATATGTGTAGAAACTCCTCTCTGGGAGATGCTGGTACTCAGGATCTCAGCAGAGGGAGAGCAGGAAAAGTGCCATCCACCAACCTCGGTCCCCTGAGTCCCCCAGCAGGCCCCTGCTCCTCAGTCCAATGCTTTTAACATAGCAAATGAGCCTCTTTCACAGGAAATCTGGGCACTTTTCAAAGAGCTGCTTCTGTGCTGAGCCCTAAGGTGAGTAAGTTGTGTGGGAGACCGTGAAGAGCTGTTTCTCAGTTCTCCACAACCCCGTGGGTCTTGTGGATGTGAGCCCCATTGGTTTTCAAAGCTAGATGTTTTGGGGGATTGTCTCTCAGGTGCAGGTCTTAAATGTGGGGTTTGAACCTTTCCTTCCTCAGGGAGAAGCTCCAGGTTTCCAGTTCCCTTCTGATTGTGGTTCACCTCACAATGGATGTAGTTTATAACGAGATTGTGTCCCAGCCTCTCCTACACCTTCAGTGTGGTTTTTTCCCCTTATTTGACAGCTATTTTTAAAGTTTTTTCCCAGCGTTTCCCAATAACAAGTGTTATTGGGAACAGGTGAGTTCAGAATCTTCCTGTGTCACCATCTTGAACTAGAACCCCTGAAATACAATGTAATGTAAATAGCACAGTTCCTTTAATGTTGCTGTGATATGATGGTATATCAATTGTCTTATCGAATGTCATCTTGCAATGGATGAGGATGCTGATTTATAGATGTCCTTCAGTATCTGTGGGGCATTGGTTCCATGACCTCTGTGGATACCAAAAATCTGTGGATGCTTAAGTCCCTTATATAAAATGGTGTAGTATTTGCATATAACCTACACATGTTCTCCCCTAGACTTTAAATCATCTCCAGATTACTTATAATACCTAATACAACCTAAATGCTATGTAAATGGTTGTAAATACAATGCAAAAGCTATGTAAATAGTTGCTGGTGCATGGCAAATTCAAGTCTACCTATTGAAGCTTTCAAAAAAAATTTTTTTTTCCAAATAGTTTTGATCCACAGGTTGGTTGAATCCATGGATGTGGAAACTGCGAACATGGAGGGCCAACTGTATTACCTTTAACATTTAACATTCCAAGGAGTTCCTTTCACATATAACACTGCTAGGCTAGTTGTAATCTTATTTCTTGTGATTAAGGAATAAGAATTTTATTCTTTCTTTTTATCCTTTTTCACATGAGTCATGCAGAAAAAGCATAAGGATACAATATATTTTTTCTTGTCACCATCACTCAACTATTGGCTTTTTCTCTAGGAAGAAAGATGTAACAAGCAGCAAAAGTTATTTAGAAGGATTCCTTTTTTGACACTTTCATAAGAAAATAGAAAGTTAGTTAAATTTCTCTCCCTCTAGATGTGACTAAATGTTCTTTATGGTTTCCAGTCCATTTTTTGATTAAAAAGATATCAAAGAGGTAATCCATTTCCTGCTATCTTATAAAGGCATCTAGCAATATATTTTTGTGCTAAAGTGGGAAAATCACACAGAGGAATAAATTTTTATTGCAAGAGGAATAAATTTTGAACTTGTTGGAAGGATTTAACTTTCAAATGTTTGAAATTATAGTGCAATATAGACCCAAAGGGTCCAAATGATATATTTCTGCTGGTAAGATAAATCAATGATCTTTCATTCATATGACAAATCAATATTCCTATAGATGAAAATACATTTTCTTTGCCAGTTAATGTGTTTTCTTTCCCTCACTCTTATGTGAACTTGAATGATTTCCAAATATCTGATTAAATAATATCTTGCTTAGGATGTCATCTTGCTGGATAACTTAAGATTATCAATGCCTTTGATGTGAGGCATATTAAAAAATGACAGAATCGAATCTTTAGTGACCCTTGGTAAATATTCTTTGTGTACATATAATGTATTGAGGTCACTTATTTCTAAATACTAGCTGCAAGATGGACAATATATGATTGTTCTTAGTTAAAGAAAAGCACAGAAGAGCCCTGTTATAATTTTTCTCATTATTGGAAAGCATTTTATAGAGCACACATCAGGTGAATTCTTCAGAACTCAATACTATAGCTCTTTGTCACTAATTTGGATGAACTGGGTAGAAATTTCTATGTAAATTGAATACATTTGAAAAAAAATTGTAAATGAATTCAGTTGACTTTTTCTAAGTGCTTGCTGGCACTCAAAGCATCCTAGAAGGCTTACTTTAATGAATAGATAAGTTCACGAAACCACCAGCTTAAGTATATTATGGTTACATTACACAGACACAGAAAGACACACACACACACACACACACACAATAAAGTGATAAACAGTGAGGTTTGTTAGAACCATGTTTCAGTACTGACTAGGACTACATATCAACCAAATCAAGGGCACAGGACCATCTCCATGTTGTTCACTTAATTTTACTCTGTGTTTCCTTGTAGATGAGCCCTGCTGGTGAGTGGGAGGTTCATGGAAGAAAATGAGGATGAATGACACTATGGTGGGAGAAACTCTGGATGACATGTCAGTACTTTCCTTATCTTCTCCTACTAAAGAACAGCATATAGGTGTTTATATGTAATGAGGCAAAAGTGTTTGCTTCTTAAGTGAATATTAATTTTTGCAAAAGAATTCTATAAAGTGTTTAAACACTTTTTATTTTTCAAGTTAAGAATCACTTTCCCATATGTACTATCAACATCATGGATTTTCTTCATAAACCCTTTCTTGCCATAGATAAGAAAATTAAAAAAACCAATCACTGTGTGAATTATAATCTATTTCAAGTTGGTAAAGTTAAGTTCGATGCATGCTGATTGTATGTCTGTTAGTTAAAGTCTGATGGAAGGTAATTTGTAACAAAGCAGGAGCAGATTGGAGAAGATGCTCCTGCTTTGGCCTGCTTGGGAGACAGCAACAACCAGAGCCCAGAGGACAGGCTGTGCAAGCACAGTGATCTTCCCTCAACTTCCCCAATCCAGGCAGGTCATTTCCTCTTCTCAGGTGGGAGCAAGTGAGGGGAAGAGGAACCAAGTGCTGACAGAAACTTTCCCCTTAACATTTAGGGGAAAATTCATGGTGGAAGTTCCCATTAAATGAGCCAATGTAGGAACAAAGAGAAGTAAAGAGAAGGGTTCCTCCTGCTGTCTGGAGCAGAGCGTCTCAAACCTGGCTGACCATCAGAATCACTGGGAGTTTTAAAAAGTTGTACAATAAATTTGGGGGCCTCAGCAGAATCAGATTCAGATGCTCCAAGATGGAGCCGGGGAGCCTGTATTTTTGAAAATCTGAGCAGGAACTTCTGATCATTAGTCAGGTCTTGAACTACTGACTTAAACCCTAGGAGCTCTCTTTTCCTAAAGCTTTTTCACAAGCCAGAAATACATTTTGTCTACTGGGAGGAAATATTCCAACACATATGAGTAAAAAAACCCAGTACAAGAAATTAAAACCATAGAAAATACTCACTGATTTAGATTGTCTTTAAAATTTTTGTTTTAAATTACCTGGCAAACTGTAAATGTTTGCAAATGTTTTAAATGTTTGTAAATAATGTGGATGCATAATTACCGATATTGTCCAACCTAGTAGAAAAGAACTTCAATTATTAAGCAATGGTCATGTTGTGTAACCAGGAAAAGGACTGAGGTGGTGAGACAATGATGTACACCATTGTTAGAGCCATGACAGCAAAGAATTAGACATTTCAATAATGGTTTTCTTTCCTTCCTTCCTTCCTTCCTTTCTTCTTTCTTTCTCTCTCTCTTTGTTTTTTGGAAAAGTGAAGTTGTTCAGTTTCTGATTTAAGTTTAAATGGCATCACATTGAGATATTTCTCTTTTGTTTTTATTGGGCTGAGAATAAGCTGTCAAGGAAGAATGTATAATATTGTGCTGCAGCGGACAGTGTAGTGCAGCATCTAAGAGCCCAGATTCTAGAGCCAGTTGCCCATTGCCTGGGTTCTTTAAAAACTGACATGTTTAAAAACTTTTTTCCCCTAGTTCCTAGAGCCCACTGGCTTGTGATACCAAGGGTAAATGGAATGCAGGGATTCCCTGGATGTAGGGAGGACCCCTAGTTCTTCCAGTCTGATTGGCACAGGGTATCAACAGTTGACTCTATCTCAATGGAGTAGTAATGTAGGTGAAGCACAGTGCCTGGTACATCATAAGTGCTTGATTGATGCCCATTAATTTCATTGGTGCCTGGATAAATTCCCCTGATAACTGTTAGTCCTTTATTTGTTCCCAGAGGGTCATATATATTTTATCTTTAACCTGGAAGAGGGCAAAGAGGATTGACTGCATTGTAGAGGTGGAACCATGAGGAAGAAAGGGCTGGTTATCCCCGTAGGTTCCTCTCTCTGAATCCATTGCCTGGTGATCCATCTCTACTCACATTAGCCATAGGACAGCTCTTACTCTGGCTGGGGAAAGGGCATTAAACCACATAAGGTACACCTGCATCTTTGCTTCAACAGGAGCTTTTACCCCTGCATGTAATAGCTATTCCTCAACACTTCCCTGTAAGTTCAGGTTTATTTTATTTAGTGTCTTTATCACCATCACCTGGGGAGATAAGGCTGTTTAGTCTGGCCCCAGGCATTTCCTAGGGACAGAACATTTTGATGTGAATTATCTGTTGTGAAAAGTAAATTTCAGCACCAAAATACTACAGTCCTCACTGTTAACTCGCTGTTACGCTCTTGTTGAAATTTAAATTACTGTAATTGGACAGAGTACCTCCAGCCAATGAGGAGCAAAACTTCTCAAGGTTAAAGATGTGCATGTAGAAACCACCTATCTGACTACAGAATCTGCTCTGCAAACATGTGTTGTTCCAACTGCCAGTTTTGTGGACCCAATTTAATGAATAAGGGTCAGGCAGACGGATCACTAATGTTTTGATTGATTTTCATAGTCTTCAGTGAATGAGTGAGTAATGAGTGCAAGTCTTTGTGTTTTGATAGGTTTTACCCAGAAATACCTTCCACTATTACCCCCAAGCATTCCAGAGTTGACCTTAGCTAAAGAGAGCAAAACTGAAGAAGGCCTGAGATAAAGCAGCTGCTTTTCTCTGCAGACTGACAAATGTTATGCTGACTTTGAACACTAGGTGGCAGACGTGCTCTTGTTAAGATTTGACGATTGCGTTTGGAGAGCGACTTTGTCCTGAAAGGGACGATGCTCTTTCTTAATTAAATAATCACCTCCTCACACACAAAGGCCACACAGGATGTTCCTATCGAAATAGACATCTCTTTTGCAATCCACGGGGACCATGTTTTTACATTACTGATGGCTTGGCTGGGGATGCTTTTTGAGGCCTTTCGATTCATTTTAGTAATGGAATGGAGTCACGCAGACCTCAAACTCTCCTTCATCAGTGGTGAGTAGGAGGAGAAAAATGAAATCTGCTTTAAAACCTGGATGTCATGCTTAGTACTAAAAATCTTGGGGCTCTAGAAGAGGCTAACAGAACAGACAGTGGGACGTAATTTTCTCTCATGATTGTGGAGAAAGAAAAATTTCATTGCATATCACAGAACTTCAGAGGCAGGATGGCCCTCAGTGATCATCTGATGACTAGAATCTCTTTGAGAGGGAGTCAACCCTGACTGTGACTGAAACTCACCTGGGTACTTTCAAAAAGTACAGGTGCCTGGATGCTAGAGATGGCATCCCTGGAGGTGGGATACAGGCCTGAGCATCTTCCATTTGAGAAGGTGCATGGGTGATTCTGGAGTGAAATCTCCACCCTGGAGTAACATTTGTAATTTCTTTTTTTAAAAAAATTAATTAATTTATTTGTTTATTTTTGTCTGCGTTGGGTCTTCTTTGCTGCATGCAGGCTTTCTCTAGTTGTGGTGAGCAGGGGCTACTCTTCCTTGTGGTGCACGGGCTTTGTGGTGGCTTCTCTTGTTGCAGAGAACAGACTCTAGGCGCACGGGCTTCAGTAGTTGTGGCACGTGGGCTCAGTAGTTGTGGCTCTCAGGCTCTAGAGTGCAGGCTCAGTAGTTGTGGTGCACGGGCTTAGTTGCTCTGTGGCATGTGGGATCTTCCTGGACCAAGGATCGAACCCGTGTCCCCTGCAGGTGGATTCTTAACCACTGCACCACCAGGGACGTCCCAACATTTGTAATTTCTTAAGCATAAAGTAAACACATTCTCAGGATCAACTTACCAGGTTGACAGACCACAACGGTGGTTTCAGGAACACAGAAAAACCCAGGGGCCCCAAATCCATTCTCCCCTTTAACCTACTGGAGGTTTGAGTCTTCTCACTGGCTCCTCCTTTGTGTCTCTTAGGCTGAAGTGCAACAGTAATATGGGGTGACATTCATCATCAGCCTTTAGCTTTATAGTTCTGAGTTGTTTATTTTATTATCAAAAGCAGTCAGTAAAGCACTGGGCATTAAGCAGTAGGTTGATCAGAACTGAGAAAGGTTTAGGATTTTGCTGTCTTCTTGGGAAGGGCAGGCTTAGCTCTGGGGAGGCACAGAAATTCACTGGTCACCAGAGCATAGCAAGGCAGGAGAAGGATTCAGAGAAGTGGATTTGGAGATTCCCCAAAGCAGACTTTGTATGTTTTCCAATTTTTGCAGTGCACTGTCCAGCACACTGCTTCGTATGGAGGAGTCAAGTGTATGGTGTAATTCTTCCTTGGGCAGGAATGAAGTAGCTAAGTCCAGTGGTGTTGAAGGCACAATCTCTGAGCTGTGATGGAGATGAGGTCAGATCTCCGTGGTCATGAGCACAGGGCTTCTCTCTGTGGTCGTCTTAGGGTTCAATAGAATTACTACTGAATCTATGTCTCCAAGACACCACAACGGTAGATTAAAAAGTACAACTGTTGTCCTTCAGCCAGAAGTATGAGAACATACTCGTTTACTGTTGTTCCTCTGTATCTGTTACTATAAGCACATCCTGAATAGTCAATTTTAGTCAGTTTTGTAAAAAACTAGTCAGTTCAGTGAAAAAAATCGGTTGAACATTTCATTTGGCATAAACATAGCATAAACCTAAAGTACAAAGGAATTTTGATTGATCATAGCTTTCACTTTTAGCATTAGAATGGCATGGTAGTCAGTCTAGCCTTTAAAATACCTAGAAAGGGGGCTTCCCTGGTGGCACAGTGGTTAGGAGTCTGCCTGCCAATGAAGGGGACACGGGTTCATGCCTCGGTCCGGGAAGATCCCATATGCCACGGAGCAGCTGGGCCCGTGAGCCATGGCTGCTGAGCCTGCGTGTCTGGAGCTTGTGCTCCTCAATGGGAGAGGCCACAACAGTGAGAGGCCCGCATACCACAAAAAAAAAACAAAAAACCTAGAGAGACGATCATGTATTATTCACTTTAAAATGGTTAATTTTAAGTTATATGAATTTCACTTAAATAAAAAAGACACATACACACACACACGATAACTAGAAAGAGCAACATTTCCCACTTGGGGAAAAGGTTTCTACTTATCAATTCTAAATTAGCCATCTACCACATTAGTTTTTATTATAAATCACTAGAGTTTTTCTCTGTATTGGTCTTTATTACACTCAGGGAAAGCAAATGTAGAATTCAGGTTATAGAATGAACTGTATGCTAGTGACGTTTGGTAGTCTCTGGCTGTCCATGTGGTTAATCAATCTCAGAAATATGTGCTTTGGAAACTGATTTGCTTAGCCTTCCAATATTTATAGTGATCTTGTCCCAGTTCCTAATTAATGGGCAGGTTGTAGCACAGTAAAAAGAATCAGGATCTACCAGAGAGGGCTTCAGCCAGGGCAGCCTACACAAGCACTCAGAACAGCCCAAGCCTCTTAGGTTTTGCATATGGCACCCAGGCAGAACTCAGGGTTGGAGAGATGCACCCTAGTGCCTCTTGTACCATGGAGTCTAAAGTTTGGTGAACCCAGAAAGAAACATACATTTCCCAAACTGGTTACACATTTTTTTACAGCAGACATTTTTTGAGATTGCAATTCTTTCTCAGGGGAAAAACATCTCATAAATATTCCTTTGGAATTTAGTGAAGTATTTATAACTTTAGCTCTGAGATGGAATTGTTGGTAACTGTAAATATTTCTGACATTATGCCTTAAATGCTTCTCCTCTTCAAAGTCACAGGAAGCATGGTCCAGAACTCACCATTCTCTTTGGAAAGAGTAGTACACAGAGCTCACAGGAGTGCAATGGGATGATATGAAATATTGGCTTCTCACTCTACCAGCCTGAACTCTATTTAAAACCAGGGCGTCAACAGTCGTATACAAGATGAACCAGATGCCTGAAGGATCCTCCTCTTAAAAAAATAACATAAAAGTGATTTACTTTATTCACGGAGAAAACAAATTTCTCTCCTCTTTTTGATTTTCAGTGACTAATCAGTTATAAATAAATTAGAGAATGTGAGTACTATCTATTTTCTCATGATTGATAGGATAAAAAGAGCTTTGCTTGGCTTTAGGCCTTCACAGTCAGACACCTTTATTTAATGACAGGTGCTTTCAATGATGAACTGACTGAAATACTGCCAGTGACAGAAAAGGTTGAGGTATTTGCATAGTGCCTCTGTGGTTTTGCCTGATAAATGTGAACGGCTTTATCTAGGTTTCCAATAAAAAATTTGCCTGCATTGTAATGGAAATGATAATGGAGTATCCTGAATGCTATGCAAGTGCCCTGTTCATCATGAATTGTCCAGGTAATTGCTGCAGTTTTTTGCCTTGTGTGAACTGTAGCTATCAGGCCAACAGGTGCTTTGCAAAACAGAAATTTGCTAATGTAATTTGCCTGGGAAGTTGGAAAGCTGATGATAAATAGTGAAAAGATCTCTCTCACTTAAATACCCCATACATCATAAAGCACATTTAAGCCTGAGATTAATTTGAGCTTAGTTTTGAAGTGAGTCAGAAAGTTTCATATGTTTTGCATTATTTTATTAATTTCATATAGTTGCAAGTTGATGTTATATATATCAACATCATCCTACAGATGTGTTCTGTTTAGCCTGCATGTTGTGGCCCCCCAAAGTTTCCATTTATTATCATCTTGTTTTTCTTATAGTAGAATAAAAAGGAAAATGCAATTATGTCTTAAGAATATTTTTCCATTAAAAGTAGAAAAGTAAAATCCAGACCGAGAAGGTCATGGCTTTCCTAGAAGGATCAAAGAATGATTGTGTGCATGTATGTGTGTAACTGGAGAGTAGTCTATATGCAAAGGGGGTCTTTGTCAAAAGAGTAAACTTAAACCACCATTACATAACAAACCTTGCCTCTGTTTCATGTATTTATTTATTTATTATTGGCTGTGTTGGGTCTTCTTTGCTGTGCGTGGGCTTTCTCTAGTTGTGGCGAGTGGGGGCTATTCTTTGTTGCGGTGTGCGGGCTTCTCATTGCGGTGGCTTCTCTTATTGCGGAGCATGGGCTCTAGGCACGCAGGCTTCAATAGTTGTGGCACGCGGACTTTAGAGTGCAGGCTCAGTAGTTGTGGTGCACGGGCTTAGTTGTTCCGCTGCATGTGGGATCTTCCCACCAGGGCTCGAACCCATGTCCCCTGCATGGGCAGGTGGATTCTTAACCACTGCGCCACCAGGGAAGTCCCTGTTTCTTTTCTTAACATTTTCTACCTGGACCCTATAAGTCATTTTGGTTTGAGAACACTATTTTAAACAAGAATGGGGTTTTCTCTTGATATTTTGTGATTTTTTTTCAAACTACATGGATTCTTTTGTTGTTTTATTTTGATTTGAGATATTGTTACCATTGCACAAAGAGGAAAGCCTGAAGGTATTAATCACAGTGGATTTTATGAACAGAGCATTTTTTTAAACTTTTTATTTTATGTTGGAGTATAGCCAATTAACAATGCTGTGATAGTTTCAGGTTCACAGCAAAGCGACTCAGCCATACATATACATGTATCCATTCTCCCCCAGACTTCCCTCCCATCCAGGTAGCCCCATAACTTTGAGCAGAGTTCCCTGTGCTATACAGTAGGTCCTTGTTGGTTATCCTTTTTAAATATAGCGGTGTGTACATGTCAATCCTAAAGTCCCTAACTATCCCTTCCCTCCACCCTCCACCCCCCCATCAGTAGCCATAAGTTCATTGTCTAAGTCTGTGAGTCCGTTTCTGTTTTGTAAATATGTTCATTTGTATCATTTCTTTTTAGAGTTCACATATAAGCGATATCATATGATATTTCTCTTTGTCTGACTTACTTCACTCAGTATGACAATCTCTAGGTCCATCCATGTTGCTGCAAATGGCATTATTTCATTCTTTTTTATGGCTGAGTAATATTCCATTGTATATATGTATCACGTCTTCTTTATCCATTCTTCTGTTGATGGACATTTAGGTTGCTTCCATATCTTTGCTATTGTAAACAGTGCTGCAATGAGCATTAGGGTGCATGTATCCTTTCAGACCATGTTTTTCTCTGGATGAATGCCCAGGAGTGGGATTGCAGGGTCATATGGTAGTTCTATTTTTAGTTTTTTAAGAAACCTCCATACTGTTCTCCATAGTGACTGTATCAATTTACATTTTCACCAATAGTGCAAGAGGGTCCCCTTTTCTCCACACCCTCTCCAGCATTTGTTGCTTGTGAATTTTTTGATGATAGCCATTTTGACTGGTGTGAGGTGATATCTCTTTGTACTTTTTTTTATAAAGCTATTTTTAAATTTTTATTTATTTATTTAGTATCATTATTATTTTTAGCTGTGTTGGGTCTTTGTAGCTATGCGCAGGTTTTCTCTAGTTGCAGCAAGTGGGGGCTACTCTTTGTTGTGGTGCGCAGGCTTCTCATTGTGGTGGCTTCTCTTTTATGGAGCAGGGGCTCTAGGTGTGTGGACTTCAGTAGTTGTGGCACACAGGGTTAGAGCTCAGGCTCAGTAGTTGTGGTTTGTGGGCTCAGTTCGTGTGGCTCTCAGGCTTCAGTAGTTGTGGTGCATGAGCTTATTTGCTCTGTGGCATGTGGGATCTTTCTGGACCAGGGATTGAACCCATGTCCCCTGCACTGGCAGGCAGATTCTTTTTTTTTTTTTTTTACAGTACGTGGGCCTCTCACTGTTGTGGCCTCTCCCGCTGCGGAGCACAGGCTCCGGACGTGCAGGCTCAGTGGCCATGGCCCACGGGCCCAGCCGCTCTGTGGCATGTGGGATCCTCTTGGACTGGGGTACGAACCCATGTCCCCTGCATCGGCAGGCGGACTCTCAACCACTGCGCCACCAGGGAAGCCCAGCAGTCAGATTCTTAAACACTGCACCACCAGGGAAGTCCCTCATGGTAGTTTTTATTAGCATCTTTATTGGAGTATAATTGCTTTACAATGGTGTGTTAGTCTCTGCTGTATAACAAAGTGAATCAGCTATACATATACATATATCCCCATATCTCCTCCCTCTTGCATCTCCCTCCCATCCTCCCTATCTCGCCCCTCTAGGTAGTCACAAAGCACCGAGCTGATCTCCCTGTGCTATGCAGCTGCTTCCCACTAGCTATCTATTTTACATTTGGTAGTGTATATATGTCCATGCCACTCTCTCACTTCGTCCCAACTTACCCTTCCCCCTCCCCGTGTCCTCAAGTTCATTCTCCATGTCTGCGTCTTTATACCTGTCCTGCCCCTAAGTTCTTCAGAACCTTTTTTTTTTTTTAGATTCCATATATATGTGTTAGCATACGGTATTTTTTTCTCTCTTTCTGACTTACTTCACTCTGTATGACAGTCTCTAGGTCCATCCATGTCTCAACAAAAAGGATCTTGCTGTGATTTATGTCACAGAATGTTCTGCCTATGTTTTCCTCTAAGAGTTTTATAGTGTCTGGCCTTACATTTAGGTCTTTAATCCATTTTGAGTTTATTTTTGTGTATAGTGTTAGGGAGTGTTCTAATTTCATTCTTTTACATGTAGATGTCTAGTTTTCCCAGCACCACTTATTGAAGAAGCTGTCTTTTCTCTGTTGTATATTCTTGCCTCCTCTACCAAAAATCCTTATTGTAGTTTTGATTTGCATTTCTCTAATCATTAGCAATGTTGAACACCTTTTCATGTGCCTCTTGGCCATCCATATGTCTTCCTTGGAAAAATGTCTATTTAGGTCTTCTGCCTATTTTTTGACTGGGTTGTTTGTTTTGATGATATTAAGCCTCAAGAGCTGTTTGTAAAGTTTGGAGACTATTCCCTTGTCAGTCACATCATTTGCAAATATTTTCTTCCAGTCTGTAGGTGTGCTTTTTTTTTCTCTTCCTGTTTTCTCCTACTTTTCTGTCTCTTTAGTAAAAAGTGATTATGTGTTTATTAAAAAGTGAACAATGTCTCAATTTATTATTTTTTTGTCTTACTACTGCCTATTCTGTATCTAGTTGTCCAAGGTTCTGAAACACTGCTTGAGCATTGGTTCTTTTTTTGTTGTTTTTTTGGCTGTGTTGTGTCTTCATTGCTGTGTGCGGGCTTTCTCTAGTTGTGGTGAGTGGGGGCTGCTCTTCATTGTGGATCACAGGCTCTAGGTCCGCAGGCTTCAATAGTTGTGGCTCATGGGCTCTGGAGCGCAGGCTCAGTAGTTGTGGCGCATGGGCTTCATTGCTCTGTGGCATGTGGGATCTTCCCGGCCCAGGGATTGAACCCGTGTCCCCTGCATTGGCAGGCAGATTCTTAACCACTGCTCTACCAGGGAAGTCCCGAGCATTGGTTCTTAATTTTGGCTGAATATTGGAGTCCTCTGGTGAGCTTGAAGGAAAAAAAGAAACAAAAAACACCCCACCAACCTCATGCATGGGTCTCATCTCTATGGATTCTGGTTTAACTCATCTTTAAAATGCTCACTAGGAGGTTGTAATGTGTTAATGTGTGAACTAAGGTGAGAGCCACGTTTTTATGGCCATGTTGTTTCAGTCTGATACTGCTGTTTAACTTCTCTGTGCATATCTTCCTTCTCCAGCTTCAAGGAATCAAGGAAATACAAGGAAAGAACATACATGTATGCACATGATCTTTAGCTCCCTTGAAAGTGCACATTCAAGGACAGAGGTCAATCCAGAGACAAGCTTTTCATCCTAGAGTAGAATGAGATGTGAAGGTCAGGAAAATATCAGGGTCCTGATCCCACTGAGATCACTGGCTCAGTCTCTGCCTCTGCACTTGTGGCCATGAGATGGGCAGCTTGGTCTTTCAAGGCTTTTATGAAAGCCTCTGACATTGCCCAAGGACCCTTTTTGAGGTTAGCTCCAGTACCACTCTGTACAGTACCTGAGAAGTCATACTCTCTTTATTTATTTATTTATTTTTTTGCGGTATGTGGGCCTCGCGTTGTTGTGGCCTCTCCCGTTGCGGAGCACAGGCTCTGGACGCGCAGGCTCAACGGCCATGGCTCACAGGCCCAGCCGCTCCGCAGCATGTGGGATCTCCTCGGACCGGGGCACGAACCCGTGTCCCCTGCATCGGCAGGCAGGCTCTCAACCACTGCACCACCAGGGAAGCCCCATACTCTCTTTATTTTTGACTTTAATTTTGTTGAAATATGTTTTATTTGATCCTTGTCACGATGATAGTCCCTGGAGTCTTATCACTGGGGTTTCCACTCCTAGAGTCACTAATTACTACCTGTGTTGACCTTAGTAAAATGCTTAGTCTTTCTGAACCTCAGTTTCATCGTCTTTAAAGTAATGGTACCTACTCCGTAAGGTTGGGCTGAGTAATAAATAATAAATAAAAATAAAAATACATAATAATTGAATAATAACTAAAATTAAAAAAAAATCTGTATCTTGGCACTCAGTACAGTGTCTAGCACACAGTTAAGTGCTCATTCAGTGCTAGATGTTCCTCCTCCTCCCCTACTTCTCCAACCCAGTGACCAGACAGTGTTTTACTATTTGCCCCAGAGTAAAGTCCAGAGGAAAAAAATTATTATTATAATAAGAGCATCTAACATTTATTGTGCAATTATTATGGGCTAGGCACTTTTCAGGCATTGTTTAACTCAATTCTCACATTAACTTTCTGAGGTGGTTAGTATTATTAACTATCTCATTTTACAGTTGAGAAATCTGAGGATCAGAGACATCAAGTAATTTGCTAAAACAACATGCTAATAAATGATGGATATAGGATTTAGCTATATAGGATACAACTTTATAATGCTATAACATAATTAACCTAAAGTTGAACAGTATGAATTTCCCTAGTAAGTCAATCCCTTGTTTCACCTGAGAAACTAGTATAATAAAATGGATCTCCTTCCTTCTTGTTGCCATAAAAAGATTAAAGTCCCTAAATATGTATAACAACAATTTTTTTCTTGGTGAACTCATTTGCTGTTGGTGGTGGCCTATTTGGAATCTGGGTTTCTCCTATAGCAGCTGCCTTCCCCTGGAACTGAGGTTGCTTCTTCAACACTACCAAACATCTCAAAATTTGAGGTAATTTAATTCCAGCTTCCAAATGTGTCTTACAGTTCTGCAGTTCCAACAATACAGATAACACCTAAAATTGCAGAAACAAATATTCATGCTTCAGCCACTCTCAATCACAGCAGTAGTTTCCTTATATAGTAACATGTCCTCCAACAAAGTATGAGTTGGAAATTAACATATATTGTATTCTAGATCTACATTGTTGATATGAACCATAGACTAAGAGAGTCATATGGGAGAAATTGATGGATAGAGTCAACAGGAGAGCAAAATACAGAGATTTCTTGTTTCCAGCATTGCCAGGTGATAATCAATCTATGCCAGTTTTCTAGAGTGGAGGACATGTGAACTTACAAATCCATTGGGAGGAATCTCCCATCAGAATGTTAATTGTGACACAACAGCTCTTACAGTCTGGGGGGAAATCCACCCCTGTTACAAATTGTCTTTTCTCCACAGGGGGCTCCTGTCTTTTTGCAAAATTTAGCAACCTGCTAGAGTGTCATTGCCCATCCTCAGGTTTTTTCTGAAGTCTCCTTCTTCCTTTTGGTGTCCATTTTCTTGTTTAAAACTCTTAAATTTTCTTTCCATCTTCTTGATTTCCTACTTCCTTGGGTTCTACTGTTGAATTTTAGTGAGTGTATTAGTCAGCTCAGGCTGCCATAAGAAGATACCACATACTGGGTGTCCTAAACAACAGAAATTTATTTTCTCATAGTACTGGAGTCTTGAAGTCCTAGATCAAGGGGCTGGCAGATTCAGTTTCTGGTGAGAGCTCTCTTTTTGGCTTGCAGAGAGAGAGCTGCCTTCTTGCTATGTCCTTACATGGCCTTTCCTCTGTGTGCACGTGGAGAGAGAGAGAGAGAGAGAGAGAGAGAGAGAGAGAGAGAGAGAACTCTCTGGTATCTCTTCTTCTAAGGACACCAGTCTTATCCAATTAGGGCCCCACCCTATGACTTCACTTAACCTTAATTACCTCCTTAAATGCTCTATCTCCAAATATAGCTGCATTGAGGGTTAGGGCTTCAAGATATGAATTTTGGGGGGACAATTCAGTCCATACAGTGTGGGTTTCTTTAGGGATTTAGCACTCATTCCCTCTTGCAGCAAGATACCCTACATTTATAACAGACACACTCCTGAGAATAGTTCCATGATCTCTGTATTTTTTTGTCTAGCATGATTCTAAGTCTTTCTGGGCCTTGTACTGTTATTATGCCATAGTACCTTTTCATCTGGAATTCCTTAGGTCTGTGAGGATTTTATCATGAAGGAGGAGATCCCTTAAGATATTTCTGTTACTTTACTTTCTTTTCCTATTTTCTATAGTTTAAGCACTACCCTTGTTGGTTTTGTGTTTGTGTCTGTGTGTGTGTGTGTGGTGGTGTTGGTGGGGGGTGTTCCTTTTATGTACAACCCTGTTCATTTTTCCAAACCAGTTGCTTGAGATCACCTTGCTTTCTCTCAGTCCAAAATAAAGTGGAAGATTTAGTCAGACCTTCTTTGAGCCAATTCCACCTCTGCTCTCTTGAGCCCCTAGGAATAAAATATATTTAAAGAGAAACCATGATCATGTATGCTTGAACTTCAATCCCTTTGGAAGCTCTACCTCTTAGAACTGTAGTCCAGGAACTTGACCAATCTATAACAATATTCCTTAGTCTTTGGGGTGAAGTAAGAGGTACTTGAAGGGAATAGAAAGGAACCAAGAACTCTCCCCAATTAAACCTCAGAGCACAACATAGATCCTGAGCCCATCCAACACTAAAAATTTAGGGATTCATGGGGAAGCTCAGTCAGGCACCTGCACTGCCACTTGACAGTCTCTCTCTCCATAGTGCTTTACTTTGTATACATTTCTATCCCTGTATTTATATAAAAACCCCTTAACTCTAAATATAAGATGAGGCATGCCACTGCTGACGTGTTTGCCTTTGATTATGGAGAAGTATCTCATGCAGGCAAGTTTTGTAGTGGTCAAGGACACAGACACTAGTTTCAAATTCTGCAACTGCAACTTATTAGTTGTGTGAACTTTGGTCCAGTTAATTAAACTCTCTAAGCCCATTTCTCATCTGCAGAATGAGGATAATGCTAATACTGTGACTACCTAGTAGCATTATTGTAAGAATTAAATCAGATAATGTGTGTTAAACATCTAGCACGGGATATAGCACATCATGAACACAAAATGAATTGCAAATCACTCCCCTCCCTCTCCCCCATCATTATGATAATCATGAACATCATCTCTGGAGGATGCAAGATGGTGGGAGGCAAAGAGGGTTTAAAGGAGCACAGTATGCGGACAAAGAGCGAGCCTACAAAAGATAGCAAATTATGTTGCTGCTGATAATAAATAATAGTAGTTACCATTTATTGAGTACTTTTAGTTACATATAATAGAGATTATATATATATATATATATATATATATATATATATACATTATTCCCATTTAATTCTCATAGCATGTTATTTCTTCATAGTGGAAATAAAGCTCAGAGAAGTTAAACACGTTGCCAAGGACACACAGCAAGAAATGATTTAATGTGTATGTGCTTTCCACTTTTCAACCTTTATTTCCTTTCACCTGACTTCCATGTTTATGCTTTTTATTTGTCTATATCAATTTTTTTTGTGTGGGGGGGAAGTAAGCATAGGAGGAAATGAAGAAGAGAAGAGAGAGAGATGACACCGAGGAGAGGAGAAGAAAGGAGGTAAAAAGGAAGCGAGCAGGTGAAATTAAGGGATGACAAAATGAACGGCTAGAAGAAGGTTGGTAGAAATAAGGTTCATTTATGGGGTTTCTTCAGTTTTCATGTTTCTTGGCTGTGAATTCCTGGTTAGTGTGTTCTGGGTCACTGGCCAAATTTTACTGACACAACGAAGCCTGTGGAGTGCTAGAACTAAACTGGCATCATGGTCCCTTCCTCTTCCTTGCCCTATGGACTCTGTGGCTGCTGAGTTGGGCCCTGCAGAATGATTAGAAGTGTCATAATGAAATCAGGCTGACCGCTCACAAGCTTCTATTAACAGTGGAATGGGATTGCCAAAGGAAGGAATTCAATGCCAGTGTGTATCACAGGGGATGAGGCAAGGGGATGCAGATCAACCCAAGACGGTTAACATCTAGTGAAAATGAATGACCCTGTAAATGGATTTTCAGGGAGAAGGGACAAGGCCAAGATATTACTTTTGAAGGATTTTATTTAAACAAACCAGAAGAGTCGACTATGTTCCTAGTACTGTGCTGAGTGTTTCCCATATCATTGTTTCACATTTTCAAAGACTTCCCTCCACCCCCGCCCCCAAAGCAGGAAGTCTTATGCTGAAGGCAACAGAAATAAGTGGAGATGCCCAGGATGAAAGTTTCCCCTACCTTTCCTTCGTATCCCTCTGAGTTATCTCCTTGGATTCTTGAGGATATTGAGGATTCCCTTAGCATGGTGGGAAGTTCCTGCCCTTAGGTAAATCCCAGAAGCTAGGGATGGTAAACTCTATTTTAGTTCATACATGTGGACCTAAAGTAAGTGCTTTACTAGAACATGGTGCCACAGTTGGGGGACCTTGAACACTTTTACATTTTATTTATTGCCTGTATTTATTAATCAGTTATTGATCAGCCTTAGTAGTTCCATGCAGGAATCCTTCCTTGTAGCTCTTGGGACTTGTATGTTCTTTAAAATTCCAGATCCTGAAGGAATTAAAGCTTAACAATCAATATAGAGATATTACTGGTTTGAAGGAATTCACTGAAGTCAAGTTAAAAGCAAGAACAGGAAACCTGACATGTGAAGTTGAAAGTTAAGTTTGACATTTCTGGGAGCTGGTACAGGAGCACATAGGAGGGAAGTGGTCATGATATAATCATTCAGTCTTAGAGCTGATGACATAACTGGGTGTTTGTGGCCTTGTCTGCTTTTCATAGTCATTTTTATAAATAAAAGAGATATTAATATTAATAAGTTTACATGAATTATATACTATGTGCAAATTATATGAGTGGTGTTCCAAGAAATAAGTTTTGTAGGTAAAATAGTTCTTAAATTGGCAGTTTTGACACATGATTTCTGGTAGTGCTGCTAACTTTTCTAGAAGATCTGAATTTCAGGCTATTAGAATATACCCAAAAATGTTTGCTGGTGTTTTCTGGTATTTAAAATTATAAACACTTTAATAGAAAAGATGTGTATATTTATGTGGAATACTCTGACATACAATCACAAATGATCTAAGATCTGTATTAGCAAAAGCAATATCAATTTCAATGTCAAACCCCAAATCAAAGCATGAATGAAAATGAGCTTATCAGAAGCAACGTGTAGGCTAACACTCAATAGAAAGATGTTTTGGGATGCACTCTTCGACAATATTGATGTGCAATGAACAAAAATTTTTCTTTGAAATATTTGTTACAAAACAAAGATCAAGGCGATTGATAGGACAATTAATGCCTTTTCTGCTTTGAAGTTTTCCTTTAAGAATAATATGTCTAAAATATCAAATGTTTGTGTACAGGGTTCAGAGAGTTTCCAGGTTGAACATATCCATGTACCAGGAGGATGAGACACCCCAGCTCTGTGGAGGCGGAAGCTCCCGTGGTTGGGACCTTTTCAGATCTTGCCCTGTGAGCGAGGCCTTCATCTGGCTGTTCATCTGTATTCTTCCTCATATCCTTTATTATACAATAAACTGGTAAACGTAAGTAAGTGTTACCTTGAGTTCTGTAGCCAGTTCTGGCACATAATTGAATCCAAGGTAGAGGAGGTCATGGGAACCTTGGATTTGTAGCCAAGTGGGACAGAAACTGTGGGTAACCTGAGGGCTCACTACTTGTGATTGGCATCTGAAGTGGGTGGTAGTCCTGACTGACCCCATAACTGTGGGATCTTACGTTGTCTCCAGGTAGGTAGCATCAGAATTGAGTTAAACCGTAGGACACTCAGTTGGTGTCACAGAGAATTGCTTGGTGTGGGAAACCCCCCCACACCCCTGGTGTCAGAAGTGTGGTGTGGTAGTAATGGGAAGAGTAAAGGAGAAACACAGGAGAACTGAGTTTTTCCATTACTCAGCTCCTCCCCAGGATCAGCCCTCTTTAATCCCGCAACCCACGCTCCAGAGATGAAGAACATATTATCTCATTGGGGTCTTGTTCAGAGGCGCAGATATTTTGTGCTTCCTCCAATGTTCCCTGTGTCTTTTCATGACCCCTGGCTCCTCAAGGCTCTCCACTTTTGCACCCATTCCAGAGGTTGGTACTCTGCTTATTCCCTGCCTATCTGTCCCCTCCTGGTGAAATGGGTTCTCTTCTCTTCGGCCTCTGTTATTTAAAGGGACAAACTAATTTATACTAAAGCATTAGCACAGTGGTTCCTAGCCCTGGCTGCAACATGAGAAACACCTGGGTAGCTTTTCAAATGTATCCACACTGAGCTCTGTCCCAACCAATTAAATCATAATCTGTGACACCAAAAAAAAAAAAAAAAAAATTCTATAAGCCTTTCAGGTGATTCTCATATGCAGTCAGGTAATGGCTCAGGTGGACCTGTATAGCACGTTTGAATATGAACTGAGGCTCTCAATGTCTAACTCCAAAGGAGGGCATTGGGCGGGACTTTCAGTCTTCAGGATAAGCATTTATAGGCTGAGGGAATGGGCTGGGCAGAGAATGGAGGCTTCCTTAACCCACACCATTCAGGGCTTGATCAGGGAGGAGTGTGGTGAGGAAGCTGGAGCTCGACGTCGATTGCTTTTTTCTCTGTAATGAGATGAAGAGCACAGGAGAGCTCAACTGGCCAAGTAAGGAATAAAAATTGCTGTGTTAGGAACACATTTTCTAGAGCCATTTCTGTCTTGTAGCACAATGCAGAGTTATGTTGCATATATTGCACTTCCTTGTCTTCTCTGAATGTGTTTACATATATGTGCTTTTGTAAAAATAGATTGTTTGGATCTCACCCTTTGTCATAGCTACGGAGGCTTCCAGAACAGCTCAGCTTCCTGAGTGCTTGACACACACGATTATTGTCTCATTTTAATTTGCAACCATAACCAGCATCATTAATGAAATGAGTCTGTGGGGGTCTGGCTGACTCTTGTGAAAAACTACCACCCAGTAAGTGAAGACACATGCATAATAATTAGTGACCAGAGAGTCACCACTCATGTCTCCTCTGGCATGTTCTTGTTTCTGCTAAAACTGCTATAATTATTTGTTTTATGTACTTCTGTCCAACTTACTATTTTTAAGAAGTATCTAATTATTTATCATCTCTTCTACCAGGATGCAAGCTTCATGAAGATGGGAAAATATTTTTTTTTCCCCGTTGTATCCCTAGCATCTAGCCTACTGCCAGAGCATGGTAGACACACACATTTTCCATGAATGAATGGTTAAAGCATTGGCTCTGGAGCTGGTTTTCTTGTTCCTTCTACAAATCAAGAAAATCAGTTGCAGAAGTAAAATTGCTCAGCCATCCATTTTCGCTTATTCCTATTTAGTTAAGATAATTACATTTGCGGCATCTTTGTTTACTCCTCTGTAAAGCTGCTTCCTTTGTCTCTGAGAAGGATTTTCTATCATGTCTTATTTTAAATGTACCTCTAAGAAGCCAAACTTTAACAACCTTCCCTTGTTTTATTTAGAGTTTTGTGAATCTTCCATGTTTAATTCATGCTGATGTTTTGTAGGCTGCTATCAGCCAAGAGCTGAAATCTAAAGTCCTGGAATAAGACATCCCTTAAAGAATACTATGACAGTCTAGCAGTGACCATGATGTTCATATACTGTGAAAGTAATTTCATACCTTATTTCCCATGCAGGTTTTCCAGTGTTATCTACATATTTGGATGAGACATAAAAATAGGATTACTTCTTCCCCTTTCCTCACTTCTTCAATTCTATGAATTTTTTCAATCAGAAATGAATCTCATTATAATGGAGACCCATGTCTCAGAGTACTTAGTGGCCTGTCCATCACTGACTGGATCTCTCACATTTTCTAAGATGGTGAGTTGTGATGCCATAAACCAAATCTCATGTGGCATATCCCATGCAATGTTCAGGATGTCTGCTTTCTTATCCTTTGGCTTTTCCTGAATGAATACTTAGTTAAAAATACATATATCACATTTTATTTCAATGCCTTGCCAGTAGAATAGAGGAAAAAATTGTATCACTGAGGGTCTCTTCAATTTACCAATTGTTTTAATCAGGTTACACTTTTGCTAACTGATTTAATCCCAATACATTTTCAAAGAAGCTTGCCAACCGCTTGCTAGTTATTCTCCTAAGAATTGTTTGTATCTCTTCTAATTAATAGGAAGGAAAGTGGCTCAGTGAGGTTGTGACTGTTGATGGGGTGCAAACATTTCAAAGAGTAAACCAGAGCTTATAAATTGAGATGCCATTCATTAGTGAGTTAGACTTTAGAAACAGTTTTATAATTCTAAGAACCCTGGGATGAAATCAGAAATTTCATTTACTATGTGATGCTATTTGATGGAGTGTTGAATATAAAAGATCAATACCTAGTAGGTGGGACCTTGACAGTTTATTTGGATGAGGATTTAATGCAGTTATATATCCTTCCTATAAATGACATTTATTAAGCGCAAGTTAAAGCTACCTAACTGTGATCTAGGTCAGAGCTTTAAAAATTGGCATGAAATTGGAAACTGCTAATGAATTTGTAAATATCTCTTCTGAACTCTGCATTTAACCTATTCTTCAGGATAGAAGTTGTCATGAAGAGCTAAAGTCACTCTCTTGGGTCTCCTTATAAAATTGCTCATTTCTAAGTTCTGGAAATGGATAGTGGTAATGGTTGCACAACACTGTGAATGTACTTAATATCATGGAATTGTACACTTAAAATGGTTAAGATAGTAGATTTTAGCACAGTTAAAAAAAAAGGACTACAGCCACAAAAACTAATAGTGAAGATTAACAAAACCAAAGCTGGTAGACCTTTGGCAAGGCCAATCCAAAACAATAGGAAAAAAGAACAGAATTATAAAGGAAAAATAACTGTAGATACAATAGAGATTTTAAAAACAATAATAACCTTATTTGGATTCTGGTTTGAAAAAGCCACCTGTTAAAATGTATTTGTGAAACAAATGGTGGTAACTGAAGACTGAGTGGTATTGAAAACTATCAATAAATTATTGTGAATTCTGCTGAATGTGTTATTGATGTAGTGGTTTTATATATATATATATATATATATATATATATATACTTTTATTTTTATTTTTTTGCGGTATGTGGGCCTCTCACTGTTGTGGCCTCTCCCGTTGCGGAGCACAGGCTCCAGACGCGCAGGCTCAGCGGCCATGGCTTACGGGCCCAGCTGCTCCGTGGCATGTGGGATCCTCCCAGACCGGGGCATGAACCCACGTCCCCCGCATCGGCAGGTGGACTCTCAACCATTGCGCCACCAGGGAAGCCCAGTTATATATATTTTTAAAAAGGTCTAATTTTTACTTATAAAAGCTAACATTTAAGGAGAAATTTTTATGATGTCTGGGATATGCTTGAAGATAATCCAGAAAAAAAAATTGGTGGGAAGTATATGGAATGGTAGTGTCAGAGTGTTGGAAACTGTGGAAGCTGGTGATGGATACATGGATTTATATATTTTTTTCTGCTTTTGTATTAATTTGAAAGTTTCTAAAATAAAATATAAAAAATAAAACAATAATAAAAATTAAGAACAACTTAAAAAATTGCATATTTCTGTGCTTTGTGGTACCTTCCCCCACCTCCCTGAAGACAAAGACCAAGGGAGACAGAGAGAGTTCATTCATATTCAGAATGTTAACATTCAGTTTCATGCTTAAAATAATTGTTTCCTTGGGTGAAACTCCATGGGCAAATATTTCAAACTGCATTTTAAGGGAAAATATGTTTAGTTTTCACCAACCATTTTCATTTCTATGAGATTTCCCTGGCTCTGTGCATCAACTGGAGATGGAAAAGCTACTTGAGTGAAAGAGGCTGTTGAAAATTAGATGGTAAATTTCAACAAACAATTCTTTGTGGAAAACAGAAAGAACAGGATGATATTCTCTAAAATGTTTGAAATGACTTAGCTGGTAGCATTATCTTAACCATGACTAGAAAAATAAATCAACTTTATTCTAACCCTCCCCACACCATTTCTGAATAGGAATGTGCTTAGTGCTTGCCTCTGAAGGAGGTAAGTCTCCATTGGTCCCTGTGGTTGGCTGGATAACGGTCCCCAAGCATATCCAGGTTTTAATCTCTGGAACATGGAGCACAAGGGATTTTGTAGATGTGTTTAAGGATTCTGAGATGGAAGATTTTGGACCTAAAAGTCCACAGGTGTCTTTATAAGAGGAAGGCAGAGGGAGATTTTATGATAGAGGAGGAAGTGATGTGAAAACAGAGCAGAGATTTGACACTGAGGCAGAAGATGATGTGGTGATGGAAGCAGAGAAAGATGTGAAGATACTACTCTGCTGCCTTCTAAGATGGAGAAAGGGGTCGTGAACCAAGAAATGCAGCTCTAGAAGCTGGAAGGAAAGAATGGATTCTTACATAGAGCCACTGGAGGGAGTGAGGCCCTGCTTAAAAACACATTGAGGGGCTTCCCTGGTGGCGCAGTGGTTGGGAGTCTGCCTGCTGATACAGGGGACACAGGTTCATGCCCCGGTCCGGGAAGATCCCACATGCAGCGGAACGGCTGGGCCCCTGAGCCATGGCTGCTGAGCCTGCGCGTCCAGAGCCTGTGCTCCGCAGCGGGAGAGGCCACAACAGTGAGAGGCCCGCATACCGCAAACAAACAAACAAACAAACAAACAAAAAAACCCACATTGAAACCGATTTTGGGCTTCTGTTCTTTTAAGCCACCAAATTTGTGGTAATTTGTTAGGGCAGGCATAGGAATCTAATCTAACTCTTCCTCTTATGAGAATGACTGGGGAAGTGAACCAGAGGGCCTGGCACGTGGGGTATGCATCAGAAACACGTGAAGGTAAGTATCCTGGTTTGGTTGATTATTTTGCAGGAACAGATTGTACAACTGAATGAGAGGTGTGTTATGGTGGTTCTCACCTTAACCACAGAGGCTTTTGGCAGGTTGCATTTTGTTATTCTGCCTGCTTCTCTGTTCTCCGAATCCCCTGGTTCTGAAAGCAAGATTTAGGGATTAGAGGTACGGATGAGGACTTCACTGTAAGGCTGGTAGAAGCAACATTAGAGTAGGGGTCTGATATCCTGGACTGTGCCCACCTACCAATAAGGAACTTGGGAGAAGATTTCAAACTTTTTGTACCCTGTAAAATGGGTTAAAATGACATACCTTGCCTACATCATAGTGTCTTTGAAGGCTCAAATGAAATGGAAGGGTCTTTTCCAATGTAAAAGAACAGCCCTTCCCCCTAAAGTCCCTAGATGGTGCTGAATGAGGCAGGCACGTGTTGGTGAGCCGCGGTGGCCCAGAGCAGTGTGTTGGAGACAGAGTGGGCTGAGAAAGTTGTCCACGCTGGGGGCAGGTGGGGGTGGCTCAGCCTGGGGTGTTTGAATAGGTAGAGGCGTGTAATTGCACCAGTGTAGGAGTGGTGAAGGTGGTACTGAGAGATTGGTGACATGTAAGGGGATTGATTGGTATATTAAAGTTACTGTCACTCAAATCTCTGTTAAGGTATAAATATTTTCATTGTCCCAGAAAGTTGCCTTCTGCTCCTTCCTAGTCAATTCCTGTCTCCACCCACCAGAGGCTACCAGTGTTCTCTGATGTTTTCTACCATAAATTAGTTTTGCTCATTTTAGAATTTTATTAAAAAAATTCATATAAGTTTATAAAATATAAATTATGAGCTCTTTTAGGTCTTCTTTCATTCAGCATACTACTTTTGGTATTCATCCATTTGTTGCATGTATCATTGTTTTGTTCTTTTTTATTCCATTCCATTGTGTATTATAGTATTCCATTGTGTGATTACACCATAATTCGTTCATCCATTTTTCTGTCGATGGACATTTAGTTTCCTTTTTATCTCATTTGAATGAAGTTGCTAAGGATAAAGTTTGAATAACATTCTTGTTTCTTTGGGTAGATAATAAAGACTAGAATTGCTGGGTCATAAATAAGAGGTATAGTTTTATAGGAAGCTGCCAGACCATTTTTCTTTCCTTTTCTTTTTCTTTGGCCATGCCAGGCAGCTTGTGGGATCTTAGTTCCCCAACCAGGGATCGAATCCGTGCCCCCTGCAGTGGAAGTGCAGAGTCCTAACCACTGGACTGCCAGGGAACTCCCCCCAGACCATTTTTCAAAGTTTGATTTTTCTGGTGACTAATGATGTTGAACATGTTTTCATTGGGTTGTCTTTTATTTTTGTTTGTAAGAAATTTTTTATATACCCAAGATAACAGTTGTCTGATATATGCTCTTGAATCTTTTCTCCTGTTCTGTGGTTTGCCTATTCATTTTCTTTAATTGTGTCTTTAGATGAGTAGAATTTTTAAATTTTGATAAATTCCAAATTTTCAATTATTTTTCTCTTACACTTATTTCTTCCTGTGTCCTGTCTAAGAAATACTGAGCTATCTTCAAGTCACAATGATATTCCATGATTTCTGTTTCTTATCCTTGCCAGTCTGCATGCCATTCTCCCTTCCTTCCTTTCTTTTTCTTTTGCCTTATTATCCCATTAGGGCCTCCAGCACAATGTTGAATAACAGTGAGTGAGAACATCCTTGCTTGTTCCTGGATTTAGGAAGAAAGTTTTCCCTCTTTCACTGTCAAATATTATGTTAACTGTAGGTTTGTCATAGATTTCCTTATGAGGTTGTGGTAGGTCCCTTTATTCCTAGTTTTCTGAGAATTTTTATTATGAATGAGTACTGACTTTATCAAGTGCTTTTTCTGTGTCTAATAAGATCATATAGCTTTTCTTCTTTATTCTATAAATATTGATTACATTGCTTTTCAAAAGTAGCTGGAAATATATACTGCACAATTCAGTTTACAATTCAATGGTTTTTATTATATTCACAATGTTGTGCAAACATTACCACTGTCTAATTCTGGAACATTTTTATCATCCCAAGTAGAAACTCTGTACACATTAGGCAGTCATTCCCCAGTTCTCCTTCCCTCCAAGCCCCTGGCAACTACTAATCTACTTTCTGTCTCTATAGATTTGCCTATTCTGAACAGTTCATGTAAATGGAATCATGTAATATGTGATCTTTTGTGTCTGGTTTCTTTAACTTAGCATATTTTAAAGGTTCACTCATGTTGTAGCATGTATTAGTAGTTAATTCCTTTTCATAGTCAAATAATATTCCATTGCATATACCACATTTTTTTTTTTAAATCCATTCACCGTTGATGGCTATTTTGAATTGTTTCCACATTTTGGCTATTATAAATGCTTCTCCTATGAGCATTCATATACAAGCTTTTGTGTGCACTTATGTTTTTATTTCTCTTGGATACCTAGGATTGGAATTGCTGGGTTATATAGTAACTGTATGATTAAGTTTTTGAGGAAATGGCGAACTTTTTCATACTGGCTACACCATTTTACATTCCCACCTGCAATGTTCTTTTGGTGATTGCTCTAGAGTCTGCAGTATAATCTAAGTCCACTTTTTTTTTGGCTTTTGTTTTTGTTTTTTTGGCACACTATGTGGCTTGTGGGATTTTAACTCCCTGACCAGGGATTGAACCTGGGCCCTTGGCAGTGAGAGCATGGAGTCCTAACCACTGGACCACCAGGGGATCCCCTAAGTCAACTTTCAAATAACATCACTTTTAACATTTCTTGCAAGGCAGTTCTGTTGGCAACAACTTCCCTCATGTTTTGTTTGTCTGAGAAAGTCCTAATTTCTCTTTTCACTTTTGAAGGATAATTTCACCAGATACAGAATTCTGTGGATTTTTTTCTTTCAACACTTTAAATGTTTAATTCCACTCTCTTCTTGCTCAGATAGTTCCTGGAGAGAAGTCTGATGTAATTCATATTCTTGATTCTCTATAGGTAAGGTGATTCCCCACCCCCCCCAATTTGGTTTCTTTCAAGATTTTCTCCTTGTCTTTCATTTTCCATGGTTTGAATATGATATACTTAAATGTAGATTTTGGGGGTATTAATCCTGCTTGATGTTCTGTGATTCCTGGATCTGTAGTTTGGTATCTGTCATTAATTTTGGAAAATTCTCAGCCATAGTTAATTCAAATATTTCTTCTGCTCCATCTCTCTTTCTTTTCCTTCTTCCCAGTATGTATATGCTACACCTTTTGTAATTGACCCATAGTTCTTGGACATTCTGTTCCACATTAAAAAATTTTTTTCTCTTTTCATTTAAGTTTTGGAATTTCTACTGGTATTTCTTTAAGTTCCTCAGCTGTGTCTAGTCTACTGTTGATACCATGGAAGGCATTCTTAATTTCTGTTACAGTGGTTTTGGTTTCTAGCCTTTTGTTTTAATTCTTTCTTATTCATCTTTCTAATTACATTACCTATCTGTTCATGCATGTTGTCCACTTTTTCCATTAGAGCCCTTAGCTTATTAATCATAGTTATTTAAAATTTCTGGTCCAATAATTCCAGAATCTCTACCATATCTGGGTCAGGTTCTGACACCTGCTTTGTCTCTTCAGACTAGTTTTTTTCTTGCCTTTTAACATGCTTTGTACTTTTTTTTTTGAAAGCTTGACATGATGTATTGGGTAATAGGAACTGAGCTAAACATAAGTTTAGTGTGAGATTTTATGTTTTATCTGGCTAGGAGTTAGGCTATGTTTAATGTTTCCTATAGCTGGGCATGGCAAAGGTTCAGTTTCCTCTAGTATCCTTGCTTTTGTCTTCCCTACGGTCTTTGGGTTTCCCTAGAAACTCTTCCTTAAATTGAGTCTCTGCCTTGTACCTCTCTCAGTGATAATCCACTGTTATTATACTGGAGCCTTGTTAATGTGGTAGTAAGGTATAGGGGAGGGAAACCATTCTATAATCTTATGATTAAATCTTAGTATTTTAGTGGGCCTGAGTCCCTGAAGTATGACATTCAGGAAGGTTTCTTAGCTCTTTTTTTTTCCTGCTCTTAGGTGAGACAGGAAGACTAGAGGGGACTGGAGCTCTCTAACTGCCCTTCTGATAGGTCAGATCAGGTTCTGGTAAAATAGCTTTCCTTGAGGGCTACCCTTTGTAATCGAGAACAGAATGCTCCAGGCTTATTTCAAAATGGTTACTTCCCCCCCTCCCTTCACTCCCTGCCCGCACCCACCTGGGAGCAGAGGCTATTTTTCTCAAGTCTTCACTGGGAAAACCTGGTGGGGTGCCTACATATAAAACTCACAGCAGTGTAGGAGTCCCCCCTAAGACTCTATCTTTAGGGTTTTTTTTTTTTAACTCTCAAGCGAGTTCATACTCACTCAGTCTCCAGCAATTTCAATTACTGTTTAAGTGTTCCTTTCACTTTATAGCTCCAGTGGATTCTGATTGTGGTGAACTGTGATCCTCTGTTTTCACATGTCTTGCCAGTTTTCAGGGCAGTGATCTGCCCTGTGACCTCAATTCTCTGATGGATCCAAGAAGAGATGTTGATTTTCAGTTCATTCAGCTTTTTTTCTTTTAGAAGAACTGGAGAGATGACTTTCAAGCTCTTTATATATTGGAGCTAAAATCAGAAATTCAGTCCATTGATTTTTGAATGTCAAATCAACTTTGTATTCCTGAGAAAAAATATCACTTGGTCATGGTTTATTATTATTATTTTTTAGTATTTCTGGATTCAATTTACTAGTATTTTGCTCAGGACTTTTGTGGTCATGATGCGTATTGGTCTGTAGCCTTCTTGTAAATGTTCTTTACAGGTTTTTGTAATCAAAAGTTGGGGTACATTTCTTCCTGCCCTATTTTCTAAAAGGGTTTATGTAAGATTGGTATTATCATTTTTTAATGTCTGGTACAACTCACCTATGGAGTTCTTTATTCCTCTATTACCTCTTTCTGGCCTTCTTTAGGTGAATTCATATTTTATTATTATATTTTATTTCATGTATTGACTTTTAGCTATACATTTTTGAGTATTTTATGGGGTGCTCTATCCCAGAGTTTACAATGTGATCTAAGTTATTGCAGTCTACCTTTAAATAATATTATCCTGCCTTATGAAGAGTATAAGAACCTTAAAAGTCTCCCCCCCACCCATTTGTTTTTGTTGTCTTATATTTAACTTCCAGATATGTGATAATTTTCATAATACTTCGTTGATATTTTTTAAAGCAATTTATTTAAAAAAATTAAAAATACACACACACTTGGCTGTGGCCTTTACATTTTCCTTCAGATTTAAGGTTATATCTGGTTATAATTTCCTTTCAACCTGAAAGAACTTTTAGCATTTCTTGTAGTACAGGAGACTAATTCTCGCTGCTGTAGTCACTCTGAAAATGTCTTTATTTCACCTTCTATTTTTTTTTTTTTTTTTTGTGGTACACGGGCCTCTCACTGTTGTGGCCTCTCCTGTTGTGGAGCACAGGCTCTGGAAGCGCAGGCTCAGCGGCCATGGCTCACGGGCCCAGCCGCTCCGTGACGTGGGATCTTCCGGGGCCAGGGCACGAACCCGTGTCCCCTGCATCAGCAGGTGGACTCTCAACCACTGCGCCACCAGGGAAGCCCCTTCACTCCTCCTTGTCATGTAAATTTGCAGTACCCTTCTGCTCTGACTCTGGGCTTTGTCATGTGACTTTCTTTGACAGTAAATGTGGTTGAAATGCCAGAGTGCCACTTCTGGGCTTAGCCCTTTAAAGATTTTGCTTAATGCACTTTCACTCTTATTTCTGCCATCACCATGCCCAGGTTAGTTCGGTGGTCCCATGAGAAGGATGAAGTCACAGGGTGCAGAGCCAACCTAAAAACACATGTATGAATGAGTGGTCCAGCCAAGATCAGCTACGTTTAGCCTAGATCAGCAGAACCCCTCAGAAGTATGAAAAATATTTGCCGTATGTCATTAAGACTTTGTAGTTGATTGATATACAGCGATTTTGTAGCAATAGCCAGCCAATAAAAGAAGTTTCCTGAAAGATTATAGCAGTCTTTTTGTAAATTCTGAGAAACTAACCAATTGTAATTCTCCAGGCATATAATATAATATAATTACATATATATGTGTATATATATATATAATTACATATATACATACACATATGTGTGTGTGTGTGTGTGTGTGTGTATATATATATATATATATATATAAAATATATCATCTAGTCTAACTCACTTTATAGACAATAAAACAGTACAGTGACCTGTAAAGACTGGAAAGGGACAACCAAACTACTTATGCACTTGGGAGTATGTTTAGGCAGTGGTTTGGATTTGAACATAGCAGCTTTCCCCCTGGTTATCCAGGCTATGGATGCAACATAGATTTGTAGTAGTATTTTTTTTTTCTTTACTGAATTTAACTCTTTTATTATTTTCATGGACACTGGATAGTGTTTTCTTTCTTAACTGTTCAACAACCTATTATCTGGGGTGTTGTCTACTTACTAGGTCAGATCAGAAATGTTGTTGTACTCAGTTTGCTCATGGTATGGAACATGAGATGCTCTGACTGGGCTTACCTCACCTGTTCAGTCAGATAAGATGTCCTGAGAACTGTTGACCTTCTGGCATGGGTCCACTGTCCTGGTCTCCTTCTGCCATCTTTGTCAAAGATCAGGTTAAGGGTATGAAATGTAGTTTTCTAGGTCCTTTATAAGGGTGGCTTCTAAACTCTCTGAGCAGAGGCAAATGACTAAGCTGTGTATAAAACAAGAAATAACAAATATTGACAAAATAGGTAGTTTTTCTTTTCCCAACAAATTCTGTTTTATTTTCTGCCTAGAATATAATATTAAGGAATCACTCAGTCTTACCCATACTGGATTTTCAGCCATTAGCTGGTGACTTCTCTTTCCTTGAATAATTTATACATCAGAATATTGGGGACCACATTCATGGTTCACTCATGGTTAAGCTTCATGGGCATGACCTCAAGATTATTACCTTGGTGGCCAATTGACCTGCCCCCCTCTTTTTAAACCAAGATGATGTGAAATGCCAACACTACATGAAAACATTTACTTTCTTATTTGGGCAGAGTCAGGCTTAAATTTTTTCATGACTAGAATAATTACAAGGCAGTAAACATGCAGAAATTCATGTGATATTAGATAGAATAAGATGTAAGACTGAAAAATTCCTCATGTTTTTGTTTCCTCCATTTCCCATAACTTGTGGGAATAGACCATCCTAAACCAGTGGCATCATCATCTCCTACTGAGTGTTTTTCATGTCTAGGTGTTCCCAGATGAAGGAAGCCTCATCATACAACAATGGCCATGGCCTCAGTAGGCTGAAACAGATTGTCCAAAGGCTCCCAGAAACATTGCTGTTCCATGGTATCGTTATAATCCAATTTAGTTTAACAAACATTTCTTGTTCACTGTTTGAGTCCAATACTTGGCTAGTGTAGGATGAACAATAGTAGCCATGACATAAGTTAATAGTCAGGAATAATGTTTAATGGTGTTATAAAGGAAGTATCCTTTTTTTTTTTTTTTTTTTTGCACACTTAGGGAATTTGTTTTCAGTTGGAATCCAATTGGAATGTGACTGCCTGCTAAAGTACTGACATGCCAAAGAACACGAGAGAGTGGTGTTGAGTTTAAAGAACTGCAGCCTCAGAGAGACAAACACATGCTGTTCCTATACTAGTAAATAAAGTGAGCAGGTCACATTTACAGGTAATAATAAAGGAAGAAGAACTATTTGTAAAGATTCTAAAGAGAACTTTATGTATTTGTAGTTTCAAAGACTCAGAACAACTACTGGGAACCTGAAATAAGAAAATGGCCTCCCCACATCTAAAATCATTGGAAAAGACTAGGGAAACACAGAGAATGATAAGTAGGATAATGAGAACATGGGGACAAAAAAAGCTTGGACTGGACCTGAGCAGACACACAGGTCACATAGATCATTATTGGATTCATAATGAGGAGGCACTTGAAACTGATGTTGTCACTGTCATTGTAATCATCATCATAATCATCATCACATTGACTTATTCAGTACTTACTGTGACTCAGGCTCTGTGTTAAGTGATTTATGTGTTTGTTTATGAAATTTTCCAAAGAACTCTATGAGATAGGTCTTCTTATGTTGATGTTATAGATGAGGACCTGGAGAGGTTAACTACTTTGCCCAAGATTACATAACTGGTATGTAGTGGAGCCGTTACTCAACTAAATTGTTCTGCTTTGAGATCTTAATCATCATAGTATATGGACTTACCCATTAAATACTGTATACATGATTTCCATTTCACCATTTGGGCTTATCCTTCCCCCAAAATCTTTTGTCATCTTCTGTTTCAGAGTTAAATATGCCATCCAGATATATTTATGTATAGATACCCATAACGAATGGACACTTTCTACCCATTGCCCTAAGAATTCTGATAACCAGAGTTGATACAAACAGCATCTTTTATAGAATGATCTGTTTGTAAGTCTTAATTCTTTCTGGACATGCTGCTATTAGTCTTTACTGCAATAATTTGAAGCCTTTTTCCATTCACAAAAGAAACTATTAAGGCAAGCATGTAAAATCAACCACAAAGGAATCTTTTCTATTGAAGTAGTAGAAAATGTCTTTTAAGATAAGAATACATTGAAAACCTTCAACACTTCTTTTTACTGTTTCTTTTTTACCTGGTTTGAATCATCATTACAGTGTTCCGGGTTCTCTGGAAAGAACTGCTTGTATTAAACCATCTTGAGAGCAGGGTTCTTCAGAAATGACAGCCTGCCAGACTGTTCTGTGTAGAATGCTGTTGCTAGCTTTTTTATCATCATTTTCTTTTAGAGATTTCTTTCCTCCTCTGAATAAAACACAGTGAATTCTTTCTATTGGTTTTGTTGGCATGATTGTATTTTGAGTATGGGTTTGAATGTGTCATTTAAATATGATTTTATTAGAGTGACTATGTTTGGGTCTTCATGTTGGAACTAGCGGTGCCTGTCTGATAATCTAGGTCCTCTTGTTATTCCCCTCCCCCTTCTTTTTATGTAATCCTGCATACTTTGTGCAAAAAGCATCAAAAATATTCTTTGCATAGCATATTTTCCCTTTTGAATTTTGCCTTCCACTGAAGGCAAAATTTGTAAAAATGATGAAATTGCCGTTTTCTTTCTTTTTTAACTTTGTTCAACTTTTTTCACCTAGAATTCATCTTGTAGAAACATCTAGGTATCACTGATTTTCCCTCAGGTAACATTCAGTGTAGTCTTTATTATCTTGAAAGATAAGGAAGAGAAATAAAAAGGGATATGTATATCAGTGGAATTTGAGATCATTATGAACAATTGTTACCTCTGGGTGAAGCTTATTGTAGCTTTCCCAAAAATAAGAGTTAAGTTTGTCCCATTTAACACCAATGAATCTATAATATTTTATACTGCTTTACATGCAGAGGTATATATGTACATTAATTTTATTTTTATTTTTTTATTTTATTAAAAAGTATTTATTTATTTGGCTGGACTGGGTCTTAGTTGCGGCACACGGGATCTTTAGTTGTGGCACACGGGATCTTTAGTTGTGGCATGTGGGCTCTTAGTTGCTGTACACGGAATCTAGTTCCCTGACCAGGTTTTGAACCTGGGCCCCCTGCACTGGGAGCACGGAGTCTTAACCACTGGACCATCAAGGAAGTCCCAAATTTTTTTTGGAGTACACTTTGGATAATTTGTTCATAGCATCTGCTCTTTTCCCAGAGTTGTCTTTCTCTCTGGAAAACAGTTCTGCCCACCCAAGGTCCATCTGGTAATAGTAGGAGTATTATTTGAGGAAAAACTTATTGTGCTGCTCTAGCCAAAATCACATAACTTTGAGATTTGACAAAATTCGAGACATTTGTCAAAAGGATACAGAAACTTCACTGAGACAAAGTCCTTATAGATATTTCATACAAATTGTGACTTAGGACTGCTATGCCATCAGTTACCAAGGCAGCTACTTTTCCCATCTCTCCCTCTCACTCTTTCTTGGACCACACGCTCTCAGGTGCCTCTTTCTTTATGTTGCCCCAATCTCTTTTTCTGTGGATTGGTATCATCTATTTGCACATCTGTCTCCACCAAAATGGTGAGCTAAGTCAGAGTCACATGTCCCTTTAGTTCAATTACATTCTACCCACTGAGTACAGTTGTATACCTCTTAGTTTAAATTCTTGAGGAATTACTTTAATTGGGTGCTGGCTAGACAATGATTTGCCTGGTCTTGAATCCTGTGCCTAGTATTGATCCAATCAATCATAGTGATCCTACAATGGGTGACATGTATACTTTAGACTGCTTCAGGGTTGAGAGCAGGGCAGGCACATTTACAGACTATAAGAGGTAATAGGAACTGTGACTGGCTCAGGAGTTAAGTGGTTTTGAGAAAACCTATTTTTTTTAATAGACCAAGTCACCCTTCTTGTTTTTTTGTTTTTTTTTGTTTTAATATTTTACTTTATTTATTTGGCTGTGCCGTGTCTTAGTTGTGGCAGTTGGGGTCTTGGTTGCAGCATGTGGACTCTCAGTTGCGGCATGCATGTGGGATCTAGTTCCCTGACCAGGGATGGAACCCGGGCCCCTTGCATTGGGGGCACGGAGTCTTAACCACTAGACCACCAGGGAAGTCCCTCTCTTCTTGTTTAATTTATAAATAAAGTCAGCAGTGGGTATTAAGAAAAATACCTCATCATGTCTTTAATCTACTTTGACTCACTGGCATTTTAGGTCCTTTCAGTTTTATTAAAAGCCATTGTCAAGGACCCCAATTGCTTTCTCCCCATTGTATTCTTGGCTTTCTTTCTGCCTGGCTCCTGGCCCTAACCTTTTCTCTCATATAGATACCACTGCAATCCCTTTGGCTAGAAGGCAGATCTGCTGGCTTTTCTGGACCCTTGGCATTTCCCAGCACTGCCCTTGACTCTTTCATCTTCTAGTGCCTTAGGGAGGTTATCCTGCTTTAACTCAGGTTTTTAGACCCAAACTCTAGAACTAGATTATTTGGTGAGTATTTGGATCTCCTTAGAGGTGTTGTTTGAACGTTTAGGTTACTTATGTGATTCTTCAATTTCTTTCTAAGAAGACTAGATTTACTGGCAGAGAAATTAGTTTCTTATAAATTTTTTGGCTATGTCTCAAAAATAGGAGATATATTATTTTCCAAAACATGGATGACAACTAAATTAACATTTAGGCAGGATGCAAATAGGACTATTACGGTGAGAAATCTAGGTCAGCAAGAGTCATCTTGTTGGAAGGGCATCCTAATCAAGAGGACAATTTTTCAGGCTAAAGATATTAGTTAATTGCACTCATAAATTACTTACGTTCAAATTTCTTACATTTTATCTTGGCTATACTTGAGGCCTGTAATAGACTTTTATTTGAGGTGCAGAGAAATCTCTCTCTTCAAAATTATACTGCAGGCTTCTTGATAAATTCACCATTGGTCTTTCTACCCAATGAGGATTTAATAATAAATCTGAGTCTCTTGATGGCAATATCAAAGCACAGACACTCTTCCTCTCCTGCATGAGATCTATGCCCTGACACAGGATGTTGTCACATCCTAATCCCAGTACACTGAGCCATTTCTTGGTTTGTACAGCAGCCTGAATACATCACTTTATCAGCCTTCAAAGTCAGAGTTATGATCCTAATTGCTTATGGAAGTTTCAGCATTCAGCCATCGTGCACAAAATGACTTAAACTGGAGTCAGAGGGCAAAATTTGGGGACTGATGTGAGCAATGATGAGGTATCCTCTACATTCCTCAAGTTGTCTTTTTCTACCTGTGCTCAAGGAACTTGCTAGAACATGGTGGATATGAGGATAAGTACATAGTTAAGCTGGTGAGCCATTTGGCCTCTTGGGAGCTCCATTTCCTCAGTAAAATTAAAGTGTTGGGTGGGATTGGCAGTTCTTAGTACAGGCAGTGGGTTGGTTGCTTGGGTGTGCTGTGATTGGTTGCAAAATGTGTCATAGGTTGTTTGTTACAGATTACATTTAAAATAATGAGGTTTGGGAAATACTTTTTTTAAAAAAAAGAGTGAATTCAAGGCTGTTTCTATAAGATTGTCCCTCTCATTTGCTTGCATTAAGGTACACTTTCATGAGTAAAAGACTACAGAGGTGTGTGGGTTTCCCAGGGCTGCTATAACAAAATATCACAAACTGGGTGGCTTAAAACAACAGAAGTTTATTCTCTCACAGTTCTGGAGGCCAGAAGTCCAAAATCAAGATGTTGGCAGGGTCAGTGTCTCTCCAGAGCCTCTAAGCTACAGTCTGGTGAATCATGAATCCTAAATAACTGTCAGTAACAGCAACAGCCAGTGGGGAACTGTCCAGGTACTTGAGAAAAAGTAGCCAATGTGAGTATTTGCTTTTATGGAGACACAGATATCTCTTGGAAAATCAGTAAAATACTCTAGGTAGTTGAGGACATTATTTTCTCTCGCTTCTGGATTGTTTTTTGGGAGTCTTTCATTTGGCTTTTGGGGCCCAGCTCTCAGAGCTGTTTAGATGACTTTACTGAAATGACCCAGGTAACTGGTGTCTGTTCCATCCTAAAGTTTTCCAGAGAGGGCTTTTTTCTTAAAGATCCATTACAATGCTAAGTGCTCCCATTCTCAATAGTTTTTGTTCTGGATTTAACATCTAATACGGGAGACTAAACGGGTTTTCTTCTCTTTGTGCTTAGAAGAGATAGTGAACTGCATTCCAAACTCCTTAAGAAATTTGGAGGAATCACCTAATTATTTATAATGCTCAACAAAACTCAATGTGGACTTCTCGACAGGGGTAGCCGTGAGGGCTGTCGCGATCGTGGATGGGTAACCGGGTGGGCCAGGGCCCAAACAGTGCCGGGCCAGGGAGGCAGAGGCCAGGCTTTCTCCGAAGACCAGGCAGGGCCCATTCAGGCCTGCCATGGAAACCAGAGCAGTGCTGGACCAGCGGGAATTGTGGCTCCCACGTCGCGACCTGTCTTCTCTCTCCCAGACCCTTTCCCTGAGATTTCTTGGTGTGGCTGCTCCCTAAAGGAGCCCACCTGCCGACGGTTGAGAGTTTTCAGTGGACTCAGCCCAGGAGAAAGATGCAGCCCTTGCTCCTTGCTGGCCACTGCCCCTCCACCTTGGTGACCGCACCCCAGATGCCCTCCTGGTTCGGTTCCGGCAGCCCTCTGCCAGCAGCCTCTCACAGAACACCAGCAGCCTGTACATCAGCAACGGTGTGGCCGCCAGCAACAAGCTCAGGCTGTCCTGCAACCAGATCACCGTGGTCATCAACGTCTCGGTGGAGGTAGAGAATACCTTATACCAGGACACCCAGTAGCTGCAGGTGCTTGTGGCCGATGCACCCATCTCGTGCCTCTGCGACTTCCTGGTCCCTATTGCTGAGGGCACCCACGATCCAGAGATGAAGCAGGGCCACCCTCTGCTGCGCTGAGTCGCCGTTTCTGCTCCAGCGCTCGGCCGCCCTCAGCTCTGCGGCCTCGCGAAGGACCAGGCCCGGCCCTGCCAGACACCCACGCCGGGACTAGGCTGCGCCTGCAGTCATCCCACCCAACAACGGTTTTTGGGAGCAGTTTGTCTACTAGGAGTTCCAGCTGTTTGGTAAGAACACTGAGCACACCGTCAACTCCCCGATGGACGTGATTCCTGACGTCTATGAGAAAGAGGTCGGTTTGATGGAAGCCAAACGGTGAGCCATCCTGGTGAGCCCCTGCCCCAGGGGTCAGAGGTGTGGGTCTGCAGTTGATCCTACACCAAGATCTGAACTTGAACATTCTACTTTAGTTGATACAGAAAATCAGATGATGGCTCTTATAAGGCCAAGAAAAAAGGGAGGGTGACTGCAGTTTTTAACCTTATAATCCATAACTTTGAAGAATAAAACTCCCTAAATATAAGATGGTGAAAATAAGTTTCCTACCCTGTGAGTGCACGACCCAGGGCACGACCACTGGGGCCAGGCCAGGGAGGAGGTGAGGCAGGTGGTGCCTATTCAGATGGACCTGCCAGCAGTGCTCAGTGCAAGTGGCAGGCCTGGAGTCCTACAGCCCTCCCCTAGTACCACTTCTCAGGAGCAAGTCAGCCAGAATCCCACTTCATTCTTTGGAATGGCAGAGCCAGGGCCTTAGGCATTATGGCTCCTGTACCTCTCACAGTAAGTGCCAGTTTGCTAGATAAGTGATCATCAAGTGGTGCTCTGGGAGCCCTGGGAGCCTCAGGTCACTCTTCCCCCGACCTTCAACCACAGTAGTCCAACTCTGGGTTTATAGATTGGACTTAAGCATAAGATAGTTTTTGAAGAAAGCATTTCATTACATAAAATTTAAAAATAATTTTTTTTTTTTTTTTTGCAGTATGCAGGCCTCTCACTGCTGTGGCCTCTTCTGCTGCGGAGCACAGGCTCCTGACGCGCAGGCTCAGCGGCCATGGCTCATGGGCCCAGCCGCTCCACGGCATGTGGAATCCTCCCGGACCAGGACACGAACCCGCGTCCCCTGCATCGGCAGGCGGACTCCCAACCACTGTGCCACCAGGGAAGCCCAAAAATAGTTTTTGAGTGCTGTTCCAGATGGCAAGGTCTCAAGGTGCCTGTGGTGACTTCCCAGCAGCCTTTGATGAAAGGTGGCATTAGTCCCTTTCTCTGGGGGTGAGTGCTGAGAGAGCAGGCTTGATATCTGGCCTCAAGACTTCCCCATGGCTTGGAAGGTTGGAGGTGTGGGCTGGGACCTGGTGCTGTTATCACATGACCTGTAGCTTCTCAGAGGTTCAGTTTCCTTATCAGTCTCCACAGTGACAGCCCTTCTCTCCCAGAGTTGTTGTGAGGAGTAAAGGATTGCTAGCAGTGTGACTGGCACAGGGTACTTGCTTAGAGTAAAGGGCAGCTCTTAGTATTAATGCTACTCTCAGGCCCTGCTGGTCCTTGGTCCATGCCTTCATCCTCATAACAGCATTTCCCCCATCTATGCACAGCCCTTTATTGTTTGCAAAGTGATGTTCACCAAAATCTTCCATCCTGTGGGGGGAAGGGGAAGTTTAAGTTCCTTTCAGATGGTATGTCAGGGGAAGCCTAGACTTAGCAGCCTTTTCAGAATCCCATTGTATATCCAAAAGTTGTGAAGCAAGGAGCATGATTCCAGCTATTCCTCAAACATCTTGTTTAGAATCATTGACCATTTAAACCAGTGCTTCAGTCTGGCTAACCACCAAGCTCTACGGGGGCACTTGCCCAAGGGACAATCGAGTTGGCCCTACCACTAGGCCCTGGAATGTGGGATTGTTTAAACTCCTCGGGTACCTAACCATGTGGCTTGGGACCAACTATTCTAAATGAAAGTTCTGCAGACAATATATGAAATAAACCAAAGCACAACCGCTCTGATTGATGCAGACCTGTGGGTCTGAGGCCCAGTGGAGGCTGAACATTCTTTCTCTTCAAATGTGCCCCTACCTCACAAAGAAGTGCCTAAGGATGAAACTGGGGAGAAAGATGAATGAAAAATCACTGCTCTGGACTGATCTTGTTTTACAGATGGAAAAACAGTCCCACAGAATATCAGGACTGATGTGGCAGAGCCCCCCAAAGCAGCCTCTCTGGCAGAAACTCAGATGGAATATTTAAAGTACTTTTTAAGAGAAATTTGTTTGGATATATAGCCAAATTTTATTTTCGTTTGAAAAAATTCCAAGTTAACATACCATAAAATTAAAAATTTTTTGGATGTACAAGTTCTAAGGGTTTGACACATGTGTGGTTTTATGTAACCATCATCAATCAGAACACAGAGCAGTTCCCTTACTCCTAAATATTCTCTCATGCTTCCCCTTTGTAGTCAAGCCCTCACACCACCCCAATCTCTGGCAAACAGTGATCTGTTTTCCATCCCTGTGGATTTGCCTTTTCTAAGGTGTCACATAAATGTAGTCATGCATGATATGACCTCTGGAGGCTAGCTTCTTTCCCTGGGCATGATGTCTTGGAGATTCATCCATGTTGTTGCTTTTTGGTGGTGTTCCATGGTATGGATATACCGGTTTGTTTTACATTCACCAGATGAAAGATATGGGTTTTTTCCATTTTTCTGGTGATTGTGAATAAAGCTTCTATGAACATTTATGTAAAAAAATTCAGTGCATATCAGCATTTATTTGCAACAGATATATGGCCGGTCATTTCTAAATGGAAGTAAGAATGCTGAAAAAAATTTTGAGAATAGTATATTAGGCGCAAGTATCACAATTTCTAATCTGTAATAGCTAGGTCTGATATCCCATTAATAGGGCTGGATTCATGGGCATGTGACTTAGACAGTCTCACAAGGCCCATGTGTAGAAGGGCTCTCACTTGGTTTAATGCTCTGCTGGAACTATCTTGAGATTTTGCACTGGGCCCCACAAATTATGTAGTCAGATTAATAATCATAATCAATTGTAAAATTTCAAATCTCCTACTCTTTTCAAGGTCTCTTGGATGTTTACATATCACAGTTTTTTTTTTTTTTTTCTTTACCCTTTTGTTTCCCAGTTAATAGAGCTAGAATATTCTGTAAAACAGGAGCAGAACCTCTGGAGGTAAAAAAGAAGGCTATCACTGAGAAATTTAAGAACATCTGTTCCCCCCACCTGGTAAGTAAGCCTTGGCTGTTGGTATGTTTGAGGTTATGTCTGGGTCACCAGGGAGTCTAGCCATGCCTGATCTATAAGGAGTATTGAGATGACATTTTATGGCAGAGAAGAATACCACCAGTAAGCTGTCTTTCCCTTGAAACTTCACCTGTCTCCTCCACTATGACTGTACATGATTACAGTGCTGCACAATTTTCCAAGTTATTAATTTATAGCTTTTAAAGTCTCCAAAACCTCTTTCTCTGAGCCCAGTTTGACCAAGACTAATTGTCATGGGGTAGTGTATGAGTTTCCTAAGGCTGTCATAATAAATTGCCACAAACTTGGTGGCTTAAAAAAACAGAAATTAATTTTCTCACAGTTCTGGAGGCTAGCCAGCCAAAATCAAGATGTCAGCAGGGTTGGTTCCTTCTGGAGGCTAGGAGGGAGAATTGTTCCATGCCTCTCTCCTAGCTTCTGGTGGCTGCTGGCAGTGCTTGGCATTCTTTGGCTTATAAATGGATCACTCCAGTCTCTGCTTCCTTCTTTACGTGGACGTCCTCCCTGTATCTCTGTGTGTTCTCTTCTTCTGTCTGTCTGCTCTCATCAGGACATGGGTCATTGGATTTAGGGCCCACCCAGATAATCCAGGATGATCGCATCTTGAGATACTTAATTCCATCAACAAAGACATTTTTCCAAATAAGCTCACATTCACAGGATCCAGTTGGACATATATCTTGGGAGCCACAGTTCAACCCACCACAGGTAGTATATGCCTTTTGGCCAGTAAAATCCTTTAAGCTTCTGTGAGCCAAATCATTCCTGTCTTAAATAATGTTACCTAGTCCTCTAGGGGTTGTAGCCAAAGTGAAGGATGGATCCTGGACTCACTAGTGGGCACTGGTACCAGCTTGTGCCAGCATACAGAAACTGACTGTTAAATTTCCAGGGATTTTGCAAGCCTGTTGTTTCACACAGCCATTATTAAAAGTTAAATTATACAAACTTACAGTTAAATAAGTTATATTAAAACCCAAAATTATATATACTCAAAACCCATCACTTCCTAATTATCTTACTTCATTTTATTATTATGCTCTCTTGAGGTTATTTACTTCTATTGTATCTTTATGGTGTGTTTCTGAGCATCTCTTTCTCAACTCCAAGTGCAGTCACATTGATAGCTTCAAATGAGCCAAGGTGGGAGTATTTACACCATGGAAATTGGCAAGTGCAACCCATCAGGGCCTACCCTTTCCCCCAGAGCCAGTTTTTAAACATTTCGCAGCACACTGCTGATCCTGGAGACCATGACAGTGTGTACCAGAAACTTCTGAGCAAGAATCAGCAAAAGCACCCTATGACTATAGATACTACATACTCTGGATGTTTAAAGTTAGCTATGATTTCAGTAAGTAATTCATTAAATATGCATAATTAAATGTGATCTACAATTTTTAACTTACTTATGACTTTACCTATTATTAAATGCACTAGCCAAAAATACCCTTTGCCAGTCTATGGTATCCTCACTTTTGTTTTTGAGAATAATGCCATTGAAGCTTTTGTGATAACATAAATATTTTCAAGGTGCAAAGTGGATAGTTTGTAAACACTAGCAAACTTTTTATTTGGGCCAGTTCAGGGATAAGATGACAAAGATGTTCTGTGAAACTTGGAGTTGGCCAGGCTTTTAACTTGCTGTGAGCTAAGGAAATATTTTAGTTTGATCTACTTTTTCTTTTTTCTTTGGTATACATTGGCACCTCAGGCATTAGCTGGAAGTGAATTAAATGGCCCAGAAGCTGTAATTCTGCAGCCAGCAAGATATTAGAATAGAATTGATTATCTGGAGGTGTTTGCATATGGAAGCAGCCCGCCTAGCTATTCATTTCCATTTGAACCTAAGAGGTATGTGGGAAGCTTGTTAACACCCTTAGAGGGTTTGATCCCTCTGCCTATGTAACTTCTGAACCAGGCATGAATACTTAAAATCCATAAAAGAGAAATCATAAATAAAAGCAAATTTTGACAGAGGAGAAAAATACTTCCAAAAATATTAGAAACTCCATCTTTAGGTAGTATCAAATAAAAAACAAATCCAGACTTAGGTAAGGAGGGACTTTATTTGAAAAGACTCTTGCAGTTGGGGTGGGGGGTACTATTACAGTAAGAGGAAAGGAACTACTGCAACAGAAGACTCTGACCATAATAATGTCTACAAATGTTGCCAAGGCCAGGCAGAAAGGGGTTTCTTTTAAAGGGAGGAGTAAACAAGTTTAGAAAGATCTGAATGTGGGGATTGGGGGGGAGTAGGGGATTGATTGGTCAGTTCAGCAGAAAATGTCTTTTTTTCTGTGGTCAGCTGATTCTCAGGAGAGGCTGTTAAGGGGTTTTGTTCTGTGTCCCAGTGCTTGCTTAAGCTCAAGGGTGGCCCACAGTTCAGGGTCCTGGGGGAAGGAGAGAAGCCTGATGAAAGCTTGGTCAAGTCACGTTAGTGTCCAGATTGTTCAGTGGGGACAAACAGTTCAACCAATATTTTATAAGACAAAGAATGGAAATTTCAAGGGTCTGTGTCTGGCCTTGTCATAGATAAACAGTGGGGTCATCTGTGAGTTTTATTGGGCTGGCCAAAAGGTTTCTTTGGGTTTTTCTGTAACATCTTATATATAAGTTACATATGAAAGGGTGATTCTTGGCAATAAGCTGTTTTCTGAAATACAAAAGGATGTATTGATCATCCCTGTTTTCCAGGAATACAGGACTCAAGTAAAGTTCTACATTTTCAGCAGCTAATGCAGTTCACTCCATACTTTACATTAGACTTCAGCTGTAATCCTGTGCTCTATTTGAGAGGCTGTATCAGATATTTTTGTTTTGTTTTATATTACCCCTTAATTAAAAAAAACACCTCTGGAATTACTTGGTAGAAGTAAAAATTTTGCATGGGGCAAGGCTTGTACCTTCTATTGCTGTCACAAACAATCTGTGTTGTCCTTCAACACAAGTTCCTAATACTACCTGCAAGATTTAAGATGTCACCAAAATATTTTTGTAATTGGAAACTGCTATAATTCAGAATTTGCAATAACCTCACAGTGCTCTGAAACTTGGTTAAAGCTCCTTTCTAAAGCCAGCACAGACTCAACCTTCCTTTCTTTCCTCTTTTCAGTTTTTTTCCTTTCCCTTCTCTCCCTCTAACATATCATTTTTTATGTTGGGAAGCACTATAGACGAATTATGTTCTCTATAAAGAGTTACTATATCCAGACTTCCCAATTTCAATTAACACTAAAATGATATAGAGCATAACTTACTACTGCTTGATTCAGAAAGCAACTTAAGGAACTTTTTGTGTCATTAAAACTATAATCATGAACTATTGATTGCTATTGAGAGAACACGGTCTTAGGGCCGGACACACAGACCTATATTTGACTGTCAGTCCTCCCACTTATTGCCTATATAAATCCTTGAGCATGTCACTAAAACTTTCTGAGTGCTTTTCCACATCTGCAAAATGCAGGCAATAAGATGTGCTAATGGCATAGTTGTGAGGATTAAACAGAATGAATTTGCATGTGCAAAAGTACGCCAAGACTAGGTACTGAGCACATGTGAGTAGCCTTCTGTAATTTACTGAATGCTAGTACTTGCAGCAAACTAGACTAGCCACTCTAGGGTCCAACTTTTGAGGAACTTACAGTCTGATTGGGGAACCATATAGATACATGTAAGATATGTAAATGCATATCAATTGACATTTTCAGAAAACTCACCTAGGACTTTGCAAACTTTTATTACCGTTTGAAATTTATCTTGTAATTCGATCCTGGTGCTTAATCACAATTTAATTTTAGATGGCTCCTTTTATCACCATCCCTCTGCCTTCTGAGTTGGGCACATGGCCCCCTTGGCATCAAAGTTTTACTGATGGAAAAACTATGCCCCTCCCCACCTTGCACTATATTAGTAGTCATTTCTGCGGTTTCATTGTGTGCAAGGTGTAGATCTGGACAGGAATCTTTGTCTTCCAGACCTGTCATTCTCTCTCTGTACCTGCTGGTTTGCATCTCAGTTGCCCAGCACAGGTCAGTTTCACTATGAAGTGGCTGCCAAACACCAAGTCAGCCAAAGAAAACTCCCTGCCTCCCTCCTTCCACGAGTAGGAAATTATGGGTAAAAGAAGAGAAGCATCCATAAATAAATAAATTGTGGTTTATCGATGGTTACAAGCTTCTTTTGGTGTCTGCCAATAGGGCTGACCATAATTAATCTTTTACAGGTTTTGGAGAAACATTCAGAGGCTCATGGATTTTAAAAATGGAGCACAAAATTACCAACAGAAAGTTTATATAATATAGTTGGTGGGAACAGATGTGTATGTATGACTGATTCACTTTGTTATAAAGCAGAAACTAATAAAAAATAAATAAATAAATAAAGTAAACATAACTTTAAAAAAAATATATATAGTTGATGTACAGTGAGCAGGTCACAGATAGTTGTGAATAATTAATTTGGTTGGGTACAACCTAACCAAATTAAACCCCCACACTTTTTAAAACTTCTAATTTGAAATAATTGTAGATTCACAGGAATTTGCAAAAATAATATAGAAAGAGGTCTCATGTATCCTTCACCCAGTTCCTTAAGGGCAACCATAGTATAATATTACAACCAGGCAAATGGCATTTGTAGAATCTACTGAGGTTACACAGATTTTACCAATTGTGTGTGTGTGTGTGTGTGTGTGTATAGTTCTATGCAATTTCATCACATTTGTAGATTTGTGTAGTCACCACCACAGTCAGGATATAGAACTGTTCCATCAGTCTTGCCTACAATCCCTTTATAGCCATACCCATCCCCTGTCCCCATTCCTAAACCCAATCTGTTCTCCATCTGCATAATTTTGTTATTTTAAAATTAAATGAAAAAATGGAATCATACAGTACCTTTTGAGGCTGGCTTATTTTACTTAGCATGCCTTTGAGGTCCATCCAAGTTGTTGCCTGCAACAGTGGTTTGCTCTTTTTTTTTTTAATTGCTGAGTGGTATTTCATGGTATTGATGGACAAGTTTGTTTAGTCACTAATCCGTTTCTATTTTTTGGCTATCAAAAAAAGCTACTGTCATGTTTAATTTTATGTGTCAATTTGGCTAGGTTATGGTGCGCAATTGGATTCCATATGGAGCTAGCTCCACCCTATGCGCCTTCTCACCTGTCCCAGGCTCTTCACTCTTAGTCCCCATTCCAGAGGCCCTTGCATGAAAAAAATGGCAGCCCCCATGCCGGGGGAGGTTGTCTTGCTTATCCAGACCATTAGAATGGTGGTCTCTGCAGCCAGTCCTGGTGACTCAGTACACAGCTGTAGTTCTAGTGAGAACTAAAAAACGTTTCATACCCCCTACTTGTGAACCCAAATATGAATCAGAAAAGGAGTTTATAGAATGCCCAGAAAGTGAGACTGGTCACGCCTCTGGAATGTTTGGAGCATCTCACACATCTGACCTGTACAGCTGGTGTCTTCGATGCCTGTGTTCCTCCTGAGGGTGATGCTCTCATGCCATTTCTTTCAAAGGAAGCCTGACACAGAGCACTGAGCAATGGAAGAAGAATGTTGCCTCACAATTGTCCACTCGGAAGATAAAAGAATATGATGCTAATTTTAAAATGAAGAACTTCCCTGAAAAAGCTAAGGATATTTTCATTGCTGCTCACATTTATCTAAACAACTTAGATCACGACTGGCTTCACACCTTGGTGACTAATCACTGTTTTCTGGATGTGGTCTGGGACATCAAACATAAGCCCATCTGCCAGAACTTTGTAGAATCTTTAGAGCCACTCCAGTGGTCCAGATTCACTGCTGAAGTCTGCGAAAGCAGGGCAACATGTATGGCCAGGTCACTGTCCTCATGCACATCCAGCAGACTCTGACTGTCTATGACCAGTTTGGCTGTTTGATGTATGGACAGGAAGATGTGGCCAATGATGTCCTGGAGTATGATGTATTTGAAAAGCACCTGATAAATCCCTTTGGGAGCTGGATTATGCAACAGTACCCCCATGGATACTTCCTAAGCAGCCCAACCTTAAGACAGTAATGATCTCTGGCTCCCAGCTGAAACTGTGGGAAGAACCACAAGGAGAAGCCCATAAGCCTCAGCTAACCTGATGGCAAAAATGACTCCTGAGATGAAGCACGGGTGAGGTGGCTGGAAGCAGAGAAGTCTATGAATCAGGGAGCTGGGAAGTCATCCATCTCGATGATGCTGTAGAAGGAACTACCTTGGTTCTCTCCCATCCTGCTTAGGTCTTTTTAGCAGTCTCATCCTCAACAACCATGGCTGATGGCTGGGCTCAGGTGGGTGGCTGGTATGCACAGCCATGCACCTCCATCTCCTCCTCCCCCTTCCCTTCCTCCTTTTCCTCTTCCTCCCCCTCCACTACCACCGCCTCTTCCTCCTCCTACTAATTGCACATCTAGCTTCCGAGTCTAGATGAAAGGCAGTATGTTTCAGAGAACGTCTGATACCAGTTTTTCCCACAGCAGAGGCTGTCAGGAGCAAACTGGCAGAATTTTCTTTCTAATCACAGGGCAGGGACCAGAGTTTGAAATAAAACACTGTCAGGGTGTTGGACAAATTGTGGGTTCTGTACTTCTCCTGGTTCAGGCTAGAAGTAGGCCTGCCTTTAAAATGGCAGGAATGAAAGATAAGCTTCATTGTGACTGATGTGACTTCCAGGAAATCCAGACTTGGGAAAAATAATTAGTGTTTATAAAAGATGGTGTCATTAAGAGGGTCTTTTCTCATGCATGGACTTGCTGAATCATCATTTGTATTTCACAGGGGAATGTAAATCCAAAGAAATCATTTAGCCCTCAAAAAACCAAACAAAAAACAAACCCCACTCCCCCTCCCTCCACCAAACACCAGTCTGATATTGCTGTGAAGGTATTTTTCTAGATGCAATTAGCATTTACACAGCAGACTTTGAGTAAAGCAGATTTCCCTCCATAATGTGGATGGGCTTCATTCAATCAGTTGAAAGTCTTAAGAGAAAAGTCTGAGATTTCCCCAGGGAGGAAGGAATTCTGCCTCTAGATTTACTGCTTTCAGATTCAAGACTGCAAAATCAACTCTTCACTGGTTCTCCAGCCTGGCTTGGCCTGCTCTGCAAGATTTTGAATTTTCTAGCGCCTCACAATTATGTGAACCAATTTTAAAAATTAATCAATCTCTCTCTCTCTCTCTCTTTCTCTTGCTGTAGGTCTATTTCTGGGTTTTTGGTTCTGTTCCATTGATCTATGTGTCTAGCCCTCTGCCAGATATCACACTCTCTTAATAATTGTAGCTGTGGAGTAAGCCTTGACATTCTAGCCTAAATAGAGTGATTCTTCCAACTTTATTGTTATTTTCCAAAATTGTTTTACCAACTTTAAGTTCTTTGCCTTTCTGTATAAATTTTAAAATAAGCTTGTCTATGCCTACCAAAAAGTCATCATTATAAAAAAGGCTTTATTTAATTCTATTATGAAAGTCATATGCATTTATCATTGAAAAATTAGAGACTACAGATAAACATTAAGAAGAAATGCTGTAATGGGCCCCCATAGAAAGGCCATCAAAGTGACCAGAAGGCCTGGGGAACTGCCCTATGCATTAGATTAAACTAACATTTCCTGATAGCATCTCATTGTACTAGGTGCTATGCTAAGAATTTAACCAAACATTATCACATTAAACCCTCATTGGAACACTGGAAGAAAATATTATCTGTACTTGATTCTTGAGGAAACTAAGACACACAAAGGTTAAACAAATTGTCTAAAGTCACCCATTTAACAAGCAGTAGGGCCACAGTTTTAATGAAGTCATACAAAGCCCTTTATAATTGAGCTGCTGCCTCATCTCCCATTACCTTCTCATACTTGATATGCTCCCCATACAGATTACCTGTGATTTTAGATATGAGGTTCCCTCTGCCAGGAATGCTCATTTCCCTTTTGATTGCCTGGGAATTTATTTTACAAAATGTAGTTCTGGTATTATCTCCTCTAAGGAGCCTTTATACACAGCCTCTACTCACCCCTCCACCCTCCTACCTTTGCTTTTCAGTCTCTCTTAGCTATTGGAGCTACCTTGTGTATAGCTCTAATTGCACTCACTAGTGTTACAGTTTATTTACTTATGTCTGTCTCTAACAGGCTTTGAGCTCCAGCAAAGACAGGGACTGTGTTTTATTTGCATTGCTCCAGCAAATAGCACACTGTCTGGCCATTAGTGACTTTATAGATTTATCCATTAAAAAAAATGAAGGCTAATCACTGCCCATAGGCAGAAATCATAACTCTAATACATATAGAGATCAGGAAGCTAAGAAATATGTGGACTTGTGCTGAAAATAAGACTGTAGAGAATAGTGGGGCCTGTTGTGAATGGAGGAGACTCACAGCTTTACTTAGAGATATTCAGATTAAATCTTTGAAAAAGCGTCATGCCAGGTAAGCCAAAAACACCTGCAGGCAGAATAGGCATGTGGGTTGCAGAATTCAACCCCATCTTTGACAGTTTATAATCTCATTAGGGGAAAAAATTCCTAAGAGAAACATAAAGGACCAGACTTGAAAAACATTGGTACATAGATCTCCAGCACTGAGAAGCACTAAGAGGCAGAGCAGATTATCAGGCCACAAGTCATAGCTATTAGGTTGTTTCTCTGATCACAAGCATCTGCATCTACTTTATTTAGTTAAATATTATTGTATTAAATTCCTTTTTATTATAATATATACTATACATAATTTATATATAATGTGTGTACTTTAAAATTATATTTATTAGAATATGAATATTTCTATTCTTTATTCAGGGTGTGATATATTATCATTTTATAGATTTCTATGTAAACTAGATACTAATCTTTTTTGGTTATGTGGTCGCAAATAGCTTCTCCAAATTGAATTTGTTTCTGTACTCTGTTTATAGTGTCTTTTGTTGTAGCGAAGTTTTAAAATTTTAATGTACTCAAATTTATCAATTTTTTTTTATGGTTTGAGTTTTGTTGTATTTTATTTAAGAACTCTTTTATGCCCTATGGTCAGAAGGGTATCCTTTTATATTTTCTTCTAAAAATTTTTAAAGTTTTTCTTTTTCATATTTAGGTCTAAATTAAATTAAAATCCACTTGTGGCCTGAGGTAGGGATCTAGTTTTATTTATTTTTTTCCATATGTTGACTGAAAATAACTGCACAATGAGAGAACTGTGAGTTCAACTTTATTTGGGGACTTACTGTGGACTGTAGCCTGGGAGACAGCCTCTCAGATAGCTCTGAGGAACTGCTCCAAAGAGGTAGGGGTGAAGGTCATCATACATATGATTTTGGTGAAGGGGTACGTGCAATCCAGCATGCATCTTGGTAGAGGGTTGCTGCTACTCATGAGGAGCAGATGTCTCCATTAATGATTTTAGTGCTTTTTTTTGGGGTATGAGATGCAAGAAATTAGGTTCGTAAAATTTTCTCCTGAAAATATCTAACTATCTGAAGGCGTGTTTTGCCAGTTTTTCCCAGAGCATAGAATGCCTCAGTCCTGATCTCCACCTGAACTCCTTTCGGGTGTGTTGAAGTCAGATACTGTGGTGGCTAATGACCTAATCCTTGTAGAGCTGGATGGCGAGTGACGTTCTTTAGTTGGCACATAGGATAACTGCACTATCAGGATAAGCTAGTTATGTTGCTGTAACAAACTAAGCTCTAAGTCTTAATGGCTTAACACAACAAAGATTTGTTGCTTTCTTATAAGTGTGCAACATTGGTGGCCATTCTGGGGTGGGGTGAGCACAGTTAGTTCTTTGCTCCACAGGTCTCTCAAAGACCCAGGCAGAAGTAGGTCTGCCATTTTTTTCAGAATATACAGCTTCCTCTGTTAGAGTTGTAGGAAGGGAGTGCAGGGAACTCCCACTCCTGCTCATATCATTTCTGCACATAGGTCATTGTCATAGCCTGTCATGTGGCCTGACCGGCAGCAAGGTAGTGTGGAAGTGTTGACTTTAGTCTGTCTAGTAGGACAGGAAAATTGGACATTGTTGAGCACTTAGTGTCCACCTGGTTAACTCGCTGTTCCAGCATCATTTATTGAAGAGTCCATCCACGTCCCCCTTGATTCATTACTTCATCTCTGTTATATTATGTAAATTTAGGTCCATTTAAGCAAGAATTAGTTTCTGGGCTCTCTATTTTGTTCTACGTCTGTTCTTGGCAAATAGTATAATTTCTTAATTACTATCCCTGCATAACATCTTTATATATGATATAGTAAGTCACCTACATTGTCCTTTTCCCTCAGAATTGTCTGTTTGCTTATGTCTGGTTGCCTCCATATAAATTTTAGAAGCACCTTGTCAAGTTGCATGAAAAAGCCTGTTAGATTTTGTCTGAAATTACATTTAATTTATAGATTAATCTGGTAATACGTGACATCTTTAAGATATTGATTCTTACCATCCATAGATACTTAAATTTTAAATCCTTCCTTAGAATTTTGTGCTTTTCTCACTAAAATTCTGACACCTTTTGCTAGATTTATTTCTAAGTATCTTATAGATTACTTTGTCATTTAAATGGTATCTTTAAAAAATTGTATTTTCTAATTGCTTGTGATTTGTTTGCAGGAATGTAGTTGACTTTTTTGTATTGATTTTATGTTCAGCAAACATTCTGAACTTGCTCTTTGTCTCTAATTTTTGGTCTGCAGAGTCTCCTGAATTTTCTGCATAGAAAATTACACAGTTTGCAAAAAATAATGCTGTTATTTTCCTCCAATATTTGTATTCTTTCTTTTCTTCTTTCCTTCCTCCTTCCCTTGACCTCTCTTTCTCTCTCTTGCTTTCTTCTTTTTTCCCAATCTTCTTTCCCTTCCTTTCTTCTTTCTGCACTACCCAGCACCTTCCATTTGAATTTGTTAAGCATGATAGCAGGCTTCTTACCTTCTTACTGACACAAAAAGGATTCCTCTACATATTACTATTCGGTTTGTAGTAGGTGTTTAGTAGATGGGTACCTTTGCCACGTAAAGGAATTCCCTGTGTCTTTATACTTTGCTAAGAGTTTTTACTATCAAAGGTTGATGCTGAGTTTATTCCAGGAATATTTCATATGAAAAAAAATTCTCTAACTTTTACATTTCTTCCAAAGCTTCTGCTACCTATCATTTGCTTTTATCTTTCCATTATCCTGGGGTTGACTTCCAGAGAATGTTTCCAACTGCGTATGGCACTTTTACTAATAAGCAGATGCCTTAATGGTTTGATGACCACAGACCTTTTTTTAGGACTCTGATTCTTTTTGTGTTCTATATTTAAAAATCTGTTTATGTATGTGGATAAAATCCAAGTACCCCCACCAAGTTTTTGGCTGATAATGCTAGGGACCAACTCAGAAAACAGAACAGTACGTTTAGGCTGATCCTACTTATTTCAAACTTATGACAATTCAATAACAGATATTTTCATAACAGTATCAGAAAGTTTTAACTCATCCCCATGAGATAAAGCCTCTCAATATTCAGAATACCACTTTTGCTTAGGTAGTGAAAATTTACAGAGTGAGCCAGAGGGGGAATAAGGGGACAGCCAGTTATTTTCTGTTTCTTTGCAATAGTTGCAAATACCTTTCAGTTCCTCCACCCTGGAGGCTTGCAGATTAATTGTAACCATTCAAAGGCAAGGGCATCCTTTCAAGAATTTTGTTTGTCAGCAAAGATAACAGGGATTCAATTCTGTCAGTTCCTTCACGGCTACTCTCCCATTGGTTGTTCTGTAACTGTCAGTAAGATTTCTTAGTTAGCAAGATAGCTAGTGAAGCTCTTTGGGGGGAAAAAGATCGATTTTGTTTTATAAAAAGAATTAAGGTTAAATCAAACCGGAACTCTAAATCTAAGGTGCTGTCTCCTTAGAGTTTATGTTCAGATATTTTGGTCTGAAGGGCAGAAGTTTCTCAGACTTCTAGTTCACTGATACAGTGGGATTATGTGGGTGATAAGCTGTCGCTGTCATTTTATGACTGAGAGCAGATTCTATCTATGTATATAAATAGGTGACTATACGGCACTTATTCCTAAAAATTGCCTGGGTAATAGAAGTTTTCTATCTGAAAATGTAACCAAATCTCCACTTGTGCACTTCTGAGGTTTCGTGTCAAATTGCTACAGCCTGGAATATGTTGAAATCTTCCAAACCTGTCATAATAATATTAGTCCTTAATAATTTTCCTGAGAGAAAGGAAAATGACTGTATATCAGCAACTTTTCCTTTTGTGTCAAGTTTAGAAATGAACTCCTAAAAGAAGTGGACCTCACAGGGAGCTAGGTATAAGTTAAGATACCTCCCTACCGGTAGACTGCAGAACATTGCCTATATGTATTGGTGGTAGTTTCATTATTAATAAATTCAGCAGAGATCTTCAGGTTGCCTTCCCAGCTCTATTCTTTTGTAAGTGAACTACTATTTGAAGATTTTGGGAGTGGAGTGTATATCCTGAAGTGATTATTCAGAATACCTGCTCCTCAACAAATGTCAGGATGCACCTCATCTAGAACGTGCTTATTCCAGGCCAACAAGACTGTAAATCACGAAGTTTGAGAACTGCTGGTGACACCATTCATGATAGAGTCTTATCAAATCCAGAAACCTCAATTACTGCTACACCAATAATTGATCAAGCATGTGATGGGCACTCAGCAATTTTTGAACTGTTTAGGACAAGACTTACTCTGGCAATCCATATGCTTTAGTTTCAAGGAATGTCTATAACATTCCTGATCCTTGAAGAGAACAGCAGGGAGAAAGCAGAGTTAATGTCCATGTATCCATGAATAATATATATATTTTTTATCCAGTTTTTCAGTCTTCGGGAAAGTTCATTTCTCCAAAATTACTTATTCTGTTGATAGTTTGTTTGATTCTATAATTCCTGATAGGCTCTGAACTTCCAGAGGGCAAGCACTTTCTCATATTCATCTCTGTATCTCCAGTTCTTGGGCATATGGAATCACACTTAACAAATCTGGGGTGGGAAAATGTTATAAATATTAAGGGATGCCTCACCTCTTTTCCCCACCAGTTATTACCTGTGACTGCTACCCTCTCTTCCTTTGGACAGCTGAGCAGTCTGTCTTGATTTGCTCATTGAAGAATGATGAAGCAGATCATGAAAACAAGGGAAAAAACCTTGAGTCTTGAGATTCAATATCATAGGCCCAGATGCAGAAGACAGAGATTTGGAAGAATACAAAGGAAGTAAGAGCGCACCAGATGCGATGAAGATTCCCCTGGTTGTGATAGGAGTTGCCAGTACCTCAAAGCCAGAGAGATCCAGAGAAGGAGGCTTGTGCCTTGCCTGTCCTCACCTTGTCCAGCCCCGGATAATCCTTACATATCACAGAGGGAAGGAAACATAGTTCAGAGACTGAGAGAGAGGACATGACGAGGTTTTGTGGGTAGGAATGAAGGGAAATTAGGGGTGACTTTTGGGGTCCAAACACCACTCAACAATGGATGGGTGACAGCATCAAGGACCAGATATCTCTGTACCCTTAGTACTATGGAGCTTCACCCCAGTACCCACAGACACACACCTGAAAATCCTGGGTTGCGGGGCCCGAGTTGATTCAAATAATATACCCACCATCTAGTGGAATTAAGAAAAATTTAAAAGTAATAATTCTCTCACTCTATAATTTGTGGACTAAGGTATATTTACAAAATATAAATGTCTGTCATGGTGTGAATATTTACCTACATACTTTAAAAAAGTTTTTATTTCTTTCTTATTTATTTATTTATTTTTCTTTTCTTTTTTTTTTTAATAGAGCAGGTTCTTATGAGTCATCCATTTTAAACACATCAGTGTATACATGTCAATCCCAATCTCCCAATTCATCCCACCACCCCCACCCACCGCCGCTTTCCCCCCTTGGTGTCCATACATTTGTTCTCTACATCAGTGTCTCAATTTCTGCCCTGCAAACTGGTTCATCTGTACCATTTTTCTAGGTTCCACATATATGCGTTAACATACGATATTTGTTTTTCTCTTTCTGACTTACTTCACTCTGTATGACAGTCTCTAGATCCATCCATGTCTCTACAAATGACCCAATTTCGTTCCATTTTATGGCTGAGTAATATTCCATTGTATATATGTACCACATCTTCTTTATCCATTCGTCTGTTGATGGGCATTTAGGTTGCTTCCATGACCTGCCTATTGTAAATAGTGCTGCAATGAACATTGGGGTGCATGTGTCTTTTTGAATTATGGTTTTCTTTGGGCATATGACCAGTAGTGGGATTGCTGGATCATATGGTAATTCTATTTTTAGTTTTTTAAGGAACCTCCATACTGTTCTCCATAGTGGCTGTATCAATTTACATTCTCACCAACAGTGCAAGAGGGTTCCCTTTTCTCCACACCCTCTCCAGCATTTGTTGTTTGTAGATTTTCTGATGATGCCCATTCTAACTGGTGTGAGGTGATACCTCACTGTAGTTTTAATTTGCATTTCTCTAATAATTAGTGATGTTGAGCAGCTTTTCCTGTGCTTCTTGGCTATCTGTATATCTTCTTTGGAGAAATGTCTATTTAGGTCTTCTGCCCATTTTTGGATTGGGTTGTTTATTTTTTTAATATTGAGCTGCATGAGCTGTTTATATATTTTGAACATTAATCCTTTGTCTGTTGATTTGTTTGCAAATATTTTCTCCCATTCTGAGGGTTGTTTATGGTTTCCTTCACTGTGCAAAAGCTTTGAAGTTTCATTAGGTCCCATTTGTTTATTTGTGTTTTTATTTCCATTACTCTAGGAGGTGGATCAAAAAAGGTCTTGCTGTGATTTATGTCAAAGAGTGTTCTTCCTAGGTTTTCCTCTAAGAGTTTTATAGTGTCTGGTCTTACATTTACGTCTTGAATACATTTTGAGTTTATTTTTGTGTATGGTGTTAGGGAGTGTTCTAATTTCATTCTTTAACATGTAGCTGTCCAGTTTTCCCAGCATCACTTATTGAAGAGACTGTCTTTCTCCATTGTATATCCTTGCCTCCTTTGTCATAGATTAGTTGACCATAGGTGCATGGGTTTATCTCTGGGCTTTCTATCTTGTTCCATTGATCTATGTTTCTGTATTTTTCTTTTTGTAATATTGTCTTGATTACTGTAGCTTTGTAGTATAGGTTGAAGTCAGGGAGTCTGATTCCTCCAGCTCCGTTTTTTTCCCTCAAGACTGCTTTGGCTAATTGCGGTCATACAAATTTTAAGATTTTTTGTTCTAGTTCCATAAAAAATACCATTGGTAATTTGATAGGGATTACATTGAATCTGTAGATTGCTTTGGGTAGTATATCACAATATTGATTCTTCCAATCCAAGAACATGATATATCTCTCCATCTGTTGGTATCATCTTTAATTTCTTTCATCAGTGTCTTATAGTTTTCTGATTACAGGTCTTCTGTCTCCCTAGGTAGGTTTATTCCTAGGTATTTTATTCTTTTTGTTGCAATGGTAAATGGGAGTGTTTCCTTAATTTCTCTTTCAGATTGTTCATCCTTAGTGTATAGGAATGCAAGAGATTTCTGTGCATTAATTTTGTATCCTGCCACTTTACCAAATTCATTGATTAGCTCTAGTAGTTTTCTGGTGGCATCATTAGGATTCTCTATGTATTCACATCTCCAAAGAGTGATAGTTTTACTTCTTCTTTTCCAATTTATATTCCTTTTATTTCTTTCTCTTCTCTGATTGCTGTGGCTAGGACTTCCAAAACTATTTTGAATAATAGTGGTGAGAATGGACATCCTTGTCTTGTTCCTGATCTTAGAGGAAATGCTTTCAGTTTTTTACCATTGAGAATGATGTTTGCTGTGGGTTTGTCATATATGGCCCTTATTATGTTGAGGTAGGTTCCCTCTATCCCCACTTTCTGGAGAGTTTTTTATCACATATAGGTGTTGAATTTGTCAAAAGATTTTTCTGCATCTGTTGAGAAGATCATATGGTTTTTCTTCTTCAATTTGTTAATACGGTGTATCACACTGATTGATTTGGGTATATTGAAGAATCCTTACATCACTGGGGTAAATCCCACTTGATCATGGTGTATAATCCTTTTAATGTGTTGTTTGATTCTGTTTGCTCGTATTTTGTTGAAGATTTTTGCATCTATATTCATCAGTGATATTGGTCTGTAATTTTCTTTTTTGTAGTATCTTTGTTTGGTTTTGGTATCAGGGTGTTGGTGACCTCATAGAATGAGTTTGGGAGTGTTCCTTCCTCTGCAATTGTTTGGAAGAGTTTGAGAAGGATGGGTGTTAGCTCTTCTCTAAATGTTTGATAGAATTCACCTGTGAAACCATCTGGTCCTGGACTTCTGTTTGTTGAAAGATTTTTAATCACAGTTTCAATTTCATTACTTGTGATTGCTCTGTTCTTACTTTCTGTTTCTTCCTGGTTCAGTCTTGGAGGGTTATACCTTTCTAAGAATTTGTCCATTTCTTCCAGGTTTTCCATTTTATTGGCATAGTGTTGCTTGTAGTAGTCTCTTAGGATGCTTTGTATTTCTGCGGTGTCTGTTGTATCTTCTCCTTTTTCATTTCTAATTTTATTGATTTGAGTCCTCTCCCTCTTTTTCTTGATGAGTCTGGCTAATGGTTTATCAATTTTGTTTATCTTCTCAAAGAACCAGCTTTTAGATTTATTGATCTTTGCTATTGTTTTCTTTGTTTCTATTTCATTTATGTCTGCTCTGATCTTTATGATTTCTTTCCTTCTGCTAACTTTGGGTTTTGTTTGTTCTTCTTTCTCTAGTTCCTTTAGGTGTAAGGTTAGGTTGTTTATCTGAGATTTTTCTTGTTTCTTGAGGTAGGCTTGTATAGCTATAAACTTCCCTCTGAGAACTGCTTTTGCTGCATCCCAGAGGTTTTGGATCGTCATGTTTTCATTGTCATTTGTCTCTAGGTATTTTTTGATTTCCTCTTTGATTTCTTCAGTGATCTCTTGGTTATTTAGTAACGTATTGTTTAACTTCCATGTGTTTGTGTTTTTTACATTTTTTCCCTGTAATTCATTTCTAATCTCATAGCATTGTGGTCAGAAAAGATGCTTGATATGATTTCAGCTTTCTTAAATTTACTGAGGCTAGATTTGTGACCCAAGATGTGATCTATCCTGGAGAATGTTCCCTGCACACTTGAGAAGAAAGTGTAATCTGCTGTTTTCGGATGCAATGTCCTATAAATATCAATGAAACCTATCTGGTCTATTGTGTCATTTAAAGCTCCTGTTCCTTTATTTATTTTCATTTTGGATGATCTGTCCATTGGTGTAAGTGAGGTGTTAAAATCCCCCACTATTAAAGTGTTACTGTTGATTTCCTCTTTTATAGCTGTTAGCAGTTGCCTTATGTATTGAGGTGCTCCTATGTTAGGTGTATATATATTTATAGTTGTAATATCTTCTTCCTGGATTGATCCCTTGATGATTATGTTGTGTGCTTCCTTGTCTCTTGTAACATTCTTTATGTTAAAGGCTATTTTATCTGATGTGAGTATTGCTACTCCAGCTTTCTTTTGATTTCCATTTGCATAGAATATCTTTTTCCATCCCCTCACTTTCAGTCTGAATGTGTCCCTAGGTCTGAAGTGGGTCTCTTTTAGACAGCATATATATAGGTCTTGTTTTTGTATCCATTCAGCAAGCCTGTGTCTTTTGGTTGGAGCATTTAATCCATTCACCTTTAGGGTAGTTATCAATATGTATGTTCCCATTACCATTTTCTTAATTGTTTTGGGTTTGTTTTTGTAGGTCCTTTTCTTCTCTTGTGTTTTCCACTTAGAGAAGTTCTTTTAGCATTTGTTGTAGAGCTGGTTTGGTGGTGCTGAATTCTCTTAGCTTTTGCTTGTCTGTAAAGCTTTTGACTTCTTCATCAAATCTGAATAAGATCCTTGCTGGGTAGAATAATCTTGGTTGTAGGTTCTACCCTTTCATCACTTTAAGTATATCATGCCACTCCCTTCTGGCTTGTAGAGTTTCTGCTGAGAAATCAGCTGTTAACCTTATGGGAGTTCCCTTGTATGTTATTTGTCATTTTTCCCTTGCTGCTTTCAATAATTTTTCTTTGTCTTTAATTTTTGTCAGTTTGATTACTATGTGTCTCGGCGTGTTTCTCCTTGGGTTTATCCTGTATGAGACTCTCTGAGCTTCCTGGACTTGGGTGGCTATTTCCTTTCGCATGTTAGGTAAGTTTTAGACTATAATCTCTTCAAATATTTTCTTGGGTCCTTTCTCTCTCCCTTCTCCTTCTGGGACCCCTATAATGTGAATGTTGCTGCGTTTAATGTTGTCCCAGAGGTCTCTTATGCTTTCTTCATTTCTTTTCATTCTTTTTTCTTTATTCTGTTCTGCAGCAGTGAATTCCACCATTCTGTCTTCCAGGTCACTTATTCGTTCTTCCGCCTCAGTTATTCTGCTATTGATTCTTTCTAGTGTATTTTTCATTTCAGTTATTGTATGATTCATCTCTGTTTGATTGTTCTTTAATTCTTCTAGATCTTTGTTAAACATTTTTTGCATCTTCTCAATCTTTGCCTCCAATCTTTTTCCGAGGTCCTGGGTCATCTTCACTATCATTATTCTGAATTCTTTTTATGGCAGGTTGCCTATCTCCACTTCATTTAGTTGTTTTTCTGGGATTTTATCTTGTTCCTTCATCTGGTACATAGCCCTCTGCCTTTTCATCCTGTCTGTCTTTCTGTGAATGTGGTTTTTGTTCCACAGGCTGCAGGATTGTAGTTCTTCTTGCTTCTGCTGTCTGCCCTCTGGTGGATGAGGCTATCTAAGAGGCATTTGCAGGTTTCCTGATGGGAGGGACTGGTGGTGGGCAGAGCAGGCTGTTGCTCTGGTGCGTAGCTCTTTTTAGTTTTACTTCTAATTTTTTTTTTGGCTGTGTTGGGTCTTCATTGCTCTGCACAGGCTTTCTCTGGTTGTGGTGAGCGGGGACTACTCTTCGTTGCAGTGAGCCAGCTTCTCATTGCAGTGGCTTCTCGTTGCAGAGCATGGGCTCTAGGCACATGGGCTTCAGTAGTTGTGGCACATGGGCTCAGTAGTTGTGGCTTGTGGGTTCTTGAGCACAGGCTCAGTAGTTGTGGTGCATGGGCTTAGTTTCTCTGAGGTGTGTGGTATCTTCCTGGAGCAGGGATCAAACCCGTGTCCCCTGCACTGGCAGGTGGATTCTAACCACTGCACCACCAGGGAAGTCCCAGTTTTTATTTCTGAAGTCAGAGAGTGAATCTTTTATTTCTTGCTAAGGTAAGGATGTACTTAGCCCTGATTTCTCAATCTGTCAGCTGTGGCCAAGACGAGTTTCTAGCAAAGGAGATGATGTGACACAGGGGTGCTACAGAGAGGTGGAGTCTCTGCAGGCAGATCAGATTCAAGACTCCTTCAAGAAGCCTCCTGTTGACCCCTCTTCAAAGCTTGAGTTAGGTGGCTTGGCTTTGTTCACCTGTGGTAGCTTGTTCACACTCTCATATGCTCATTATAGTATAAGGCAATAATCTCTTTATGTGTAGGATGAACCTGGGACTGTTACAGTTTATGTTTATTGTCCTCGTGTAATTATTTATACCAACTCCTTTTTTAAAAAAAATTTGTTTTAGCTTGGAGACTAAAGTTTGGGGCACCCTATTTATGCATCTGTTTGTATCATTAGACCAGGTTTCTTCAGGGCAAAACCATTGTCCTAGTTATCTTTCTATCTTTAGCATTTTGAATAGTGAAGCATAAAGGTTTACTGAACTGCTTGGGCCAAAATACTTCAGGAAATGTCAAAAATAATTCTCTGCACATGAAAAAGCCATACTGAAGGAGACATGCATAGCGCTGTATCAGTCAGAGTCCTTGCAAGAAAAAGATGGCACATTCATAGTGGGTAATTTGAGGGGAGTTCATTAAAGGACTAGTTACAAAGTGTGGAGATAGTATAATACCTGGGGCCCTGTAGTGTTACCAGAATCTGGAGTGGGGTGAGGGAGAAAAAGTGGAGGCAGTTACGGAAAGAGACCTGTGTGGAGAGGGTTGCCTGACAGAAGCCGTGGTCCTCAGCTGAGGGGTTTTGCCACCCCACAATGATGCTGAGGGAGAGAGTTGGTGAAAAATATACAAATCTCACTTTCTCTCTTCTTCTTTTTCAAAATCTGGTTAGTGCTCCCCTTTGGCTAAACCCAACAGGAAGTCAAGGGCAAGGGAGCCTTCTGGTATACTGTACACTTCCTAAGTGAGTCTGAGTGCAAATGGAAAATTAGCAGTAGTTCTAGAAAAAGAAAATATGAGACATAGGGGGAGGATAGAGGAGCTTAAAATAATATCTGAAGTCAAGAATAGTGACAGTAACAACAAGGATAGGATTTGCTTTGGCTCCTGGCATTACTGAAAGCAATGACCACATTTTATACTTCTTCATAATGTTTAAAGTCTTTATCATCCAATAGACTGTAAGCTCCTCAAGGGCAGAGACCACCACCAGCACTAGCACAGGTCCTGGAAGGTTCTCAGTAATTGCTGACTGAATGAATGGAAATTTCCATGTGGCTATGTCAGAGAGGATGCAACACAACTGAGAAGACTCCCCTACCTTAAGTCATTGTGAGGCCAGTAAAGGCCTTCACAGAATGGAGATTTTTTCAAAGATACAGAAGGTGGTGTAATTCAGAAGGTGTTTAATTCAGTGTTCAGGGGAGAGAGACACTGAATTCTGTGGATCTAATTTTCTATTCACATTAAAGAAGTAATCTTTAATTAGGAAGGAATGATTCTCCAGGCCTCATCATAATGTTCCCATTATAGACTGGCTATAATGAATTACTATGTATTATAATTTTCTGTTAATTAAAATTTGTCCCAACATTGTTCCAATAATTTTGTAAGAAATCAGAGGTTTGGACAGGCACGTCTGACCCAGAGCTTATATACTCTCAGGAATTCTAGACAGGTTGGTGGGGGCCAGGGGTGGGGATGTGATAGTGTCTCAGCATAGTGTAGCAAAAGCAAAATTCCATGAAACTACCAGCAGAGGGATTTCATGGAAGGATGCACTGACACAGGTGTTGCATTGTGTAGTTCTGCACAGTACTCAGTCTACTCAATGATCAGGGCCAGGATTTAATGCAAAATTAACCAGAAATAATGGTAAACAACCAACACCTGGCAGAGTGGATGTGCTCAGTAAATAGTCCATGACTATTACCAGGAGGAGTCAACGGCATCGTCATACACTTTAGCTGATTTTTCATGTTTTTTTCCTGTGATCTTTCAGAGGCAGTATGATGTCACAGAGGACAAGGTTCAAATCCCAGCTGTGTGACCCTGGGTGAGTTGCTTAACCTGTCTTTGCTTCAGTTCTCTTGTCAGTAAAATGGACATGATAGTAGTGTCTACTACCTAGGATTGTTGTGAGGATTTAAAGGATAAATATAAATGTAAGTAAAGCATAGAACATAAATGTCCATTATTAATATTGTCAGTTAACAAGTGTGAATTCACCATACCCAATTCAATTAATACTGTCAGTTGACAGGTATGAATTCAGTATAGCCAATTCATTCCCAGTCTTGACAGCTGAAAGTCAATCATTTTTAAGGGGCCATCTTGAGCCTGGAAAAACACTTAAGAAAATACTCATCTTTAGTACTTAATGTGAAATGAATATGGAGGTTACATTGGCATATGCCATCTCTCTATATATATGCTGAGGAAAATGGACAGCCTTAGTAAATCACTGAGGTATATCAGTGCAAATATACACTTAAGTCTATGCTGAAGTTGTCAGTTAAATGGACTTAGTGGTGCATGTTGGATGGAACTAGTGGAATACTGACCTGTAGGTGACCCAAGAAATGGGTTGGCATCTTTTTTTGGCTGTGGCATATCATAGGCAAATGCTTGTAACATCAGCATCCCTGATTTCTGGCCTTGTGAGGAGTCTGTGTTGCTGAGACTACCCAAGAGAGTGGCAACAGCAGAGGTTCTGCCTCAGAGGTATGAGAGGTGGTGTACTCACCCTTTTAATGAAAATAATTTGGAAACAAGAGGAAAATGAGTGTTCCAAAATATGAGAAAAGATAGAGTTGCAACAGTGAATAAAGACAATAAAATTATAGTTATTTATCAATATAAGGGCAATACCGTATTGATTATGCATATACATAATCCCATTTAACCCTTACAACAAGCCTGGGGGGGCAGGTATCTCCATTTTATAGAGGAGGACATAGAGGGTAAGAGAGGATAAGTAACTAGGTACTAAAGAAGTACTGCTACCTAAATAACTTGGTTAAATAACAGGCTAGTATGGTATACATAAAACAAGCCAGCAATGCTGAACTAAGCTGAGAGTTGCTAAGTTGTAGAATCAGGACTGGATAAAACTCTGTTTGATTCCAAAGCCCAGGATCCCTCTGTAGGGCTTTTCTCCACGCCCCGCCGCCCCCACCCTGCAGTGTGGTGCAGGGCTCCTTTGTCATTCACTAAGAAATATTTCTGAGCACTTATTACAGGGGTAATTTGCTAAGTGCTGAAGATAAAAGTGTGGGTATTGAGATGGTCCAGGTTGAGGTCATTGATTTAGTTATAGCAGGATCTTACAGTCTTTGGCTTTGTTTTACTTGGGCCAAACAGAACCCATTTATGGGATTGAAGTGGGTGATATTTCTGAGCACAGAGCAGGGTCGTTGGTGGGCAAAGTCTATCAAGATACAACAGATAAGTCAAAGCAAAGTGGTGGATGGATGTGCTAGGAACTACTAGCATCTCCACCATGGTGGCTTCCAGTCAAAGGTAGCCAAAATATGTGGAGGGAGGCATCCCAATAGCCCTTGACCATTCTCCCTTTCTGTAGCTCACCACCATTTAAATCACTGCTGTTAGCCTCCATCTACTGAGTGTCTACTACATACTGGACATTTATAAGGCAACTTCCATCATTATTTCAAATCTTCACCATAATCTTGTGAAATAGTTAATTTTACTCCCATTTTACAGATGAAGAAACTGATGATGAGAGGAGTTACATGGAAAGTCATTGGCAGATTCGGGATTTGAACAAAGAAATGCCTGACCACAAGACATCAGCATCTCATGTTGGTTCTGGTCATTTAATTGGGCATTTCCAAGACTCTATAATGCAATGATGTGGGCAAACCTAGGGTCTTCAGGAATACAGGTTTGAGATTGAAAACTGACTTTTTATTTTTAAAAAAATTTTATTTGAGTGTAGTTTGATTTACAATGTTGTGTTAGTTTCTGCTGTACAGCAAAGTGAATCAGTTACACATATATATACACCTACTCTTTTTTAGATTCTTTTCCCATATAGGTCATTACAGAGTATTGAGTAGAGTTCCCTGTGCTATACAGTAGGTTCTTATTAGTTATCTATTTTATATATAGTAGCGTGTATATCAGAATGGGATATACTTAAAGACTGTGGCACTGTCATTAGTCAAGTTGGGGCTCCAGGGTTGACCCGGTGATCAAGAGGCCCTGTGTTGGTAACAGATGGACAAAACTTGTTTGAATAAATTGCCATGGCCTGGAACACACCAGAAACTTATAAATTCTAACTTATATTTCCTCAGGGAGAGATATTGTAAAAAAAGACCCAAAACATGTGATTTTAAAAATTGAATTTCTGGGTTTATTGTGTTGTACTTTTTGCTTCCTGTTCCATTAAAAAAATCCTGAGTACTAAGTGATGAGGAGTAATTCCAATTTAAAAGAAGTGCCAGCAGGGAATGGCACAGCAAGTACAGTTGGTAAATTTAGCCTAATGGTGAGAATGCAAGTGGAAAATTACACTGGAAAACTTCCATTTTGGTAAGCACTTAGTTGAGTTACAATGCTAAGGACTTGTGAGTAGAGTTATTTAACCCCAGCTCTCATGTAATAAATTTATTTTGTGGAGATACAGCCAAGATATTTCAGTTGACTTGCTAAATGTTATCTGTTTCTTTTTGATTCTTAATTGTGACTTGGGCAAGGTGCAATTACTAGCTTAATTTTGGGTGTAGTTATTGTAGGAATCACTGGCTTGGAAATACATAGAACCATATTCAAGACAGGTCACAACTGTCCAGAGCCTCAGTTTTCCTACTGCTAAATGAAGAGATGTCATAGCAGATAATGCCTAAAATTCCTTCCATTTTAAGATTTTATAAATTGTTGGTATAGGAAATAGTAGCTTCAAATGTTTTTGTTGGAGTGGGGGATGATGTTTTCTGTTAGTTCAGGAATTTTTCAGAGGTATATTTTTTATTTAGTTTGAGCAGGCAAAAGTTTATAGAGGAAACAAGAACTATCTATGATTCTTCTTTGGGGAATGGGTGTCCTTTAGTAGTCTATCAAAATTCAGTCCTTTCCTTTCAAAAGCATGGCTTTAAAAAAAATTATTTATTTATTTGGTTGTGCCGGGTCTTAGTTGCAGCAGGTAGGCTCTTTAGTTGCAGCTCGTGGGCTCCTTAGTTGTGGCTCGCCAGCTCCTTAGTTGCAGCACACGGGCTCCTTAGTTGTGGCATACGAACTCTTCGTTGCAGCATGCATGTGGGATCTAGTTCCCTGACTAGGGATTGAACCTGGGCCCCCTGCATTGGGAGCATGGAGTCTTAACCACTGCGCCACCAGGGAAGTCCCAAGCATGGCTTCCTTGACAGAATGGGTGGCCTTTCCCATCATACAGAGAGTGATGGTGTAAACTGGTAGGTTTATGCCCAGGGGTTCCAGATTGTCTCTTTCAAGAATGGATGTCAAATATTCAAGGAGCAACAGATCCTGGGCTCCCCCAACCCCACCCAGTCCCATTTTTTGTAAAAGATGATATGGTACACCACTGAACAAATATATTTTGGGAGATTATACATACATACGTGTGCTGTCGCAACAGGCATGTGATAATTCATGCACTTCTTTCTGATACATACATAATTCATAGAAGTCTAGATATTGGAAAATTATAGGGCAAAAGTACTCTTGATGCAAATACACTTTACTATGTACCATAGGGTTAACCAAACAACTCACTACAACTAAATTGATAATGATGATACAAAACTAATAGTAATTTATAATTTGTTTAGTAAAGTTTTTTTTCCAGCTTTACTGAATGTATTTGAAAAATAACATTGTATAAACTTAAGGTATGCAATGCAATGATTTGATATACATATATATTGTGAAATAATTAGCACAGTAAGATTAATTAACACCTCACAGAGTTATTTACCTTTTTTTTTTGGTGGTGAGAACATTTAATATCTACTCTCTTAGCAAATTTCAAGTATATAATACAGTATTGTTAACGGTAATTTATAATTAAAAATGAAAGTGGCAACAACTGAAAACAATGAAAAACAACACAATGGTCATTATGTTCTGGTAAGAAACTTCGGAGTTCAAGCTACACTCAGGTGCCTAGTGAGAGACTTGCTTTACGGAGTTATGGTTTTCAGTAAACTTTTGTAACAGGTGGCATTGGAATACAATACTCTGTAATAGCAACAGACCTGGTGGTGCTCTGCCAGCTCTGCCCAGAACCTCTCGTATCCTCTTATCCTTTGTGCATCACTTCCCTGGCTTCTGTGTGCTTTTGCTTCTCTTGCCCACACCTGTGATTCTCTTTGGAGACCTGCCTTTGGGTACTGGAGTTGCTGTGCCTGTGCTTGCAGAAATGCCTGGGAATTTACACGCACACGTGGTGACCTTTAGCCAACAACTGACTGGTGCCCAGTCAGTACCAAAGCACAGCAACCTTGCCTCGAATTAGGACAAATTCTGGGGCATAGCTTATAGTTCTGAGTTCCCCACAGCATCAGGCTGAAGTTACCTTCTGGGGGACTTTGTCTGAGATCCCTTCCTTGCTTGGCTTCTGCTTTCCTGTCCTGCTTCTCTCATTCCTTTATTGGTCACTGTTGGAAGCACTTCCTAAATGAATCTTTTGCTCTTGACTTCTTCTCAATTCAGGGTCTGCTTCGAGGGAACCTGATTGAAGACATTTTCATAACTGACCTAGCAGGTTACAAGCAAGTGGCCGGTGATTTCCCATAAAAATAAAAACTTGTTCTTTGCTGTAGAAGTTCTCACAGATATCTACCCATAACATATGCCTTTAGCTGTCTCGATTTAAAAAGCAAAATGAATAGTAAGTGGATCAGTATTTTCCTTGGGGCTTATGATTTCTAACGTGCACCTCAGGCTATACGAAGCTGAGCATAAATCCTAGGCATTCAATGCTTCATCAGCGCCAGTTGAATGTTATAGAGTAATTTGCCCCTTTAGTGTTATGCACACATTTGCGACATTTGCTTAGCCTTGAGTGTCTGCTTATGATGTTGGTTAAATATAAGACTGTGAAATTAGATGGTTCTCTAAAGGCAAATTAAAAAATATTTCAAGGTTTTATTTTCTAGCAAGTGAGTTTTGATAGAACAACATCTTGACAAACAAAGTTCAATTCCAAATGGTTCTGAAGAACTTAGGGGCAGGACAGGAATAAAGACGCAGATGTAGAGAATGGATGGGGAGGGGTAAGGGTAAGCTGGGATGAAGTGAGAGAGTGGCATGGACATATATACACTACCAAATGTAAAACAGGTAGCTAGTGGGAAGCAGCCACATACCACAGGGAGATCAGCTTGGTGCTTTGTGACCACCTAGAGGGGTGGGATAGGGAGGGTGGGAGGGAGACGCAAGAGGGAGGAGATATGGGGATATATGTATATGTATAGCTGATTCACTTTGTTATACAGCAGAAACTAACACACAATTGTAAAGCAATTATACTCCAATAAAGATGTTAAAAAAAAAGTTCAGTTCCAGAGTTAGGGCACTCTTCTAAACTCTCCTTACATTTCTTTGAAGAGCAATGGACCCAGCATAATGAAGGCTCCTAAAATAACCTTTCCCCTGAGCCTTATGCATCCAGGCATCCAAGTAATGTAGTGTTTTCACACTGTGGAGAATCCTCCACACTTTGAGTGATGTTGCCATTTGCTGGAGGTCTCAGCAGTGCAGCTCTTCCACCCAGTTGCACCCAATTTCACTGATCAGTGGCTCTGGCTTAGCTTCATCCTTATGTATTCAATAATTCAGTTGGCGGGGGCAGAGTAGACACATCTAAAAAGGAATTGCAACATCTTGGAAGAATGAGGAAAATACATACTGTTTATTTTCTCTTGGATCCTGACATTTATGCAGGATCCAAGGATGATCAATAGTCCCGGCATATTCTGGCACCAGAAATATTTATTATTATTTTTAAAAAGATGAATTAGATGTTTATTCCTTCTCCTGCAAAATTGTTCCAATCTGTAGATTTCTCTGAAATACCAGGGCTATCAATAAGTTGTTCAGATGTGGCCAGCCACTGGGCCATGGAGTTGGGCTGACAGACCAGAATTTGAAAACACGTGAGCACTTCCCCTTGAAGAAGCATCTTACTGAAATTGCACTCATGCTTGGCAGCTGATATCATTGAGACTGTTTTTTTAAAATTTATTTTGAGAGAAGTTGTAAAGATAGTGCAGACAGTTCCCCTTCACCAGCTTCTCCTAATGTGAGCATCTTACATAACCATGCTACATTTGTCAAAACTAAGAAATTAACATGGGTACAATACTTATAACTAATTATAGACTTTATTTGGATCTCCTCAGTTTTCCATGACTGTTCCTTTTCTGCTCCAAGATCTAATCCAAGATCCCACACTACATTTGGTCATCCTGTCTCCTTAGTCCATACAGATACTTAAAAATAGGTTTTTCAGATGATGTATATGTAAATCTGTACATTTGTGAAGCCAGACTGCTTGGGTTCTAGCAAGGTTCTGCTACTAATTAGCAGGGTAATTTTTAGCAAGTTATTAAAACTTGTGCCTTATCTGTAACTTGGGGATATTAATAATACACCATCTGTATTTGAGGACAGCAATCCTATTAACCTCATATGATATTGTGGGAATTGATCAAGTGAGTTCATGCAAAAGAGCTTGAAACAGTGCCAAGCCCATGATAAGTGCTCGGTACACGTTGTTATTTTTATGGTTATTATTCTCATCCTATGTAAACATCTACATAAACAAAGTTAATATATTCTTTTCTTGTGTGGTCACAGGTTGCTCTTTGTAAATATTTTCTTGAATAATACATGCACATAGTAAAAAATATTCCATCAGTACTAAAGAATGTAGAGTAAAAGCACTCTTTCCTTCCTATCCCTGTTTCCATTCTCTCTCCCCCGCTCCCTCCACCCCCGCCCCACCAGAAAATAACTACCATTTCTTGTGCACCTTCCAGAGATGTTCTATGTATAGAAATATATTTGTTTAAATGCATCTGGAACTTTGAAAAATGTGGTGAATACTAAAGGCTACATATTATCCAAAGTGAAAAAATTAGGTCTATTTCATTTGTATTTTGACTACAAATTATATTAACTGTACTTTACCAAGCACTTGCTAGGTGGCAGTCATTCTGCTTTTTCCTCACTCTCTATCCATATATTACCTCATTTAAAACCATAAAAATAAAAATAGTACCTATGTAGTAGGTACCATTAGCATTCCCATTTTTTTTTTTTTTTTTTTTTTTTTTTTTTGCGGTACGCGGGCCTCTCACTGTTGTGGCCTCTCCCGTTGCGGAGCACAGGCTCCTGACGCGCAGGCTCAGTGGCCATGGCTCACGGGCCTAGCCGCTCTGAGGCATGTGGGAACCTCCCAGACCGGGGCACAAGCCCGCGTCCCCTGCATCGGCAGGCGAAGTCTCAACCACTGCGCCACTAGGGAAGCCCTATTCTCATTTTTAAAAGTTATCCATAGTGATTCATTATCTTTATGTGATAGGGGCCGTTTCATTTTTGCTTCATCCGTGCTTTCTGGCCATTATGCGGGCACATGGCAGTTGCTCCATAACTGTTTGAATGGCTAAGTAAATAAATGAGTTCCTCCTAGTGCAAGACCCTATAAAGCATAAGGGGGAACAAAATTGATACAAATAGCTAACAGTCCCTGAGTACTTATTGAGCTGTAACCTTGAACAAGCATGACTCATGGGAGGCAATTATAAAGCACCTTGACTTTTGCTTCTCTCTGTTCCTCTAAGTCATTTGTTATGTTCAGGTAAGACAAGTAATTAAAATGTCCATTCCATTATTATCATAAAAATGTTGAACTTGATTTAACATTGAGGCTTCTCTTCTTCCCCCAGCTCAGGCCTGACAGAGAGGTTAAAGAAGGGAGTGTGCGTGGCTGTGGGTAGCTGCCTCTCATTCCTCACCTAATGCTTCTCTTTCTCCTTCTCCTTCTCCATCTTACTAGTCATAGTTTCTGAACCTCCAATGTTGGCATGTCCAGAAGAGAAAAGGGAAAGAAAGTTGTTACCTGACCAGAGCAATCATTAGCAGGAGTTGTGCTCTCTGGGTAAGGCAGGTGTTTAAACTGATTCTTTCTTTTGCAGGTTTTTTGTAGACTTATTCCCCGCAAACCTCTTGCTCCCTGACCACCTCCAATAACTGGGACCTCATGCCTATAGTTCTCTTGTTGTGGGTGATGTGTTCTTTTCAGCTTGTTGCTAACCCTTCCTAGCCCCTGACCATCCAGTGGTACTTTCAACTTCTCTCTGCTGAGGTCTATTTACCCCTCCAGGTGACCCTCTCAGGTGGCATCTAAGACAATCCAATGTTGGTTGGCTCTCTGGTGCTCTCTCTCTCTCTCTCTTTCTTTCCCCCCACTTCTCATTCAAGGAAACTCCCTTCTATGCCCTCACAAACTCTGAGACTACAACTGACAGATGCAGCCTCCTCTCCTTTGATTCAGCTCCTGGCAAGTCCAAATGCTGGGCCTCAGAGTTCTCAGATGAGTGACTTACACTGTCTACTGTGTCCTCCAAATGTGGGGGACACAGGGGCTCTCTGCATGAGCTTCCTGAAGCCTTCCACAGTAGACCTGAAGAAAAAAAGCAGGCATCCCATTTCTTTCCCTTGACATACCAACTATCCATTCCTCAAACTCTCTGTACTCATTTTCTTCCTTTATTTCTTCAGACATCTTAATAGCTGGAGGTGGATATTCAGCTAAGTGTTTCAGTACTGACTTTCTTCCATTTCCTTTTTGTAAGTCCTGTGTGGTGTTTTTACTTTGGAACATGGCGTCTGTTGTCTTTATGTATCAACCAAAACTGAGAAAGAGAAATCCCATAGGCTGTTATTCTATGTGCCAGGTGCTGACCTCAGATTGACATGCATTAATTCTTTCAAATACAGAAAATCTACAGATGAAGAAATGAGGTACAAGGAAGTTAAGTAATCTGCCAAATTTCACCGAGCTAGCAATTACCAGAGCCAAAATTTAAACCCAGACAATTTGAATCTGAAGGCAATGCTGTTGATCACTGCTCTACCTCTTCTCATAAATGAGGCACAGAACAGACTCTTGGGAAATGTACAAGCTGGTGGGGAGGAGACGAAGAAGAAATAGATAACTGTAGAACATGATATAACAAAATAGCATATGAAGAAAATTCTAGGCAAGTTCAAAGGAGAAAAATAACACATTCAATTTGGGAAATAAGAAGTTTTCATGGAGGAGATAGGTCTTTAAAAGGGAATAGAACCTCTACTGGTCAAGATGTCAGGAAAAGGATTCCTGGCCATGGCAAAGTGAGAGTAAAACAGGAGGTAGCTTTGGGACCAGTGAGAACCCAGTTTGACTGAGGATGCAGAGGATGGTTAGGGGAGTTGTGGGCAATGAAACTGAAAAATTTGCAGCTGGACTATGGCCTGGAATGTCAGAGTGATGATTTTATCTGATTTAGAGGGTGATGGGGAGTAAGCAAAGGCAGGTGGGAAGAGATGCAAGAGATACTGTGGAGATAGATGAAAGGACCAGGCAGCAGATGGGATGTAGGAGAGACAGGAGAGGAGGATTCAAAACGCTGGGTTACTGGGAGAATGATTTATTCCTGAGGGGTATGGAGATGGAAGGAGGAGAGGCCCTCCCTTTCCTCTTTTTAATTTTGGTAAATTATGTTGAATTGAGATTTTGGAGGAAGCTAATATTTAATGAGTGTTTATATACTAAGCAGGGTATGAAGCACATATTATTTAATTTAATCTCACAAAAAATCTTATCACACAGGTTAAAGATCTGTTTTTCTCTCCTTTTGGCTAGAAGGCCATCAGATTCCCTGAAAGAGGGACTGTCTCAACCACTCAGCCTGAGAATCTAGCACAGTGTCAGGCACATGGTATGTCCTTAAGAAATATCACAACAAATGAACATCTGAAGTTATACCCTTTGCAAGTACGCTGTGTGCTCTAGTCCCCCCTGAAACACACAGGGGTGAGTGAGTTATTCAGGTAGCACCCCCCCATCCCAGGAGAAACACGGTTGACCCGCTTCTGGGGGTACCTGTGTTAGTAGGAGCTGCTTCAGACAGAATGATAATCCTTAGAAGGAGAGCATCTTTTGATCTGGCCTGTCATTGCTAGAGCTGCCTCTGCGGCATGGAGATCATAATCATAGGTCAGATGGTGAAGAGGGGGACTCAATTGCCCTGAAATTATCTGGAGCACCCAGGTGTTACTGAGAGTGTCCTGGATGAGAATCTGACAAAAACTGACCCATTGTCCACGAGGCCACCGACCAGCTTCATGCATGCTGTCTGTAGTTCATCTAGAGGCTGTGGAAAGTTAGATTATTGGGATTTGCATGTTTGTTGAATTGAGCTTTCTTTTAATCCTTTACAGTCTAGAGAACTGGGGATAACCTATCGGGCTGTGGTCTAGGCTGATTTTTCTGGGCACTCCTCTGTAAAAGGGCTCATGTGTGTTTTTCTCAGCAGTGGACTATTGTTGCTGTAGAAAAATCTTCTAAGCTCTTGAGCATATTTGATGGTACTGATGGGTTGCCATGGATCCATCTGCACAGTCTCACCTGTCTTCCCCATAACCATCAGCCCTTATTGTAGTGGGAGGTGCCTCAGGTTAATGGTGCAATCCAAGCCCATGGGAATAGAATTTACTTATACAGTTACAGGCTTTCATTAGACTGAGGTTCACCCAGGTTGTCCCAACTTAGTAACTGACAATACAATTCTTTAAACTGTTCAGGTTAAAAACTTTGGAGTTGTCCTTGCCCCCTCTCTTTCTCTCACCTCATGTCAAGCCCTTAGCAAATTCTGTTAGGTTTTCTTCAAAATATATCCAGAATCTCACTACCTCTAATTTACTGCAACCTATGGTTGGCTCTTGCTTGAATTGTTCCAATATCTTCTTAGCTGCTCTCCCATCTTCCCTTTTGTTTTGTTTCGTTAGGGTTGTTTTCCACAGTCTCCAGAGAGATCCTTTTAATATGCAGTTAAATCATTTTATTATTTTATCCTAAAACTCCTAAGGGCTTCCTATCCCCCTTAGTTCAACATGTGGATGTTGTGAACAGCTGATTCCACCACTTTGGGAAGAGAATGAACAAGTGTGTCCTGGCGTCCTGCCTAGCTTTTTGCAGAAAAAACGTCAGGGGAAGAGATCTGGAGGCTGTTGTTTCAACTTTTAGACCCTAGATGGCACTCTGGGACCATGCAAGGTTTTGTCCTGCCTGTCTTTTTTTTTTTTTTTGTAATTTTTTTTAAATGGGGCACAGATTTTGCAGTCATTTACACTGAAACCTTTATGGAGCCTGAACTAAAACTGACTGAGAAGACTGAATTTCAGTAAAAATTTTAAACATATATTTTTTTAGGGGGACAAATTATAGCTTAGAAAAAATAAACTGGAAATGTTCTGGATTCTCTAAGAGAAACATTGAAATTTCTGCTGTTTAAGAATTTAGAATTACTCAGGAAGTTGGGAGGTTTGGGGAGTCAGGGGTGGGTGGGGTGGCAGAAGCATCGGGGGGCTCAGACTCCATGTAGGGGCTGTGTGCACAGCTGAGTGGTGTCTGGGAAGAGCCTTTGGCATTTGGGAGAAGAGTCTGAAAAGTTTTATCTAAGTTCATCATATTTACAAAATATCTTATTCTCTCTGTTGAGGCTGAGGACAAGAGATCTTTAACTAAGAATTCAGATACTAGGAGTAGATGGTCAGAAGGTTGCTGGTATGTGGGTGAAAATATCTTAAGGGTGGAGGAAGCCAGCTTTTCCCTTTGAGGTTTTGGGAGTTAAATTGTGTGTGTGTGTGTGTGTGAGAGAGAGAGAGAGAGAGAGAGAGAGAGAGAGAAAGATAAGGAGAGGTTTCCTTATGACTTGAGGGGTAGCAGGAATAAGAATGGAGAGCTGGTCTAGCTCTGCAGGAAGGGCTACCCCCTTACGTGTTTTTAGCTTTGAGGGTGTAGCTTGTTCTTGCAGGGTACCTTTGGGGCTCTCCTGGGGCTGATGCTCTGGGAGCAGAGTCATAGGAGGAGGCTGCCACCTTGAAGGCTCTGGGAAGACCCAGCAAGGAGGCTACATACAAGAGTGTGTCCTGGCCTATGACACAGCTGGTGGTCAGAGGGACAGATGAAACCACAGTTATTCATCATTCATCAAAGACCATTCAGGGGAATCGGGATAGAAACCAAGTCTGAGCTTTCCCTTGCAGCATTTCCTTGGTTTTCATCAGTTTTTCTTGTGGAGGAAGGAGGGCTCAGAAAGCTCCCTCTGGGCATCCCCTTTTACCCTATTGCATAAGGATTGGTTTCTAGCCCCACAGCTAAAGGGGTGATATCGGGCAATTCAGGAAGCTTTATACAGCTTAGTCTCTTCATCTGAACTGTCAAGAAAAAATGCACCGAACAGGGTTAAACAGGCCAGAAAGACTTGGTTTCAGGCTCTGGCAATAGGGGAGAACTCAACTCTGCTGAGACAAAGTGAAGGATGAGCCAGTGGAAAAGGACTGGGGGATGTTAAAGGGAGGTCGGTCAAGGTGACGAGGCCGTCTCATTTGTGTTTGCTAATTGGGGCTTATAAAAGTTAGGCTCCTACCCTCCCACAGAGACTGGGAAATAAGGGTGCTAAGATTACATTTCAAAGGGAGGGCTCCCAGGTTCTTGAGAGACAATTTACATCTCAGAGGGTAGAGAAAGACTTTATAATGACAAGTTTTCTAAAATAAATGCTTTAAGAAAAGAGGTCAGGTCAAGCCTTTCTCAGGTTTACTCAGTTTGAGGGGATGTTAAGTCTGTCTTGTTCAGCACAATGGGTATAATAATAGTACCAACCTCATAGACATTTTGTAGGGATTAAATGTGATGAGGCCTGTAATGCACAGAGGGCCTGCCCGGTAGACAAATGGCAGCCATTATGCTGATGATTGTTAGGATTTTGACTGACAGAATTGCTTACTTTAGTTGCACTCTGAAGACCTCTTCCATACATAATTTGTGAAAGAAAGTACAAAACAATCCTTGTTTTCAAAAAGCTACTATATATAAATAAGACATATTTTATGTTTGTATGTTTATGAAAAAAGCTAGAGATTATTTTGGAAACAAACAAACAAACCGCTCTTTAGAGCTTAAATTCTAAAACAATGAACACCAACACATATATGCAATCTGTTACATAAGAGAGTAACATCTGATGACCTATTTATTTTTCACTTGCTTGTCTTCTGTACAGAAGGGCAGAGCACATAAAATAAATGAAGTCAGTTTCTTGACTCATCTGCTCTGCATGACTGGCTGCTGCTTCCAAGGCTGCAGCTGTTGAGTGTATGTATATACAAAGTCCCTACTTAAGAGTTAGGGGGCATTTCTTGTTTCATCTTGGCCTCACAAGAGAGAGGTTCTTTCTAACCAAGAGCTGCTAACTGTGTAGAAACCATGCCCCTAAGCCTTCCCCCCCCCCACCACCATTAAAAGGAGACCGTGATGTTTTAATATCTGCCTTGATATCTTTTAAAGGGGCTCCCTTGGAATTGAGCGTTTCAGAAGCCAGGGAACAGGCACTTTCTAGTTTGTTCTGTAACGTGGTTTTGAGGTAGGGGAATCCTGGGTGGAGGGACCTCTGAGAGGTCACAGTTGAACTCAGGCATCTGGAGAGAGAGCCTCTGAATCCTCCTGAAAATGATCTTCTTTTTGATAATGACGTGAGGGTGTTTGGCTCTTTTTAATGGAAAAAAAAGATGTCAGATTAAAAAATGTTTAAGTCTAAGTGCTTCTAATTTGTTGTTTCCCTCCCTTAAATTAAATCCACCTCGCTTTCTACCATAAATCCAAGTAACTGATAAAATGTACATACTCAGATTCCAAATGAATAAACACAAATTTTATTGCCGTAAGTAATCTTTTTTGGTTTTCAATCCTTTCACAGGAAAGATAATATTTAGTCCTTGCTGTAACTTTTTATTGTTATTTTACAGAGAGTTGCTCAGGTCATGCATTTATGTGTAAGTAGATTTCAGGACCACATAGGCCATTCTAACATCTTCTGAGTGGCTCCAAAGCAGAAGAATTTAGTCTTCTTGGTCCTAATGTAGAGCATCCTGTATAACAGCATCTTAGTGGGCCCCTTGCCTCCTCCTGGCAAGCAGACTGATGGTTGCTAGATGATGCCTCATTGCTCTTCAAGTTATATGGCCCTGTCCTTCCTTATGTGACTGTGTGAGTCTAAAGTTTGGGGACACTTTATTTATATTGTGCCAGTCTTGTGAAAACAGCAGAGACTTCTTAAATAGGGGTCTTGGGCACAGAATTTCTTTCTGAAAGAAGTGAACATAGATGGAAAATTTGAGTCTCAGTGAAGAGAGTAAAAATGTGAGAAAGATAGAAACTGTGGTAGCTGGTTCCCATTTTAAGTAAGACATTAAAAGTCTCTTTATGTTAGATCAAACTGAGAACTGCTACAGTGGACCAAAACCCATGTTCCATCGAATCCAGCCCTGAGACCCAGTGTTCATGGACACATTTAGGGGAAGTCTACCTTTTTAAGCAAATTTAATGGGAGGTTAAGTTATGGCTCTGAGGTTGGCATTCAAGCCCATGGATTTGAAATCTAAAACATTAAAAAGAAGTAGCACTGGCTTCCCTGGTGGCACAGTGGTTGAGAGTCTGCCTGCCGATGCAGGGGACACGGGTTCGTGCCCCAGTCTGGGAAGATCCCACATGCCGTGGAGCGGCTGGGTCCGTGAGCCATGGCCACTGAGCCTGCGCATCCGGAGCCTGTGCTCCGCAAAGGGAGAGGCCACAACAGTGAGAGGCCCCCGTACCGCAAAAAAAAAAAAAAAAAAAAAAAAAAGAAGTAGCACGATAGGAACTAATAGCACAGCCAAGAAGAGACAAGGGGAAGGAGTCGGGAGAGGTTTCTGGAGCTTGGACAATGAGGCAGGTTGGTGATGTCGACCTGAAATAAATAGACAGCCAGATATTTCTCTAGCAAAGATGGGTTTATTCGGGATCAGCAGAAAATGACAATGTGGAGTCTGCAAACCTGGAGAGCCATGTGCAAGTTCCCACATGACAAGGGAAGGAGGACACTTGAATAGAGAGGAAAGGGATGTCGGGAGGTCTATAGCAAACAGAGTCCATGGCTGTTCATTGGCTGTGTCCTTGTCAAGAAAGGAGTCTTCTTGTTGGGTTCTGCTATCGTTGTAGGATGTGAGAGCTTCCCCTACTCTAGTTAATTGAGATTTCTGTTTTATTAATTTTTTTACAGTGACATCACCACGTTCAACTTCAGGTGGAGCCCCCAGGGACCAATTTGCACTTAGCATTGCTTCCTCTTCAGGCTATTTGGATGAACAGTTTATTATAAAGCAGCCAGCCTGTCTCTTGGTGTCACAATATTCATTAAGGTTAGATTGCCCTACATTTTACCAACAATATTTAGACTTGAAACATCCCCACTCTATTCCTATATTGCTGCTCCATTCTCTGTGTGGCTTTCTGGATAGTTAGTTTGGCTCTATCTTCCAAAAGCATTCATTCTCTCTTAAAAGCCCACTATTTAATGATTATATTAACTTAAAAAAAATTCAATGACTCTTTTTCCATTTCTAGAATTTCTTTCCTCCTCCCACCAAATCCACTTTTTTTTTTTCTTTTCATAATGTCATGCTTTTAACTTTTGGATATGTTCCTTCGCTTCTTGGGATTGTTCTGTATTCATCACATTAGGTGTGAATTCTCCCATTTATTGTATGGTTGGCTGTCTTTTGTGCTGGTGGGTTTCCTCCTGCTCTTTTAAATTTTGTTTATGGGCTCATCTTCAGTGGGAATTTTCTTTTATGAGAGTCCAAAGGGTACTTTGGATGATAGAGATAATTTTTACATTAGTTTCTCCACCTGGGTTTTCATACTTTGTAGGCAGTGAAGAGGTGGTGAGAATTTGGGCTCTACACCTACACACAGGGCAAATTTAGTGTTCTGTTGTCTTAAGATTGATTTTTCATCAAAATCTCAGGAAGCTCCACTTCTAAGTTAAGACCTTGAACCAGTGAACAGGTTGTTTTAGTTCCAGTCTGGGGAGGGATGATTCTTTTTTGGCTCCATGGTTTATGCAGGAAGCAATTTTAGCTCCCCACCAAGAATGGGCCATAGTTTTAAAAACAGTCCTTAACATATATACACTACAGGATGTAGGATAGACAGCTGATGGGAGGTGGCCACGTGGTGCAGGGAGATCAGCTCGGTGCTTTGTGACCACCTGGAGGGGTGGGATGGGGGGGGGACTCAAGAGGAAAGAGATGTGGGGACGTGTTTGTATGTGTAGCTGATTCACTTTCTTGTAGGGCAGAAGATGACACACCATTGTAGAGCAATTATACTCCAATAAAGATGTTAAAAAGGGGCTTCCCTGGTGGCGCAGTGGTTGAGAATCTGCTGGCTAATGCAGGGGACACGGGTTTGAGCCCTGGTCTGGGAGGATCCCACATGCCGTGGAGCAACTGGGCCCGTGAGCCACAACTACTGAGCCTGCGCGTCTGGAGCCTGTGCTCCGCAACAAGGGAGGCCACGATAATGAGAGGCCCGTGCACTGCGATGAAGAATGGCCCCAGCTTGCCACAACTAGAGAAAGCCCTCGCACAGAAACGAAGACCCAACACAGCAAAAATAAAAAAATTAATTAATAAACTCCTACCCCCAACATCTTCTTTAAAAAAAAAAAAAAGATGTTAAAAATAGCCCCAACAAAAACAACAAAAAAAGAACAGTCCTTAATTGGAGGCTAAAATCCTAGCTCCGAAAGAGTGTGTCAATTGATATTGGAAGTTGTTAAGAGAGTAAACCCTAAGAATTCTCATTGACCAAAAAGGTCTTTTTCCTCCCGAGGTTAAAAATTTGCTTCTGGCTGAGGTAATCAAGTCCCATGGAAGCAAGAGGAATTGTCAAGGTGCTCTGACCATTCCATATGACCTGATGGGGCTCTGCACCACGTGCTGGTTTTCCTTGTCCTGTTAACTCTGATTCCTCCATGCTGAGAGGTTGACTCTGGGATAATTAACAAAGCTACTGCAGCACCAGATGCCCAGTGTACCATGCCATGTGTGAGGCTTTGAAGTAGAAAATGAAGCATTGCTGTTTTAGTAGAACGGTGCTGGGATACCAGTGGGCAACTCGGCAGAACCTGACTGTACTTTATCCCAAGGGAAGAGCAGTCTGACTGGCAGCCCGACCCACACAGAGGCACAAAATTAGCTGGCTGATTTTGAGTCCATGGTTCTTGTTTTTAGACCTGGCTTCGAGGACCCTCACAGGACTAATTTTCTCAATAATGGAAAAACTTGGCAGGCAATGACATAACGATAGTATATCTGCTTGTCTTTCTCAACTCTCAACCTCATTCTAGGAAGAAAATGGGTCGATGTTAAAGGTAAATTTTCCTGCATAAGGATTCCCTATTATTAACAGCCTTCTGAGGATGATAAATCACAATAATGCACAGTTCTGTTAAATCAAGAATTACCAATTTTGGTCAGCTATTCCTTAGCCATGTGTCCCTCTCCAATTAAAACTGTATCCGACTGAGTAGAACTAAGGCTCTCAAAACTGAATTTATTGATAAAAATCAACAAAACAAATGGTTGTAGTTTAATCTAAGTTAATAAATTAATCTAGTTTTGTGTGATGCTTTTTTTTTTTAATATGTTGGGGGTAGGAGTTTATTAATTAATTTATTTATTTTTGGCTGTGCCAGGTCTTCGTTTCTGTGCGAGGGCTTTCTCTAGTTGTGGCAAGCGGGGGCCACTCTTCATCGCGGTGCGTGGGCCTCTCACTGTCGCAGCCTCTCGTTGCGGAGCACAGGCTCCAGACGCGCAGGCTCAGTAGTTGTGGCTCACGGGCCCAGTTGCTCCGCGGCATGTGGGATCCTCCCAGACCGGGGCTCGAACCCGTGTCCCCTGCATTAGTCAGCAGATTCTCAACCACTGCTCCACCAGGGAAGCCCTTGTGTGATGCTTTTAATGACCATAAGCAATGACTTATTTGGGGGCTGAAGTTGATGAGGCAGATATTTTCTAAGTTCTTACTGACTATTAAAATCACATTATAACATTAATGTAACTTGTTTATTTCATTTCTTCTTGGCATAAATGTACAGTTAATTCTGTTAATTCTCTTCTAGAAAAAACTATGCTAATACATGTAAAAGTTTCTGATTCATTTACTGTAATTATCAATATCTTATACATATTTACTTTGAAACACTCCCCCATTTTGTGGGTAATAACAAACACATTTCTCCAGTTTGGGGGAGGTAGCAATAATAATTGCAGAGAATCAAAATCAACTCTCTGTGAAATACAACATTCACGTAAGGGCTTTGCTTTTAGTAAATTGTATTAGGATTGTCAAGAGCAAACATTTACCGGAAACACATGAATAAAGCATGCCATTCACAACTTCAATAGAATTTTAATTGAGTTCTGCAGCATTCCAGAAAGGAGGTAGCTGGCCAAACCATCGCACCTAGCCATTCTGTTCTACAACCAACATCCTCATTCTCCACTAATAAGCCTTTATCTTACATAGTCATTCAGGACAAATCATTTGCACAATTAACTCAAACTCACTTAATTAACATCTGTGTTATACAGCCTATTCTTCCAAAGCCGTCTTTGGAAACTCTTTCAGAGGTCTGTAAGTTGGTTTTGATAATATATGAATAAAGTCATTACTATTCTTTTTCTGCCTTTGCTTTTGTGACTGAAGAAAGAAATGGACAAGTTAGTGCATTAGATGGCTGAAGGTCTTAGTAGAAACACATTTATTAATACTTATTGAATTATTTTGTGCATGGTAATCTGTTAGACCAGTTTCTGACTATTGTTACAGTAAAATACATTTTCTACCTCATGGGCAAATCCCTACCACAAAGTTAGTTTAAATTTACTTGAGAAGGGAGGAAAATAGTGCTCTGTGTCCCTCTATAAAGGTTATTTTCAATAATTTTATATTAAGTCAGTTATAGAACTTATTAAAATACAGATTCTAGGAGAGAGATTTGAGAAATCTAGGGTGGAGCCCCAAAATTTGAATTTGAAAAAACAAGAAGGGTCTGTGGTGATTCTGATGTAAATGGTCCTTAGAATTTAATAAAGTTGTAGACCACTAGGTCTACAATTTCCTGACTTCATAGTGAATTTTTGTCAATATGCAAAATTTTTTATTCATTGCCTTTGACAGATTTTAATATTATTTATTAAATCTGGCCATCTGATCCTAATCTTTGTTCAGAGTCACAGCGTTTTTTTAAAAAAATCAGTTTTTTTGATCACTCAGACCCTAAAATCCTCAAGTTGTATTTGCCTCTGTATAATTGTGTAATTAAAAAAAGAAACAACAAAACAAAACAAACTTACTAGATACAGTAGAATGAGTTATGTCTATTTTAAAGTTAGTTAAGAAATGATACTATGGAAAAAAAAGTTTCAGTGTAGTTGGTGGGAAGACAGGGTAGGGGTAGGGGGCATGTGAAAAAACAAATTCAGCCTATTAATTATGTATTAAGTGAGAGTCTCCAATCCACGGTACACATGTAACATCAAAGTTCTCCACTAAAATGGTTTCTTATTAGCCTTTAAGTAAGATTTTTATCTAGTTCTATCACAGTCAGAGGCTGAAACCAAAGCAGTTTAATAAGCACCTCATCACTGAAGGTCAGGCCCCTAATAGGGCCTTAATTAGAATGTGGAATATCTTGCCACTTGAAAAACCTGTGCCAAGGGAACATTTTTTTTACCCCCTTTTTTCTTTCTTTTCCTTTTTTTTGTTGGTGACAGTTTGCTTATGTAGGCAAAAGAGACCATTAAATATCTTGCAACTGAAACATAACAGACATTTGCTCCCTGTAATTTTTAGATATTTTCTGTGTCCACAGTTTCTCTGCTGTTAGAATTGTGTCATGGTGGGAATGGTGACAAGAGAATCCAACATTACCAGGAAAGTGAAGCCAATTTCAGATTTCTTGAGGCTGCTCTATGTAATAACTGCATTTAGAAAGCCTAAGGAAATTATGTGAGTTTGTAGGCACGTGTAGGCTTTGAGTCAAAAGTACAACAGACATTCGGGAGACTTCAAACATTAGGGCTATTCTGAGTGTCTTTTATTTCTGAAAGCTCATTTTAATAATCTGGTGTAGCTCTGATTTAATTTTTCAGGGTCTTTCCGGTTGTTCAAGATTGGCTTTGAATGTTATTTGAGGGATCCTGAGACTGCTCTGATCCAAGGCATTTCACAAGTGGCCTGTCAAGGGCCCTGAAACCAGCCCCTTCTTTTTTTTTTTTTAATTAAAAAGACACTTTCTATTGAAAGCTCAGTTCAATGCAAATTTGCTACGTTAAGATTGGGATAGAGAAGGGCAAGTGACTTGTTACTTCAACACTCAGTCTTCAATTATCAGATGAGCCTACCTCTTCATCTCTCACAGACGCTTGCAGATAGAAGGCCCCTGGTGGTTCTGCTAATAGATACCTGTTTGATATTAGACAAGCCACTTAACTTCTCTGGCTTTCATTCTTTCCATGAATAAAATAAATGGATTGGGTTTAAAGGATCTCTAGGATCCTTTCAACTCAAACAATCTATTGATCTTGGAGTTTAAAATTTTTTATTTAATGTGTCTTGTTGAATTTTCTAATTTTTTCCTTACCCTGATCTTGGATGTAATTATTTGACAGTTGCAATTTAACAAATTCAATTCAAAGTAGGAGAATTTAATGGTAGATCTACACTGTACAAGGGACAATAAATAAATATCCCTACAGATTAGCTCAACATTCTATGAAGTTTTATATCAATTATAATCATTCTTCTTGGGTTTTCTGGGATGGTCCTGATTTCTAATACACTACTCCATTGCTCTATAAACTGAGGGCTAAAAACGAATGGGCTTTTGCCCATATGCAGCTGTTGTATGTGTTTTACTTTTCCCATAAAGTGTTTAGAATTTCAGTTATGAGTTAGGGCAAATGATCTCTAGTTTGCCAAGATCCTAGCTGTCTATATTGTTTCCATCAAGTCTGTTTCATTCATGTACTTACCTGCCTAGCATCATTGAAGTTTACAACCCCTGTTAAATTACAGAAATAAACAAACAAACAAACAAACAAATAAATAAAACTACAATACTGAAGAGTACTTTTAGACCAATACTCTTCAGTAGAAATTTCTGTGTTGATAAATATGCTCTATATCTTTGTTGTTTAATATAGTAGCCATTAGCCGTATGTGGTCTTTGAGCATTCGAAATGTGGCTAGTGTGACTGAAGACTAAAATTTTTAATGTTATTTAATTTGAATTGATTTAAATTTCAGTTTAAATAGTCACACTAAAAGAAAGAGAGATAGAGAAAGAAATAAGTGCATGTGGGCAATGGCCAGCATATTGGACAATGCAATATCTACATTGTCTGTTCAGGTTATCTACGTCTGTGCAACAAACTACCAAAACTTATTTTGCTTACTGATTCAGTGGGTCAGGAATTCAGACAGGGCAGCATGGATAGCTCATTGAAGCCCCAGCTGGGAAATTGCTAATGATGGGGTGACTCAGCTTGGCCTGGAATCATCTGGAAATTGCTTTTCTAATTTCTGATGCCCAGGCTGGGGTGACTCACAGGCTGGGTTCAGCTGGGACTGTCCACCAGAGCACTTGCAGGTGGCCTTTTTTGGTGGCTTGAGCTTGCCAAATCATGGTGCCTAGATTCTAAAAGGGAGTGTCCAGGCAGCAAGTGTTCCTTGAGAACCACGGCGAAGTTGTGTGGCCTTTTCTGCCCTACTTTCGGGAGTCTTGAAATGTCACTTCTGTGTGCCTCATTCTATTGGTTATGAGCAAGCCGCCAAGGCCAGCCAGGATTTAATGGGAGGGAGATTGAACTCCACCTCTTGATGCAAGGGTGACAAGATCACAATACAGAAGAGCACGTGGGATGGGAGATATTGTTGTGACCACCTCTGAAAACACAATCTGTCCCATTCTGCCTGCGGTCACAGCAGTGCACATCCTCCCACATGTAAAACACACTCAGCTGTCCCCAAACTCCAGTGTTTCTTCTTATTATGGCATTAGCTGGAGGTCTAGGATTTTATTATCTAAATCAGCTCAGGTGCAGGTGTGGCTCCTTGGCTGTGGTTCCTCTTCGAATGCAGTGCTCCCCCACTTCTGTGACCCAAAGACTCTGTTATCTGGCCGCCCCCCTTCCCTCCCTGGCACCCAGGATCCATGGCAGCCACAGTGATAGGCCAGCTGTAGTAGACATCCCAATGCAAAGAGGTGGGGCTTGCGGAGGACGTGATGGAGTCATTGGTCTATAGTATTTCTGAAATCTAGCTGGCCACATACCCAGTTACTTGACTGGGGTTTAGTACTGCTCCTGTGGCTTTTGGCTTGCTGCCCTAATCTCATAGTTTTGCCCTTTGAGTCATCCAGTTTTCTCTATAAAAATTAGCCTATGTTTCCAGCTGAGTAGTTTTCTGTTTGATCCTTGCCTACAGAAATCTGTGGGTTCAGAAATCTCTCTTCATTTTGTACTCTCCCTATGTCCATTAGTTTGAGCTGATAGTACTTACACGCATACACATCTCTTAAAAATTCTGTGGATTCTATGATTTTATGGGAGTTCACTCCATTAGCCAAAAGCCATAACCACAAATCTCTTTACGTCAGGCCCTTCTTTGTCTTGAGAACCTTATTATTTAACAGGAAGAGTTTTCCAGGCCTGTCCTTAAGCTTCTCAGAAGGTCTTTATATAGCTCTATCATTCCATGAGACACCACCTTCTGAGGCTTAACAGGGATTTTACAGCCCAACCTGAATTTGATCTTACACTAAAACCATTTCCTAATTTGAGAATTTTTGCCTTCTAGAGAGACTGGGACTGAGAATCAGTTTTATTGTTGCACCTAGAAAGTCCTCCTTCCTTTATAATATCGTACCTGTAATTTCTTCTTGAAAATGGAATAATTTCCTTTTTAGCACTGCTCTTTCTATTTGTATCTTGTTTTATGTAGCTAAGAGAAACCAGTTGACATTTTTTATGTTTCATCCAGAAATAGTCTTAGATTCATCAATTTATTAATTTCCACATTACTACAGACGATAGTTTTGTAAAACTTTCTACCACTACATAACAAAGGTCCCCTTTTGTCTAGCTTCCAAAAACATTTTTCTCACTTTCCTCTAAGTCCTTATGGGTAGTCTCCTTGAGGCCTATCAGATTTCTATCCCCTGCCCAATCCTGAAACCAATGAGTGATACACGTTTTAGTGGCATAAAAAAAACACTTAAAAAATGCCCATAGATTCTGGAGGCCAAGAATTTGTATAGGGCACAGTGAGTATGGTTTGTCTTTGCTCCGTGATGTCTAGGGTCTCAGCCAGACAGACATGAAATGGCTGAAGGCTAGAATCATTTTAGAGGCTTCTGTGTTCACATGTTTTGGCACTTGGGCTGAGATGATTTGAAGGCTGGACTCAGCTGAGTCTATTAACTGTAGTAGAGCACATTGGCTCTCTATGTGGTTTGGGCTTTTCATAACATGGTGGCTAGATTCTGAGAAGATGTGTCTAGGGAGGGATCATCCAGAGAGCTAATACTACAGGAGAATTGGGTGGTAGCTGCATGAACTTTTTAGATACAGACTAAAAAGTCACACAGCATTACTTCCATTACATTTTATTGATTACTGGAGTGTCAGTAAAGCCAGTCCAGATTCAAGGAGAAGGGGATTAGACTTTGCTTTGGGATAGGGGAATAGCAAGTTCATATTGCAGAAGAGCATATAAGATGGCAAATATTGTTGGGCCATCTTTGAAAAAAACAATGTTCCACAGTGTATAAAAATCCTTTATCAAATGATGTATGGGATGGGAAATTTTCTGAAGATTCCTGTCATAACAATTTCTGCTTAGGGTAGGAAATGCTTTGGAGGTTGGACTTTGAGTTACTGCTGTTCATACAGTTAGTTGTATGAATAAGCTCATCAGCCAAAGACCACCAGGGACTCATCTGTTGTCAAACAAAATTAGGTTTGTTTAACTTACTGCAGCCAGGAAGAGACATATAGAGGAACTGTTGGGTAATTTGGTAAGAAGGAGCTGGGAGGAACCTGTAGAATTTGGGCTTGTCCTGGGTACTTTTTGGTAGGGTTTAAGGGAAGTGGAGTACAGTTCTGTATTGGCTGTCGTCAGGAAGTGAGAGAGTATTTTGGTAAATTTTATCTGGAGGTGGAGGGATTAAAGTGGGGTCACTGTTCGTTGGTCAAGAAGCAGCAGTCACCCTTGTGAGCAGCACAAGGGATATTCAGATATTTGTGTGACTGCAGGGCATCCTTGCCTCTGTCTGGTTTCAGATACAATCACAGGGAAGTCTTAGCTCTGTCTCATTGGACTATCTCACAGTGCAGCCTTGCCCAATTCTTGTTTATGTTCTGCAAAACTTGTTTACGTCTTCTTGGGAACATTAAGGCCTAGCTGTCATGTTCTGGGACTATTTTTCACTTTCTCACATGAAAAAGTGATCTTTGCCTTTTAATGAATAGCCTGAAGTGTAAATAAACCAATTAGAAATTAGTCCCCAGTTGTAATTAATTCACTTTGGTGAAGGTGAACCAAGAAGCAATGGGATCACTTTCTATCATTATCCATTGTGTAACCAATAAATCAAATTGCTTTCCACTTACCGAGCCTGGGTGTTGAGTGCTTGTTTTTCCTTCGGTTTCTTGTGCATCAGTTCGGGAGGGAGAGCAAATGAACTTGCTACTGCTAAAAGAATTAAGTCATTTTGGGAAGTTGAAACCGGTTACAGAATTTTTGGTTGTGGTAAGATGTTGCAGGAACTCCAAAGCTGTGCCATCTTTTAGGTTCTTTAGAAATTGAGGGATGAGAGAAGAATTCTGGAGTACTACTGCATCAGATTTACCAGACAGGGACTAAATCTTAGAAAGTAAGGACGTATAGAAAAGCTTCCTAGGTGTCTGGTAGGCTTGTTTGCCCTCTCAGGATGTGGCCTCTACAGCTAAGGCTTTCACTCTTTTCATCCCTCTCATATTTGTGGTTGGAACTTTTAAGTTACTAGCCAAGCACTATGATCTCATATACAAAATTTATGTATCAATTAAAAATAAAAATGACATTCAGGTCCTCGAAGGAATGCTTCTTCATCACACTGCAGAGCCTATTTTCAGATACTTCTTTGAACATGGAGTTGATTTGGGATTGAATGAGGTCAGGCTGACGCAGCAGTCCCTGACCTAAGTGAGTCTTAGACAAGAAATTCCTAAGGACAAAACAAAAATTTGCCCAAGGACAAAGGATATGTTAACACTAGCCTGCTTCCTCGTGGGAATACCAGTTGCTGCTCCAATGTTGCCTGAAAACAAAACTCCTGCCTGCCTTCCCAGTTCCCATTTCTCAGTACAGGGCTGGCCCTGTGTGGGTGGAGAAAACAGTGATGGGGAAGGAAGGAAGTCGCTGGTTCCCACTTTCATCATCACTTGCAAATTCCCCATCCCCAGTACCAGCTTTCTCAGCCCCTCTTTATTTATTTCCCTGTTCCTTCTGCAGGACCGGGACCTGCTGTTTATTTTAGGTTCCTCTGGTCTAACTATGAGGTTTAAGAAGCCCAGGATATGTGGAGTCTCACTTTCCTTTGATGTGTAAATTAATCTGCTTCTCAACCACCTACAGATCCACCGTTATTACCCATGTGCATAGAATCTAAAAGAAAAAGGAAGAGTGTGGGAGGATCCATAGGAAGATTTCTTTCTCCCCATATATTCTTGTACAGCTGTATAGTAATCAGAAAGTTGGATGCTAATTGGGGCAAAAAACAATGCAGAAAACTGAGGTGGGGAAGGGAAGGCAGAAACTGATCAGAGGCACCAAATTGTACTGAAGGAGAAGAAAGTGGTCCCGAGGTATACAGAATATGAAGGTAGTGATGGGGAGATGGGATGAGGCTCCGACTGCTGTGGCTCCTTGCCATCCACTTTCTGGATCACTTGCTTCACTCTTAGACACAATTGATCCATTAGTTTCACAGAGCCCCATCTCTAGGCCATGGGTCTAGCTTGGAGGTAGGGAAATACCAGGAGGGGCTAGAGGTGTGGAGTGGGGCAGTTGTTGATTTTAAGTATCCCTGGTTAGGAATCCTAAGGCTCATTCTGGTAAAAGCCTTGCGGCCAGATTCTACAGAACAGCAACTTGCTGCCAAGAAGTTTAGCTTCAGAAAATTAACAAAGAGTCCTATAGAGGGGGAATTCTACAGATGCCTCCAGTCTGCTCCTCTCCCCTCTCAAGGATCCCTGTTCCCTGGCTGGTCAATCAAACACTAACCTAAGTGCTGCTGTGAAGAGATTTTACAGATGTAATTATAGTCTCAAATTGTTTGACCTCAAAGTAGGAAGATAATCCAGGTGGGCCTGTTCTATTCACACAGTTTCCTTTAAAAGTAGAGGAAGTCAGAGAAATTCCAAATCCAAGAAGGGTTTGACTTGCTGGTGCTGACTGAAGATGGACGGGGCCACATGAGAGGAGCGTGGTCAGCCTCTGCTAGTTGAAAGTGGCTCCCATCTGACAGCTAGTTAGGAAACGAGGACCTCAGTCCCACCACTGCTAGGAACTGAATTCTACCAACAACCTGAACGAGCTTGGAAGCAGATCCTTCTCCAGAGTCTCTGGAAAGGGATGTAGCTCTGCAACACCTTGGTTTGAGCTTTGTGAGACCGCGAGCGGAGAATCCAGTCATACGGTGCAGGACTTCTGAGCTACAGAACAGTGAGCTATTTTTGTTGCTTTAACCTGTTAAATTTGTAATGAGTTTTTACACAGCAATAGAAAACTAATATAAGACCTAATATTAACAGCGAGTTTCCTACAATGCTCAAGGGGACTTCAAAAAGGCAGAATTGAGGAAAATATGCTTTCTTTTCAAGGTATGTATTCTCCTTGTTAGCAGAGGTCTAAATTCAATATTTAACACCAGTGCAGTGTCTCCAACGAAAAAAACAAATAGATTTGTAAAAAATAGGTCTGTAAAATACGTTGAATTACATGTTGACACCACTATATCCATGTTGTTGGGGCAACATGGATATTGACCCTGTTCTTCAAGCAGATTCTTTTTTTTTAAAAATAAATTTTATGTATTTATTTATTTATTTTTGGTTGCGTTGGGTCTTCATTACTTCTCGTGGGCTTTCTCTAGTTGCGGTGAGAGGGGGCTACTCTTCGTTGCGGTGTGTGGGCTTCTCATTGTGGTGGCTTCTCCTTGTAGAGCACAGGCTCTAGGCTCACGGGCTTCAGTAGTTGTGGCACGTGGGCTCAGTAGTTGTGGCTCGTGGGCTCTAGAGTGCAGGCTCAGTACTTGTGGTGCATGGGCTTAGTTCCTCTGCGGCATGTGGGATCTTCCTGAACCAGGGCTCAACCCGTGTCCCCTGCATTGGCAGGCGGATTCTTAACCACTGTGCCACCGGGGAAGCCCCAAGCAGATTCTTAACAGAGTTCTTTTCTTTTATTCATGCAGAGGAACTATAGTAGAATGGAGTGGTTAAGAGCACAGGTGAACTAGGATTGATACCATCTCACAGAGGTGTTGTGAGAATTAAATGACATAGTAAATTCTAAATAAATGTTAGTTGCCATCATCATCATCTTGCATCTCTATGGCAGGAGGAAATGCAAAATTTTCAGAAAATCCCTGACGAAATATCAGAAGAGGAGACATCCTTTCTTTTCTTGTAGGGTCCCAAATTAAATAATAGTTCTTTCTGTAAATTAGCACTCTAAGGGAGACATCAATCAAAAGAGGTTTTCAATATTAGTTAATAATCACATATAAACTCAACGGCTTTGTCAGTTCTCTAATTGTGAGGTTTTGTTCTGTGGAGTGTTTCTTTTTTTAAATTGACATATAGTTGATTTACAATATTAGTTTCAGTTGTGCAACATAGTCTTTCAAAAGGCCAAACTTATCCCCATCCTTTTTCCCTTTACTCCTAATCTTAACTTTGTTTTGTATAACCTACTGCTTCCCTGGGGCCAAGGATTACCTGACTCCCTGTTTTACACCCAAGATGACTGACATTCACTTACAACTCTCCATCCCTCATGTCATGAGCCGAGAGGCAGGCTTTATAGAATTTTGCAAAGCAGCAAAAATGCAAAAAATTCTCATGATATAAAGAATGAAGAACTTTTTATCATTTAATTTTCTTCTTTTATGTATATAAAAGAAGGAAAGGACCATGCAAGCCCCATGGTACCCTGTACTCTAATTTCCAGAGGAAGGAAAGATTGTCTTATAGGAAATGGTAAGGCTCTTTCTTTCTGCGGAGACAGGACTGCCCAAGATTTCCTGGTATACCAAGGAAAGTCAAACCTAAAGTAGATGAACTCTGACCTTATTTTCCAAGGATTTGTTCAAATTCCCCTAGTTTCCTTTTTTTTTTTTTTTTTTTGCAGTACGCGGGCCTCTCACTGTTGTGGCCTCTCCTGTTGCAGAGCACAGGATCCGGGCGTGCATGCTCAGCATCCATGGCTCACGGGCCCAGCCGCTCCACGGCATGTGGGATCCTCCCAGAATGGGGCACGAACCCGTGTCCCCTGCATCGGCAGGCGGACCCTCAACCACTGCACCACCAGGGAAGCCCTAGTTTCCTTTTTTCTTGCTTTTTAGTTGAAAGTTTGTTTTATAATCTCCAGTAGACATTGTTAGTTACTATCCCATGTACATTCAATCTGGACATTAGCCAGGTGGAACAATTAACTACCTATACCCCTCTAGTGTCACTATAAGCAGAACATGATGTCAGGTACTTTTGAGTTAACAAAGGAAGCTAGGGATGAGGCCCTGCCTTCAATCAGACAGTCCACAGATATTTATCAAGCACCTTTTCTGTGCCTGGCGGACAAGATAGAAGTTGTGTTTTCTCGTGGAGCTTACAGTTTAGCAGGGACAAGACATAGTAAACAATGATGTGTAGTGTGAGGATGGATGTGAAGGAGGCGTCCAGGGAACACTTCAGCATCTCGCATTCTGCTAGGAAGAGCAAGAATATTTAAAGCAGAGATTATAATTGCTAGCCCCAAGTCAGATTTTTGCCAGTAGATAGGCACCGTTGGATCTATGTTGTTCACCCATACAGGATTTAAAATTTGATTTAGTTGTTAATAATGCAAAAATTCATGTAACATTCCAGATTTCTAGTTCCTATTGAAAAATTAGAATTTCTGGGCAACACTGGGCCTGCTCTTTTTCTATTGTTGCAGCTGTATAATGCCCTACAAATGCCTCATATGCTTCCACTGTGCCATAGTTCCTGCCAATCCCTATTGTGTGTCTGACACTGAAGCTGAGGGTCATGTGCCATTTATCGTCTCACACCTGGGTGTTACATTTCACTCATTTCCATGACTGCAAATGGCCTGGCTCCCATGGGCATTTGAGTTTGCCAACCCTGACTGCCACAGGAAAAGTTTATAGTGTGTAAAATTTATAGTGCATGCTCAATGAGCTTTAATAGAACAGGAATGCCTGGGAATCAGAGTAGAAGAAGCAGTTGGTAGAAATGAGTTACATTTCGGATAATTTCACAGAAGTAGTGATGCCTAATAGCATTTCAAATGAGGCTTGTGCCTGGTTTTTTTTCTTTCTTTCTTTCTTTTTTTAAAAATAAATTTATTTATTTATTTTTGGCTGCATTGTGTCTTCGTTGCTGCGCGCGGGCTTTCTCTAGTTGAGGCGAGCGGGGGCTACTCTTTGTTGTGGTGTGCGGGCTGCTCACTGCGGTGGCTTCTCTTGTTGTGGAGCACGGGCTTTAGGCGCAAAGGCTCAGTAGTTGTGGCTCGCGGGCACTAGAGTGCAGGCTCAGCAGTTGTGGCACATGGGCTTAGTTGCTCCGCGGCATGTGGGATCTTCCCACCAGGGCTCGAACCCATGTCCCCTGAATTCTTAACCACTGCGACACCAGGGAAGTCCATGCCTGGTTTTTTAAGATGAGAGGATAAACTGTTCCTTATGAAAGGATTATTTGTTCAAAGTCTTAGGGTTGTCAGTTGAATACAAGTCACATTTATTGTTAACTGGAAGTTAACTAGAAGAGATCTTTCAAGATGTGTAAGCGCAGCGAATGCCTCCTGAGATTATTTTATTTCTTGAGATTTTGATTCGTACAGTCTGGAATGAGGACACAAAATGAGTGTTTGCCAAGAGTACTCTAGGGTATTCTCACGTTTGCTGTCTCCCTGGACTCCTGCTTTGAAAACTACTAAGGTAGAGCCTACTAGAAGATCAAGGTAAGTGGAGGGGAAGGTTAAGACTTTGTAATCCATGGCTCAGAGGATGTGTCTGATTTGAAAGAGCAACAACAACGACACACCCCTAGCAGCAATAACCACCACAGTTACTGTGTGCCAGGCATTATTCTGAATCCTCGACATATAAGAAACTCATTTAGTCTTTACAGTAACCCTAGAGTAGGTATCATCCCCAGAGAGGCTGAGTAAATTGCTTAGACCAAAAAGCTGAGGCAGGTTTCAGCCCAGGCAGTCTGGCTCCTGAGCCCTTTTCTTAACCACTATGCTGTTCTGTGTTCATGAATGAGCTATAAAGTGATCTAAGGAGAGTGGCCAAGTGTGAAAATGAGGGAGATACCTCTGTCTGCAAGACTGTAGGATGGCTTACAGTGAGGAAGACTGAGGAGGCAGCAAGATTTCATGTGGTTCTTTTTTTTTTGTTGTTTTTTTTGTTTTTTTTGTTTTTTGTTTTTTGTTTTTTGTTTTTTGCTGTACGCGGGCCTCTCACTGCTGTGGCCTCTCCCGTTGTGGAGCACAGGCTCCGGACGCGCAGGCTCAGCGGCCATGGCTCACGGGCCCAGCTGCTCCGCGGCATGTGGGATCTTCCCAGACCGGGGCACGAACCCGTGTCCCCTGCATCGGCAGGCGGACTCTCAACCACTGCGCCACCAGGGAAGCCCTCATGTGGTTCTTTGGCTTAATATTTTGCCTTCTTGCCACCTGGGTTTTCACCATAACCTTGTGATGGTTTGGCAGTCACCTATGCAACTGCTCATTGTTTAATAAAAAAATGAGCATGAGTTTTAAGCATACTTCTTGTGCTCATCTATATCATGGGGGACATTAATTGCCTTTAATTGTGCTTATAATGAATTATGAATTAATGTGCTTATAATGAATTATCTTAAGAAAATAAGACCATCAGTCACTTCTGATTTTAACAACTTACTCCAAATTCACTTTAAAAAGACTATTGACTTGAAGGAAATATTCTTCCATGGCCTCATCTTTCAACTCTCATTCTTTATTGCTGGAAATGTACACCACTCACAATTTCTTACTTTACTCAGTAAGAAGAGAGTTGGTTAAGGGCACCATTTCTGCCTCCTGATTCTTCTCACTGGGCAGAGTGGCTCATAGTTGTAGGTCACCTCTGAACCAAGGCTAGCCCCTAGTTTCTCCCCCTGCATCCTCCACTGAAATAGCTGCTTGCCAGCCAAGTTTCAGGAGCTACCTTTTTCTTTACTGTTTCTGGTGCCTGAAGCTATTAATCATCAGGGGAAAAAGTGTCGATTTCATTGGAGAAAACAGTTCTATAACTGCAATATTGTTGTCTCAGAGCAGTAAATACAGTGCATTTAGGCGTATTTATATGAAGAAGTTTCAGACCAAATTGATCAGAGCTTTTGCAATGAATATCCAGGAAATTCACTCTTGCCATAGAGGAAGGGACAGGGATGACTTTTTAAATAAAGATACATGTCATTCTTCTCATAAGGAGGGCACTGGGGACCATTCTTACAGAAGGATCTCAGTTCAATTTAAAGACCCAGGCAGTAACACCAGATGGGAATACTCCCATCTCTGAGATCCTGTTTCAACTCTTTTTTCAAAAATAACAGTGACTGAGACTGCTTCTGGGGAGTTAGACTAAATGGTCTACCAGTGTGAAATTCAGCAAAACTGATGTAAATAAGTCCCAGCCTCTTATCATTTTTCCTCCACTTTCTCCACCCTCTGAAATGAAAATGAAAGAATGAAGCAAATGGACAGAGTGGAATTTTGAGCCCTATTCTCATTTCTCCACTCAATATGACTATGCATTATAAAAAATACAAACAAATTAATAATGTGAACAAGACTATTAGAGAGTTTTTTTCAGATTTATTGAGGTATAGTTGCCAAATAAAATGGTGATATATTTAAAGTGTACAATGTGATGATTTGATATATGTATATATTGTGAAAGGATTCCAACAATTGAGTTAATTAACACCACCTCACATATTTACTTTTGTCTGGGGGGTAGTGAGAACACAAGTTCTAGCTCTTAGCAAATTTCAGTTACACAATACAGTATTATCAACTATGGTCACCATGTTATACATTAGGTCCTCAGACCTTATTCACCTTATAACTGAAAGTTTGTACCCTTTGATCAACCTCTTCCCATTTCCCTCATCCCCCCGACCCCTGACAATCATCATTTTACTCTGTTCTGTAAGTTTGCCTTTTTTTTTTTTGATTCCATATAACATTGCCACCATGCAGTATTTGTTGTTAAGAAGACAATTAAAATTATTTATCCATCCGATATTTGCTGGATATCTATACTTGCCCGGTGTTGTGCTAACACAGATAATATTATCACAGTGTGGAAGAACTGATATCTTTCCTCTTTTTTTTTTTGCCTCGAGGCATGCGGGATCTTAGTTCCCCCACCAGGGATCCTGGAACCCATGCCCCCTGCGGTGGAAGCGAGGAGTCCTAACCACTGGACTGCCAGGGAATTCTCGGACTGAGAATTCTTACTGTTTTTTTTTTTTTCTTCAGTTCTCTGTATTCATATTGAAGGGCCATAAAGTACAGTGTTTAATTGTTTGGACTTAGCAGTCAAACAAATCTACATTGGAATTTTAGCTCTGACACTTAGCTTGTGACCTTAGGCAATTCACTTAACTGTTAAGTCTCTGTAAAATGAAGATTTTAAAAGAACCTAGAATATAGAGTTCTTATGAAGATTGAGTAAAACAATATATGTAAAGTGTTTCGTTCTGTGCCTAGTATTTACTAAGTACTTAAAGATGATAGTTATTAGTATAACATTTCTCCATTGCTGGGTAACACTATGTCCATAACAGCCTCTCTGAGTAGGTAGAGCAAAAGTGCAGGGCAGGACTTCCCTGGTGGCGCAGTGGTTGAGAGTACGCCTGCCGATGCAGGGGACACGGGTTCGTGCCCCGGTCCGGGAAGATCCCACATGCCGCGGAGCGACTGGGCCCGTGAGCCATGGCCGCTGAGCCTGCGCGTCCGGAGCCTGTGCTCTGCAATGGGAGAGGCCACAACAGTGAGAAGCCAGCGTACCGCAAAAAAAACAAAACAAAAAAAGTAGGGCAAATTCCACTAGTTAATGGGAGTTAATTAATGGGGGAATACTGAAGCTAAATTAACAAAGAAAACTTTTTAAAAATAAGCGTGGACTTGTATCTTTAAAATTCTCATGTTAACCAGAAATATCCTAACAAAATCTTTGAGTTTGTGTTCTAAGAATAGACAACAATGATGAATAATTTGTAGGTCAAAGCCAATTAAATGGTATTCTTTTTACTTACTGAGACCCATGCATATTATGGGAACTAGTCTATGAATAATAGAAAAAACTACCTTTCTGACTCATGGAAGCAGGTCTCTGATCAGGAATCTGGGTAGAACAATAGCAAAAGAAGTTTACGCACAGAAATCAAAGCCCCATCTGCTGCAGGGGCAATTTGCTTACTAATACCCACCCACATGGTACTGCTGAAATTTCCAAGCCAAGAAATTCTATTTAAAACTGGATTCTGAACCATGAAACACCTGGGGGCCCGACAGATAAAGACATAAAATTGCTGTGTAGCAACACTTCCTTGACCCGTGGTAGTTGGGACACTGGAGGGCCAGAGAAGGAAGGGGAAAGCCTGTACAGCTGGCGGGACACCCAGCTCCTGGCACTGGGCTTGACTGGGAGCAAGGAGCAGGACAAACCAGCCCTGCCTGCAGGAAGCTCGTCTTCTACCTGTGAGGAAATTTTCTGTGCGTTTGACATGTTATTCCTTCTTCTGTCTGCCACCCAAGCTTCTTATGATTTAAGACTCAAATCTTATCTGCTTTACCAAGTCTTCCTTTGCCTGATTCTATTACCCCTCTCTTCTCTCAGAGTTTACTTAATGCCTTGCTCACACCTTTGTTGAAGAAGTATCACACTTAGTAAATTTGTTCAAGAGCCTATTTCCTCCATGAGAGGTTAAGTCTTTTAGGGATGAATCTGTTTTATTCAGTATTTTTCTTCAGTCCTTAGCACAGTTCCTGACATACAGTATTTGCTTAGGAAATGCTGAACAAACTAACAAGACAGTGTGTTCTTTTAGCTAGCTAAATGCTCACCTTTAATCTTGCTGATATTTTTGATTTACTTATTTTTTATTTTGCATAGCTAGCACAAAGGTAAAGGTTGCCCAGGTTTTATGAATTATAAATTTGGAATTTGTGAGACAAATAAATATTGTAAAAGAAGGTGTAGCGAGGAAGATTAATAATAAAATGTGTAAATCATGTGCCTAAATTATGTACCAAGTGTATACAATAATGTAAGTTATACCTGTGTAAGTAAATGTGTTTAAGCTGAATTATCTGTTCAATACTTTAGCTTTTATAATCTAAAGATTAGATTTTGCTTTTTTATGCTTTCTTGTTCATAACATAAATATTTATTTTCTTAAATGTTTCCTCAAACATCTAGTATAAAATATATCACTTTAAACAAAACATTTGCACATTATTGAATTTAAATTGGCACATATTTCAGAGCTACCTATTAATGCCATGATAATATTTATCTTTCTTTTTATATTTATCTTTCTTGATGCCACATAAATTTATTTCTGTAACTCAACATAAAATTTGTCAGTATTTTAATGCTAACTAGTTTTGTCATAAGCATTTTTGTATGAATACTTCCCTGTTTGTTTATTAGCATTAGGCAATCATTCTCAAAATATGTGCAAGACTCAAAACTTCAGGAACAACTGGAAAATCAAATACACACCATCTAGTATGTGAAGGAAGAGGATTCTAGATACTTATGGAAATTTCAATTGCCTTGCAGAAAAAAGTTAATGTAGCAGGCCTGACTAGTAGCCTTTGAAAGGCCTGCTTACAAGGTTGACCCTTGGTTGGTATCTGGGAACTTGGATTTTGAGAGGGTTCCCATCACCCTAATAAAGTGGCTCACTGTGACTAAACTGTGCAAACAACAAACAATATGGTTTATGATGAACACCTGCTTTCTTCTGGGAGTCTGAAATTTTTGGTATGTGCGAGGCAGTGTGTGCCTATATGATCGACCTCCAGTAAAAACCTTGGCACTGAGTTTCTGATGAGGACCCCTGGCAGACAACATTCCACATGTTTTGTCCCTAATAATTGTTGGGAAAGTAGGTGTTATCCTGTGAAACTCCACTGGGAGAAGACCCTTGGAAGGCTGTACCTAATTTCCTCGGAACTTTGCCCCATGCACCTTTTCCCTTTGCTGATTTTGCTTTGATCCTCTCAGTCATGACTGAGTATGACTGAGTATAGTATGACTCTATGCTTCCTAGTGAGTCATTGAAACTGGGGGTGGTCTTGGGGGACCTCTGACACAATATATTTTTTAATGGAATTGAATCTGGTCCTTCAATGTTATGTCTGTATCATGCAACAGAAATATAATAGTTGCTTAATACTCAGTTAATTTCATTTTTTAGTTAGTAAAACCTGAACATTTAGGTTTAAACTGGGCTCTGACATGCACTTGGTTATTGTGGAATAAGCATGACCTCAGAGTTGGTTCAGCTACTCCTTGATGTATGTTAAGGTAGAAATGAAAAATGAAAACTGCAATGCAAGTTTTGTCCAAACTAGTTTATATTTTTATTTTTAAGCAAGTCATAAGTCTGACTGAAGCCTTTCAGTACTCTTGTTGGTGTATTAAATGATCAAACAATTTATGAAAATTTATTTGCAGTTTACTTTTGTTGCAGACTGTTGTGTTCATTCAGTCATTATCTTCCTCAGCAAAAATTCACTGGACACCTATTTGGACCAGCACTGTACTTGGCACTAATGATTCATGGTAAGCAGGACAGAACACAGCTTGCCATCATAGACCTTCCATCTAGTAGTGAAGAAAAGTGTATGAAAAATATGTGAATGTTACAGATTTTGAAAAATAATCTATGTTTTGGTAGGGTTCAGCCTGAAGGAATTGGAGGATTCCCAGAGGAGTTAATCAGGACAGAAAAGGTGATCACCCTGTGTAGTGGGCTAAATGCTGGCCCCCTAAATGATTAGATGTACTATGTTTATGGTCAGAATTCAGCATTTTAAAATCTGTGATATTTCCTCCTAGACAATTTCATGCCATATCTGGTAAGTTTAGTGTGTGTGGACTGGTATCTTAAAGTATTTTAAATAAAAAACCAAAATGAATTCTGACAGATACCATGCAAACAACAATCCTTAACCATTTCACTTTAGCTGAGACCTAAATCTGAGCAGGTTATAATGAATTTTAACAAGCTGTATAAATTCTCTCTATATACTAAAATGTTATTGTTTTCAAAGCATATATATAGGAAAAATAGCCTAAAATATATGAAAAAATGTTCATCCTTACTTATAATCAGAGGAACAAAAATGAGAACATGAATTATCCTACCTTACTAACTGACATATCAAGCAGTTGATAATATGGGTTGAATAGAGCTTTTCTATAATAATAGGGTTGGAAGGATCCTTTCATGCACTGTTGGTTGGAATGTAAATTATTACAACATTTTTGGAGGGCCCTTTGGAAGTTTCAAATAAAATCAGTATAGACATACCTTTTGATCCAGATATTTCTGCTGTTTGTACACCCAGACCGACTCCCCATTCTTCTTTCTGCCAAGCCACATTCCAAACCTACTCTATGGTAAAACTCTTAGTAGATTGTATTATTGTATTGTTATATTACAGTAATGTATTATTGTTGTATTATATGCCACCTTCACTCTAAGAGGATTTTATATCCTTGTTGGTTACTAAGTGATTTGCTGTGCTCCTCCCAATAGGAAAACTATACTTTCTACCCCACGGATGGCAGGCTTGTTTATATGACTTGCATTAGCCAGTGGAATGTGGGTGGAAGTAATATACACCATGACCAAGCAGAAGCTTCAAGAGCCATTGTGTGATTTCATTTTTTCTATTACTTTCTATTATTTTCATTATTTCTTTTATAGCTCTATAATAGAGCTATAATAGCTCTATTACTTCTCTGTGCCAACAGATTAAAATGAGGCTGTTCCTTTAGCCTGAGTCCTTGAATGAAGACACGGTGCAGAGCTGAAGCCAACTCCAGGTATTATGTATGTGAATCAAAAATAAATGTGTGGTAAGCCACTGAAAATTTGGGTTTTTTGTTTACTCTAGTGTTGTAACCCAGCATAAACAAACAGAAGCTCCATATCCACTTCTTCCACAATGTCTTTAGTGTTTATCCTAGCTTATGTTTGTTTTTCCTTTTCCAAAGTCTACAAAGAACTTAAAATCTATAATACAAGTCTTTTAAAGTGTGCATTTTTCTGATATTGGTTTCCAATTATATTAAATACGTCGTTGCTCTCCCCAGATGTACTATAAATTCTTTGAAACCCCATGCCATGTCTTATACTTTTAAATTATTTTTTTCTGGTCCTGGAAACATAGTAGGTACTGAATAAACACTCTTCAGCCAACATATCTACAGATACTTATTGAAGACCTATAATATGCAAGCCACTGTTGCTTTATCAATTGGTATAAATGATAATTAAGGACTTTTTTCTGCCCAGGTTGGCAAAGAATGTTTGTCCATTCCCCTGGAAGGGGGTAGTTGGTTTCAGAAAGACTTTTGCTTGCTGAATGAGTAGCAAGAGGCCCTTGTAATGATTGCCATCTCTACATAACTCATGTTTTCACCCATGAAGGGCCTGAGGCAAGCCTTTAAAAAAATACTCAGCTCAAAGTGGTTTCATTGCCACTAGAGATAGAGAAAGATGTGGCCCTTTTAAGCTTAGACCAACAGCAAGCTTGTTTATTCTTACAGTGAAGTATAAGACAATTATTTGATATGTTTAGATGTGCCTTAGGGAAAGATTACTTTGCAAAGGAATGTTAGTTTAAAGAGAAGAGAACAGAGGCGAGAAAGCAGAAATACAATGATCAGTTTAATTGCTTCCTATAAACAACTCCCATTTTCCCTGGGGCATCAGTGGCTGCCCAGGCATCTCAGGCATAGGGTTTATTTATAGACTTTAAAAATTTCTTAACAAGGAATACATTAAGCTATTGAATTGAAATGTAGTGTATTGAAATGCATTTAAGCTATCTACTCATTTGAGCTTCAGAGTATATGTTATGGTTTTTTTTATATGGTGAAGTAAAACTGATGTCCTCTCTCATACTGAAAGGAAGGTAGCTCACTGAAACCTGTAAAATGGCTTCTGGTGACTTAATATAGTAGGTCCTTCTGGAAGGACCTAATTGTGTGATTATCAGGTAGGACCCTAGTAAGGGAGGAGGGGCACCACTGTCAACTCTTTGAAATAAGATTGAATGGCATTAGTCTGAGAACAGTGGTTGTCTAGGATAAATAGTTTACACAAGAGGAGGCAGAGCAATACAGCTATAAATTTTCTATTTTAGCTGAATAGCTCTAACAAGTGTATGACATCTGTATTATTTTCTGTAAGTGACCTAATAATATTTTGATCCTTAGATAAATGTCATTGAATTATTGCATGGTTAACCTTGTGAGGTTTTCTGAAGCTAACAGGCCAAAGTAATGTGAATTGATAGGTGGCATTAGCCAAGGTTAAACAGTTATTACTATTGGGTGGCACGTGGACCATTGCAGGTCTGGCAAGAGGAGGAAGTGCGATTTTTCTAGCAGGAATATAGATGGGGTGGTATTCTTCCCCATTCTATGATGGACTATGTAAAACAATTTGGAAAACCCCTTCATCACTTCATGCTTCATTTTCTTTATCATCACAGCATCGGTACAGCTCTGTCTGCAAAGTTTGTCACCCTTCAGATGAAAATGTCTAGCAAAACTCAGAGAATATTACACTTCTAGAGTTACAATGGGCTGTAAGATTTCTGGTCCAAACATTTGTTTATCAATGAAAAAAATATTTCCCAGAGTCACTAAGTAATTTGCCTGAATTCAGATTTGGTGTAAGAGTTGCGATTAAAATATTAATGTTAAAAAATATATTTTAGGTCAAGGAACTTTGAAAAAACACTCACAAAAATCAACTGGACTGAAGGTTATCACCGAGAGTGTGCATGGGACCAGAAACCTCCTCACTAATAGAAGGGCAGGGAAAGTGTACCATGATAGGCAGGTAAGCACATTCACAAAAATTGGCAAACCTGGGAATAGATGCAGAACAGGGAGACAATCCAGTGTGCTGATGACCGCAATTCTGTCATCCTGGAGGGAATTCTCATGTGGTGTGCTCCACAGCTTAGTCCTTTGCACTGAACTGCCCAATGTTTTATGTAGTTGACTTGGATAAATCTATATAAGAGATAGCAATCAGAAAATAAAAATATAGGAGTGAAGAACAAATAACATGTTTAATGACAGAATTAAGATTCAAGGCCATTTACATGGATGTGAACCTTTAGCCCAAAGCAATGAGTGAAAATGAGAATAGAGCTAAAGAGAAGTAACTAAAAGAAGAACAAAGAATTTGTAGAAGTTCAGGATTGGCCATACCTCACTTGACAACAGTTCAACTGGTACATACTTGGGTGTTTTAAATGCCCATAAACTCAGTGTAGTACAGTATTCTGTCAAAAAATGAAATGTAATCTTAGACCATTTTCATAAGAGGTGTTGTATTTTTGTTCCTATCAGAAGATATAATAGAATGATAGTATTTACCAATGGTCAGACCATTGCTAATCTACTGCATCCCTAAGTATGGCCCTTGAAAGGCAATAATGCAGCATTGAAGTGGAGGTTCCTAAACGTTCTCAGGTTGACCCCTTTGAGTTCCCTTTTCTTGGGCTGACCCTTTTGAAAGCTACATCCTTTCTCCAAAGAATATAAACATAATCACGTAATCACAAAAATCACATATAATTTAAGGGAGTTTTATGATTTTTCAGATGCAGGTTGATAACTCTTAAAGTAGAGATGACAAATGGGCAATCAGAAAGATGAGGGCTATGGAAACCATGTCATATGAAAATCAGTTGATGGAATTAAGGATGTTTAATTTAAAAAAGGAAAGATACTAGAGAGACCTGAAGCAGCCATTACCAGAGCTCACCAATATCCAGTTCTCTTTTTCCAAGAACTTGGAGAAGTGCATTTTTCAGCCTCTTTGCAGCTGTGTAATCCATGTGAGTAGTTCTGATCAATGAACCTGGAGAGGAAGGGGTGTGTGTCACTTCCAGGCAGCAGTATTTCATTCCTGGTCTGAGACCCTCCAACATCATCTTCTCCATCTGGTGATCAGATTATATTTTCTGGATGGTGACTCTTCCATCAGTCTAGGTCTCTGAGTGACCACGTGAAGCAAACTCCCTACCGCCCTGTTTTACCATTGATCAGAGTTGGGGACGGGGTTTGCCACCCCAAAATATGTCTCAATATTGATTACTTTGATTTAAAGTAACTTAGGAAACAGCCAATGGAAGAGGGACATTTTGACCCTCCTCTCTGTCTCACTGAAAGCAGGAAATAAATCTCCCATATGAAAGGGGTCTTTCCTGTAACGAGGGGTATAAAGACATCATTATCAACAGATACAGGAAATTCAGGGCTGAGAAGCAAACTTTGTTACTTCTTTAATAATTTACTACCAAACTTTTGGTAGTAAGCCCAAAGTTTTCTTAAATTCCTTACTAATTAAACACTCAAACATAGGTTTCTTTTTTTCTGAAAATTATTCACATATTTATTGTTTCTTTGTGTAAAAATTATAAAAGCTTCCTGCTTTGGCCATTCTTAGGTCCCTTTCTATGAGATCTCTCTGTGCAAAAATTAAATGTGTTTCTTTTTCTCCTGTTCATCTGTCTTGTGTCAATTTTATTATTAGTCCAACCACAAGAACTCAAGAGGGGTAGAGGGGGAAATATCCCTCTCCCTAACACCATCAATTTCCAGGGGTGGGGGTGAAAGGTACTGAACTCTTGTATTGTTTCATTCAGGGTGGAAATTGTGTGCCCATAATGACATGGAACACAATCTCCATTTGGGAAACTATAGTATACTTTTCTCTCTGTTCTTTTGCAGGAATATGAAAGTATAGCATACATACTTTCTTTAAAAAGGGGGACTTTAAGCAGAGGATTTGCAGACAGTATGTATTTCAGTTTTTGCAGATATGTGGTCTATCTTCTGTGAAGGGGCACATGGGTGTTTGATACCTCTTTTAAGACTAGATGATAATCATTACTTTCCATAAGAAGAAAAAATTGTTGTTTGCTACAGGTGATCTCATGTCCCATTAAGAGGATTTCTCAAATAGTAAGACAAAACATTTCTAAGCATTGGAGCTATTCAATAATTACATGAGCTGAGAGCTACCTGGAGCTAGGACTATTCCAACAGTGATTACATAGAAGGGATTTGGGGACTAGGTAGGGCCTTTAAAAAGGTCCAGTATCATGCTAAGACTGTATGGTTGTTTCCTCCTAAATTTCTGCCCGCCCCCACCCCTTATCAGGCACTTTTAATCATAATCATTGTTAATGCTATCACAGAATTTTTGTGTATGGTACACACATAAATATTTATGATGAATTCTAGAACACTGTATAAGACGTTATTACTTTGTAACATACTCTTTCTTTTTGTGCAGAAGTCCAAATTTCTGAGGCAGCAAATACACTAATGGCCTGGTAAATTAGAAGTTTATAGATAATGGAATGATTCATGAAAATGCCAGGGAGTTGATGATGAGCAGTCTTCTTTAAGGAGTGGAAGTCAGTACCAAATCTAGAATCAGACACTATCTTTTTGCCTTTTATGTCTAGGCCACTAGTGCCATGTTTCTTAATATTCAGGGGAGTGAATCCTTGTGAATCATCTGATTTAGGAGCACATCTTCCTCGTCCCCTCTTCCCAACACAGGAGTTATCACATTTTCCCTTGCATGAAGCTCTTGTGGCCTGTTTTATTTGAGTCTTAAAATGAGTGTGAAATGATATTTCCAAGAAAATGAATCTGGCATTACAAAGATGTTGGCTGTATTCATTTACACAAGTTAAAAAAATTAGAATCAATGCTTTATAAAACAGGTGTGGCTGTCTGTTAGAGTCACAAACACCTTGTATGATGCTGCAGTGATTCCTTTGCCTAGAAATGTGAAGTAATGGGTTCCTGAAAAAACAGATCTATACAGATGTACAGCAATCCCCTCTTATCCATGGTTTCACTTTCTGTGGTTTTAGTTATCTGAAGCCAACTGTAGTCAAAAAATATTAAATGGAAAATTCTAGAAATAAATAATTCATTAGTTTTAAATTGCATGCTATTCTGAGTGCCACAATGAAATCTCTCACCATCCTGCTCTGTCCTGCCTAGGATCCCCAACAGTGGACATTGTCTACTGCTGAGATCCAGCTAGGGACATCATTGTGGCTCAGTGATCCAGGATCACCCCAAGCAGATGATCTTCCTCCTGACGTATCATTGGATGGTCGATAATAGCCTAATACTACATCACAATGCCTAAACCATTCACTTTACTTCATCTCATCATGTAGGCATTTTCTCTCACATCATCACAAGAAGAATGCTCAGTACAGTATGATAAGATATTTTGAGAGAGAAAGAGAGAGAGGCCACATTCACATAACTTTTATTACAGTATATTGTTATAATTGTTCTATTTTATTATTATTGTTAATCTTATGTTTACTTATTTATATATTATATATTTTAATACATTTATGTATATATATTTATAATCTACTTTATAAATTAAATTTTATCATATAAATCTTTGATTTTATGTAACCCAGCATGATGACTGTGAAAACAACTTAATGTATATTCCTTACTGACTTTCAATATTGAAAACTACATATTATGACAAAGAGCGTTTATCAATTAAGTGGCTTAGAGCAGTGCTTATCACACTTTAATGTATATTTGAATCAGCTGAGGGAATTGTGGGGAATTGTTGCAACGCAGATTCCTATTTAGTAGGCCTGGGGAAGGTGGGACCTATGAATCTGCATTTCTAACACGTTCCCAGATCACCTGAGAAACGATAAAGGTCATAGGTCTTCTCACTTTGGCTTCTGTTTGAACATCAACCTCTCGTGTGAATTTGAACATTAATGTTCTCCTGTTCATATCTTTTTGTGGTCAGAACAGTTTGGAAGAAAATAAAGGAAAAATAATTGAAATAAATCAATATGTTAGAAATATAATACCAATTCAAAAAGTACAACAGTAGCTCTTCTAGAGCTACTTGTCAAATTATGACACTTTTAGGATTAAAATGAGATGAAAATTACTGGGCAGATGCCAGAGTCCCAGTTTCCGTTTTTCTCCCCTTTGGGTCTTAAGGATCAAAATATCTACGTAGGGACTTCCCTGGTGGTGCAGTGGTTAAGAATCTGCCTGCCAATGCAGGGGACACGGGTTCGAGCCCTGGTCCAGGAATATCCCACGTGCCGCGGAGCTACTAAGCCCATGCACCACAACTACTGAGCCTGCACTCTAGAGTCCGCGTGCCGCAACTACTGAAGCCCGCGTGCCTAGAGCCCGTGCTTCACAACAAAAGAAGCCACCGCAATGAGAAGCCCATGCACTGCAACAAAGAGTAGCCCCTGCTTGCCACAACTAGAGAAAGACTGCGCTCCACAACGAAGACCCCATGCAGCCAAAAATAAATAAATAAATAAATTTATATATATAAAAAAGATCTATGTAATGGACAAGTGAAATTATCCTGAATATAAATGAGCACCAAAAGATTGTAGGACTGGAGCAATTGTGCTGTCTTAATTTATTTCTCACTAAAAGTATTTTTTGCTGCCAGTTTTAACCCTGGCAAAATTTTATGATCAGACATTGTCATAAAATTTACTTTTCAGTTAAGAAGTGTGGATAATTTTGCCCTAGAAGGAATTTTGCACAAAACTTACTTTCTTTCAACTGTCAGTGTGAGTGTCATGGAGAAGAAAAGGGCTTAGGGGATAAAATGAAATTAAACTTCTAATAACTCTCTGGCCTTCAAGTTTCAGGGTGCTGATAATGATCTAATGTGAGATGGGCAGAAAGAAGGAGACATCTCACAAAATACCAGATCATAAAGAGAGAAGAGCCCCATGTATTTCAGGTTAGGAATTTCCTTTTGATTTCCCAAATTCTTTGATTTCCCAAAGTTCTTAATATCTTTGGTGATGGGGCATGGAAAATGCATGTTGATGACTAGAAGCATCAGCCAATTGTCTTTCTCTTTCCATTGGTCAGACTTTGAAGTCATGGAGGGAACAAGATAGTAAAAAGTAGATTGGCGAAAGATGCTGGATTAGGTGCTCATATTGGCTGGTAGCTGGTGGTTTATTGGTTGAGAAATTGTTTGAACTTTCTACATTAGGCATATAAAGCTTTTAAAGGAAAAGTTGAACAACAAAAATGAGTGGGAAATTTTGCTCTCTTTAATTCCAAATGTCCATAGCTATGCAAAATGTGTGGGGAAATATCTGGAAAAAAAGTACTGTGTTAGATTATGAGAATATGTCTGACTATATAAATATATTTATGGAATATTTATATATTTGTAAATGTATTTATCTTTATACTTATATATACTTATATATTTATAGAATATTTATATTTATAGAATATAGAATACAGAGGACTTCCTGAAATGTAATTCAGTTCTTTTGTATGTAAAATTTTCTTGTCTGTTCTTTTTTTCTTTTGTTTTGGCTGTGCTGCGTGGCTTGTGGGATCTTAGTTCCCTGACCAGGGACTGAACCCAGGCCACAGCAGTGAAAGCGCCAAGACCTAACCACTGAACCACCAGGGAATTCCCTATAAAATTTTATTTTATTTTATTTTATTTATTTTATGTTATTTTTTGCGGTACGCGGGCCTCTCACTGTTGTGGCTTCTCCCGTTGCGGAACACAGGCTCTGGACATGCAGGCTCAGTGGCCATGGCTCACAGGCCCAGCCGCTCCACAGCATGTGGGATCTTCCTGGACCGGGGCACGAACCCGTGTCTCCTGCATCGGCAGGCGGACTCTCAACCACTCTGCCACCAGGGAAGCCCTAAAATTTTATTTTAAAAGGCACTTTTCTTATAAATCCTCTGATATAACTAAGAATTCTTTTGTGGCATAAATATATACTTGCCAATTAGGTTGATAATTTTAATACTTGCTTTCCTTATAGGAGGAAATACCTGCTCTTGATATTTTCTTTCTTTTGGAAATTGTTTACATTTTGCTCAGTGACCTAAGTCTAAGTGTCACTAGGGGAGTTTAATCTCAAGCTCTTGATATTTTGCAAAGGTTGTTAGCTTGTCCTGAATGTTAAAAATTCATAGATTATGATACACAGATATATTCAGCTCTGAAGGTGTTTTTGATACTATCTTATTGCTGGATTTAGCAGTTAAATGCCTAAGATGAGAACATTAGTGTCTTCTTTGTTCTTTATCCTTTCTCAACAGGCTTTTAAAATCTTGGTCAGCCAACACTCAATCTTCCAATTCCACCAGGTTGTTTTGGTTTTAACTTTGTCTTGGAAATGCTATCAAGCCTGCATCGATAAATTGAGATTTTTTTTTTTCCAATCTGGAATGGGTCAAATGATTTGATGGAATCCTTTCAGGAAGCTGGGCTTGCTCTGCATGTCTCTTGGAGGTGTATGCCCATTTGAGGTTAAGTCAAGGGTCCTATTACTTAAAGGGCTGATGGTCACTTTGGACATGACCCAGAGTATTTATCAACCCCACTTCTGTGGATGCTTTGAACTGCGTCTGACCTCCGACCTGGCTAGTCTTAGGGCTCTGCTGAGGTAGAAAACAATCAGGCTCGATCACCCTGGGCTACAACAGGCCAATTTGCTGACCTGGTAAGCAAGAGCAGATTATTCAGATCCTGTCCCCTAGATGTGACTTCCTGGCTTCAAGGGCTTTATTACGCCTCTGCATCCTATGTTTGTATAGCGAGTTCTTGTTGACAGGGTGACAGTAACATTCAGAGTTTTGGGGTATTGCTTAGTAGAGAATTGATAAAATCAAGAAGCAAGTTTTCAAATATTTCATATTAATTCTCGAATGCATTACTTTAGAAATGCTCGTCAGGAGTAGAATCATAGAGTCTAAGCGTTTTCTTGTGTTTCTCATCTAGTCCCAGACTATCTCCTCTTACATTCCTGTTGAAAGATTAGTGGTCATTAGTGAAAGGAAAATCATCCCACTCTTACCCACAAATTATTGAGCATGGAGTCATACCACCACCTAACAAGTACTATATCTTTGCCAGCTGTCGTGTTGGGCGCTGGTCATGTCTAGATGACTCAAACTTGGTTCCCATCCTCAAAAGATGACTTTTTTGTTGTTGTATTTTAGTGCTTTAAAATTCCTTACAGATAGATAGCCCATAAAATTGGGGGATTCCTATGTATTTCTTTGCTACACAGATAGCCCATAAAATTGGGGGATTCCTATATATTTCTTTGGTACATGTGTGTAAAATTGTCCCAAACTATGCAATAAATAGGTTTCCTGCTAGACTATTAGTCAATCCTGTTTATTTCTTGTATACCAGCTCAATCCTACTGGTTATAATTTCAGAAAGAGGTATGTGGTGATCCTTTTCCCTTTTTGTCTATGCCAGAAGCCGTCGATTAGTAGCCCACATGCTGAACATGGATAATAGATGTACTTTTTTTTGGCTTGTACTTCATTTCTAATACATTTGAACTGACACCTAAAAATTGAAAAATTTCCTTAAAATTAGATTGTAGTGATGGTTACACAATTCTGTGAATATACTATGTGAAGATACTTTAAGTGGATGGATTGTATATTATATGAATTACAATCAGTAAAGTTATTAAAAATCTATATTTCCTATTTCTCTTGAAAAATCCAAACTATCTGGCAATCCTGGACTTACATTCCCCATGGCAGCCATCAGCAGGAACCAAGCAGCTGTTGCTTTTAGGTACAACATGAATTCCCTCATCCAGCCCTACTATTCTACTAGCCCAACAAATAGTTGAGTCTCAGATTCTCTTAAGAGGCCAGTAATTCTCAGTTCAAAGCAGCTTTGCCATGATCCTTGCAGCTAGGAGAGGAGAGAGGCTGGGACATTAAAAATTAGCTTATGCGAGATGGGGTCTCCAGGGTCCTTCCAGGAAAGATTAAGTTCCCTGAGTTCCCCCTTCAACAGCAGTTCTCATGAATACATAAAACAATGGGAGAGGCGGAGGCTTTCCTTTCTCCTGGGTCTGTTGCCTGACATTTCACCACCCACAACTGACCACTCAATAGAATGCTGTAGGCCAGGCAGCTAGATTCAAAATGAATTGGTACGACATGTTGAATTGCCTGTCATGGGGTGGTTCGTTTTGGTCTCATCTGTCAAACCTCACAAATTGATTCAACCCTTTAGAGAAGTACTTCCAAAACTGTTCCCCTCAGAAGGTTAGAGTCTCAAGAGAAGCAAAAAAATTCTGTGGTTACCTGTGTTGGGGAAATGCTGGATACAGTATTCACTCTCCATATGAACAATACACATTAACATATTAACGGCCTTCAGAAGGTTGGCAATAAAGGAATCTATTTAACTTTGTTGTTTCCCAACTAAAATTGATCTGGAAAGTTTACCCAGGAATCCTAGCCCCAGTCTCCTCGGTCACATATCTTGTGAAATATTGGTAGATCATACTCTACAACATTGCCACAGAATGTTGTTTGGGTATTAATTAGCTGTATGGTATTTTAGCCATCAACCACTATCAACTGAGGAAAGTTTGGGAATGAATAAAGGCAGGGGTAGGATATTGAGAGATAACAGGTTCATCACCATTTTAAGCTTTTTTTTTTTTTTTTTTTTTTTTTTTTTTTTTGCGGTACTCGGGCCTCTCACTGTTGTGGCCTCTCCCGTTGCGGAGCACAGGCTCCGGACGCGCAGGCTCAGCGGCCATGGCTCACGGGCCCAGCCATTCCGCGGCATGTGGGATCTTCCCGGACCAGGGCACGAACCTGTGTCCCCTGCATCGGCAGGCGGACTCTCAACCACCACGCCACCAGGGAAGGCTCACTCCTCTTTAAACACAATGTGAATGACCAGGTTTCTAAACTATATTGACTATATTCCCCTTGAGTTCCATCTATGTCTTGAAGTGTATACCTAAGTAAGCATCTGCCCATTTGCAGGGATGTTTATTTTTCTATTTATTTCTTTTGATTCCTGTATAATATAAAAGTTAATGGAATAGTTTGCATTTAAATAGTACAGTTCTTTCTTAGAAATCCAAACTGCTTTACGTGTTAAATCCTATGTTGTCATATTTTACATGTGTTCTGTGTAGATTTGCCTACACATTAACACAGATAGGAACTGAAAAGTAGTAGCTGCCGAAAAGGGGATTGGCTATATTGGTGAAGAGTGGAGACTGATCCTAGAGACCTCCTCATTTCCAGGCAAGCAATAGACATTGTGGCTCATTTTACAGCTACCTGAAGGGTAGGTCTTTTCCAGTCGAGGAAACTTTGAGGGCAGCAAATGCTCTTTGTGTCCTGCACCTTTGCTCTTGGGCATTATCATTGCAGGCAGGCTGGACTTCAATTACCAGCAGCATCTGTATCTCTTTGCTTGAGGATCTTTTCTAGCAGCTGTAGGCTGCAGATCTGTGTAGTGGTAATCCAGAAGTGCTTAAGAAGTAACGCTTCACAGGAGCAGCCATCACTCAAAGACTGCTGGAAGTTGGTGTATAAATACCCCAGACTTCTTGTCTCCAGAACTGAGAGAAATAAATTTCTGTTGTTTATAAGTCACCCACTTTATGGTATTTTGTTGTAGCAGCCCGAGCTGACAAGACAGCCCCCAAAGCAGGAAACTCCTGATGCAGAGGTTCTTAAACTGGTGCTTATGGGTTCCCTGAGATATTATATGTAATTATAAACTTTATTCTCATGAGAGACATCATAGCTTTCCTCAGCTTCTTAAAGGGTTCTGTGACCTACCAAAGGTTAGGAACAACTGCTTTAGGCTATGATGCTTTATTGGGATTGGCACAAAACTGTCACTGTGGTGGTAGACTGTGATGACCAAGCTCATTTTTATCAACGTTTCCCATAATCTGTAGTATCAGATAAGTGAGTCAGGGAATATTTAGTACAGCTGGAGGGACCACTGACATTATCTCAACAAAATCTATCATATGAAAAAGGAGGAGACTATGGCCCCAAATTGCTACAAGAGAATCTGAGTATAATGGTTTATTTTATTTTTAAAAATTGTTATTTTTATAGCTTAGTTATAGTTCAAGTCTATTCAGATCACGATGTGAATGTTATTTCAGTCCACAGGGTTTTGTTGAGCTATATACTTAAAGTTAGATTCTAAGCTATTCTATTCCAAACTTAAACTATTGTGCCCCCAGTAAAATTAATCCATACCTTTCATATAAGCTTTTAGGACTTTGAACATTTTCCCTTTGGCCAAAAGTGATCATGTTTCTTCCATTTAAACATTTGTTTTAGAAAAGTTTACAGGCCTAAACAAAGGTCAAAGTCACATTTTTGAATTCCTCTTCCTCCTCACCCTCCAGCAAATTTACATATTATAATTAAAAGCCAATGTGATGAAAGGAATTTTCTTTTTTTAACATCTTTATTGGAGTATAATTGCTTTACAATGGTGTGTTAGTTTCTGCTGTATAAAAAAGTGAATCAGCTGTATGTACACATATATCCCCACATCCCCTCCTTCTTGTGTCACTTTAAATATGTCCGGCCACTCCCTTCTGGCTTGCAGAGTTTCTGCTGAAAGATCAGCTATTAACCTTATAGGGTTTCCCTTTTATGTTATTTGTTGTTTTCCCCTTGCTGCTTTTAATATTTTTTCTTTGTATTTAACTTTTGAGAGTTTGATTATTATATGTCTTGGCATGTTTCTCCTTGGATTTATCCTGTATGGGACTCTCTGTGCTTCCTGGACTTGATTGACTATTTCCTTTCCCATGTTAGGGAAGTTTTCAACTCTAATCTCTTCAAATATTTTCTCAGACTCTTTTGTTTTCTCTTCTTCTTCTGGGACTCCTATAATTCAAATGTTGGTGAATTTAATGTTGTCCCAGAGGTCTCTGAGACTGTCCTCAATTCTTTCCATTCTTTTTTCTTTATTCTGCTCTGTGGTAGTTATTTCCACTATTTTGTCTTCCAGGTCACTTATCTGTTCTTCTGCTTCAGTTATTCTGCTATTGATTCCTTTTAGAGAATTTTTAGTTTCATTTATTGTGTTGTTCATCATTGTTTGTTTGCTTTTTATTTCTTCTAGGTCCTCGTTAAATGTTTCTTGCATTTTGTCTATTCTATTTCCAAGATTTTGAATCATCTTTACTATAATTACTCTGAATTATTTTTCAGGTAGACTGCCTATTTACTCTTCATTTGTTTGGTCTGGTGGGTTTTTACCTTGCTCCTTCATCTGCTGTGTATTTCTCTGTCTTCTCATTTTGCTTCACTTACTGTGTTTGGGGTCTCCTTTTCACAGGCTGCAGGTTTGTAGTTCCCGTTGTTTTTGGTGTCTGTCCCCAGTGGCTAAGGTTGGTTCAGTGGCTTGTGTAGGCTTCCTGGTGGAGGGGACTGGTGCCTGTGTTCTGGTGGGTGGGGCTGGATCTTGTCTTTCTGGTGCACAGGGCCACGTCCGGTAGTGTGTTTTGGGGTGTCTGTGAACTTGGTATAATTTTAGGCCGCCTCTCTGCTAATGGGTGGGGTTGTGTTCCTGTCTTGCTAGTTGTTTGGCATGGGGCATCCAGCAGTGGAGCTTGCTGGCTGCTGGGTGGAGCTGGGTCTTAGTGTTGAGATGGAGATCTCTGGGAGAGCTCTCACCGATTGTTATTATGTGGGGCTGGGAGGTCGCTGGTGGTCCAATGTCCTGAACTCGGCTTTCCCACCACAGAGCCTCAGGCCTGACACCAGCCTGGAGCACCAAGACCCTGTCAGCCACACGGCTCAGAAGAAAAGGGAGAAAAAAAGAAAGAAAGAAAAAAAATGATTAAAATTAAAAAAATGATAATACCTTTTTTTTAAAAAAGAAGAGAGCAACCAAACCGATAAATGAATCCACCAATAATAACAAGCATTAAAAACTAAACTAAGATAAACAGAATAATCAGAAACAAATCAGTCACAGACAGCAAACCCCAAGTCTACATTTGCTCCCAAAGTCCACTGCCTCAATTTTGGGGTGATTCATTGTCTATTCAGGTATTCCAGAGATGCAGGGTACATCAAGTTGATTGTGGAGATTTAATCTGCTGCTCCTGAGGCTGCTGGGAGAAATTTCCCTTTCTCTTCTCTGTTCACACAGCTCCTGGGGTTCAGCTTTGGTTTTGGCCCCGCCTCTGTGTGCAGGTTGCCGTCAGGCTTCTGTTCCTGCCCAGACAGGACGGGGTTAAAGCAGCGGCTGATTAGGGGGCTCTTGCTCATTCAGTCTGGGGGAGGGAGGGGTACAGTAGTTATAACTGGAATGCGAGGCGAGCCTGCGGTGGCAGAGGCCAGCATGACGTTGCACCAGCCTGAGGTGCGCCACGCGTTCTCCCGGGGAAGTTGTCCCTGGATCCCAGGACCCTGGCAGTGGCGGGCTGCACAGCCTCCCGGGAGGGGAGGTGTGGATAGTGACCTGTGCTCGCACACAGGCTTCTTGGTGGTAGCAGCAGTGGCCTTAGCATCTCATGCCTGTCTCTGGGGTCCGTGCTGATAGCCGCAGCTCGTGCCCATCTCTGGAGCTCCTTTAAGCAGCGCTCTTAATCCCCTCTCCTCGCTCACCAGGAAACAAAGAGGGAAGAAAAAGTCTCTTGCCTGTTCGGTAGCTCCAGACTTTTCCCCGGACTCCCTCCCGGCTAGCTGTGGCACACTAGCACCCTTCAGGCTATGTTCACGCAGCCAACCCCAGTCCTCTCCCTGGGATCGGACCTCTGAAGCCCGAGCCTCAGCTCCCAGCCCTGCCCGCCCCGGCGGGTGATCAGACAAGCCTCTCAGGCTGGTGAGTGCTGGTCGGCACCGATCCTCTGTGCGGGAATCTCTCCTTTGCCCTCCGCACCCCTATTGCTGTGCTCTCCTCTGCGGCTCCGACGCTTCCCCCCTCCGCCCCCCTCCCCCATCTCCACCAGTGAAGGATCTTCCTAGTGTGTGGAAACTTTTCCTCCTTCACAGCTCCCTCCCAGAGGTGCAGGTCCCATCCCTATGCTTTTGTCTCTATTTTTTCTTTTTTCTTTTCCCCTACCCAGGTACGTGGGGATTTTCTTGCCTTTTGGGAAGTCTGATGTCTTCTGCCAGCATTCAGTAGGTATCCTGTAGGAGTTGTTCCACCTGTAGCTGTATTTTTGATGTATTTGTGGGGAGGAAGGTGATCTCCACGTCTTACTCCTCTGCCATCTTGAAGGTCCCTCCAGGAATTTGAATGAAGAACATTGCTTTACAAGAAACAGTTCCAAGAATACACCATTTAGGGACTTCCCTGGTGGCACAGTGTTTGGGGGTCCGCCTGCCGATGCAGGGGACGCAGGTTCCTGCCCCGGTCCGGGAAGACCCCACATGCCGCGGAGCGGCTGGACCTGTGAGCCATGGCCACTGAGCCTGTGCGTCCGGAGCCTGTGCTCCGCGGCGGGAGAAGCCACAGCAGTGAGAGGCCCGTGTACTGCAAAACACCCCCCCCCCCCGCAAAAAACAAACAAAAAAAGCAATACACCATTTGCACAGAGTTAAAAATATTTGAAAATCTGCATAAAAATAATGCTGGTTTTTATTAAATAACAATGTGTTTTGTCCAAGTAATCTATAATTCACACTAAAACTATGCAATGTGGGTTTTATTTTTCCATTTTATAGATGGGGAAACTGGCTGCCCTTAAGTATCTTGGCGAGGTTAATGAATTGTAAATGCCAGCTGTAGGATTTGAACTCAGGTTTGAGTACTCTTTCTACTCTATCACACTGCTCTTTTCCTGTCAGGAAGGAAGGAAAGGGCTGTTTCCAGAGGATGTTATGTGACATCCTCATAACAGGTTTATCCTCATAAACCTCAGGGTTTACTGAGAAATTACTTATCCTAACTTTTATTGCCTCTTTGAGATACATATTAGTTATTTTTTTCAGCTGCAGATTGAAATGAATTCACTTAAAGAATCAAAAAATGTATTATAGTGAAACAGTGATAATAAAATTTTCAAAGACTCCAGAAAATTCAATTTATAGACCTATAAACAATTCAAGCACAGGTGGTAGTTCACTGTAAAGAAAAATACAAAGTAAAGAGAAATTTTTAGACCCTAAATATCAGTATTTCCTGTAAGGTAGGGCACATTTGAAAGAGAAATAAGAACAGTCTGAATTTAAGAGACATTGATGAGCTCCCCACACTTAGCAGGCTGTATGAGGCCACTGAGATCAGCTGTCAAATAAAAATAAAAATACCAATCAGTTGTTTTATATGAAGATTTCACCAAAACCGTAGAATTATGGTTGGGTGAGGCAGAGGGTTTTACATATTCAATCAACAAACGTTCATTACTGCATGCTAGGCTCTGTATTAGCCTGTGGGGACTTGGTGGTAAACAGGAGAGAAGGAGAGACACAGTCCATGCCAATCCAGAACTTATGTTCCTGAATGGGGATACCAGTGGCTGGACAATGAGGTACAATCATGTGTGCTAAGTGTTAATGACAGCAGAGTGTTGGATGCCATGGAAATAGATGGGAGGCCCCTGAATCCAGATTGGTTAAGTTGGGCAGTCAGCCAGGTGAATAGGGGCCAAATGTGTAAAGGAGTCATCCAGTGAGAAGGAATGGCATTGATGAGACCTCTAGAAGAAATATATAGCATGACATGTTATAGTACCAAAAGAAGTTCAGTATAGCTAGAGTGAAGAGTGAGAGTGGGATGGGATGGAGGGTGGGAAAGTGGCAAGATATCAGGGTGATTTTAAGACATTTGAATCCCTAGGCACTTTTACCTTGAAGCTATCAATTCACAATATACCCAGCACCCATATCCCACATTAAATATATCTCATAGATAAGGTCACAAGAAGTGTATTGAATAGCAACTGAGTAGTTGATAAAATGTTATGTTTTGTGAAAATTTCATGCAATATTTGGTAAATTTGATATCTGATTTTTCTTATATTCTGAAGCTAACTTTTTATTACGCTTTCAAACCTTTCCACAGATACTTGAGAAACTTGAGGATTCTAGGTACCATGTCCACTGGAGCCACTGGACTAAATGGAACCATATGACTGATGAAGAACAAGATACAAGAAGTCTTGCAGTGATGTTAAACCTTTTCTGTCCTAGGGGCAATGAGAAACCATGGCAAGGTTTAAGCAGTGGAGGAACATTTCAGAATTGCACTTTAGAAACGGCATTCTGGCTGCAGTGTGCAGAATGCGTTGAAGGGGAGTTAGAGGAGTGTATCAGAGTAGGGATGGAATGGGGATGTTAGAAGTTTGCTGCAAATTTCCAGGGGAGAACTGATTGGCCCCTGGACTAGCGTGAAGTTATGACAAAGAGTAGAATTGCAACTCTGCAGGATGAGGGACTAGTGATTTATACTGAAATCTTTTCTTCGGTTCTTGAAAAAAATCCTTATCATCTGATATTTTGGTGGGGTCATTCATTAGACCTGGTATAGCTTGTGAATTATACCCCATGTCAGAATGAGATTAATAAAAATTTTACTGAAAAACAGTTTGCAGGTCTTTAGCCAGTGGACCCACTTGTCCATTTGAATATGTCTGTAGGCAAACTGTTGCCTTCAGGACTTCAAAAGTGAGTTGTTAGTCTAGTGGAGATGCAGATCAAATGGTCTCTGTCTTCCTAATACATGTTTACCAAGAAGTAAATGTTTTTCATTTTTCTTTTTCTACTGTAAAACCTAACAGAACAGGTAATGTCTGCTTTCTGATTTGGCGCTATAATGCATCATTCATAAGAGCAAGTCCCAGGTAATGTGGCTGAAGTACACGGACCTCTCACCTGTGTTAATGCTCCCTGCTCATTGATGTGACCCTGCCAGGAGTCTATTCATTTTTGTGGCAGGTCAAAAAGAGCTGCCTTTTTTTTCCTTTTTTTTTAAGATCAAATCTATCTGGAATTTAAGAGTCAAGAGAGAGCTTGTGTGCCTTACTTTTTACTTTGTGTAAATGGATGTTAGTTATGCACGGTGGCAATATATGCCACCACAAAATATGTGACTTTGGCATAATGATTATTTTGAGCTAAGGGCACTTAAAAAAGCAGCAGATGCAAGAAGTGCATTCTAATGTCCTCTTTTATTCCTGGAAACAGGAGATAAAAACTCCTGTGTGGAAGATGTCCTTGTTGAACAGCAGAAATAAGCATTCGACAGAGTCAAAGCTGTGAGAATTCTGTACAAACAGATCGTGTTAAAATAATTATTATCTTCCTTTAGATCCTCCATAAATTTTAGTTACTTTTCCACCATTGCGTCTCTTTGTTCAACCTGATATAAAATATCAATATGTAAGTTTTGCCATTTCTTTGGGCCTTCCTTTCAGTATGAGGTTTCTTGTGTCACATAAAATATATGTAAATTTGTATGCTTTTCTCCTGTTAATCTGCCTTATGCCAGATGAATTCTCAGGCCCAGCCGAAAAGCCCTAAGAGTGTAGAGGTAAAAATTTGCCTCTCCTACAGTTATACACCATGTTTGCATTTTTTATTTCCAAATTTTCAGGGAATGACAACTTCTAGGATGTAAATAATTATATAACTACCTGAGACTCTGAGAAAATTATAAGCAAAACTTATTTCAAGATGTATTTATTGAGTGCATAGCCCTGTGTTCCAAATGATATTAGCTAAAAAATAATTTCATAACTTGTTCCCTGCCCTATCAATGCTTATGATTTTAGGGGAAAGATAGAGTTGGACATAAAACAGAGAAAATCAATAAATATTTTATTAGCAGCCTTGACACTGAAGAACTTTTGGAAACAGTTTTCTTTACTGGAAGTAGAGGTCTATTTGGTAGCATCTATTTATCATAACAATACTTTGTTTGCATGTGATTAACCAAAATAGTGAATTTTAAACTATCTCAATTATATTTGATTTTTAGAGGTTATAGGAAAATGGGTATGATACGCATGCATATGAAATATTTCCAAACAAATGTACAAACCATTCTAACAAACAAAAATAAGGAAAAAAAAATAGTATACAACTTTGTGTGGTGAATATACACATTGAGCTAAACCTCCTTGTGCCCTTACGTGGGAAGGTGACTTATAGCAATTCAAATGGTTGCTCTGTGAGCTTTAGTTTTACCATTTGTAAAACAGGAGCGATGTATCTTAATGCTCCTTTTAACTCTGTGATTCAAGATGTAATCCCTGTCAGGCACTAGAGAAGCAAAAAAGGAAATGCTCTTATCTTATCTACTACTTAATAAGATAGGAAAATATCCTCAACATTTAAGAGAAAATTTAAGTAACCTGGGTTAAAATAGCCCAAGCCCCCACCAGTGATATGTTTAGTACTTATGAACCAGGAAGTTCAACTAAGCAATTTGATAAACTGATATTTTTATTGAATTTATTTATCATGCAATCATTTCCTTCTGGACTTTCTTCTTATCTTAAATAACTCACATAAGTCGGAAAATCAGAAATAGCCATCATGTCTTCAAGTGGCTCTTTACTCACTTGCCTAGAAGGTATGTTGCACGAAGCTGTGGGAAATTAAATTGGAAAAGAAAGTTCAGGCCATTTCATGAAGGGTAAGAAAGTGAGGGTAAGAATTTTATTCTGTAGGCAATGGGGAGTCTTTGAAGGTTTCTTAGGGGGAGAGTAGCTTGTTCTGAACTGTAGAAGGTTAATTTGACATTGGTGTCTAAGAATCACTGGGTGGGGAACAAACAGGAGTTAGACATTTATTTTAATTGTCCAGATGAGAGGAAATGAGTGTGTGAACAAGGATGGTGGCAGTGGGAAAGGAGAGGAGGGAATGTGGCAAGGAACACCACTTAGGCTGATTGAATAGGGCGGGTTGGCTAATTAGATATGAGACATATGGGAGAGGCAGGAGTCAGATGTTACCTGGCTAGGGGCATAAAAATGGTGTTTAAACTGGAAAGGAAAAAAGAAATAGTTAAAAGGCTTTAAAACTGTGAAACTAGAATCATTAAGAAAAAGTATTTTGGGCTTCCCTGGTGGTGCAGTGGTTAAGAATCCACCTGCCAATGCAGGGGACATGGGTTCAAGCCCTGGTTCGGGAAGATCCCACATGTCGTGGAGCAACTAAGCCCGTGCACCACAACTACTGAGCCTGCTCTCTAGAGCCCGTGAGCCACAACTACTGAGCCTGTGCACCATAACTACTGAAGCCTGTGTGCCTAGAGCCTGTGCTCTGCCACAAGAGAAGCCACCATGATGAGAAGCCCGTGCACCACAACAAAAGTAGCCCCTGCTCGCCACAACTAGAGAAAGCCCGCATGCAACAACGAAGACCCAGCACAGCCAAAAATAAATAATTAATTTAAAAAATACTATAAAAAAGGGAAAGTATTTTGTTAACTTAAATAAATTTGTATCAATGAGTCTAGAAAAATCATATCCCAGGGTAATAATAACAACTATGAATTTTCAGGGAAAAGCATCAGATATGTGGTATACAGCATATTGTGTATAAGTCTTACAATGTCTCTTGAAGGTAGATATGATTATTTTAATTTTAAAAATTAAGAAACAAAGCTCCTAGATGTAAAGAAATTTCCCCAAGCATTAACCAGCTTATTAGTCACTGAACAAGAAGTAAAATACAGATCTGTCTGATTTAAAGATCTGTCCTTTTTCTGTATGCTATGTGAACTCTCTTGAAAAGACATATATTTGTTACCTGTAGTTTAAAAAATATGTAATGATGAAGCTAACTATGCTAAATTATGCTAAATTATTAGTATTTTGCTCATATTATGACAAACTCTGCTAAATCATTCATATATTAAAAAAGATATAGCATATATCTACATAGACTTAATTTAGTGTTTTGTCATATTTGTTTCAGTTTTTGTCCTTTTAAGAATTAGATCCACTGAATGCCTTTCAGTCCACAATTTTAATTTCTATTTGTCCTTGCAAATAACCAGCAAGTAATTTCATTATTCTTGGTTTACTGATGAATAAACTGAAGTCTTGTGGTAAAGTAAGTAGCTTGAAGTTCTATAGACAGTACCAAAGCTGGAGCTAGTTTGGCTTGGAAGGGTATCTTTTTTTAATACTACACCAAACTGTTTTGGAAATCTATCAAAAGCCTAGAAATGGACAAATATTCCAAAAGAGGAAAAATTTGAATCCCAGAAACTAAAGTTCATAAGCTTGATATTGATCCAGACATTGAAATTGATTATTAAATAGCTTAGGAACAGTTATAAAAGAAAGAAGGAACCATTAAAGGTCAACACTGGTTTTTTTTAAAGACAGGTAATGCTAAATCTGGTTTCATAAAGACAGACTGGTTAAGGAGATGAATGCTATAGATATATTTTTATTACATACTATACAATTATGGATAAGATAATAACATATAGACTTACTTATGACAAAATTGGCTGAATTTATACTCAGACTGTATAGTAATTAAAGTTCAATGTTTTCCTGAAAGAAGTTCTCCGGTGCTGGGTCCCATAAGTCTAGTCTGGTCCTCTTCTTTAAAATTTTAATCTACAGCAGTAGTTCTCAATGTTTTTATACTTGTGGCACACTTTCAAATCTAGAATTTTTGATAGTATGATTGAAATAATTGACAGCCATAGTTACTGGGCTTATCTCTTGGTCACTCTTTCCCCCCAATTCCTTGTTAGTAGACTTATTAGAATAGAACTGTTGAATGTCGGCTGCATTCTACTTTCATATGCACGTGTGAAGCAACATTTTTGCATGTTCTGGTTCTCTGGTGCCTGCTTGATATTACCTTATACCTCTTAGTGCTGCATGAAAATGTGTACATGCTTTATCAGTTCTGCCCTCTCAGCTCAGTGCTCCATATGACAGGTATATAGAGCTGTTTTTCAGCCTGTTTATTGCAAAAACAAATTTTTAGTGGTCAACATTTTTGGTGGCACACTTATGAAAACTTCATGTTACCCTGGTGTAGTACTGAGAACTACTGATCTATGAAATGGGTACGGTCACAGAATAGAAAGTATGTGCACTTATAGATGGCAGGAGATAATAGGGCTACTTAAAATTCTTCAGTGAGGGGAGCAAATTATGGGTTCTCATAAGATGCACACACACGCACACATACTGAGCAAAATTTAAGTCATTTAGATACTGGATGGGTTATAAGCTAGTTATGTGAAAAAATTTGCCTATTAAAATATAGTGTGATATATATTTCTGTTACTGGAAGTAGAAGTCTCAAGTGATAAAGAAATCTCACATGCCATAGGGATTTGATCTAAGGCGCGTGCTTTATTTGAAATTTCAGCAAGTTGAAAATATGCCTGGATGAAAGAGCCACAAATGCAAGCCACAGGTATGATTTTAAATTTTCCAGTAGCCATATTAAAAAAAGTAACAGGAAACAGATGAAATTAACTTTAGTAATGTGTTTTTCTTAGTGTAATATATTCAAAACATTATTTCAACATGTAATCCATTAAAATATATAGTTTTAAAATTTATTTATTTTATTTATTTACTTTTGGCTGCGTTGGGTCTTCGTTGCTGCAAGCGGGCTTTTCTCTGTTTGTGGCGAGCGGGGGCTACTCTTCGTTGCGGTGCACGGGCTTCTCAATGCAGTGGGTTCTCTTGTTGTGGAGCATGGGCTCAACGTGCGTGGGCTTCAGTAGTTGTGGCACGTGGGCTCAGTATTGTGGCTCACGGGCTCTAGAGCACAGGCTAGAGCGCAGGCTCAGTAGTTGTGGCGCATGGGGAATAGTTGCTCCATGGCATGTGGGATCTTCCCGGACCAGGGCTTGAACCCGTGTCCCCTGCATTGGCAGGTGGATTCTTAACCACTGTGCCATCAGGGAAGCCCGGCTGGTGGATTCTTAACCACTGCGCCACCACGGAAGTCCCCATTAAAATATTAATAAGGTATTTTACACACTTTGTACTAAGTCTTCCAAATCTGGTGTGTATTGTATACTTACAGCACATCTCAATTTTGACCAATTACATTTCAAGTGCTCAATAACTATCTTTCATCTAGTGCAAACTGTCAACTGAAAGAGAAACACCCAAGGTAAGAGTTGTGAGTTTCAGTTTTATTCAGGAGGCTTACCGAGGATTATAGCCTGGGAAACAGCCTCTCAGCTCTGAAGAACTGCTCTGAAGAGATAGGGGAGGAGTCAGGATATATAAATAAACATGTAAGTCTTTATCAGCTCAAAATTTCTCAAATCAAGAACAATACAAGTTTCAGAAGAAATAGAGAAATAGAAACACAAATAAAGCATAAACTGTACATTAATAATACATGTTTATAAATTGCCCACCCAGATCATAAGGTCAAGCAAGTAGGAAACAGAACCGCTGAAATTCTACAAGATAAATGACTATAAGCAGAACAAGGAAAGCAGAATAAGTAGAAAAATTTTAAACACATTTCAGTAAATGTACTTTTAAAGATAAGAAGATGGAAGCTCTACATGGAGTTTGGATGTGGTGAGAATAATTGTTGACTCCACTAGTCTTGGTAGTGAAAGAAGAATGCTGAAATCTTAGATTGTGATTTTATAGGATCTCACTAATCATATTTACATAAAAGTAGTTTTTGTGATATTCCTATTAAGTAAGATGATAGGAACTTTATCTATGGATGTGTTTTTCCTGAGAGTTCTAAAACCATTTAATGCCCTGGTTTAAATTCAAAATTGTACTGACAATTTCTCACTTTATTGGGAATCACTTTGCTTAAACTTCATTAAGAGCCTGTAAAGGAAAATAGGACCCCTGTAAACACACAGGCCAGTATTCTTTATTAGTTCTTTACTTGCATCATTTAATGAGATTTACAGAACTCTCATATATTACAAAATGCACTTAGGGAGGCAATTTTAAAGAAGGATAGTTTGGTTTCTGAATCTTACTCTTATATTTAAAGTCATGCAATAAAATGCAGGGAGGAACTAAAAATATGTGTTTATTAAGATGATTAGAGTTTTTAAGGTTTTATTTCACTTTAATTTTATTTCTATCATTATAGTATGGTATCATTGATGAACTCAGCAAATAGTATAATGGTGTTGATATGTAGAAGTAATTTCCTCAGGGACTTTATATCACCTCAAACCAAAATTCAATAGGATATTAGCTCTTTGCTCAGGCCACTAAAGTGGAACTATTTCATGGAAGGTGACAGTGCTGTTGTCTCCATAGTGATTTTTTTATTTTTTTTTTGCAGTACGCGGGCCTCTCACTGTTGTGGCCTCTCCCGTTGTGGAGCACAGCCTCTGGACGCGCAGGCTCAGCGGCCATGGCTCACAGGCCCAGCCACTATGTGGCATGTGGGATCTTCCCGGACCGGGGCACGAACCCGCATCCCCTGCATCGTCAGGCGGACCCTCAACCACTGCGCCACCAGGGAAGCCCTTCATAGTGATTTTTAGGATGTTCATTCAGTAGAGAGCTAGGATCATAAACCTTGTGTCTCTATTTACACATCCAGAATTTACCTTTTTTACTTCATTTTTTACCATTAGCACCTTAGTCCAAACTACCATCATTTCCCTCTTAGATTAGCCTAATAAGTGCCTAACTAGACTGTCTCCTGTGTGCCGCCCTACAATCTATTATCTACACAGTACCTGGAATGTCACTTTTATGCTTAAAACCACCAGCAGCTTCTTTCCATTGCATTTAGAATGAAATCCAGACTCCATATCCTGGCCCCTCCCTGCTCCATTATGCTCCAGTCATAATGTCCTTATTTTGGTTGCTTAGGCAAAACTAACTCCATTTCTGCCTCAGGAATTTTGCACTAGGATGTTCTTCCTCTGATCTTCAGATGACTGTTTTTTTTGTCATTCCTGTCTCAGTTTAAAATGTATGTTCCTCAGGGACCCCTCCCCTGACTAACCTGTCTGAGATGGTCTCCCAGTCACTTTCTACTAAATCTCTGCTTAGCCTTTATATTTTCTGAAAAAAAATTTTTTTGGTGTGTGTTTTGAGTATACAAACATATACATAAATTATCTATATATCATCTCTCTCTATAAATATATATATAGTTTTCTTTTAGCCTGACTTAAAATATCACCTCCATGGAATCTGTCTTGTTCACCACTGTGTCTACAGTATCTAGAAAAGGGTCAGGGACATAACAGATTCTCCATAAATACTGAACCAATGGATGGCTAAGAGCATCAGTTTTGATATCAGATGGGCTTGGGATAAATTCCCAGGTCTTCTTACTCGCTGTATGATATTGGGCAAATTGCTCAGCTTCACTAATACTGTTCTGATATTACCAAATTAAGATAATAATCATGCCTATCTTTAGGGTCATTACCCGTCCCCCCGCAAAAAAACTAGTAAATCATAATTGTGGGTTTTTTTTGTTTTTTTTTTCGGTACGTGGGCCTTTCACTGTTGTGGTCTCTCCCGTTGCAGATCACAGGCTCCGGACGCACAGGCTCCGCGGCATGTAGGGATCTTCCCGGACCGGGGCACGAACCCGTGTCCCCTGCATCGGCAGGCGGACTCTTAACCACTGCACCACCAGGGAAGCCCCATAATTGTGGTTGTTGAATATTACTACCCATGCCATATCCATCTCTGCTTTGGTAGCCATGGCCCTCTAGGGGTGTCTGGGTTAGCTTAATACAGTAAAGATACAAATGGCCTGTAGAATGTGATTTGTTTTCCTTTCTCTCCCTCTCTCTCTCCCTCTCTCTCTCTCTCTCACTCTCACTCTCTCTCTTTTTCCCGAAACAGAAAAGCTGGTTTGACCCAGGCCACTTAAGGTCCTGTTCTGGGAAGATAAACAGGCCCTCTGTGTGGGTAGATCTCCCAGGTGTCTCTCATCAGTGGACTCCCGGTACTGCCCGTGACAGCCAGGCAAAGGAGTTTGAGGGAGATTTAGGGATTCGCAACTCTGTTTAGGAGCCGGATGGATCCTGGCAGCCCGGTGTGTCTCGGAGAAACCCCCACCTGTGGCCAGTTCATTCTGGCGTGGCTAGAGCACGGGAATCCATCCCCAGAAGCCTTGAGGCTGAGTCAGTGTCGTTTGCGCAAGCGCAGCATCTTCGGCGTCCACGCACCTGCTTTTCATTAGCATCTCTCCACCTGTTATATACTGCCTGGTAGCACCCACCAGTCAGTCTTTCTGGGCCAGCAGTTCTCTGCAGTGTGTCGTGGCAGCCGTCAGACCGCATGTGGCCCTGCTGTCCTTATGGAACTTGGAGCCTGTCTGTGACAATCTTGATTCCCAGCTGTCTCCCACCTCTTGCAGCCCTGGTCAGGCCTCTAATGGCTTCGGAAATCCTGCGAATTCTGGCTTCAGGGAAATTAGCAACTCCGTCCTGGGTTGGACACAGACAGCTGGTGTGTCCCCCTGAAGTCCCCCCCTGTGGCCCCAGCCTACCCCTACACGCCTGGACCTGGGACTCTTCCCGAGTAGCCTGGAAGCAGCGTGACACAGCACGCGCCGGTGGAGTTCGCTCTGCTCACCGAACCTCAGGCACCAGGACCTTTAGCTCTGCGTGGACATGGGCTGCCCACGCCCAGCAGGCCATCTTCCTGGGCCAGCGGTTCCTCGGACGGCATGCCTGATATAGGACAGTGAAGGTCGTTTGAGCCAGACCAATTTGGCCCTGTTCTGGGAAGATGTACAGGCCGTCTGTGGGACCCAGGTCTCCCAGGTGTCTCTCATCAGCAGACTCCCCTGCACGGCCCAGGACGAGGGTAAGGAGTTCCGGTGAGAGCTGGCTTCAGGGGAATTCGCAACTCTGTTTAGAAGCGGGATGGACCCTGGTAGCCCGATCTGCCCCCCAGAAATCTCCGCTTGTGCCCTATCTCTACATGGTCCAGGCCCAGAGACGGATCCCGGCATCCTGGATGCTGAGTCAGCAAGGTACGTGCATGCGCATTTCGCTCCTGTGCACCTGGGCCGGTCGTCGTGCTCTCTAGGCTTGTTGGGTAATCTGCCCGCCTTTGCCCACCAGGCCGTCTTCCTGAGGCTAACGCTCCGCACCCACCCCCCACCCCGCAATGCGACATTGATGAGGTTTGAATGGTGGTAACCCTCAGCCCTTGTATGGTGCGTCTGTCCTTATGGGACTTGGGCTGATTAAAAAAAAAAAAAAAGAAACTTTATTTCTTAGAGCAGTTTTAGCTTCACAGTGAAACTGAGTGGAAAATAGAGTGCTAATATGCCCTTTACCTCTGCAGAAGCACAACCTCTCCCACTGTTCTTTTTTTTTACAATTGTAAAAATGGTGGAAATTTGCATAGAAATCCTGAGAACCTATACAAAAACTATTGCGTCATTTGCGGAAATACCAGACTATAAAAATCCAATGAAATTCTGTGATGACTAAGTTGAACAGAGAAAAATAAAATAGAAAATAAATAAGAGCAATACACTAAAGGACTTTAGTTTTTAATTTTTTAATTGAAGTATAGTTGATTTACAATATTGTGTTAATTTCTGCTGTACAGCAAAGTGATTCGGTTATATATACATATATGTTCTTTTTCATATTCTTTTCTGTTATGGTTTATCACAGAATATTCAATATAGTTCCCTGTGCTATACAGTAGGACCTCCTTGTTTATGCATTCCATATATAATAGTTTGCATCTGCTACTCCCAAACTCCCAATCCATCCCTCACCCCCCTTGACAACCACAAGTCTGTTCTCTATGTCTGAAGACACTAAAGGACTATATAAATAGAAGTACTGGATGCAAACACTTTAAATCAAAGTGGCAAAATATGTTCCAATTATGAGCACCGTAATGAATTTGGCTATGCATTTCCAGATGCAAGTACCTTTTTCTTCATTAGCTGAATTGTGTCCCTCATAGTCAAAAGGTGATAGCTCCAAAATTTATTTTTAACACCACTAACAAGTTATGGGTACACGTTTTGACTAAATATACTTTAATAGATACTTCTCAGTTTTCACTATTTAGTCAAATGATAACATGTTCTAAGCAGTTTGATCATTAGGTGGTTTGATCATGAGGTTTTTAATTGTTTACTAAAAAATTAATCATACTTTAGGCATTTTATTAATAGCTAAGAACATTTAGAATATTATTTTTAGTAGACACAGATTTCTAATTCCATAAAATGTACCAAAATTATAATCTGAATTAATCTGTAGATAAGGAATCTACAGTTCAACTAATTTATAGCTAGTTTAATATCAAATGTGTGACTAAAGCCCTAAATTGAATGTTGTTCCTGAGGTTAATTTTTAGAGCTGCACTCTTTGCGGATGTTATGGAATAAAAATACTGGCCTTGATTTCTTATACTATTAACTTAGAAGAAATGATGAGGGATTGGAGTCCAAATGCTACCTTTTTTTTTTTTTTTTTTCCAGTTGAAATGAGAAAATGTCAATCGATTTCTATTTAAGTAGACGGCAACTGAATTCTGGCTCACTGCTTTATGCTAAAAGGTTCCCTTAGTTCTAACTAATTACAGATCCTGTTAGATAGTCAAGTGTGTTTAATGCTATCCTTTACATTTCTTTTAATTCCTGTATTAGAATTGGCAATGTTATGCTGAAGTAAGAAACCGCTCCAAAAATCTCAGTGGCTTGACGCTAGTTTTTTTCTTGCTAATACTTCATGTCCAACACGAGCCAGCAGGGGGCTCTGCTCACCTCCATGTTAACAGGCAGAAACGTGTCAGCATCATCAAAGCAAGATCAGGTGCACAGGATGGCGCCAGACGGGTACACAGCTGAGTGCAATCTAGGTGCTCTGAGACTAATGAAAGAGTCAAATCAGGTGTGTAAATGATCAGTGCAGTTGAATTTGGACTAAAAGGTGGGTTAAGTCAGAGAAGAAGGGTTGATATTGGGTAATCAGAATAAGACAGGACTTATTGGACTATCTGGGACACTGGAACAGGTGGAGTGTAGTCATCTGGTTGATGTTGACAGAAGGAAAGTAGGCAAACAACGCCACACTAAGCCTGACAGTAAATTGTACAGCTCCCAAAGGGCAACTTATGCAATTGAAGGCTTGCTGTTCAAATGGTGTATTTGAAAGGGGTACTTAGTAATCAACCAGCACATAACACTCTGGGTGGAATGCTTTACCTTTTTCAGGATATAGTCATTAGAGGAAAAGATGTGCTTTTTTTGGGTTCGTTTGTTACTGAGCTTATCAAATTTGACTCAAGAAGCAGAACCACTGCCTTAGAGTGAATAAGGAATTTCCATGGGAGGTGACTAGGAGATGAATTTCTCAAATTATTGGGGATGTGCTCATGGAAATGTCATTTGTTTGGATCTAAAACACTAGATAAAATTGAGAGACTTAGTAAGGTGAAGTGGGGTTGAGGGAATACATTTATCTTATAGAAGGAACATTTTGTTAATGTTTGAATTGAACTGTTGATGTTGATACTTAAAACAATTGAGATCTTTGAATGAAAGTAATTATTACAGTCAAGGTGAGACATTATGCAGTCCATCTTTTTGAATTCTAAGTTTTTTTCCTCTTTGGTTTGTCTTATTACATATAAAAGTGAATAAAGAACTTTGTTTTATATAAATATATGGCATTATATAAAAACACTGAGTGTGTAAGCTGGTGGCTTACTGTTTTTCCAACTTTCTATGCTTAAACCTGTGTAACTACTATTTTTTTCAAACCATGTGATAGTTAATCAATTGGAAGCAGAAGAGAGGATAGCAGAACCCATTGGAGAACATTCACTTTCTCTTGAGAGCAGTAGAACACAACTTGTACTTAACAATAGTGATGGTAACAGCACGATTATTGCCCTTTTACTATTTGTAAAATGAAGGCTTTAATTATTAAATCTTTTAAATATCCTGCTCTTTGAGCGTACTCCTTCACACAAAACAGGAAATGTTTGGTTCGTGAGAACTGCATCTTTATCATTGTATTATTACATCTGTGGCTTTTAGCATAAGGATTTCTTGAGGCTTTTTCATTGTGTAAACTTTTATTTTAAAATTGGATTACGCTAATGTGATCACTTGATCTGGTTTTAAATTTTAACTTTTTCATTCAGTAACTTTTCATAGTACTCATACATACTGAATTTTCTCCATATCTTTTCAGAACACAGTTTCTTTGGTGTGCATCATTAATAAATTGCCTTTTCAGTAATGGGTAGAAAATATTTAATTTTGCTGCATTTCATGTTTCATGTTTCTAATAATTAAGATTGTTATGTCAGGTTGCAATGTTTCAAAATTGGCATAATCACAAGATTATATCATTAATGAATTTTTAGTATATATCTGTACATCCTTGAAAAGAAGACTTCATTATGTTGACACATTAGGTGTTTTGTACATCATCATTATATATATATATATCACATTCCATGATATGTTTTTAAATACAATATCATATTTTCTTACCTATATTAAGATGCTTTAAAAGTTTTATTGGTAATATTTTAACAGATATTTAAATCTATTATTTTATTATCAAGCATGGAGCATAAATCATTTTCATAGTTATTTAAACATTCAATAAAATGCAACAAACCTCCACATCTATAACTAAGAGGTTTTTTGGGAAGGCTAGTGTTACGTGAGATAATTTGCACCTGTGCTATCAATCGGGAACGTTCCTTGTTTAACTCTAGAGACTGGAGAAGCAGATGATTACCTGACCCAGAGACACCACTGCAGACCCATTTACCACCTCCATCCAGATACATGATTACAGGCTTCATCAAGTTTTAAGGAACTACAGAGAAAAGTTTCAAAATCATGGTCCTTGATGCATGAAAAACCTGAATATTTTCAGCACATATATTTCAGTTTTGTAGAGAATACTAATGTGATGATAAGAAGAATTGTAAGTTGGCAGTAAAATGAAGTTATTTCCAACTATTTTAATTTAAATTGGACTCTGTGGTGTTGTAGGTGTTTTACTTTTTTTTTTCATGGTTATGACTAGTATTGTCTCACCACTTAGAGCAGAAATTGGAATATGAGGAGAAGAATATGGGGAGGGTAAGAAGGTAACAGATTTGAAGGAGATGGGCACAGCTGTTAAATTGAGATTCGTCGGAGTTCCATTATATGTGGTGCTTCCATCTTCCTTCCTTATCTGTCTATCATCTATACACTGTTAGGAATCAACTTCATGGCAATCCTTCCAGGAAGCCTTCCATGACCTTCAAGAGTGGGTTAAGGTTTGTGATTATATAAAACCATAAACATTTTGTATTTCTCCCATCCTACATAACTCTTAACACTCAGAGTGTTGTATTATAATTTCTTGCTTTCCAGATGTATGCTTCCTTAGGAATTTTATCTGACTCGCTAGTGCTAACTTTGTGGTGGTTGTGTAATAATTGATCAATGAATGAGTGGTTATCACTCAGCCTCGAAGAACTGATTGGACTGTGTGTACTGGACTGCAGTATATTTGGCTTCAAAGAAGGGTAACATTGGGGAAAAAAGGAAATATGGCTAGATGTTCAAAGTCAGAACATTTGGAAAATTTTTATGCTTGTGTATTTTAGAGCAGTCAAACGTTTTCTTGACCAGATCAGGATTTGAATTCCAATTCTTGTACTTACATGGCATCTACGTCTATTTGCCATTGGCAAGCTTCCTAACCTCTCTGGACATCAGTTTCTGTATATGTGAAAAGTAGGCCCTTAACTTGATTTCCAGGGTTTCTTTGCTCATGTATCCTATTATTATATGAATAACAACTTGATATCAGTGACAGGGCTAGTGAGCTTCTTGAGGTGAAGGTGGGTATTGCTTTGTTTTGTCAAATGTCAGTAAGCTCTAGTGGAAGCAGATAACAATGAGAACCTTCCATATTTGTGGCAAAAGGAATGTTGCTTATTCCATATTATTACCACTAGATGCAGAAATAGAAATTGATTGAGTTGCTTCACATAGATCTAAAGACTTTAGGAAGAAGAAGTTCCAATATGAAATGAATTACAGACCAAGCTAGAATGGGGTTACTATTTACTATAGATAAACCACCATTGGACAAGTAAAAGATGAATTAGGTGAAATTGCTCCTGTAACCAAGAGAGCCAATAAAAAGTTACTATTAAAGAACAAATATAGTCCTACCTCAGTATACCAAAATCCATGGATGCTCAAGTCTCATAATTAGCCCTCAGTATCTGGATCTTCATCCACACATTAATCAACTGCAGATTATAGTAATAGTACATAATCTGCAGTTGGTTGAATCTGAGGATGTGGAATCTGTGGATACCAAGGGCCACTGTACATTATTTTCTTTCTATCACAGTTGTCCTGGAATGGTATGGGGAAGTTATATTCCACTCAGTCATTCAGGGAATCAGGTTCCTTTCAAGTCAGTGCACTATCCTAGGGTATGTAGTCATCTGTTTTGATTAAAGATGGGTTGCTGTGAATTCTTGGTTTCAATTGAGGCATGTGTGGGATGGGATGTGGTTGGGGAGAGATGAATGCAGGGAAGCCCATGTGCAATGTTTTAAAGTCAAGGCCTGGAAATGGCACATATTCTTGTTACATTCCACACTTAGAAGCAAGGGGATTTGGAGAATGTAGTTGGTCCCCAGCTATGTTTCCAGAAAGAAGGGGAGAATAGACTTTGATGGATAATTTAAAATCTCTACCAGCTTTATGGCTTTCAGTAATTAGAAGAGAAATGGTCAAATGCATCAAAGATGCAATTTGAATCATCATTGATTTTTGAAAACTTAAACATATCCATCATTAAATTACAAATGAGTAATTCCATGGCTAAATATTTTTATAGCATACCCATACAGTAGAATGCTATGTAGCTCTTAAAATGCTTTTGTAAAAGAATAGTTAACACAATGGCAATGAATACACCATATGAAGTTAATTTAAGCTAACAAGATAAGGAAAAAGCTATATAATAAAATAACTAAATTTTACAAAAACATTTTTTGGATAGGTAAAGATTAGAAAAGTGAAGTTCAGTGTTAATGTTATCTTTTTTTGAGGCTTAAACAATTTTATTTTGCATATTCTTTTTAAAGTCATCTAAACATTTTTTCCAAATATTTTGTTAGTCTATGATTTAAGACATGGCGACTGTCTTAACCCTAAAGCAGCAGAGTTTCTCATTTCTCTTTTATGAATTTGTCAGGAAATAACCTTGTTTTCATCCACTAGTCAGATCTAGTTTGTTGGATGGGGCACAAAGTATGGAAACAGAAGATCTCGTTTTGAATCTTGACTCTCATACTTGATACACATGTTCTTGGAAAAATTCTTTAACCTGACTGACTGCCCATTTTCATGTCAGGTCAATTCAATGGGGCTAAAAGTATGTACCATATGGAGTTGTTAAGAGCAGTAAGTAAGATAACAGTTGTGAAAGAATTTTATAAATGGTTAATCTGTGTTAGGTATTGGTACTAATACTGCTAGAAATTAAATTGATGTAACAAATATTTAAATGGGAATTGACTGAACTTGGCTCATTCATATTGGCTCACATGCCCTAATTAATTATAATAAGGCAATAAATAAAGTTATTCTTATAGATTCAAATAACTATAAGATAACTTGTTTAACCAGGTTGGTGGTGGGACCATTTAAAGTTCTTCTAATAACATTGTTGTGTCCAACTTCCAAAGAAATGGCTAGTGGTCCTAAAGTTCACTTTTAAAACAAACTAACAGTATTCTGATAAAACTTTTCTATGTATAATTTTAAGGTAAGCTTTTAAAAAAGTTTATAAATAATATGACAACAGAGTACAATGATGCAAATCATTTAGCCCTCCTGGAAAATCCATAACAGCATCATGTTTTTAATTAAAATATAACTCACATGTAATACATTGCACAGATCTGAAGTATGAAATTTGATAAGATTTACAAATGCATAGAACTGTGTAGCCCATCTTATAAAGATACAGAATATTTCCATTTTCATTACTTCAGAAAGTTCCCCTGTGCCCTTCTTCAGTCAACATCCCCATATGCAGCCACTGTGATTATTCTTATTATAGTAGGTGATTTTACTTACTTGAACTTTAGAAATGGAATCATACAATATTTACATTTTTGTGTCAGATTTCTTTTGCTTAACAAAACGTTTTGGTGATTCACCAATATAGTTTTATAAACCTGTTGTTTATTCAGTGTTTAATGATAGAATTTAAGTCATTTATTTTGTGTATTTTTTTTTCTATTTATCCGTGTTTTCTAAATTTTCTCCATTGATCATATATTTATTTGAGTAATAAGAAAAGTTCAATAAAAGTATTAACAAGCAAGAATTTTGTACCCAGGAGAAGTTAAATTTAGCCACACTCAACTTCAGCTGTTGATTCTGATAGAATTAGTGATCTATTTGGTCAATTAGGTAGACTTATGGTCTCTCAAACAAAATAACCCAGAAAACTTGGCTTGTAGAAAGGAATGGTAATTGTGACTTACAGTCCTCTTTCAATGACACAAGAGCTGTTCTCACAGTAAAGCAAATGCATATTGTAACATTTTTGTATAAAGTCTTATCATAAAGCCCATAAAAGCACGTAAATGTTTTACTTCCCCAAATCAGTGAAGCAAAATGTCTGAAATGAGTGCAGCATTTAAAAGATAAGCCCTCTTTTCTTATCTAAATGGTTCAGTTGGTTAAATTCAGCGATTCATTATTTACCTGCCCTGACTTTGATTCCAGATTAGTTTTGGTCACAGCCAGATTAAACAAGGGAACAAACTTTTCATCATGGGAACTGCTCACGTTTCCCCAAAAGGATATTTTACTTTTGGGGGCCATTTTTCTACATGACAAGTAGCCATTTTAATTCCTATTTTTATTTTTTGATTAAGTTGAGTTCATTTCATTTGTAAACCAAAATTGAAAAGAGATTTTAAGAAGAGAAGCCTTGATATTACCATGAGTATTCTCATCTTTTATTGCCAGGTTGTGATATATACACACATTAGGCGTGTATGTAGAAACACATATGTCAGTCACCTTGGAAATAAGATAATCTGATCTGTAACCCAGTTAGTTATTGGCCCTTCCCTTGTTAAAGGAAACTGTCCTTAAACCTATGGGCATAACCGGAAGGTTTGTTGTGGATTCTTTCTTGCCCGTGTAATACCTGGAACGTCCTCACGGTGCACTGTCAGTGGGCATTAGCTGTGGGTCACCTCTAGTACCGCTGATCACCATCCAGAGATGTGAGTCATTGCTTACTACTTTTGGCAAGCGGCTGTTCTTTGCTAGATCCAGGAGATAGGGTGGGCCAGCCTTTCCTATATTTTTGGCTCGTAATTGCTTTATTCTCCCAGCCCGGCTTTTGGGATGCACTAAATCTTGGCTTTAGTCTTGTCTCAGTGTCTGCACAAACCTGCTGTATGGCTTAGCTTTTGGGAAACTGAGTAACTGCATATGTATTTTAACATCATAGAAATGTTATTGGTGGCACATACACATGGTGAGGACTGTGAAGGATATGGGAAGCCTCCCATGTTTATGCACACTTTTCAGTTGGGTGTTCAGAAAGAAAACACAGCTTAAAACATACTCCAGAATTTCTGGTCATAGCTAGAGAGGTAATGGGCCTCTTTTACCATTATTCTTCAGCCATAGACAAACTGCATGTTATGCAAGAAATTTCAGAACTGCCTTATGATATTCAAATAATTTGGAATAACTGTAATTACATGTAAAAAAAAAAGCAAAAAACTGCTTAAGACAAATAGCTTTAATACTGTACTTTGCAGTTAACATTACTTACATAGCTATGAACTAATTGGTTTACTAATACCAGTATAGACATATGAACAATCAATACTGACCTAAGAGAAAATAGTTCATTTTACCAGAACTTGCTGAAATTTCTTGGGAGGGCAGGTATTTTGTTACATAATGCTTGCTTGATCCTCTTACTGTTCTACTCCAGGAAAACTGGTAAAATGGGTATATGTACAGTGAAAGCTGACTTGCAGGTGGAAATTTGGAGACAATTTTATTATCTTGAAACTCAAGTTTATATCTCCATTGCCACATTTTTCTTTTTGGGGTTTAAGGACAAATTTTTCTCAAATATTTGTGTGAAACATTAAGGGCCTGCAAATACATCAGAAATAAAAATAAGTTAGGGTCTTAAATTTGCTTCTGCCAATAGTCCACATCTTCTGCAAGCAGTACACAAATCTTTGGTTTGGGGATTGCATCAATAAAATTGTAACATCACTATATTAGAGTTCTCCAGAGAAACAGAACCAATAGGAGATCTGTATTGATATCTCTATATCTGTATCTCTATATATCCCTCCTCTACAAATATCATATGTTGATTTATTGTAAAGAATTGACCTGTGGTAATGGAGATGGGCAAGTCCCAAGGACTGCAGGGTGACTCAGCAAGTTGTAGACCTAGGAGAGCTGATAGTTTAGTTCCAGTCCAAGCCTGAAGGCATGAGAACCAGGAGAGTCAATGGTGTTGTTCCTGCTCAAAGACGGGCAGGCTTGAGACCCAGGAACAGCCAGTGTTTCAGTTCAAATTCGACGGCAGGAAAAAAGTTGATGTCCCAGTTTGCAGGCAGTCAGGTAAAAGGAATTCTGTGTTACTTTGGCGAGGTTGAGGCTTTTTATTCTATTCAGGCCTTCAACTGACTGAGGCTCACCTGCCTTAGGGAGTGGGGCAGTATGCATTACTTAGACTTCCAATTTAAATATTAACTGTATCCAAAAATACCCTCACAGAAACATCCAGAATAATCTTGACCAAATATCTGGGGACCCCATGGCCCAGTCAAGTTGATACACAAAATTATTCAGCATAATCACCATCAACATTTGGTTCAGGAGGTGAAGAGGAGATACTAGAAGAAAATAATTCTTAAGAATTTGGTGCCAACATAATCAGCAGCAACAGGAAACAGTAGAGGCAGAACTGATATATTTCACTTATTCTACTCACCGTGGTTGGAAATGAGCTTTGACTTAGCATTGCAAATGTGCAGTTTAGGGGCTGCAGAAACCATTACCTGGTGATTGTGCTGAGGTTTTTTTCCTTTCTCTTCAGTGCTAAACTTTAAAAAATCTAACCTGTTATATTTTAGAACAGTCCATTGTATTATATTGGTAATAGTATAGTATAGCCTATAGTCAAATATTTCACAATTTTTGCATATAAATTAAGATGTTTAGTTGATCCTTGAACAACAGGGGTTTGTTGTGTGGGTCCACTTACATGATGATTTTTTAAAATAAGTGGGAAAGTATTTGAGTTTTGACAATTCAAAAACTCAGAGATGAACCATGTAGCCTAGAAATATCAAAAAAATTAAGGTATTTCATGAGTACATAAAATATATGTAGTTACTAGTCTGTTTTATCATTTACTGCCATAAATTATACACAACTTTATTGTAAAAAGTTAAAATTTATCAAAATTTATGCACACACACACCATACATGGTGTCATTTGCAGTTGAGAGAAATGTAAACAAATGTAAAGATGAAGTATTATAACTGCATAAAATTGACTGTAGTACACACTGTACTACTGTAATAATTTTGTAGCCACCTCCTGTTGCTACTGTGGTGAGCTCAAATGTTGCACGTATTCACTTAAATGCCATGTGATGCTGATCTTCTCTGCCTGAGCAGTTTCTCTCTCCAGTAAATTGTGTATCACAGTAAAAAGTGATCTCTTGCAGTTCTCACATATTTTCATCACATTTAGTGCAATACCACAAACCTACTAATACCGTGGGACCCATACAAAGTGCCACTAGTGATACTGGAAGTGCTCCCAAGAAGCAGAGAAAAGTTATGACATTACAAGAAGTTGAATTGCTTGATATGTACCACAGATTAAGATCTACAGCTGCAGCTGCCCACCATTTCAAGAGGAATGAATCCAGCATAAGGACCATGCTTAAAAAAAAAAAAAATCAGGAATCTGTTGCACTATGGGTGCAGATGCAAAAACTTACAGCTTTTTGAAACATTTTTTTATTTTGTATTGAAAATGCAGCTTAACTTCTGTGTGGGTGTAGGAATGTTACAAGAAAGGCATACCTATAGACTCTAAAATGATTCAAGAAAATGTGAGGTCATTATATAGCAACTTGAAGCAAAAGGAAGGAAGGGTCAAAAGCTGGAGAATTTAATGCAAGCAAAAGTTGGTTTGATAATTTTAGAAAGAGGTTTGGCTTAAATGTCAAGATAGCAGGAGAAGCAGCTTTCTGCCAACCAAGAGGCAGCAGACGAGTTCCCAGATGCCATTAAGAAACTCATTGACAAAGAATATCTTCATGAACACGTTTTTAATGCAGATGAAAGCACCGTATTCTGGGGAAAAAAAATGCCACAAGGACATTTATTAGTAAGGAAGAGAAGCGAGTACCAGGATTTAAGGCAGGAAGGGATAGTCTAACTCTGCTGTTTCATGCAAATGCTGTTGGGTTTATGATCAGGACTGCCCTTAATATACAAAGCTGCTAACCCCTGAGCCTTGGAGGGAAAAGAAACACCAGCTGCTACTCTTTTGATTGTGCAAGAAGGCCTGGACAACGAGAACCCTTTTTTTCTGAATTGGTTCTATCGATTCTTTGTTTCTGAAGCCAGGAAGTATCATGACAGTAAGGGAGTGCCTTTTAAAATTTTTTTGTTTTTTTTGATATTGAACAATGCCCCTGGCTACCTAGAATCCCATGAGTTCAACACTGAAGATATTGGAGTGGTTTACTTGCCCCCAGACACAATGTCTTTAATTCAGCTTCTAGATCAGGAGGTCATAAGAACCTTTAAGGCTTATTACACACATTACTCTATGGAAAGGATTGTAAACACTATGGAAGAGAACCCCGATAGAACATCATGGAAGTCTGGAAGGATCACATCATTGAAGATGCCATTGTTGTTATAGAAAAAGCTATAAAAGTTATCAAGAACTACCATATGATCCAGCAATTCCACTCCTGGGTATTTACCCAAAGAAAATGAAAACACTAATTCAAAAAGATACATGCACCCAATGTTCATAGAAGCACTATTTACAATAGCCAAGACATGGAAGCAACCTAAGTGTCCATCAACAGATGAATGGATAAAGAAGATATGATATATATACACAATGTATATATATCAGCTATAAAAAAAATTCTGCCATTTGGAACAACATGGATGGACCTAGAGAACATTATGCTTAGTGAATAAGTTAGAGAAAAGACAAATACGTATCACTTCATATGTGGAACCTAAAAAATAAAGCAAATGAATGTATATAACCAAATGTATAAAGCAAACTGACTCACAGATATAGAGAACAAACTAGTGGTTACCAGTGGTGAGAGAGAGGACGAGGAGCAAGATACGGGTATGGGATTAAGATAAACTACAAAGAAGCAACAAGGCTATATTGACCAGCACAGGGAAATATAGCCATTATTTTATAATAACTTAAAAAACCCTGCTTATTATACTTGAAAGTCTTATATATCCACAAATGAAAAGCAAATGTTTGTTAATCTGGGGTATGCTTCTGTGTATTGAAAACTGTCATGGTACCATTAACCCAACTAACATCTGGCTTCCCCCATTCAACAGAGCAGTAGCACAGATTTAGGGGAGCTAATAAAAGATAGGGTAACAATCTGGAAACTGTCTAAAAGGAAATGATTTCTAGCAGGTGAACAATTTTCCTAGTTATACAAATTTGGAGGTGTTTATGTGATATTTTTTAAAAGCATAGAAATCTTTTAAAAATGTACAGTTTTCTTTGTAATTGCCAAATTATTTTATTTGGATTTTCTTTAGAAAATCTTTGCCTCTTTGTTTTTCTTCCCATGAATTACTTTCAAATTTCTTAATAGAAAGTGACAAAAAGTAGGAAGCAATGGCTAAAATACTATTTGCTTCATAAGTAATAATTTTAATCAAGTGTGAGGAAACTATACGCAGTATATCTGAATCTTATAAGCAATTTAAGATATGATGTGTCATCTTTCAAAGCAGCTCCTGAAAGACAGTCAAATTAATAAAACTGTTGAAAAGCTAAAAAAAGCATAATATTTTAAACAGCACTCAACTTGAGAAATATCATTGCTATCTGGCAGTTTTGGGTGGGTAAAAGTTTACCAATCATTGAGAAAATGCCTTATTGATTAAATTTGTTTATGTGTGATTTCTGTTTCCCAATTTGAAACTAATGATACAAGAAAGCTATTTGACATGAATGAAGCCATTATACTACAAAAATAAAAATTGAAGATGATTTCAAAGTAGGAGTTTCAAATACATTTAATGTATTTAAAAATATAATTCTACCATTCCACAAAATTTTTGATTATGCTTGATATAGCTAGATTCTTAGAATACTTCATTTAAAAGAGTGTGGTCTTCCTCAACACTTGGGACATTTGTCCTTTTTATGTAGTAGGTCAATGATTAACTTGGGCTCCTCCAGGCATCAGAATTTAGAAAAAGTTCTTGTAGTGGAAGGGAAATGGTGTTAGTAGTGGTTTTTCTGTGGTTCCTTCTTCTAAGAGAAGACTAGACCATAGATAGGACATTGGCAGTGGGTGAGAATGGTGTAACTGAATTTGTAGCCCTAAGTTTGTCTTATATGATGGAAGCAAGTAGCTAAAAGTCTGCCTCTCTTCTTCCTAACTAAGGCTCAGAGAAAGCTGAGACATGGTAGAGTGAATTTTCAGTCATTTTCAAAGTTCACTCTGAAAGCAACCCTTAAAGATTCCGAGGATGTGTGTCTAGGGCTGTTCTGTGTGAGAGAGCAAATAAAAGCACTGGTCTTTATGTCCTCCTGTCATTACTTCAACAAGAAGTTCTGTTTTTTTTTTTATTTTTATGTTTTGTACATTGGGATTCTGTGTAAGTTTTGTTTGAAAAAAATGTTCTTGAGCTAAAAAAAGTTGTTTGAAAATCGTTAAACCAAGATTTCTTTTTAAAGAAGTCTCTTCTCGAATATCCTATGCCTGTGATTTCTATAATTTTAAAATCATTAGGATTAAAATATACATTTGTTTGGGAAGATATGAGGATTGGGTAAGGGGGAGGTATCACATCAGAAATTCTTTGCTCAGGTGCTTTAGTCCAATCAGATTGCTTTCCTAACATCCATTTTAGGTCTACAGGAGGAGAAAGGGGGGAGCTTTGTGGAAAAGGGAAAAAGAGATGTAACTGTGGAGCATATGACATAGAAGGTAGGGAAGCCCAAAGGACTCACACTGAGCAAAATTTTGATAGCTAAAGAGTAATTTGAAGGCATTTAATTCTTGTGGAGTAACAGAGAGAAGAAGAGAAGGTATTAGTACTACACAGGTTAAATTAGGGAATAAAAATAAAAATTAACTTTAAAATTGGGCTTTGTATTGGTTGTTGTCCTGTTTTTTTGGTATGTATAGAGTGGTGCAGGTATTTTTTTTTTTTTTGCTGCTCCACGCAGCTTGAACCTGGGCCATAGCAGTGAAAGTGCTGAGGTGCTGAGTCCTAACTATTGGGCTGCCAGGGAACTCCCAGGAGTGGTGTGGTCTTGAATGAGAAGCCCAGGGCTACATGTCAAGACTGGATTCAAGACTAGCTGGAAGAGTAACTGAAGAGTCTTTCTGCTACAAAATGTATGCCTGTGCTCATGTGCAACATAAAGATAGTTGTGACTGAGGTCCTGGGTTAAAATCAGCTGATCAAGTACTTGAGTGCAAATAAAATTCCATTTTCTATCCTTGGCATTTTTGGCATTGCTCATTTGGGAAAAACCAGTGATATTTTGTGTATAAAAATGAGAAATCCACATGCATATTCCAAAATTGTTTATTGTAAAAAATAATTATGGCCTAATCTTTGCAATACATGTCAGTAGTGTTCTCTGTCTCAGAAAAAAATCAATTGATTAAATTAACTGATTTCTAATTTACTTTGTGTTAGAATTTAGGCTGTACCTGAAAATGAGACTTTGAGCCTTTCAGGTTATATGATACAGAGTGAATATCAGAAGAGTACAGGCTGAGAAAACAATTTTATCTCATGCATTCTCTTATTTCTCGTGAACTTGGGCAATGTTGCGTCCCTGTACTCTAAGCCATTATGCACATTAGGATAGTGATGCCCACTCTCAGACATACCTCTTAGGCACTGTATATTTATGAAAAGCTTTTCTATTCATCTGATATAATTAAATTCGGTTTCCCCACACATGTCAACTGTTTAAGGTGCAGCCTCTCTGTAAATTTATATTGACTTAGCTCTTGAAGTGTTGGCAGGCCTGCATGGAGTAAACCAAATTTTCTCACAGAAGGCAGTTATATAACCTCTCTACCAAGGTCTGACAATTGGACTGAATGTGGTTGCTGAACTTTGCACCTAAGAGGGGTATCATCTGAAGAGAAAGCCTCTAGGAGCCATGCGAGGGACACGATTTATTTAATCAAATATTTTGCAAAGCCTGTACACCTCCATCAAGGCTGGTAGATTTTATCTGACTCATTGAAGCAGCAAATACTTCTCACCTCTCCAGCAGGCATCAGCTTTGCTGAAACACGTGAATGTTTTCTCTCCATCTTTGAGCTGTTTCCTCTTCAGTGAAATCTTGATGACTCTGAAGAAGTTGAGGCAGATCTTTGGCTCCTGCTGCTATGAGATTTATGTGTGAATTTGAGGACTCAGGTTCTTTAGGTGACTCTAACAAATTCTTTTAAACTATGTTATGGAGGGAGAAAAACAAGCTGATGAGTTTTAACACTTTTGTCAATACAGTATGCTGCAGGAAAACTTTATCAATACAATAAGAATCTATCAGCATTTTGTTCTTTGGTAAGAAAAAGAGTCCCTAGTCCTTACTGGCCCTCCTCCATATGCCATTTTGTTGTATATTAATCTTAGGTACTTCTAATGAAATTACTGTTTTTATGAAAATAATTTTTAAAAATGAAAATGCCATATTATGATTTACATGACTTAGGTTTAGAAGGCTGTATAAAAACCCCTCATAAGTCTTCTTAGTTGGAAGCATTTCTGCCCCAGACAGATGAGGCTGTAGCCCTACTACTTTTTTGGGATTCTGGGAAGTGTAGTCCAGAAGTTCCGTGTAGTGGATAATACTTCTTTTTCAGTAGACTGACTATGGCCTTTGTAGTCCTGGGGTTGAGAAAGTAATAGCCCTCAGATTCTGAATGTTACTTCTGAATATTTATTATGTACCAAGCACTGCACTATCTACTTTTCATGTAATCCTCACAAGAAACCCAAGTATGACATCTAAGTGTGTATTATTATTTTTTTTACATATAGATTCTATTTCACTTGTAGTGATAAGTCTGTTCAGGTTATTTTTTGATTCAGTTTTGGTAGGCTGTATGTTTATAGAAACTTGTTCATTTTTTCTAGGTTGTCCAATTTGTTGGCATATAACTTCATCATATTCTCTATGATTTTTTGTATTTCTGTGGGATCAGTTATTATTTATCTTCTTTCATTTTTTATTTTGTTTATTTGGGTCCTCTCATTTTCTTCTTGGTGGACCTACTTAGAGGTTTGTTGATTTTGTTTATCTTTTCAAAAATCCAGCTCTTGGTTTCATTGATTATTTTTTCTATTTTTTAATCTCTGTTTATTTCCTCTCTGATCTTAATTTCCTTCCTTCTGCTAACTTTAGGTTTTGGTTGTTCTTTTTCTAATTATTTTAGATGGTAGGTTAAATTGTTTGAGTTTCTTTTTGTTTTTCTGAGGAAGGCCTTTACTGATATGAACTTTTCTCTTATGACTGCTTTTGCTGCACCCCATAGATTTTGTATGGTTGTGTTTTCATTGTCACTTATCTCCAGGTTTTAAAAAATTTCCTCTTTGATTTCATTATTGATCCATTAGTTTTTTTAGTAGCATGTTGTTTAGTCTCTACGTAATAACTTTTTTTCCTATTTCTCTGTGGTTGATTTCTAGTGTTACGCTCTTGTGGTCAGAAAGTTTCTTGAAATAGTTTGTATTCTCTTAAATTTGTTGAGGCTTGTTTTGTGTCCTAGTATGTGGTATATCCTAGAGAATATTCCTTGAGTGCTTGAAAAGAATGTGTATTTTGGGGGGTTTTTTTTGGGGGGGATGTCATGTCCTGAAGATATCAATTAAGCCTAACTGTTCTATTTTGTCATTTAGGATCTCTGTTGCCTTATTGATCTTCTGTCTGGAAGATCTGTCCATTGATGTGAGTGGTATGTTAAAGTCTCCTATTATTGTATTCCTGTCAGTTTCTCCCTCTATGTCTTTTAGTATTTGTTTTATGTATTTTGGTGCTCTCCTGTATTGCATGCATGTATGTTAATGAGTGTAATATCCTCTTCTTGTATTGATCCTTCTATCATTATATGGTGTCTTTCTTTATCTTACTTTGTGGCCTTTGTTTTAAAGTCTATTTTGTCTGATATGTGTATTGTTACCCCTGCTTTCTTGTCATTTCCATTTGCATGAAATGTATTTTTCCATTGCCTCACTTTCAATCTACATGTGTCCTTCGCCTTAAAGTAAGTCTCTTGTAGGTAGTGTATTGTAGGTTCTTGTTTTGTTAGCCAATCTGCCACTCTCATTTGATTGGAGCATTTAGTCCACTGACATTTAAAATAATTAGTGATAGATACGGTTTTATTGTTTTCCAAGATACGGTTTTATTGTCTTCCAGTTGATTTTGTATGTCTCCTTTGTCCCTTTTTTCTTTGTTTTTCCTTTTGTGGTTTGGTGGTTTTCTTTTGTATTATACTTGTTCTTTTCTTTTTGTTTTTTGTGAATCTATTGTATGTTTTTGATTTGTGGTTACCCTGGTTTACAAGTATGTTAACCTATTACCGTATCTACTTGTTTCGGACTAGTAGTCATATAAGCTCAAACACATTCTAAAATATCTACATTTTTATATTTCTCTCCCTCACATGTTTTGTTTTTGATGTCCTCTTTTACATTTTCATGTTTATCGTTTTGCTGTTCATTGTAGTTAAAATTGCTCTCAAAATTTTTTGATTGTTTTTAAAATCTATGTACTGGCTTATTTAAGTGAATATACAATCCTTTTATATATTTGCTTTTCCTGTTGTGATTTTTCCTTTTCTGTAGATTCTTGCTTCTCTTCTATTTAGAGAAGACCTTTCAATATTTCTTTTAGGATAGGTTTAGTATTGCTGTATTCTTTTAGTTTTTGCTTGTCTGAGAAATTCTGACTGTTTTTCTCTTGCTGCATTTCAAATCCTCTCTTTGTCTTTAACTTTTGCCATTTTAATTATGATATGTCTTGTGTAGGTATGTTTGGGTTCATCTTATTTGGGACCCTCTGTGTTTCCTGTACTTGGATATCTTGTTTCCTTTTTTTTGGTTTGGGAAGTTTTCAGCCATGATTTCTTCAAATACATTTTTTGATCCCCTTTTTCTTCTCCTTCTGGGATCCCTATTATGCATAGACTTGTATGCTTTATATTATCCCATAGGTCTCACTTTTTTTCATTTGTTTTTCTGTCTGCTGTTCTGACTGATTTCTGTTACTCTGTCTTCCAGATCACTTATTTGTTCTTCATATTTAATTTGCTATTAATAGCCTTAAGTTGGTTCTCATCTCAGCAATTGTTGTCTAATTTTGATTGGCTCCTCTTTGTAGTTTCTAGTTTCTTGTTACAGTGACCTGCATTTCTACTGTTAGTCTTTCTTAATTCAGTATTTTTATTACCTTCTTTTGGAACTCAGGGTCTGTTTAGAATGGAGAGGTCTGTTTTATCATTTGTTCTTTTGGGGATTTCTCTTGTTCGTTTAATTGGGAGTGCTTCCTCTGTTTTTTCATTTTACTTATGTTTCTCTTACTTTATGAATTTAGGAGAAACAATTATCTACTGTGGTCTTGAAGGGCTGTTTTTATGTTGGAGCACCCCTGTGTTTCCTGTGTGAATCCAGTATTTTTGGTGCAAGGGATGTTTTGGATATGGATGCCAGATGTGTCTTTCCTCAGTGTGTGCTGACCGTTATCCCCATGAACAGGGGGTGTGATTGGTGTGATCAGAGCCTGCACTGAATGTTGTACGGGGCCCCCTCTTTGCTTTGTGGTTGTCATAGCCCTGTTGGGGGCTGGGTCTGCTCCTCTCCAGTTGTTGGAATAGAAGCCATCAGATTAGGTTCTAAGCTGTGGTGTGAGGTAGGTGGGACTGGAATGCTCCTGCTGGGAATGGAGCCACTGTGTATTGCTCCCCAGGAGCTGTCCACCAGGACATGTGCTCTGTGATGTCACATGCCACCTGTTGTGTGCATTGACCAAGCCTGCTGCTGGACCTGCCTCAGCTGTGGGAACACTGGTAATTGGCTTGGATGTCCCTCAAGTGCTGTGCTCACAAAGGTGCTGGTGTAAACCTCCTGAAGCTGTGCCCTGCACCTGCTGTGGGAGTGCTCAGATTTCAGCCCCACCTCAGCTTTGTGGGCAACCTGCCAGCACTTGAGTGCTCCCAGAGCTCTAGTGGTGGAGCTGTGCTCCCTGTGAGCAGGCTCAATATGACTGCTATGTTTAGGCCACACTCCTTCCTTCCTGTGTGCATTGACAGTAGGGCTTCTGTGGTGGACCCAGGCTACATGCTGTGTACACCCCCAGTTGAAGCCCAGACCACACTCCAGGCCTCTTGGGTTTCTCTGCACAGCCAAATGGGGTCCTATCACCAGGTCTGTCCACTGAAGCCTGAGTTTCTGCACCCAGCCGCTGCACATACCAGCAGATGTGCCTCTTGGGCTGGGAAGTACAGTGATGTGACAAGGACCTTCTGAGCTGCTCTCTCTCTGCCCTGCCTGCCACAAGCCATCTGTCTCATTCTCCTGTGAGCGTCTGAAGCTCCCTATCTGTCCCAGCTGAACTTCTAGCCAGTGAAGGAGGTTTCCAGTGTGAGGGAACATTTCTTCTTTCACAGCTCCCTTTTAGGGGTGCCAGTCCCATCCTGATTCCTCTTTTGTTTTTCCTTTCATACTACCCGGTTATGTGGTGATCTGTCTTGCAGTTTTGGTTGTATGAGATCTACCAGCATTCAGTAGGTATTCTGTGAGAATTGTTCCACATGTAGATGGATTCACCTCCTCCCACAAATGCATCAGAAATATATGTCCTTCAGACTTCCCTGGTGGCACAGTGGTTAAGAATCCACCTGCTAATACAGGGGACACGGGTTCAAGCCCTGATCTGGGAAGACCCCACATGCCGTGGAACAACTAAGCTTGTGTGCCACAACTACTGAGCCTGTGCTCTAGAGTCCACAAGTCACAACTACTGAGCCTGCATGCCACAACTACTGAAGCCCGTGCACCTAGAGCCTATGATCCACAACAAGAGAATGAGAAGCCCATGAACTGCAATGAAGAGTAGCCCCTGCTTGCCACAACTAGAGAAAGCCCGTGTGCAGCAACAAAGACCCAACACAGCCCAAAATAAATAAATAAAATAAATAAATTTATATTAAAAAAAGTCGTTCTACTCCACCATCTTGATCTCCCAGCCCAACTTGTTTCTTAAAACACTTAATAATTTTACCTTGTAGATAATCTGGATAATACTGGGCTCCATGTGTAGGAGGAATTTAACTGCTAAAATGAACCACACCAGTATGGTAATGGCAATGCTTTCATCATTTTGTGTTTCAAAATTTATTTCACCTTAATACTGCAATGCATCACATTCTTATCACCTTTTATTCAGTTCCATCATAAAAGATATTATTCAAGGAGTTTTAAGGGAGATTATGTTAATTTAATCCTATGTAGTTATTTTCAAGATCAATAAATCGAATATATTTTCTCTCCCTCTCTGTTGATACTCCTTGTGGAAAGATAGAAGAGTTGTGTTCCTGTTACTCAGTATGTTGGATAAGGTGTCCTTTGTCAAAATGCTAAACTTATCTACATAGGCCAGTGATCCTTAACGAGGGGCAATGTGAAAATTTTGGGTGAGTGATTACTGAGGTCCTATATAATCCTGACATTCCATGAGACCCACCATTTCATATGCTGAAAACATTTTCATGCAAGTCAAACTTAGACCTTGCATTTGATGACAGAACTTTCCATGCATTTTAATGATCATTTAAAGAACTCAATCCAAGTGGCAGAAAGGATGGTACTTTTTCCCTAGAAAAGCTGGACTTTGTATAATGATGTATATTAAACAGTGAGGGAAGCAGATGTTACTTCAATATAGTTTCTTGCATGAATACAAGGCACACGTATTTCTTCATGCTTACAAAAAGGTATGAGGGGATGGCTAAATTGCCTGCTACAAATAGATACCAAACTGAAATTTATTTCAGAGAATTTGCTTCTTATATTCGTCCTTTTGAATGCTGACACCATTGTATTGCTGTGGAGAAATCATGAAAGAACAATATTAGCAAACAATTGGTGTGAATAACATTCTTTTTTTAATTAATAAACAGCCAAGTGTTTATTAAAAATCTCCTTTGAATTTTTAATCTGGAACAAGGGACTTTTAAAAATGATTCCTTCAAACAAACCATTTAAATTTTTTACTGCTGCCTTGGTAATTACTATGCTAGTAACACTAAATGATTTTCTTTAAATCCCAGAGGTTCTTAGAAGCACCTGATGAAGGGTTGGCCTGATTGCTCCTGTTCTGGTATGATAAGTCACTAACAAAGATACTACATCACAGTGCTAAAGATACACACATGGGTTTTCTGTTGACTGTCTAATCTAAGGAAAACAGTGCACCTCCGTAGAAGAATTCATTAATAAACCATCACGTCAGACTTTTAGAGGTCATTTGACAGTTACTTTAAAATCAGCTGTAATTAGAAAGGTGAGATGGCATGACTCTGCATAGCCAAAATTGACATCATGTGTTATTGATGCTGAAATCATGAGTTGTGAGATGAATAGTCATAGGCTTCATAGGCACAGCTACATACGGAAACGGTTGTTGCTCCCCCTCCCACCCCTCTTGAGGTTTTACTGTTAAACATGAAAATACATTGTTGAGTAGGAGGACAATTTTATTTTTGTTAAAATAGATTATTTGAGATACTTTGAGCTAAGAGGATGAGTACTTGATACTATTACTTTATCATCAGCAACTAACTATTGGAAACCCAGAGAAGAGGCTTATGAGTATGTGAACATGAGTTGGCCCTAAAGAACATGTTAATTTCTTCAGGAAGGCACCTCAAGGTCCTGGAAGGTTACCTGGTTTGTTTGACAAATGCTTAGATTCGATAGTATAAGATTCCTTCTAAAATGTTTCATAAATTTCCCGAGCACTGCTTTAAAATAATTTAACTCATTTAATAGCCTTAGATAATAAAAGGGTTTGTTTTTATTTTCACTTCAAATTAAATATTGGTATAAGAGCATTCTATCTTTGGGCAATTATTTGCCTTCTTGGTCATTATAAATCTATACTGCCCTGTATGATTCCTCCTTTGAACTTGCAAATTATGGCTTGCATAAAGTTTTTCAGCAAGTTTCTTTCTTTTTACTTTTTTTTTTTTTTTAGAATATCAGAAGTTTAGCACTAGAAGAGAGTTTAGTGATCATGAAACACTGTCCTTATTTCCAATGTGAATAAACAAGGGTGAGGTAGATTGAGCTACATGCCTCAGGTTACACACCCAGCAAGTAATATTCATGAGCTTCAGGATTAACAAATGTATGAGTCTCAAACAAGTATAGGACCAGTTCTGGTGTGGATAAAATAGTTCTTAGACAAGTTTATTCTGGTGAGATTTGCTCTTAGAGGTCTTTCCCATACCTCTCATTCTGGCAGTCATGTCCTTCTGTTGTTTTCTCTTCTTGTCTTAAAAATTATTCTTGTAGGTCCTTTCACTTGTATCTGAAACGTGGAATTTAGATTCAGATTGCCTAGGTATAAAAGTTGGCTCTGCCACCTTCTGGCTGTGTGACATAGGGCAAATTACTAAACTTCTCTGTGTCTCAGTTTCCTCATATGCAAAATGGAAATAATGATAGATATGAAGACTATATAGAATATTTCATATAAAACATTTAGTACAGACTTTGCTCATAGTAGATAACTGGCAATGATAACTGCTTTTATTATTGTTATCATTACTTTCAAAATGGCACCTTATAGGTATCTCAGATTCCTTATTTTCTGCTGAAGTCTGCATCTTCTACATTTCCAAGTGTGGTTGGTGGAAATGTGATATACGTAGGAGTCAGTAGTGACTCCTGCTGTTTCTCAGTTCTCTGCCATGATCCAACAGTCACTTAATGAATAGATGTTTTTGATTTTAAACTAATAAATATCTCAATTCTATCCTTACTTCTCCAATGGTACTGCTACTGCCTCATCCAGATCTTCATTGGTTCTTTTTTTTTTTAGTTTTAAGAATGCAACTGAAAATTTTTATTTATATTTCATATTTATAAAAATTAATCTGTTATAAAGGTTGCTCACAAATCACAAAATCAACTCAAGATATCTGAATTTGGTTTTATTAATAAAATAAAACTGATTTATTGATATTCATAGAACCACAGACAAAGCTGTAAACAAGACCTATGTACAAAACAAAATTCATCAAACACAGGCCTTGGACCTACTGCCTAATTGCCTAGGATGTGTCGTATTTCTTCCCACTTAAAACGTGCAAAACCTTGAGTCAAGGTTCACATTCACCTTGGTCATGTGTAATAATCCTGTTTATTTTTCATTGTCCCTGGAAACATTGTAGTGGGTGGCAGTCTCCATTGCCTCTTGACTCTGGCTACATTCCAGCTCTTCCTTTAGCTCCATTCCAAGGACTGATACATAAATTCCCACATGTCTTTGTAAACACGGTTATTTTCTTTGTTTACTTCTACTTTTGTATAAATTCCTCATCATGTAAATATTTCCCTTACAAAGAAGTCACCAAAATAAAGGGATGCTTGAGGTTGCTTCAGTGTTAAATCTAGAAAAAGTAAAGCAGACTTGTTTTTACTGTTTTGATGGGCCTTATTTTATAAAAATATATATGGTATTGTCACAAAGTTGGGTTTAGAAATAAATTACCCAAACAATAAGGCATTTACATTTCTCTCAAAAATGAGAGCTGTAAGTACTGCTCCTGTTGCTGGGTTTGAACTCGTACTTTCCAATAATCTGTTGTGACAAATTTAAGTCACTGAGCAGATGAAGTAAGTTTAAACTTGTTTCACTGTCAAGTTTTGAATGCCCCGTGGAAGATAAACCACTGTGTAATGTTACCCACTGCAATACTCAGTAAACAGTATGATCTAGAAACATGGTTCTTAGTATTTTCTGAATTTCCCTGTGTAGTGTCTTCAGGTCTGCACGGAACTTCAGGACAGCTGAAGGGAAAGTTCAGAATAAGTAGAAGACAGTTATTTTGTGCATAGCTTCATTTCCCTAATGTTGCTTTACGTTAAGACATTGCTTCTCTCAGGCAAGCCTTTAAAAGCAACACGATCCTGCTTATTCACTAAAAGTGAAAAAAGAAAATCAGTTAACTAAAGACTATTATACTGTACATGTAGAGATATAAGAAAGTACTAACGATGAAAAGAAATCACTTCAAGCAGACTCAGGAGATGTGTTCAGTAAGAAAAGCCTTGGGGTATTTTATCTCATCTGTTGTACGGAAGACATGCTTCTTCTCTTTTCATCTTTAGATTTTACATGTAAGCTTCACAGTGGGGAGGCACTTTTGAGGAAGACAAAGACAAGGCCAAGAGTACCACCAACCATTGGCCCTATGCAGTCGAAAGCAGTTTAGTTAAGCCTCGTTCCTTTACTTCAGGGATGCATAGTTTTACTGAAAGCTTTAAAAAATCAAATAGCTACCATTCTTTTATTTCTTTGTGTCAAAATTTAGTAGTGACATGACTGGAAAAATACTGGGAAAATCTAAGCATTGAATATATACAGAGTTAAGCCTAACGGGGTACTGGACCAGGGTATATGGTTAGGTAGCTGGCGACCAACTTTTACAGCAGATTGCTTTCCACGTGAGGAATTTCATTTTATCTTAAAATTTCTTCCAGGTTTATTGAAAGATAATTGACATATAACATCATATAAGTTTAAGGTGTACAATGTGTTGATATGATACACTTACATATTATGAAATAATTACCATCACAGCATTAGCTAACACCTCTGTCACATTGAACATTATCATTTCTTTTTTGTGGCAAGAACATTTAAGATCTATTCTCTTAGCAACTTTCAAGTATATAATACAGTATTATTTAAAAATTTTTAAAGTTTCAGCTTTATTGAGGTATAATTGACATATTAAGTTATTTGATTATAATACAGTATTATTAACTGTAATCCCCATGCTGTACATTAGATCCTCAGAATTTATTCATCAAATAACTGGAAGTTTGTACCCTTTCACCAATATCTCCCCACATCCCCCATTCCCGAGCCCCCGGCAACCACCATTCTAGTCTCTGTTTTCATGAGTTTGGCTGTTTTAGATTCTACATATAAGTGACATCATACAGTATTTGTTTTTAATTGCCTACAACAATGTACTGAGGTATTATTAGCTGTGTGGGTTGACTTTTCTTTTTTTTTTTTTGTAGTACGCGGGCCTCTCACTGTTGTGGCCTCTCCCGTTGCGGAGCACAGGCTCCGGACGCGCAGGCCCAGCGGCCATGGCTCACGGGCCCAGCCGCTCCGTGGCATGTGGGATCTTCCCAGACCCGGGAACGAACCCGTGTCCCCTGCATCGGCAGGCGGACCCTCAACCACTTGCGCCACCAGGGAAGCCCTGGGTTGACTTTTCACAGAAAAATTTGCGAGAAACTTCTGTCACACAGTCAGTTTGACAATATTCAATGTATTGGTAAAAACAAAAAAAGTTTCCCCCAAGACAGTTTCTTGAACTTTGGATGTTTTAGAGAGATTTTTGAACTTTTCTTGTCTCAGAAATTCCTTGGCATTTCACATGCTTCAAGAAGAGTTAAAGCTGGATGTTTCAAAATGGTCTTTCTCTGTGGTTCAGCTACTTGGTGTTTTGGGAATGAGCCTTTGGTCTTTGCATTTTGGGAGCATCGAATCTAAAAATTTAGAATCATTATGAAGGTTATTAGTAGCACTGGGATGAAAATGTGGGGCTTCTGGATGTATCTATTACAACTTCTCACCTCTTGCATTTCTGTAACTGAAGGATTTTGGGATATAGAATTTCAGTTTTTTGGATACCTTTGAGTTAGCTTATTATCCATTTCATGACCTCATATTTTAGTCTCTGGCTTTTTCTTTTGAATCTTTGAATGACTTTCTTTTGAATGACTTCTTTTTGAAGTCATTCCATCCTAGACTTCTGGGGGACAAACACAACTTGGTATAGGCAGCAGCATCTATCTCTTACTCACTTGACTTATGTGCAGAGCAGGTCCACGAGGTGCTGAATAGCCTGTTTCTACATAATGGTCATGTTGGTCTAGAAGATTTATAAGTTCAGTGCTGGGTACATCACCCCTAGTGTAACGGCATGGAGTTTATTTGAAGAAAATATAATTTAAAAGTTTATGTTACATCAGGTTGAATGATCATGTCTTTAGGAGAAATTGCAGAGTTGGTGTCTAATGGGATGGTGGGAAAGTACAAAGGCATATTTCTGGAGGTCATGACAGATACTCCAGAGTTTATGGATTTAAGAGTGTGAGCTGATTCTGCATGACCTGCTCATCTCCTGTGATTTATGTTAGCTGAAATGTAGACAGGAGGTTGGCCTTGAACTATATTCAAAATATTGAATATAGTTCCCTGTGCTATACAGGAGGTCCTTGTTGTTTATCTAGTTCATACATAGTAGTGTGTATCTGTTAATCCCAAATTCGTAATTTATTCCTCCCCCACCCACTTTCCCCTTTGGTAACCATAAATATGTTTTCTTTTTTCTTTTGTTTTTTATTCAGTATAATGAAATGAGATTTTATTTTATTTTATTTTTAACATCTTTATTGGAGTAAAATTGCTTTACTTTGTTGTGTTAGTTTCTGCTGTATAACAAAGTGAATCAGCTATATGTATACTTATATCACCATATTCCCTCCCTCTTGCGTCCCTCTCCCACCATCTCTATCCCACCCCTCTAGGTGGTCACAAAGCACCGAGCTGATCTCCCTGTGCTATGCAGCTGCTTCCCACTAGCTATCTATTTTACATTTGGTAGTGTATATATGTCCATGCCACTGTCTCACTTTGTCCCAGCTTAACCTTCCCCCCACATGTCTTTAATTCCATTCTCTATGTCTGCATCTTTATTCCTGTCCTGCCCCTAGGTTCTTCAGAACCATTTTTTTATTCCATTTATATGTGTTAGCATAAAGTATTTGTTTTTCTCTTTCTGATTTACTTCACTCTGTATGACAGACTCTAGGTCCATCCACCTCACTTCAAATAACTCAACATTGTTTCTTTTTATGGCTGAGCAATATTCCATTGTATATATGTGCCACATCTCCTTTATCCGAATATTCATCTGTCGATGGACACTTAGGTTGCTTCCATATCCTGGCTATTGTAAATAGAGCTGCAGTGAACATTGTGGTACATGACTCTATTTGAATTATGGTTTTCTCGGGGTATATGGCCAGTAGTGGGATTTCTGGGTCATATGGTAGTACTATTTGTAGTTTTTTAAGAAACCTCCATACTGTTCTCCATAGTGGCTGTATCAATTTACATTCCCACCAGCAGTGCAAGAGTGTTCCCTTTTCTCCACACCCTCTCCAGCATTTATTGTTTCTAGATTTTTGGTGATGGCCATTCTGACTGGTGTGAGATGATATCTCATTGTAGTTTTGATTTGCATTTCTCTAATCATTAATGATGTTGAGCATTCTTTCATGTGTTTGTTGGCGATCTGTATATCTTCTTTGGAGAAATGTCTATTTAGGTCTTCTGCCCATTTTTGGATTGGGTTGTTTGTTTTTTTGTTATTGAGCAATAATCTAATTTTTAAGATGAGAAAACTGAGGATTATGCATATTTAGTGTTTTTCTGTAGGTCACAAAACCAGTATTGGCATAATCAGGATTTAAATACAGAGTGTCTCCTATTTGAAAGTCTTTTCTTTTCCCACTAGGAAATAAATTATTCATGCAAAAAATATTTGCTAACTTAAGTAAGATGTTATGGTAGATGGCACAGTCTTATTCAGTTTCTTTTTAGAAAAAATTACTGCTGATTCAAAACTTCCTCATTAGTGAAAAAGTCAACAAAGAATCTGTCATCTGTGAGATGAACTACTAGCTCATGGGAACTGAATTCTGGGATTAGTTACTTGTTTTTTAAATTTATCCTGATGTCTGTCACTGTAGAAGATAACCCTTCCTACAAAAAGTGGTTTTTATAGACTGGAAAGGTAGGAGCTGTAAAATATAAGCAAAATAGACATGCTCTGTGGGTAAGTTTGGCATATCTCATGTGAGATTTTCAATATAAATAGTACTTCAGAGCAGCAAACTATGACTGGCACATTACATGTTTTTAATGACTAAAAGACTGGAGGTTTTGGTCTCAAACAAATTAAAGTTGGAAGAAGATACACTGAGCCTGATATTGTACATTTTGAGTAGCATAGGAGATTGTGGCTGAGAAAAACCTGACCTGGAGAAACCACTTTCTCATTTTCCTCTTGTGTATGGGAGAGATGTGTTCTGACAGTGGAAAAGAAGGTAATTTTGGAGGCTGTACTGCTGCTCTTAGGTAAATCTTACTCATGTGGAAGTTTAATTGTTGCACCAAAGTCTGAAGTTAAAAATTATGACTTACGATGGACATGCATTTGTGAAGTATGGATGGGGAGGAGGCAGTGTCTACTATGAGCCAGACATACCAAGTGTTTTATGTACAGTTTCTCATATTACTTTAATGGAAGTTTTAAAAAATGAGTCTGATACTTCAAATTATTTTTGCCATTAAGCAAACTCAATATGTCAGCGCCTACAAGGTTCTGGAAAAGCCTGATGAATATTGATGAAGGTAAAGAAAGTTGAAGGGAGTTTCTGTGAAATTTAATCAAACGTCAAAAGAGTCCCTGGGGAGGAAAAATGGGAAATCACTGTTGCTGTTACCCTTCCAGGCCAGCAAGAAAAAGGTATATAATTTTGGAATTAACTAACCTGTTGAGAATGGAGCCTGTGATTTCCAAGTGTTCATATAACCATTTATTTACAAGAAATCTTTGCAAATGTTCTCCCCTTAGATGATTGTTTTTCCCAATAATTTTTCAATGCCATTGTTTCCTGTCAGTTTTTTAGACTGGTCACAGCAGAGGACTGCTGCCAGTAAAAGAAGAATTTATTTTTTGAACCAAACTTCCATCACAGCTCCTTTTGCTGGCACTAGCTATCGATTGTGGCCTGAACTGTTCACCCCTTCTTTTTTAAGTTCTTGCAGTCATTGCTTTCTGCTCTTAACGAGGCTAAATTCCATTTTGTTCCTTGTGCACAATGATCAGTGAAATACTAGTCTGAATACTGAGATTTTCTTCATGATTTTGTATTGTGAAATTCCTTGGCCTGTACTGTTTAGTCATTAGAAGATTACACATGTGGAGAAACTTGTTCATTGTGGATTATTTTTTTAATTGAAGCATATAGTTGATTTACAATATTATATTACTTTCAGGTGTACAACCTAGTGATACAGTACTTTTATACATTATGCCCAGTGCAAAACGATTACAATATTACTGACTACATTCCCTGTGCTGTACTTACTTATTTTATAACTGGTAGTTGTACCTCTTAATCCTCTTAACCTACTTTGCACATCCCCCATTCCCCTCCATCTGGCAATGACTAGTTCTCTGTATCTGTGTGTTTTTCTATTATGTTATATTTGTTTATTTGCTTTGTTTTTTTAGGTTCCACATATAAGTGAAAACATACAGTATTGTCTTTCTCTGTCTGACTTAGTTCACTTAGCATAGTACCTTCTAGGTCTATCTATGTTGTTGCAGTTCTTTTTTATGGGTAATATTCCATTGTATGTGTGTATGTGTACATAAATACATACCCCTCACATTATCTTTATCCATTCATCTGTCAGTAGACACTTAGATGCTTCCATATCTTGGATATATTGTAAATAATGCTGCAGTGAACATTGGGATGCATCTGTCTTCTCAAATTAGTGTTTCCATTTTCTTTGGATAAATGCCCAGAAGTAGAATTACTGGATCAAAAGGTAGTTCTATTTTTAATTTTTTAAAAAATAAATTTATTTATTTATTTTTGTCTGCGTTGGGTCTTTGCTGCTGTGTGTGGCCTTTCTCTAGTTGCAGTGAATGCGGGCTACTCTTCGTTGTGGTGTGCAGGCTTCTCCTTGTGGTAGCTTCTCTTCGTTGCAGAACATGGGCTCTAGGTGTGTGGGCTTCAGTAATTGTGGCACACAGGCTCAGTAATTGTGGCTCATGGGCTCTAGAGCACAGGCTCAGTAGTTGTAGTGCACGGGCTTAGTTGCTCTGCAGCATGTGGGATCGTCCCGGACCAGGGATCGAACCCGTGTCCCCTGCATTGGCAGGCAGATTCTTAACCACTCTGCAACCAGGGAAGTCCTATTTTGAATTTTTTGAGGAACCTCTGTACTGTTTTCCATAGTGGGTGCAACAGTTTACATTCCCATTAACAGTGTTTAAGGGTTTCCTTTTCTCCACATCTCATCAACACTTACTGTTCTCTTTTTGATGACAACACTCATTCCTTTCCTCCAAGCCAAGCATCCTTCTGATTTTTTCCATTAAAAAAATGGTATCACCTGGTTTAGCATATAAATGGAATTATATAGTGTATACCCTTTGAAGCATCAGCAAGTTTTTTAGATTTATCTGATCTGTTGCATATATTGGTGTTTATTTCTCTTTATTGCTGGATAGTATTCCACTGTATACCACATTCTCCTATTCATCCACCCCTGGGTCCTTTCTAGTTTTTGGCCATTATGAATAAAGCTGCTAAGAACGTTACTGTTTAAGTCTGTTTGAGGGCATGTTCTCATTTCTCTTAGGAAAATAGGCTGGAATTGTTGGGTCATAGGTTGGGGTATTTTTGTGTGTGTGTGTGAAATTGCCAGAACTTAAAAAGAAAAAAAGCTTGGATCATATTTTAATCCCACTATCAAATTATGAAGATTTTCATTTCTCCACATTCTAGTTACCATTTAGTATTATATGTCTTTTTAATTCTAGCCATTCTGATAGGTGTATGTAGATATCATGGTTTTAATTTGTAGTTCCCTGGACACTAATGTTTTAAGCACTTCTTTTGCTTATTGGCTGTTCTTATATCATCTTTCGAAAAGTGCATATGTTCAAACAGGATTTGTTTCTTACATTTTCTGGATACTAGTTGTTTGTCATATAAATGTTTTGCAGACATTTTCGTTTGGTCTGTAATTTACCAGTTTAATTTCTTAATGGTAGCTTGGAAGAGCAAAATACTTTAATTTTGATGAAATTTTTCTTTTTATATTTCTGCCTAAGAGAGTTTACCAACTCCCATGATACAAAAATATCCATCTGTGTTTTCTTCCAAAACCTTTATATATTTAGCTTTTAGGCTTAGGACTATGATCTACCTCAGATTAATATTTGTGTATGGTGGAAGGTAGGAGATGGACCATCATTGTGTTTTTCCATATGGATATCTAGTTTTTCTAGCACACTTTGTTGAAAAAAAAATGTCCTTTCCCCTTTGAATTGCTTTGATTCCTTTTTTTTTTAAATTATCAAATTACAGTGTAAGTGTGATTTCTACTCTGTTCTGTTGATGTATTTTTCAGTCTTTATGCCAATACCACATAATCTGAATATTCTAGCTTTATAGTAATTCTGAAGTCAAGTAGCCTAAGTCCTTCTTCAGCTTTGTTGTTATTTTTTCAAAATCCTTTAGATTTTTCTAGTGTTTTGCCATGCTATATAAATTATAGAATACATTTGTCAATTTCTGCATAAAAGCATGCTAGGAATATGATAGGGATTTTATTGACTCTAATGATCTATTTGGGGAGAATTGATATCTAAACAATATTGGATATTTTTATCCATGAACATGGTTTATCTCTCCATTCATTTAAATTCTATTTAGGGCTTCCCTGGTGGCACAGTGGTTGAGAGTCCGCCTGCAGATGAAGGGGACACGGGTTCGTGCCCTGGTCCGGGAAGATCCCACATGCAATGGAGCGGCCGTGTCCATGAACCATGGCCGCTGAGCCTGCGCATCCGGAGCCTGTGCTCCGCAACGGGAGAGGCCACAACAGTGAGAGGCCTGTGTACCGCAAAAAAAAAAAAAAAAAAAAAAAAAAAATTATAAATAAATAAATAAATAAATTCTATTTAATCTGTTTTAGGTGGTGATTTATTTGGTTGTTCTCAAACTATAGCTCTGACTCTTGGACAGTGGAGTGGTTTAGTTATTAGTTCAGTTTCTTTAACTTCTTGAAATCTACCCATGCATGCGTTCTTCAGAGGTTTGCCAGAGAATGGGCAAAATTTATACATAGAGTTTTGGGCCCCCCCGCCTCTGGCTCTATTTTCCAGTTTGCTTCTCTCACTTTTCAGTGGCTTTGGTGCTCTCAAATGCTGCCCCTGGTTCTTTAAGCTAGAAAGATGGTGGGTTTTCTATTGGGATCTTAGCTACCATGCATAGTGTCAACTGGGGCTGCTCAATTAAAAACTCTGAAAGCAGGGAATTGACCCAGTGCTAGTCCCTTTTTTCAAATATCAGCTCTCCTAAAGAATGTGTATGCTTTTCTTAGCTTTCCAATATGTTCGTGTAATTTTTTTTTCTAGAGTTTATAGTTGTTATCTGTGAGAGTGTCACTTCTAGGAGTTGACTCAACCATTGCTGAGAGAAGAACCCAGTTAATTTAGTTTGGACATCTGATTTTTAGCAGTGCATGAGGGATTCTTTAATTTGTGACTTTAGTGTTAAAAAAAGGATTACTAGTGAATCATTGAAGAGAAATTCTGTAATAAGAACTATGCATAGTTTACTGAGTCTATTAATTTTAGGAGAAATATGCATACAGTCATAATATGCAGTTCAGTTCTTTCTCAACTTCATTACCCAGTGAAAACCTTCAAGCTGAGTGTGGTTGTAGGAAAGACCTCTTTGTCATAATCTTTCTTCATTTGCCTGAATCTGCATTTAATATATTGCCTCTCTTCTGTATTCTTCATCTTACCTTTGCTATTACATATATTGTCTCAAGAATTTTAGCATTAATTTAAAAATTCCTTTGTTTCTTCATATGCTGCTGTTCAAAGGTTGCACCTAGGTACCAAGTCTTAAGAAACAATATTTTATGGAGCATATTGCATCTTTAAATTGGAATTTAAGGTTTTAAAAACTAGCACATACTGCAACATTTCTATTGTATTTTCCTTGTATGTTTTGCTCTTTTGTATTTTTTTCCTTTATTCCTCTCTGACTCCATTACATTCCTTGACATACTGGTAGAAAGCAGAATTTAGTGAGAAAATCACCTCAAAATGACTCCTATCATATTCCTTTGATTATTGACTCTGATACTTTGTATGTTGTGAAATCAGACACCTTTCCTGACTGCACACATTTCAAGAATTGTGTATTATTCTCTATTATGAATAGATGCCACTTATTCCTAGACCAATGCTGTTTTTCTATTTCAAAAAATCTTTAAGTTTGAACTTTAGAAGTACCCTATTAACTTAATAGATCATTTCCTGGACCCTCAACTTCAGAGATTCTGATGTAGTAGATCTTGGATGAGGCCCTTGTATCTGGGTTTTCATAAAGTTACAGTCATCATAAGAATCTGTAGTATCTTATGTCAAATTATCTGGTGCACTTTAACAAATGAGTGGGTGGTGGGCAGGTGCCACTGTGTTCCTGGTGTAGATGGAAAAAATAAAGACATAGGGAAGAAGCACAATGAAGAGTTAAAGAGCTTTACAGTTAGCAAATTCCATGTCTGCTATTAATGGCTTCAGTCTCTTCCGCTGTAAAAGTGAGATTTTTCTTATCAAACCATTGAAAGAATTAAATGAAATAATTTTGTTCCTAGTCCTTATTGTATGCAAACTAAAATTAAGTTCAGTAAATAGTAGAAAAAGCAGAAATGTGCTTTTATGCTCTGAACACCTTTTATGACTATACTTGCTGAGATCTCATTTGGGACTCTGGGTGGTGGCCTTTATAGTGCATTTTTCTTGGGTTGAATCTAGTGGCAGGAATTCCACCAAAGAGAGAAGTGCTGGGTCTTGTAATATCACCCTTAAGTGAGTATCTACTAACAGTATTCTGCACATAGCGGAGACTCAGAAATGTTTGTTGAGCAAATGCATCCTTCCTAAAAAATCAAACAAAAAAACAAAAAACCTTCACCCTTCTCCTGGTTTTTGTTACACTAATAAGCCTCTCTGTGCAACACTTACCCTATTAGAAGAAAGAAATGAGGGCTCCAGTATTTTTGTATACTCATTGAGACAGTAAAACATCTTCACAAGTTGAGTAATTGGTTTTTAAGAACTGAGTGCTACCTGCAATTTGATAGTGGTTAGTTGAAATGGATGATGTTTATACATGCAATGTTTCATGGAATTATGGAGGGGCCCTCTCACATAATAACCTGTGAAGTTTTCTTGGAAATCTTGAAAACACAGAATGAAGCTCCCACTCTAGCCCTTATATCACATCTCCTGGATGCTTCTCCTATAATGGTGTTCTTTGTTTTCAGGACCCCAAGCTCTACAGAAGATATTATGCCTCTTATTAACTCTTAATTCCACTCTTATACAATTCCTCTTACCTGTTTAAGTGCCTAGAGACACATCTTAGCAGCAAGACAAGCCCCATACTCTTGATTTCTTGTCTTACCTTTTAATTAATCTTGATTTTTCATGCTATTTCCCAGTTTAAGAGCTACTAATAATTACATTGTTTATTGAACACTTGCTATGTACCAGACACTGTGCTCAGTGCTTCACATTGCCTCACATAAAGCTCTCAATTTATTTATTTATTTTTAACATCTTTATTGGAGTAAAATTGCTTTACAATGTTGTGTTAGTTTCTGCTGTATAACAAAGTGAATCAGCTATATGCATACACATATCCGCATATCCTCTCCCTCTTGTGTCTCACTCTCACCCTCCCTATCCCACCCCTCTAGGTGGTCACGAAGCACTGAGCTGATCTCCTTGTGCTATGTGGCTGCTTCCCACTAGCTATCTATTTTACATTTGGTAGTGTATATATGTCCATGCCACTCTCTCACTTCGTCCCAGCTTACCCTTCCTCCTCCCCATGTCCTCAAGTCCATTCTCTACATCTGCATCTTTATTCCTGTCCTGCCCCTAGGTTCGTCAGAACTATTTTTTTTTTGTAGATTCCATATATATGTGTTAGCATACAGTATTTGTTTTTCTCTTTCTGACTTACTTCACTCTGTATGACATTCTCTTGGTCCATCCACCTCACTACAAATAACTCAATTTTGTTTCTTTTTATGGCTGAGTAATATTCCATTGTATATATGTGCCACATCTTCTTTATCCATTCATCTGTCGATTGACACTTAGGTTGCTTTCATGTCCCGGCTATTGTAAATAGTGCTGCAGTGAACATTGGGGTACATGACTCTTTTTGAATTATGGTTTTCTCGGGGTATATGGCCATTAGTGGGATTGCTGGGTCATATGGTAGTTGTATTTTTAGTTTTTTAAGGAACTTCTATACTGTTCTCCATAGTGGCTGTATCAATTTACATTCCCACTAACAGTGTAGAAAGGTTCCCTTATCTCCACACCCTCTCCAGCATTTATTGTTTGTAGATTTTCTTTTTTTTTTTGTGGTACGAGAGCCTCTCACTGTTGTGGCCTCTCCCGTTGCGGAGCACAGGCTCTGGATGCGCAGGCTCAGCGGCCATGGCTCACGGGCCCAGCCACTCCATGGCATGTGGGATCTTCCTGGACCGGGGTACGAACCTGTGTCCCCTGCATCAGCAGGCAGACTCTCAACCACTGCGCCACCAAGGAAGCCCCCTGTAGATTTTTTTTATGATGGCCATTCTGACTGGTGTGAGGTGATACCTCTTGGTAGTTTTGATTTGCATTTCTCTAATGATTAGTGATGTTGAGCATCCTTTCATGTGTTTCTTGGCAATCTGTATATCTTCTTTGGAGAAATGTTTATTTAGATCTTCTGCCCATTTTTGGATTGGATTGTTTGTTTTTTTGATATTGAGCTCCATGGGCTGCTTGTATATTTTGGAGATTAATCCTTTGTCAGCTGCTTCATTGGCAAATATTTTCTCCCATTCTGAGGGTTGTCTTTTGGTCTTGTTTATGGTTTCCTTTGCTGTGCAAAAGCTTTGAAGTTTCATTAGGTCCCATTTACCTATTTTTGTTTTTATTTCCATTTCTCTAGGAGGTGGGTCAAAAAGGATATTGCTGTGATTTATGTCATAGAGTGTTCTGCCTATATTTTCCTCTAAGAGTTTTATAGTATCTGGTCTTACATTTAGGTCTTTAATCCATTTGAGTTTATTTTTGTGAATGATGTTAGGGAGTGTTCTAATTTCATTCTTTTACATGTAGCTGTTCAGTTTTCCCAGCACCACTCTTTTTTGGATATTAAGCTGCATGAGCTGCTTGTATATTTTGGAGATTAATCCTTTGTCAGTTGCTTCATTGGCAAATAATTTCTCCCATTCGGAAGGTTGTCTTTTCGTCTTGTTTATGGTTTTCTTTGCTGTGTAAAAGCTTTTAAGTTTCATTAGGTCCCATTTGTTTAGTTTTGTTTTTATTTCCATTTCTCTAGGAGGTGGGTCAGAAAGGATCTTGCTGTGATTTATGTCATAGAGTGTTCTGCCTATGTTTTCCTCTAAGAGTTTTATAGTATCTGGCCTTACATTTGGGTCTTTAATCAATCAATTTATGAGGTAGATTTTATTACTGTCTTCATATGATACAAAGACTATTATTTTGGAACAGTTCTTTGAGGCATTGCTATGTGCAGTCATTGCCTGATAGTACAGAAAATTCCTGTGGAAAACAATGAGGAAAACCTAATAAGCAGTGACAGTCAAAATCCTTTTTTTCCCTTTTTTTTTTTTTTTTTTTTGGTGAACTGCCTAATATATCAGTGATAAAATGTATAGAAGCTCTTATCTGCATGAGCCAGTGGCAGCCTTATTTGTTTCATTTGGGAAAAATTGACAAAGTAGGAGACAAGCTGGCTGTATAATGTGGCATTAACTCAGAAAATGCGATGACTTTATATGACCTGTACCTTTTTATAATAGTGGATGGAAAATGGGCTGTCATTTCTGATATATGGGACATTATCACTGTGCTGTACAATGGTTGTATGGTTCACAGTAATGTAATTTACTTTTCAGTAGTTTTATAAAGAATCATTTGACTTCTGGCTGGTGCTAATTAGAATGGAGCTACATTGGAAATTATTTTGTAGGCAATTTGTGTATTATGTGTCAAAATGGTGTTGCAGATTCTGGAAAAATTTTCTAATATCACTCCTTTAAAATGGTTTTCCATAAAATGTTAATGGTGTAATTTTAGTGGAAAGAATATTTATGCATGTTTTAAAAGAATTTATATTTTAAGGGCATTATGACATTTGAAAAGCTTTGATATTTTACCAAATGCTTTTAAAATTTGTATATTCTTAAAGTTTCTAGGTCACCTCTTAGCAAGTTCTATCTAGATGATCTGTCACCTCTCTTTAGAATATATGGGCACTTAACACCCTTTACTTGCAGCTTCAAAATCCCCATTGAAAATATGAGGCCACAGGAAAAGTGAGATTTAATGTCTTATATTAGTGGCCTGTACACTAAAGCTAAATAGCTTGAATTTGATCGGCATGTGTACAACTTAAAATGATTTAGTGTAATTTTGGTCTCCATTTTTGTATTATAAATATTCACACTTCTCAAACTGTTACTATTTTATTTGGAAGATATTTTTAAAATCAGTAATATATGAACATAGCTTTAAGAGTTAAATAGTTCTAAAAAAAAAAATCATGTCCTTTGTATCTTCCCCTCCTTGGCCCTGCTTCTCTCTGACAACGTTTTAAAACTTCTTTTGCTATTTCCTTTGGTATTTAACTCCATATTTCTGTATATTCCTCTCTTTTGATTTAGTAATTTTAGACATGTCTACTATTCCATCTCTCTACCCTCATAGCAGAGAGTTATTAGGTTGAACATGTGAAATTGCCAACATTTAAAAAAAATAATTAATTAATTAATTAATTAATGGCTGTGTTGGGTCTTCGTTTCTGTCCGAAGGCTTTCTCTAGTTGTGGCAAGCAGGGGCCACTCTTCATTGCGGTGCACGGACCTCTCACTATCGCGGCCTCTAGTTGCAGAGCACAGGCTCTATATGCGCAGGCTCAGTAGTTGTGGCTCATGGGCCCAGTTGCTCCGTGGCATGTGGTATCTTCCCAGACAAGGGTGTGAACCCGCGTCCCCTGCCCTGGCATGCAGAATCCCAACCACTGCGCCACCAGGGGAGCCCCGACATTTTTTACCTATAAAAATTGCAAGTTATGTAGTTAAACCTAATGATTGCCTAATATTTTCTTCTGCTTAATTTTTTGAGCCTATGACTGTATCCTACATCCTATTATCTGTTAACTATTTCTGAAAAATTCTAACAGTCAAAACTTCTATATTATCTATTCCACATTTTCTTTTTCTGGAGACAACTCTCTTGGAGTTCTTCATACTCCTGCTCCAATCTCGACCTGACATAAAGCCATAGCTTGGGAATTATTTTTTTCTTCATTTTGTTTCACGGGCCTCTTAGTTTCCCAAGAAGTGTGCACAGGAAATATATTATTTAAGCCACTGCTTCTCTGAAATACCTTTATTCTGTTTTCTTATTTAAAAGATAGTTCAGTTGGATACAGAGTAATTTTCAGGATTTTCAAGGCGTTTATTTTTTTCTCATTTCCAACTTTGCTCCTAAGAAGTCTGGTCTTATTCTTATTTCTGGTGTCAAATAATTTTTTTCTCTTGAAACTTTAACATTTTCCCTTTTATTCCCGGAGCTTTGAAGTTTCATTAATGATGTTCTTTGGTGCAAATAACATTCTAATTCATTATTCTGGGCACATAGTTGGTCATTTAAATCTGGAGACTCATTGATATTGAATTTCTTGAACTATTTATTTGATTATATACATTTTCCCCATTTATTTGTAATTTTTGCCTTTTTATGTATCCTTAGAGCAAATATTTTGGAATACATGGTGCTTTTGCTGTGATAGTTAAATATTTTGAAAATCATCCCTTCTTGTACTATTTTACCATCTGACTTGTACTTTACATTTCAGTGAGGGGGTTTTATTCATGATACTGAAATATGCTAGGCTCAAATTTCTTCATGCTATTTCTCTAATCTGGAGTACTTTATCAGCTCTCAATTACTTCCTTCTAATAAGTCAATATTAATATATACTATTCCTCTTTTAGCCTTTACCCCTCATGATGTTGCCATTAATCACTTAAATTGTAATTGGTTTATCTCCTTGAACATCATATTCCTTGCTTGAAGCATCCTATTTAGCTCTTGATTGTATTCTATATTCAATTTATAATAAAAATAAGGGATAAAGAAGATAAAATAGTTAACATGAATGTTTAAATATACAGTATAGCCACTGACATTAAAAATACAATAGATGAGATCAGCTCTAGAGTATTCACAATTAAAGAGAGCTTAGTAAACTGAAAGATAGGACTGAGGAATTCAGCCTGAATATAGCACAGGGAGAGAGCTAGAGTTAACAAGTGTGAAAGAGCAGTTGAGACAAAAGGGTTAATTGAGTTACTCCAACATATGTTTACTCGGAGATCCTGAAGATGAGAAGTGAGGGAGTGAAAGAGAAACAATATTTGAGGAGATAGTTTAGAATTTTCCAAAATTAAAGAAACTGATTTTTTTCCCCTTCAAATGGGAGAAATAACAGCTTATTTATTTGTATGGGGGATGATAGCCATAGCTACATGTATAAGTAGATGGGAGGGGATTAGATCAAATACTTAAGTGAAGACAGTGACTTTATTTAGGAGTGAGGCACTTCTCCACTGTAACCTATATGCTCATTGGCAGAGTAGCAGATTGGTGAGATATAGTGGTGGGAAGCATGGAGATTGTCTTCTGATTTTTTCAGTGTTCTCAGTGAACCAGGAACTAGAGTCATCAGCTGAGGATGATATATGGGAAGAGATGTTGGAAGTCTGAGAGGAGGAGAAGATGAAATAATACTCTAAGAGAGTGGAAGTATGAGTGACTAGGGAGATGTCTATTGCTGGACAGCACTAAGAATCCACTTGGGGTCAGTGGTCATTTTCAGTGAGAAGAGTCAGCTATGTCCTTCTTCAGACATATTCAGCAGTCTGGCATGAAGGAGGGATTGACCTGAATTTAACCAAAGATAGAGTCAAAAAAGACAGAGGATCTGAGACTATACATAAAGGTGGGGTTATAGCTATTAACCATGAATTTAAGTTCATAAGAGTAAAGTCAGAACATGAAAGGGTGAAGGGTAGATAAAGGTGGAAGGATTATTGTAGAATTAGTTCTGATGGGGTTGATGAATTATTGGAATTGGGTACTAGAGAGATAGTTTGAATGGTTAGAGAATATGGTCAGACAGTGGGATGTTTGAAATCAGTATCATGGAGGGGGTGAAGTTATTGGTAATGACAAATTCTGCAAAGAGCTTTCCAACCAAAGTGACACAAATAGGTCACAGTTTTGCTCCAGTGATTAATCCAGGAATCTAGGGACTCACAGAGCCAGCTAAACCTGGAGTGGCCCAAGTACCCAGACCCAAGGGCAGCCTCCTTCTCCTCTTACTGATGTGCCATACAATAACCTTCTTTGCATGCATGACATGAAAGTAGTTGGAATGCAGTGGTCTAGAGTATGACTATAGGAATGAGTGGATGAAATAATGGGGAGGATAGGATTACTAGAGAAGAGGAGATCAAGCAACTCAGGGGCCAGGGTTTTGGAAATATCATTTCTATGGTTTTAGAAATGGCAAAGAATTATGTCAGGAGCAGTGTTTGAGAAAGTAACTGTGAAGCAAGAATAGAAATCTTCAGGGAGTGAGAGGGAGCAAGTCAGGGAGCTAAAGGTGACTGACAAATAGGGGTAGGGTAGTGATGGCATAGCCTGATGACATGAGCTTAAGAGCTTAGGGGTTTTTATGAATGGAAGAAATGGTCTGGACATATCAATGAAGAGAAAATTATCCATGTTATAAAAGGGCTACAGGGTCTTTAGGAGTCGATCAAAGTCTTGCTGTAACAAGAAAGAATGTTCAAAACAGAGGTTGTTGCCTGACCTTGCATTCCAGAATCCACTTTGGATAGGGGTGGAAATAAAGTTAGAAAGAGTAATGGACAGAGCATTGTGGATTTAGAGTCCAGGGGTAAGGGATAGCTTGAGTCTTGGGCTTTCTAAGGTGAGTGACAGGAACAGGGATAAAGCACATTATGAAATTATCACTAATGCTCTTAAGGTAGATAATGGAGATGAGTCTGAGGATATTTAGAGAGTTGGAATGGTGGAATATTTGATAGAAACAACTGCTAAACTTCCACTCCCTTCTTGTACAATCCTTTCTTCTTCCAGTCCCTCTCTTATTCTCTTCCCAGTTTGACTTTGTTGCTCCAGGACCAGGCTCCTGGTTTAGTTCAAGGTAAACAATTATCTACAAAGTTCTTTGCTTTTTTATTTGATTGAAAGGAAAGAGTTAAGTGTGTGTAAAGTGCAGTGAGCAAAGGGGAGAGTAGTTTGAGAGATATGATATTGAAGTATCAGGCAGGGACTGAATCATTTGGAATCTTTTAGACCAAGGAAAGGGGATTAGAATTTATCCTAAACGTTAGAATAAATAGAGCCACTCAATAGATCTGTGTTTTGCTGGGATGGAGAAGACTGTGGGAGTATCAAATTAGGGAGAAAATCAAGACATGTTTCTGTTATGGTAAGCTTGAGATAGATCCCCACTAGAAGGTACACACCATCAGGGCAGAGTTATTTGTCCACTTAATTCATTGCTCAATCCTCAACACCTTGAACAGTGCCTGACACATAATGCAGGCTCTTTCTTTATATTTGTTGAAAGAATGAGTGAACAGGTGAATGAATAAATGAATGAAAGAGTGAATGAATAAAAGAATAATAGGTTTCCAAGTCAAGATGGAAGATAGACATACGGATATAGGGTCTGGATTTCAGAGGAGAGAGGCCAGTGTTGGAGATATAAATACATGTTCATTCAGGAAAAATTTGAAAGTATGATGATGGTGAAGATGATGACACAAATGATTGTTAATATTTTTTGTACATAACCTTTCTATGTATATGTACTGGAAAAAATAAAATCATACTGTATGCAGAGTCTGTAATATTTGGTTTGAGTTAATATTTTGTGACTACCTTTAACTATCACTACATATTATTTTGTATTTGAAATGATGGCATGTTATTGCATACCTATAGCATTGTTTATTCAGTGTTTATTATTCAAAACTCAAATTCTGTTGGATTTTTAAAACGGAACTTCCCACTAGCTAGATCTTGTGTATATTTTACATTATTTCCTCAGGATAAATTTTCTAGAACTGGAAATGAGTCAAAAATGATTAAAACTGCATATATTAAAGGCTTAATGAGCATTGCCCCTCAGAAAGGTAAACTCCCCTTGACAATGTATGAAAGTGTTTTCTTCTCCAATACCAAACATTACCTTTTCCTTTTATATCATTATTTTTTCTGACAGGTCTCTGTTGCTTTGAAAACTTCTAAATAATGTTACTTTATATGAGGACACTTTGAGGGAAGAAACTTATTTTTTACTAAGAGTAGGAAAAGTTTCGATCACAATGCTGATCTGTAACATTACTGAAAGCACATCAATAGGGGACACATTTTCTTGGAAACATGAATTGGATGTTCCCAGAGTATCTGATTTTAAATTCTTTAGGACAAAGAAACTCTGTATCATGTCAGTACAAACATTCAATATCACACTAATTCAATCAGCAGCTATTTTATTCTCTGTAAAGTCAAACTGATTAAAAAGTCTCTCCTATATGTTTTGAGATCTATAAATGATATAATACAGAGAGGACCTAACATAAAATAGAAAAATATTTAAACCTAAGTTGGAAAAATTTTAGAGATATGGATTTACATATACATTCCTTGGAAATATTTACAAACTTTCACTCATATGTCCTAATATCACATCTCATATTTTGTATTTAAACAAATATTTTCTCGGGGCTAGTAATAAAACTAAGCTAATGTCTCAGCATAGGGTTTTTATCCTCTTTTCATATTACAAATCCCCTCTTGTTGAGAAAAATACCTACCTGCAGTTCTAAAGAGCCACACTCTTATTTTCAAACAGGTCGATTCTGTAAATGTTAATCCCATGACTGGAGATGATGTAGAAGGCAATAAACACCTCCTGTTTCATAAACAGTGAGATGTGAAACCTGAGAGCTTAGGACAGCAGGAGACATTTACTGCTGAGTGACAGATTCTACCACTCTGGAACTACCACACAAACAAAGCAAGATTATTAGACCAAGGATGTGAAGATTTTTCTTCACTCTTTTAAACAATTTTCTTTTGTAGGAAAATTTGAAGAAAAATACTTGAAGACATAAAATCAGTAAGCAGTGGAGCTTATTATTATACAAAAGAACTGGGTGAGATGTGTTTTCAATCGGGATATCAGAGGCAGGAATTTAGATTCACCCTGAGACGAACAGGAGGGTCAATGGGTCACTCACACCAATGGTATGGCTAGGAGCAGTCTCAGATGCCTAGGAAAAATCAGACACAGGAGAAGGACCAACAAGCAAACATGGTTGTACACCAAAACACAGCATCAGACTGTGCTTTTAAAACATACATATTGATTACTTTCCTTTTTTAAAATTAATACATGCTTACTAAGAAAAAATAAAAATAGATGGAAGATTTTTAGAAAGTCTCTATAATTCTACCACTCAAATACTTTTCCATTTTGATGTATATTTTTCCTCTATCCTTTTAGAAGTACAGGCTTAAAAAAAATCTTTTTTAAATAAAAGAATTCTTTTTTATTATAATAAATGAATAATCCAGAAATTTATATGGTAAAGAGTTAAAGATCCTCCAGCTTTCTAAATTTCTCTCCACAGAATAAAGCACTGTTAAATTTTATTTATATATTTCTAGTTTTGGTCTATGCACATGATACTCACTATACATATGTGGCATATGTATGATATATAGTATATATTATCTACTATCTATAGTAGATATATATGTATATATTATATATACATTATATTATTAAATATAATATTTATATTTTACATAACTATAATCATATTATATATGAAAGTTGTAAATCTCAGCTCTAGAGGTGCAAACATAAAACCTGATTACCCTTTTACTGTTGTGGTTCCCAGTCCTTTCCAAAGAAACATTTTTCCCCTAACTCATTCCAGAACCTTGCCACCTTGGTCCATATTTATTCCATTTCTTTCTTTGTCTCTCAGGTAACAAACTCTATTTATTTTGTTCTTTTGACAGGTGATAGATAATCTAATTATACAGTTGAATTTCTTGTAGATCACAAAATGATAAATTGTTTGTGTCTCATTATGTATGGATTCATGCACCATTTGCAATGCAGTTGGCCCAGAGAAATACAGTTACTGCTGTTACAGTTCATTTTAAAGAGTTTTCAACAGTGTAAGATGTTATCATTTCAGAACTGATAGTCTTTTAGAGAGAGAGACATTCATATATATATGTAAATTATCTTGCCAGACCTTAAAAAAAAAAAAAAAAAACTAAAACAGTGAATCATAGTTTCCTATAACATATTTTTAGTTTTCCTTGATAGGAAGAAAAAGACTCTTTAATCCTCATAGTTCACAGTTTGACAGTTTAGAAAGTGAAAAATCTGTTTCTTCACATCACTGAGTTTTGTTGACTTCGTATGAAGTCCAACAGATTATATCATACAGATTATACAAATAGGGCCTGTTAAGTGATTTTTCCACTATCATAATTTATTTTGGGTGAAATTTCTCTTCTTCTTGTAGAAGGCCTCCAATGTGATTTACTCACACCCACATAAAAAGATTGACCCTTGACAGTAATGGCTCATGGAGACTTTACATTTTTACAAATATATTGTTTGACACAGTGGCAGGTTTCTAGTTTCAATTATCAAGTTTTGAGGTGACAAAATAGCAATTCTATTCTCCAAGGGGTAGTATAATTGGGAATTATCAAATGAAGTTACATATAATATTTTAAATGAAGGTCCAAAGTTACTAGTTTCTGTGGCTTTTATTTTTATAAATTTTTCTCCATGGATATTACCATATTACTAACATTATTTTTCTTCTTTTTTCATGATAAGTGTAAACTTTTATTAAAGACTTAGATGACATAGACATATTGGAAGCATATGCAATATTTGTTATATTCACTTAAAAACAATCTTCAGGACATATCTCAACAAAATTCCCAAACCTTTTAGTTAACATTGAGTTTTCTTTTCTCTGAAAAAAAATTTTAAATCACATTTCTAAACATCTCTTAATTTTTTAGCTCCTATTTGTTATTTTATTCTAAGGTCCATGAGAGAGATAATTGCCAGCTCCATCCAGTGTATTTTCTGTAGCAGGGTTAGAGTAGCCAGACAGCAAACATGAATACAGCAGCAATATTAGTTCCCCTGACACAGACATACTTGGTTTGCATTTTAGACAGGTAGAACTACTGTAAAGAAATGTGTGCATTCCCATTTCTCAAAAACATTCTTGGCTTCTTTTTTTTTTTTTTTTGCTTTTTCATAGATTTGGGTATAAGAAATACTTATTTCACTGTCCTGTTTACTACTAAAATGAGAATAATAACACAGCTGATTCTTGGCTTCAGTGTAGGGACTGTGGCTGTGTGGAGGATACCACATAAGAATGAAGCTCAGTATGCCAAAAGGACAAATTATTTAAGCAAAGAAAGAAATGTAGATTTATTTGGGAGTTCTCCCAAATTTTGTAACTTCTTAAATAATTTAAAATTTAAAGATAGTGCTGGCCAAGAATGTATGGCCCGTATAAAACATGTCTGTATGCATACCACCAATTTACCACCTCTGGTCTGTAGTATATAACAATGAAAAGTGCACGTTAATCCAGTTTACATGATATGTTCATGATGTGGAACCGAACCAACTTCTCCCTTATAGTTAGAGACTAAGCTTGCTCTTCAGCTATAAAGAAATGGCTAAGCAGGTTTCATTCATCACAGTATATGTTACATTAATTGGTATCAGTACAGTGGGACTTTGAAACGGTCTTGTGATAATTGCTTTTTAATTGACTATAACTTTTCCTGTAGTTCCTTAATTTAAATATCTCAACTACATAAGATGTTAGTATATTGAAAAAACATGTGTTATTCTTAATAAAAGAGGACTAACAATGATGTTTCCAGGTTTAGTCCATCAATCAGCTGTCCCTAGCATAAAGTAGAAGCTTAGGGATTGACCCCAGGTTTAGCCATCAAGGAGAGTGTTGTTTGTTCTACCCTTACCATACTTTTTTTTTTTTTGAGGTATAGTTTATATATGATACAATTCACACATTTAGATGTTCAGGTCAATGTCTGTGTTACCACCAAGTCACTTAATGTAAAGACAATTCCATTTCCCCACAAAGTTCCCTGTGTCCTTTCGAAGTCAATATCCTTCATTCCCACTCACCCCAGAAAACCCCTGATCTGATTTCTAGCACTGTAGATTAATTTTGCATGTTCTATATTTTCATATAAATGGAATCCTTGTGTAGCACTTAAAAAAATCTTTTTTCACTTGGCTTTGTGTCTGTGAGATTATCCATGTTGTTGCTTTTATTAGTAGTTCATTCCCTTTATCGTGGAGTGATATTACATTGTGTGAATCTACCAAAATATATTAATTCATGCTCCTGTTGAAGACATTTGCATTCTTTCCAATTATTGGGTATGATAAGCAAGGCTGCTATGAACATCTGTGTACAAGTCTTTGTATGAACATATATTTTAATTCATTTTGAGTAAATATAGGCATACATTGGAGATACTGCAGGTTCAGTCCCAGACAACCACCACAGTAAAGTAATATGACAATAAAGCAAGTCACATGAATTTTTTGGTTTCCCAGTGCATTATAGAAGTTATGTTTACAATATAGTCTATTAATTGTGCAATGGCATTATATCTTAAAAAACAATGTAATTACCTTAATTAAAAAATACCTTATTGTTAAAAAATACTAACCGTCATCTGAGCCTTCAGCAAGTCATAATGGTTTTGCAGGTGAAAGGTCTTGCCTTGATGTTGATGTTTGCTGACTGATCAGGGTGGTGGCTGTGGAAATTTCTTAAAATAAGACAGCAGTAAAGTTTTCCGCATCAGTTGACTCTTCCTTTCACCTACAATTTCTCTGTAGCATGCAATGCTGTTTGATAGTGTTGTACCCACAACAGAACTTCTTTCAAAACTGGAGTCAGTCTTCTCAAACCCTGCCACTGCTTTATCAACTAAGATTATGTAATACTGCAAACCCTTATCGTTTCAGCAATCTTCACAGCATCTTCACTAGGAGTAGATTCCATCTCAAGAAACCACTTTCTTTACTCATCCATAAGAAGCAATTCCTCATCTGTTTAAATTTTACATCTTATTGCAGCAAATCAGTAACATATTCAGGCTCCACTTCTACTTATAGTTCTCCTGCAATTTCCACCACATCTGCAGTTACTTTCTTCAATGAAATCTTGAACCACCAATGTCATCCATGAGGGTTGGCAACTTTAGATTCCTGTTGATGTTGATATTTTGACCTCTTCCCATGAATCTGAATGTTTTTCATGGCATGTAGAATGGTGAATCATCTGCAGAACATTTTCAGTTGCCTCTGCCTAGATCCATAATAGGAATTACTGTCTCCGGCAGCTATAGCCTTATGAAATGTTTTTCTTAAATAATGACTTGAAAGTTGAAATGACTCCTTGATCCATGAGCTGCAGAAAGGATGTAGTGTTAGCAGGTGTGAAAACAACATTAATCTCATTGTACATCTCCATCAGAGCTCTTGGGTGACCAGGTGTATTATCAGTGAGCAGTAACATTTTTAAGGGAATCTTTTTCTCTAAGCAGTAAGTCTCAGCAGTGGGCTTAAAATATTCAGTAAACTGTGTTATTAACAGATGTACTGTCATCCAGGCTTTGTTGTTCCATTCATAGAGCACAGACAGAGTAGAGTTAGCCTAATTCTTAAGGGCCCTAGGATTTTCAGAAGAGTAAATGAGCATTGGCTTCAACTTCAAGTTTCCAGCTACCATAACCCCTATAACCAGAGAGTCAGACTAACCTTTGAAGCCAGACATTGACTTCTTGTCTCTAGTTTTGTAAGTCCTAGATGACATCTTCTTCCAGTATAAAGCTGTTTTGTCTACATTAAAAATCTGTTGTTTAGCATAGTCACCTTCATTAATTATCTTAGCTAGATCTTCTGGATAACTTGCTGCAGATTTTTAAAAAAAATAAATTTATTTTATTTATTTTTGGCTGCGTTGGGTCTTTGTTGCTGTGCATGGGCTTTCTCTAGTTGAGGTGAGAGGGGGCTACTCTTCATTGCGGTACATGGGCTTCTCATTGTGGTGGCTTGTTGTGGAGCATGGGCTCTAGGCATGCGGGCTTCAGTCCACATGAGCTCAGTAGTTGTGGGTCGAGGGCTCTAGAGTGCAGGATAAGTATTTGTGACACATGAGATCTTCCCGGACGAGGGCTCCAACCTGTGTCCCCTGCGTTGTCAGGCAGATTCTTAACCACTACACCCCTGGAGAAGTCCCCTTGCTGCAGCTTCTATATCAGCACTTGCTGCTTCACCTTGCAGTTTGATGTTTTGGAGATGGCTTCTTTCCTTAAACCTCATAAACCAACTTCTGCTAGCCTCAAACTTTTCTTCTGCACCTTTCTCAGCCTTCATAGAACTGAGGAGAGTTAGGGCCTTGCTCTGGATTCAGCTTTGGCTTAAGAGAACATTGTGGCTGGTTTGATCTTCTATCCAGACCACTAAAACTTTCTCCGTATCAGCAGAAGGCTGTTTTGCTTTCTTATCATTCATATGTTCACTGGAGCAGCACTTTTAATTTCTTTGAAGAACTTTAACTTTGCATTCACAACTTGGCTAGCTGTTAGGTGCGAGGGCCTAGCTTTTGGTCTATCTCAGCTTTCACTATACTTCCCTCCCTAACCTTAATCATTTCTAGCTTTTGATTTAAAGTGAGAGACGTGTGACTCTTGAACACTTAGAGGTCATTGTATGGTTATTAATTGGCTTAATTTTAATGTTGTTAGGCCTCAGGGAATAGGCAGGCCTGAGGAGAGGTAGAGAGATGGGGGAAGGGCCAGTTAATGGAGCAGTCAGAACACACACAACATTTACCGATTAAGTTTGCCGTTTTATGTGAGCATAGTTTGTGGTGCCCCAAAGCAATTATAATAGTAACATCAAAGAGCACTGATCACAGATCACCGTAAAAATATAATAAAAATGAAAAAATGTGAAATATTGTGAGAATTATCAAAATGTCTTGTGTCTCATGAAGTGATCAAATGCTGTTGGAAAAATGATGCCCATAGACTCATTCAAAACATGGTTTTCACAAACCTTCAGTTTATTTTTATTTTTATTTTTATTTATTTATTAATTTTTTTGCGGTACGCGGGCCTCTCACTGTTGTGGCCTCTCCCATCACGGAGCACAGGCTCCGGACGCGCAGGCTCAGCGGCCATGGCTCACGGGCCCAGCTGCTCCGCGGCACGTGGGATCCTCCCACACCGGGGCACGAACCCGTGTCCCCTGCATCAGCAGGCGGACTCTCAACCACTGCGCCACCAGGGAAGCCCCCTTCAGTTTATTTAAAAAAAAAAACAAACCCCACAGTATCTATGAAGCACAGTAAAGTGAAGCACAATGAAAAGAGGTGTGCCTGTATCCAGAAGTGCAATTGTTAGATACCAAGGAGTGTGTCTGAAGTTTATAGTTAAACTGTTACACTGTTGCACATTTTCACTCCATCCACAATTTATGAGAGCTTCAGTTACTCTATATCTCTAACACTTGTCAGTATCCTCACTCTAATTCCAGCCATTCTAAAGGGTAGGAAGCCATATCTGTTGTGCTTTCACCTTAAATTTTCCTGAAACTAATTCTGTTTAGCATCTTTTCATGTGCTTACTTGAAACTTTTCTATCTGTGTTTGCGGCATGTATATTAAAGTCCTTTGCCCTATTTTTATTAAGTTGTTTGTTTTCTCACTACTGAACTCTTGATATATACTGTAGATAAGGCTTTGTTAAATATATATGTCAAGGATTTCCTCACAGTCTATAACTTGTCTTTCCCTTTCCTGATGGTGTATTTGGAAGAAGAGAAAGTTTTAATTATTATGGATCTCTGAAAATGCTGAGTCTTCCAATCCATGAACATGGTAACTCTCTTCTCTTATTCAAACCTTTAATTTTCCTACTTATTGTTTAATGTTTATTAGTTTTTACATAGAGGTATGGAACACATTCTGGTGGGGTAGGTGTGAGGGAAGATTCTGAGTGACTATATACCTTGTCAGATGTGACACATATAAAAACTAATGTGTAAAGATAAAAACCTAAAGACTAACTATTAGCTGGTAAATAAGTTTGTGGCAGGAGTGTGAGAATTGTTCCTTAAAATAATAGTGAGGGCAGATGAGCCATTCCTCATTTGTGCCTCGTAGCTGAGTGTAGCGAAAATCTGAGTAATAAGCATTTAGCAGTTGGCAAAGAAAACTGCTATTTTCTGAAAAATATTTCCAAGCAAGAGGGTGGTACCAGTATACATAGGCACTAAACAGCTGCTGACTGTATGAGGTTGGGGAAGGAGCTTGAGAACTGCTCACTGTGATAGCTTGAGTAGCTTAGACAAGCGAGGTAGGCAAGATAAATACCTTTTTCCCCTTTGGGTTTAATCCACTTAAGACAGTTGAAGCCTGTTCCCATGTTTTCCATATCATAAGGAGTTACTGCCACTTCACCTGATCCAAGGCAGGTTTGTTGTAGCTTTGGCTGGTTTCTTTGTCTCATATTCTTGGTAATAACATTATTGGAAGAGACCTTAAGTGTATTGCAAGTGTGATGTGTGACAGTTCCAGGCTAAGACACAATCATGCTGGTCATGGTATTTGAAAAGTTTTCGTAGAGTGATTGTATAAAACAGTGAACTCCTTTGAGAATCTTTTTTTATATTGTGTTCTTGCCCACAGAAGTTATTAGGTAGGTTTGCATCCTCGTCTTGTTCTTTATTTCATGATTTCTTTCTGTCTCAGCACTCTAGCTATCCATGTGCAATCAGAGACACAGTTAGTGCTGAATGATAAAGATGAAAGGGCAGCTTATTTTTTAATAAATGCCCATAATAAATGAGAAGTGTGATATAAAGATAAATTTGATTAAGCTGTAGTTCTAAATCACTGTAATTGTTTAAAATAGGAATCAAATACTATAACAAGGCAAGGCTACAGTAAGACTATTTGAGAGCATATTAAATTATAAAATATGAATAGCATGTTATAAGGAAGTGTATGATTCCAGTTTAGATTGGTTACATATACCCTAAATCAAGACTGGAATTTAAAACACACACACACACACACAAGGGGAATTCTAACGTAGATAATAGTGAAACTTTAGGTTAAATGATTTACAAAATATATACATGTGAACAATTGTGATATCCAGATATTATAGAATTGCTTTTGGATTATCTCTAATATATTATAAACAGCCCACTTGAATTTTCTCTTGTCTACTCACATGTTACATTCAGTTTAAAGATTATTAACACCAGGTACTCCAAGAAAGGAAAATAAATTTATTGGGTGTTAAAGAGAAAATGGGAAAGAGTGTAGCAGCAATCATCTATGGCCCTACTCTTGTATCCTGACCCCAAGTAGGAAGCTTCCCAGGAAGGGATTTTTTTCTCAAGATGTTTGTGGCTACAGTGTATAGAAGACCCTTCTTGGTTTCTCTTGGGACCTTATCTTTGAATGGCTCTTATAGGAGATGTTAAGGTTGAGCAGGGTCTCAAATAATCCTCTGAAAAACAATACACTCCCTCAAGACATTCCAAGGCATGAAACCCCACTTCTGCCCTGTCAGACAGAGTCCACTCTTTGCCTCACTGGTCCTTCCTTAAGACTGATACTTAGAACATGAGCTTATTTCAGTACCTTTATCTGAAAGATTCAGTCAAAGTGGTTCACAAGCTTACAAATGAAATTGTTTCTCATACTAGGTCTCACATTTCTTTGTCTCACAATATCTTTGATTCATTGTTCATTGTAAGCCTAAGATTCTCAGTTTCAAGATCCTAAATGTAACAGTATTTTTATTTTTTTCTTCCAAGGGGCAGGAAAAAAAACCATAACAATACTCTATTATAAAATTTTATGTGGTGTGGATACCAGCTTTATTTTTTAATTAAAAATTAAAAAATTTTTAATTTTTTATTAAAAAATTAAATTATAAAAATGGCTGCCTTGGGTCCTCGTTGCTGTGTGCAGGCTTTCTCTAGTTGCGGTGAGTGGGGGTTACCCTTAGCTGTGGTGTGCGGGTGCGGGCTTCTCATGGTGGTGGCTTCTCATGGTGGAGCACAGGCTCTAGGTGCGTGGGCTTCAGTAGTTGCAGCATGCGGGCTCAGTAGCTGTGGCTTGCAGGCTCTAGAGTGCAGGCTCAGTAGTTGTGGTGTATGGGCTTAGCTGCTCCATGGCATGTGGGATCTTCCCGGACCAGGGATGGAACCCATGTCCCCTGCATTGGCAGGCAGATTCCTAACTACTGTGCCACCAGGGAAGTCCCCCCACCTTTATTTTTATCCCAACTTCCCAAATTTAGAATTTTAAGAAATATCCTCTATATCAGGAAAAAGCACAAATATGAGAAAACTTGATTTAGAAAGAGGTTGATATCTGAGCAGTTTTCAACATCCTAATTCTGGGTTAGAATTACAAAATGTTACTACTCACAGGAATTTTAGAAATCTGAGGCCCAGATGATGAAATGATTTTCACAAGATCACTTATTAAATATTTGTGCTGGAGGAGTGATGATATTGTTTATCTCATTGAGTTGATGTTAAGGTTTATTGAGGTCATACATGTTAAGTGCTTGACTCAGTGTCTGGCACATATATGCATAATAAATATGAATTGTTATCCTGTTGTAGTTCTTTAAATCACATTATTACCAAAAAAAGTCCTTATATGACGACAATACTCTTGAACTTATATATATACTGACTTCCCATTAATGGTAATGGGTTTGGGTTTCTTTGTTTAAAATATCCAGCTCCTTATTCTTAACAGTTTGGGATACATTTACTAGAAATAAGCCAGGCCCTGAAATCAGTGTAGGCTGACTTCTGTTGCAAACAACTTCCAAATCTTAGTGTCTTAACACAACCCAATTTTATTTCTCACTCACTGTATCGTCCAGTGCAGGTCTGCAGTGCGTTTTCCTTCACAAAGTCATGTAGGGACTGGGCTCCTTTGATATAGTGTCTCCACCATCCTTTTAGGGCCTTGGAATCCTGCACTGGGTCCTCTGCATATGGCTGACCATGGAAAGTTATGCAGGAAGTTTTAGAGGTGTGGCCTGGGAGTAGCATATCACTTTGCTCACAGCCCATTGAAGAGATAAATTAAAAATCAAATTTACTTCTACAGATTATAGCTCAGAAATTTCTAAGTTCATTAATTAAAAGTATCACTAAAATAATCCATGTAAATTATTCATTTATTGCCATTTAGGAAATTCATACTTATGGGTACCATATTTGCATGCTATTCACAGTTCAATTTTTACTTAATTAAAAACTTAGAGAATTAAAAAGGTATGCAATGTGCTTTCCTAAAATCCATCAATTTGCAAAGCTCAAGCATAGAATTGTCATTTTTGGAATGCAAACACACAGGCAAGCTGGAGAATGTAGGCCCGGGAAGAAAAGAAAATGGGATTTTATGATCATATGGCATTGACTCTGCAACAGCCAAGGTACAGAGTACAACACACTGACTCACGTGGGAGAAAATAATCATATGCTTTCCAAAGCATTATGTCATTTGTGCCTATGACATCACAGTGGCATTGGTATAGATTATCACAAAGAAACTAGAGGTAAGTGATTTTGTCTAGATGCTATGATTTCTGTTTCATTCAGTTTTAATAATTAGTTAATTCGTGAAAAATTCTTCCTGAGTTTTTCATATTTGCAAAACAAAAATTTTAATCACCCCCATTTTTTTAGAGGCTGCTTAAGAGACTTCATAAATCCAGTATTTTGCAGAATAGTCTTAACTGCCTTTGTAGATAATAATTGTGTTTTTTTTGCTTCCTGAATAAAATTTCAGTTTGGTTAGCATAATGTCACATTTATCAAAACCTTATTACCTAAATGAATGCTTAAAGTGATTTAATGATTTAAAAATTCTGCCCTTAATTAATTCTTGGTGTCTTCCTGCAGGAACCCTCCAAAAATGGCAATGCTATACTTCTTATTTTCGAGTTGATGGATATTAGGCATATTCATTGCATAATTTTTTAATTTTTTAAATTTTAATTAAATAAAAATTATACTTTGACTAGCATGCAAATTTGGTATTCACAAACATGAATTTCCTAAATGACAGTCATGAATATATTTATGTGGATTATCTCAGTGATTCTTTTTTTTTTTTTTTTTTTTTTTTGGCGGTACGCGGGCCTCTCACTGCCGTGGCCTCTCCTATTGTGGAGCACAGGCTCCGGACGCGCAGACCCAGCGGCCATGGCTCACAGGCCCAGCCGCTCCATGGCATGTGGGATCTTCCTGGACCGGGGCATGAACCCGTGTCCCCTGCATCGGCAGGCGGACTCTCAACCACTGCGCCACCAGGGAAGTCCTCAGTGATTCTCTTAATTAATAAACTTGGAAACTTCTGCAACAAAACCTGTAGAATTAAATTCAAACTTTATCTCTCATTCTTTCATTTGAAGGAATTTGATTCTATCATATATTTATTTACTGGGCTTTTATGAAAAATAGATATGAACTAGCTAACAATCCAAACTGACAAAGTTGACTCCTAATTAAAAATTTAAGTACTTTTTCATTTCAGTAGGTACATATTTATACACTAAAATAGCATTCATTTCTAAAACTAATTAAAATTTCATATTGAAATCTTACCAGAAGTTTTCATTTCATATTAAACTTTTGTTTCTTTCTGCAACCACCTATTTGTCCTTCCATGTATGTTGTTCTGAGTCTTCTACCTACAGTTTGGGAATGTACTTTGCAATTATGTTTCTTAAAATTTCTTTGAGGATATTTTGCCATGTGACTTCTGTGGTTTTATGTTTCCCTGTTGGGTTGGGAAGAGGAAATACCTATAACAGTTAGGGATTATGGAAATGCTTACTACTTATGGTCCTCTCAAAATCTAGATCTGGAAGTACATCAAGGTTGACAAGACATCCACCACTTTATACAAATCTTATCTATGTTAAATTGAATTTTTAAATAGAGGTGGAGAGTTTTGAAATGGAGGTAGTAGTTGGCCACTTCACGTGTGGCAGAGGGCTCACCTGAGATGAGGGTCAGAGTGTCTTATGAACAAGAATGGCATCAGCAGTTTATATCTCCCAGAATTTACATGTTACAGCTTCAATCCTAGCTTCCAAATTCTGAAAGATGGATTTATTGCCCCCTTTAAGTCTGGAGTTGGGTTTGATCCAAGCTTGGGTGCCAGGGGAGGGTCTTGGGGAAGAGATAAATGGTGTTGTAAGGAGGAAAGGGGAAGAGGACCAGAGCAGATATATAGACAGGAGTCCACAGAAAAGGAGGAACAGCCATGGTGGTGTTCTAAGTCCTGAGTTCTAGCTTGCTGAAGAGGCCTGATCCCACTCCTCAGCTTGGGTTCTCTGTGGCAACCAGCATCCTTATGATTAATATATTCTCTGCTTAAGCTCCTTCAAGATGGATGCCTATTATTTGCAGCAAAAATCCTATGTAATCTAGTACCTATCTCATTTTCAAAATCTATAGAATAACTTTTTGGAACAGGACCTGCTTGATGACAATATCCAATATTTTATTTTGAATAAAGCTTTGGAATCTATGAAAGCTCTCACTACATTGTCTCCTTTATCCTTATAAAGTTTTGGGAGAAAACCTTCACTCTAGGTAAATCTGCTAAAATATTTGCATCTGAAGGTAGTTCTGTTTTATCCATTTGTCATTGATAGAGGATACGTCTTTCTCTTAAGCCAGTTAAAGTGTAAGTCATATTTTGCTGACTACAATTGAAAGAAATATATCCAGACATAAAGAATATGTCCTATGTATATTTGGAAACCAATATCTTTTATAATATACTGCTTGGTGTCTATTGTAGTTGTAAATCAAGAGGTGCCTGGTCTCACACTTTGTGATACAGCTATATGGAATGATATATATATATATATATATATATATATATATTTTTTAGCCTTACCCTTTTAATAGTGTAGAAATTCTTAAATCTCCCTACAGGATAAATTGTTTCCCCAGAATGTCAGTAGTAGAAAATACATTTTCATGGCCTCTGATGGAGATTGGAATTCACATTTGTAGAAAGGAAGGAATTTGTCCAGGTAGCCCACTTCCACTTAAAACTCAATTATTTGTAGTTACATACCTCAAGCCTACATATATTATAATGCTGTTTCCATGGATAAAATAAAGACAAGACACTGGGGTTTGTGTTAGTCATTATCCCTCTTATAAGCATAGAGAAAAGGGAATAATCAGAATCATTGACATAGGAAAAGTGGTGTTACTGGTGTTTTATCAAGAATTAAGCCTCGGAAAAATGCAATTTTTTATTTTCATCAAAATAAAATATTCAGTCTAGCATTGATTGTATCTTCAGTTAAACACACAGAGTTGTTAGGTGCTTATAAAATAAGTTGTTTTAATTTGAGAGGAGGGTATTAGTTGTATATTTCCTTGAGTTTTTGCTGGCAATGATGACTCACATGTGTGCTGTCTTCCAGTACGTAAGACACTGCCTCATGGTGTGGTGAAGAATGACTTTATCTAGAGTCTCAAACTCCAAACTGATTGCTACCATATGGGCCTATCCATTTGAAGGCAATCTACTTCTCTTACTGTTTTCAGGCTCCTAATGGAATGGAGAGTATAAGTTATTAATGAAAAATTCTGAGTAACTAAGCCATTGATCTTCTTATCCTTTCCTTGCTGTTTTTAATGAGTCTTACACTTATAACCCGAAGTCATTGGCAAATCCATTTAGGGAGGGAAGCTATGCTTTTCACAGTCCTCACTCGTATTTTCCCATGATTCTCTTAGTTTCCTTTCAGATTCTTATATGCTAAAAGAAAGGATTTACACACTTGTGTGAAAGCTTTTATTATTTTTCTACTGATTATTAAGTTATTTTAGTGTTGTAATTTATTAGGCATACTCCTATAGATCTTACGAAAAATTGTACTTTTAAAATCCAGTAAAATATTTACATTTGAAGCCGAACTGAATTAATTACAGCTAACTTTTATGAAATGATCCTGTCAGCACCTCTACAAAGCTGATCTTGGGGTGAAACTTAAAGGTTCAAATCAAATGGATTTTGGCATTTCTCAGCTGTTGCTGCTTGTAAAAATTACTGACAATTTGAGACACTAAATGTTAACTGCACCAAATGATGATAAACATTCTGGGTACTAGCATTTTTTCCTTCAGTCTTTCCCCTGAAAAATGAGATGTTTATATCTTCCCTTTGCTACTCTCACATGTTCTGAGATTGTTGCTTTTAGCCATAGAAGTGGCACAAGGGTCAAGGGTCTAATGGATATGTATATACAGAGAGTTTTAAAAAAAACCTCCAGTTTTAAATTGTGCTGTTTTAGGTTGGTGCTCCCTGCTGTCTGCCAAGAAAGTTTTATAAAATGTGTGGTTGGAGATATATTTGAATCAAACATTATTGCCTTGATTTTTTAATTGATAGTTGTACCTATTGTTTTAGACCTTGAGAGATAAAGTGGATGACATAAAAATAGGAGGTTTTCATGCATCAATAAAACTGTCTATAGTATACTATTGTATAAAAGGGAAGACCAGGGTAAATGAACTATGAATATTTTCATACTGCAGGATTCCAGTCACTTATTACTCTATTTTTTCTTGGGAGTATTTAGCCATTTAAGTAAATCTTCTTCCATTGAAGCCATCAGGAAAGGGTTGGAAAGGTAATAATTTGGGTTTTTAGAATATGGGGCTTATAACTGTCTCTATTTATGTGACTGAACATAAATAAACATTGAATTGGAAGGTGATATTAACAATCTTGTTTTGAAAAGATAAGCCAGGCTATTCAAGGAACAATTTATTCTTGACTCTCTAGTTAATCGGAACAAATGTCAGACTGCAGTGAATTCACACAAAATCTGTTACTAATTCTCATGTGAGCATGTTTTATAGCAGAGTAATTTTCTTCTCTTAATGCATATCTATTTAAAATAATTATACATGATTAAATGCCATACTGCCAAAACTAGATTGTTAATGTCACGTGCCTGAGTTAGATATCAATCAAGTTTGGCCATTATTATTAATGTTAAGATCCAAAACTAAACATTAGTCACCATATTCGCCAAAATGAAACACAATATCCTCTTACCCTAGAAATTGGTTCTAATCAAGAGAAAATTCAACCAAAATCTTTTTTTATTCATTGGTATGCCATTACGATTTCTGATTTGTAATGCCATTTCGATTTGCAAAACATGAACAAAGAATATGAATAATATAAAGAGAAGGAAGTAACCATTATGAGTGAAAACCTAGGTAAATTTTGCTGGTAATGACGGTCTTTCCTTATCCTACTCAACAGAAGGTAAACTTCCTAAAGACAGGAACTTTTTCTTCTATTATGGAATGAGTACAGAGCAGTATCTGGCACATAGAAATGCTCAGAGAAGATTAGATAAATGAAAGTCCATTTAGAAAACTGATAATTATTCCCCATTTTCCTAAGGTATTAAAATGGCTTGTATATTGAATTCCTGAATAGTTACAACCACTGACATATTCTATATCTGTTATATTTTATATAGATTAAGAATCTTTATAAAACATCAAAAATCTTCAATAGTTAAAATAATTAACTAATAATAGGAATAGTTAGAAGTGATTAAAACATATTATCTATGAATTTTGATTTAATTCTTGAGTTAAGGCAGAAAATCAAATCTCTACCCTGCAAATTGTTAAATTATGATCAATGTGTTCATTTTTATTTCTGAGTCAAAAGTATATATCCAAGGCAGTATATAGTGACTATCTGTGTCTAATATGAATTAATCACCAAGAAATTGGCATATTATAGCTTTATTGTTTAGCTTCAAAACCACCAACACTAGTATTCAATTCAATCTTAATTGACATTTCAGTTAAATTTTAATGCATCCAGAAATTATTCCTCTATCAGATTTATACTAATTAGAGTGTTTAAAAACACATTCCTGTTACTTGAATTTGTGGCGCGGAGAGTTTGTGAGGTAGTATTATCCCCATTTTACGAATGAGGAGTCTGAAGCTCAGACAGGGACTTCTGGGGAAGATGGCGGAAGAGTAAGACGTGGAGATCACCTTCCTCCCCACAGATACACCAGAAATACAGCTACACGTGGAACAACTCCTACAGAACACCTACTGTACGCTGGCAGAAGACCTCAGACCTCCCAAAAGGCAAGAAACTCCGCACGTACCTGGGTAGGGCAAAGCGGAGAGATTCCCGCAGAGAGGATCGGTGCCAACCGGCACTCACCAGCCCGAGAGGCTTGTCTGCACGCCCGCCGGGGAGGGCGGCGCTGGGAGCTGAGGCTCGGGCTTCAGTCGGAGTGCAGGGAGAGGACTGGGGTTGGCGGCGTGAACACAGCTTGAAGGGGCTAATGAGCCACAGCTAGCTGGGAGGGAGTCCGGGAAAAAGTTTGGACCTGACGAAGAGGCAAGAGACTTTTTCTTCCCTCTTTGTTTCCTGGTGCGCGAGGAGAGGGGATTAAGAGCGCTGCATGGAAGAGCTCCAGAGATGCGCGTGAGCCGCGGCTGAAATCGCGGAAACCAGAGACGGGCATGGGACGCTGGGGCTGCTGCCGCTGCCGCGAGGCCTGTGTGCGAGCGCAGGTCACTGTCCACGCCCCCCTTCTGGGGAGCCTGTGCAGCCAGTCACCGCCGGGGTCCCGGGATCCAGGGATGGCTTCCCTGGGAGAACGCACGGCACGCCTCGGGCTGGTGCAACGTCACGCCGGCCTCTGCCGTGGCAGGCTCCACCCGCACTACTTGCCCCTCACTGCTTCCTGGCCTGAGTGAGCCAGAGTCCCCGAAGCGGCTGCTCCTTTAACCCTGTCCTGTCTGAGCAAAGAACAGATGCCCTCCGGCGACCTACAAGGAGAGGTGGGGCCAAATCCAAAGCTGAGACCCGGGAGTTGTGAGGACAAAGAAGAGAAAGGGAAATCTCTCCCAGCAGCCTCAGAAGCAGTGGATTAAATCTCCACAATCAACTTGATGTACCCTGCATCTGTGGAATACATGAATAGACAACAAATCATCCCAAGTTGAGGAGCCAGGAGCCAGTGCTGTGCCTCTGAGGTGGGAGAGCCAACTTCAGGACACTGGTCCACAAGAGACCTCCCAGCTCCACATATTATCAAATGGCGAAAATCTTCCAGAGATCTCGATCTCAACACCAGCACCCAGATTTACTCAACGACCAGCAAGCTACAGTGCTGGACACTCTATGCCAAACACTAGCAAGACAGGAACACAACGCCACCCAGTAGCAGAGAGGCTGCCTAAAATCATAAAAAGTCCACAGACACCCCAAAATACACCACCAGACGTGGACCTGTCCACCAGAAAGACAAGATCCAGCCTGATCCAGCAGAACACAGGCACTAGTCCCCTCCACCAGGAAGCTTACACAACCCACTGAATCAAACTTAGCCACTGGGGACAGACACCAAAAACAACAGGAACTACGAACCTGCAGCCTGCAAAAAGGAGACCCCAAACACAGTAAGATAAGCAAAATGAGAAGACAGAAAAACACACAGCAGGAGAAGGAGCAAGATAAAAACCCACCAGACCTAACATATGAAGAGGAAATAGGCAGTCTACCTGAAAAAGAATTCAGAATAATGATAGTAAAGATGATCCAAGATTCTATTTCCAAGATCCAAAATCTTGGAAATAGAATAGACAAAATGCAAGAAACAGTTAAGAAGGACCTAGAAGAACTAAAGATGAATCAAGCATCGATTAAAAACACAATAAATGAAATGAAAAATATCCTAGATGGGATCAATAGCAGAATAACTGAGGCAGAAGAACGGATAAGTGAGGTGGAAGATAAAATAGTGGAAATAACTGATGCAGAGAAAAATAAAGAAAAAAGAATGAAAAGAACAGAGGACAGGCTCAGAGACCTCTGGGACAACATTAAATGCACCAACATTCGAATTATAGGGGTTCCAGAAGAAGAAGAGAAAAAGAAAGGGACTGAGAAAATATTTGAAGAGATTATAGTTGAAAATTTCCCTAATATAGGAAAGGAAATAGTTAATCAAGTCCAGGAGGCACAGAGAGTCCCATACAGACTAAATCCAAGGAGAAATACACCAAGACACATATTAATCAAACTGTCAAAAATTAAACACAAAGAAATCATATTAAAAGCAGCAAGGGAAAAACAACAAATAACACACAAGGGAACCCCCATCAGGTTAACAGCTGATCTCTCAGCAGAAACTCTACAAGCCAGAAGGGAGTGGCAGGACATAATTAAAGTGATGAAGGAGAAAAACCTGCAACCAAGAATACCCAACCCATCAAGGATCTCATTCAGATTTGATGGAGAAATTAAAACGTTTACAGACAAGCAAAAGCTGAGAGAGTTCAGCACCACCAAACCAGCTTTACAACAAATGCTAAAGGAACTTCTCTAGGCAAGAAACACAACAGAAGGAAAATGCCTACAATAACAAATGCAAAACAATTAAGGAAATGGGAATAGGAATATACATATCAATAATTACCTTAAATGTAAATGGACTAAATGCTCCCACCAAAAGACAGATTGGCTGAATGGATACAAAAACAAGACCCATATATATACTGTCTACAAGAGACCCACTTCAGACCTAGAGACACATACAGATTGAAAGTAAGGGGATGGAAAAAGATATTCCATGCAAATGGAAATCAAAAGAAAGCTGGAGTAGCAATTCTTATATCAGACAAAATAGACTTTAAAATAAAGACTATTAGAAGAGACAAAGAAGGACACTACATAATGATCAAGGGATCGATCCAAGAAGAAGATATAACAATTGTAAATATTTATGCACCCAACATAGGAGCACCTCAATACATAAGGCAAATACTAAGAGCCATAAAAGGGGAAATCGACAGTAACACAATCATAGTAGGGGACTTTAACACCCCACTTTCACCAATGGAGAGATCATACAAAATGAACATAAATAAGGAAACACAAACTTTAAATGATACATTAAAAAAGATGGACTTAATTGATAATTATATGAAATTTCATCCAAAAACAACAGAATACACATTTTTCTCAAGTGCTCATGGAACATTCTCCAGGCTAGATCATATCTTGGGTCACAAATCAAGCCTTGGTAAATTTAAGAAAATTGAAATTGTATCAAGTATCTTTTCCAACCACAATGCTATGAGACTAGACATCAATTACAGGAAAAGATCTGTAAAAAATACAAACACATGGAGGCTAAACAATACACTACTTAATAACGAAGTGATCACTGAAGAAATCAAAGAGGAAATTAAAAAATACCTAGAAACAAATGACAATGGAGACACGATGACCCAAAACCTATGGGACACAGCAAAAGCAGTTCTAAGGGGGAAGTTCATAGCAATACAATCTCACCTTAAAAAACAGGAAACATCTCGAGTAAACAACCTGACGCTGCACCTAAAGCAATTAGAGAAAGAAGAACAAAAAACCCCCAAAGTTAGGAGAAGGAAAGAAATCATAAAGATCAGATCAGAAATAAATGAAAAAGAAATGAAGGAAACGATAGGAAAGATCAATAAAAGTAAAAGCTGGTTCTTTGAGAAGATAAAAAAAAATTGATAAACCATTAGCCAGACTCATCAAGAAAAAAAGAGAGAAGACTCAAATCAATAGAATTAGAAATGAAAAAGGAGAAGTAACAACTGACACTGCAGAAATACAAAAGATCATCAGAGATTACTACAAGAAACTCTATGCCAATAAAATGGCCAACCTGGAAGAAATGGACAAATTCTTAGAAATGCACAACCTACCAAGATTGAATCAGGAAGAAATAGAAAATATGAATAGACCAATCACAAGCACTGAAATTGAAACTGTGATTAAAAATCTTCCAACAAACAAAAGCCCAGGGCCAGATGGCTTCACAGGCAAATTCTATGAAACATTTAGAGAAGAGCTAATACCTATCCTTCTCAAACTCTTCCAAAATATAGCAGAGGGAGGAGCACTCCCAAACTCATTCTATGAGGCCACCATCACCTTGATACCAGAACCAGGCAAGGATGTCACAAAGAAAGAAAACTACAGGCCAATATCACTGATGAACATAGATGCAAAAATCCTCAACAAAATACTAGCAAACAGAATCCAACAGCACATTAAAAGGATCATACACCATGATCAAGTGCAGTTTATTCCAGGAATGCAAGGATTCTTCAATATATGCAAATCAATCAATTTGATACACCATATTAACCAACTGAAGGAGAAAAACCATATGATCATCTCAATAGATGCAGAGAAAGCTTTTGACAACATTCAACCCCCATTTATGATAAAAACCCTGCAGAAAGTACGCAGAGAGGGAACTTTCCTCAACATAATAAAGGCCATATATGACAAACCCACAGCCAACATCATCCTCAATGGTGAAAAACTGAAACCATTTCCACTAAGATCAGGAACAAGACAAGGCTGCCCACTCTCACCACTCTTATTCAACTTAGTTTTGGAAGTTTTAGCCACAGCAATCAGAGAAGAAAAGGAAATAAAAGGAATCCAAATTGGAAAAGAAGAAGTAAAGCTGTCACTGTTTTCAGATGACATGATACTATACATAGAGAATCCTAAAGATGCTACCAGAAAACTACTAGAGCTAATCAATGAATTTGGTAAAGTAGCAGGATACAAAATTAATGCACAGAAATCTCTGGCATTCCTCTATACTAATGATGAACAATCTGAAAGTGAAATCAAGAAAACACTCCCATTTACCATTGCAACAAAAAGAATAAAATATCTAGGAATAAACCTACCTAAGGAGACAAAAGACCTGTATGCAGAAAATTATAAGACACTGATGAAAGAAATTAAAGATGATACAAATAGATGGAGAGATGTACCATGTTCTTGGATTGGAAGAATCAACATTGTGAAAATGACTCTACTACCCAAAGCAATCTACAGGTTCAATGCAATCCCTATCAAACTACCACTGGCATTCTTCACAGAACTAGAACAAAAAATTTCAAAATTTGTTTGCAAAAACAAAAGACACCGAATAGCCAAAGCAATCTTGAGAACGAAAAACGGAGCTGGAGGAATCAGGCTCCCTGTCTTCAGACCATACTACAAAGCTACAGTAATCAAGTCAGTGTGGTACTGGCACAAAAACAGAAAGATAGATCAATGGAACAGGATAGAAAGCCCAGAGATAAACCCACGCACATATGGTCAACTTATCTTTGATAAAGGAGGCAGGAATGTACAGTGGAGAAAGGACAGTCTCTTCAATAAGTGGTGCTGGGAAAACTGGACAGGGACATGTAAAAGTATGAGATTAGATCATTCCCTAACACCATACACAAAAATAAGCTCAAAATGGATTAAAGACCTAAATGTAAGGCCAGAAACTATCAAACTCTTAGAGGAAAACATAGGTAGAACACTCTATGACATAAATCACAGCAAGATCCTTTTTGACCCACCTCCTAGAGAAATGGAAATAAAAACAAAAATAAACAAATGGGACCTAATGAAACTTCAAAGCTTTTGCACAGCAAAGGAAACCATAAACAAGACTAAAAGACAACCACAGAATGGGAGAAAATATTTGCAAAAGAAGCAACTGACAAAGGATTAATCTCCAAAATTTACAAGCAGCTCATGCAACTCAATATAAAAAAAACAAACAACCCAATCCAAAAATGATCAGAAGACCTAAACAGACATTTCCCCAAAGAAGATACACAGATTGCCAACAAACACATGAAAGGATGCTCAACATCACTAATCATTAGAGAAATGCAAATCGAAACTACAATGAGGTATCACCTCACACCAGTCAGAATGACCATCATCAAAAAATCTACAAACAGTAAATGCTGGAGAGGGTGTGGAGAAAAGGGAACCCTCTTGCACTGTTGGTGGGAATGTAAATTGAGACAGCCACTATGGAGAACAGTATGGAGGTTCCTTAAAAAACTAAAATAGAACTACCATATGACCCAGCAATCCCGCTACTGGGCATATACCCTGAGAAAACCATAATTCAAAAAGAGCCATGTACCACAATGTTCATTGCAGCTCTATTTACAATAGCCAGGACATGGAAGCAACGTAAGTGTCCATCAACAGATGAATGGATAAAGAAGACGTGGCACATATATATGATAGAATATTACTCAGCCATAAAAAGAAACAAAATTGAGTTATTTGTAGTAAGATGGATGGACCTTTTGTGTGAAGTAAGTCATAAGGAGAAAAACAAATACTTTATGCCAACACATATATATGGAATCTAAAAAAAAAAAAAAAAGGTTCTGAAGAACCTAGGGGCAGGACAGGAATAAAGATGCAGATGTAGAGAATGGCTTTGAGCACACGGGGAGGGGGAAGGGTAAGCTCGGATGAAGTGAGAGAGTGGCATGGACATATATACACTACCAAATGTAAAATAGATAGCTAGTGGGAAGCATCTGCATAGCACAGGGAGATCAGCTCAGTGCTTGTGACCACATAGAGTGGTGTGATAGGGAGGGTGGGAGGGAGATACAAGAGGGAGGAGATATATGTATATGTATAGCTGATTCACTTTGTTATACAGAAGAAACTAACACACCATTGTAAAGCTATTATATTCCCATAAAGATATTAAGAAAAAATGGGAATAATAAAAGTACTTTCCTTAAAGGTTTATGGCAAGGGTAAAATGGGACAAGACATGATGTCAAGGAAGGTATCATTAAAGGGACAAAGGAAACAAAACCATGTATATATTTTAGGATATCATTCTACTTCCTATTGGAGCTTGAGGACTTAAATAAATCTGTTACACTTACGAGAACCCAGTGAGGTTTCAAAGCTGGTCATTGGTAGTATATTTTAAGCAAGCATAATATACCAGAATCTAAATTGACAAAGGAAATAGAAATCATCCCTACAAAAGGATACACCTAGATGTGTGCAAAGAAATAATTTCTTTGTTTCATTTTATACTAAGTCAAGTTTTAAACTTTGGGAGTGAATCTATTATCTTGTGAAAAGCTGCCTATATGAGGCAATTCACTTCATGGACAAGAGAGGAAAAATACTTAAGAAAAGGTTCTAAATTTCTGATATGATATTTAGCTGTATAGAATAACTAGAACATTGGCTTTAGGGTCAGATGATTGTGTGTTTAAGTTTTTGCTTTTAGATTTTAGCTCTCTGATCTTGGGCAAGTTGCTTAATCTTTCTAAGCCTCAGTTTCCTCATCTGTAAAGTGTTGATAACAATACTTACCCCATAGTATTGTTGTGAGCATTAAATAATAGTGGGTAAGTGTTGATATACAGGATATACAAGGAGTGAGCCCAGTTGGCCGCTTCTGTAGTTCCAATCTATAGGTGTCTATGAAACATCACTGTAATACATCAGAAATACAGTACATTAATTTGTATACCCATGTGTCATTACATACTTGCTTGTGATATGTAATTTGGTCTTTCTCCCACGGGATAAAGCAGAGCTTTGGGGTTCTGGGGAAAAATAAGTGAATTTCCTTTTCACAATTGCTTAACCTATCTCTGTTGAATATTGTGTGTGTGTGTGTGTGTGTGTGTGTGTCTGAGTATGTGGAGAGACAGACCCTTAAACCATAATTCAGAATGCAAGTACAACCTGTGCTACACCGCAACACATAAAAATATAAACCACATTTAAGTTAAATGAGCTCTTACTATGTATAATCTCTGTACCAGGTGCCTTACATGTATTCTTTCCTTTGATGCTCAGAACACCCAGTGAATTGGATACTATGATTTGCTTTTTTTTCTGATAGGAAAATTAGAGATTAGAGCAGTTAAATAACTCTCCTAAGGAAACACATCCAGGAAGTAGCAAAGACCAAATTTAAACATAGTTACTCTGCTCAGAATCTCATGTTCTTTCTTTCCTTTTTCTTTTTGGCCTCACTGTGTGGCTTGTGGGAGCGGCTTGCGGTATCATAGTTCCCAGGTATTAAACCCAGGCCCTAACAGTGGAAGCACCATGTCCTAACCACTGGACCACCAGGGGATAATCCCTCATGTTCTTTCACTGTGATATGTTGTGATGCTACTTACTTTATTTTATTACATAAAGTGTAAGCCCTTCCTAAGAAGTTCTCTGGTTCAGACCATTGCAAACTAAACTCAAGTACAGAAATTACAGAAAAGTGGGAACTGTTTTGTAAAATGTATTTTTCATGGATTTTGTTTACACATTTCTGTATACTTTTTTGTGTATTCATTAACTTGTTTTTTAAATACACTTTAATTGTGAAATAATTGTAGACTCACATGCAATCGTAAGAAATGACACAGGGAGATCCCTTGTATCCTTCACTCAAGTTTCCCCAATGATAACATCTTAGACTGTAGTACAGTATCACAACCAGGGTATTGACATTGGTGCAATCCACTGATCTTATTCCAGTTTTCTCCTTTATACTTAGACTTACTTGTATGTGAAATGTGTGTGTGTTAATTTTATGATTTGTGATTTTAGCACGTGTAGTTTTGTGTGCCCACCACTACAGTTCAGATATAGCACGTGTCCCTCATGCTGCCCTTTTATATCCATACCCACCTCCCTCACCATAACCTTCTTCCCCCACCATCCCCAACTTCTGCCAACCACTAATCTGTTCTTAGTTTATAAAACATTTTGAGAATGTCATGTAAATGGAATCCTATAATATGTAATCTTTTGGGATTGTATTTTATTATTCAACATTATTCACTTGAGATTCATCCAGGTTGTTGCATGTGTCAATAATTTGTTCCTTTTTACTCCTGAGTAGTGTTATGTGATATGGATGTCATATCACATAACATGAGTTTGTTTAAGCATTCACTCATTGAAGTGATTGAAGGACATTTGTGTTATTTCCAGTTTTGGGCTATTATGAATAGAGTTGATATAAACAACTGTGTACAGCTTCTCATGTGAATGTGAATTTTTATTTCTCTGGGATAAACGAACAAGAGTACAATTTCTGGGTGTATGATAATTACATGTTTAGTTTTATAAAAAACTGTTTTCCAGAGTGGCTGTACCATTTTACATTCCTACCAGCAATGTATGAGTGATTCAGCTTCTCTACACTTTCACCAACATTTGGTGCTGTCACTATTTTAGTTTTAGCTATTCTGATAGGCATGTAGTGATAACTCAGTGAGATTTTATTTTGCATTTCTCTAATGAAGAAGATGTTGAATGTATTTGTATGAATTTACTTGCTATCTGTATATCCTAGTTGCTGAGATGTTTGCTCATGTCTTTTGCCCAGTTTCTAGCTGAATTTTTTATGTGTATGGTTGAGTTTTGAGAGGTTTTTTTTTTTTTTTGGTATATGTATATTCTAGATAGCAGTCGTTTGTTGGATAAGTGGTTTACAAATATTTTCTTAGTCTGTGGTTTGCCTTTTAATTCACTCCACAGGGTCTTTACAGAGCAAACGTTTTTAATTTTGATGAAGTGAAATTCATCAAGTTTTCCTTTTATAGATTGTATATTTGTTGTTAGGATAAACTCTTTCCTTTTTCTAGGTCCCCAAACTTTCTCTTACAATTTTTTTCCCAAATGTTTTATAGTTTTCTGTTTTAAATCTAAGTCCATAATCCATTTTGAGTTAATTTTTTAATATAAGGTATGGGATTCAGGCTGAGGTTTATTTATTCATTTGTGCCTGTGGATGTCCAATTTCTCCACCACCATTTTTTGAATAGGTTATACTTTTTCCATTGAATTGCTTTTGCTCTTTTATTCAAAGATCAATTAAGCATATTTGTGTGAGCCTATTTCTGGGTTCTCTGTTTTATTCTTTTGACTTATATGTCTCTTTTTCTGATGCCACACAGTCTTGGTTACTGTAGCTGTATAGCAAAACTTAATATTTGTTAGAATGATACCTCCCACTTTCTTCTTTTTTTCCCCTCAAGATTATTTTTGCTATTCAAGGGCAAGTTCCTTTTCATCTAAAATTTGAAATTAGCTCATCTAGATCTAAAACAAACTTTGCTGAGATTTTGGTGAAATTGCATTAAACTCTGATCCATTTGGAGAAAATTGGTAACTTTATTATGTTGGGTCCTCCAATCCATGGGCATAATCTCACCATTTATTTTGGTCTACTTTGATTTTTTTCATCAGCTTTTTCTAATTTTCAGTGTACTATACTGTACGTTTTGTTAAGTTTATATGTAAGCATTTTGGGGGGATCAATAGTAGGTGGTATTGTGTTCTTAATTTTCAGTTTCCACATGTTCATTTTTAGTGCATAGAAAAGCAATTGATCTTTTTTTGTGTGTGTTTTTCTTGTATCTTGCAAACTTGATTAACTCACTTATTAGTCCAAGAAGTTTTTTTGTAGATTCCTTGGGATTCTTTGCAGACAATCATGTGGTCTGCAGATAGTTTTATTTCTTCCTTTCCAATATATGTCTTTTTTTTTCTTGCTTCATTGCAGTGGCTAAAACTTCTAGTACCATGTTGAAAAGAGTGGTGATGTATGCATTTATTATTGTGAGAAAACCAGTTTTTTTGTGTCAGTACCAAAAAATAATAGTAAACAAAACCCAAGTTATTAGCTTATCTAGAAATTGCATTATTTTGGCCCATGAATGATTGCCTAGCTCATCATAAACATTGAGAAAAAGTTAGCTATCATCATCATAATTATGTAGTTTTCCTTATTGTTTCTGTAATTTTAAAAATGACTAATAATTTTCAAGATATTTTATTAATTCATCAAGTTTTTGTTATTTCACGTTTTAGAGAGCACTAATCCATGCTTATTTTGTCTTGGACTCTAATTCATGGTGGATTATTTGTGTGTTTTAATAATGTATTATAAACTCATTTTAAGCACAAAAAAATGTTCTCCCTTGGAGAAGGTAAATATGGCAAGTTTTGGGGAAGCATTCTTCTGGAATGGTTTTAAATTTGCTTTTGTCAGGAGGCTTAGATGCATTATTTGCCTTTCCACAATTTTCTAGGTAATTCAGTGGCTGGATATTTCTCTGTACCACCTGTGCATAGTAAATATGGGCTCCAAGTCAGTGGAAAGCAATCCTCACAGGAGAATTGTTTTTTCCTTCCATATCCAGGACAGACCTAACCTGTCTTAGTTTGGGTTTCCCCAGAAGGAGACCCCAAGGTAAGGATTCAAATGCAAGTAGTTTATTTGGGAAGTTATCCCAGAGAATAGCGGCAGGAGAATGGCCAAAGTGAGACAAAGAGGGAAAGAAAACCAACAAAAGTTGATTGACCATTGTAAATGATACAGGATTTTTATTTTCAGTTCCCACATGCTCACTTTTAGTATATAGGATGAGGTTACCACTGTGGGTAACTAGAGCACAATTCTGCTAGAGATAATGTAGGACCTACCCCAGAGTTACCTCAGCAGAGGGAAAACGTTGAGATGTTTATATACCCATACACCAGCTGTCATTGGTCAGGATACTTCTGAGGGACATCTCTCCAACAGTTCATTTGCCCTATTTATGCACAAAGCAAAAAACCTACAATAATTCCTCAGACAATTACATTTTATTGGTGACTCAGGTATTTGCTCTCCACATTCGGGAGACATGGACGGGGCACTGAAGGCATCTGTCAAACCTCTTTTGTCATTTCCCTGGGTCAGTGAGTTGATTAAATGGAGTGTTTGCATTGGACTTGTAGCCCTTTCAGGGTCCAGTTATCTACAGAGTGCTGAGTTCAAGTCCTCTGCCTGATGTAGGCCTGAGGCCTGTTCTCCTGTTCTGTGGGGATGTTAAACGCTAAACCTCTAGCCCTTGCCAGCTCCAATATTTCCCTAGTGCTACTGCAGGGTTGGCATGCTTGCCCACTGCTCTGGTTTTCAGCTTCTTCCTTGCTTTTAGCACGTGGAGATTTCTTTTTGTTTTTTGCTGATAAGTTCATCATTTTGCTGGAATTTGAGGACAACTCACTCCTTTGAATAGCTACTATAATGAGGGATGGATTCATATTTATTCAAACTATTTACTTGGTGATGGATATTTATTTTTTTTCTAGGCTTTTGTTTTTTTGCACTATAAACATGCAGTTGCTCTAAACTCCCCTTTACATGTATCTTTTGTTGTAGTGCCTTTACGTATGGGATAATACCTTAGAAATGATATAACATCCCAGAGATTTTAATTTAATATTTACTGCATTCCAGAAAAGCTATAACGATTTATATTTCCGCCAGCAATGCATCCTGGTGGAAGGATTTATCAGTCTTATAAATATCAATCAGAAATTAAAATCTTTTCCTCAGAGCATTAATGCTTTAATTCCCTAGCTCCTCATCAAAGAAAGTAAATTTGCCATTCACTTAAACAGAAAACTTGTATAATAATAATAAAACCCAAGCGCAAGGATCGAACAATAAATCTGAAAACCAGGAAAGTTGAGACTATACGAACTGTCATTTATACCTGGACCAGAGAAAATGAAATAATAAATCCTCACTTCCAAGTAAAACTAACTCCATCCAAGGAAAGTTATTACTTCTTAGCTCCTTGGATAATGAGGGGTCATTCAGGTGCTTGGTATGAATCCTTAGGGAGCCATAACCTGGGATAATGGCTGCCTGGAGACATCAGCATGGTAATTAGAACATGCTCATGAAATCAGATGAAATAACTACTTCCTTGGAATTTAAAAAATGCTGCTTTTTAAAGTATATATTCTCAAAGTTATCTTGGGGATGCTTGAGTTCACAGGTTTCTGGCACTGTTGACTGGAAAGTCTTCTCTAAATCCAGCTTGGTTTATCTCCTAAAATGAGCTTCTATTTCTGACACAGTCCAACTGATAAAGATCTCTCAAGCTCTGTGTGGCCCTGGCTTCTGCAGTTGCAATATTCCTATGTGAACTGAGAAACTTTTAGAAGGAAAAGATCAACTCTGATGACAGTACTATTTCATTGCATTAAAATATAATTCCCATAAAATTAATTTCTACCTATAAAAAAGAAGACACTGAATGAAATTTAACCAACTACAATATCACTATTCAAGTCTTTTAAATTCAGAATTTGTAATTTTAAAATCTGTAGTTGTACTGAAATTTATTTTTATATTATTTTCGGTAAAATATCAATAATAGAAAGACTATGAAGGAAATATTTAAAACTACCAGAGAGAATAATTTTCAAGCACTACAATATTTAATATAACTTACATCCCAGTGAAAGACACTGTAATGTAATTGTAAATCTTTTTCTACAAAATACTTGGTAAGCCTCTTTCTAGTTTTTGTGAGTGTTTGAAAGTTTAAGAAAAAGATTTTCTTTTCAAAATATAAATTCCATTTTATTAGTTGAAAAAGACTTTTTGTTAATTCGAACAAATCATGTGTAGTTTTATTTACTTATTTCTATTTGTTTATTTGTTGTGTGCTCTGAAATTGTTAGAAGTGAGTTTTGGCTTTCAAAATAATATTTTATGTATGTCCAGATGGAGTTCTTAATAATTCAGTCTGGTTTTTTTTTTTTTTTTTTTTTTTTTTGGTGCAGGTGTGGAAAGGAAAGTTTGGTTAGGAGAGGAATCTTAAGTCTTCAAATGGTCTAACTTCTCTCTTGAAGAGGTTGTGTAGATTCGCCTATTTATTTGATTGATTGTGGGAGACAGGTGCTCTGAAGGAATGTTAATGATGCCTTAAGAATGTATGGAAAAGAGACCTTGACTTAATTTCAAAGGGTAAGTCTAAGAATGTGGTCTTGAGGAAACAGTATTTGAGCCAAGACCTGAAGAATGACTAGAAATGGATTAGAGAGGTTTGCAGAGAGGGTGGGGCATGTGGGTGGGGCACAGAGGTGAAGTGTATTCCAGGTGAAAGAACATCATGGGCAAACAGCCAGTGGGAAATGACCTAACACTGGGGTGGGGAGAAACTGACAGAAGGTGGCAGGTGTGTGGAGTCCAGAGGCCAAGGGACAAGGTGGTATGAAGTGAGATCCATGAGGGTAGGCTCAGGCTAGGCCAGGCAGGCTCACTGTCTTTATTGCTTCTGGCGTCAGCATCTTTAAACACATTCATATCTGTTTTCTTATTTTATTTTCACTTTACCCATGTAATGTAGGTGGGCACAATGCCTACAGTTGACAGAGGGAAGGAATCTGAGATTCAAGTGATATTCTGAGGCCTCACCATCAGTTAATGAAGTTGCTCACAACAAACAAATAATCTGAGTCCTGGTCCCGGAGCTTTTCTCCCAGGCTATGGTGAATATTAAATTTGCTTTCAGTGACTGTTCCTTCTTTCCTGGAATGTGGTCATGATAGTTGATTTTGCTCCTAAAACACTTAATCTATATGTAAATTTGGTATAGTTTTGAGCTGTTGGAGTATTTCAAATTCTGGTCTTTTTTAGGTCTGGTGCTTCTGGCTTAATGTTAAACTCTTAAGAGAGGAAATTGTACTATGTTGCACGTTCATAAATTCAAAATGAAATACCTTACAAAATAAGAGTTTTTATAGTACTTAAAGTTGTGATGTTATTTTTAATACAATTGTTAATACTCTTCAATCTAAGTATCAGGAACTTTGTTTCTTTATATCCTTTAACTCAGAATCATTCCTTTTATATTGATTTATGCAAATGTGTCAGTGACGTTGTCTCCAATATAGACTCCAAATTTGTAGAAATGCAAAAATGTATTCAAGAACTCACAGAAACATCTGGAGACAGTCTCTACAAGGATTCAACAAAACCAACTTGTGTTAATCCAATGATCTCTTTTTGCAGATAAAAATTTTCCTAAAACATCCTTCCCTGAAAAAATTTCCTATTTGATAGTCAATTCCAACTTAACACAGGAATTATCTTTATGTGGCTTGTTTGTGGGAATTTTTCACTCTCTTAATAGCAGCTAGCTGTTCTGTTTAACATTCAACACAATTATGTGTATTTATATAACACAAGTACAAATTTGCCTATACTGAATTTATAATCTCTTTAAAAGGTAACTGCTCATAAAAAATGCAATAATACTGCCATATTATGTATGTGGCTTTACTGTGTTATTAAAATTTCAACCATGTGTTTCTCTGTGTTTACAATGAAGTTGATTAAAATTCTTTTAGTAATGCATTTTGTAAACAATGCATGAAAAAAGTATCCCTAGCCTTTTTTTTTGTTTGTTTCATAATGATTTTAACATCATAACAATTTCTCCTTTTTTAGAGGGTGCTTCATAAATATTTTGTATTTACTTTTGAATTGTGCATTTGTTCTGCTACTACTAAATGGCCATTTAATCTGATTTCTTAAGTTACGATATACAACACCGCCTCCCCCAAGTGAACTCTGCCAATATTCTATAAATATAGCTCTGTTGCTCTTGACTTCTTGGAATATATGTCATTATCTATACTCTAGTTACAAAGGAGACTAGTAACAAGGCTGAAGCCCAAGAAAACAAATGACTGTACACCATAAAAAGGATGTATTAAGAGGATAAAGGAAAATCCTAACAGAGAAGACAAGAAGGCAGGCCCCCGCATATTTAAAGTTCCACTGTTCCTGAAACAGGCTGACAAGGATAGTGTGCTACAAATTGTTTTCAGTGTTAGCAGAGGAATTTTGGCTGTGTAAGGATAATTAAACTTAAAGCAGCTTAAAGGAAAGTTACAATCACATATCCTTTCATAGCACTAAAGAAATAGTGTTATGGGGAAGAAAGGAAGAAAAGACCAGCATTAAATGCTGGTTGCTAGAAAGACCAATATGCAACAGTGTTTAGTTAATGACCTCAACTCTCTCCAGGGTCTTATGGCACTGCCTATACTCTGAAAAGCTTGTATTCAGTATTTGTATTTGTCTAATATTGTATCTCCTTGTTTTATGATGTCATTCTCAAAAGAGATGAGAGGACCCAGGACATCCTGTACGATGCCCACATATGTCATCTGGATATGAGAAATACTTCAACTATTCTAGGGAGGCTGTCATGAGACCTCATAGAAGTGAGGTGGCATTATTCTTCATCCCAGATAACAGAACTCTAATATTATCCATCTAGCATACCTGTCTGCCTAGATATTGAATTCTGTCACGGTCCACAAGTTGTAACACAAAATAAAGGCAATATTTTCCTTTAGGGCTCTCATTCAATATTCTTGTCTTTTGATTAAAAAGAAATCTGCTCTATGAAAGTTCTAGGGAAAAGAGAACTTTGTTCTGTGATACTGTGGTTTAAAAATTGTGTTTACCAGGAAATCCAGTATATTTAGGATATGTGATTCTTATAATGGAAAACAATTCAGAGAAAGATAGGTATGAACCCACAGTCAAGATGCTAAGGACAAAGTAAACTCAAGAATCACAGAAAACTACAAAACAATAATAAGTTTTTAATCGTCAATGAAAAGTACTATTGATATTCATTCTTCGGATATGTATTGAATGCCTCCTATGTGTCATTCTTTGGGCTCGAGGATACAGAATAAGCAAAGAAGTGGGCTTAGAAAATGTCTCTGAGGATAGATTGAAGGAAGGTAGCATTGTAGGTGGGCCTCTGGACATAGCGCCTGAGACAGAGATTTCTATGCTAGTGATTTAAAGTGGTGCTTTCAAGAGAAACCTGAAAGGGAGTGAGGAAGCAGGAGAGAGAAACTAGTCAGTGAGGTGTCTCCAGGTGAAGTCTAGCCTCAGACTGATCCTGTGGCTAGTTCTCAACTATAAAGAGAGTTGGGCTTTTGCACACCTCACACCAGTCACTGGCTACTGGATGTAATGGAGAGTGGTCACAACCTTGCATGTGTTTCCAGGCAAGACAGCTTTCATTATCCAAGGGTACTCCTTCAGAGAAGGTAGCAGGAGAAAGCTTAGTGGCAACAGACACATTAATTTAGTGAAAGGGATTCCAAGCACCTGTGCATGGCACCAATAATGTCTGCTGTTGTAACTGACAAAGGATGGAAAAGACGTTGTGGATGCATATAAGGAGAAATGCATTGTTTCAGATTTGAGAAAAGAGAAGTGATAGGGAAATACACTGCATCTCATTAGAGTTGGGAACCCCAAGGGTGAGTGAGGAATTGAGTCTAATAATGCATCTACCAGAGTGCCCCTTACCAGTGCATGCCCAAACACAGTCTGGATGACTACACTTCAGACATGCTTGCCTGGAAAGGGGGTGTACCTGCTGATCTATAAGGTCATTTTCAACTCTTGGGTTTTATGATCTTGCAGACACATAGTCCTATGTGTTCCTGCATACCATTTAGAAAAATATTTATATGTCAATATTTCTGAACAGTATCCTATAATTAATAACTATACTTAAATATTTAGTGAAACAATTATGCTACTGTTAGCCATTCTGAATTTTCATGGGATCTTGGTTCAACAAATTGCCTAATAAGATTGATAATCTCCAGTGGGAGGTAAATACTTTTAGGAATAAGCTTAGAACCATATGCAGAGTAGGACTGGATATTATTAAATACAATGGATATCGAATTAGTTTCTCAGGGTGAGTCAGCTTCTTTTTGCTGTGATCAGGTACCTGTAGAAGCTATGGAATCTCTATCTTGTGCTGACATTTTTCTTTAGAAAAGGAAATAACAGTTTCTGATTCCTCCTATAGTATGGCTTCCTCATTTGGCTGGTAGCTTCCCAAGTAGAGATGGTTGATTTGAAGTCAGCAGCTAGGCTTGTGGGCTTTCTAATTTGGTAGGGGCCATTCTGATCTTGTGAGAAGCAGCAGCTCTTAGGGTGGCCCAGCCCTGTGATGTGGCTTTGCAAGTCCATCCTGGAAGCTCCAGCCATGGTCTGTTATTTCAGTCATCTAATAATTCTGTAAGCGGTACAGTACCCTTTCTGTTAAAAATCAGCTAGAATACGTTTTATTTTCAGGGGTTGAACCCTGACTGATAAACTTTTAAATTGAAATTTAGTGATTCCTAGATGTAGGGTGTAGAGGTAGGTTAGTTCTTTTAACTCACAGAGTTGAGAAACTTTTTTCGCTTTGACAACTATACATGTATATATTTACATGTATATATTAGATTTTAGACCTTAGGTAAAAATGTTTTATTAAAAAGTTTACTGGCTAAAGTATGATTAGAAAAATTTCCCACATTATGCAAAAGTTGAAAATGATTTGCAAAGGTACTTGATTGCTTAAAATATTTATTATTTTTATCTGAATTTAAAAATAACATTCACATTAAAGAATCTTTGGAAAGCTAGTTGCACTTTAAGTCTGCTTTTGGTGCTACAGCCAGCCCTTATCTTGCCTTACAAATCCCTCTACTCTGGAAAGACAAACTGTAAATTCGCCGGCTCCTGTGACACATAATGAGCATCAACCAGTGACTTTTTCACACAAGTGTACAATTATCTTTTGCTAGCTACTTTGTCAGTGACTTGGTAACTTTAAATTCTGCATAGATTCGAATGCTTAGATTTTGTTTCTTCATGAAAATTAACTCTTATGCTATGGTTTTTTTCTCCTTTGTAATAGTATGTAATATCACAGGCTCTACAATTAAATTCAGAAAGGGACATTGTAACTTGCTAGTGAATTATTTATTTTCACTGAGTCACCCAAAATATTGTATTCTCAGTAATATGATGAAAATAATTCCAGAGAGAATACTCTTAATACGTTATAAATTTCAACGTTGTTTTACAATGGGTAATTTGATTGCTAAACAAAGCAAAGCTTTAAGCAAAGGCTTTCTCTTTTTAAGAAATAAGGCAATGAGTAGGGAGAACATTCTTCAGCCTTCTTACTTAAAGATTAAGGAATTATTTGAAGTCTTGAAATGTGACATATATTGCATGTCCTTAGAGAATGCCACATAAAAGTACAACAACAAAAATGTGTCAGTGTGTTTGGTACAATATTGCCAGTGACTTGATTTCATTTCAGTAGCGTAAGGTTTCTTATCTCTTGGGGTGATGATATGCTTATTTTTATACTGCAGGTATTCAAAACTTGACGTTCTTCATGCGTCTGAAGGGTTGTCAACAGTCACTCGCCCAGCTAAGAAACCATAGAGTTGTCCGTGTTCTCTGATAAATGGAAGCAACTTGCCCAAGGGCAAAAGTACTGTTACATAATTAATATTATCTTTGAAATAAACATAGTGCCTAAAGAACTGACCCATAGACCATGTCTATAGGGGTTATTGATTTAATGATTGATGTTGTGTATCACACAGCTGACTCACCTTTAGTGTTTGGAGATAGCTCATGAAAACTAATGCACTGAATGGCTTGGTTATTTTATGATCGAAGTCAAGGCAATTAGAAAATAGCATTTTTATCATATTACTATATTTACTTGCATATCAATTTAGTGTTCGCTAGTAAAGGACTTAGAAAACAGGCTACTGTTGTTCTCTTTGGCTCTCTTAATAGAATTGATTTGTGTAAACAGTGACTGGGTGAAACAATGAGCTTTAAAAATTAAATATTACTTTCTTGATAGTAATGAGGGTAATAATTATACTAGAGGAGAAAACTGAAGATTTATTAGACTTTGCAAACTCCTGTGACAGAAAAATGGGAAGGAGAAATAATCTAAACATATGAGGTTTCAAAGGCTACATCTCTATCTGCCACTTATTGATGTTTAACTTACTGAGTTTCACTCTGATACAGAATTTTAAATTCACTGAGAGAAAGAAAAACAAGGTACTACATATTAAAAATTATGATATTTTATATGCACAGGCAACCTTACTAACAACTCATATTTAATAAGCACGTATTAGGCACATTTGTATACAAGAGTGATTTGCAGAGTTAGAATGTGGCAAGTATCAGAATTCCATAGGTATATTTTTAAATATGCTCTGAGATTATGCATACCTGGAACAAGCCTTAGTCAGCTTGGGCTGCCTTAAAAAATATCATTGTCTAGGTGACTTAAACAACAAACCTTTATTTCTCATAGTTCTGGAGGCTGGGAAATCTAAGATCAAGATACTGACAGATTGAATATCTGGTGAGAGCCCTCTTCCTGATTTGTAGATGGCAGCCTCCTTGTTGTATCCGCAAATGACAGAAAGTGAGAGGGTTCTGGCCTCTTCCCCTTCTTATAAGGGCACTAGTTGCATCATGGGGGCCCCATCTTCATGACCTCATCTAAACCTAATAATCTCTCAAAGGCAGCTCCACCTCCAAATACCATCACGTTAGGGATTAGAGCTTCAACATATGCATTTTCTTTTGGTGGTGCGGGGGAGGACACAAGCATTCAGTTCATAGCAGAGTGTATTTCAGCCATTGTGTCATTGTTGCTGATCAGAGCACAGTCTTAGGTGCAAATAACTGAGAATCAAATAAATGTTGGGAATCGGGCATATGCATCAACCAGTGAATCCTTATGGCTTCCATACCTGGCTGATCAGCAGGAACAGGTGATTCTGCAGACCAGATAAATCTGGGAATACACATGTGGCTTATTGTCCAAGCTGAGGTAGTAGTATTACCACAACATTTCAGTTAGAATGCAGTTTAAATAGCAAGACCCCTACAGCTTCCAAAGAAGGATCAGTAGTTCAAAGGATCTGTAGTGGCTCAAGTTTTCTTGAATTTGATGAGTGGCCTTACGTCCCCGATATTGAGCCTTTTTGCTCTCTGAAAACTTTGGTTCTGATTCATCCTCTGGCTCCTAAGATTTTTAGTCAACTTTGCTCGGACATGCCACCCTACCAGCTCAGGCCCCAGAACCAAACTCCAGGTCCATTTGACTTGACTGGACCATGTTGAATATCATCATGGGTGGGGAGAATGTTTTCAGGGGCATCCTCAAGTCATATATACAGGGGGCAGGGTATACACTGTCAGGTCTAGGACTTCGAACTCATTTGCACACTCCTGAAGTGGTGTCAGCCAGCTATGCAGGTGTTACAGGTACGTTAATGGCAAGGGGCAGCAGTTCAACACAGTCATTGACGTCAGGCTTGGCCATTACTGCACAATAAGGATACGTGCATGGAGTATGAAAAAGAGGACAGCTTTAGGGAAGCCTCTCGGCAGAGCATCAAGCCTCAGTCAGTCCTTAGGAAAAGAACAGACAGGAGGGTGGCAGGGTCCAAGTCCTAAGGCCATTAGTATATAGGAATATGCCCAAAGGAGAGGAAATGGTGGAAATTAATTTAAAAGCTTTGTCTTTAGTTCTAGACTGGAAATTCACATGGCCTGCAGTCTACTGCACATACCAGACTGTACTACTGGCATCTCATACTTAACATGTCATATACCTGAGCATGCCACTCTCATTCCTGAGGTCCCCTGCTGCAGGGAAAAAACAGAAGCTTCTGTCCAAATGCCAGGGTCATGGGTAAAACAGCCTTCTTAGATTTTTATACCAGCAATGACAAGCCCACTTAACATTTACTTGTATCTCACAAACTTCCTTTTCCCATAATGAACCCAGAGAAGGCTGCTCTAATGATAACAATTACCTAGTGCTTACCACGTGGCAGGAACTGTTCTAAGGAATTTACTTGTAGGGGATCAAATGAGGTCCCATAACCATTTTATGAAGCGGTTTTTATTATCATTAGCATTTTGTAGATGAGGAAAGGAAGACACAAAAATGTTAAGTAATTGGCCTGCGGTCAGTTGGAATTATGGCCCAGGTACTTCATCTCCACAGTCTACTATGCTTTTCATCATTGCAGTATATTGCTTCCTAATTCTGTTATACTGCTAAGATGCTAATAGGTATTGCTTATTAGCCTAATAGGGTTTTGTGGGGAAAATAAGTTTAGAAGTGTTGACTTCATTATGCAGATCTGTGGACTGTTAATCCGTGATGGGAGTGGGTGTTTTTGGTGGAATATCTCCAGGAGCCAGGCTTCTGCAAAACACATTTCAGGGAAAACTGATACTAGTTATTCAGCAGCCAGCTTTTGTATCCCAGTATATTCTCACCAGAAAGAAGTTTCATAGGTAGGCTTGAATGCTGCTCTTTCTGGCTGAAAGCACTTTTTAAATCTAACTGATTGCTTATGCTAATGGCTCAATACGATTCTGTGGTAATCAGAGCTGGAACTGCACTCACTCACCTGGAGATTCTCATTTCCGGCATTATCTGTGGAGCTTACCTCCATCTCAGGAACCAACTCGAAGCCTTTCTCTCCTTGAGGCTTTTCTCGTTTCCTCCATCTGAAGCCTTCATCTGTCCACGTTTGAAATACCATGACTTCAGTTCAGCAGTTCACATTAATGCTTTTTCACAAGCTACCTGATGGAGTAGTAATTTTTGTATGTGTTTCTTAACTCCTCTATTATAAGCACTGCAGATCAGAAACCTTGTTTACACCTCACAGTAAATTCCTACAGCTGTGGCAGTTGAAGATCTGTGTTTTGATCAGTGAATGAAAAGTTTTTCATGATTTGAAAATTACTTTAGGTGGTCATTTACTTTATTTCAGGTATAAATGTAATGTTATTATATTTTGTTTTATTATTAATAACTTAATTAAAGTTTAAAAAAATAAAGATATCTCTAAGTCCATCAGTCACATGCATCAAACTGTTGGCCATTTTCTCTGATGGTGTTTGTCATTCTTGCCCATATTACATGCATGTATAATTTTTTGTAGTTTTGATTATAATAGAGGTCTACTTTCTCATATTTTTAAAGACTTTATTTTTTAGAGCAGTTTAGGTTCACACCAAAATTAGAGAAAAGTACAGAGATTTCCCATATACTCACTGCCTCTGCATAGGCATAGCCTTTCCCATTATCAACCTCACTGAGTAGAGTGGTACATCTGTTACAACCGATGAACCTGCATTGACACATCTCAATCATATTTATTAAGCTGCATGGGGTTGCATTCAAGAAATGTTTCATAATTTAGTCTTCCACTAATATTAGACACCCACATTGTGCTCTCTTTTTCCTATTTAACACAAAAATTAAATCTATGTGATTATAACATATACTAAAAATTTGTGACATTCATGATGGGGGACAATGTGGTCAGTGGTAGATTAGATTATGGGAGCTCTTTTCTAAAAATCTTTTTTGCTTAATTTTAAAAAGTTAAAAATAACTTTAAGGAATTTCTTCTGTTAACTTTTTTTTAATCATAAAATATGCTGACTGAAATGTGAAAAAAATCATTTAGTAATTTATTTATTTATTTATTTTGCTCAAAGTCTGAATCAAAAAATGGAAAAAAGTTTTTAAAATCAAATTTTGTTTTATGTAGAGGCCTATGGATTGAAAACAGGTCATTGGGCTTAACTGAGAGAAGCAATAAATTAGAGGGCTGAAAAAACGCTGTGCCCAGCCAGCAATCAATGAATTGTTGAATAGAATAGAACCTAAACACACACACACACTCAGTGTAAACTCAGAAGCAAAGAAAATAGCTGCTCTAACATATTGGTCTTACCTGCATACAGTACAGGAGACTTTCATAGGAGAAGAGCCTTGTGTTTAAAACCTAAAGTGGCTCTACTCTACAAGAGTAGACAGAGTAAGGAAGGGCTCTTGATAGTTGATGTGGCTCTGGAAATTCCAGAAGAGGCTGGACTAACTTCATCTACTCTCTACTGGTTTTTCTTCTGTCTTCTTTCTTGCTTTCCTTTCCTTTTTCTCTATTTTCCTTCTTTCCCTCTTCCTTTCTTTCTGTTATCCTCTATTTAACAGGGTCTACTCTGTGCCAGACCCTCTTCTAGGAGCTACAGATGCAGCGAAGAACAAGACAACATACACCCCTGCCCTCATGGATCTTTTATATTCTGGTGAAAGGAGTCATAAAATAGACAAATGCATCTATAAACAAATGGAATATTTCAGATCTTGGTAATGAAAATAGAGTAGGTGATCTGATAGTGATTGACAGAGGGTATGTGTGTCATCTTTGGATTAAGTAATCTGGAAGAGGTACTTTGAGGAACTAAAGATGAGTTAAGACCTGCAGAGTACTCATTAATAAGACATTAATTATAAGAATATTACAGGTAGAGTTTTCTGACAGAGGAAATAGCAAATACAAAGACCCAGGAATGACCTCGGTGGTTAAAGAAGCCCAGTGTGGCAGGAACAGAGTGAATCATGCTTGGAGAGAAGCAAGTCAATAACCGCTTGTTTTCTGGGGTGGGAAAAAAAATAGAGACCTCTGTGGGAATCAGAGACTGTATCACACCACACCTTCATAGCAAGACTGAATGGGAAGGTTTTAAAGAACATAGTAGTTCTTTAATCCCCCAAGGTGGTTAATGGAGGTAGTTAATGGAGCCATCAGAGAAGAACATAGTTTTTCCATTCTTTAAATGTGCATCATGGAGAACCTTCTTCCCATTGGACAAAAAGTATATTCTCAAACTCAGTTAGATTACATGATAACAGACAATTTATAAAAGTTTGATGCCTAAAGTGTTATATTTGTCATGCCAGAATGAACAGACAGAATAATGCCTGTAAAACTTAATTGTTCGCTAGGAAATAACTCCTTGATGACACAATTGATATTTAATTCAACAAGTTAATTGAGGGATAACTCAGGCTTACATTTAGAAAATCAATTTACCATCCAATTTGTTAAGGCAAAAAAAAAAAAAATGAAAGTCAGTGTCTGATTACGGGATGAGAAAAACATGAACAAATGAGATTATGAAGCTGCCTTATTTTCAGATATTTGGCAAAGAAAACCCAAAGAGAATATTTTTATTGTTGAAGCTCTTAAGGATAAAATTTTCAAAACATGTGGATTAAAATGTATCATATTTTACATAAGTGTTTGATCCAATTTATGAAAGAACATTAAAACTTGAAGTTCCTTCATATTTTTGAAGAAAACCAGGCTGGTGTTCGTGGAAAATGAACCACAGACAGAATTACTATCCCACTGGGAAATCTTTCAGTTAAATTTCATATAATTTTCTTCAAGCTTTGACATAACTTGAGTTGACTGTTAACCATATGTAATTTGAAACACACACCTGTGTATTTAACTTTTCATGTATCACTTTATTTGGAACTGCTTGACTAGATTACAGTGTTCTTGAAGGTAGAGAGCACATTATCTGTTTCTTTTTTATGATGTTCTATAGGATCTAGACCCAAGATGATATGACAAACTTGGTAGCCATCATGATTTTTACTGGGGTTTATGTAGGTTTTGATTAGGACACTGAGATGAGTTAGACAACGATTGGAAAACTATGGTCCTGGAGCCAAAACTGGCCCTTAGCCTGTTTTTGTAAATAAAAATTTTCTGGAACACAGCTATGCCCTTCTTGTTTACTTATTTTCTGTAGGAGCTTTGCTGCTACAACAGCAGTTGAGTAGATGTGACAAACTATACGACCCTCAAAATCTAAAATATATGGCCCTTTATAGAAAAGGTTTACAGGACCCTGAAGTAGTTTTTCTGTTTGTGACTTGGAGTGATCAAAAAATATGTGTCGGGCTTTCCTCGTGGCGCAGTGGTTGAGAGTTCGCCTGCCAATGCAGGGGACACGGGTTTGTGCCCCGGTCCGGGAAGATCCCACATGCCACGGAGTGGCTGGGCCTGTGAGCCATGGCCACTGAGCCTGCACATCCGGAGCCTGTGCTCCACAATGGGAGAGGCCACAGCAGTGAGACGCCCGTGAACCGCCCCCCCAAAAAAAATTGTGCCTACATCTCCAACTAGGTTTAAAGATTTAATATTTTATATTTGCTTTTATTTTGGTATAGGTGTAATGTAAAAATCTAACTACATTCTTACATGATGGTTGCCTCCATGCCAGTTATTGGGTGACCTGTCTGTTCATCACTAATATGAAATATAACATTTATTGTGTATTCAAGGCCTGAATTAGAATATTAATGTGTTGAGCTTTTACTATATGATAAGCACTTTGTTAAGCATTTTATCAGTATAATTTTATTTATTGATGCACAATAATTGTGCGATGTGTGTATTTTTATTATCCCCATTTTACAGATGAAGAAACTGAGGTATATAGATGTTATATAACCTGCCCAAGGTCACACAGTTAGAAATTTGTGGAGAAAGGGATTTTTATAGATTTGAAAGGGATGAAAATGGCAATTAAATAAATTTTGAATGATGAATGAATGTATAAAATCCTAATTTGTATTTTCTTTCTATTTTGTTTATTTAAGTACATAACAAACACATGGTACCAAGCTCTGTTCTAAGCACGTTATAAACATTAAGCCATCTAAACCTCAAAACAACCTTATGAAGTAGTTATTATCATAGTGAGTATTTTGACAGTAAGAAATTGAGGCAGAGAGATGAAGTAGTTTCCTAAAGATCACCCCACAAGTAAGTGTTAGAGCTGGGATTTAAACCCAGGGATACTTATTTTAGGCTCCCTGCTTCTGATCCTTTGATTTGTTCTAGTAATCACAGAAGTCTGTGTATCTAAATCTTTTTTTAAAAATGAACAGTTGCTGACCTGTAGGAACAGTAGCAATTCATGACTGAGACAGAATTTCTTACATATTTATATAAGTAGAAGTCCCAAGAAAATCACCTAAATCCAGTAGTATTAATAAAAAAAAGCCTTGCCTTGTGTTCCCCAGCACACCAGAATATGAAATGCTGTCTACTTGATTTAGAGAGGCATATTTGTGTGATATAATCTTGTAGAAACAAGAACTGGTTGTGTGAGTGGCTAATCCTGATAATAGTCTGAAACCTATAAACATAAACTCCCATGATGAAAGAGTTCAATATTTTTAAAGCATTAAAAATTTTTTTTTCAGTAAAATTGGCTTTCCTTTTCTCCCCTCTTTTTTAATTTTAAAACTGGGTTTGAAAGGAGCATCTCTTAGTTAACTAAACTTTTACAAATATGCGAAACATTCCTTAAGAGGTACGAATCTTCTCCTTATTCTCTTTATTTGAGCTTGGATGTGTCAAATACAATGAAATGGAATTTTAAACCTTGTCAGAAAAATCACCTGCGGATTCTGCAGATTTAGTAAGCACTTGCTGTATACCTCACCTTTGCATTATTTCATTTAATTCTGACAAGTTTCTGAAGTACTGTTACAAAATTAATTCTATAGATGAGGAAACTTTGACTTAGAGAGGTTACGAATGTGCCAAGGCTATAAAGTGGGGAGGAGCTGTGTCAGGATGTGCAGGCATGTTTAAGACTTCAACTCCATGCCCCTTGCTAACAGGCAACACTATGCCTCGCAGTCAAAAAGAGATGTGTCTGGGAATGAGCTCACTACTGGCAAGGCAAGTAAGTCATAGAAGGATTAGTGTTGTTAAGTTGCATCTTTTTAGGGGAGTCTGTTCCACTGTCTTCTGAGTAACTAAATAGTGACTGTATATCTGGAATATCAAAGATACACGTACCATGATCGAGGGCTGAGTCTTATTAGAAATCATATGCAATATATATCCATTATGTACTTTATATTTGTTTATAATGTTCATTATTTCTATGGTTAAAAAGAGCCCCATAAATTTATCCCCACCCCACTTTATCAGGGAGAAAGAAATGCTGGGTCAGTCCTTCTCCATTTCTCCAGAGTTCTTTTAGCTGCCCTTATATGATTTTTCACATTCTAGGCTAGCCTTCGTATTTACGTTATCCCAGTGTCCCCAGTGTGACAATCTTAGGGCCCATTATATTTTAGTGTCTTTTGTTAATTTCTAATCAATTCCTAATCAATTCTTGGTATATAGAAGGAACTCAATGAATATTTGTTGAATGAATAGATGAATGCTTAACCTATAGAGGACTACTCAAATTCCAGGGCTATTGTTAACATAGGAGTTGCTGCCTTCTTACAATACAAACAGTAATGTCAAAAACACATTGGTGAGTGGCCACTTTGTCTTCTTTGACCAGTGCAGTGGGTCATAAACTTTGGATAAACATATTTTTAGGTTTCTGTTTTAAGGTGATAGAATGAACACATGCATTTGAAACCCCAGTGGAATATTAGTAAAGAATTACAAAAGATGATATAAACCTTTAACTGTAAAGGATCAATAATTGAAAGAGATGTCAGTAGAGCTTCTGGAAGACAAAAAACTTTTGAAGGCACATTGGCAGGTGAAACAGAGTGGAAAACATGCAGAAGGGTACTGCATGAGAATTGATTTTCCCAGTGGTGGAAAATCAGTGGTGTGGTGGAGCCAGGTCTCATTGACCTGGGATTGTGATAATCTCTTCCCAACTGTGACTTCAGAAATACCATGTTAGAATCTTGAAATTGGCCATACTAGGAGTACAAATCTGGGCTTTTCTTTCTTTCCTTCTCATTAGCTGATTGTTAAGCATTTACCAGTACATTTTTGTAAGGAACCCCATAGAAAATCCAAGATTTTGGTAATCTGGTCCAAAAGGTAAGAATGAGGGTGTGCTCAAAAAAAGGAGTAGAACTATTAAAGGTTTAGATCAGCTGTGACAATCCTTTTACCTTGTTTCTGCCTGTACTTGACATTTGCCTCAGTGCCAAACCCTAGAAGGTTCTCTCTAAAGCAGTGGTTTTCAAACCTTAGCCTGCCTCATGATCACCTGGAGCCTTGTTCAAACACAGATCACTGGACCTCACTCTCAGTTTCTTTTTTTTTCTTTTTTTATAAATTTATTTATTTATTTTTGGCTGTGTTGGGTCTTCATTGCTGCGGGTGGGCTTCCTCTAGTTGTGGTGAGCGGGGGCTACCCTTTGTTGCGGTGCACGGGCTTCTCATTACAGTGGCTTCTCTTGTTGAGGAGCATGGGCTCTAGAGCGCAGGCTCAGTAGTTGTGGTGCATGGGCTTAGTTGCTCTGCGGCATGTGGGATCTTTCTGGACCAGAGTTTGAACCCACGTCCCCTGCATTGGCAGGTGGATTCTTAACCACTGTGCCACCAGGGAAGCCAACTCTCAGAGTTTCTGATTCAGTATCAATAGTTCTGGAGTGAACAAGAATTTGCAACTCTAACAGGTTCCAGGTACTGCTGCTGCTGCTGCTGGTCTGGGGCGCATACATTGAGAACCAGTGTTCTAAAGAAAGTAAAGGAGAACCTTGGGGTGGATGTTGGCATTGTGAAGTGAGGTGTTTCTCATTTGACCTTGGGGTGGTAGGGGGCAGCCTCTCGACTGGCTTCTAGCTCTGCATCCTAAAGTTAGCCTCCCAGGCAACAAACCCCTTCCATTAGAGACAGCCCAACTCGCTTTGCCATTCAGTTAAGAGGCCTGGCGACAAACAAAGCCAGTTATTCTATAGTGTCCTAGAATCATCCTTATCTTTCTTGTAGGGAATCAATTATTATATAGACATGTCAGTGTAGCCCTGTTTCTTAGTTTTCAACTTTATAGTCAACCTTTCATCAAAACATAGATAACGTGGGGCTTCCCTGGTGGCGCAGTGGAGTGAGAGTCCGCCTGCTGATGCAGGGGACACGGGTTCGTGCCCCGGTCCGGGAAGATCCCACATGCTGCAGAGCTGCTGTACCCGTGAGCCATGGCCACTGAGCCTGCACGTCCGGAGCCTGTGCTCTGCAATGGGAGAGGCCACAACAGTGAGAGGCCTGCGTACTGCAAAAAACAAAACAAAACAAAACAAAACAAAACAAAACATAGATAACGTAATTAAGCTTACAAAATAAAATGTTTATGCTATTAATGTTAACAATGTAAAAATAGAGAAAAGGGCAAAAACTGGGAGATCAAAGTTGGGAAGACAGAAAATAAAGAATAAAAACATAAATATTTTATATAGTGAACAACCAAGTGATTGTTTAAAGTTGATAGCCAAATGTATAGAGTTTTGGGTATAATACTCAACTTTACCAAGGCAACCAATAGAAGAACTGAAAATTTTTATATCTCAAAAATTTAAAAGATGAAGAGGTATCATAAATAAAATGCTCATTTTTTTTATAGCTGGGAGTAAATAGAGGGGGAAAGTAAATAAATAAATGGAGACATAAACATATTATTTAGTGTTTTGAAGGTAACAACAAGAAGGAAAGACAGACAGAGTTAAATGCAGTGAACTCTGAGGAGTGGATAGTTGGCATGGAAACAAAGGAGAACACTGGTGTTTCTCATTATAAAACTTCTGCTATCTTATAATTCAAATGGACATGTGAATGTATCGTTCTTTTTAAAAAATGTCCTTTACATTAAGATGACTTCTTATTGGTATGGACAGTCTTAAGCATTTATAGTTTATAGCTTAGTTTGAAAATGGACAATGGATACAGAGACTTTTTTAAAAATTGAAGTATTGTTGATTTACAGTGTTGTGACAGTCTCAGAGTGATTCAGTTATATATATATATATATATATATATATATATATATATACACACACACACACACACACACATATATATATGTATATATACACACACATATATTATTTTTCTTTCCCATTATAGGTTATTATAAGATATTGACTATAGCTCCCTGTGGCACAGTAAATCATTGTTGCTTATATATTTTATATATGATAGTGTGTATCCATTAATCCCAAACTCCTAATTTATCTCTCCCTCCACCTCTTTGGTAACCATAAATTTGTCTTCTATGTCTGTAAGTCTGTTTTGTAAATAAGTTCATTTGTATCATATTTTAGATTCCATGTATAAGTGATATCATATGATATTTGTTTTCCTCTGTCTGACAACTTCACTTAGTATAATAATCTCTAGGTCCATCCAAGTTGCTGCAAATGGCATCATTTCATTCCTTTTTATGGCTGAGTAATATTCCACCATGTATATATATATCATATCATCTTTATCCATTCATCTGTCGATGGACATTTAGGTTGCTTCCATGTCTTGGCTATTGTAAATAGTGCTGCTACGAACATTGGGGTGCATGTATCTTTTTGAATTAGGGTTTTGATCTTTTCCAGATATATGGCCAGGAATGGAATTGCTGGATCATATAATAAGTCTATTATTAGTTTTTTGAGCACCCTCCATGCCATGTTCCACAGTGACTGCACCAATTTACATTCCCACCAACAGTGTAGGAGGGTTCCTTTTTCTTCACACGCTCTCCAGCATTTATTATTTGTAGACTTTCTGATGATGACTATTCAGACCCGTGTGAAGTGATATCTCATTGTAGTTTTGATTTACATTGCTCTAATAGTTAACAATACTGAGCATCTTTTCATGTGCCTGTTGGCCATCTGTATATCCTCTTTGGAGAAATGTCTGTTTAGGTCTTCTGCCCATTTTTGGATTGGGTTGTTTGTTTTTTTAATATTGAGCTGCATGAGCTGTTCATATATTTTGGAGATTAATACTTTGTCTGTTGATTCATTTGCAAATATTTTCTCCCATTCTGAGGGTTGTCTTTTCATCTTGTTTGTAGTTCTTTTGCTTTGCAAAAGCTTTTAAGTTTCATTAGGTCCCATTTGTTTATTTTTGTTTTTATTTCCATTACTCTAGGAGGTGGATCAAAAAAGATCTTGCTGTGATTTATGTCAAAGAGTGTTCTTCCTATGTTTTCCTCTAAGAGTTTTATAGTGTCTGGTCTTACATTTAGGTCTCGAATCCATTTTGAGTTTATTTTTGTGTATGGTGTTAGGGAGTGTTCTAATTTCATTCTTTTACATGTAGCTGTCCAGTTTTCCCAGCACCACTTATTGAAGAGGCTGTCTTTTCTCCATTGTATATCTTTGCCTCCTTTGTCATAGATTAGTTGACCATAGGTGTGTGGGTTTATCTCTGGGCTTTCTATCTTGTTCTATTGATCTATGTTTCTGTTTTTGTGCCAGTACCATATTGTCTTGATTACTGTAACTTTGTAGTATAGTCTGCAGTCAATAAGTTATTGGCATAGAGTTGCTTGTAGTAGTCTCTTAGGATGCTTTGTATTTCTGTGGTGTCTGTTGTAACTTCTCCTTTTTCATTTCTAATTTTATTGATTTGAGTCCTCTCCCTCTTTTTCTTGATGAGTCTGGCTAATGGTTTATCAATTTTGTTTATCTTCTCAAAGAACCAGCTTTTAGTTTTATTGATCTTTGCTATTGTTTTCTTTGTTTCTGTTTCATTTATTTCTGCTCTGATCTTTATGATTTCTTTCCTCTGGATTACTAATCCTTTTTTGATAAGTTCTTTCAACAAATTTGTTTTTATTTCTAATTTCCCATGGTACTAAATGTTTATATACAGACATCAAAATCATTGATTCCATTGCCCTTGACTTTACTGAATGAATGTTCTGTATCAGCTCTCACAAAATGCTCCCAATTTCATGCTTCTTATTGAATGAAGAGTAACATTCCCCTTCTTAACTTCAGAAATGCTTCTTCCAAAATTGAGACAGTATTTCCAATAAGATCTAGGAAAGTTGAGGGTATAAATTATTTTTGGTATAGAGTAGTTTAGTAAGACAGCAAGAGAAAAGTAGCATTAATTACATTTTGAACTAGATTTGTATGTGGCCTTATACAAGCCACTTCTCTGTCATTCCCAATTTTTATATTTATGAAAAATTTAATTAGATGATTTCCAAGGACACTTTTGACTCTAAAATTCAGAATTTGTCAAGAAATTAGATAGTTGTATTAGTGAGGATAATTCTGAAGTATATAGATTTTGTTTATTAGTAGATGCTATGTTTATTAGTAGATGTTTATTAGTAGAGCTTGATTCACCCTCAGTCTAGTTTGTTAGTTCATAGAGGGCAAGCATGGTTATTTTCATTTATCATTAGATCTTTCTAGCACTTATTAAACTTTTTTGCACAGTCAGTATCTTGAGCAATGTTATTTAGTGTACATTCAGACCCTCTGGACGGCTTTAGTAACCTGTGGAATCATTGTATGGTATATTTCCACTAGTAATAATGGGTCCACAAGGCCACCAGGAAAAAAGAGTATATACTCTAGTCCACTCTATATTTTTTAAGGAAATGGAAATTAAGATAAAGGGTGGTAGAGTTGCAGGGTGAAATGCAAGTGGTGACCTGTATGGTTATACTGGGTTTGGATGTGGTTAGGTAATAAGCTTTCAGATCCAGGTTTAGTTGGGTGAGGTTAATGACAGCTGTAGTGCTGTAGTTACTGAGAGAAAGCTATGGAAAAGACTGTTGGGAATCAAAATAGGCAAGCAGGACTCTTCTTGTGTCTCTGAATTCCTTTGATCTTCACCCCATTCTCATTAGTTCTAGAGCAAAGAATTTCCCTGGCTTATCCCATCCCTCAGAAATAACTGAGTCTACCAATCTTTGAAAATAGGTGTCCCAAATCAATAATCCTTTTGTTCTTTTGGCCTTTATTTTAAAAATAAATAATTGGAGATGGTTGCAAACCACCCATAATGATTTACTTTAAGAAAATATCATATGATAATTATATGGAAGGGAAGATTTGTTATAGCTGACATAAGTTATGAATCATAAGGCAGAAGAAAATTTCTGGTGAGAGAAGACCAGAAGTTAGATTTGTCCTGACACAGTGAGTATGCCATCAAAATGTGCAGTGGCATCTCTGCACGTCATAAAGGTGATTATTCTGTGTCAAAGCTCTGGCAAGGTTAGGTCTCAGATACTATCTTTAAGATTAAGGAAATGAGCATTGACAGCAGGTAGGCTGGATTTAAAGAAACTCATGATTTTTTTTTTTAATTTATTTATTTATTTTTGGCTGCATTGGATCTTTGTTGCTGCACATGGGCTTTCTCTAGTCGCTGCAAGTGGGGGCTACTCTTCATTGCAGTGCTCAGGCTTCTCATTGCAGTGGCTTCTTTTGTTGCAGAGCATGGGCTCTAGGCACACGGGCTTCAGTAGTTGTGGCACGTGAGCTCAGTAGCTGTGGCTCACGGACTCTAGAGCTCAGGCTCAGTAGTTGTGGCACACGGGCTTAGTTGCTCCGCTGCATGTGGGATCTTCCCGGACCAGGGCTCAAACCCGTGTCCCCTGCATTGGCAGGCGTATTCTTAATCACTGTGCCATCAGGGGAGTCCTGTAATTCATGCTTAAGCATTGAGGAGATTTTGTTTTGAGAGAAGATTACGGGCAGTACAATCATGATGCAGAGATTCATTGTACATGAGTAGGAGTGAACGTGTTATGTGGTAGCAGTTCAGTATGTAGGACAATGATATGGACCATAATGCATAAATTATAAAGTTAAGCTACTGAAGGACTTTGCTATATTTAGAAAAGTAAATTTAAACAGATAATTATGCAGGGCCAAAAGAGGCAGCTGTGTCTCTACCTATGCATTTTCATATCCACTGATTTAGTCCTATGAGAACATCAAAGTAAAGGCTAGTACATATGAACTTAATGTAATCCAAAACGCACTGGTAACAAGGAAAAAAATTAGGACTATATCTCCCATTTCAAGGTGGTGAAATATAGAGGACAAGATTTTTGGTTTTATGGAGAAGGAAGGCACTGAAATTATCTCAGGGCTTTAAGACTAGTGATGGGGAAAACATCGCAAAGTCGAGCCCATGCAGGTGGTAGAAAAGCACTGGAGAAAGTTAAATACAATTCACTGAAGTAGAGAAAGGCTTTATACCAGATATTTTTGATAGGGAACTTTCAGAACAACTGTGGAACTCAGATTAAATCTGGACTCAACATCAGTCCATAGATCTGCTCTATCAGTTCCCCACAGAGAACTTTTTAAAAAATATATAAATCTCAGAGCCTTACACATAATATTTCTAGAGATTAGGTGAAGCCTAGAAACTGAAAAAAGAAAGAAATCTTTTTCTGGTTTCTGATTCTGATAAGCAGTCAGGCTTGGGAAACACTTCCTAGACAATTCATAAAGTATCGGAACAGTTTCTGGTGACAGGTAACATGTGATGAGAAAATGAGGAGATGACCACATAAGTTCCGACTGTCAAAAGAGACTGACTTTCAATTTCCTGAGATAAAAGAGAGACTTACAAAATGCAACTCAGAAAACCCCCAAATTTCCCTGGTTGTATTATATTTTTCCTGGTTTAATTATTCATGGAGCTTGTCTGAGGAAGCTCTGCTCACTAAACCAGTATTTACTTTGTGTGGTACAGTTCCAGGTAAAACCAAATCAGGTATATTTAAGAAATGAAACAATATTAAAGAACCAGTTCCAAGATTCTCATGAGTTGATTTCATTAAAATACGAAAGACTAGTTTGTCAAATGCTCTTTTATTGACCAAAAAATGAGCTATAAATATAACACCTTTCATAGTTTTCATCTATTTGAGCACCTTTATATAATTCGCAGGAACAGTTGTATGTCATTAAACATATTGATAAGCTAAATGCAAACTCTAAGAACTCGTCATGCATGGGGTGAAAAATAAGATCGACATACTTTAATCTCCATGGAAAATAATTCAAGTAAGATAATTTAGACTAAGAGGAATATGGGAGCAGTTTTCTTGCTAAAGAACACAGCCATGTTATAAACCCCAATTGTGAGAAGGCGATTTTAAAATACTTTAATATAATTGATTTTATGTCTTTGTGGAGTGAAGGCTAAAATATCCTTAAACGTAAGAAAAAAGACTTTTAAGAATGGTAAACTATTTTAGCTATAATTTAGGAGCTTTCCCTTTTTGTACTTTTAGCTTGAAATCTCAGCTTCTAAAATCTGAGGAGTTCTTTAGACAATGAAATTTGGTTTATATATATACTTCCACAAAGTCACTGAGGTCTGGAAACTGCTTTTAAAGGCTTATTTCAGAGTTAATTTTAGATTTTGCTATAGACAATCAACTGCTCAATATCTACAGAGAATGTAATATACCAGCATCCCAAAGTACAGAAGAAATAGAAAATCTTATAATCTAAATGGGAACAGGCACTATTGGTTGTCTTTTCTACTACCCATATTACCTTTTTTTTACTGTGCCTTTTACAGGCAAACTGCAGCCTCTACTTTAATATCTCTTGTGATAAGAAGCACACTACCTCACAATACTATTTCGTTGCTAGAGAGCCTACATGAAATAAAAGATCCTCCTTATGTAGACCATTTCTTTAAAGTCTACAAATTGACTCTAGTTCTATAAAATACCACAGGAAACTTACATTTCTGCATTTTACCCAATGAATATCAGAAAAAGTATACTGTTCCCCATGAGTTCTCCATTTCCTTTGCTGAAAATTTCCTGTTCTGTATCTGTTTATGGATCCTTTCTTCTTACCTACAGCATAAAATTCCAAATGTCTTATCATGGCAAGGGCCTTAATCATCTAATTCCTGCTTCCTTTTTTCCTTTTTTTTTTTTTTTAGTTTCACCTCCTGTAATTCTCTAATACCTCTTCTATGTGCCAACCATGCTAAAATACCCATAGTTTGCCAAATGCATCATGCTCTTTCACAGTGATGTATTCAGAGGCATATTTCTTCCTATGTTTGAAGAGCTCTGAAGAGCTTTCCCACCTAGCAAACCCCTGTTGTCTTTTAGGACTCGCCCTAACGACACCTACTTGGAAATCCCCTTTGATCCCTCCAGGGGAAGAAAGGCTTCCTTACCCATCTGAAGATATCTCTGCCCAAGGTATATTCATGCATCTCTCTTCCCGAGGTTGTAAACTTCTTGAAGGCAATGACTGTGCCTTTCTTTATTGCTCTGGTTGTTCTTGAGTTGCACACAATCACGCAATGGATATTCAGCAAATGCTCATGAATCCGTGTCTCATAACTTTGACTTTAAATATTAGATCAGCCCTAAATCCATAGGTCCCCTGGTAATAATTACAATCTACCATGCTTATGAGCATAAATTTAATTGAGGACATATGATTACTTTTCAAGTCTCAGTCTCACTGCTTTGTCTCCAAAAATCTTAAGTGCCAGAGCTAAGCTATTTGGGCTACATGGGGTCGTTGACCTTATCTCCTCTGACCCACAAGATTACATTTATTTTTTTTAATTGAAGTATAATTGACTTACACTATTATACTAGTTTCAGGTATACAATGAGGTGATTCTATATTTTTATACATTATAAGATGATCACCACAATAGGTCTAGTTACTATCTGTCACCACACAAAGTTATTATATTGTTATTGACTATATTCCCTATGCTGTATATTACATGTGTGTGACTTATTTATTTTATAACTGAAAGGTTGTACCTCTTAATCTCCTTCACCTACTTCACTCATCACCCAACCCCCTCCTCTCTGCCAACCATCAGTTTGTTCTCTGTATCTGGGACTCTGTGTTTTGATATGTTGGTTTGTTTTGTGTTTTAGGTTTTGTTTTTTAGATTCCACATAAAGAGAAATCATTTGGTATTTGTCATTCTTTGTTCATTTCACCTAGCATAATACCCTCTAGGTCCATCCATGTTGTTGCAAATGGCGAGATTTCATTACTTTTTATGGCTGAATAATAATCCATTGTGTGTGTATGTGTGTGTGTGTGTGTGTGTGTACACACCACATTTTCTTTATCCATTCAGCTATTGATGGGCACTTAGGTTGCTTACATATTTTGGCTATTGTAAATAATGCAGCAATAAACATACCTTTTTGAACTAGTAGTGTTTTTTTTTCTTTGAAAAAACTCAGAAGTGGAATTGCTAGATTGTGTGGTAGTTCTATTTTTAATTTTTTGAGGTACTTTCATACTGTTTTCATAGTGGTTGTAATGATTTGCATTCCCAACCGAGCATGAGAGTTCCCTTTTCTCCACATCCCACCCCCGACACTTGTAGTTTGTTTTCTTTTTGATAATGGCTATTCTCACAGGTGTGAGGTGATGTCTCATTGTGGTTTTGATTTGCATTTCCCTTATGATTTGTGATGTTGAGCATCTTTTCATGTGCTTTTTGGTCATATGTATGTCTTATTTGGAAAAATGCCCATTTAGGTCTTCTGCCTAATTCTTATGTGTTGTTCATTTCCTTGATGTTGAGTTGTATGAGTTTTTGTATATTTTCCATATTAACCCCTTATCAGATACACTGTTTGCAAATATCTACACCCATTCAGTGGATTGCCTTTTTGTTTTGTTGATTGTTTCCTTTGCTGTGCAAAAGCTTTTTAGTTTGATGTAGTCCCACTTGTTTATTTTTGCTCTTGTTTCCTTAACAAGGGGAGACAGATTCAAAATAACATTGCTAAGACTGAAGTCAACATGTACACTGGCTATGTTTTCTTCTAGGGCTTTTATGGTTTCAAGTCTTACTTTTATTTCTTTAATCCATTTTGAGTTTTTGTATATGACATGAGACAGTAGTTCAGTTTGATTCTTAAGCATGTAGCTGTCCAGTTTTCCCAGCACCATATATTGAAGAGGCTGTCTTTTTCTCATTGTATATTCTTGATGCCATTGCTGAGGATTAAACCACCATAGAAGTGGTGGTTCATTTCTGTGCTCTATATGGTTCCATTTGTGTCTGTTTTGTGCCAGTTCTATAAAGTTTTGATTACTGTAACTTTGTAGTATAGTTTGAAACCAAAGAGTGTGATTCCTCTAGCTTTGTTCTTAATTCTCAAGATTCTTTTGGCTATTCAGGGTCTTTGGTGTTTCCATACAAATTTTAGAAATATTTGTTCTAGTTCTGTGAAAAATGCCATTAGGATTTTCATAAAGATTGCATTGAAACTGTAGATTGCCTTGGGTAGTGTGGTCATTTTATTTTACTTTATTTATTTATTTAAATTAATTAATTATTTTGATGTGTTGGGTCTTAGTTGCAGCACGTGGGATCTTTTGTTGTGGTGCATGGGATCTTCGTTCTGGTGCGTGGGCTTCTCTCTAGTTATAGTGTGTGGACTCCAGAGTGCATGGGCTTAGTAGTTGCAGCACTCGGTGTCTCTAGTTGTGGCATGTGGGCTCTGTAGTTGTGATGCACAGGCTTAGTTGCCCCGTGTCATGTGGGATATTAGTTCCCCAACCAGGGATCAAACTGGCATTCCCTACATTGCAAGATGGATTCTTAACCATTGGACCACCAGGGAAGTCCCTTGTGGTCATTTTAAAAATATTACTTCTTCCAGTCCGTGAGCATGGTACCTCTTTCCATTTATTTCTGTCATCTTCGGTTTCTTTCATCAATGTCTTGGAGCATTTAGTCCATTTACATTTAAAGTAATTATTGATAGGCATATACTTGTTGCCATTTTGTTCATTGTTTTTGTGGTTATTTTTTGTTCCTTTATTCTTCTTTTACTCTTCATTTAAGATTTGATGACTATCTTTAGTGTTATATTTGAATTCTTTTCTTTGCGTGTGTGTGTATATTAGACATTTTTGTTTTGTGGTCACCGTGAGGTTCATATATAACAACATACCATATATATATGTGATTATTTTAAGTTGAGGATCTCTTAATTTCAGACACATTCTAACAACCCTGTAACCCTGCATTTTTGTGCCCTCCCCCCACATTTAATGTTTTTAGCATTATATTTAAAATTTTTGGCTTTTATATCATTTAACCTCTTATTGTGGGTATGGATGATTTCATTACTTTGTCTTTTAACCTTCCTACTAGCTTTATAAGTGGTTGATCTACCTTTACTGTATGTTTGCCTTTACTAATGAGAATTTTCTTTTCATAATTTCCATATTTCTAGTTGTTGTCTTTTCTTTTCCAGCTAGAGAAGTTCCTTTAACATTTCTTGTAAAGCCAGTTTAGTGGCATTGAACTTTTCGAGGTTTTGCTTGTCTGTAAAACTTTTTGTCTCTCTTTCAAATCTGAACAGTAGTCTTGCTGGGTAGAATATTCTTGGCTGTACATTTTTCCTTTCATTGCTTTGAATATATTGTGCTACTCTCATCCAGCCTGCAAAGTTTCTACTGAAAAGTCAGCTGATGGTCTTATGGGAGTTCCCTTGTATGAAACTAGCTGCTTTTATCTTGCTGCTTAAGATAGTCTTTTTTTAAAAAAAAATTTTTGCTTGTTTAACCATAATGTGTCTTGGTGTGGACGTCTTTGGGTTCATCTTGTTTGGGACACTGTGCTCCTGAACCTAAATGTCTTTTCCCTTTCCCAGGTTGGGGAAGTTTTCAGCTATTTTTTCTTCAAGTATGTTCTCTGTACCTTTCTTTCTCTCTTCTCCTTCTGGGTCCCCTGTAATACAAATGTTAGTATGCTTGATGTTGTCCAGAGGTCTTTTAAACTATCCTCATTTTAAAAAATTCTTTTTTATTTTTTATGTCCAGCCTAGGTGATTTCCACTACTCTCTTCTAGTTGGCTGATCTGTTCCTCTGTATCATTTGATCTATTGATTCCTTCTAGTGTACTTTTTCAGTTATTCTTCAGTTCTGTTTGGTTCTTTATATTTTCTAACTTTTTTGGAATTCTTGCTGTGTTTTTCTCCTGAGTTTGTTGAGCATCTTTATGTTCATTACCTTGAACTCTTTATTGGGTATATTGCTTAGCTTCACTTCACTGAGGTTTTTTTCCCCTGGGGTTTTATCTTTTTTTCTTTTTTTTTGAAACATTCTTCTGTCCTCAGTTTTCTTAATTCTCTGTGTTTATTTCTAAGTATTAAGTAGGTAGATTACATTTCCCAATCAAGGAGAAGTGGCATGTGTAGGAGACATCCTATGTGTCCCAGCAGCACAGTCCCCTTTGGTTACCTGAGTTGTATGTTCTAGCACTGTCCCCTATATGGGTTGAGTGCACCCTTCTGTTGTGGCTGGACTGATTACTGTTGGTGCACTGGTAGGTGAGGCTGACCCCTGGCCCTTTTGGCTGCCAGGCCCTGCCTTGTGCAGTGGCTGGTGGTCTGATGGTGGGCAGGGCTCAGTGTCAGCATGGCTGGCTGCTGGGCCCAGGTGGCCCTGAGGTTGGTTTTGGCCCTCTGGTGGGCATGGCCAATTCCTGAGGAAACTGGCTGTGGGGCCTGGGTGCAGGGTCTGATGGTGGCTCGCTGGCGGGTGAGGAGGGTCCCAGCATGGCTGGCTGTGTGGCCCAGGGATCCTAGGGCTATTGCCAACCTGCTGGTGGTTGCACCTAGGTCCTGGGGCAGGTGGTTGTATGGCCAGGGTGGGCTTGGCCTGGTGACTGCCTGCTGGTGGGTGGGGCTGGCCCCTGGTGCAGCTGGCTGCACAGCCCTTGGTATAGCTGCTGATGGTTCAGGTGAGTCTAGGGTGGCTGGCTAGGTGGGCTGGGGGATCCTGGGCCTGGTGCCCACCTACTGGTGGGTGGGGCTTAGTTCCAGGGTGGCTGGCTGCAGGCTGCAATGATTACATTTGTTCTTTGTAATTATTGCCCTCCTGCCACCCTTGACTCCACTTTTTCTTTGTTCTCTCTTTGACCTCCACATTGTAGTGGGTGCTGGGCATAAAAAAGGCAGTACATATAGTGAATTTAAGCAATGAGCCAAGATAGGGATATCTGATAACTAGTAATCAAAAAAGGAGAATGGAAAAAAAAATTATCAACTAAAAAAAAAAAAAAAAAGGAGAATGGTTCTAGAATCAGATAATCAGTCTGAAAGGTAAGGACAAGTATACCAGATGAAGCCATTAAGCAGGTCAAAGGTCAGAGTCCAAACAGATAACAAGTCTTTACTGGTCCCTGACTACATATGAGGCAGGTACTGTGAGGTGTTTTGCACACAGAGGGGTGAGCAAGGGAGTCAAGCCTCTGCCCTTGGGTTGAGTACAGCCGGGTTGGGGGACAGGTAAAGAATAAGCAATTATGACCGTTTGTGAGAAAAGTTGTGATGATGGAAGTACGGGATGCTATGAGAACACCTAAGGACACCTAGACTGCTGCCCTCAGGCATTCCAGGGGTTCTTCGTTCTTAGTACCCTCAAATCTCAGGGTTGCTTTCCCTCTCATGTGACCACCTGAAGATTTTTCATTCCTGGGTCTCAACAATCCTTTTTTATGCATTCCAGTCTCAGACTGCATTGTTGGACCATGTAACAACACTGCTGCTCGCTCTAATAGTTAGCAGTCCTTTTATTTATGTCACGTTCACTTCCTAATGCATCACCTGAGTGGCTACTCCAGTCCTGTACCTTCCAATCAACCTCAAATCTTTCATCCTCAGCACACGACCTTGTCTCCCATTTTCCTGAGCAGATTGAGGTCATTGAGTGAGAACTCCTTCATTCCTTCACCCCTTGTTACCTGCTAAAACACCATCCTTGCTGTGTCTAATTACTTCTGCACTTTTGCTTATCCATATTTCTTTCCTCCTGACGTAGAGAAAAAGGTAACCTTCCTTCAGAGCTGACTGCTCCCCTGTGCTTTGGCCCCACTCCTCCTTCCTTATCGAGAACTCCTTCTGTTTCCTTCCCTTTCTTTGGCAGTTTCAGTTTTTCCCTCTTCATTCACTTTTCCAGTACCAGAATGTATGCACAAGTGCTAGCCTCATTCTAAAACTATCTTCCTTACCCACTATCCATTTCCCAGTATCTGTAATTGTCAGAAATTTCTGATTAAATCAAATTGCTAACACTGTGTTGCTGGGGAGAAAGAATTTTCCTCTATCAGTCAAAGGTTCTTGTGGCTGGTCACATAATCAAGTTGATGTGAAACAGATTAACAGTAGAGAAACCAAATTTAATTTTGTACATATGAGACTCCACATACATAAGAGGTTCAAAGACAGAAAGGTAATATGAGGTATATGTGTCATCCTGAGTTAAGGGATGGGATAGGAGCCTGGGACTTTCAAGGACAGGAGGGTAATTCACAGGACAATAAGAAAAAGCAGATGTTGGGTAATTACATGTTGGCCCTGCCATACAGATGGGTCACTCAGATAAAATTTATCTCTGGTAATAATTCTCACTCTAAGACCCCCAATTTAAATTCTCCTAAGTAGTTGAAGGAAGCCAGAAATTTTTCTTGAGCCTGTAAGGTTTCAGTTGACTTTAGCTCAGAATAATTCATGTGCTAAAGTGGCACATTTTGGGAAGGTTCATTCTGAATGCTTTCAGTGCTTTGCACATGATGGGCTGCCAGGTGTAGAGATGGTCAGTGAGAATAATGAGCCAAACTGAAAAGTTACAATCAAGTCTTCATTCACTTATTACCACAGTGCAGTCAAAAGGCAAAAAAGAGAGACACTGATTCTCCAGTATTCTGTTTCCCCCATGGAAGCCACCTGGAGAGGGTCAAATGGATGTAGCACAGACAAGGAAATTATTTCACAGCCTCCAAACAAAAGGCTCCTGCATTTTTATGAAGGCTTGGTCTTGGGAAAGGCAGGGAATGGCTAGGAGTGGAAAAGTACTGAGTCAGAGGGGAGAGAAAGTTCTTTGCCAAGGCCGCTCCCCCATATGGCCACCTGGGTTAGGAATGCAGGTATACCTGTGAGTATCACTAGCTTAATGCCCCCACCTTCCCGGTCCTTGACTGCAACTCCCGCCGGAAAACTGCAATGAGGGAAGAAGTAAGTTTTTAAAATCGGTAAAAGAGTATTTGAAAAGTTAGGAATAATCAACAATTTAGGAAGAATTTTATAAGAAAACTGCTTGTTTAGATACCAGATTGGTTAATGTCAACAGACATTTCCTGTTCCAACACCAGAAATTGTTTGCATCTCTGCTGGACAAAAATCTTTAATCTTGGCCTCTCAGACTTTATTAACTTGCTCAGACAATATTAGTCAAGTCTAGCATAACATTGGGAAAAAAATCCAGTAATTACTTTTAACTGCTCCTAAGTTTCAGATAATTTTTCTGACATCATGAAATGTTGTTATTCTGACCTACCTCACAGAGTTGTTGTATTAAATAAGATACTGTATGTTAAGCCCATACACATTATGTAGTGATCACTCAGATGCCAGGTGCTGTTATTATCATTAGATTGTCATTGTTCCTCTGCCATAACCTTTGCAATCTGACTATTCTGCACTATTCAACTGAAATGTTCTGTTGGAAGGGACATCCCATAGCTAAGTTAATTGACTTATTTTTGGATCTCACTATTATTGTTTCCCTCCCTAGCATTTGGCACAATTTACTGTCTCCTACTTTTTGAAACTTTCTTACTAAGTTGTTTTTCCTGATTCATGTTCCTCCTATTAGCTTTTAAATGTCAGCACCCCTGCAATTCTTCAACTTTCTTCATCTCATTCTCTCCATGCTTTAATATCTCATACAGGTAACTCATATTTCTAGTCTTCCCTCTTGACATAAGTTACAGATATATTTTCAATTACATTTGGGAAATTTCCACCTGTACACTTTAATCAGCACTTTACACAACACATCTTATCTTGCTAAAATACCTCCTGGCCTCAGTATTATTGTCATTTGTTTACTCTCTGAGAAGCAACCCACATCCTAAGATATTCAGGCTTGAAACTCTTCACTGTAACTTTTGGCTTATTTTTCTCCTTTATTTCTTATATTTAATCAATTGCCCAAACTTTTTGATTTTTTGCCTTAAAATACCTCTCACATTGTGGTAGACTGCTACTTTGCTGGCCCCAAAGGAACTATGCTTCCAATATTCATGCCTTTCATAGATGGGGGCAATGTGCCCTAGAATGCAGGCATTGTCTGTAGAGCCTCTACTTCAATTTTAAACCATGTCAGTGATCGCATACTTTTTCTTGCTGGAGTGGACTCATCCTTTGGCTTCCGCATGGGTATACACCTTCCTGTATTTACTCTAGGTTTAACTTTTCCTGATGGATCACCAGAATGCATGATATATTCAAAGCCTTGATAACACCTGCACACTGGATCTTTCCTTCTCAAATGTTTGCTTTTGGCTGCTACCTGTCATCATTTAGCCACCATGCTGTAGGAAGCCCAAGACACATGGTGATGCCATGTGGAAAGCAATGAGGAGCTCTGGTCAACAGTTCCACCTGAGTTCCCAGTGTTTTATAAATCTAACAACAAAGTCTCTTACTTCATCTAGGTATGTTGCAGACCTAGTAATTATCTCAAAAAATTATACACCCCCCCACCCCAAACAGTGCCTATACAGAAAACAGAGACAACGTTAAAAACAACTGATATAGTCATGTTCTGAGAAATACAGCTACAATAAGAACTGAATTTCTTTTAGGTCAACACCGGTCATCTTATGGAATAATATAAAAGGTTACTAGTAACTGGCAGGAAGAAAATGAGGTTTTTCCAAACTTAAACTGACTTCCTGAAATATAAAGGCAGAAGTTAATGTTTTTAGAATACCAATATTATTACTTTGTGATGTAGAATTCAGCAAAATTTAGCATATGGGAGGATTTACAAAGAAGTGAGTAAACTTGAGTGACTTTAATACTTGTTATGGTTTAAAAAATAAATTTATAATTTTTTTGAAAAACAAAAACACCCAACACTCAATGTTCATAGATTTTAAACATCAATTAATGCAATATCAACTAAGCTCTGTGATATCTGGATGTATGAAGATAAAGCAACCTGCAGACCCTGCCCTCAAGATTTTAATCATTTAGGAAATTGGACATATGCACTTATAAAATTAATAGTGTAAGAGTTAAACAGTAACATGTAGTAAAAAGGAAAGAGAATTCTCAGAATTATATGTTTAAGTGCCCAATAAAATATATGAAAGAAAGAGAAGTGCCAACAACTTAGATGAATTTTTCTTTTGGGTCCATGTGGAGAGAGAAAGGTAAAATATTGGAATGATGTGAGTAAGTGTCAGATTGTGAAATACCATGTGTACTCTGTTTACCTAACATATCAAAGATTATAATTTTAACTGTAGCCATGCAAAACTAAAAAGCTTTTCATATTTAAATATAGGGATGGGCATTTTTCCCCTTTTAATCAGAGTTACAAGCAGTCCAGAAAGTTGCTTTAAATAGTATGCATCATTCATTCATTTTGCAAATTATTATTAATTGACTCTTACTACATGATAAGCACACTGTGAGGCATGGGGGATGTAAGAGTGAGGGAAATAAACACACTTGCACTCAGGGAGCCAAGACTGTAGAAGATAAGGCAGTTAAAACTAGTCCTTGTAATGCAGTGGGCTATAGTGGGGCAATTAAAGGTCATACATAAGCCCAGAGAGGTGAAGCTAGCTTTGGTAAAGGAAGATCAGGGAAAGCTTGCTGAGAATGAGAAAATAGAGACCTGAAGGTAAGTAGGGGTCAGCCAGAGAAAGGGATGCAGAGGAACTTTATGCAAGAGCCTAGAGATTAGAGAGAGCAAGAGAGTTTTGAAGAACTGAAGTATTTCTTAGAATAGTCTGATAGAAGAGGTGAGTATATCTATATTAATCTATCTACCTATCTCTACTTCTCTCTCTCTACCGAGTGATACAGAAAATTATATGAAATTTTAGCTTGTTTAATCAAAAGTTGATGGTTGACGAGAAGGAGAAGGTATTGTGTGAATGGATATCATGCTTTAAGTCTCTATACTTGCTTTGGTTTGTCCGGTTCAATAGCTCAGCTAACATTTATTCAGAAAGCCAGATACAGTGCTTGGTGATTGGGATGCTGAGATAAAAAAGACAAGGACTCAGTATCCAGTAGTAGAAGAGACACATTATGGGTGAATTCAATATTGTCCTGAGTGCTGTGTGCTAAGAAATTGTGTACTGGGTTCTGAACACACTGGGCTGCAGAAGCACAGAGGAGGGCACTTCACTTGGCCTCAGAGAATGGGAATGACTTGCCAGAAGACTGATACCTGGGCTGAGCTGAGCCACAGATCTGCTCCATTCAGTGTTTTTTTATTATGTACTCATATGAAAGTCTAGAAGTCTACAAAGAGTAAGCCTTACTAGTGTCAGCAATGAATTAAGCTATATGATTAGCAAACCTAAAACATAGAAAACACTAAATAAATGTCTTGATTCATTGAATAAGAGACATTTTTATTATACTTGTGAATGAAAGCCAAAAATGTTAATAACAGTAAAATTAAAAAAAAAACTTTACAGGTTGGAATAACTGTCCTTAATAACAAGACATTTAATAGTGAAAAATGTAGTGGGTTGTACTAAGCTCATACAATCAAATGTCTAAGAACGAGAGTGGAGAGATCATATTAAAATGGCAACACCTCATATTGAGTTCACATTATTCAGAGGAAGTAAAGACATTATTTAGATGGAAGTAGTGTTCAGTGCAGAGGGGTTGATAATTCCACTGGTCTCATTGCATTTGTTGGAATCTTTGGATAATTGTTTACAGTTCTTAGTGCAACATTTAAAAGAATGGCTATGACAAAATTGAATATAATTGGAGAAAAGCAGTCAAGGCAATAAAAGCTTAAAACTAACATGAGGAATTTTCATGGTGGAGAATTTTCCTCAAGAAAAATAGCACTGTTTTGTTATTGAGATTGTAGGTGCCAGCCTTGAGTTTCAGAATTCAGTATATTTCTATAATTTATGACTTTAGAAGAATAGGAAAGTGATGAAGAAAGTGTGAATATTGCTACAATTTCACTTTATAAAATATTTTCTTGTTTTCTATTTAGTTCAATTTCTGATTTATTATATAATCATATATATTCATGCACTGATAGTATAGTACTTAATAAGTTTAAAAGTTTAAAGGTACTACTTTATAAAATTTGAAGTTAAGGGCAAGCAAAGAGCATATACATACTTTTATGACTTGATGTCTCCCTTTCTCCTTAGAAAATGATGGAGCATCCTTAGATTGAGAAATAAGCTATAATCCTTGCTTCTTAAAACACTTCAAGTGAAAAGAAACAGCATTGAGACTGCTGTCTTACTATCACTTTGAAAGGAATAGATGAGATAATATCCAAAGAATGTGTAATGTAATAATGTATAGCTCTATCCCTTGATATTTTCAAAATGATTGTACAGTAACTTTCTGCTCTCTATAACCAGTGAGAGTGTACAAGGTAGTGATGGTAGAACAATCTGTCTGTGAATATTTAATCATAAACATATTCTATTATAGATTAAGAATCTTGTTCTTCTGAAGATAAAATTGCAATAACTTTAAAACATCTTTTGCTTTCTGTGATTTGTTGAAACTATCAGAATAGTATCAGAAGAAAAGTATGTATATTTTCTTGAGTTTTTAAATTTACCTTACACACAAATCAGGCTAAGTTGAGAAAGTTAAATGTGAGAATTATACAATAAAATTATTTAAAATCTTGAGTTCAAAAAGTGAGATTTGAGCATGCTTCAGGACATAGGGCATGGCTTTCAATCCTTGAACATAAAAAAAGACAAAAATAAGTTAGGGTCTGCTTTACTTTGGAGATACAATTTTTTAATATTATAGAGACCGTGAGTATTTATGGCAAGAAAATGAACACATAAATTAATGAGTGAATCAAATAGAAAAGGATATAATTCTGTATCACCAAAGTGAAACTTTAACACTGATTAAATCCAAAACTTTGCCCCTCCTTGGATCTGTAACTGCACTGTGTGAATATGACTGGTCAAAACCACAATTTTTTTCCTCATTTAAAATTCAGGGCACTAAATCTCAGGTTCATCTTCATTGCTGCTTAGAAATCCTACTTTAGTTCATTCATTCTCCTGTTTTCCTAGATAATAATTTATACTTCTCTTCTTTCAAACCTCTTATATTTCTTCTCCCATAATCATATACATGAAGTTTTCATGATTTTATCTAAGACAAACCACTCCAGTTCTACAAATATTACATCCTCTTGCCTTTGCCAACACAAGGCACTAGTTCTAGTGATTCTCTGTCTCCTTATACTTTATCAAATGTTACCTGTTTGTTGTATTTTTTCTACTAGCATTAATATCACACTAGAACCCCACATTTCCTTTTGTTAATAAAAAAAAAAGGAATCCAACTTTTGTTTTTAGCTATGGAGTAAGAATATTTGAAATTACCCTTCCATCACAAACAAACAAAAAACTAAAAAACCTATAGAAAACAAACATTTTTCAGAGGTTAAAAAGCAGGCAGCATGAGACTATGATCCCTGAGAAGGAGGAAAATGAGTTTATCCCTACATAAGCTAGACTGTCTACACAGAGGTATTTTCCAGATTGTGAAGGAGAAAGAGAAACCCTAAGCAGAAGATTTAACAGAATTCTGGGAGGCCAACACAGATTTTGAGAGCATAGTGCCCAATAGAAGAGGGCTGCATAGAGAAAGAATGCCAGAAACTTGCATAGGGATTTCTTTGAGACTTTAGCCAAATACAAATCTGAGAATGCATAGGATAAAACCCTGTGAGGTCAGGAAAGAAGAAATTCTATGGAAAAAAGCTGAAAGCTGAACAATTCACAGGTTTTACATAGGGCTGGGGATCATTCAAGTTCTCACCAGCCAAAGTGGACAGATCTTACTGAATACATGGGGCATTCAGTAGAGACTGTAGATGGGTCATGACTAAGAAGTGGAACTAGTACACGAGTAAAGTCTTTTCTTGAGCTTCCCTGAAAGAAATTGTAAAAAATAAAGCCTGAAAGGGTCAAACTGACCTGCAATAACTTAACCGCCTACTAGGGAAAAAACTCATAAACTTGAAAGAAATACACACACGGACAATCTAGTATTCAACAGTATAAAATGTCTATCATTCAAAGAAAAATTTCTAGATATATAAAGAAGCAGAAAATGTGACATAACCTGAAGAAAATGCAATAAAAATAGACACAAACTCAGAGATAATAGTATCATAAAATAGAAAATTAATATCATCTACTATAAGTATGCTCCATGTGCCAAAGATGTGAGCAAAAACATGACCATAATGAGGGAAAAATTGGAAAATATAAACAAGAACCAAATGGGACTTCTGGGGACGAGAAATATAGTATCTGAAGTGAAATTTCTTTGGATAAAATTAACAGATATGACACTGCAGAAGAAACAGTTAATTTAAATGCATAACAATAGAAATTAAATGAAATTTAATTTGGAAATTTTATTTCCAAAATGAAAACCAGAAAATATGATTGGGAAAAAACACAGAGTTATGAGAAATTATCAAGCAATTTCACATATGTGTTAAGTGAAGTCCCAAAATGCGTGGGGGAGGGGAAGGAAAATTATTCTCAGAAATAACGGCTGATATTTGTAGTGAGGTGGATGGACCTAGAGTCTGTCATACAGAGTGAAGTAAGTCAGAAAGAGAGAAACAAATACCGTATGCTAACACATATGTATGGAATCTAAAAAAAAAAAAAAATGGTTCTGAGGAACCTAGGGGCAGGGCAGGGATAAAGACGCAGATGTAGAGAATGGACTTGAGCACATGGGGAAGGGGAAGCTGGAATGATGTGAGAGAGTGGCATGGACATATATACACTACCAAATATAAAATAGATAGCTAGTGGGAAGTAGCCACATAGCACAGGGAGATCAGCTCGGTGCTTTGTGACCAGCTAGAGGGGTGGGACAGGGAGGGTGGGAGGGAGATGCAAGAGGGAGGAGATATGGGAATATATGTATATGTATAGCTGATTCACTTCGTTATAAAGCAGAAACTAACACACCATTGTAAAGCAATTATACTCCAATAAAGACATTAAAAAAAAAAAAAGAAAGAAAGAAAGAACGGCTGAAAATCTTCCACATCTACAAAAATTAATGAAGTCCAAGCAGGTCAAACACAACATTAAGGCATACTATCAACTTGTTGCAGTCTGATGATAAAGGAAAAACATCTTAAAAGCAGTTGGAGAAAAAAAGCATATACAGAGAAAAAAAGATAAGAATTACTACAGATTCCTTTTCAGGAATTATGCAAGCAATTAGAAAATGGTATGACATATTTTAAAGTGCTGAAGGAAAAAAAGTCAAGCTCTGAGAGTTAGATATTGCAGTACACGTTAACATGTTGGCAGGAGGTGGTGGCTCCATAAATTAATAGCCTAAAAAGCCTAAGAGTAAAGTTCCTGCTTCTCACTCTCCATTTCTTTCCAAAGTCTAAAACCAGATAGCTGGAGTGCAAGCCAGAAAGTGGCCTTGTCCTAATACAGCTGGGTTCCTCAGCCCAAAGTTGCCCATCCATGTATTAAATAACTGTCATGAATGTTTCCTAATTTTTCATTTTTAAAAGTAAAATGAATAATATAAAAAAACAGAATATAAGCTTCTTGGGGGTGGGTCTATTTATTTTATTCTCCACTTATTCACATCACTAAGAAGGACAGATAGCATATTGTTGATACGAAAATATTTGTTTTGAATGAATGAATAAAAGTAAGTACTATAGTTTACCACTCAGAATAGCATTAATATTTTATGTTTACTACCATATTTTCTTAAAGAAGATAAAAATATTACAAATGAAAGTAGTTTCTTTTAACAACCACTATTTTTTTCTTTTTTTTTTTGTGGTATGTGGGCCTCTCACTGTTGTGGCCTCTCCCGTTGCGGAACACAGGCTCCGGACACGCAGAGTCAGCGGCCATGGCTCACGGGCCCAGCTGCTCCACAGCATGTGGGATCCTCCGACTGGGGCACGAACCCATGTCCCCTGCATTGGCAGGTGGACTCTCAACCACTGCACCACCGGGGAAGCCCAACAACCACTTTTGATTTTAAATTCACTTCATCTATTCCTAGAGGCAATCCTATGATAAATTTGGTATGTTTTCTTTTTGTCATCATTATTCCCTTGCAGATAGATAGCTATAAAGACAGATATAGATTCACTATGTATAGATATATACTCAAGCACATGCAAACACAGATTCATCCTGTCTTCTATCATTAACACTTATCTGGCAAATCTCCATAAATGCTATTTAAGGCACTGCACAGTTCTAGGGGAAGCCATTCATGTTGTGCTAATGTGGATATCATTGCTTTTACACTAGACATATTCTGTATCCACATCTTTCATGTAATATATTTTTTACATAGTTCATGCCTTATCATTGCTATGTAGTATTTCATTATATGAATAGGCCATATTTAATTTATCTATTCTCTGAGTGATAAACTTCTAAGTTGTTTGAATTCTCCAGTGTTACAAAAAAATGCTGCAAAAATATGTTTATATATGCATCTTTTACAAGGTCCTGTGTAAAAGTTTCTCAAAGGGTGTGTTCCTAGAGATGAAACTGGTGGGCCATAGGATATATTCCTTTTCAATTTTATTGGACTTTGTAAAATTACTCCATAACTCACAACAGCCTGAACTATTTTAGTGTCCCACTATCCATATATGACAAAACCACTTTCCATATATCTTCGTCAATACTTACAAGGACCAAATGTTAATTTTTGCCCATATGAAAAATGAAAACTTTTCTCATTATTGTTTTAATCAAATCCTTTAATAGGTTGAGCATTTTTCCAAGGTTTATTAGGTATTTGTCTACTTTGGGAATTACCTGTTCTTGTCCTTTGCCCTTTGTAGCATGTTTTTACACTTTGAATTCTCTTTAGAACGAGACAAACTTCTGGTTACATAGTGGCAGTAAGTAAATATTTGTTCATAGAGTTAGGAAAAGTGTGTTCTGCTGGTCTTTGAAGAAATTGGTTTTTTCCTCCTCTTTTTCTTTGAGCTGTTTTTTTTAAAAAGACTCGAGTTTTAGAGCAGTTTTATGTTCACAGGAAAATTGAGAGGAAGGTACAGAGATTTTACATGTTGCTCCTGCACTCACACGTATATAGCCTCCCCCATTGTCAATGTCCCCCACTAGAGTGGTACATTTGTTACAACTGATGATCTCTGTGCTGTTTTCTGAATCCTGAATATGGTAGATATGGGAGCCAGGATGGTTTAATGTGAGAGCCTGTGCTTTGGAGTCAGGTAGACTTCGGTTTTGGTCCTGGCTCTTTCACTCAATTATAATGTAACATTGGAAATTTACTCAGACTTTCTGACATTTGGATAATAATTAGTAGCTCATAAAGTTCCAAGTATTAACTTGAGAAAGTAAGTATAAAGCACTTAGCGCAGTGATTGTAAAGTAGAAAATGCTTAGTAATAATAATTGCTTTTTTCCACACCCTTTATCCCAAACTGCATATGTAAATAAACATTGCTTTGGTCTGATGAGATGTCCAGTTAATCTTTTTCATCAAATGTTACATTAAAACCCCATCCAGGTATCTGGAAGGCCTACTAGTATGCTTAATCTGCAACTAAGTGTATTTTTCTTTCTGGGAAAACTTAACTCCCGAGTTTACACTAAAAAGTCTAAACAACCAATCAAAATAAGTGTTGCAGCTGTGGTTGATAATGTTTCTTGTTGTGCCCTTTTAAACTTAACATGTTGAACCTTGCTTTTTATATTACAATCTTAGCCATACACAAATGGGGGCTGGAGAGGGACAGTTGCAATGCCTGTGGCTAGTTTGCAGGGAGTTTTGAGGAAAAGTAGAACTATTACATGCTGACACATCTGTCCTTCCTTCAAATTTTGCTGAATTATCTATTTCTTGAGAATAAGAGTTATACTTTTAGACCTTGCACTGGCTTCTAGTCTAGTGGCCTTTATTACTAGAAACTTAAAGAATATTCAGTAATGGTGTTAAGTTTTTCCTTGAGAATTTAAATGTGCGAACACGTGGACAGCAGGGGTCACAGTTGTCTTAGATTAACATAAAAAAACTGGTGTGCACATGATTCTTGTTTGTTTTTGCTGCTGTTTTTAGATTTATAGAATAATAGTTTTAAGAACTGAGTTTGGTTGTGTTTGAAAATTGCAGTCTTTGGACATATTAAGAGGCTTAAGATCTTGTCTTTCCCCCATTCTTCATACGTGCATAATTGTCTTCAATATTGCTTTTCAGAGAAAAATTTTCATCCTTAGACAGCTAAGTTCTGAATAATGGTATTCTTTTAATCACCGCCAAACCAAACAGAGATTTTCATTAGGGACATTTAAATTTTCTAATCAAAGTTCCTGAAAACAGTTTTTGAAAAAATGAGTTTCATATTTTACAGTATGGTAAAAACGATTTCTCTCTTCTACTTTGAAGAAATGAATGAAGTTACATTAAAGCTAGAGTTGCTAGGAAATTATTGTAGCTCATTATTTGCCAGTCATTGGTTAGGATAGATATGTTTACCTAAGTCTCTGCATCACTTAACTGTAATACATCATGAGAGCTCTTACAGCCAGGAAAATTGACTGCAGTATTTGATGCAGCAAATTATGCAGTTAGTTCATAACTTTTTGATTCAAAAATATTTGTAGGAAATCAACGTACTAGATAAACACAAAGGGGCATACTATTTATCGTAGACTAAAGGAGGATAACAAAGCACTGATGAAGATATGCAGTAACTGCAAATCATATTGCTAGTGAGAGTGAAAACTAGTACAACTCCTTGAAAGACTTGTTTTTGGCAGTACCTATTAAAGCTGATCATATTCATATGTAGCCACTCTACCCTTAAAAATATACCCCACACTTTTTTTTTTTTTTTTGTGGTACACGGGCCTCTCACCGCTGTGGCCTCTCCCATTGCGGAGCACAGGCTCTGGACACGCAGGCCCAGCGGCCATGGCTCACAGGCCCAGCCGCTCCGCAGCATGTGAGATCCTCTCGGACCGGGGCACGAACCCACGTCCCCTGAATCGGCAGGCGAACTCTCAAGCACGGCGCCACGAGGGAAGCCCCTACCCCACACTTTTGTAGTAGTCCTAAATCAAAAACTATCTGAAAATCCATCAACATGTTATACTTCCATATAAAATTAAAAAGACCAAGATTGTAATGATGAATTTGTTCTATTAATAAAGAATGGTTGGATGGTCTCGGTGCTTGGTGATATCTTCTTTTCTTTTTTATAAATTTTTATTTATTTTGTTTTTGGATGTGTTGGGTCTTTGTTGCTGTGCGCGGGCTTTTCTCTGGTTGCGGCGAGTGGGGGCCGCTCTTCATTGCAGTGTGCAGGCTTCTCACTGTGCTGGCTTCTTTTGTTGTGGAGCATGGGCTCTAGGCGCGTGGGCTCAGTAGTTGTGGCACATGGCTTAGTTGTTCTGTGGCATGTGGGATCTTCCCGGACCAGGGCTCGAACCCATGTCTCCTTCATTGGCGGCAGATTCTTAACCACCGCGCAACCATGGAAGCCCCGCTTGGCAATATCTTTATACACTCTCTCCATTGTTCAGCATGAGATCCTTAATTTGCATGTCCACAATCATGTCGTTGCCAGTGCAGTTTGTGTTGCTTATATTAAGAAAAAGTTATTCCTTTGAACTAAACTTATAGAAGACTGATGAATATATTAAGGTAGATGCATTAATTTACAATAAGTAATATTCTTTTTTATCAACTGGAATATTCAAGTCCCTTGTTCAGGTAAACCTATTATTGTGAAATTAATAATTAGAAGTTGGTTTTAGTGAGTGTAGAATGAGTGCAGAGGCAGGTGAATAATAATGAGGAGTTTTTCTTTATAATATGTCAATGCCCAATGATTTATTTCTTCTATATGACAAAGTTGTTTTTTTCCCCTAGTGCCTGTGTTAGTATCTTCCGGATGTAGTCTCATTCTGTAGGATGCTGTATACACAGTGCTTGCTCTTAATCCTTTTCATTTATTTTCAGGATGACCATTTTGTTTTTAGTCATCGTTTTTTTCATTATTTTCAAAATGATATGAGCATTTTCCTTATGGTCATGTCATCTTTTTTTCCCCATTGTCTGTAGAGGGCAATGTATATGAAAAAGTTTCAGACAACTGCAGATGTATCTTAGTTCTGTATACCTGAGATGATATCCAGATCACCTTGGAACATTCACAGCTCCTTTTGGTCACACATTAATGATTTCTTAGTGTACTCCCCCACATGGTTAATCATATTCTTTGATTGGGGATGTGTTCAAAGGGCCATCTCAATTTCAAGTTCTTTGGGGCTAACTTGTGCTCTCACTTATGAATCTCTGATATTATTATTATTATTATTATTATTATTTTTTGGCGGTACGCGGGCCTCACACTGTTGTGGCCTCTCCCTTTGCAGAGCACAGGCTCTGGATGCGCAGGCTTAGCGGCCGTGGCTCACGGGCCCAGCCGCTCCTGGCATGTGGGAACTTCCTGGACCGGGGCACGAACCCATGTCCCCTGCATCGGCAGGTGGACTCTCAACAACTGCGCCACCAGGGAAGCCCTATTATTATTTTTTAAATTTATTTTTCTATTGAAGTATAGTTAATTTACAATGTGTTAATTTCTGCTGTGCAGCAAAGTGACTCAGTTATACACATATATACATTCCTTTTTGTATTCTTTTCCATTATGGTTTATTCCAGGATATTGAATATAGTTCCCTGTGCTATACTGTAGGACCTTGTTGTTTATTCATTCTCTATATAATAGTTAGTGCATCTACTAACTCCAGACTCCGAGTCCATCTCTCTTTCATCCCCCTCCCCCTTTGCAACCACAAGTCTGTTCTCTATGTCTATGAGTCTGTTTTGTAGGTAGATTCATTTGTGCTATATTTTAGATTCCACATATATGTGATAGTATATGGTATTTGTCTTTCTCTTTCTGACTTAGTATGATAATCTCTAGTTGCATCTATGCTGCTGCAAATGGCATTATTTTGTTCTTTTTTATGGCTGAGTAGTATTCTGATATTACTGAAGTAGTTAAGCTATTTTCACTTCTTTATAACTGGAAGAAACATTAAAATGTCATTGTTCTTTCCCCCTGTTCCAACTACATTAACATAAACCAGTTCAACTAAATGAGAATATATTCTGCTTTGAAGAAGTATTTTTCAGGGAAGACAACACAGTTATAACACAGTTGTTCTCAAAACCTTTTTTCTTTTTAACTAGTTCTAGAATGGAGGAGAGAAAGCAGTAGCACTAATTGTGAAGACAGAGCAATACACCTAGTAATATTGTGGGGAGAAACTCGGTTTCCACTTAGTTTGCAGAAGTACTTGATGATTCAAAAAATTGCAGGCAAATTTCCTCTTGCTACTCATCACTTCTTCCTCATCCATTTTTAAAGTCAAGCAGCCACAGGGACCAAATACAACAGAATGAGAGGATGATTACAAACCCCTGTACTGGGATGTTGGTATTTTCTAAAAATTCCTCAGAAGAGGCCCTTAACTTCAGCCCAAGATCTGAAGGCACACATTCAAGCAACCGAGCAGTACCCAAAAGAAGGATGTAACTTGTCTTCATAGAACTAACCACAGACAGCTGTGGAATCCAAGTCAGCAGGGGTGACAGTATTACATTCAAGCATGCTGAACTTGCCACATTTTTACAGGATGAAACTAGAGCAACTAGTTAAATGATGTTGAGGGTAAAGTCAGAAATATAGCAAGGTCAGGTACTTCTGGTTAGAGAGCAGGCATAAAAGTCAGTATAGATAAAATACTTGCCTTTTAGAGGATTTTGAATATAGAATATTTAACATTTCCACTGAAGTTCATGATGAAGCATGACAATGAGCAAAGGAGATTGAGTTCAAACATTTGAATGCTTGAATATAAAACCATATTATAGAGGTGGAGAAAAGGAAACTAATTTTAGAAATTAGTTTATTTCTTGTTGACCTGGTTACTTCAACTGGTGATCATGATTAGACATAATATTGATAAGATAAAATGATGATATTTACAAAAATTAATTCCTCATTGCACCATGGAGGAATTTCCAATATATCTAAAAAATATTTTGTGCTTTCATGAATGGTGGATTCCTGAACTTGGATGTTTTTGTTTAATGAAGATTCACTCATTCACTTATACATGTATTCATTCATTCAATGCCTACTCTATTCTAAATGCTTTGCTAGGTGCTATTAGAGGATTCAAAGATGTCTAAGAAATAATCCATGTACTGTAGGCATTTATGACTTGGTAATTTATTCTGTATCACTGACTAAGTAAGTATAGTTTAAATCCAAATTAAATTCATGCCAGAAGAGCTGTATTAGTAACTTGTGCCTCAGAAGAAAGGACAATTAATTCTTCTTATCACGGAGAGCTGCAGAGAAGAGGTGACTTTTTAACTGGGTCTAAAATATAACTAGTATTTTAATGTCAGGGAAGGGTGCAGAGGACAGCCTTGGCTAAGAGAACAGCAGTAACAAAGATACAGAGTAATGTTCCTGGTGTGCTCTGGCCTCTAGAGGTGGTTTTACATTGTGATGCTCAGTAGGGTATGAAATGTAGTGAGATGGGAGAGAGTTGATTAGGAAATACACCAGTCTTTTATAAAGAGAGAAGCTGTAGTCATTTCTCTGACATTTAGCAAACTGAGTTTAATACTGAATCTATCAAAATAACTGAGAGCAAAGTGTTCTACAAACACATTTGATCTAGAGGGAATCTCAGAGATTATCTGGTTTAACATTTCTCTTTCTGTTTCTTTCTCTCCCCAAAAAAGAGACTCATAGAGAGGTTAAGGATTTTTAATCAAGACCGTACAACCAAGTTGGTTAGGTATGAAATATCTCAGGTTGCTGGAGTTGGTCTGTAGCTGTTTTGACCACGGTACGTAGAAGAGAGGCTGCTGGGCTGTGAGGCAGAGTAGAGATCCACAGAGAGTTAGTCCCCATCACTGAAGGTAAAGAAGGCATTAAGTTCCGGTTTTTAAGTAGATGGTGGTCTAAATTTGATGTAGGCAACTCCTCAACATAGCAGATATGCTGGGAGGTGCATTTTTGGGTTTCTGAATTGAACCGTTCATAACAACTGCATCATAGTACATCCAGGTAGTCAGATTCGTGTCCTCTGAGGCAGTTCACTACACCATCTACTTGACCAAACATGGACGTCTGCTTCAAATTGATCCAGTAACATGCCTTTCCTGGGAATGGGATCGGGAAGGCTGAGATGAAAGATCATGTTAGGTAAATTCTAGTGCTGAAATCCTGACAAGCTGCAGCCAATTGTAAGAAGAGTTGGAAAAACAATAATGCCAGTAAGAAAAGGGAGAAAAAAGAGGAGAAGGGAGATGTTATGCAGACAGAAGGAGAGACAAAGAGGAACAGAATCAGAGCCTCAGTTGTACCTATCTGCAGCTCAGTTTCCCATTGCTCAGTGATACCTGATTTCACCTTTTCGTGTGACATGAGTGAGATCTGACATCTTTGCATGGGCCTCTGCTATATACCGGCAAAGCAGCTTTGATCTGAAAAATCATTTTGTTACATGACTCTTTTTAACTTCAAATTGTGAATAACCCTTCTATTTCCCTTTGAGTTGTGTTTTCCGTACTTTTCTTCAAAATAAAACTGAACAAGAACCCCCTGAAAAACCCTACCTTATCCATTTTTTTTATTTAGGGGAAAATGCTTACTTGCGTCTTCTTACATAGATCTGCTGAGTCAGGATTACCTCATCAAAGTACCACAGGACAGTGGAAACTGTCTGAAGCATTCTTGAGTCTTTCATGCACAAGACCAATGTGTGTTAGGCAGAAAGGCTTGAATTGCCCCCTGGAACTGAACACTGCATCAACAACTCGCTTTCCTCCATCCACTGCAAAATCACCTTTCAGTTGAATGAATAACTTGAAAATCTGAAGAACAGACGAGTTATCCTTAATGGTTTTCTTTTCCATCTTAATCATCAATCCATTGTCATTAAAGGGAGTAGTGGATCTTGACAGAGATGCTGAAATGAGCACTTTCTATTATAAGGAAAAAAATCTGTGTAGACACCGTGCTGGGGCAGCAGTCACAGAAACTTTCTTACTGAGCTTCTGGAGCTTCTGTCGGGATAATGAGCCATCATAAATCTTTCTAACTGGGAAGAAAATGTAGGTATTTAACTAGTTGGAGACTAAACAAAATATTAGGAGTGTATTTCAATTAAATACATTTATTTTTATAAACATTCATTTATACATATTTAAATATCTATATTTATAAACTACTTACAAATAATTTACTTACAAATTATAAACATGAATTTAGAAGACACCTCTTGACCACCCAAAATCATTTTGTCTAGGAAATAGCACATGTCCTATTTAGTAAAAATTGACTTGCCCCCTGCTTTCTGAAAAGAGTACTTTTCTATTTGTAAAGTTTTTAGCATGTTTATAAACAAACATACACATAGGATAGGGCTTGAGTTTGCCAGGATGTTCAAGATGTTCATTCACTGGAATCTTATCATAGACTTGCAGAAGATTTGGAAAGACCAAGAAGCAGTTTAATCCAGCCTTTAGGTTCTTGGAAAGAATGAGCCTTCTTGGGGAGGTTAGTACTGGAGATTAGTCACCAACTCTACTGTGCTTAATTCAGGGCACATTATGGGTTAATGCTTGTATTTCTGTCCCTTTCTTTGCTGAAAGGAAATAATCACCTACAAGACTCATCCTCATTAAACTACACATAAAGGACTAACTGCAGGTGGCTTTAACCAGGCAAAATAAAAGCAAATTCTGTCTGAGGCATATAGCTCAGCAGGTCTGCTCACCAGTGCTGTTCATGATTCTGTGTGTATGCTTAACTCTGAGCACTTGCTCATAATTGACCTCTTCTGTTTTAGCAAAAAGTCCCGAGATTGGATCCCTTGTCTACTGTATCCTGTGGTATGTGTGGAACTCCCTTCTTTTCTTCTGAATTCAAAGGCTAGCTAGCCCCTTCTGACTAGCTGTCTCTCTGGCACCCTGTACTATAGTTGAGGCACCAAGAAAGAGGAATTAGGTTTCAGATACTGATGTCCACACATACCATTCCTTAGATGGTTACTTAGTCTTTGAGGTCTCACTGTCTTCATCTGTAAAATAGGAAGACTGAGAACTATGTTGCATAATTGTTTTAAGAAATAGGTAAACCATATATTTGATAAAATGTATATAAAGTGCCTAAAAATTCTAGACATATGGCAAGGGTCTCAGAAAATAGTAGTAAATTCTTGCTTGCATGAGAAAGTTGGCTTTGGATTCTCAGGGGGTCTATTATTATTACTATTATTATTATTATACCATAGTTAAAACACATGGTCAGATTTTCACATTTGGTAATGAACAAATACAGCAGTATTGAAAATGTATGTGCAAAGTTCATCTCCTGCTTAGGCCCTGATTTAAATAATTACTTGCTGTTTTATGGAATACCCAAGACTAATCTTGTAGAATAAGCTTTCTAATGTGAGATTTCAAAATACTGGCTTAGCATTTGAACTCATTTTTCCCCTAAAATAATAGTTATAAATACACACTGGAAGTGAAAAGTGATATTAAGGGGAACATTGCAACCCTGTGGTCTCTGTTCTTTCATAAAAGAAGCATCTGCTTTTTATGCCCCCAGAATCACATCTCCTAGGTGCTGAGTACTAAAAAACTATCTTTTTTGGGGAGAAAATAAAAATTAGTATTGTAAGTTTATTAACATAAAGGGAATGTACTTTAAGTTTATTCAAATTATGAAATGCTAAGAAAAGCAATTTGTGTTAATTTAAAGCCACTTAGCCTCACAGGGCTTTGACTGGAGTATAATTTAGGTTGTTTCTACACATATGTCAGCAGCTCTTGCTGGGCCTGCCATAGGCCCAGGGTTGTGACTATTGGTAAAATGATTTAAGAGATGAGATGTGCAGCTTAGATAGGTTCTCAAAATTTATTGTCCAAAGAGAGGCCTGTGACTAAGGGAAGAGAAATGGTCATTCCATTTATCTATCATCTTCCTTCACTTAGAGAATTAGGGTCCTAAATGTATATGTTATAGTGTCCTAGAGAGAACATGGTGTCCCAGTTAAAGGAGTCTGGAGGATATTGCCACTGGTCTCTGCACATCTTTGGATCCTGGGATTGTATGTAAGTGATACAGGCATACCTCCTTTTATTATGTTTCACTTTATTGCACTTTGCAGATACTGTGATTTTTACAAATTGAAGGTTTTTGGTAACCCTGTGTCAGGCAAGTCTATTGGCATCATTTTTCCAGCAGCATTTACTCACTTTGTGTCTCTGCATCACATTTTTGTAATTCTTGTAATATTTCAAACTTTTTCATTATTATTATATTTGATATGGTGATCTGTCATTGATCTTGATGTGACTTGTGTGACTCGAAGTCTCAGATGTTGGTTAGCATTTTTTACCAGTTAAGTATTTTAAATTAAGGTATGTACATTTTTTAGACATAACGTTATTGCACACTCAATAGACTACATTATAGTGTAAACATAACTTTCATATACACCAGGAAGCCAAAAAATTTGTGTGGTTCACTTTATTGTGATATTTGCTTTTTTTGTGGTAGTCTGGAACCTGCAATGTCTCCATGGTATGCTTGTATTTATATTTGAGTTGCTGAGAAAATGAGGTTTTTACTTATCATTGTCAGAACCTTGAAAGTACACTTAGATTTGAGCCCTAGCTCAAATTACTGTTATGGGTTGAATTATGTCCTCCTCAAATTCATGTGTTAAAGCCCTAACCCCCAGTACCTCATGATGGACTTTATTTGAAGTTAGGGTCTTTACAGAGATAATTAAGTTAAGATGAGGTCATTAGGATGGACCCTAATCCAGTACAACTGTTGTCCTTATAAAAAGGGGGAATTTGGAGGCAGATACACACATAGTGAGAATGCCATGTGAACATGAAGATAACCACCTACAAGCCAAGGAAAGAAGCCTGGAATAGAACCTTCCCTCACAGCCCTCAGAAGAACCAACCCTGTGAACATCTTGATTTTGGACTTCTGGTCTATAGAATTTTGAGACAATAAATTTCTGCCACTCAGATTGTGGTACTTTGTTATGACTGCCCTAGTAAATTAATACAGTTACTTATTAGCTGTGTGACTTTGACAAATTAATTTTCAAAAAAGCCTGAGTTCTCCCCATTGTAAAATGGGAATGATAAAAACAGAATTGTTTAAAAGAATGAGTTCTGAGGTGAGTCCTTGTGTTCACATTCCAGCTCTACCACTTAATAGATGTGTAACCTTGAGCAAGTTGCTTAAAACCTTTCTCTGCCTTAGGGTTTTAATTTGTAACATGAAGATAGTAATAGTACCTATCTCATAGGTTTGGTGTGAGGATTGAATGAGTTCATGTGTATAAAGCATCTAAGACTATCTGGTACTTGCTAAGTGCTCAATAAATATCAGCTAATATTGGTCATTTGGAGGATAAGTTAGTATGTATAAAACATACTGCATAGTACCTGATACATAATAAAGTCCTAGTAAATGTTTATTATTATATTAGTTTTTTCCTACTAATCATCTTAAGTGGTTCTAATAACATTAAAAAGAATTCAGAGCTTTGAAAAATTGAAATTATAAAAGCTAGTGATTATTAATAATTACATATTAATAAAAACCTTAATATAGAATTTTATTTCAATTATTGCCTGTAAGATCTTGAAAAGCTGCCATTTTTCATATTCAACAATACAAATTTGTACTCATTTTTGAAGATCTTATTCAGGTCGTTATTTTTGTTTTTATGTGTTTCTTAAAATGTGTCACGGATTTTACATTTTCCTTCAGTGGAGCTAGAGCAGAGTTTTCTATAACTAATATTTCACTTAGAATATCTTCAATATTATGCTATATAGGGGGATGCTTGTTTCCTTTACTTTTACTCTCTTCATTTTCCCTTTTCTCCCATAAAATAGCATTAAGCTATACTTGATGAAATTAAGATATAAAGACTTCATGATTTATTAAAATGATAGTCTGTGGTTAAGACAAAATTCTAAGTAAATGGCTTCAACTATCAAAAATAAGTAACTTTTAAAAAAATTTATTTTTTTTGGCCGCATTGGGTCTTCGTTGCTGTGCGTGGGCTTTCTCTAGTTGTGGCGAGCGGAGGCTACTCTTCTTTGCAGTGCGCAGACTTCTTATTGTGGTGGCTTCTCTAGTTGAAGAGCACGGGCTCTACGTGCACGGGCTTCAGTAGCTGTGGCTTGCGGGCTCCAGAGCGCAGGCTCATTAGTTGTGGTGCACGGGCTTAGTTGCTCTGTGGCATGTGGGCTCTTCCCAGAGCAGGGCTCGAACCCGTGACCCCTGCATTGGCAGGTGGATTCTTAACCACTGCGCCACCAGGGAAATCCTGAGAAGTGACTTTTCAACTGATATATACACTACCAAATGTAAAACAGATAGCTAGTGGGAAGCAGCCGCATAGCACAAGGAGATCAGCTCGGTGCTTTGTGACCACCTAGAGGGGTGGGATAGGGAGGGTGGGAGGGAGACACAAGAGGGATGAGATATGGGGATATACGTATATGTTTAGCTGATTCACTTTGTTATAAAGCAGAAAGTAACACACCATTGTAAATCAATTATACTCCAATAAAGATGTTTTAAAAAAAAAAGAACAAAAGAAGATACTTCATGGTGACTGAAAGTATTTTCTTTTTAAATTCTCAATTCATATCTCAGTTAAGGAAGCAAAACTTTTTCTTCAGGGAGAAACTTCTTATAGTTCAGGCCTTTATAATTCAAAGTTACACCAAGTGGATTGCAAAATAGTCTATTAGCTCCCAAATGGGTTGCAGGTGTGGTTGTCCAGCACAAGGAAGAATAGCAAACACTCATTGACTGCATAGTGAATATATTATGCTTGCTGTAGTGTGGTGAAAAGCCATTCCACAGTGGAGAGGAGATGTCTCCTTGTTTGTTTATTGTTTCTCTTTTTTAAAATTAGGTATGTCAGTCAAGGTCCCAGGTAGAATATAGATGTCTTACTCAAGGGGTATCTGAAGAGTTGGAGGGGCTATTTATAGAGATGTGGGTGGAATAAGGAAATCAACAAGAAACATAGGATAGTAAAAGTGAAAACCTGTTACCACTTCTAGGCATAAAAGGTCAAGGAGAGGGAGCAGTTACCTGAACCCACAGGAAATATAGCTCTGGCAAGAGTTGTGCCTTTACACAAGAGGAAAGTACCACAGCCAAACAGCATCCTGGCAGAAGGGAATAGAGGCAGTACATTCCTTGACTTGTTTATGTTCCCACCTTCTGATCCCCTGTAGAGCCTCCCAGCAGTTGAGTGCGGGAAGCCAGAGAACAAAGGAGCTTAGTGACCAAAGTTCTTGCCAGTCAGTCTCCTGAGGCACAAAATAGGGCACAGAATTGCTGAAAATGGATCTGGAAGGACAAACTAAGATAAAATGCATGTAGAAGTTTTGTTATTCTAAGTTAAAGCTGTATCTTAAATATGTGACTCAGTTACACGTTGATTAGAATAGCAGTGATCATTTCTCAAATAACTCAAAGGGGCCTTGAATTCATTCTTTTATACTCCATAATAATCTTGATCCACAAAAAATAATATTTGATATATTCTGTTCAAATGTTTTCTTCCTGTTAGTGGGCTATTAAATATAAGTGAAATATTTGTCATAACTTAGTGCTTTACTGATTATGCAGCTGAATATTCACGTTTGTTTGCACCTAGAAAGTTCTTGATATCAGGCATAATCATCATCCTTGTATTGAAGATAAAATGATGCTTTGTTGAAGAGTGAGACTGGCATGCTGTTGGGTGACCGATTGAGCATTAATCTTACCATAATCGTTTCTGTTTGCTTAGTCATCACATCAAATAAGCACTCTAGTGTTGGTGATTTGACATTTAACTGCTGGGAGCACTTAAAAGCTAAGCCAACCACATGGTGAGTGATTAATAAGAGTGTAATTCTGGAGTTCTAATGCCAGTGTTTCAACTGCAACTCAGCAATGAGAAAGCTTGGATGAGTACCTTAACATTTTAAAGTTTAGTTTTCTGATTTATAAAATAGACTCAATAATATTATCCATGTTTTAAGGTGATTTATAAGGATTAAACAAAAATATAAAAATATTTAATATAATGTTTGGTACATGAAATAATTATGAGAAATACTGAATTTACCATTTGGACAGAATCTATAACAAATATAATTAATCTGGGTTAATATTGGGCCTACAGTGTTTAGAAGAGTGTCCTCACTAATGTGAGATTATATACACAGTGGAAAACATGCCATATTCTTGAGGCAGCATGAAGTATGATAGGAGGAAAATGATAGAAAAATTATAGAAACAAAGAAAGAAAGAAAATATAAGAGAATCTCCAAAATCAAAGAGTTAGAGCCACTTTCCTATTCTTCAGAAGTGAAATCAATTGACTACTGAAAGTGTAGATGTGATTTTTTCATCACAATATTATAAAATTTTAAAAAATATATAAGACTAGACTAGTTGGAATTCTTCTCAAAACAGTCCATGAGATGGGCTGGAGAGTAAGGATTGACATGAAAAATATTTCTTCCTCTAGACATATAAAACTTGAATTCTAGTTCTATGATTACCTGTGACTTTGAATGAGCCACTTTTCTGAAATTCAGCTTCATTTTGTGCACAGAATGAGTTGGACAGAAGCAACAGTTTTCAAAATATCTTCCAGAAAAATTGGATTCATTAGTTAAACAAGTTTAGGAGATAGTGCATTCTATATCTCCCTCTCAGAAATTCCTACAGTATGTGTATTCATTAAAAATTCAAAAAACATTCAGAGATATACTGTAGCAAGGGAAAAAAATAAAAGCAGTTCAGTTTTGTTTAACCTTATTTTAAATTTATTCATCATGAGATTTTTTTCCCATATAACATCTATTAATATCATATAAACTACTAATAAAGGGCTTCCCTGGTGGCTCAGTGGTTAAGAATCCGCCTGCCAATGCAAGGGACACGGGTTCGAGCCCTGGTCTGGAAAGATCCCACATGCCGCGGAGCAGCTAATCCCGTGTGTCACAACTACTGAGCCTGCGCTCTAGAGCCCACGAACCATAACTACTGAGCCCATGTGCCACAGCTACTGAGACTGTGCTCTAGAGCCCCCACCCCACAACTACTGAAGCCTGCACGCCTAGAGACCATGCTCCGCAACAAGAGAAGCCACCACAATGAGAAGTCCTCACACCACAACAAAGAGTAGCCCCCACTTGTCGCAACTAGAGAAAGCCTGCGTGCAGCAACAAAGACACAATACAGCCAAAAATAAAATAAATAAATTTAAAAAACCAAACTACTAGTTAAGAAATACCTTATTAGAGGACTTATGTGCTCTTACAAGTCTTGGAATCTAATTCTTGAACTCTGTTTTATGATATACCAACTACACAATAACTGTTAAAAATCCTGATTGATTTAATATCTCACTTCAGTTAGGTGAGTAAGGGTTAAGGAACAGGAGAATCCTGGACAATTCATTTCTTCTTCTGCCTGAGACTCAAAGGAAAATAGATAATTAAATCTGATTCTCTGGAGTAAAATCAGCTTTTTTGTTGTTCTGTAGTATACAATGTGAAATCCTACATGACAGACTAGAGATGATTGGATGTATATGCATTTTAATGCACCTGTCATAGAGCACACTGAATACATAAATCTGTACTGAATACTTGCCATGTTGTTTTTAAAAAAACCTACTTGTTAAATCCTAGTAAAATATAGCTATTATTTTACTGGTACAAGTATATAAATTAAAAGTATAAAAATAGAAGGTATGAGAGAATTGTTGCCACTTACTATGAACTTGTAAACAAACCTTTTTCCTAGTTATTCCAAAATAGTATTTGCCTTCAGGAACCATAATATAAATTATCTTGGGTACTAACTGATCTTGTTATTGGGCCCAAATACTCAAAATGTATGGGAAATATGTTTAGGACATTGGCTCTTCACTACCAAGATCCAGAAGCAACTGCCAGAAGCATATTTTATTACTACTTCAGCTCCACTCCATACCAAATTTTAGTTTCCATTGGTTGTCATCTCATCACTTAGAATAGACAAGGCTTCTCTACTTCTTACTTAAAAGGACAAAATAATGAAACAGTAACAGCTCCTTCTGGGTGTTCACGATAATGAAACAATGTTAGTTACCCTTCATTGAGCACTTCCTGTTTTAGACACTAATAGGTATTATGTTGAATTCTTTCAGCAAGCTGTGAAGTAGGCAATTTTGCTATCCACAATCTCATACAAGTTGAAGAGCTTGTCCAAAATTTAACATCTAGTAAATTCCTAAATCATGATTCAAATCCAGGACTGCCCCAGTGTTCTCATTCTGCCACAAACAGATTTAAACCACAATGACTATATGCACATGGTCAGTCTGATACCACACATAGTGTAGCCCATGGTTTAGCAAATGGTGTATTCTAGAGAATGTTTCATGTACATTTGGAAAGACTATGTAGTCTGCTCTTTTGGGGTAGAATATTCTACCAATGACAGTTATATCAATTTGGTGGCTATTGTTGTTCACATCTTTAATATTCTTACTGATTCAATGCAAATTGTTCTTTCAATTACTGAGAGGGGTATTGAAATATTCAACTTTAAGTGTTGAATTATCTATTTCTCTCTTCAGTTCTGTAAGTTTTTGCTTTGTGCATTTTGAAACTCAGTTGACACATGCATAAACCTTTATAATTTTTATATTTTCCTGATGCATTGATAATTTATCATTATGAAATTATTCTTTGTTTCTAGGAGTGTTGCTTAAGGTCTGTTTAGTATTAACATAATGTCTCCAGCTCTTTTATGATTACATTTTGTGTTTTTTTTCCCCTATTCATTTACTTTCCACCTATTTGTGTGTATTCCTGTAGAGAGCCTATGGTTGAATCTTGCTTATTTATTGTGTTTGACAATCTCTGCCTTTTGATTAGAATATTTTGTCCACTTATATGTAATATAATTATTGCTATGTTTGGACTTACATCTGCCACTTTATTATTTTTTCTATAGGTTTCATGTCATTCTTTACTCCTTCCTTTAATGTCATCTCTTTGTTTAACAGACATTTTTCTTTCTACCACTTCATTCCTCTGTTGATTTTGAACTATTTTTAGAGTTGTTTATTTAGTGATTGATCTAGAAATATGATATACAGTCTTATCAGAGTTTTCTGCAGATTAATACTAATGTAATTCTGGTAAAAATATAGCAACTTCGCTCTAATATAGCTCCATTTTCTGCCTCTCCTCTTATTTGTGCTAATATTAACATATATTACACTTTTATATGTTGCAAGCCTAATCTAACAATACTATAATCATTGCTGTTTCTTTTCTTTTCTTTCTTTCTTTTTTTTTTTTACAAACATGTTTTTTAGAGAAACTAAGGAGAAAAGAGAAAACATATATTGATATAGCGTCTTAGTTCAGTCTGCTGTAACAAAATACTGTAGAGTAGGTGGCTTCTAAACAAGGAATATTTATTTCTCACAGTTCTGGAAGTTGAGAAGTCCCAGATGAAGGCAGTAGCAGATTTACTGTTTGGTAAGTGCTTGCTTCCTGGTTTATGGACAGCTGTCTTCTTGCTGTGTCCCTGCACAGTGGGAAAAGCAAGAGATCTCTCTGGGATCTCTTTTATAAGGGCACTTATCCCTTTCATGATTTACCTCCCCAAGTCACCACCTCCTAATACAATCACATTGGGGGTTAGATCTCAACATGTGAATTCAGAGAGTGGACACAGTCAGTTAATAACATGTAGTCTTTTTTATTTGCTGACCTATTTTCTATTTCTTATGCTCTTCATTTCTTTGTATTAAAGTTGCTGTTTCATGTCATTTTCTTTCCACCTGAAAGACTTACTTTAGTATTTCTTGCAAGGCAGTTCTACTAGAAATAAATTATCTCACTTTTTATTTATGTATGGCTCTCTTGGTTTCATCTTCATTTTTCTTTTTTTTAACATCTTTATTGGAGTATAATTGCTTTACAGTGGTGTGTTAGTTTCTGCTTTATAACAAATTGAATCAGCTATACATATACATATATCCCCATATCTCTTCCCTCTTGCATCTCCTTCCCTCCCACACTCCTTATCCCACACCTCTAAGTGGTCACAAAGCACTGAGATGATCTCCCTGTGCTATGCGGCTGCTTCCCACTAGCTATCTGTTTTACATTTTGTAGTTTATATGTCCATGCCACTCTCTCACTTCATCCCAGCTTACCTTTCCCCCTCCCCGTGTCCTCAAGTCCATTCTCTACGTCTGCAACTTTATTCCTGTCCTGCCCCTAGATTTTTCAGAACCATTTTTTTTTAGATTCCATATATATGTATTAGCATATGGTATTTGTTTTTCTCTTTCTGACTTACTTCACTCTGTATGACAGACTCTAGGTCCATCCACCTCACTAAAAATAACTCAATTTCGTTTCTTTTTATGGCTGAGTAATATTCTATTGTATATATATGCCACATCTTCTTTATCCATTCAACTTTGATGGACACTTAGGTTGCTTCCATGTCCTGGCTATTGTAAATAGAGCTGCAATGAACATTGTGGTAAATGACTGTTTTTGAATTATGGTTTTCTCAGGGTATATACCCAGTAATGGGATTGCTGGGTTGTATGGTAGTTCTGTTTTTAGTTTTTTAAGGAACCTCCATACTGTTCTCCATAGTGGCTATATCAGTCTACATTCTTACCAAAAGTGCAAGAGGTTTTCCTTTTCTCCACATCCTCTCCAGCATTTATTGTTTGTAGATATTTTGATGATGGCCATTCTGACTGGTGTGAGGTGATACCTCATTGTAGTTTTTTTTTTTGTGTGTGTGGTACGTGGGCCTCTCACTGTTGTGGCCTCTCATGTTAGAGAGCACAGGCTCCAGATGCACAGGCTCAGTGGCCATGGCTCACGGGCCTAGCCGCTCCGCGGCATGTGGGATCTTCCCGGACCGGGGCACGAACCCATGTCCCCTGCATCGGCAGGCGGACTCTTAACCACTGCACCACCAGGGAAGCCCTTGACGTTATTTTTGTGTATGGTGTTAGGGAGTGTTGTAATTTCATTCTTTAACATGTAGCTATCCAGTTTTCCCAGCACCACATATGGAAGAGGCTGTCTTTTCTCCATTGTACATTCTTGCCTCCTTTATCAAAAATAAGATGACTGTATGTCCATGGGTTTATCTCTGGGCTTTCTATCCTGTTCTCTTCATCTATATTTCTGTTTTTGTGCCAGTAACATACTGTCTTGATTACTGTAGCTTTGTAGTGTAGTCTGAAGTCAGGGAGCCTGATTCCTCCAGCTCCGTTTTTCGTTCTCAAGATTGCTTTGGCTATTCGGGGTCTTTTTTGTTTCCATACAAATTGTGAAGATTTTTGTTCTAGTTCTGTGATAAATACCATTGGTAGTTTGATAGGGATTGCATTGTAACTGTAGATTGCTTTGGGTAGTATAGTCATTTTCACAATGTTGATTCTTCCAATGCAAGAACATGGTATATTTCACCATCTGTTTTTATCATTTTTAATTTCTTTCATCAGTGTCTTATAGTTTTCTGCATACAGGTCTTTTGTCTCCTTAGGTAGGTTTATTCCTAGGTATTTTATTCTTTTTGTTGCAATGGTAAATGGGAGTGTTTCCTTGATTTCACTTTCAGATTTTTCATCACTAGTGTATAGGAATGCAAGAGATTTCTGTGCATTAATTTTGTATCCTGCTACTTTACCAAATTCATTGATTAGCTGTAGTATTTTTCTGGTAGCCTCTTTAAGATTCTCTATGCATAGTAACAGTCATCTACAAACAGTGACAGCTTTACTTCTTCTTTTCCAATTTGGATTCCTTTTATTTCTTTCTCTTTTCTGATTGCTGTGGGTAAAACTTCCAAAACTAGGTTGAATAATAGTGGTGAGAGTGGGCAACCTTCTCTTTTTCCTGATCTTAGTGGAAATGGTTTCAGCTTTTCACCATTGAGCATGATTTTGGCTGTGAGTTTGTCATATATGGGCTTTATTATGTTGAGATAAGTTCCCTCTATGACTACTTTCTGGAGGGTTTTTATCATAAATAGGTGTTGAATTTTGTTGGAAGCTTTTTCTGCATCTATTGAGATGATCATATGGTTTTTCTCCTTCAATTTGTTAATATGGTTTATCACATTGATTGATGTGCATATATTGGAGAATCCTTGCATTCCTGGGGTAAACTCCACTTGATCATGGTATATGACCCTTTTAATGTGCTGTTGGATTCTGTTTGCTAGTATTTTGCTGAGGATTTTTGCATCTATGTTCATCAGTGTTATTAGCCTGTAGTTTTCTTTCTTTGTGACATATTTGTCTGGTTTTGGTATCAGGGTGATGGTGGCATCATAAAATGCATTTGGGAGTGTTCCTCCCTCTGCTATATTTTGGAAAAGTTTGAGAAGATTAGATGTTATCTCTTCTCTAAATGTTTGATAGAATTTGCCTGTGAAGTCATCTGGTCCTGGGCTTTTGTTTGTCTGAAAATTTTTAATCAGAGTCTCAATTTCAGTGCTTGTGATTGGTCTGTTTATATTTTCTATTTCTTCCTGGGTCAGTCTTGGAAGGCTGTGCTTTTGTAAGTATTTGTCCATTTCTTCCAGGTTGTCCATTTTATTGGCATATCGTTGCTTGTAATAATCTCTCATGATCATTTGTATTTCTGCAGTGTCCAGTGTTCCTTCTTTATCATTTCTAATTCTACTGATGTGAGTCTTCTCCCTTTTTTTCTTGATGAGTCTGGCTAATGGTTTATCAATTTTGTTTATCTTCTCAAGAACCAGTTTTTAATTTTATTGATCTTTGCTATCATTTCCTTCATTTCTTTTTCATTTATTTCTGATCTGATCTTTATGATTTCTTTCCTTCTGCTAACTTTAGGGTTTTTTGTTCTTTCTCTAATTGCTTTAGGTGTAAGGTTAAGTTGTTTATTTGAGATGTTTCTTGAGGTAAGATTGTATTGTTATAAACTTCCCTCTTAGAAGTGCTTTTGCTGCATTGCATAGATTTTGGGTCATTGTGTTTTCATTGTTATTTGCTTCTAGGTATTTTTTGATTTCCTCTTTGATTTCTTCAGTGATCTCTTGATTATTTAGTAGTGTATTGTTTGGCCTCCATGTGTTTGTATTTTTTGCAGACTTTTTCCTGTAATTGATCTCTAGTCTCATAGTGTTGTGGTCGGAAAAGATAGTTGATACAATTTCAACTTTCTTAAATTTGCCAAGGCTTCCTTTGTGACACAAGATATGATCTACCCTGGAGAATGTTCCATAAGCACTTGAGAAAAAAGTGTATTCTGTTGTTTTTGGATGTAATGTCCTATAAATATCAATTAAGCCCATCTTGTTTAATGTATCATTTAAAGCTTGTGTTTCCTTATGTATTTTCATTTTGGATGATCTGTCCATTGGTGAAAGTGGGGTGTTGAAGTCCCCTACTATTATTGTGTTACTGTCAATTTCCCCTTTTATGGCTGTTTGCATTTGCCTTATGTATTGAGGTGCTCCTATGTTGGGTGTATAAATATTTACAGTTGTTTTATCTTCTTCTTGGATTGATCCCTTCATCATTATGTAGTGTCCTTCTTTGTCTCTTGTAACATTCTTTAATTTAAAGTCTATTTTGTCTGATATGAGAATTACTACTCCAGCATTCTTTTGATTTCCATTTGCATAGAATATCTTTATCCATCCCCTCACTTTCAGTCTGTACATGTCCCTAGGTCGGAAGTGGGTCTCTTTTAGACAGCCTATGTATGGGTCTTGTTTTTGTATCCATTCAGCCAGTCTGTGTCTTTTGGCGGGAGCATTTCATCCATTTACATTTAAGGTAATTATCGATATGTATGTTCCTATTCCCATTTTCTTAATTGTTTTGGGTTTGTTATTGTAGGTCTTTTCCTTCTCTTGTGTTTCCTGCCTTGAGAAGTTTCTTTAGCATTTGTTGTAAAGCTGGTTTGGTGGTACTGAATTCTCTTAGCTTTTACTTGTCTGTAAAGATTTTAATTTCTTTGTTGAATCTGAATTAGATCCTTGCTGGGTAGAGTAATATTGGTTGTAGGTTTTTCCCTTTCATCACTTTAAATATGTCCTGCCACTCCCTCCTGACTTGCAGAGTTTCTGCCGAAAGATCAGCTGTTAACCTTATGGGGATTCCCTTGTATGTTATTTGTTGTTTTTCCCTTGCTGCTTTTAATATTTTTTCTTTGTTTTTAATTTTTGATAGTTTGATTAATATGTGTCTTGGCGTGTTTCTCCTTGGATTTATCCTATATGGGTGTCTGAACTTCCTGGACTTGATTGACTACTTCCTTTCCCATATTAGGGAAGTTTTCAACTATAATCTCTTCAAATATTTTCTCAGTCCCTTTCTTTTTCTCTTCTTCTGGGACCCTTATAATTCGAATGTTGGTGTGTTTAATGTTGTCCCAGAAGTCTCTGAGAATGTCCTCACTGCTTTTTTTTTTTTCTTTATTCTGCTCTTTGGTAGTTATTTCCACTATTTTATCTTCCAGGTCACCTATCCATCCTTCTGCCTTAGTTATTTTGCTGTTGATTCCTTCTACAGAATTTTAAATTTCATTTATTGTGTAGTTCATCATTGTTTGTTTAGTTCTTCTAGGTCCTTGTTAAACGTTTCTTGTGTTTTCTCCATTCTGTTTCCAAGATTTTGGATCATCTTTACTATCATTACTCTGAATACTTTTCCAGATAGACTGTCTATTTCCTCTTCATTTGTTTGGTCTGGTGCGTTTTTACCTTGTTCCTTCATCTGCTGTGTGTTTCTCTGTCTTTTCATTTTGCTTAACTTACTGTGCATGGGGTCTCCTGTTCATAGGCTGTAGGTTCTTAGTTACTGTTATTTTTGGTTTCTGCCCCCAGGTGGTGTGGTTGGTTCAGTGTGTTGTGTAGGCTTCTTGGTGGAGAGGTGCCTGTGTTCTGATGGATGAGGCTGGATCTTGTGTTTCTGGTGGGCAGGATCGCATCTGGCGGTGTGTTTTGGGGTGTCTGTGACCTTATTATGATTTTAGGCAGCCTCTGTGGTGAGGTGTGCAGTTGTGTTCCTGTCTTGCTAGTTGTTTGGCATAGGGTGTCCAGCACTGTAGCTTGCTTGTCCTTGAGTGGAGCTGGGTCTTAGCCATTTGATATTACATGGAGCCAGGAGGTCTCTCGTGGAGCAGTGTCCTGAACTTGGCTCTCCCACCTCAGAGGCACAGGCCTGACACAGCCTGGAGCACCAAGACCCTGTCAGCCACATGGTGTTCAGAGGCCTGAGCAGTGGGAGCTGCAGCCCTGACTCCAGCAGAGGCCTGAGGTCCAGCCATTCCTCAGCAGGGAGTGGCAGGATGGGCACTGGGGGCTCCTGAGCACACTCTGTGGCCTCAGGTTGAGGAGCAGTGTCCTCTGGAGCTGGCGCAGGTCATTCACCATGAAATACCTCCTCATTTGTGGCCCCTTCTGCAGCCCCTGCCCTTCCTTTCCAATTTCTTCAGGATCTGTCCACCTTAATTTTTGAAGGATAATTTTACTTTGTTGATAGTTTTTTTTTTTTTCTCCTGCAGCACTTTGAATATGTCATTCCTCTGCCTTCTAGCCTCCATTGTCTCTGATGGAAAGTCAGCCATTAATCATATTGTTGTTCACTGTTGTGTCATGAGTCGTTTTTCTCTTGCTGCTTTTAAAATTTTCTCTCTTGCTTTCAGTGTCTTGACCATGATTTGTCTGGGTGTGTATCTCTTTGTGTTTGTTTTTTGGTTTCCTTGAAACTTTTGCATCTATATAATAATTTTAAGAAAAAATCTGAGGAATTTCCAGCTGTTATTTCTTTAAACAATTTCTTCTTTCTTTTTTTTTCTTGTCATTCTAGGACTACTATTACACATATATTAGTACATTTGAATTTTTCCTGTAGTTTTCCAACACTTTGTTCAATTTTATTCAGACTTTTCAACTTTTCAACTGTTTTTTAGTTTGGACAGTTTGTTTTGACATATCTGTGTGAGTGTAAAGTTACCAAGTAAATTTGACAGTGGAGATGATATCTTTGTCTTTTATTTTCTTCTCATCTGGTCTCAATTTCTTAATCTAAAGAACACTGGCAAAACCCCATGAATTTCTGAATAGGAGATAAATATACATAGCAGAGACACTTCCACCCTGAAAACCAGAGTGAAGGGAGTAGTGTGGCTAATCCGTTTAGCTTTGGGTCAAAATTTGCCTACTCCATCAGGAAAACCAGAGCCCCACAGTTAACATGACCCATCCTCTTGAGATGGTAATTAGTGACAATTTATTCTTTTTAAAGTAAATCTTATAAGTGTGTGTGTTTGGTTCAGGAGGGAATGGTAATCTCATTTCCCATATGAGGTGGCTTATCAGAGTGTTCCTTCCAAAAACAAAGAACAATTGCCCTGGAAGGAATTCTGGCTAATGCAATTTTTTTTTTTTTTTGGACACATTACTTACTTTCTCTTGTGACTCAGTTTCCTGTAAAATGTAAATGGGGATAATAGATTATCATAATGACTAAATAAGTTAATATATGTAAATATTTTAGGAAAGTGGCACATAGCAAGCATTATGAATTAAACATTATTATCATCATTTAATAACATTTCGATGGTATTTAGAACCTCAGAGATGTACTAGAACACCAGATGAAATGGCACCCTAGGTCATTTCTCAATGTAGCCCTGGGCCAATTTCATTTCTCTAGAACTTGTGTTGCTCATGGTGGAAGGATGGTTCCAATGATAAGTGATTTGAAGAATCACTGGGACAATATTAGGTGTGAAATTCAGTTGCCCTTTAATGGTGTTTTTACCTGGTGATAGAATCAGTCAGTGATTAAGGTCACATTTCATTTTGGTTACGTTTGAAAGAGAATAGTCACGTCAATCATATGAAAGCTTTGCTGTGGTTGTTGTAAAGATTGCCTTCATCTTTCAGATCCTGATTTTTAAATGCACCTGTGTGATGCAATACCAACACTAATGGATTTTGAGTTCTTAACAGCTATTTCCACTCAAGTACCCCTTTCCCTACTTCCAACAGTTGAATTTAAGCAGAACTGAATTGAGTCATCTCCAGTGTCCTGATTCTATTATAGCTAGCATTAAAACAAACAAAAACGTTTGACAAAAGGACCCTGGACCATTATGACACTTTTTTTTTGTTGTTGTTGTTGTTTTGCTGTACACGGGCCTCTCACTGTTGTGGCCTCTCCCGTTGTGGAGCACAGGCTCTGGACGCGCAGGCTCAGCGGCCATGGCTCACGGGCCCAGACGCTCCGCGACATGTGGGATCTTCCCGGAACGGGGCACGAACCCGTGTCCTCTGCATCGGCAGGCGGACTCTCAACCACTGCACCACCAGGGAAGCCCTGTGACACATTTTTTGAACAATCACTAGGAAATATAAATCACCTTGATGAAACAAATATCTTTAAAACACTTTGCTTTAAAAACACTGAATTTATTAATCTTTTTGTAAAAATCGCATATATATAGAAAAAAAACAGTATAAATTCCCTTAACTAGGATGCCCTAAATAACTCTAATTAGAGCAGTTGAAGTGGGTTTTACTACAATTCAGGTTTCCACAGAGGGCTTAATCAACCTTCATGCATAATGAACACCCAGTAATGTTAAAGTGTAATCTATATGTGAAAAGGGCGTGAGAAAGAAACTATCCCCAGAGGTAAGACTGGCTCTTCAATGATTTAGATGGTTCAGAACAAACAGAGGTCTATTTCAGAAGTTCTGTTACACTTGTTGACTAAAAAATATATATATGACAGCCTAAAATTTGAGAGGTACATTTTATTCGGCAGAAATTTTTAAGACTTCAAGCCCAAGAGGTAGCATCTCAAGCAACCCTGAGAGAACTGCTTCTAGGAGGCGAGGGGGGAGCCAAGATATATAGGAGTTTTGCAACAGATGGCAGGTAGTCTGAATATCGAAAGATTATTGTTAAAGAAAATCAGATATCTCAAGTTAAGGAATTTAGCGCTTTTCTATGTATGGGAAGATGCATGAGTCTGGGCTCACTGAAATAATTCTTTTGATACGCACCTCAGCTATCTGAGGCCAGTATCCTCATATCCTGAGTGTCCTCAGGGCTCACCGTGGGGGAGTGGCTGCAATCTGATGGCTGCTAGATGTCAGGTATTCTTTTCCTTCCTTAGTTCCCTCAGGGCTCACCAGCTCACTGTTGGCAGTGGCTGCAATAGCTGCTGACTGTGATATCCTTTGTTTACTGATATGACAGGCAGTCTTCCATTTCTCACACTGAATGTAAATCTGATATTATTTTAGTACATTCAAGCTTTAGACGATGAAAATATGCATGTAGGATTTATAATACTTCATGTTTTATTAGAGAATGGCAGTCAAATATCTTTTTAGAACTATCTTGTCTACAAAATCAAAGTTACATGCCTCCAATTCTTATAATAAAACTTACAGCATTCAGTATTATGTGAATACTCTTACAAATATTTTTCTTATTGTTACTGTTTACATAGATCAGTATCTTTTGTGATCATTTTAATTCCCTCAGCATTAAGTAATTTCCTAAAGAAAGTGGCGAATAGGAGTAAGCAAGAAGCATCTCAGTAAACCTTTGTTCACTGACTGGTTATTTAGTCTCTTCATTTGGAATAGGTATTTAATAACATTGTGCTGATCTTTGTTCCACATGAAGTTGAATCTAACCTCTGTACCCCGACACTGAATTAAATCTTGGAGACAGAGTTTTGGGTGAAGTAAAAAAGGATAGCTTTATTGCTTTGCCAGGCAAAGGGGGTCACAGGTGGCCAATGACCTCAAAACTGTGTCCCAACCTAGAGGGGACAGTGAGAAGTTTTATATAATGGTTCAAAGAGGGTGTGATCAACTTGTGGACATTCTTCTGATTGGTTCGTGGTGAGGTAAGTGGGAGTCAGCATCATCAACCTTCTGGTTCCAACTGGCCTGGGATCTAAGTGCCTGTGGGCAGCATACTGTTAATTTCTCCCACCTGGTAGGAGTTTCAGTATCTGCAAAGCAGCTCAATGATATTGTGATGTGTATCCCTTGATGGGAAACCAGGACCTTGTCCCAAGGCTGCACTATTGTTTCTCTTGACTGTTCCTCCCTTGTCTCCGCATCCCCTCCCTTTCCTAATTAGCAACTGTTGGAACCTGCTCATTGGAACTCGGGGAAGGCCATGGAGGCTGAAATGAAGCATATTTCCAGTAATCAAGAAATGGGGGACACAGAAAGGCTTTTGTGCCCAGAAGTCCCATACGGTCCTGCTCGGTATCATACAGTCTTAGGTAATTGAAAAGTTGGTCTTAATATTAATCCTGTGCAGAAAGGAATGAGAGGAATCGAAGTGTTGAATAGTGGGCATAGGTGAAATTTTTACAGTTTGCGGAGATGTCTTTATGACTGGAACCTGCAACTGTGAAGGAAAAGATGTATTCTGACCATTTGAACAGTAATTATCAGTGATTTCTGTGACCTCTACCTGATTTTCCCATTTCTATTCAAACACGACTAGAAGAAGGATCCTGGAAGTACTATTTCTTATGGTTTCACGTGACTCACAATTTGTCTGTGAAGTTCACTGCCTGTGATTGGGATCTCTGACTTAGTTTACATGTTGCTATCTCAGATTTCTTTTGTTGTGCTTAGTATTGCTCAGATGGGGATGTTGTACTTGATATAACATAAAGATGCTAAGGACTAATTTTGCTCTTTATTTATTTAAAAAAGTATTTCTTGAGTGTTATAATAAGTACAGGGGATAAAGTAGTTAACATGGGGCTGCCCTTGACCTCAAATAGCTCCCTAGTGGCTCTGGCTCATTTGCTTTAAAGAGGGCTGCATCTTGGATATGCCTGTGTTGCCTCGCTTTTCATTTCCTTACATCTACCATTGACCTTCCCCAAATAAATCCCTACATTACCATAGTATTTTGCCTTTTGTTATGATTCACAGTGCTCTTACTATTTATAGCCAATATTTATTGAGCTTTATTCCATGGAAGGCACTGTGTCAAGGTCCTTGGAGGGATTATCTCATTTAGTTCTTACAGCAACAGGTACTATTATTTTCTCTATTCAGTAGGAAATGAAACAGAACTTTAAAGAGTCTAGGTACATTATTCCAGGTTATAAGCTGGTGGAGCTGAAACTACTACTACAGTCTCACTCTAGAACTCAACACTTAGTTACTGTGATAAACTGTCTCCTACTCACTTTATTTTCTTTACTTACTCTAGTAATTCCTAACTAGGAGATCTGGGTAAATGGGGGGTTGAATAGGGGAAATGTGTTTATTAATCTTTTTGAATTATAAGAGGAAATTTCAAAATACACCTCTTAGACCTTCCTCCCCAGAGATTCTGATCTGACCTTTGCTGGTAGGAGGGACCTGTAATTTGATCTGAAGAAAACTCCGGCAGTAATTTTGCTTCACCCTCTCTGAGAACCATCAGGGAACAGTTATATTTGCTGCATCCTAGACTGCATACTTCCTACTTCACTCTTCCAGCCATCTGATTTCCAGCTGGACTCTTGGCTTGTTTCTGACTCTGATCATTCTTCTTTGTTCTGGGTGTCTGGCTCTGTTTGCTAACCCTACAGTAAATGGGAGCACTGTAGCACCCAGTTTGATCCCTATCTCCCTTGAGCTACTCCCAAAGAGGCTGCAGGCCTTCAGGTTGGGCTTCTTCATGACTTCTTTCCGCCCACAGTGTAAAATGTCTTTTTTCACTTTCAGTATTCCTTTTCTTGGGGCTTTTAAGTAAGTTTTAATAGGAGGTCAGGAATTGCAACATAACAGATTTAAGGCAAATGTGTTGCAGACAAAAAGTCCTAGAAGATATATGACCAGAAGTCAATTCCCAATTTGCTGTTTCCAAGTGACCTTTGATCCATGTGAACATTTGATGGGAAAATAGTAAAAAAGAATTATCTGCTGACTTTGAAAATTGTGTAATTTTCTGGAATTATTTAAGTAATCCCAGTAAGCATTTATTCAGTTCTTAATACATAGGGCACTTTTATAGGCTTTACAGATGATATCTGAGTGAGATGTATAAACACTGCTCTTAAGAAGCCTAGAAGGAAGAACACAAATGCAGCTAACAATAATCAAAAGCATGAGACCTGCGGCAGAGGTTTAAAGCTATGCCTGTGGAATCCTTGGAGGCTGTTAACGTTTTTGGTTGTAGGTACCTTGGGATTCAAAGCACAAGCACACATGCATTACAGCTAAGCCTCATGGGAAAAGTCATTGTTAAGCTACAAGGAAGTGAGGTAGAGAGGAATTGGAATTGGAGAGAATAGCAGGAGGAGAGGCTAGAGAGGAAGGGAAGGGCCAGTACATGTAGACTGTTGCATACCATCTATGTTCAGTATTATCTGTCTTTGGGTTCAAACCAAACAATGTGTTTCATTCGTAGAGTTGGTGAATTTGATAGGTAGTAGCTCATTTTGATTTTCATTGATCTAGACTTACAGGCACTGGTGGACTCTTCTTTTCTCCTAGCTGTTCACAGGATTGACTCTGAATATGTTTCCCTGAGAGTGACAGAAATGCACAACCTCTTTTTATTTATTGTTCAGCGAGTCTGTGTGGCTCATACCATTCTATAATAAGTGCAAAATTGTCATCGAGAGAATCAGGACTATAGTTTTCATTAGTCTCACTTATATATTATGCACCAAAAAGGGAAAAGATAGATCCTACCATTAAAAATGATTGCCCTTATTGCTAATTGACATGATCAACTTGCAGTAGTCTAAAAGCTAATTTTTTATAGCCAAGCCTGAGGTTCAGCAACACAAAGGTAGTTATTATGCCTCTTATATTTCTTTAAAATTTACTGCCCCCACTAAATACACTACCACCATATAATTGTTTTCCTTACCTCCATCCCTTCCTCTCCTCTTCACTTGATCCCCTAACTTATATTCCATTATCTCAACCTAAAAAAATAGGGTAAATTGGTTAATCTTTTGTATGAATTAAAAATCTTCTTCCTAAAATTCCCTTCCTGTTTCTTTTCTTAAGGCTTGATTTATCCCAATCCTGCCATATATTTATACCCATTAGCTACATTTTCTCAAGGAGACCATTCATTACCCTTGAATAGAGAGTGAAATTTAGTTTTTTCCTTCAAATGTCAGGAATTCAGGATTCTGTTTGCATCAGTGACTTTGAAATGATTGCAAGTACATAAAGTGCAACTTATTGCCACTTTAAAAAATATAAGCTGACAAAAGGGGCATGAAGTTACTTACCACACACTATACAACGAATGACATCTATCTATCCATCCATCTATTCAACAGATGTTTATTGAAGTTCCTTTAGCTAGTTTCTTGAAATACAAAGGTGAACACCAATGATAGCTGATCTACTTTATGTATTGCCCATAACTTATAGTGTCATATTCACAAGAAAATAATTATATAGAATTTATCAGTAACCCTGCTTTCTTTAGAACTTTAGGAATTAGCTACTTAGGGGACAATGAGTTTATACTGGTTGATATTGGTTTCAACTACAAAAGCAACTCATAGATGAGAGAAATCAGTGTGGCCTCTGGTAATTAGGAAAGGATTGGCAGAGAAACTGGGACTATATAGGAGCCTTGAAAGATGATTAGTACTTAAATAAATGAAGGCAAATGGAAATGTCCATCCAACTATGGGAAGGTTGAGAAATAAATTCCATTCTTCCAATGCCCAGGCTGTTTTCCACACGTGTGTATCTTTGGTTTCAGTATGACTGACCATGAAGAGCAGGACTGGTTTGAAGCCAACAATTTTGGTTTTAGGATTCTTCCTTGTGGCCACATTGACAAATTATTCATTTAGCCTTTTATCAATACTTCTATCAATCAGGTGAAAAAAAGATATAGAAACTTACAGAAATCTTCTCATCTAAAGGGCGTCCTGCAGTGTGATCCATTTATCATTTTTATGTGAAGTGAGGGGATGATCCTCGAAGGCAGGGACTTTTTATTTGCTTTAGATTTTTGCTTAATTTTTTCTTGTTTACAATAAATATTTAGTTTATAATAGTATATATTCATTAAGTATTCAGTAAATATTGAGGATACTGGGTAGAGGAAGAGGGTAGAGATTGTAATTTCTCATTGCCTCTTAGGAGGTAATTTTATGTAGGTTGAATGGAGTGGGCATGAGAAAACTATGAACCAGCAAAACCTGATTTTGTTGATTAACAAAAGGACACAGTGCTGAGAAATTTTGTTTTCTGAAATCATAGACTGTCAGAAACTTTGCTGTTTGAAGACCATATCAATAAGAATGCAATAGCTCACTTTGCTTAAAGGATCTGAGTCACTTTGAGGCAACCTGAATTTCTAACCCATGTTCAGAGCTATAGAGATAAGGAGTTTCTAAATAAAACAAGATAAATTTATTTTAACTTTATAGTTTCCAAGGAAACAGAACCTTGAGTCCACTTTGCAGTCCAGACAGGAAGTAAACCTCTTTATACTATGCCCTTGCTTTGCTTTGAGCCTGTCAAAACTCTGTTTCATTTAAATTTTACGTAAACTCCACCCTTTCCAGGAATCCTACAATAAATAATACTGCTTCTTCCTTTGTTTTATGAGAGTCAGCATACCGTTGCTTTGAAGTGTACTCCTTTGTTGCAGCAAGAAAATAAACCTATCTTTGTTAGAGTATAAATTTGTTCCTATGGTGGTCTTTATAAGATTGGCTTTATTAAATCTTAATACTTTAGGTCATGATTTTAGGGAAAAAGGAGACTGTTTTTCTCCACCTGCTGAATAGTATTTGCTTCAAAGTTTATTGATCTTCACTCAGTATTCTTTGTTTCAAAAATACACACACTGCCTCTAATGGAGAAGTTATTTGATGTAAACTAGAGGAACTTTGGGTGAATTGCTAGGAGTGTAGATTCTTGGTCATTACAATGCTTAGGGATGTAAAAAAAAAATTACAAAATTTCCCACTGCCACTAAGCAGAGATTTTGTCTCTTTTATTCAGTGGTGTATCCTGAGCACCTAACAATGTCGGGCATGTATTTTGTTCTCAGTATATATTTATTGAATGACACATTCACACAAAGGTTTGCTGTGAAGGGCTAGAGGGGATAAGATAATCATACAATTTTAGTCTTGAAGAAATAAAATAGAGGCAATTGTATCACTTTGTTCCTACCTTTTATAACCTGAACCTGTATATGAGCATTTGCTCCCATTCACACTGTCCTCATTTATTATGCCCTCTGGGTTATAATAATTTAGTTACTTACACAATAAAATCAAATTCTCATCTTGCTATCAAAAGATCTGACTTAACCTTTTCATATTCATATCCTGTTACTTTCTCATTTGAACAGAAACTATTGGGTTGTTTTTGTTTTGATTTGTTTTTAAATTCCAACTTGTGGTGACAGTGATTGCTCCCCAGATATTCATGTGCTTCCCTGACACTTATGCCTCCTTTTGGGGCTGGATGACTAGTTTTGGTGGATGGACTTTGTGAACAAAGTGACATGGATCACTCCCAGGTTAAGGAAGTTAGAAGCTATTGTACCACCTCCTCTCTCTTTCCCTAAATGATGAACTTGGAGACTATGTATTGTAAATAGCAAAACTCCAAGATAGATGAGGGCAGCTTGCCTAAATCAGAATTTACATAAGAGACATGAGTGACAAAACATTATTGTACTAACGCATTGGAATTATTGTGTGTGTGTTATAGCAGTTAGCATTATGTACTGTGCAAGATACAGTTTTTATATTCAAGCTGCTTCTCCAATCAGGGTTGCCAGATTTCTACATCTCTATTAGAAGTTTTCCTATTTCTCAAGGTCCAAAAATAGTTCTACCAATTTTGAGCAGCCTGCCTAATCGCTCCAAATCAAAGGGGAAGATTGATCTGTTTTCCCTCTGATGACCCACTGAAAGCTAGTCTGCAAAATTTATTTAAAATTAACTGCTTATGGACTAGACAGGATGGCTTGGATTATCGTTTACCTCTTTCAGTATAGTTGTAATTTTTCCTCTAGCTTCATTATGAGTTCCTGCATCTTTTATTACATCGTGATCCCCAAAGACCTAGGACAAAATGCTTACAGCCTCCTCCTAGTGATGAATTATAGTATAGATTTTTATCTTCTGAACATTCTAACAATAAATTTTTTATTGGAGATGTCCAACATGTTGAGGCATGTAGATATTTTTCTCAGATGATTTTTGAATAAAACTTGCTCCTTTCTAAAGCTATTTTTATTCCAATTTGAGTAAATTGAAATTCAGGAATTATATTAAGTGGTTACAAATGACATTAACCACTGCTTCTCTGATGTGATAATTTAAATGATAATCTAGTGGTATTCATGGGGGAAAACTGCTTATCTTCAGTAGAACTAAAGATGCCTCTCCTTGACCATGCTAATTCCAGTCTGTGATGAGGATATCCCATTCCCCACATTGTCAGTATACAAACTGTTATTGAACCAAACTTAGGTCCACTCGTGTTCTCACAGGAAAGCAAATCTACTGACACAGGGTTGTGCTGAAGGAAAGTGCAGTGTTTATTGCAAGGTGCCAAGCAAAGTGTCCAGGGCAGCTAATGCTGAAAACACCTGAACTCCCTGATGGGTTTCAGGAAAGCATTTTTAAAGGCTGGGTGAGGGAGAGGAGTCACAGGGTGTGTGATCAGCTTGTGCACAGTTCTCTGATTAGTTGATGGTGAGGTAACAGGGCCATGTCACATTCAGTCCTCAGGCTCCAGTAGGTCTAGGGACTACTTGCTCTTGGCCATCAGGTAGTTAATTTCTTCCATTTGGTGGGGATTTCAGCGTCTGCAGAACAACTCAGGAAATGTGCATCAGATACCATTGTCTAGGTACTTCAGAGAGGAGCTAAAGGAGAGGATATGGGGGAGGGGTCTGTCCTGGAAAGGCTCCAGAAGGTCTTGCTCAGTTACAAAACCTCTGGCTGGCACTCGGCCTGTCCAAGTTTTCCCCTAACTGTTTTCATCTCAGATGTTATTCTGTAATTATTCTATGTGCTCTGCCAAGAACCATGTAGAGGCCAGGATTATCTAGTCCTAGGGTAAGCTTGCCTCTTAAACTACTAGAAGAGTTGAAATAACAGATGAATAGTTTGAAAATTACACTAAATGAGCTCTTTGCCCTAGATGTAAATGTTGAGATAATAAGCCCTTTGAACATTTTTCTGTTTATGAGCTCAGGCTGGTTTGCTACCAGTCTCACCTGGCCCTTTTACGCTAATTGAGCTGATACAGTTGTTTTAAAATATTGCCTTCTGAATAGATCAGAAACTTTATAACTGACTTAACAGAAGCCTCCTATCTAGTCTCACACAGAAATAAGTTGAAAGGGAATAAGGGTGCTCCTTTCCATAACTTTGGCCCATCTCTTGAGTACAAAACAACGAAGATCAGACCATGTCTTACGTCTACCCATTATACCCATTATTATTATTTTTTTCTCCCCAGCTATAATGAGGTAGGCAAAACACCGATGGAATTTTGTGATAGCCCTCTCAAGGTCAATACGATTGTGGCTGACCAATATTGATCTTCTCCCTAAGTATATCTGAAAACATGAATCTTTTTCCAGATTGAATTGTAGAGCCTAAGTTACCTGGAGGTTTATTTCATTTTATACCCTTACTCTGAAAAATCAGGTGTAAGTCAAACTTTATTTGAAATGCTCTAGGGTAGCTGTTGTATAAAGAGACTCTAGGTTAATGCTTTTATAGTTCGGATAATCACCATTTCATCAATTGGGAATTTTATAAATTGGCTTCTAAATGCAAGGACTGCCTGCAGTGAGTTACCAAGAGTTCAATGACAATTGTATTTCTTTGTTGTACCGATTCTGATATTCATGGACTGACATAAAATACATACCCTCCCTCTCTCTGCAGATTTTCTCTATTGTTTTAGAGATCACCAGTCATTATTATTATTTTGCCACAAAGTTTGCCAGAGCGTTTTGATAATGATATTTACCATTGGGAGAAACTCTGCCACTATGAAATCGATTATAAAACACTTTAAATTATAAGGTTAGGTTCTATACATGGTCTTAGATGCCAATCTTGCTATAGGACTCCAAATTACTGCTATTTAAATAATTTCACGTTAAGAAGGAAGCAAACATAAGTAGGGGATTGTTTTTAAATTCTGCTTGTTATTAACCCCATATCCATAAATTCTAATTCTGTGTTAAATTTGTCTTTAACTTCAGTTCCACAGAGGGATTCCAGGAAACATTCATTTCAGGTGTAACAGATTCGTAAACTGAGCAAAAAGAGAGATCAAACAGCTGTATTCCTTAGAACAATGCCTGGTTTATAGTAAACCCTCAATTAATATGTGTAGATTGAAGGAATGAATGAACTTACCTTAGATCAACATTTATTAAGATACGAAACATTGTCTGGGCTTAGGTCTCTCTGGTTCTTAAGTCCTTTCCACTACATTCACTATCTCCAAGCTCAAACCTCAAGAACTATGAATTGTCTGTTTTGGATTTTTAGAAGATTAATGAAAATTTTATTTTCTTCATGACTGTTTTGACCAAATTAAGGGACAGTTGACAATAATATAAAGAGAAGCTAAAGTGTACATTAAGCATAGCATGAAAGACAGCTATGAACTCTGTTACTGACTCAAGCATTTTAAATGAATCAAAAGAAAGTAACTTCTATATAAGCAAAAATTAGAAACAAAGGTTTATTCATTTTAGGTTTCAGATAGTACTGGAAAAAAAAGTACAGCTTGAGTAAAGTTGGGGAGCAGAATTTTTCACCCCACAATATGTCTTTTTGGCATATGAATTATTTTAAGCTGATCATTTTCTGAGATACAGAAGGACTCTGAAAACAAAGTCAGAGTTGCCCTTTTGTAAGAAATACATTTGTAAGGGAAATCTCCATTTGTAAGGGTGTACCAGGAAGAGGAGGATGACCAAATCTCTAGAAAATCTTATTAATGAAGAAGGCAATGTCTTAAATTTGCATCACAATAAGCCTTGTTTACTGTGCTTTTCCTGGTCACCTCCCATGACTGACTTTCTCTACCCTCAACATCCTCTTTTGTCTTTAGCTGAAGATGGTATTTTTATTTTTTTTAAATCTTTATTGGAGTATAATTGCTTTACAATGGTGTGTTAGTTTCTGCTTTAAAACAAAGTGAATCAGTTATGTATATACATATGTTCTCATATCTCTTCCCTCTTGCATCTCCCTCCCTCCCACCCTCCCTATCCCACCCCTCTAGGTGGTCACAAAGCACCGAGCTGATCTCCCTGTGATATGCGGCTTCTTCCCACTAGCTATCTATTTTACGTTTGGTAGTGTATATATGTCCATGCCACTCTCTCACTTTGTCACAGCTTACCCTTCCCCCTCCCCATATCCTCAAGTCCATTCTCTAGTAGGTCTGTGTCTTTATTCCTGTCTTACCCCCAGGTTCTTCATGACATTTTTTTTTCTTTAATTCCATATATATGTGTTAGCATACGGTATTTGTCTTTCTCTTTCTGACTTCACTCTGTATGACAGACTCTAGGTCCATCCACCTCATTACAAATAGCTCAGTTTCATTTCTTTTTATGGCTGAGTAATATTCCATTGTATATATGTGCCACATCTTCTTTATCCATTCATCCGATGATGGACAGGTTGTTTCCATCTCCGGGCTATTGTGAATAGAGCTGCAATGAACATTTTGGTACGTGACACTTTTTGAATTATGGTTTTCTCAGGGTATATGCCTAGTAGTGGGATTGCTGGGTCATATGGTAATTCTGTTTGTAGTTTTTAAAGGAACCTCCATACTGTTCTCTATAGTGGCTCTACCAATTCACATTCCCACCAGCAGTGCAAGAGTGTTCCCTTTTTTCCACACCCTCTCCAGCATTTATTGTTTCTAGATTATTATTATTATTATTATTTGTGGTACGTGGGCCTCTCACTGTTGTGGCCTCTCCTGTTGTGGAGCACAGCCTCCGGACATGCAGGCTCAGTGGCCATGGCTCACGGGCCTAGCCGCTCCGCGGCATGTGGGATCTTCCCGGACTGGGACACGAACCTGTGTCCCCTGCATTGGTAGGCAGACTCTCAACCACTGTGCCACCAGGGAAGCGCTAGATTTTTTGATGATGGCCATTCTGACTGGTGTGAGGTGATATCTCATTGTAGTTTTGATTTGCATTTCTCTAATGATTAAAGATGTTGAGCATCCTTTCATGTGTTTGTTGGCAGTCTGTATATCTTCTTTGGGGAAATGTTTATTTAGGTCTTCTGCCCATTTTTGGATTGGGTTGAAGATGGTATTTAAGGTGAGGGCTTCACCATTCTGAAGAGTTACTCAGTTTTCCTGGGTCTCTCCCACATATACGTATTATTAAATTTTTAATTTCTGTTAATCTCATACCAATTTGATTTTTACACCAGCCAGAAGAAACTAAAGAGTAGAGGACAATTTCTTCCTCCCCAACAGTAACATAGATGAATGGGAAGAATTAGGATCTTGTGTCTACTTGTCATTTTAAGGAGGCATTTAAAGAGAGATTATTATTACTATTATTGACTAGGATGCAGATGGAATCAACAGCATCCAACACAACCAGAAAGCCCAAGTAGTGAAAATATTTCCTTTTGAGGAAAACCAATTGTGCAAAGAATATCTTAAAACTAAGGAACTTCCAAATAAGATCTTTGGCCAACTGGCTCTTAAAGTTGCTCAGCACAGATATGTTATTCAGCATGCAATTAGTAAGTGTCAGCTGTTACTGCTACTAAAGGAGAGAAAATGTGAAGAAATGGTCCTTCTTGATTTCCTTGTCAAACACTACAGAACTTTCTCTTCAGTAGGTCCTTTTCTATACTTATCTAATAGCACCTGGAGCCTTTCATTTTGCCTTGTTCAACAGTATTTGTTGTGTTATCTTTGCTAGTAGATTGTGAGCTAATTGGATGAAGAAACATTTCCTTCTCTTCTCACTGTAGGACCTAGCATGGTGCTGTCAAACAATAATTAATATCCAGGTTGCAAAGAACAAAGAGCTTTTTTTGGGGTTTTAGGAATTGCCATTAGGGAGACACAGATTTAGGTAAAACTGAAATAGTGTTCTGGGAAAGAGAGTCAGAGGCTTATAAAGACAAAAGCCACAAGGTTGTTAAAGTTGCCTTGCAAGAATTATGATTGGCTCTGTGGACAAAAAATTAATCAGTCGATCTGGGAAAGAAATGGAAAGTTTTATCTGAGCCAAATTGAAGATTATAATCTAGGAACAGCCTCTCAGAAAACTCCAGGAATTGTTTCTCCCTTTAGAGGTTAAGCTAAATTACATAAGTTTGAGACAGAGGGTTGTACATTAAAAGATATATTACTGACCGTTTCCACAATGCAGATCTAGAGTACAAAGTGAGTACTGGGTCATTACAAGATAAGAAGGATGGTTATCTCCTAAGAAGTTGTGACTGTTGTTGTGATAGATAAAGAAGGAATGTTATCTCCTGTGGAGGTCTGGTTAATTCAGATGCACAATAGACACTAAAGCAGAGGGAGAAGAGCTAAATAGGCAAAGAAAAATTTTATGTGTAAATTTTTCTTGCCATAACATGAATTTTATTTCATCAGCTCTGATGCAAAAAGGAAATATTTTTCCTTAAGAGATAGACTGTTATGAGTTATTTGGGGTAGGGATCTGACAAGTATCTTCAGTTTCTATGCAGATGTTGAATGCCTTAGTTAAGACAATATGTGGCCAAAAGTTCAGATTCCATCTGGGTTTAGACATGCATAAGTCCCATTTCCTCAGTGGCCTCCTGGCTCCATTTTGGAAAGCTCTCAGCACTATTGACTCCATTTTTATTTTCCCTTCATAGTGCATTTCATATAATATTTAAGGCAGTGGAAAGAAGGAAGAGATAGAAAGCAAGGTGGAAATGATATTTTCAAATAATAAATATACTGAGTTTTTTAAACTTTTCTGAAAATTTAAATTTATTTATTTATTTTAAAATTTTTATTTAATTATTTTTGGCTGTGTTGTGTCCTTATTGCTGCATGCAGGCTTTCTCTAGTTGCAGTGAGGTGGGGGCTACTCTTCGTTTCAGTGTGCGGGCTTCTCATTGTGGTGGCTTCTTTTGTTGCAGAGCATGGGTTCTAGTCATGTGGGCTTCAGTAGTTGTGGTATGTGGTCTCAGTAGTTGTGGCTCGTGGGCTCTAGAGTGCAGGCTCAGTAGTTGTGGGGCATGGGCTTAGTAGCTCTGTGGCATGTGAGATCTTCCCAGACCAGGGATTGAACCTGTGTCCCCTGCATTGGCAGGTGGATTGTTAACCACTCTTCCACTAGGGAAGTCCCAATATATTGAGTTTTTGACATATCCCAAGTTCTTCACAACCACTGTAAATTTAATCCTACCAATAATTCAGTGAAACAGGCATTATTAATTCTGTTTTGTTGATGAGGAAGTTGAGGCTTGAAGAGGATAACTAATTTGCTAAAAATCTATAGTCAATACATTGCATCTTTTTCACTCCAAGAATCTATGTTTCATCCAGTGTTTGTTGCTACATCTAAGGAAAGGAAGAAAGCAAGGAAGGGTGAAGGAGGAAAGGAAGGCAGGGAGAAATTATGAAGTCAAGCAAACAGGAATAAAGGAAGGGAATCTGTTTTGCACCTGGTCAGTAATTAGGAATATGCTTTGACTTGTAAGAAGCTATTGCAGTTCCTATTTATGCTTTTGCATATGGGAATGAAGTCTCAGATAACACTGCAGTTACAGGCTATAGATGGTCTTCAAGCATGGTCTTGAAGAAATTCATTCCAATGAGTTCTGTGGCATGTTTCCTTCTGGGATAGAAGATAACTTCCATATAAACACTAAAACGCTTAAATGTTTCTTTAAAAAGGGCAACTCCTAGTTGGTTTTCAGAGCCTTTCCTATGTCTGTTGTTTCTTAGAAAATCTAGCTTAAAATAATTAATATGCCAACACTGAAATTTAGAGTTATGTCAAACATATCACTTTAACTGGGCTGGAACTATGGCCATGGAGAACGAGTAACAAATTAATTGTCTAACCAACCAAAACGTTTAAACCAGGGTGCTGACCGTTTTGATGGCTTAACAGTAGTGTTACTTTGTTAGGTCTCTGGTTGAGAGGCAGAGCAATGTCCAATTTGTTATCAGAACTGAAAATTCCCCATTTCACATTGTTTCCTGTCATAAGATGATTTATTGTTTTAATTTTCAGTACAACATTTAAGATGTTAAATTTTCTTCGGGAAGACCCCAAGTAGGGTTTTGTTCATACTGCATATAACCTGATTATGTCTTGAGCAAATTTACTTGCTCAGAGAGATAAACAAAGCTGGCACTTTTTAGAATAGACAATTCTTTCAAATGTTTTAATAGTTCTTTAAAGGGAGCAGAATTTATCACCCCCAAATATACCTTTTTAGCATAGGATTGTTTTAGGCTGCTTATTTTTAAGAAACAGCAGACACTGGAGGAGCTCTGAAGACCAAGTGGAAGTTTAGCAAGAGGCATTTACACTTATAAGGGAACTCTCCATTTGTAAAGTGTCTCCCTCTTTGTACCAGGAAGAAAAGGTTGATTGTAAATCTCTAGAAACTCTTATCAATGGAAAAGACAGGGATTTAAATCTGCATGACAACCTCACCTCTGTTTACTGTGGTTTTCCTGGTAGCCTCTCATAACTGACTCCCCACCTCAAACTTCTTTTGGCTTTAGCTGAAGATGGTATTTAAGGTGGAGGCTTTGGCCATTTCAGAGAGTTGCTCAGTATACCGGAGATATTTGTTTTTTTCTTGTTAATCTGTCTTATATCAGTTTAATTATTAGACCAGACAAATAACCTAGAAGGGAAGAAGGAAACATTTCTACACCCCTACACAAGCAAGCAAAATAAACTGCTGGTCATAACCAAAGCAAATGAGGGTGACAGGGCCAAGGTAGCGATTATATAGAGCAGGCACAGAGATCCAGACCTCCAGGTTCAGGTGCTCTCTCTACCGTCTGCTGCTTGTATGACTTTGGGCAAGTTACTTAGCCTTTCTATGCCTTCTCACTTTCTTCATCTGTAAGACAGAGATAATAATCATATTTGTTTCATATGGTGACTGTTAGGAGTAAATAAAATGTATATGTCATTTAGGAGAGTATTGGACACAAAATATGTTCTTTATAAGCACTTGTTATTATTACTGTTACCTGAGAGCTGTTGAGTGGGTAGCCAGCCATCCTGATACTGGGAGATCAATGGGAAACTGAAAAGCAGAGTGAGGAGTTAATAAAAGCAAACATTAAATTACACATCTGTCATGGGAGAGGAAGATGATGACTTTCACAAGAAAATTTAGGCCCTAGTTCCTAACATACATACATACTGTGTTTTTATTTAAAGACACAAAGGAAGAAAATAAAAAGATGTAGTAATAAAAAAAATCATTTAAAATGGTTTTAAAAATATTTCCTAAATAGAGAATAATTTGAAAGTAATTTCAGAGCTTCTTATAGCAAACAAAATTGTTCATATTTTCATATTTTGTAGATATTGGTAAAGTTTTATTTCTCTCTCTCTCTCTCTCTCTCTCTCTCTCTCTATATATATATATATATATACACATACATACATACATACATATATTTCTTTTTGCAGTACGCGGGCCTCTCACTGTTGTGGCCTCTCCCACTGTGGAGCACAGGCTCCAGACGCGCAGGCTCAGTGGCCATGGCTCATGGGCCTAGCCGCTCCACAACATGTGGGATCTTTCCAGACCGGGGCATGAACCCATGTCCCCTGCATTGGCAGGTGGACTCTCAACAACTGCGCCACCAGGGAAGCCCCTCTCTCTATATTTTGACTTAATGTCTACCCTTTGGGTATCATGGAATTTGCTTTATCTTAGTTTTCATTTTCACTATTCACTGTTGCCACCTTCCTAAAACATGGAGACTTCCCAGGTTTCTTTTAGGCCCACACTCAGATAAAAGAACCTTTTCTTTTTCTTCATTAAAAAACATTGGGTAACTAACACCATACACAAAAATAAAGTCAAAATGGATTAAAGACCTAAATGTAAGACCAGACACTATAAAACCCTTAGAGGAAAACATAGGCAGAACACTCTATGACATAAATCACAGCAAGATCCTTTTTGACCCACCTCCTAGAGAAAGAGAAATAAAAACAAAAATAAACAAATGGGACCTAATGAAACTTCAAAGCTTTTGCACAGCAAAGGAAACCATAAACAAGACTAAAAGACAACCACAGAATGGGAGAAAATATTTGCAAAAGAAGCAACTGACAAAGGATTAATCTCCAAAATTTACAAGCAGCTCATGCAGCTCAATGTCAAAAAAACAAAAAACCCAATCCAAAAATGGGCAGAAGACCTAAACAGACATTTCTCCAAAGAAGATATACAGACTGCCAACAAACACATGAAAGGATGCTCAACATCACTAATCATTAGAGAAATGCAAATCAAAACTCCAATGAGGTATCACCTCACACCAGTCAGAATGGCCATCATCAAAAAATCTACAAACAATAAATGCTGGAGAGGGTGTGGAGAAAAGGGAACCCTCTTGTACTGTTGGTGGGAATGTAAATTGATACAGCCATTATGGAGAACAGTATGGAGGTTCCTTAAAAAACTAAAATAGAACTACCATATGACCCAGCAATCCCACTACTGGGGATATATCCTGAGAAAACCATAATTCAAAAAGAGTCATGTACCACAAAGTTCATTGCAGCTCTATTTACAATAGCCAGGACATGGAAGTAACCTAAGTGTCCATCGACAGTTGAGTGGATAAAGATGTGGCACATATATACAATGGAATATTACTCAGCCATATAAAGAAACAAAACTGAGTTATTTGTAATGAGGTGGATGGACCTAGAGTCTGTCATACAGAGTGGAGTAAGTCAGAAAGAGAAAAACAAATACCGTATGCTAACACACATATATATGGAATCTAAAAAAAAAAACGTTATGAAGAACCTAGGGGCAGGACAGGAATAATGACACAGTTGTAGAGAATGGACTTGAGGACAGGGGGAGGGGGAAGGGTAAGATGGGACGAAGTAAGAGAGTGGCATGAACTAACATATACTACAAAATGTAAAATAGATAGCTAGTGGGAAGTAGCCACATAGCACAGGGATATCAGCTCCATGCTTTATGACCCCCTGGAAGGTGAGATAGGGAGGGTGAGAGGGAGTCACAAGAGGGAGGGGATATGGAGATATATGTATAGGTATAGCTGATTCACTTTGTTATAAAGCAGAAACTAACACACCATTGTAAAGCAATTATACTCCAATAAAGATGTTAAAAAAATGGATACAAATTGTTATCATAAATGTAAGAACTCTGTGGATCAGGGTGGAGAAATGGAGGAAGAAATAAAGGAGATAAGAGCTGACTTTAGAAGAAATGATTAAAACATGCAATTATGAAACAGAAATGGTTTCCTCAAACCCTGGGGAGTTTTCAAGTGAATCCAGAATTGCAAAGACTAACAATAGCTTTGAAAGTTAACAGGCCCTTGAGTAAAATAAATACTTTGGATATCAATTAAAGCAGCAAGAGAATGAATTATGTGTTAACCTAGTGAAATTTGCCTTGAATGAAAGGCTCTGAAGGTAATTACAGTGAAATTAAGGACGCTATTTGAATAGGAGTAGTGGCCTTTATTATTTCAGAAGAGTTAGAGGAGAGTTTAAATAAACAACTTGATTTGGGATTTAATGTCAATTTTAGCACGACCTTTGTTAGAGCCAGTGTCTGAAATAGCAGCATATGAAGGGAGAGCCCCTTAGATGGACACAGGGTTGAATTATCAAAGAAGAAGGAGGTATAGGAAACAAATATACTGGTAGCTGGAAAGGAGAAGCAGTGGGGTGGAATTAATGTAAAAATTGAGAGTTAGGGAGAAAGAGGCTGGCCAGATACTACCATTACCTAAAAGTAAACAAACTCACATTTCTTGTGAGGTCTTGACTTTTTGCTTTTTTTCCCTTTGGCTTAGCCACACCCATACTTTCTGGCTAATTCAATAGCTAGGGAGAGTAAAATTAATGGTTAACTGATTCTTAGTGATGGTAAGGAAGAAATTTGTCTACCCTTCTAGGTCCTTCTGGCTGGTCTAAGAACTAAGTTGATACGAGGCAGATTAACAGGAAAAAATTAAAAGTTTAATAACATGTATACATGGGAGAGACCCAGGAAAAGTGAGTAAGTCACCAAAATGCCCAAAGCCCTCACCTTAAATATCATCTTCAGCTAAAGAAAAAAGATGAGTTTGAGGGTGGAGAGAGTCAGTTTTGGGTGGTGACCAGGAAGAGCACAATAAACAAGTTCCAAGAGATTTGGTTAACCTCCTCTTTTTGCTACAGAGAAGAAGACACCCTTACAAATGGAGATTTCCCTTACAAATGTAAATGTTTCTTACAAAAGAGCAACTCCTAATTGGTTTTCAGAACCTTTCCTATGTCTGCTGTTTCTTAGGAAATGTAGCTTAAAGTAATTAATATGCCAAAGAGATATATTTTGGGATGGCACATTTTGCTCCCCTACAGTAGCAATTGCCTTTTTGGAATTTAAAGGGGATATTTAATACCAAATCCAATTGCAGCAAGTGTATTGTATGTTTTAAAATATGACACTGATAAAGAAAACATTTTTGAAAAGACAAAACTGTTATGTTCCTAGATAGCCCACACACCAGTATTCTTAAGAACACTACTGAGTGAGAAGACTGAAGAGAAGTTAATTGAAGTCCATTGGTTGGTAAAGTTTTCAGAATGTAAACCATAGCTCTTCAGATAGATGATGTCCAATGTTTGAAATAGGTATGTTTCCAAAAAACGTTTTTTGAAGTTTCAACCTTGAGATCATCTATGAGAAAAAATATTAATCAATAGTCTAAGAAAGAGAGAATTTTATTTGAGCCAACCTGAGGATTATAAGCTGGGAAGATAGTCTTTCAGAAAGCCCTGAGGATTGTTCCACCTGTTAGAGGTCAAAGCATAGTAACATAAGTTTTTCAGACAAAGGGTTATACATCAAAGGGTTATACATCAAAGTAATATATTGACAGTTTACATAGTCCAACTGGGGGAGTAGTGGGTCATTGTGACTCCTTACAGGATTAAGAAAGGAATGCTATCTCTGAAAGTGTTACCTTGCTGGCAAGTAGGCATTCCTGTGTCTTCTAAGGGGATCTAGTTACTATATAATGCATATGCACAATACACCCTAGAGGGGAGAGGGTAGTGGCTCAAATGACATAGAAAATTTAATGTTAAAATTTTTCTTGTCCTGCCTTAAAATAATTTTACTTCATTAATTTCCCCCTTTTGATCATTAATTTTTTGATAGAAAGCATTAGGTGAACAAATATTTGGTCCTTTAATGCCAGGGTGGTTGCTTACCTGCCCTTAGTACATCATGTCCCTGGCCGCCAGGTCTTAATAGCTAGGTTCTTTCTTTCTTTTTTTTTTTTTAGGGAGTTGCGTTACTAAGATGTCTGGCAAGGACTAACAGTCAATTCCAAGTTGTTCAATACGACTTAGGCCAATTTTAATTTACATGTGCATTGTGCATCTTCATTTTACAGAGAACTATATAAGTGATCAATAGTCTCAAGTTGTTTAGATATCATTTTCTTAGTAAGAATAGGTGACATGTAGCCTGAAAGACAAGAAACAATCACTTAGTAAATTACACAAAATGTAATCAAAATTGCCAATAGGAGTAACAATGTCATTAGTGGAGATTTAAGCTAGGAACCTCCTAAACCAAACCATTTTCCTAGTAGTTCCCTAAACTGGGAAAGGATTATTCAGAGCAGAAATTTGATTTTTCATATGTGTCATAAGGCAGGGTATATTAGAAGACTCATTTTTGGATTCTTAAAATGACAAAGTGATTAAAATTCTATAAGCAATACTTTAATGTTGCTAATGAAATTTAAAATATTTGTAGATTATTTTCTTTCTTTTTTTTTTTTGCGGTATGCGGGCCTCTCACTGTTGTGGCCTCTCCCGTTGCGGAGCACAGGCTCCGGACGCGCAGGCTCAGCGGCCATGGCTCACGGGCCCAGCCGCTCCGCGGCATGTGGGATCTTCCCGGACCGGGGCACGAACCCGTGTCCCCTGCATCGGCAGGCGGACTCTCAACCACTGCGCCACCAGGGAAGCCCCTGTAGATTATTTTCTTGAACAACACAAGGCAATAGAGCCGATTAGTAGTGATGCTATTAACAGGTGACACATATTGAACTCACACTACATGCCAGACTCTATCCTGAGTGCTTTATGGGCTTTATCTATAATTGTAATATATGCTAAGACTTTGAGAAATTAGGTCATTTGCCTATGATGACTAATTCAGTAAGTGTTTTTCTAGAACTCACACTGGTAAAATTCCAAAGGCCAACGCTCTTTGTGACTATACTGCATTACGTCCTTTGCATCACATGCTTTCTGCTTGGGTTCATAAACAAAGTGATGTGTGGAGGAGTATAAAGCATTGAGGATATACTCACAAACACTGGGTGATATTTGTAAATGTGGACAGGACTAGATGTGTTTCACATAGGGATGATGCTGTTAGAATAATGACTCAAAGCTGTTCTGCATTTTCCTCCATAGATTCTCCCACACAACACATGCCAGTGTGGTCAGAAGAAGGCTATGTTGGCAAACAGAATGTACAGTGTAACTGCTCAATTAGAAGCTGCTTATCCAGCAAGGGTGTTAGGCATGTGCAAAGCATTATAAAAATCCCTGGGAAGGATCTGGGGGAAATAAATGCTTAATGTCTAGTAATTTCCTTCCAACACTTGACCACATCTGAAACTAAAGTTTAGGGCTGCCTTTAGCCTAGGCTATTGCACTCTGTCATGCTCGTTTCCACTGTAGTGTATTCTCACGTACTTCTCCCTTCCTTAGGAAATTTCTTTCTTTATAGCTTTCACTCATCCACACACTGAACATCACTGATGGTTCTGAACAAGTCCCACAATTATTTACCAGCCCATACTGATGTTTTTCCTATGTCAATTCTTAGTACCAGATAAATATGCCCTTATACCTGTAAGTCCTCAGTTAAAATGACTTTCTTGTATTCTTCTTTAAAAAAGAAAAACTGTGCAACTTCAGAGACATTGTCTTCATTTGTGTATCTTGGCAACAGTCCTCGTACACTCCCAGACATAAAATAAAGGTAAAATGAAGACTTGTTGGTTGCTGCATTTTTTAAAACTGTGCTCATTTGGATGTTTCTTTTAAAAGTTGATTCCTATATAGCTTTTCCCCTGCCCTGGGTGATTTAGGCATAAGTGACCTCCCAAGATCTCATTCCACACAAAGATTTCAATATCATGAAAACCTTAGATACTTTGTATAAAGAAATGTCTTTTAAATGGATGCAATTTAAATCTTATATTCTTTCTTTCCTATTTTGTCTTGCTAAATGCAGTTAGTATATATTTGTGTATTGAAATGACCCCTATTCCTTGCAGTTTTTTCCACACAAACAGTTCATAGTATTTTGTTTATGAGCTGCCATTCCCCAGAAGAGGTGGTGGATTTTAAATGAAGTGCTCTTATAGAGATCATCTTCATGAAAATAATTATTTCCTCCTTTTTGTGATTCTCCAGGCTCCAACTATACTAAACATTTGCAATTATTCTTGTCTTGATATATGTGAGTGCTGTGACTTTTCAGGACATCCACCTCTGCTGAGCTGAAAAGTCCTCAGTTACTCATGATGCAATACTGGTAAAGTAAATAAACAGTACTCAGATTTGTCTTGTGGTTGATGAAGCAGCTCTGTTTTTGTTTCCTGGACATCCTTTTGCAAATCATCATATGCTCGTTTGCTTAGAGTTTCCTATCAATCATGCACTGTTCTAGGATCTGGGGCTACAATAATTCAAATATACAAAGGTCCTTGCCCTCACAGAACTGACATTTTAGTGGAAGCAGACAACTAATGACAAAAATATAATAAATCTCTCTTTAACATAATTCTGAAATCAAAAACTTCTAGAGACCAAAATTTCCTTATAATTCATCTCCTGACCTAAATTAATAAAATACTTTATAACTTTTACTCATCACAGAGTGGATATTCATATATTTTATTATAGGAGTATTAATTTGCTTAATTTGATATGGACAGTGTAACAGACGTAGAATATGTGCACTGTAATGCTTTTCTAAAATTAAAAAGCATGTGAATTCTCAAAGATATTTAGCTTAGATAAGTGAGTGTGACCTGTATAATGTGGGTAGTGATAAATCCTATGCATAAAATAAAGTAGGGAAAAGTGATAGGAAGTGCCAAGAAGTGTTCTTCCCCTTCTTGAAGTTGAGTTCATTGAATCCTTGTTGTTTTCACAGATCTCTGGTATCTTTAAAATAAGATTTAGTTTTGTTAGGCATTTTTGGTCTTCAATGAGTGCTTTGGCCTAGTGCATCCTACTGTATCTTACACTGAAGCAGAATCCTGATATGTGCTTCTTTCAAAATATGTCATGGATGTAGAAAAGTTAAATATCCCCAAATTCAACCATTTGGCTATAACCACTGTCTACATATACATATATCTAAGTGTTTATTTTAGAACACTACACCCAGGAGAGTCTTAATTCATAATATTATTAACTTTATTTTTCTCATTAGCATATAATTTCACCAAGGTACTCTAATGACAAAATATAGGGATGACAGAATGTGTCTGATTTCTCTCTTATTCCTGGAATATTATTTCTCTCAGTCCCTCAGCAGGAGTCAGGTAACTTGTAATGGGTCTTCTGGGTAATAATGCTATAAGACCATGTTTTTTCCTCTCTACTCGTGGTTGAATAACATCTCCTTGCATTTTTTATTACTTTACATTTATAAAGTACTTTTAAAGTTTATACTGAAGATGGTTTTAGTCTAAAATAATATCCTCTGTTAATATTTAAGTTGGGATATGTATGGAATGAATATAAGCTACTTGACCTTGGCCAATTTAAATTCCCGAGCTTTTTTTAAAAAAAAAATCACCTTTAATTGAGAATGATAAATAAACTTGCCTGTTAATATCACTCTATTGTTACTACCATTATCCTCTGGATTGTTTTGAATATCAAATCTGCTAATGAATATAAAAATATTTTGCAAATGCTAATTTCCATTCAATGCTATTTATGCTTCTGTTAATTAGTAGAATAAATAGGTGACGGGACCTCCCTGGCAGTCCAGTGGTTAAGACTTTGCCTTCCAATGCAGGGGGCCCAGGTTCGACCCCTGGTCTGGGAACTAGATCCCACATGCATGCTGCAACTAAGAGTTCACATGCCACAACTAAGGAGCCCACGTGCTGCAAATAAGACCCAGTGCAACCAAATTAAATAAATAAATAAATAGGTGACATCTAGGAATATCTCAAAAGAGAATTAAATTAAATGATAATGATTATATAGGAAAAATATCCATTTATCAATTCTAGGAAAGAATGGCTTATAACAGGTTACATATTTGCAAATATGTAAAGCTTAAAAGTAGGAAAAATATAAAATTTTATGTCAGGAAATGAAGGTTATTAGGTCAGTAAACTTATCGAAGTTAGTGTGACATAAAATAAAAAATACTCCCACAAAATTTGAGACATTTTGCTTATGCTCATACTTCTGCTTTGGTGAGAAAAGGAACAGAATTGTAACAAAAAGGACACGAAAGTTTTCATTCACTCTTACCTGGAGCAATCAGCTTAATAATAAATCTTTGAAGTAGCATATATCAAAGTATTTATATCAAAAAACAAAGATTAAAGAAAGTGTCCAGAAAACACATCTGGTATAATTTCTTTCTAATTGTGATATATTTGTCTTACTAGACAAAACAATCTTAAAAGTCAGATTTACTGTAGATTTATCTTTTTTCACCTGGTTTTTAAGTATATATTGACAGGTTAGTGATAAAATATTCAAAGTTGGTTTTAACTACTTGTTTTGAGTTGTGTTAATAATAAAACATCCTTTTCTTGCCTCTAGCAAACCTAGAAGCAAAAATTACTTCTAACATCTGATGGTATATTTTTTAACATTCATTGAAAGCAGAATAACAAACTGACATGCTGTAGTTGCCTACCTGTCAAGGCTGTATAAGTATATTCATAATGCACGTGAAACTGCTTATATGTTGAAATGATTTGTATTGCAATAATACAAATAGGGGCTTCCCTGGTGGCGCAGTGGTTGAGAGTCCGCCTGCCGATGCAGGGGACACAGGTTCGTGCCCCGCTCTGGGAAGATCCCACATGCCGTGGAGCGGCTAGGCCCGTGAGCCATGGCAGCTGAGCCTGCGTGTCCGGAGCCTGTGCTCTGCAACGGGAGAGGCCACAACAATGAGAGGCCCGCGTACAGCAAAATAATAAAAAATAAAAAAAAAATAATACAAATATAGCTTTTATAGGATAGTGAGGTAGTCTGATGTAGAAGAAAGAAGTCTAAAATAGAAAACAGGACAATGGGTTCTGTTTCTGACTGTGTCACTAATTATGTGAGGTAAGTTTGTGTAAATCTCTTACCCTTACCAGACTTTTGTTTCTTTATTGGCTAAATAACAAGGTTAGAGTAGACAACTTCTAAAGTTCCTTTTAGTCCAAAAATGTTTTAATTTCATAAGCCATGTACCCAGGTGTGCATAAAGAACAATTTTCTTTCTGTGATTCAACTTAAATTGTATAAAGCACTTCTTCTGCCTCATACCAGACAATGTAATTTTGGTTATGCTTGCTAGATTTTATCTAGTGACATTTAAACCCAGTAAGTTAATGATTGTCCCTTCTTTCTCATTCATTGTAGCTTGAGTGGCATCTAAATTGCTAAATTGTCAGGTGGGGTTACCTGGTCATCTGTTTGTGTCTGCCCATAGTGGCATCTGCTGAGGTGTATACAGTGTCCTGTCTGGTTCACAGGCATCACAGACTTCCACAGTCCTGTCCTCTACCGTATCTGAATCGGGCGCTTTATAGTACAGGTCACTCCCCCTGTAGCTACTCTCATTACAGTCAAAGGTATTTCCAAATAATCTTCTCTTTCTCCCTCTCCCTCTCCTTTTCCCTTTCCCCCCACCCTCTCTGTCTGTCTGTCTCTCTCTCAGCTAACATCTACAACTTTCTTGGAGGCATAAAAAAACCAGAAGCTGCTCTCTCATGAAGCCAAATGGAAACATTTGTATGCTGCCTGGACCAGTCTCAGCTTATATATACCTCATTTTCATATCTTTCACCATGGAGACCCTTTAAAAACTCCTGAACCTGGGTTTGGGAAGCAGTCCTCTCCATTCTGAGATCCTCAAGCCTGTCTAGCCGTTGTATTGCATCTCTGCCCAGAGCATAGCTAGAGGGGTGGGAAGGATGAAGCTCTGCTCAGAGAGTCTGTCATGGTCTGATTTTCTTGCTCCTTCTCCAGCTCTCCTTTTTCTTCCTTCTCCTTGAAGGATGTCTATCTAATCTCGGAAAGGGAGGAAGGTGACTAGAACAAAGATCACATGTTTTACAATATCTATTATTAAACCAAGACCTTGGGGCCACAATGTGAAAATGTTTGAAAATCAAAAGTCCTTTTGTTCTCAAATGTATTACTATGGGCATCAAAATTCTACCTTAAAACTCAGTACCGAGCATTGACTCATATATTTCTCAGTATATATTTGCAGTAATTTTACTGAGGTCATTTTACTGAGGGCAGATGTGGAGGGGGAGGGTTTTTACTTCTTGGGATCAGGGATGGCTTTACATCCTGTGAAAAAGGTACATATTTTCACATACCAGTTTATAGTTGAAAATGTTATCTCTTCACATAATTTTTAACATTTTATACTTTTGCCTCAATTTTTATAGTAAAGTACTTTTGATATATTATGTTATTAGGCTAATGTAATACACAAAGGTAATAGAGTTTGATTTTTCTAACTTATATCAATATTGCAAAATTCTGAGGTTACTTGGGCATTCTCAATAAATATTGTCTTTTATTTTTATAGCCCTGAACAGGGGTGGAAATTGTGAAGTTATTTCATTTTCAATATCTCTGGAAATAGACTACTTCACAGATTATTTACCATATAAAATTAAATTATTTGGGCCTAAAATTTTACTTTTCAGAAAAGTGTAAGTGGTATTAGAAAAATGACAGTGTAGGCTGAGTGACATTTTAATTCTATGTTTAACTTTTTGAGAAACCGCCAGATTGTTTTTCACAGCAGCTATACCACTTAACATATCTACCAGCAATGTGTGAGGGTTCCACTTTCTCTACATTCTTGCCAATGCTTTTTATTTTCCTTTTAAAAAAATGATGGTAGCTGTGAAGTTGTATCTCATTATGGTTTTGATTTGTATCTTCCTAATGAATGATTTTGAGCATCTGTCCATGTGCTAATTGGTCATTTGTATATCATTTTGGGCCAAGTGTTTATTCAAGGCTTTTGCCCATTTTTAACTGGACATTTTTGGCTGCTGTTGAATTTAAAAACAATTGTCTTAAATATGCTAAAAGAGCTAAAGAAGAACATGGGCAAATAATTAAAGGAAATCAGGAAAATGAACTATGAATAAAATGTTAATAAAGAGATCAAAGTTACAAAAAGGAACCAAACAAAAATTCTGGAACTGAAAAGTACAATAACAAATAAAAAATTCTCTTGAGAGGTTCAGTAGAAGATTTGGGGGAGCAGAAAATAGAATCAGAAAACCTGAATATAGGATAATTGAGATTATCTAGTTTGGGAAGCAAAAAGAGATACTAAAAAAGGAAAAAAGTGAACAGAGCATAATGGACTTGTGGAACTCTATCAAATAGAGTAATATATTTATTATGGGAGTCTCAGAAGGAGAAGAGAGGGAGAAAGAGGGCAGGAAGACTATTTGAAGAAATAATGCCCCCAAATTTCCCAAATCTGATAAAAGACAGGAATCCAGAAATCCAAAACTCTCAGTGATATCTAAGTAGAATAATGTCAAAGAGAACCATATCAAGAAAATTATAGTCAAATTGTTGAATGCCAAAAACAAAGAGAGAATCTTGAAAGCAGCAAGAGAAAAGTGATTTATCATGTACAAAGGATCCTCAAAATAAAGCATGGAGGCCAGAAGGCAGTAGGTTGACATCTTAAAAGCTATATGAAGAAACAAAGATGTCCAGTAAAGGTAACACATGGGAAGATATGTAAAAGCTAGCATTATTGTCTTTTGGTTTGTAACTGTTCTTTTTATTTTCTATGATTTGAAAGAAAAATGCATAAAAATAATTATAAATCTATGTTATTTGGCACACAATGTATAAAGATATACATAAATGGTTAAAATGTTAAGCTTTACATTATGCATTTTTACCACAATAAAAATGCAAAAGCATGCCCCAAACTATTAGAATATATTTTTAGTACATAAATCTAACAGACAACTGATATTCAGAATATATTTAAAAATTCCTATGACTCCATAATAGAAAGGAAAACAACCTAATTTTTAGAAAATGAGTCAAGACTTGAATAAACACTTCACAGCAGATGAAAGGTCAGTAAGCACAGAAAAAGTGCTCAGCATCATTAGTCATCAGAGAAATTCAAATTAAAACTATAACTAGATACTACTTAATATCCAGTGTACCAGCTAAAGTGAAAAGAATTGAAATAATCAAATTTGGTAAGGATGAGGGGCAGTTGGAGTTTTCATTATTGCTGTTGGGAGTGAAAAATGAAAAAACAGCTATGGAAAAAATTTTTGACATTTTCTATTAACATAACACATATACTTCCTTATGATTTAGCAACCATACTCTTAAATTTTTAGCCAGGGAAATAAAAATATATATTACACACAAAAATAATGTACAAAAATATTCATAGTGACCTCATTTATAACAGCACAAACCACAAATATCATAAATTTTCATCAACATGAGAATGACTAAGCAAACTGTGATATATTTATATAATAGAATACTATTCAGCCAAGAGAATGGACACATTGTTGGCATTTACAAGAACACTGATAAACTCAAAAATATCAACAAAATCTAATGCAAAAGAGTCAATTAATTATAAGTCAATTTATGTGAAATTTAAGCACAGGCAAAACTAATCTATGTTCAGAGAAAATGCCTTGGGATGAAGGAAGATTGAAAAGGAACACAAAAAAAAATTTTGAGTGTTAGAAATATTCTGTATCTTGATTGTGATAATGTATAAAGATTTTATGTGTATATACATACACATATATATGATCTTGGATGAATAAATATCAGCAAATTGTGATCAAGTGTGCACAAAACATGCAATAGGAATTTTAAATTAAAAATAGGGTAGAATTTGCCTGAAGTGTGTACAATATCTTTGACAGTCCAATGATTTATCTTATTATATATAGGATAATTCATTAATGAGTTAATGTACTATGTGAATACCAGACAACTATGCTGAAAAATGTGTTAATACTGTGTAAAATTTTAAAAAGCAGGCTTTCAGAGTCTGTCATCATCAAATGTAGATAAACCCCCAATAAATCAGAAGTAATGAAATGCTGTATTTCAGACTTCCAACTTTGAACATCACAAGAGAGTCTGTATGGTGAACTATTACCATCTTGGGAAAGGGAGGCCATGGCAGGGGTCATAGATAGTGGTTTATTAAAACCCTTAATCTACATTAGAAGATCTGTCCTTCAGTCAGATGCTCAGAAGCATGAGACGACTAGATTTTTCTGATAAATTTGCTACTGGTAATTTCCTGTTCAGTTTTTCACATTAAGTGACAGAAACTCTCATTCTAAAAATACAGAGCAAAATAAGCTACATGAATTCAAATAATGGAAATGATACTTGTTTGGAAATTTAAGTTGATATCAAAATATATATGGATTAAATAAAATTTTTGAACACATATAAGATAAGAAGATGCTGAAGAACAGAGACTAGGACAGAAAGCGAAACAGACAGAAAAAGCTGGACATTCTCGTGTCTACTTCTTTCAATTTCCTATGGAGTGGGAAATATTTAGAAGTGAATGTAACTGTAGTAGCTGTGCTCTGGGCATGTCCTTTAAGAGCAAGAGCTCAGTCACCAATGATCTCCAGATGAAAATAATTAGGTGTGGAGCACTTGAACTGCAATGAATATTCCAGTGAGATCTCTCTATACCATATGTTTTTGTCAGGTGATTAGAGAGAGAGAATTTATCTTTGGGTTGCCAGAAAATGGCATATTTCTTCCTGTGCAGAGCCAGTGATTATGATGACCAGGGTGCCTCAAGTAAGAACAGTGAAAATGTGACTACAACAAGGATAGCAAAATGAGTAGGAATGCAAGGACTGTAAGCAATTTGTGTGTATTTGGGGGTGGGGGAGAGAATAAAGATTTTTATTCTCATCACTCACCAAACTTGACCAACCTTGTAGTTTAATGATTATAGAGTTTGGAAATCATCATAACAAAAGAAATCTAGTCTAAATGTCTTTTGATGGACACCATCAAACATCTTAAACTCTGTGAAATACAAAGAATCTCATTTAAAAATAACATAAAATAAGAGCTTCCTAATATAACAATGTTGACTGGAGATTTAGCTTACAGTAAGCAATTTGGTCTGAGAACAATACCTTGTTACACAGTGGTAACGGAAAAGAATGTTATTGAAATAAGAGATCCAAAGGCTCAACTCCAATATTTTAACTTACTGTGTATTTTGTAGTTACTTACCTCTGAGCATAAATTTTCTGAATTACAGAATAGGAAAGAATCCTCATGTGACTATTGTGACTATTTGGCATTTTATATATATACATACATACATATATATATATATATATATATATATATATATATATATATATATATAAATTATCAACATAGTGTCTAGTATCATAATCATTAGTTATTGCATAACAAATGAAGTTATTGCATAACAAATGAAAAATTTAGTAGCTACAAACAGCAATCATTTATTACCATAACTTATGAATCATAAGGCAAGGGGTCAGGTGATCTCAGCTGGGCTCACTCATGATTTTTTTGTCTTTGATGGGGGTCTTCTGATCTGGGACAGTCTTTACAGGAGTGAGTGTGGACACTTGGTTATGTTCCACATGTTTCTCATCTTCCAGAAGATATGTTCTCATGACAATGGCAAAGGGACAGGAAAGCAAACAGAAACACACACAGTCTCCTGAGTCCTAGGCCTGGAAATGGCATGCTGCCTCTGCCACATTCCATTGGCAAGTTACATGGAAACCAAGATAGAAGGATTGGGAAAAATAGGCACTACCTCCTTCTTGAGAGGAAATAAAACGTCACATCAAAAGGTATGAATACTGTGTTTAAAAAGGAGAAGAAGAAAAAAGAAACAGGCCCAAGGTGGAACCACTTGCTCCCAGGACAGCAAACAAAGATTTAATTGCAATTTAAAACTTTCCCAGGAAAGGCATTTCTGAAAATTTCTGGTCAGCACTTGTGAGGCAACCTTGCCTGAAATCCCTTCTATTCTTTTGCTAATAACCTCCTTATCCTCCCTATTTCTATGAAAGCCTTCCATTTTATACAGTTCCTCAGAGCACCTCTCTATTAGGTGAGATGCTGACCAATTCATGAATTATTTAATAAAGCCAATTAGATCTTCAAATTTACACAATCGAATTTTATTTTTGTAACAACTGGGAGGTGTACAGAAATGGGCCCATTAATGCAGTCTGTCTCCTATAGTTATAGAGAAAGTGGTTCAGAAATGGTAATTACTGTTCCTGCAGAAAATGGGTGTTCAGTAAATTCTGCTGATGATAAATTTGGCAAATTATTTAAACATTTTTCTATGTTTCTATGAAAACTTACTCTGCTCCTTTAATTGGTATTTATCTTTAGAAGTGCATTTTTTTTTTCTTCTTAGAAAATACTTGGTTCTGGTATATGAGAGGAAAAGTACAAACTCCTCCCTGCTCCGTCTCCAGGAAATGCAAATCAAAATGACAATGAAATACCAGTTCACACGCACTAGGATGGCCATAATCAGAATGACCAACAGTAATGTGTTGGTGAGGATGTGGAGAAATTGTTGGTAACGATGTAAAATGGTAGAGCTTCTTTGAAAAAAACCGTTTAGCAATTCCTTAAGTTAAATGTAGAGTTACCATGTGACTCAGTGTATTAGTTTCCTATTGCTTCTGCAACATATTACCACAAAGTTGGTGGCTTTATGAATACAAGTTTATTATCTTAATCATTCTATAGATCAGGAATCTTGCAGTGTTCTCACTGGGCTAAAATATAAGTGTTGGCAGGTCTACATTTCTTATAGAGACTCTAGGGAAGAATCCATTTCCTTGGCTTTTGCAACTTCTAAAAGCTGACTGCACTCCTTGGCTCATGTCTGACCCTGCACCCCCCCGTTCAAAACAAGTAATATCAGATTGAATACTTTTCACATTGAATCACTTCAACATTTTCTGCCTCCCCCTTCCATTTTTATGGACTCTTGTGATTATGTGAGACTCACTTGTGTATTGTAGGACAGTGGTCCCCAACCTTTTTGGTACCAGGAACTGGTTTCGTGGAAGACAATTTTTACATGGATGAGGGGTGGGGGAAGATGGTTCAGGCAGTAATGCAAGCAATGGGGAGCGGCAGATGAAGCTTCACTAGTTCGCCCACAGCTCACCTCCTGCTGTGCGGCCTGGGGTAGGGGTGAGGTGTTTGGGGACCCCTGTTGTAAGATACCCGGTTTCCTAATTTCATGTGCAACCTGAATTCTCCTTCTCCATTTCTCCTAACAAATTCTTAGCTTTTGGAGATTAAGACATGGATGTCCTTGGAAAACCTTCTGTCTACCATAGTTGCAATTCTACTCCTAGGTTCATACCCAAGAACAGAAAACATATCTATATAAAAACTTGCACACAAATGTTTATAGTAGCATTATTCATGATAGCCAAAGAGTGGACACAGCCCAACTGCCTGTCCACTGATGAATGGGTAAACAACAATAAAAGAGGCATTGTCAATGTAGTGTGGCCTTCACATGAAGAAAAAAATTCCATTCAATGTTAGGAAAATCACAGAATGCTTCATGGGGGATGTGAAATTTAAGCTGAACCATGGAGGAAGTATAAGACAGAAACAGAATTAATATTTTATTCTTAAACTAGATACAAATTTTAATTACAAGGTGCTATCATTCAAATTACTACTTCAGCAAGATTCTCTGCAGAGATTTGGTAGTATAGGTCATTATGCAATTTCAGTAGACATTTGTTTTCTCCAAGAGAGTAGTGTATTATTATTCTTATCAATCAAATAAGATATATTTTTCCATGGTTGGGATGTATGGGATGATACATCAAGCCATAGCTGGTTTTGTTCATGAAAAGCATCTTAATCCTCTTTCCTTTAGGATTTAAAAAAGAGGAGAATAGTTATTAAAGAAAATATTCACAGAATGTACTCTTCATTCAAACTATACATTTCATGTTTTGATCACAATTTGAGTGTTTGCAAAAGCCTGTGGGTCTGATAAATGCAGCTAAATATTTATGCTTGACCTCTTTTTCTGCTCCTTTATCCCTTCCCAAATAAGCAATAAGTTCAATCTCTTTACCTATGGGGACCAAATGCAGATTAATTTATCGATTACCCCTTATATTTTGGCTATTTTGAATGGTTCATTTTTGTTCAGTTGTGTCTGTTCCGTAGCAATATAGCACATTTCTGAAAGTTCCAATTCAGATGAGGAGAAAATCATCCAAGTGATTGTCATCTTTGACATAAGCTTGAGAATCATGAGTATATGTGCCTTTCTCTGTAAGACAAAGACTTAAGCCTGAATTTATATATCAGGAGTTTGTAGTGACTCTATTTTGTTGTTTTTCTGCTTTCTTCAATGGTATTCAGTTTGAATCTTTTACTATTTGGTAAAAACTTCAAAAACCACACTTTATGAAAATAGAGTTGGAATAGTAAAAAGAGACAAGTTACTTGACAGTAAGGCAAATGGTAGAGATCTGAAGTAATTCATTGGCACACTTTTTCTGTGGAAATGAAACATTATTTCTGGCAGATTACCTAACCCTGCAGAAAATGCAGACCGTGTGTTTCAAATCCAAATGGGATTTCCAAAAATTCATCACTGAGGTTAGTTGAAGACATGCCTCATCTGTATTCAGTGCCTCTGTCTTAAGATGAAAGAGAAGAAGCTCCTTGGGTGGAGAGAAAATAGAAGTTACTTTATCCAACAGCAAAAGCTGCCATCGCTTACTCATATCCAGCTCCCATTGACTTCAGTCATCTTCATCCTCTCAGCAGGAAGAACTTGGCTGCAGGATAGAAATTTGAACATCACTAATAGTATTACAAGGGGATCAAGGCTTTTATAATGAGTTTAATAACTTGGGTGCAGAAGGAATCATTGGACACTGGAGAGTCTTAAAAAATTTTGTTGGCTTGATGATTTTTATCACAATTCAAAATGGTGAATTTCTGGAGATAGAAAGTTTTAAACCAAGTGCATCATATAGATATGTAGTTGCTAGAACTCAAAAATAAATATGAGACCATCACAATATTACATAAATGGTGTCCATTTATAGGAAAAATTGGGGTGAAAGAATCTCCAAATAAAGAGTGTGAATTGTAATGGATTTGATTATGAAAATAGCAACATTCTTAAGTGACTCCCATAGCATCATTGCATCTTTTCCTTTCTCCTCTGCCCCTCTCAGTTTCTTAAAAAAGAGAGTGAATAATAAGATTTTTGAGTGTTTCCTGTGTGTCAAGTAATGAGCTATTGAGTTTTACATGCATTGTCTCATTTCTTATTACAGTTTCTTTGCATGGGAAACTCAAGGCAAGAAAGGTTAAGCAACTTTTCAGGTCACATACCTAGAGGGATGGAATATAGGAAATTAAACTCAGGTCTGTTGAATCCAGATTTTGATGAATTGGTTGATTGAGGCCACTTAATCCCTTATTTCTCTTCTGTGTGATGTGTGTACGTGTGTATGTGTATATATGTGTGTGTGTGTATGCATATATGTGTATATATATGTGTGTGTGTGTGTGTATATATATATATATATGTTATATATATATATATATATATATATATATATATATATATATATATATATATATATATATATACACACCAGGTTTTTTTGCCTGGTACCCAAGTTTACCTAAAAGAGCAGCATCAGCATTACTAGGCATATCTCCATAGCTGGACGTATCTGTAACTACACTAGGTGATTTGAAAAGAACTAGGCCTGGGTCTAGCTCCCAATACAGTCAGTGAGAAGCAGAGCATGGCCCTTGACCACTGGGCTCCTCCAGCCCAGGCAGCCTCCACTCCATGTGAGGAGCTATGCTATACTGTAGCATACTGTGGAGCATACAGTAGAGCTACAGTGTAGCTATGCTAAACTGGTCATATTTAGAAGATATTTTCATATTATTAGTATTGTTCTATGTGTGTATTTTACTCCTTACTGCTATATATATACTATAAATAGCTGACAATGTTAGGTGCTTTTTTTTTTGGCTGCACCATGCAGCTTGCAGGATCTCAGTTCCCTGACCAGGGATTGAACCTGGGCCATGGCAGTGAAAGTGCTGAATCCTAACCACTAGACCACCTGGGAACTCCCAGTTAGGTGCTTTTTAAGAAATATCTAGTCTTTCTAGATATTCTAAAGTACGTGCTATATGTTCAAAGTAGAGGTAGTAAAATAACACATTGTATAAATATCCTTTTATTAAAATTGATATGAAATATTGTCTTTTGGAAATGCAATTGCTAAACTACCCCTTTGTATGGTCCTGTGTTTGTGCACTGGTTCCAGGAAGGAGGGCCAAGAAAGACATGCAAAGGACTCTATGCCAGTGTGATTATAGTTAGGCAGTGTTAAACATCGTCTCATGTTCTGTGCATTTTATTTTACTTTGTGTGAATAGCACATTTAATGGACAAATGAGTCCTAATTTTTCATCTAATCTTTCTGCATGTTAAAGAGGTTGCCAGTAAATAGAAGAATTAGTAAACTAATTCTCTTATAAACTTTGTGTTAAAATTTATTGGAAAGACTATCTTCTGAAAATGACTTGTGGAAGTTCAATTGTTAAAATTACCTCATATCAAATCAGTTATTAAGACCCATGAATTCTAGTAGCATTTATTCTCATTTTCTTAAAGAACTTGGACTCTGGAATTAGCCTGCTTGAGTTAGGGTCTTTGTTTACAAACTTGCTTAAAGCTCTCCAAGTCTCCTGTTTTCTCATTTTCAAAATAAGATAAAAATATCATCTGCCTTGGTGAGTTATTCTGAGAGTTAAGGTTGATAATAAATAGAAAGACTTAAAATGGTCACTGGTTTATACTAATTTCTCAGTATCTGTAATCCATTCTTATGGTTCTGTATGACCAGAGTATAGCATGCTTTTAGGAGACTTGGAGAAATTGAGTCTGAAAACTAGGCAGAGGCTGGGTTGAGAAGAGCCTCATTACCCTGTTAAGAGTTAGGATCAAATTATCTATGTAAGAGGGAACTGTTTAAGGATCAGCTTAAGATGAGGAGTGCCTGGCAAACCTTATGGCAAATCTTTATCATCAGGTCAAACATGGGCTACTGTGGTTGTCTAAGAAGGCCATGATATAATCCTGAATGAGGCAGTAGAAATAGGGTACAGTAGAGTAGAATGAATCTGAATAAACATGACTTGTGATATTTTGAATGTAGGTGTTGAATAAGGAAGAGAGATCTAGGAAGAATTCTTTCCTTCTTTGAATGACTAAGTAGATAAGGTAGTGAATGCAAAGCAAGAAGTAGTATTGGTGTATAGATAATGGCTAATATAAGTTTGGATATGTTAGATATATGATACCTAAAAAAACCTTTCAGGTAGGCATATACAATACACAGTTGGAGGTAAAGGGCTGGAACTTGGAAGGTTGGGCTGGAGTTACTGATTGGGATTCATCACAAATATAATGATATTTAAAAAGAATAGATGAACCCACTGAGCTAATGAGAAAAAAAAAATGCAGGTCAAGGGTAGAACTGCAAGAAATTCTGCACAGAAGGAAGTAAGATAGTACTGAAAAGACCAACTGGATTGGGTAAAAAAGACGTCACTGATTTTCTTGGGGTGTGCCAGGCCAGTAGAGGAAAATGAACAGAAAGAAGATTGCAGCATTTGGGGAAGAGCAAGAGGGGAGGAATTGGAAATATGAATGTAGACCAATATTTTTTTTAAGAAGTTTAACAAATGGGAGAGAGAGAGAGGGGCCATTAGCTAAAGAAATCTCATAGTTGAGGGATGCAGCTATTTTGTTTGCTTATGTGTTTAAAATGAGGAAAGCCCGTTTGTAGGCTAAGGGAGGGAGGCTGTGGGGAAGGTGAATTTACGGATGAAGGGCCTTGTTTTATCATATACCTAATAGTTGAAGAACCTATTTTCTTTTCATCCAGAGTCATCCACTTATTTCCTTTATCTAGATATTTCCCCATTCTCCTTTAATCCTTTTTTGTTTCTTACCTCCTCTTCTTCCTGCATTTATACTTACTTACTCTGGTAGCTATATTCTGCACCTATCTGTTGATATGTCTATTGGTGGTTATGGATAATACTGGTATTTTATTCAGGTAACACTGGTGTAGTTTATCAGGTATAGTCAATGCTTGAACTCAACCCTGTGGCCTAAGGAGAAATCTGGGTCCGAGATAGGTGAAATAAGGGTAGATATGTCTGATAGTGTTTTGACACTATTTAAATAACAGTTTTTAAAAGAAAAGTCACAATGCAAGGTATATGCCCTTTTCTGCCTCAATTGCACAGGTCAGAAAAGAACCAAACTATCACTCACAAATAACCTGAAACAAAGACATTAAGGTCTGAAATTGTGTAACAGTTCAATGTTTCCTGACTCTTCTTTCACTTTCAGACTATCTTTTGGGAGGAATATGACCATCTCCAAGCTATGAAACACTTAGACAATCAGGAGAAATCGAGTTTTACTGTTATTAACAGACTCCAAGGACTTTCCTTATCTTTTTAATTTCTATTACTCTACAACGTGTACAATCTCTTAGATGTTTTATATTCAGAAGTCAGTATCCAGCATTTTGAATTTTAATGGTATATTTATGCTCTGCTTACTTCTCCTATCTCCTGAAGAGTGTCTCTTGAAGAGTTATGGCTATGGTCATAAAATCCAATAAAGATGCATTTGTCAAACTGATTTTTTTTCCAAACTCTGTCCCTGTTAAATTCATAAAAGAAACCAGATTTCCACAGATATTTGACTACTGTAGTGGAAATGATAAGAAGCGCAAGAGTCATCCAGGAACAGATATTAAAAAGAGCCACACGAAAGAAAGCTCTGTCACTTATACTAAATTGTTCCTTCTCAAAAGACGAGGCAATCACCTAAATAGAAACATTAATCATAAAGCATGTTAAATCATCAGGCATGAAAACAGTTGGCTTTCATGATTCATGATAATTAGTTTGGAGAACCAGAAGTTATAACTAAATAGACTAGTGAGAAGAACTCCCAACTGGGTAAATTCATTTTATTTTCAGATTGAGCACACAAGGCAAATGCTTTACCAAAAAAAAAAAAAAAAAAAAAAAAAATTGTCTCTTGGATTTATTTGGTCATTATTTTAAAACCTACATTTTGAAGTCAGGGACCCTCAGCACCATAGTGAGATTTTATATACCACCTGGTAAGTAAGTAAATGACTCAGGTGAAACCTCAAAATAAGAGAAGAGTTTGTCCTCAAGTTTCTGTCCCCTTTCCTTGTCATCATAGTTCCACAAAGTTCAATGCCTTTTTTCTTGTCCCTTGGTTGTTTCATACAATAGAGTCACAGTAATAATAGTAAAATTGTATCACCCTGGCTTCAGCTGTCATAAGTAAAAATAGCTGGAAATATCCGACTCAAATTTTTCTTTACTATTTCAGGGGAGTAACTCAAATGTCCTATGTGTGCTTGCAATGAACTGTGCCTATCAATTTTTTTCCACTTCATATTTTTTATCTTTTCTTTTGACACTCGACATAATCCATTCATTCTGTGGTCACTGTGTTCACTTCCAGTGGAGAATTTGTTCCTGTTATGTCTCTTTAATTACCATATTGGCTCCAGGTTAGGACAGTTGTGAGGATTTTCAGTTTATGAAACTGACTTATCTATTTCACCATGCTGCATTTCTTTTCCTAGCCTGCGTTTACCTGTGCTTTTCTCCTATTTTGAAGATACGTTGAAGACACAGCTCATTGGCATAGTCCTTCCTCTCGCCCCTTCTCACTAGGACTCTCTTATAAGTCACTTTGGGCTGGGCCAAAAGGTAATCTAAGTGACTCAGTGGAATATAAACAGATTTGATCCCTCTCATAAATCCTCTTACATTTTCCATACACTGAAGCCTTCTGCATCTTTTCTCCTTTTACTCTCAGATAGGCCTATTGGGTCTTCTTTTTGAGAGGTTTAGTGGAGGAGTCTTTATTGTCTGATGGATTAGAGGTGAATGACCTGAGGACTAGACATTAGTCCTAGTGTATCCAGTTGTTAGTGACACGATTAAAATTCTATTTCCTTTCTTGTCTTCACTCATATAGTAAAGCAAGTCTATAAGCAAGGATCAGGCCTGAGAACATCTGATTTTGCCATAGATATAAAGCTTAATTCTGTGGTACCTTCATTCTCTAGATGTTGTCAAGTTACAAACCATAATTATTTGCTTATTACTGAAATATTTCCAGGAGCTTTATACACATAATTGGTGCCCCCACTCTACACTTCATCATCATGTGAAAAACAGGGCTACTTTTCATAAAGATCCATATTTTCCCCCAATATAAATCACTAAATGTCCTTTGGAATCCATGCTTATCTTTTCATATGAAAAACTAGACCTAATTTAAATTAAGATGGAATTTTATTACATTCAGCCTTCATCTTTAAAGACTATTTGGCCATCGTCTTTATCAAAAAAATTGCAAATTAGGACAGTATTGTTAGCCTTTATTTTGCTGGTAAGGAAATGAGGGACAGGGAGAGGTTGAGTCACCTGGGACTATAGAAAGTCAATAGCAAAACGTGGACAGAAAATAATATTAGAGGGACTTCCCTGATGGTCCAGTGGTTAAGACTCTGTGCTCCCAATGCAGGGGGCCTGGGTTCGATCCCTGGTCAGGGAGCTGGATCCCACATGCCACAACTAAGACCCGGCACAGCCAAATAAATAAATAAATATTAAAAAAAAAATTACGGACTCCCTGGAAACCTTTGTTACTTGGTTTGTTTACTTATTATCTACTGAGAAGCAAAATCTCCTAATATAAAGAAAAATCATAGTTCCAGATTTTTAGCCTCTTATAATTTAGTTATTTCTAAAAAATAGGGAAAGAAAATCATAATCTTTGAAGAAATATTATGATATGAAGATGATTTAGACAGTATTTAAATAGTTTATAGATATTGTGGAGTGGTGCTTCTTTGAGTGTACACAGCAAACCCTTTTTGTAGGTAATATTATATGTCAAGGTCACATTAATTCAAATTCTTACAGCATCAGCAAATAGAGTCAGGAAAATATCTCAGGCAGTTGTTGCTTGAATGAATATATGTGTAAAATATAATGATCACCTAAATTCATTCTTTAATCAAATATTTATTGAGCACTTACTATGTTCAGAGTTTATTCTTGGTGTTTGATACTGGGAAAATGTGTGCCTAAAAATGCTGTACTGAGAAAAATGTGTACTCAATCCTTTCAAAATGGGGAGAATTAACAGAGTTTCGAGTGCATCTTGAAAGCCAGTTTTGCATAAATTTTATTAGTCCCTTTCTGTGTTTCTTTTGATTTTACTCTTCTCATTTATAAGCCCATCTTCAAATGATTGATTAAAATACTGCTTGCTTCTGTTCTGAATGTTGCGCTTTGTACAATGTCAGAAAATACATGAACTTTACTTTTCCAGTGTTTCATATCTCAATAGTCAATTCCAAACTATTTGATTCTTGTTGCTCTGACTTATGATTTCAACTTTCCTCCTTTTATTAGCTTTGTTTCAGATTATCTGTTCTATCTCTGCTTTTGTTCTTTTTTTGATGAATATTTCTTTTTTAACATCTTTATTGGAGTATAATTGCTTTACAATGGTGTGTTAGTTTCTGCTTTATAAGAAAGTGAATCAGCTATACATATACATATATCTCCATATCTCCTCCCTTTTGCGTCTCCCTCCCTCCCACCCTCCCTATCTCACCCCTCTAGGTGGTCACATGCACCGAACTGATCTCCCTGTGCTATGTGGCTGCTTCCCACTAGCTATCTGTTTTACATTTTGTAGTGTGTATATGTCCATGCCACTCTCTCACTTTGTCCCAGCTTACCCTTCCCCCTCCCTGTGTCCTCAAGTCCATTCTCTACATCTGTACATTTATTCTTGTCTTGCCCCTTGGTTTTTCAGAATCACTTTTTTTTTTAGATTCCATATATATGTGTTAGCATACAGTATTTGTTTTGCTCTTTCTGACTTACTTCACTCTATATGACAGACTCTAGGTCAAATCACCTCACTAAAATAGCTCAGTTTCACTTCTTTTTATGGCCGAGTAATATTCCATTGTGTATATGTGCCACATCATCTTTATCCATTCATCTGTCAATGGACACTTAGGTTGCTTCCATGTCCTGGCTACTGTAAATAGTGCTACAGTGAACATTGTAGTACATGACTCTTTTTGAATTATGGTTTTCTCAGGGTATATGGCCAGTAGTAGGATTGCTGGGTCATATGGTAGTTCTATTTTTAGTTTTTAAGGAACCTCCATACTGTTCTCCATAGTGACTGTATCAGTTTACGTTCCCACCAGCAGTAGAAGAGGGTTCCCTTTTCTCCACATGCTCTCTAGCATTTACTGTGTGTAGATTTTTTGGTGATGGCCATTCTGACAGGTGTGAGGTGATACCGCATTGGAGTTTTGATTTGCGTTTCTCTAATGACTAGTGATGTTGAGCATCCTTTCATGTGTTCATTGGCAGTCTGCATAGCTTCTTTGGAGAAATGTCTGTTTATGTCTTCAGCCCATTTTTGGATTGGGTTTTTTTTTTTTTTTTGATATTGACCTGCATGACCTGCTTGTAAAGTTTAGAGATTACTCCTTTGTCAGTTGCTTCATTGGCAAATACTTTCTCCCATTTGGAGGGTTGTCTTTTCATCTTGTTTATGGTTTCCTTTGCTGTGCAAAAGCTTTGAAGTTTCATTAGGTCCCATTTGTTTATTTTTGTTTTTATTTCCATTTCTCTAGGAGGTGGGTCAAAAAGGATCTTGCTGTGATTTATGTCATAGAGTGTTCTGCCTATGTTTTCCTCTAAGAGTTTTAGAGTGTCTGGCTTTACATTTAGGTCTTTAATCCATTTTGAGTTTATTTTTGTGTATGGTGTTAGGGAGTGTTCTAATTTCATTCTTTTACACGTGGCTGTCCTGTTTTCCCAGCACCACTTATTGAAGAGGCTGTCTTTTCTCCATTGTATATTCTTGCCTCCTTTATCAAAGATAAGGTGACCATATGAGCATGGGTTTATCTTTGGGTTTTCTATCCTGTTCCATTGATCTATATTCCTTTTTATGTGCCAGTACCATACTGTCTTGATTACTGTAGCTTTATAGTATAGTCTGAAGTCCAGGAGCCTGATTCCTCCAGTTCTGTTTTTCTTTCTCAAGATTGTTTTGGCTGTTCAGGGTCTTTTGTATTTCCATACAAACTGAAATTTTTTGTTCTACTTTTGTGAAAAATGCCATTGGTAGTTTGATAGGGATTGCATAGAATCTGTAGATTGCTTTGGGTAGTATAGTCATTTTCACAGTGTTGATTCTTCCAATCCAAGAACATGGTATATCTCTCCATCTGTTGGTATCATCTTTAATTTCTTTCATCAGTGTCTTATAGTTTTCTGCATACAGGTCTTTTGTCTCCTTAGGTAGGTTTATTCCTAGGTATTTTATTCTTTTTGTTACAATGGTAAATGGGAGTGTTTCCTTAATTTCTCTTTCAGATTTTTCATCATCAGTGTAGAGTAATGTAAGAGATTTCTGTGCATTAATTTTGTATCCTGCTACTTTACCAAATTCATTGATTAGCTCTAGTAGTTTTCTGATAGCATCTTTAGGATTCTCTATGTATAGTATCATGTCATCTACAAACAGTGACAGCTTTACTTCTTCTTTTGCAATTTGGATTCCTTTTATTTCTTTTTCTTCCCTGATTGCTGTGGCTAGGACTTCCAAAACTATGTTGAATAATAGTGGTGAGAGTGGACAACCCTGTGTTGTTCCTGATCTTAGAGGAAATGGTTTCAGTTTTTCACCATTGAGAACTATGTTGGCTATGAGTTTTTCATATATGGCCTTTATTATGTTGAGGTAAGTTCCCTGTATGCCCACTTTCTGGAGGGTTTTTTTCATAAATGGGTGTTGAATTTTGTCAAAAGTTTTCTCTGCATCTATTGAGATGATCATATGGTTTTTCTCCTTCAGTTTGTTAATGTAGTATGTCACATTGATTGATTTGTGTATATTGAAGAATCCTTGCATTCCTGGGATAAACCCCACTTGATCATGGTGTATGATCCCTTTAATGTGCTGTTGGATTCTTGCTAGTATTTTGTTGAGGATTTTTGCATCTATATTCATCAGTGATGTTGGCCTGTAATTTTCTTTCTTTGTGACATCTTTGTCTCGTTTTGGTATCAGGGTGATTGTGGCCTCGTAGAATGAGTTGGGGAGTGTTCCTCCCTGTGCTTTATTTTGGAAGTATTTGAGAAGGATACGTGTTAGCTCTTCTCTAAATGTTTGATAGAATTCGCCTGTGAAGCCATCTGGTCCTGGGCTTTTGTTTGTTGGAAGATTTTTAATCACAGTCTCAATTTCAGTGCTTGTGAATGGTCTGTTTATATTTTCTATTTCTTCTTGGTTCAATCTTAGAAGGTTGTGCTTTTGTAAGAATTTGTCCATTTCTTCCAGGTTGTCCATTTTATTGGCATATAGTTGCTTGTAGTAATCTCTCATGATCCTTTGTATTTCTGCAGTGTCAGTTGTCACTTCTTTTTCATTTCTAATTCTACTGATGTGAGTCTTCTCCCTTTTTTTCTTGATGAGTCTGGCTAATGGTTTATCAATTTTGTTTAATTTCTCAAAGAACCAGCTTTTAGTTTTACTGATCTTTGCTATCATTTCCTTCTTTTCTTTTTCATTTATTTCTGATCTGATCTTTATGATGCCTTTCATTTGGCAGACTTTGGAGGTTTTTTGTTCTTCTTTCTCTAATTGCTTTAGGTGTAAAGTTAGGTTGTTTATTTGAGATGTTTCTTGTTTCTTGAGGTAGGATTGCATTGCTATATACTTCCCTCTTAGAACTGCTTTTGTTGCATCCCATAGTTCTTGGGTCGTCATGTTTTCATTGTCATTTGTTTCTAGGTATTTTTTGATTTCCTCTTTGATTTCTTCAGAGATCGCTTGGTTATTTAGTAGTGTATTGTTTAGTCTCCATATGTTTGTATTTTTTACAGATTTTGTCATGTAATTGATATCTAGTCTCATAGCCTTGTCATCAGAAAAGATACTTGATAAAATTTCAATTTTCTTAAATTTACCAAGGCTTGATTTGTGACCCAGGATATGATCTATCCTGGAGAATGTTCCATGAGCACTTGAGAAGAAAGTGTATTCTGTTGTTTTTGGATGAAATGTCCTATAAATATCAATTAAGTTCATCTTGTTTAATGAATCATTTAAAGCTTGTGCTTTCTTATTTATTTTCATTTTGGATGATCCATCCCTTGGTGAAAGTGGGATGTTAATGTCCCCTACTATGATTGTGTTACTGTCGATTTCCCCTTTTATGGCTGTTAGCATTTGTCTTATGTATTGAGGTGCTCCTGTGTTGGGTGCATAAATATTTACAATTGTTATATCTTCTTCTTGGATTGATCCCTTGATGATTATGTAGTGTTCTTCTTTGTCTCTTGTAATAGTCTTTGTTTTAAAGTCTATTTTTTCAGACATGAGAATTGCTACTCCAGCTTTCTTTTGATTTCCATTTGCATGGAATATCTTTTTCCATCCCCTCACTTTCAGTCTGTGTGTGTCCCTAGGTCTGAAGTGGGTCTCTCATAGACAGCATATATATGGGTCCTGTTTTTGTAACCATTCAGCCAGTCTGTTTCTTTTGGTGGGAGCATTTAATCCATTTACATTTAAGGTAGTTATCGATATGTGTGTTCCTATTACCATTTTCTGAATTGTTTTAGGTTTGTTTTTGTAGGTGTTTTCCTTCTCTTGTGTTTCCTGCCTAGAGAAGTTCCTTTTCTTTTGTTGTAAAGCTGGCTTGGTGGTGCTGAATTCTCTTAACTATTGCTTGTCTGTAAAGGTTTTAATTTCTGTGTCAAATCTGAATGAGATCCTTGCTAGATAGAGCAATCTTGGTTGTAGGTTGTTCCCTTTCAGCAGTTTAAGTATGTCCTGCCATTCCTTTCTGGCTTGCAGATTTTCTGCTTAAAGACCAGCTGTTAACCTTATGGAATTCCCTTTTATGTTATTTGTTGTTTTTCCCTTGCTGCTTTTAATATTTTTTCTTTGTTTTTAATTTTTGATAGTTTGATTAATATGTGTCTTGGCATGTTTCTCCTTGAATTTATCCTGTATGGGACTCTCTGTGCTTCCTGGACTTGACTATTTCCTTTACCATATTAAGGAAGTTTTCAACTATAATCTCTTCAAATATTTTCTCAGTCACTTTCTTTTTCTCTTCTTCTGTGACCCCTATAATTCGAATGTTGGTGCATTTAATGTTGTCCCTGTAGTCTTGGAGAGTGTCCTCAATTCTTTTCATTCTTTTTTTTTATTCTGCTCTGCAGTAGTTATTTCCACTATTTTATCTTCCAGGTCACTTATCCATTCTTCTGCCTCAGTTATTCTGCTATTGATTCCTTCTAGAGAATTTTCAATTTCATTTATTGTGTTGTTCATCATTGTTTGTTTGCTCTTTAGTTCTTCTAGGTCCTTGTTAAGCATTTCTTGTATTTTCTCCATTCTATTTTCAAGTTCTTGGATCATCTTTACCATCATTACTTTGAATTCTTTTTCAGGTAAACTGTCTATTTTCTCTTCATTTGTTTGTTCTGGTGGGTTTTTACCTTGCTCCTTCATCTGCCGTGTGTTTCCTTGTCTTCTCATTTTCTTAACTTACTGTGTTTAGGGTCTCCTTTTCGCAAGCTGCAGGTTCGTAGTTCCTGTTGTTTTTGGTGTCTGCCCCCAGTGGCTGAGGTTAGTTGAGTGGGATGTGGAGGCCTCCTGCTGGAGGCCACTAGTGCTTGTGGTCTGGTGGATGATGCTGGATCTTGTTTTTCTGGTGGGCTGGATCACATCTGGTGGTCTGTATTGGAGTGTGTGAGACCTTATGATTTTAGGCAGCTTCTCTGGTAATGGGTGGCATTGTGGTCCTCTCTTGCTAGTTGTTTGGCATAGGGTGTCCAGCACTGTAACTTGCTGGTCGTTGAGTGGAGCTGGGTCTTAGAGTTGAGATGGAGATCTCTGGGAGAGCTTTCACCCTTTGATATTACGTGGAGCCAGGAGGCCTCTGTTGGACCAGTGTCCTGAACTTGGCTCTCCCACCTCAGAGACACAGGCCTGACACCCGGACAGATCACTATGACCCTGTCAGCCAGTTGGCTCAGAAGAAAAGGGAGAAAAAAAGAAAAAAAGAAAGAAAGAAAGAAAGAAAGAAAGAAAAGAAAAGAAAGTTATTAAAATAAAAAATAAAAAAGTTCTTAAAAATAAAAAAAATAAGTTGAAATGTTATTTTAAAAAAAGAAAAAAAAAGAAAGAATGAAAAAAGCAACCAAACCAAAAATCAAATCTACCTATGATAACCAGCACTAAAAGTATACTAAAAAAAAAAAAAAAAAAAAATACAGAACTCTAGGACAAATGGTAAATGAATGCTGTACAGACAAAATCACACAAGCATGCACGTACAGTCTCACAAAAAGAGAAAAAGGAAAAATATATAAGTATGTATTTATAAAAAAAAAAAGGAAGAGAGCAACCAAATCAATAAACAAATCTACCAATGATAATAAACTCTAAATACTAAACTAAGATAAACATAAAACCCCAAACAAATTAGATGCAGGAAGCAAACCCGTCTACAGTTGCCCCCAAAGCCCACTGCCTCAATTTTAGGATGGTTCATTGTCAGATATTCCAGAGATGCAGGGTACATCAAGTTGATTGTGTAGATTTAATCCACTGCTCCCGAGGCTGCTGGGAGAAATTTCCCTTTCTCTTCTTTATTCACACAGCTCCTGGGGTTCAGGTTTGGATTTGGCCCCGCTTCTGCGTGTAGGTTGCCTGAGGGCATCTGTTCTTTGCTCAGACAGGAAGGGGTTAAAGTAGCAGCTGATTAGGGGCTCTGGCTCACTTAGGCCGAGGGGGAGGGAGGGTTATGGAATGCGGGGAAGCCTGCCCGTGGCAGTGGCAGAGGTCGACATGACGTTGCAGCAGCCTGAGGCATACTGTGTGTTCTCCCAGGGAAGCTGTCCCTGGATCATGGGACCCTGACAGTGGTGGGCTGCACAGCCTCCTGAGAGGGGAGGTGTGGATAGTGACCTGTGCTTGCACACAGGTTTCTTGGTGGCTGCAGCAGCAGCCTTAGCATTTCATGCCCGTCTCTGTTGTCTGTGCTGATAGCTGCAGCTCGAGCCAGGCTCTGGAGCTCGTTTAGGTGGTGCTCTGAGTCCCCTCTCCTCGCTCACCCTGAAACAATGGTCTCTTGCTTCTTATGCAGTTCCAGACTTTCTCCCTGACTCCCTCCCGGCTAGCTCTGGTGCACTAGCCCCCTCCAGGCTGTGTTCACGCCGCCAACACCAGTCCTCTCCCTGGGATCTGACTTCCCAAGCCCGAGCCTTAGTTCCCAGCCCCCACCAGCCCCAGCGAGTGGGCAGGCAAGCCTCTCAGGCTAGTGAGTGGTAGTCGGCACCGATCCTCTGTGAGGAAATCTCTCTGCTTTGCCTTCTGTAACCCTGTTGCTACACCCTCCTCCGTGGCTCTGAAGCTTTTCCCCCGCCACCCCTTGTCTCCACTAATGAAGGGGCTTCCTAGTGTGTGGAAACTTTACCTCCTTCACAGCTCCCTCTCACAGGTGCAGGTCCCATCCCTATTCTTCTGTCTCTGTTTTTTCTTTTTTCTTTTGCTCTACCCAGGTACATGGAGAGTTTCTTGCCTTTTGGGAGGTCTGAGGTCTTCTGCCAGCGTTCAGTAGGTGTTCTGTATTTGTTCCACATGTAGATGTATTTCTGATGTATTTGTGGGGAGGAAGGTGACCTCCATGGCTTACTCCTCTGCCATCTTGAAGGCCTCTTAATAAATATTTCTTTGAATCATCCCTGAGATCAAGGCAATAAAACTTGACTTGATAGCACAGAGATTGGTTAGAAGTCTATTTCTTTTTGAAAAATAGCCATTTCTAGAGAATGTTGTTTGTAAAAGCAACTTTTCTTCTTTAGCAGGATTTTTATCAGCTTTTGCATTAAGTATATTTTAGGAGCCCATGGTACTTCATAATAAATTATAAGCAGTTATTTATTTATTTTCTTTATTTTTTTTGGGGGGGGGAATACCTGTTAAATGGTTTCTAGAACCCAGAATAAAACTCGATTATCTTGTGCTCAGATGGAAAAAAAATCTGTTTGATTTCTCTTTAACCTATTAAGAAAGAAATTTTAAGATTTCTTAAAGATTAATCATAGTATAATGACGTTTGACTCTATTACAGTGAGCATCTTTTGTCAATGTTGGGAGTTTTAAAGGAATAGGTATAATTGATATTATTTTGGGAAACATTTTAAAAGGGTTCTAAAAAGGGGAAAGATTCATGGAAATTAATTTTCTCATAAATCTCTCAATAGTAATAGTTATTGGTAAGATACTTTCTTTGAAAATGTATTCAAATTTATTTGGTGACTTATTCAGAAGCAAATAGCTAACTTTTACATCCACTGTAGACTAACATTTCTACTTCATGTATATCAACTAAAGTTCTTATAAGTACAAAAAGAAAATACATTAAATGGTTTTTAATGCCATATAAAAATAGCATATAAAACATATCTATATTCCTTATATTTAATGAGTATTTCTCCTTAAAAATATATATCTTTAAGTATACATATATTTTATATATGTATTGTATATATGTATTTTTTAAGGATCATCATGGTCAAAATATTGAATACTATCAGCATAAATGTATTATTTAACTTCTATTTGAGTTCTTGTAAAATGGTTAAGGTCGGTATTCCAAATTAATTATGTTCACATGTATTTTCACTGTCACTGCTCTTCTGATGACTACCAAAAATGGAATTATAATTCAAATATAAATATTCAAGTCATGTTCATAAAACTATATCTGGAGAACTGGAAATCAAACACTCTTTTTCTTAAATTCCTTGTTTCTGCACATCCCATCATGTTGTACGGTTTTCATTTTAATGAATGCCACTTCCTTCAAACATCCCTTCCTTGGTTTTTGGTGCCTCTCTAATTGGGAGATCATGTCTGGTTTTGAAGGTGATGCTGGGCTGGTGGGGAGATACTCAGGTCTTTGGTGTGGAGTTAGTCCAGAGAGATGCAGTATTTGTGCTTCTCCAGCTTCATGCCTCTGTTCAGGGTTTTCCCAGTCTCCTGCATGATATTCAAGTCATATCTTTTTTATTTTTTTATTTTTTATTTATTTATTTATTTTTTAAGAAGATGTTGTTGGTAGGAGTTTATTAATTAATTTATGTATTTTTGCTGTGTTGGGTCTTCGTTTCTGTGCGAGGGCTTTCTCTAGTTGTGGCAAGTGGGGGCCACTCCTCATCGCGGTGCGCAGGCCTCTCACTTTTGCGGCCTCTCTTGTTGCAGGAGCACAGGCTCCAGACGCGCAGGCTCAGTAGTTGTGGCTCACGGGCCTAGTTGCTCCGTGGCATGTGGGATCCTCCCAGACCAGGGCTCGAACCCGTGTCCCCTGCATTAGCAGGCAGATTCTCAACCACTGCGCCACCAGGGAAGCCCCAAGTCATATCTTTGAAGTTCACTTCTTTAACGGCCTAAACAGGCTGTTGGTGGCCTGCAGTCTCATTTTCCTGCTTTTCTATGTGTCCTCTGGGCATCAGCTGGTCTCCTGAAGATGGAAGGCTTGCCACTTTAGGAGCTGCTCTGGTCAGTGACTTCTTGCTGACCTTGTCCATGCCTGGCAATGCCAGCCAATGCCCAAGAATTTCCCCATCTCTAATTAAATATGACTGTACATAATCTCCTCCCAAGATTACCTCTAATTTTAACCTTACTTACATGGGATATTTTTTATTCTGAACATTTAATGTTTATAACTGGATCCATACACACTATTTATTTTACCTTGGGACCAATTGCTTGTAAATAATCTTCAATCCCACATGAAAATTATTGCATTGTTGCATAAGATTTTAGACAAATTTTGTAGGATATATTTTTCCTTCTCCACTAAAAAATTGAATATGTGTATTTGGACATGTTCTGTGACTTTGGTTTATAAATTGGGAATACATGAGATAGGAAACAAAATCTATAATATAAGGTAAATTGTAATCTTTCAGTGAGCAGATACATTTTTAAATCTTGGTGTGGCTAAGCAATATGTTGTGTACTACTTGGAGCAGCGAAAAATAAACAAGAAATAAGAGAGAAAAATGAAACACAGCATTGTGAAAAACAGAGATGAGTGTGATGAGAGAAGTACAGGCCTAATACCTATAATGGAACATGTGCCATAACCTTTACATACCTTAAATCTGCCCTCTTTGTCACTTATAATTACTAGGGGATATGTAAAGATAAACTTTCCATTCCCAGCTCATTTTAAACACAGTTTACAAAATGAACAGAGTTTTTTGGTAATTAAAAAACTAATATTTATCATATTAGATGAAAAGAGTGTAAAGGTAATTAAATGCTATAATTGTTTCAATCTTGATTTTTAAAACTCTTTGTTTTGAGAATTGAATGTTATCACATAAGACAATCTTTGGAGGTAATGAAAACAAGAATTATTGCCATTTTGCAGTTGGTGAAACTGAGACTTAGATGTGAAACAGTCTTCTCTAAGGCTAGCGCATGTTAAGAGTCCACTAAATGTAACCCTCTAATCTTAGTGGCTTGGATACAAACTAAAGGTATAGAAACTTCCATTTTTTTGTGTATCAAAGTGGGCTTTTCCCATGAAGAAAACCATCTTAGAAGCTAATCCTGGTAAAGTGAGGAAGACTTTCCATTCTGGGCTGTGGAATAAGGCTAAGCAGCTACTCAGCCTTGGTGGGTGGAAGCGGGATGTGAGTAATGCCCCCAAACCTCTGTATGTCTGCTACTTGCAGCAAAGATGAGTTGGTATTGATGTAGTCTTCTGATTTCTGGTCCTCTAGCAAATACTGAAAGGGCTAGGAACTAACCAACAACCAGAGTCCTCTCCCTGCAGTGAGATGAGAGCTGGTTCTGGCTCAACATTTAATGGATGCAGGAATCCTCCTTTACCCAGCTATCATGTCATTGAGAGGAAAGGGCTGCCTGTATCTAAAACTGAATAAGCTGGCCTCATTGATATCTACATGTTCTCCAGAATTTTAAATAAATATTGAAAGAGCCCCAGCTATCAAAGTAATACTGCAGTAAACATGTTCTACCTTCCAACTCCTGGGTGTCCAGGTTTTTGGAACATGCTTTCTATGTTGCATGTTTGTACCAGACTTCTGGAATTCTTGTTCCAGCAACAATGTCAGCAACATTTGATCAGTCTAACTTTCTGGCACACTTGGAGTTCTTTTACTCATCATGACTGAAGGAGAAATGGACTTTGCTCAATCAGTGGGATATAGAATTTTAATTATTTATCATGCATATTGTGTCAGCTCTGATCCTGTTTTGTACTCCAGCAAATACATGGAATATATTAATTATATAATAAATAGAAGTTTATTTATCTGTTGGGAGCAGCTCTTTTACAAGTTTCATAAGAATCATGTTACTACTGAATGTAAGAACATTTGAATCTTTGAGGACATATGTATCATTTTTCTTGTCAATTTTAACAATTTTTGACAAAAATAACTATGACTCTTAATAAGTATAATTATACCTACTTCCTTCAAAGTGGAAATGTTCTGAGTTGCTATTTCTTTGTGAGGCATTTATAAGGTGTTAGATTTTTAACACTTGTCAAAATTATCTCTTCATAACAGTCTTTTACATTTCTGGTATCTATTTTGATGACTTTATTTTTAATTTAAACTACATCTTGGACAGATTGAATAATAAATAATAAGTATTTTTTAATATCTACCAATTTTTGGAAGCCAGAAAATTTTTTTTTCTCAAATAAAGGAAAGGAATCATATCAGATTCAATCATAATGTAGGTAAAAGGAGTAACTTGAGAAATTACTGCTGCTCAAATAAGTTATTTTTATCTGGAATTAATTTGGGATTGCTACCTCAATTACATGAGTTATTAATTATTCCATATTTGATGTATCATTAAGATATGTATAGTGTACTATATATATGCACATACATTTGGAGTAAATAAGTGTGATTTAAATATTTTTCTCTATCAAAATTATCATCTTCAATTGGCAAAACATTTTTTGAATTGTTAAGCCACATTCTGAAAGCATTTCAAAATGTTTAAATGGATATTATTTCCTAATTTATAAACCTTCAAATGATTCCAGGACTAAAGACTGAGACAAGAAAAAAAATAAAACTGGTACAGTTTAAGAGCTTAAGGTCAAGGGACTCAGATTAGCATGAATAGTGTTGATGGCTTTTTACTCTTTGGCTGGAGATGGTTTTCTGAAATACTGAAAGGAAAGAGAAGCTTGGATCATGAAGAGCTCAAATGTAAGACTACAGATTTCTCTTTCAAGTGGGTAGTTCCATTCTATGCAAACTCCTCTTGTTTGAAGTCAAGAAAAACATTAGTGTATCTAATATGTTTTGTGTTTTCACTGCAGTAGCATTGTGGCTCTATTACATTTAGACACACTTTAAAGAACAAACTGATGTAGGTTGTTGAAGGTGAACAAACTTGCTTGTTCTCTGCAATTATAAAACCAGACCTGGAACAAGGACTTTTTGTTTTCTACTGGGCAAATTTTCTATCTGATTTTGAGTTGAGATCCTAAAGCCTTTAATTGAATTCTAGAAAATGATTAAGAGACAGGATGCACATGAGATGTGTTTCTGCTTGTATTCTTAGAGTTGCAGTAAAGTCTAGTGGTTAAGAGCTTGAGCTTTGAAGCAAAAAAACTCCCAAAAAACTTGGGTTTGATTCCTGACTTTATCACTACTGGCCATGTGATAGTGAATAATCTCACAAGGCCTTGGTTTCATCACCTGTAAAATGAGAAAAAAAGAAATGAAAATTACAAGGAAAAGAGAATAGTTAGAATGAATTCTGTGGAGTTGGCTTAGAATTGCAGTTACCAGTGATTGATAATATATATATATATATATATATATATATATATATATATATATATATATATATATATATATATATATGTTTGTTTCCTAGCTCTAAGAGGACCTAGAAGTAATAAAACCTCAGTACCAATAAGTACATCTAGAGTCCGTAACTTGTTTTCTAAATTCCATTCTCCAATAAATTTCATTCCTTTCCTTCTACCAGGACCCGAAGTTGCCTAGAGAAAAGTCTGGTTTCAGAGCTATGGCAGAGAAAGTATAAGATGAACCTGGATATTTTGCCTTAAAAAAATGAGATGTGCAAAAAATGAAGGGGGCAACTCAAAAGAACATAGGAGCCAACCTGAACTGCCTTTCAATGTTAAGCAATTTAAGCACAAAATAAATAATATTGATAATGCTTTATAACCTATAGAATGAAATGATAATCCATGGGTCCATATTAATTTAAATACATAATTAAATAAACACATGGGGCTGAAGGAAATGTCTTTGTAGAATGTAGAAGGCATAATAATAATAGAAAAATAACAAATTACCATTTGACAAATACCACAGTAATAATGGTTTCTTATAAGAATCAATAATAGTACTAAATGTAGTACATGAAAGGATGGTCAGAAACAAGATAATTGCATGTTCTCAAAGTATTATAAGATACTAATATTTATTAATTAGAAAGGCACAAAGTATCCTATTTAGTGAAGAGCCTAACAGACACCACCCGAGCTCACATCTTCAAAAGTGAGACAAATCAGTGTTATGAGCCTTCTGATATGAGAAGTTAACATCACTTCTGTGTTATTTTTGCCAAAACTGATTAACCTGAACTTAATCATGAGGAAATATCAGACAAACCTAAACAGAGAGATTCCACAAAATAGCCCCATTTCCTCAGAAGTGTCAATATTTTGAAAGGCAGGCAGATGGGAATTATTTTAGATCAAAGGAGACTAAGGAAGCATGAAAATTGTATTCAATGCATGGTCCTGGGTTGGATCCTGGACATGAAAAATGACAGTAGTGGGATAATTGGCAAAATTTTAATAAGGTCTATAGATTAGATAATAGTCTGTATCAATATTAATTTCTTGATTTTGATCATTGTACTGTGGTTGTATAAGATGTTAATAATCAAAAACTTCATCTCTTAGCCCAGTATTTCTGTGTGCAGTCTATACTTTGGACTCACAGTTGAGCTCATAAATCATGAATTAATAGGATTATTCTTTTGATTTTTTGAGGAACAGATTTATCTACTATGTTCTATAAGCATTATGCATAAATTTGAATACTCCATTAAAAGGATTTGGGAGGAAAATTTAAGAAGAAAGAGGCCAAAGCAAGACTGGATACAGAAAGAAAAAAAGATAAATTAGGTGATGTTGTCATTGATATTCCAATATTTGTTCTCCATTCCATTTCTATCTCTAGGACCTTTCTTCCAACTATCTTTCTCCACCTTGTTTTCTCTTCAAAGTCATCTAACCCAACTTATTCTCAAGAAAAAATCTCATAGTAGTAGTAAAAAATAGACAATAGTATTTCAATGGAAGCCTCCATATTACCCCTCCCAGGGAATTTGCTTTTTTAGACGTCTTTCTCAATAAGGAGTTCAAACTAGAATTTTCGATTGTGAAAATTTCAGATTATCTGTTCAGCAAGACAGGAGAGAAATTATCTGGTATTTTCTTTTGTTTCTTCTGCATTCACCCTTGGCACTTGGGCTGCACAGGTTCAGAGTCTCTTCCAACTGGATATAATATTAGATGTATAACATGATGATGTCAAGAGAAATGAACATGCATTCATCCACATAGGGGAATAGATAAATGATTTTATTTTTGCACAAAATGGCTACAATGTATCAATATCCACAGTACCATGAAACACATATATTTTGCAGTGTCCTTTATTTTCATATCTGATTATCATTTCAGAGTTTGTCTTTTATTTTAGCTATGATTTGCTATTGAGTGATTCTATAACTTCAAATTTTAAAAATAAGTGCAAAGAATGTTAACTATGCAAGATAACACAAAAGATATTGCCAAACTTAGAAGATAGACCAAGTGGTAAGGAACTCTTCCAAGTAGCTTTTTCCTCATTAATTGCTTGAGTGGAGAGTGGGAAGTAGGGTGGAGTAGAGTGGCAACATTTCTTAAGATTTCTGTGACTTTTTCCATGGAGATAGGAAATGAAGGTCCTGTTCTAAAGCTGTTACCTACATGTTCATGAACGTTTCATTTAAAAATATTCTCAGGAACATATTGAATATATTTGATTTTATAGTATTAAAATGTCATTTTGAATATTGATAACTCTTAGCTTTAGTTTCTCTATTCATTTAATATTAAGTGTCTTCAAGGAAAAGAGCTAGTTGAGATAGTTCCATAGCTTTATAAGAATGATAGTAGCAATGACAAAAACAAAAATAACTTACAATTGTATAGTTCTTTATAGTTTGCATCATATTTTCACAGGATAGCTGTTTGAGATAAGTTAAAATAACCTTATTTTACATGTAAAGAATCTGAGGCTCAGAGAGAATAAGCACCCTACCCAAGTTCCCACAGCTTATAAAAAAAAAATTGAGCTAAACAGAATCCAAGTATTTTGTTACCTAACATTCCCAGTAATTTTAATAAGCAGATTTCTCTAATTCTCTCAGTGACAAAGATTGAGAAAGTGGCATTGCAAGTATGTACTAAATATGAAGGTAGTGGACAATGGTAATTATAGCTAGAGCCATTGAATTAATAAAGAACTGATAAAGGAAATAAGACATATGCTAGATTGAAAGTAACTTTTCTAGTAAACCCTTTGTCCAGAATGTACCTGAGAAAGAAGTAAGCATAAGAAATTAACCTTGGGCATCTCCTGATGGAAGAGGGGTCTGTATTTGGGCAAATTTGTTATTCCCAGTACTGAAGTCTGATAGTGACTTAGAATTAGGAAGAGGAGTATGCCTTTTGCAGTTTCCATTTGTTGTTGGGGGAATGTTTTATAATTTTGACAACTTTGATTAGTTTAGTTTCATGTGAACCATTTTAACTATTACTATAATATCATAAGCACTAATTTTTTTTTTTTTTTTTTTTTTTTTTTTTTTTTTGCGGTACGCGGGCCTCTCACTGTTGTGGCCTCTCCCGTTGCGGAGCACAGGCTCTGGATGCGCAGGCTCAGCGGCCATGGCTCACGGGCCCAGCCGCTCCGCGGCATATGGGATCCTCCCAGACCGGGGCACGAACCCGTATCCCCTGCATCAGCAGGCGGACTCTCAACCACTGCGCCACCAGGGAGGCCCCATAAGCACTAATTTTAATACTAGAAACTATTAGCTAGAATTCTTGCTAACATTACCTCATTTCATCAAAATAACATTCTAAGGTAGCTGTAGTGTCTTTATCTTTTTAGTGAAGAAACTGGTGTACAGAGAGTTTCTGTTGCTTGCTTGCGATCACACAGCCGATAGTAGGTGGTGAACACGGGACGTACATTTAGACTGGGTTATTTCATTTACTCAGTAATTTTGAAAACATTCAATGAGAGCGTGCCATGGGCCAGGGCTGACTTAGGATTCTGGGGTCACATCATTGAACCTGTCATATAAGCCCTCTGAATTCAAGGAGGTTACATCCTGTTTGGGGTAAACAGGTCATAATCAAGTAAAAAAATATTAATATATTTTGAGGTTTTGATTATTTCTATAATGAATTACTCTTTCTTCTATATCTTTATAAGTAATTAGCATGGAATTAGTGCTTTAGGTGAGAAAGTCAGAGAAGGCTTCTCTGAAGAAAATAAGATTTGAGCTAAACCCTGCAAACAGAGAAGGAGCCAGCTACATGAAGTGAAGACTAAGGGGAAAGTGTGTGCAAAGGCCTGAGAAGGAATTAGCTTGCTCTGGCATGACTGAAGACAAAAAGATGTTGATGAAGCTATAGTATATGAGTAAAGGGGAGAGTGGTATGAAATGGGATACAAGACATAGGCAGGGGCTAAAGCACATAATCAAGGAATTAGGAACTTGTTCTAAAAACTCCTTCACAATGGAAAAACCTAGAGGATGAAGGGAACAAATGATAGTAATTTTAGAACTGAGAAACCAAGACAAAAACTCTTTTGAGGGGTTAGGATTTTGGCCACAAAGCCTCTCCCACATTACTGAGATATCCTTTCTGTTGAAGTGTTCCTGTCTCCTACTCGATGGTATGGAGAAGAGCCAGCTGAGTCTTTATCCTGACTGTATCAGATGAAAGCTTTTTTAAGAAAGGAAACTCAGTTTCATAAATTCAAAGCTAGGAATCCCTTCTTTCCATTTAAGTCTATCCATGACTAGAATGAGGAATAGAAGGGAAATGCTTAGGCCATTCTGTGTGCCCTAATTCTCAAGAGGGTATTTGTCTCATGGGGGGAATGGACTTAAATGTCTTTGAATAAATGAAATAAGGTTAAGAGAACTCTTTATTTAATCAAAGAAGGATGGATAATCATCTTTGGATTCTTTTGGCAATGGTTCAAATAATAAAAATTTTATTTAAAATAAGGAAATACTGAATAATGGGACAACATCACTTGAAAATAGTATTTAATTTGCTCTTGTTTTGTTTTCTTGCATTTCTGAGTTTGTATTTGGACAACTGTGCAGTTTTTATATCCAGACTGAGTTTTCACATAAGTAACAGAATAACATGCTATTTTAAGATAATTTCTATTTTAATGTAACTCAGAGATAAGTGTAAGTTCATGTTTCTCTAATAAATTACATGTGTGAAAAATGACCAGTGATTCAAACTTGATAATGGAATATACTTCTTTTATTGCCTTTTTTTTTTTTTTTTTTTTTGCAGTATGCAGGCCTCTCACTGTTGTGGCCTCTCCGGTTGCAGAGCACAGGCTCCGGATGCGCAGGCTCAGCGGCCATGGCTCATAGGCCTAGCCGCTCCACGGCATGTGGGATCTTCCCGGACCGGGGCACGAACCCGTGTCCCCTGCATTGGCAGGCAGACTCTCAACCACTGCGCCACCAGGGAAGCCCCTTTTATTGTCTTTTAATCTTACTAAAGTTGTTTTCCCTTAAAATCAGTTTCCATAGTCTGTCGCAGAAATGAAGCTTCTGGAACTTAAGTCCTCTGATCTCTACTAAGCAAAGTGGCACTGGGGAAATGAAAAGTTAAAGATTATTAGACTAATGCCACCCATTAAAAGAGACTGTGCCACTTTTTCCAAAGCCTCAATGACTGTGGCCAAGCCTGATGAGACACGTCTTACTTATCTCAGGAAAAATTGTGAAAGTCTTGGAAATGGGCAAACAGATAACTGAGTCTTTTCAATGTCTTATCTAGTGTACCCATCTGGATTTTCTGATTCTTTGGGAGTCTGCCTTTCATAGTCTTTGACTGAACTATTTTACAATTCTATATATTTTGGAAAATTGATAACAATGCAAATAATTCTTGTCCATTGAAATATAACTGAATTTTGTTTAGTGGAGGTGCAGTATATTCCCTGCTTCAAGTGCTGCAGAAAAGGTTATTTGTGTATCCATTAGTAAATCCACTGTCCATTGGCTTCTCCTATGAAAGAAGGTTTTATACCTTATTGTTTCCTTTATTGATTATGAGCTAAATAAAATCATTAACAAATGTTCATTTTATATTTGTATGAGAATCATGATTTTACCTTTTTGAAAACATATTTTTATAATTCCCCCTTCAAAATGAAACTCAACAGTATAGTCCCTTTAAAGTAAATATCTTTTTTTCCTTCATTTTTTTTGGTACATACGTCTTTCTAGGCCCTTAAAGCAGACATGACTTCCTTTAGATCTTAAATGTTTCAAAAGGTAGTTAAAATATCTTCTAAGGAAGACATAATGTGATCTTTTAAGGCATTTTGTTTAGAGGATAAATGCAGTAATAATACTTTATTGTTACGGCAAAAATGATTTCCTCTGCACACTTCTATTTTAGGGTTTTCAGAGCCCACTCTTCTGACCGTATGACTGCTGAAAGGACAAGGACCACATATATGTCTCGTACATTCCTCTTAATTACCTTATCTGTAAAGGCAAAATGATGTAGATGGCAAAGTTGGGTTATGGCCACTGTTTTGTCTCCCTTTTCGGGAATCATCCTGGAAGCACCTCCCTCATATGTGTTAGATACCTGACATGTCTCATTGAGGATTTCCTGGCACTATTCTTTAGAAATAAATCCTATGTGTCAGAAATTAACTTTGGAGTGTATTTGCCTCTCAAAAGTCCCCCTATATTATTGCTTCTCTGCTTGCTTTTATGGCTGTAAATATTTTATGATACTACTTTTCTTAAGAACTATATGACCTTGAATGTGGTCTTACGCTATCATTTTGGGAAGTCTATAAATTTTAATTGGTATTCATAGAAACTTAAAAGAATAGAGGACTAATGGTAGAATTTCAGGCAAATTGCTAGGCTGAGACGAGAGAAGGCATTCTCAGTATACTTTACAAATTATACCAAATTGGTGTCAGTTTATTCTATTTGCTTATGATATTCTTCTTACCAAATGTCACGTTCTAGTTGTGTTCATGACTAAATCAAATCATATAACTATAGCCTAATCAGGCCAGTTGAAGAAAGGGGGGGAAGAGGAGATTATGAATGCCTTTTCCATAATTTGTTTTAAAAAACTTTAGTCTCTTCTGTTTTAAAATAATGAACTCTAGTAGAGATGACTTACTTTTCCTTACTTTTTGGCACCCTTAAAATTGTGAATGCTGGTAGTTTCCCATATATTTTAGGCACAGTTCTAGATCTAGGAGCTTGCATGTGTGAGTCTTTATGTGCATATAGTTGTGAGCCTACTAATAGACATAAGTGGACAGGTCAAAGAATAGAGAGAAACTAATAGCCTTGGTAGATTTGTCAAAAGAAACTAGCTTCTCTCCTTTGTTGATTTTGAAATCATATGAAACATGTATTTGATGAATACGCTTCATGAATGTGGAAAGGAAGACAGTGACTGCTCACTACCTTACCTCCTTATCTGCTCATTCTACAAGGCCCTTGGCATTGTCAGGGCAGTGTGCTCCCATGATGAGAAGAGCTCTCATGAAAAATAAGGGAAACATACACCACTTAGGATATGTATCTATAGCAGCACAACAGAAATTGTAGTTATTCTACAGTTGAATTGAATTAAATAATATGTGACATTTAGAATGGCAATTGGGCCTAGTTATTATTGGGTTCAGAAACAGTTTTACTTTTTTGAAAAAATTAAACAAATACATTTAATAAAGTGTTTAGAAAGGAGAATCTTGTAGAACTTCAGTTTCAATTTTTAAATAAGAAAGTTAGGTTTCCTTACATGTATTGAGATTATGGGGGTAAATACAAATTAAAAGTAAGAGGCTTAATTCTTCCAATTGAAAATAAGGGAAGAGACTCCCCACTCTCTCCCTTTTCCTAGAACATTTTCTTTAGAAAAGTTGTAAGGCTTTTGTCTCTTTGAAATATATATCAACCTTTTTAAAGCTAAATAAGTTCCTTAAAGCTTTACAATCCAGGACTGTCTTTCCCAAGGACCTGGGAGCCATCCCTTTGAAGTGTAATCATCATAGAAGATAGTGCCCTATCTCTCAGCTTCTGTGGGAGGGTAGGCTCCCCACTTTGGTGGGTACCTACCTCCAAGTTATAAAACTGTCTCCTGTCCTAAAAATATGAGTTTATTTTTCCTATCAATGAAGCCAACTAGCGAACACAAATGATCACCCCAATTACCAGGTGAATTTATGTATGATGAACTATGTGAGATAAGTGGTACTGTCATCTTACCTGGGGACCAGTTAGAGTTTATCTTGAGATCAAGGATGTAATAGGTTGTATCTACTTGGCTGTATGAAAGGGTGGGATTTCTTTCTACCTTTGCAGTCTCTTAGTGGATTGCCTTTGATGTGCATCATATCCTGGTTTAATGCTTATTCAATTAAAAAATTGTTTTCATTCTCTTCTACCTTTTTGGAGAGATTTTCTGGGTTGGGAAGAGGTTATGATTTTAATTATATTCCTCCAACGGTGTTTTGGATAAAATCCGTTAAAGTGTGTACTAATAATGCTAATATTTATTTAGCATTTAGCACTGTTTGGTTCTAGGTTCTAGATGTTTCATGGGCAATATTTGCAAAGTTACCCAGCTATTAAGTTATGAAACTAAGAGTTGAAGCCAGGCAGAATGAATCACCTGCGTACACATTTCACAAGTAATTGTACTGCCTCCCTATGCCAAACATGGGTGGGTTCTAGTTCATTATTTTAATCAGAATTCTCATCAAGATGGTTGCTATGCAATTAGGTTATTTAGGCATGTTGTAATGGTTGGAATTTCCATTTGCCTTACCTTTTAAAGACAATCTCCTTCAGTGAATTACTTTGATATTTTGGTCACAATTTGGGGCTACAAGTTAACTCCTAATTATCTAGCACTTTGCATCTGTATCAACCCTTAAATTGGTGAGGAAATGATGAAAGCATTCAGAAAATCCCCATTACTTTCATTTGAATGTAAATTTAACTAATCTAATTCTCTGCTGGGCTTCTGAAATCTTTCAGAATTTTTTTTCATTTTTAGTGTGCATGCAATAGCCGACTTTAATTTCAGACTTACTGGTAGAGTCCTGACTTAGGGGTAAATAACAAGCCCACCCGACCTCTGATGGGTACCTCCTTCAGTATGGGATGTTGGAAAATATCAATTGTTTCCTCTAGGCTTTATTTCCCACCTTTGCAAATTGTGTGGTATAGAGAGAATTGAGGTGAATGAGGTGATTTCTAAAGTCTTGTTTACTGTGGAACAATAATCAGTATCCAGGCTGCAAAGAACAAAGAGCTCTATTTGGAGTCTTAAGAATTACAGGGAGACACAGATTCGGTACAACTGAACAAGTATTCTGGGGAAGGGAAAGAGATTAGGGGCTTATAAAGGTGAAAGCCACAAGGCTGTATTCTGACATGAGAAAGGAAATATTTGTCCTTAAGTTTGGCTGTCGTGAGTTGTTTCAGGTTTCATGTCTGATAAATATCTTGAGTTCTGGCATATGTTCTAGATGCGTATGTTAGGACAGTAAGTGGTCAAAAGGTCAGATTCCACCCAGGCTGAAACATACATAAGTCACCGTTCTTCAGTGGCCTCCCAGCTGTGTTTTAGAGAGCTCTCTTAGCAATACTGACACCATTTTGATTTTTCTTTCACATTAGTAATGGTGAGGATGGGGAGTGATGGTGGTTGGGCTGTACTCATATAGAAGGAGAGCTGTAAAAATCAATGTGTTAAGGCACTAAGTACAGGCAACAAAATAAACAAGTGGGACTACATTAAACTAAAGGGCTTCTGTACAGCCAAGGAGATGATACATTGAAAAGGCAACCTACAGAATGGGAGAAAATATTCACAAACCATATATCTGATAAGGGGTTAATATCCAAAATATTCTACCCTTTGACCTACATCATGTGATCTCCCCCTCCTCCTAGCTCCTGGCAACCACCATTCTTTTCTCTGCTCCAGCGCACCGTAAATTCCACGGGGGCAGAGAATACGAATGTCTTTTTAACTGAAACATTGCTAGAAATGATGCTGAGTAAAATATTCACTAAGAACCAAAGTGTGGCCTTAGTACTTAGCCAAAATCTAAGATTTGGCTTCAGTTTTGGCCTCAGATTTAGGAAGACTGAATTCCTGAATGACCACTTCAAAGACATTTCTGACATTGCTGGTCTTGCAAATGATGGACGATAGATAATCAAGTAGTTTAGCATGAGACTCAATCAGCATAACATTTTCAGTAATGTGTCCAAGTTGTGTCATTGGGATTTATTGTTAATCTGAGAATTCACTTCAAATGTAAGCAAGTAACCAATATACATTGGACTGAAAATCTCCTAGTGTCCTTTTTACATTGCAATGCTCTGTGTGTTAGAGTAAAATTTTATTTTATCATTGCAGTAATATAATCCTGCAATAATTGACTGTGAAAGATTTATATGAGTAATAAATATTTATAACTTTCAAACAGTTATGAAGATAAAGATATTTTCAGTATGACTATCAAGAGAAAGTATGTTAGGTAGATAACTTTATGAAAAATACTCATTTTGAAGTAAAAATACTTATAAAAATTTAAATAATATAGCAGAAAAATAAGAGCTTAATTTATATCACAATGATAAATTTGTTACATTACATGTGATCCTTGTATTTTAATAATAAACACATGATCCTTAAGAAATCCTTTTACTTTTTCATTACTTAAGTTGTGAGTCATGAGTCTTGGCCCTGAGTATAGAGAAGCAGAGTCACTTACTTGAGGACATCGTATGGCTTGTTAAGGATTTTGGATTTTATTCTAAAGGGAATAAAGTGTCTTTGAAGGATTTAAACAGGGGAGTGATGCGGAGACACCCAGTTTGTATTAATCACTTCGGCTTCAGTGTGGAGGACAACATTAGTTTGCCTAAAACAATATTCTGGGGTATAAATTATTAGATTGTGCTGCAGTCCAGGTAAGAAAGGTGAGAGTGGTTACACTGGAAACCAGTGTTTAGGAGGTGAAAATAGCATGCTTTAGTGTTTTGTTTCATTTAAGATAAAGTGATAAAGATCTCAGCCTCTGACTTGTGTCACAAGGTGTATAGTGCTTTTATTAATTGAGATTATATTAAAATTAGGAAAATCTGATTTGCAGCAGTCTGAAGTTTTGAGTTTTGGACCCAAGTGTGAGGTATTAATGGAAAGCCAATGGATATGATTAGGAGTAAGTTTTATTTGTGAAAGTAGAGCTTATAAAGTGTTCACAATGTAGATACAAATATGGATTGGAGAGTTGTCAACATATAATTAGTTAAATAATGTATGAGAGTCACATTTTTAAGTTTTTTGAAAATTATACTTTTAGCACAAATTGACCATGTTTACTTCTTTTAACTTTTCTTTGTAAGCAGATTATCCTCTTCGAGGTATACATATTTCTTTAGATGAATTAATATCTATAATTGAGGTATAGCTTAGCCTGTGGGCATATGAAACATTCTTTCACTTTACTCTGAATATTGATTTAAATAGTTTAAGTAAAAGAACTTTATTTCCTCATCCAAGTTACCTTAAAATATGCTCTGTCCTGCCTAAACTGAGGTTACAAATGTGAGACATTTATGAATGAATCATGACAAGGTATTTAGAGACTGATTCAATAGACCTGAACTGGAACTCAGGAAACTGAATTTTAATAAGGATCATGCAGGTTCTTCTCATACTTAACCCAGGAACACCACAAAGGTGCTGCTTATCTACTGACCTTGTCTGATCTGCTGCTGTCACTTATAGAATGATGTCCAGAGTAGTTATTTTGTTACAATGCAGTTAAAATAATAATTGTTCCATTGGATCACAAACTACGTCTGGGTCACATTGTTGGGTTGCTTCAAGTATGGAAAGACCAGGATTTAAACTACATTTTTACATATGGGCAAATTTGTAGTCTACCTGGTAATCTGGGGTTAGTTTTTACAAGATCTACTCTGGGGAAGGGGCATGAGTAGGGATGTGGTTTTTGTAACAGGTTGACTGTCAGTGTCTAGATGTTCGAGCCATGTAGGAGGCTACAGTATCAATACACAGGTAAAACTCAGGTTTATTCTTCTCAAGTTATGAAGGACCAGGTTTAGGCAATGGGTTTCTCCCAGGGCCCCAACCAACAGGTGGTTCTTTACTGGATCCCAGGGCAATAGCTGATAGCCTTAACACCTGGATTTAAGCAGCTCTCAGAATGTGAATGACTAGGGGATAATAAGTTCCTGTTGCTCTACAAAGTAAGGCAGGGTTTTCTAGGTAAAGAGCATTGTTCTGGAAAGCCTGGTTCCTCTGGGGGTTCCTCATGCTTAACATTCTCCCAATAGCTCCAGCTTTTACAGTTGCCTCGTAGTGTTATTTTGAGTAAGCTAATCCTTAATAAGAATTTCTGATCTCATTTTCAGGAAATGTAAATGAGAATACTATGCCAGTCATTACTTAATAAAATCTTCTCTAAACTTTTCTGACTCCTTTTAGAACTAAAAAAAAAAAATAGTCATAACTCTGAAAATATGGCCTTAATATCTGTGGAAAACATGATATGGAATCTGTTACTAGCTTGGACTTAAACCAATAAAATAAAAGCTATTTATTTAAAATATAATATTTAAAATATAATCATTTCTACATTTTACACAAGTATAGAAAAAATATTAGAATGAAGACTAAGAGCTATAACACTTGGAGGTAGAATTGAATGAGTTCAAATTTTCTTAGTGTCTACCTTTTCATTTATGTTTCCATGATCTTAAAATATTTCTTTCTTTATGTTCTCAGTATCTTATTAATAAGCTGCATTTTAAACTTTATGTATACCTTTCTAAAGCAGGTCCAAATAAGATGTGTTGTTTCCTTTATTTTTGGAATATCCTTATTGACCAAATGATCTAATTAGAGAAAATAATAGGCCTTAATTTTTAGCTAAGGTTTTTTTCCCTTTTGATTAATATTGTTTTCAAACCCAGACCAAAATTTTCCTTGTTTTCAATTAATTTTTTTTTTGGTTTCCTTCTTATTTGAGTTATCATACTCTTGATTTGATTAATTTATTTAGTCTCTGGGTATATTCTTCTGTGATCCTTTATTTTTTTAGAAGTAGTTAAATGGTTGAAAACTGGGGGAAAAAAAAAAAAGGATGGAGAGAGATGGATAACTTATACCAATCACTAATACCTCAATGTTTATCCCTTACCCTACTGTTCTGTCTCTGCATCAAATAGTCAACTTATTCACTTGGCTGGTTCTGCTAGTATTCATGGATTCTGTAGATTTGCTCTAGACTTCTGATTTACGCTAGACATTACATCATTATCCATTTTCACTGCTTATTAAGCACTCTTTTTGATGGCAACCTGAGTATACACATGGTCTATATGTTGAGGCTACAGTAGAAATTCCATCAGGGAAGATAAATATTAGGACCTCAGTCAGAACTATGAATCTTTCTGGCCAACACGCTGTCTCTACCATGAAAGTGTTTTGAAGAGAAGACCTAATCTTTCCCAATGATTTTACCTCAAAAGGCCAGGAATGCACCCTAAATGTCAACTCATCAGCAGGTATTTAATAAGCATTGAATACTTATTCATTTCATTCATTCAGTAGCTGCTTACACACTAGGGGCTTGGTGGCTAAGTGTGTAAACTCTGGTGTCAAGTTGCCTGGGTCCAAATCCTTTCACTGCCACTTATAATCTATGTAACTTGAGTGACTGACTTAAACAGTCTTTGTTCCTTAGAAGTATTGTATGTTTCATATGATGCATGCTTATATTTATAATATCTAGGTCATGGAAGAACCCCAAATATGTTCACCATTATATTATGCACTAAAGATCATGTTAGGAAATGTGAGAAACCTTAAAGTTCCTTCAGAAAGTACCCATGCTTCTAGTAGTTGACAGTTTAAATGGGAAACATGTACCAATAATACATGTAATCTCAGCATGGCTGGCAGCCTGGGTTTTTACTTCTTGCCCATCTTAAAGTTTGATTTTGCTTTTTGCTGCTTCTGTCCTTCCTCTCACCATAAAATAATTCCAAAGGTATTGGTAATTAATGTAAATTTTACTAAAGTTTCTTTTAGGAGATGGATAAGAAGTTTACACGGCACACTGTCAATTCACTAGCTAGCCATTTGTCCTGTCTCAAGTTTCTTTCTTTAGCCATATAAATGCCAGGTCCTCACTTTTAATTTTCTTTCTATCTGTGGAGTGTCTCCAAATTCCTTTCCTATTCCAGGACGATTAGTTTTTGTGCAGCCAGCATACTCTACTCAGCAAAGCAAAATCTCAGAAATTAGCAAATTTTTTCTCTTGTTCCACAAATAGGTCCCACGGGGTGTCTGTTCATTCAGTCCAGATATAACAAGGTAAAAAAGTGACATATCAAAGAAAAGAAATAAGTGCTCTGTGACTTTATAAATGGAAGAGTTTACTTCTGACTAGGGATGCTGAAGTCTTTCTGGGAGTGAATGACAGTTCAGCTGGACTTTGAGAAATTAGTATGATTTGGAGACATGGAAACGGATGGGTGGGGGAGGGGAATGAGAGAAGAGACAACAGGGTATATAAGATGGAAAGGACTGAAAGTGTGTACAAACAGACTGAAACGCTGCACTGTATATGTAAAGATCAATGTTCAGTTCAACCAAGCACCACATTATACAAGCTTTCATTACAGTAGAGAAATATTGTCTGTTAACTCATCCTGAGAAATAAACTCTGGAAAAGATTGTCCTAGAATATTCAGAATCTGGAGATTGCCTCTTCCCTACACTTAAGTAAGGGAAGTGACTATTGGATAGCACAAGCTGTGCAATAACTCAGAAAGGCAAACCATGAGAAAAAAGCTGGCATGCAGTAAATAAGTATAAAACTCCTCCCCCTAAAACTTCTCTGCCATCAAGGTCAGTGGAAGGGGAACCTACCAGACATACCTCCTTCCCACTAAATGCTCACAAATATCACTCAAATCACAAGTCATTATTTTAAAATATCACTGTCTCTTTATTTCTATTTCCATATACCTACTTTGCTTTTCTTGGTAGGTGCTGAAATTTGGAACAGTGACTAAGTTTTATGACTGTTTTGACATGGTACAGCTTAAGGACAACATGTGCATGAACGGAAAGCCAGGAGTGACCAGGAGAACACAGGCTGTGGGCCTAGAGAGAGGCTCTGGGAAGGTACTGGTCTTCCACAGGGTAAGAAATGAGGGTACATCCTATCATTCTTACATTGCGAGGTCAAAGAGATCTCAGCAGTCATCTGGATTTCAGAAAATGGGCTAGAGGAAGTTGGACTTGATTATTGAAAGGACTCTTTAAGAGCAAACAGTCTGTGACTTTTATTTATTTATTTATTTTGCACATTGGAATTAGATGCAGAATTATTTTTAGAAAGTTATTTGGAGTCAGGTTGCAATGACTTGCTTAGCTCAGCTTTCCCAATTTCTGTTAACCAAGACCGGAGAATCACCCTGGTAACTGTGGTACACGTTTGTCATTTTCAAAAAGCCAGACTCATTCACCCTTGATTTGAAAGACTAAATGGTGGACTTTGGCTTTTGCTTTCCTATCTGTAAAGAGACCGTGGTGATTAAATGAAAATCACTAAGATTTTGAGAGCATAAGTCATTGGTTAAAATCGGGAATAGCTGGATCCGGACATATTAATGTTCCAAAGCAATTAACTACAAAGACATTTTTTTCATGTGACCAGAGACAAATTCAGTTAAGAGAGCTGTCCGCTATCATAAATAAAAACTAAATATCTCCCATAGCACGATATTCTAATGAAAATGCCAGAAACAAGGGAAATGTTATAGCTAGGTCATGATCCCAAGCCTTCTCTGAAGAGAGGACAGGGCAAATAGAAAACTGTGTGGAACTGTTCAAAGTGCAAACTAATTTATCATTGGTAATTAGAACAAATTTAGGAGAGGATTACACCTAGGGAGTCATTTAGCCCAATTCTATAAATTATCACAATGAAAAAAACTAAAACCCAGAGAGGATAATAAAATCAGTGTGCATTTATTGTATTCTTGTCTGTGTCAGGCATTGTGCTAAGTGTCTTTCATATTTCATATTTATAGCAACTATGTAAGGTGGCTACAGCTATCTCAGTTTTACAGTGGAAAATTTTTAGTTTTTAAATTTCCATAGATTGCATAGCTAGCAAGATTAAAAGGATGACCTTAAACCCAGTTTTTCTTTTTTCAAATCTTCACCTACTTTTAGATGAAGTATTTTGCCCAAGGCCTAAACAAGCACACCCATATCCTGACTCCTAGTCTGATATTTTTTTTTCTTGCTACACTATTTGAAGATTATTATGCTGAATTATTGATCCAAAAATCAATCTACTGAACCGTCTACTCCATGGGTCAAGTAACTGTGTGTAAAGAAAACTGTTTTGCTTACATAAAACTACATGTAAATAAAAACACATTAAAGTATTTGGCCCGTTAGCATGAAAGGAGAATTTTTAAAGAAAGGAAATGTTAAATGCATGATGAATTGCTATATATTAGAGAGCATGAATGAATTGTCCCATGTGATACTCCAGTACTTATCACATGTTGTTTTCCAACATGGCCTAGGAAGGGCAGCTGGATGAAGTAAATAAATATCTACTCGCTAAAATTTTTATTTTGGCAGATGCTCACTTAACATATTGTTATTTTATCTGGAATATTCATGCTTTTATGTATAATGCTCAATAGCAAAACATTACATGCACAGTTTTACACAAAAGCTTTTACCTATTACTGAGTAAATACTTGATATTTATATCCAGAATACTAACTGATGGTCCTAATGTGCAGGGCTGTAATTCACTTCAGGATTTTCTACTGAATTATACACTGCAAGAATACTATCTGAGTGCTTCATTACTGGCTTCAAAATCCTGAGGCTAGGGGCTTCCCTGGTGGCGCAGTGGTTGAGAGTCCGTCCGCCTGCCAATGCAGGGGACACGGGTTCGTGCCCCGGTCTGGGAAGATCCCACATGCCACAGAGCGGCTGGGCCTGTGAGGCATGGCCACTGAGCCTGTGCGTCTGGAGCCTGTGCTTCACAACGGGAGAGGCCACAAAAGTGAGAGGCCTGCATACCACAAAAAAAAAAAAAAAAAAAAAAACCTGAGGCTAAGTTTAAAGTTCTGGAATATTCACTCTATGGACATATTTTGTTTCCCCAAATTAGAGAGCAAAAATGGCTTATAAAGTACTTAGAAGTTGTCATCCAATTATTTGTGTATTTGTAGAATTAGGACTGTGTGATAGTCTTATGTGTCGGCCTTTCTAGGCTATAGTGCATGGTGGTTTAAGTAAACACTAATGTCAGAGATACAGTTGACAGCTATAATCAGTTGACTAAAAGTAAAACAGATTACCCTCCATAATGTGAGTGGGCCTCAACCAAACATTTGAAGGCTTTAGGAGCAAAGAGTGAGGTTACCTGGACAGCAGTTCTGCCTCAAAGCTGTAGCATCAAATCTTGACTTTACAGCTTCCTGGCCTGCCCTAAGAATTTCAGACTTTCTGGCCTCTTCAGTTATGTGAGCCAATTTCTTAAAATAAATCTTTCATTTATATATACAGGCATATCTTGGAGATACTGTGAGTTTGGTTTCAGACTACCACAATAAAGCAAATATTGCAATAAAGTGAATCACAAGATTTTGGTTTCCCAGTGCATACAAAAGTTTTTTTCTTCCAGTTTTTTTTTTTAACATATATAACACTGTATAAGTTTAATTTGTACGGCAGAATTTTTTGACTTATATACACCATGAAATGATTATCACAACAAATTTAGTGAACATCCATTATCTCATATAGATACAAAATTAAAGAAATAGAAAAAAGTTTGCTTGTGATGAGAACTCTTTTTTTACTCTCTTAATGACTTTCATACATAACATACAACAGTGTTAATTATATTTATCATGTTGTACATCACATCCCTAGTACTTATTTATCTTATAACCAGCAGTTTGTACATTTTGACTGCCTTCATTCATACATGGGTGATTTACTACCTTTACTGTACATTTGCCTTTACCAATGAAAATTTTTCCTTTGTATTTCTAGTTGTGGCCTTTTCTTTTTCATGCAGAGTTCCTTTAACATTTCTTTTAAAGCTGGTTGTTGGTATTGAACTGTTTCAAGTTTTGCTTGTCTGTAAAACTTTTGATCTTTCCATAAATTCTGGATGAAAGCCTTGCTGCGTAGAGTATTCTGGCTGTAAGTTTTTTCCTTTTATCACTTTAAATATATCATGCCACTCCCTTCTGGCCTACAGAGTTGCTGCTGAAAAGTCAGCTGAAAAGTTCAGTTTTCTGATGTAAACTCCTTATGGAAATTCCCTTGTACACAACTTGTTGATTTTCCCTGGCTGCTTTTAATATTCTCTCTTTATATTTACCTTTTCCATTTAAATTACAACATGTCTTAGTATGGCCCTTTTTGGGTTTATCTTGTTTGGGACTCTCTGTGATTCCTGGACCAAGATGTCTGTTTCCTTTCCCAGGTTAGGGCAATTTTCAGCTATTGTCTTCAAATATGTTGTCTGCCTCTTTCTCTCTCTCTTCTGCTCTAAGACCCCTATAATATGAATGTTAGTACACTTGATGTTGTCCTAGAGGTCACTTAAACCATCTTCATTTCTTTTGTTGTTTTTGTTGTTGTTGTTGCTCATCTTCAGTGATTTCCAGTACTGTCTTCCAGCTCACTGATCTTTTTCTCTGTATCAGCTAATCTACTGTTGATTCTTTCTACTGTATTTTATATTTCAGTTATTGTATTTCTCATCTCCATTTGGTTCTTCTCTGTGTTTTCTAACTCTTTGTTAAAAGCTTCTAACTTCTAACTCTGTTCATCCAGTTTTCTCCTAAGTTCTTTGGAGATCTTACAGTCATTACCTTGAACTCTTTATTGGGTAGATGCTTATCTCTACTTCAGTTAGTTCTTCTTGGATTTTATCTTATTTCTTTGTTTGGAACATTTTTCTCTGTCACCTCATTTTGCCTAATTAGCTGTTTTTATTTCTATGTATTTGGTAAGTTGGTTACATTTCCTAACCTTGGAGAAGTGGCCTTTTGTAGGAGATGTACTATGCATCCTAGCAGTGCAATCCCTTCTGGTCACCAGAGCTTTATGTTCTAGAGGAGCCCCCTATGTGGGCTGCATGGATCCTTCTGTTGTGGTGGGTAGACTACTGTGGGTGATATGGTAGGCATTGTTGGCCCCTGGTCTGGTTAGTTGCTAAGACCTGCTTTGTGTGGAGGCTGCCTGGTGCTGGTGGGCAGGGCAGGGTCACAAGGTGGCTGGCTGCAGAATCCCAGGGGGTCCCATGGCTAACACTGGCCCACTGGTGGGTTTAGCTTTGTTCTAGGGTAAGTAGTTGCAGGACTGGGGTGTCAGATCTAGTGTCAGCCTGCTGGCAGGCGGGGCCGGTTCCTGCCACAGCTGGCTGTGAGGTCTGAGGTGTCCCGAAGCTTGTATTAACCCTCTTGTGGGAAGGGTTAGATCCCGAGGTAGCTGGCTGAGGGGCCCAGGGTGTTGCAGAGCTGGTGCTGGTGTTCTGGTTGTCAGGGCTGGGGCCGAGGAGGTCCTGAGTCTAGTGCTGGCTCACGAGTGGGCAGAACCTGCCCCTCGGGTCTCTGGCTGCAATACCCTGGGGGTCATAGAGTTGGCGTATTTGCCCACGATGGGTGAGGCTTGTCCCAGGGCTGGTGCCAGCCCACTAGTGGGTGGAACCACAGCCCAGGGTCTTTGACTGCAGGGCCTGGGAATCTCGGGGCTAGTGCCGGCACACTAGTGTGTGCGGCTGGGTTCTGTGCCCTCTGTCGTTATAGTGCAGTGTTCTGGGTTGGATTTGGGCTCAAGGGCTATTAAGATAGCTGGCCTACTGGTGGGTGGGGCAGTGTCCCTGCCTGGCTAGTTACTTGGCCTGCAGTGTCCCAGTACTGGTTCTGACAGGTTAGTGGGTGGGGTTGGGTCCAGGTGCTAATAAGCTAGAGAGAGGATTCCAAAATAACATTTGTCAGCACCAATGTCCTTGTGGTAGAATGAGCTCCCCAGAATGGCTGCCACCAGTGTCTGTGCTCCCAGGGTGAGTTCCAGTTGTCTCCTGCCTTCAGGAGGCTCTCCAAGATCAGCAGGCTCCTTTCAAATTATTGCTTCTGCCCTAGGTCCTAGAGCATGTGAGATTTTGTGTGCGCCCTTTAAAAGTGGATTCTCTCTTTCCCACAGCCCACTGGCTCTCTTGAAAATAAGCCCCACTGACTTTCAAAGCCAAATGTTCTTGGGGCTTGTCTTCCCAGAGCAAGGCCCCCAGGCTAAAGAGCCTGATTTGGGGCTTGGACCCCTCTGTCCTTGGAGAGAACCTCTGCAATTTTAATTATCTTCCCATTTGTGGGTCACCCCCCTAGGCGTGTGAGTCTTGACTATACCATGATTCCACTCCTCTTACCCATCTTGTGGTTTCTTCTTTGTATATTTAGCTGTAGATCTTTTCTGCCAGTCGTCTGGTCTTTCTCATCAATAGTTGCACTGTAAATAGTTGTAATTTTGGCCTTTGGGTAGAGTCTTCCAACTCTGCCATCTTGGCCACACTTTCTGTCATATAGCAGTTATGTTTATACTCTACTGTAGTCTGTTAAGTGTGCAGTAGCTAACCATCATCTGAATCTTCAGCAAGTTGTAATATTTTTGCTCATGGAGGGTCTTGCCTACATGTTGACCACTGCTGACTGATCAGGGTGGTGGTTGCTGAAAGCTGGGTTGGCTGCAGCACTTTTTAAAAAATAAGACAACAGTGAAGTTTGCTGCATTGATTGACTCTTCCTTTCATGAACTATTTCTTTGTAACATGCAATGCTGTTTGATAGCATTTTACCCACTGTAGAATTTTTAAAAAAAACAAAAATGGGAGCCAGTCCTCTCAAACCCTGTCACTGTTTTATCAAGTAAGTTTATATAATATTGTAAATTCTTTGTTGTCATCTCAACAGTCTTTACAGCAGCTTCATCAGGAGTAGATACCATCTCAAGAACCCACTTTCTTTACTCATTCATAAGAAGCAACTACTCTTCTCTTAAAGTTTCATCATGCGATTTTAGTAATTCAGTCACATCTACAGGCTGCTCTTCTGATTCTAGTTCTCTTGCTCTTTCTACCATATTTGCAATTACTTACTCCTCTGAAGTCTTGAACCCCTCAAAGTCATCCATCAGGGTTGGAATCAACTTCTTCCAACTCCTGTTAATATTGATATATTGACCTCTTCCCATGAATCATGAGTGTTCTTAATGGCTTCTGTTGTAGAATGGTGAATCCTTTCTAGAAGGTTTTCAATTGACTTTGCCCAGATTCATTAGAGGAATTATTATCTATGGCAGCTATAGCCTGACAAATTGTATGTCTTAGATAATAAGACTTGAGAGTTGAAATGACTGCCTGATCAATGGTCTGAAGAATGGGTGTTGTGTTAGCAGGCATGAAATCATCATGAATTTCATTGTACATCTTCATCAGAGCTTTTGGGTGACCAGGTACATTGTCAATGAGCAGTACATTTTTGAAAGGAATCTTTTCTTTTTTTTTTTTTTCTGAACAGTAGGTCTCAACAAAGGGTTTAAAATATTCAGGAAACTGTTGTCAACAGTTGTGCTGTCACCTGGCTTTGTTGTTCCATTTATAGAGCACAGGCAGAGTAGATTTAGCATAATTCTTAAGGGCCCTAAGATTTTCAGAATGGTAAATGACCACTGGCTTCAACATCAAGTCACCAGCTGGATTAGCCCCTAACATGAGAGTCAGCCTGTCATTTGAAGCTTTGAAGCCAGGCATTCACTTCTGCTCTCTAGCTGTGAAAGTCCTAGATGGCATCTTCTTCCAATATAAAGCCATTTTGTCTACATTGAAAATCTGTTGTTTAAGGTAGCCACCTTCATTAATCAACTTAGCTAGATCTTCTGGATAACTTGCTGTAGCTTCTACATCAGCATTTGCTGCTTCACCTTGCACTTTAATATTATAGAGATAGCATCGTTCCTTAAAACTCATGAATCAATCTCTGCTATTTTCAAACTTTCTTCTACAGCTTCCTCACCTCTCTCAGCCTTCATAGAATTGAAGAGAATTAGGGCCTTACTTTGGATTAAGCTTTGGCTTAAGGGAATGTTATGGCTGGTTTGATCTCCTGTCCAGACCACAGTAATAAGGCTGTTTTGCTTTTTTATCATTCATGTGTTCACTGGATTAGCACATTTTTTTTTTCTTGGCTGCATTGGATCTTTGTTGCTGCACATGGGCTTTCTCTCTAGTTGTGGTGAGCGGGAGCTACTCTTCGTTGAGGTACGGGGGTTTCTCTTGTTGTGGAGCACAGGTTTTAGGCATGCAGGCTTCAGTAGATGTGGCTCACAGGTTTTAGAGCCACAGGCTCAGTAGTTGTGGCACATGGACTTAGTTGCTACGTGACATGTGGGATCTTCCCAGAGCAGGGATTGAACCCGTGTCCCCTGCATTGGCAAGCGGATTATTAACCACTGTGCCACCAGGGAAGTCCCAGGATTAGCATTTTTAATTTCCTTCCGGAAGTTTTGCTTTGCGTTCACAACTTGGTTAACTGGTGCAAGAGGTCTAGATTTTAGCCTATCTAGCCTTTTGATATGCTTTCCTCACTAAGCTTAATTTTTTCCAGCTTTTGATTTAAAGTGAGAGATGTGTGACTCTTTTTTTCACTTGAAAACCTAGAGGCCATTGAGAAATTACTAAATGGTCTAATTTCAATATTGCTGTGTCTCAGGGAATAGGGAAGCCTGAAGGGAGGGAGGGAGATGGGAAATGGCCGGGAGATAGAGTAGTTAGAACACACACAACATTTATCAATTAAGTTCGCTATTTTATATGGGCATGGTTTATGGCACCCTAAAATAATTACAATAGTTACAGATAAGATCACTGATCAAAGATCACCATAACAAAGATAATAATAATGAAAAAGTTTGAAATAATGTGAGAATTACCAAAATGTGACACAGAGACATGGAATGATCAGATGTTGGAAAAATGGCACCAAGAGACTTGCTTGATGCTTAAATAGTTGCCATAAACCTTCAATTTGTAAAAACAAACAAACAAGCAGTATCTGTGAAATGCAATAAAGTGAAGCACAATAAAAAGAGGAATGCCTCTATATATAAAGTTGATGAAGTTCTTAGACTTATATGCTAACTTTCAGGTTTATGTGACAATGAAGACAGTTATCTTTGAAGTGTTTTGAAAGATTATTAGTCGCAACTCTCATGGTTGAAAATAAAGGAAATCAAATTAAAAAAATGGGAAATTGTTGGCTTTTGCCACTGGGAAGTGTAGTGATACAATTAAGCCTTAGGTGCCCATGAAACTAGGTGCAGCATGGGCCAGGACTCTCACTCTACTCACAGCTTTGCTTTTCCATGTATGTTCCATTCACTTTATCACCCTGCAGGCCAGCTTCATCCACATGGTAGGAAATCCTATATCAGGAGTTCTTGAACATCAAACCTCCTCACAGCTTCTACCCACACTGAGTCCTTTTACTCATTTCTAATTAGCAAAACCTTGGCAAAAGACCTGATTGACTCAACTTTAGTCAGGTGCCATTCCCAAGAACCCTTCAAATGTGAGTGGAGGTGGGGCCATGTAGCTTCTTACAAATATTATAGAAATACAGACAGGACAAGGGACAATACTTGGCTGACAACACCGGAGGATTCTCAATCCAGAATTAGAAATGACTGATTTTGTTCTGGGTGTGTATATAATAGTTCATAGATTGAACTCTATTTCTTTCATGAACTAGAGAATTAGTGCTAATCAAATGACAGCTGAATATGAATCAAGTGTGAAATACTTAATTGGGTGAGTAGTTTTAGATTAGCAAAGAAACGATTAAAGGGATTTGGGGTGTTATACAGGTAGATTAACAGTAAATTCATATACCAAATATCTTGACCCACAAGGTAGGAATCTCAACTTTGGCCTGTGCAGGCAGGTTGATATGATAGAGTTACCAGTAGATTAGGAATCAAAACCCTTGAATCGGATTTTTTTCTTATAGTTGAGTAATCATGATAAAAAAAAAATGGCACTTTATGTTTTCTTAAAATAAAAAGGCTTTATAAAAATTTCTCTCTAAAATATTGATTTGATTACTCAAAATATAAAGATTATTATCTATTTAGTTAGAAAAGTTAAAAGTAGGCTGAATATAGTTATTCTAACCAAAAGAAGATTCTTAGATAGCATAAATTCTCCTCAGTTGAAGAAATTATGAGTTGAAATATATTTTTTAGTCTCATTTTGTACATCGCTGGCTAGGTGAAGAGAGAAGTTTTTTTCTTGCCTTTCAGCTCTTTTGGTCATTTCCTGATCTGTCTGTTTTATTTGGAAGACCTTGCCTTTTCAGAGTTACCCTTCAGTATAGCTCAACATTACTCACTTTACTCTGCCTCCTAAGCTGCTACTTGAGAATAGGATTTTGGTCCTAGGGATCTTCTTATCTCCAACACTAAACACGGTGTCCCAAACCTAGAGCATTCAATCAATGTGTTCGGTTTTTCTCTGCAAGTACCCCAAAAAAGGCACAGAAATATGAAAATATGTAGTGTTCATGTACCAACAAATAGACAGGGTGGAGCCTAAGGAACTCAGGGTGATCCTGCAAAGGTAAAACCACTTGTAAGTCATGTTAAAGAACTTGGGCTTGAACTTCTGTAGGCTCCGGGGTAGGTTTTATGCAGGGCAGTCAGTTGGAGAGCCAGTGTTGTGCTAGGACCATGCTAACACTGGTCAAATAAATCTGGCAGAGATTAATATGGTAGACTTGCTTTTGCAGAATTAACAGAGAAAAGTCTTGGCAAATGACAAAGTTTTGTTTGAGTTCTCCTTTCTTCCTCTCATTGTAAAGGAATCTGTCTATGGAGAATAGTTCTAGAGTTTTTTATGTTTTAATACCTGAATTTATGTGAGTAAAATTACTTGCAGCAGCCAGGAGTGAAAATGTCAGAAGAAGGATATTTTAGAGAACACCATCAATCAATCTGGGAAAACCAAGATCAGTTGACAAGTCTAAAGAATAGGAGAAGGGAAAAAATTTACAACCACCACAAAACAACTGGAAATAAAAAGCAGGAACATAAAGGAAGATTGAATCTGGAAGAAGATTGATTACAAAATGAGGGGTCACAGGGCATGTGTTTTCGGTCTCAAGCTGTGGGAATGGGCCAGGCTGGGTTAAAGGAATAGGGTCAGGCCTGGGATATATGAATTAGAGAAGAATGGAACATGAACTTGGAGGAGTGTCATAATTTCAACAGCTGACATACAGTCCACTAAGCATAGTTGGCAGGTATTAGCAGGTGAGGGTGATATTCTATGATTGTAAAACTAAGGAAATAACATGGCTTACATTCCCTGAGAAAGTCATGATATGAAACAGAAAGATCAAAATACTGTCTGTTTAATTCTTTCACTTGTGAGGTCATCTTAAAATACAAAGACAATGCAGTATCAAACATCAGTTACACATTTAGATATGTAAATCGACTTTAGGATGAAATGTTACAAACTCCAAATGGATTAACAGTTATAACAACAGCATATTGCTTTTCCAATTTTCATTCAGCAGCAAAATGGGGAAAAACTACATTTGATACTGTACATATCAATGATGAGACCTGTGGGCCACACGTAATAACATAGTGATACTTTACATCTACATAGAGGCTTTCACATCAGCGCACAAATGAATTCTCAGTGGCAGCATCATTATCCCATTTGCAGAGCAGGGGGGGCCTGTGCAACTGCCTGGGAGAACAGATCGTTATTATGTCTTGCCCTGGATAGTGACTGCTTTGATTTATTTGGAGGATGAACTCCTTTTAAGCCTGTAGCTTTTCCTCATGACCCAGGTTCATTTTCTTGCTCCTGAAATTCTTCTCTTCAGTTAACACAATGAGGGGGCATTGAAACTGGTTCTGGATCCCACAGCATCTGCATTTGAATGACTAAGTTATAAATACAGAAGAGTATATATGTATACACATACATATGCAGGAATGCATTTATATATGCATGTGTATGTGTATAAAATGGCTTTATTGAGATTATAATACACATAGCATACAATTCAGCCATTTAAAATATGCTCCATTTGGAGCATATGATAGTACTGTTTGAGCAAAGTGTATTGTGAAGGGGATATTTCTCATTTCAGGGAGGAGACTGCTGGAGTTCATTGAAAAGAAAGAAGGACGGGTAGTGGGAGGAGAGCCCAGTGTTAAGAGCAGGTGACCGGCCACCTACAACAGGTCTGTTGCCCAAGAGCCTGGTGGCCAAAAGAGTTAACTTCAGGAGAAGTGCATCATGGCTCTATGGATGCCAGAGCACTATACACTGAGCATGGAGAGAGAAGGAGGTGTAGAACCTTTCACAGTTTAGGAGTGACAGGTGATAGCCTCCCTACTCCTAGAGTTAAGGAACCCAAGCAGTAGTTTCAGAAGGAGTGGGAAAGCAGGGGAAGACAACAGGGATAGATACATCATAGTTCTCAATCAGTAAGAGATCACACTAAGAATTTTGCTATGCAAAGAAATGGGGGCAGTGACATTAAAAAAAAAGTAGATTGATTCATCATTCATTCATTTAGATGAGAAAGATTACATTAAGCTATTATACTGATAGGAATAATCCAGTCAAGAAGGGAAACCTTTTGATGCAGGAGAGTAAGGTCAGAGGGGATGGGGTCTAAGGCACGGGGGTAGAGGTTGGTCTTAGGTAAGAGCATCAACAATTCTTCCATTATAACTGGAAGGAAGGCAAAGCAACATGGACATGTGTGAGAGGCCCCTATTGGGAGGAGAGTTCCCACAATCCTGTGAGTGGGAGTCCAGACCTAGAAAATGTAATTCGCTTAATGTTGTGGGACCCCCATCCATCCCTCCATTCATTCATTTATTGAAGAAAATTCTGTACTAGGCATTTTACTAGTTGCTGAATACTGTGTAATAGTGAATAAATTAAAGACTGGAATAGCTTGGCAAAACAGTTTTCATAGAACAGTCATGTCTGAAAATTCTAGAAGGTAAATCATTTTTACAATATACTGCTTAGTGGAAAATTTAGTTTTACAGGTTTATTTTGACTATCATTGCTAAATGATAAGCCAGGGATGAAAAGGACAAAACATGGGAATTATAAGATTCATGAAAAAGGCAAGTAGCTTTATTATAGAGGGACATTATTTTTAATTTTATCTCTCATTTTTCACTATTAATGTTTTAAATCACTCTTTTAAAGAGAACTATAATAAAGCAATACCTTTTGAAAACTGCAAATACAAATTTAGGGGCTAAATGTGTCGGGATTCTTTGGCTGAATATGGGATGGGGGTGATGATCAAGCATCTACAGTAGAAAAAAGTAAGCACATTTGTGGGATATCTATATATATCGGTATCTATCTGTGTATCTGTATCTATAAAACATTCTCTCCTGCACCAATCTCCAGCTGTGTTAATTTCAGTCTTCTGTGTTCTTTTTCTTCCCCAGCTTTATTGAGGTATAATTGACAAATAAAATTGTAAGATATTTGAAGTGTACATTGTACTTTTTTGATATACCTGTGCATTGTGAAAGGATTTCCACTATCACCTCACATACTTATCTTTTTCTTTTTGGTGACAGTATTTAAATTATACTCTTTGTAAATTTCACTTATATAATCCAGTGTTATCAACTCTAGTCACCATGTTTTACATTAGCTTCTCAGACCCTATTTATCTTATATGTCTCTTATGTTCTTGACTTTATTTTTTGTTGGCTATGTCAATTTCACCTCAGATATTGAATTACAACTGACCAAACAACAAACAAAAATACCAACTACATAAGGCCATAAGTGCAAACTTCTAGTTCCTTTATCCCCTTATTTATTATGAATACTTTCCAGAAGCAGAATACAGCAGTTATTTGTCAGATTGTTCTTTGTTCTTTTCTAACTATCTTTTTCCCACACAACCACATATAAAGCCAACAGGTAAGACAGTAGACACTTTTCCTGTCTCAACTTGGCATGAGAATCTGTGTGTCCATGTATGAGTGTGATTGGGGAGCCTGATTTCAGGTTGGACTCTCTCCTAGTAATAATCGTGATACCTCTCCATGTTTCTCAGCATTTGTTAGAACTGGTAGAATTAAGAATTAAGCTTAATTAAGCTCCCTCTTCCTTGCTAAGTGAAGAAGGCACAGATTTTTCTGCAGGTCACTGAGTATATGATACATTTTCCTCTGGGTCCGCCCAACTCTGAGGGCAAATTTTAGTTTCCTCCCTGAACGTTACTCTGGCTTCTGTTGTGGTGGTACTGGTGGTGGTTGTGTGGATGACTTCTTGATTTTACATGAGTTTTGGTTTTAATGGCATTTTGTAAGATTTGCAGCTCATCAGCTCAATGCTCTGAGTGCTTTTATCATGAAAAAGTTCAATCTATTCAGTGTTGCTTCAGATTGTGATTGAATTCTGACCAAGGAAAGAGGTAATGTTTTTAATTCGTAAATGTGGAAGGTGTATCCAAGTAATTTTGGCTCCAAATTTTTTGTTAAAATTTATTGGGGATTGTTAAGCATCTTCTATTAAGCGATATTATAAATGTACTATCAGCATTGTTTTGCTTTTCCTTACTGACTCTAGCTTTGTGTCACTACGCAATGTAAAAAAATGGTGTGCTGATTATTTTAAGGCACAGTATGATTGGAAAAAGAGATAAGACTAATATATATATATATATATATATCTTTAAGAGCTTGAATATCTCATTTAAACATTATAAAAACTTTTCAAGGTAGTCACTCACATTCAAATTTTACTGACCAAGGACCTGTGCTATAGGGAGCTTGAGTTGCCCAAGTCTCATCGTGAGTGGTCAGTAAAGCTGGGCTTTAAACTTTGTCTTTCTGATTCCGCCTCTATATTCTTTTTCACTTTAGTATACTTGCATTTTTAAAAAAATTAGTTCATCTATTTGTTCTTCAGTGAATTGTCTGCCAAGAGATTTATCTAGTATCTTTATTATGGGATGGAAGTAGAGTTCAGAGGTGGTATCCTAACCTTATGTCCCATGTACCGCCTTGGGATAGAAATAAGATACTGTTTGTTTTAATGATCTAATCAATGACTCCATACTTTTAACTTCACTCTGGGAGAACATCCTCTTCCTATTAGGAGTAGGCCATCCAGAGAAATACTCATCCACACTTTCCTGACTCCAGTATTTCACTTCCGAATATTCCATTGGCGTAGGCCTTCAGGCCTGCCACCTTATGACTATTTACTTCTAAAAGGACCCCTGGCCAAGCCCTTAGCTGGAGACTTGCTGCTGACAGGTAGAAAATAAGCAGGAATCCCTTTTACCCACCCTCAACCCTACTGTGAGAGCTTCTCAGAAATCACCTGTGAGATAATATTGATGCAACTTAAGTGTCCTTCATTGGAGAAAACTGGAAGGAAGAAAACAGGAGAGCTGTGTTGCTGTCAGGTGAAACTGCTGCTGAAAAGAATCCACGTCATACCACTGGAGGCAGTGTCTGGTATCAGTGGCTTTGAGAGGTGTAGGATCAAATGGGGCAGGGGCACTGCTGACTTCCTATAAATTGTATACCAGTGTATTGTATACAATTGAATGGAAACACATTTTTAATTAAGTAAAATTAAGTTTTAAAACAACTAAGAAAGATTCAGACTCAGCTAAGGTTGATCCACAGCACTGTAGGCATGGCATCCCAGATGTCACAGGTCTGTATTTGATAGTCACAGCAATTCCAACAGCCCTGAGCTTGCCAGCTGTGCCAGGGTGGAGAAGAGAGCTTCGCGGTCCCAGGCACATATTGAGCCTCTAACAGGCCCCTGGGTCCTGATGCTTCCTGCTCTGTGGGAGTGCATGGAGGAGGCATCACTGTCCTTTCTTGCCTAATGGTCCCATTTTGGACTGTTTTAAGCTCTCAGAGAAATTCTGCAACACAGAACTCTGAAAGAAAAGGTGGTTTGGATATTATGATTCCTTCATTAAAGGAGACTCTGGTTCTTAAGCAAAGGTTTCCACTGTGTCTCAAGCAGCAACCAGGGAAAAATAACAAGCAATATAGGGAAGAGGAGGTCTGAGCCTCAGACTGGTATTAAAAACAGTATTTGTTATAGTTGTCTGTAATGTATGTTGTGGCTTTAACACTCCCTTTACAAATACTGGCATTTAAAAAACTGTAAGAACTTAAGCTTTGTTCACTCAAATAATCAATTTGATTTTCAGGAAATTATTTATTTAGAAAACAAGATTTAACAAAAAACCCTCACATTTACTGAGTTTGGGATTAAATTTTCCCCTATGTTAGCAACTGGGAATAAACCAATAGTTCAGACAATTTCTGGCTATTTATTGGCCTATAAATACAACCCAATATTCTATGTATTCAGTATTTTAATACTGATTCAATAATCCCTAAGCCTTAAAATATGCTGATATTTCATTTTAAAGAAAGTATAAACTTTTTTTCCTGAGTAATTTTTAATGTAGAAATAAAGGGAGAAATTAGAAAGTACAAAAATTCCAGTTGAGAAAAATTAGTAATATATCTTTGGCCCAGCTTCTGGAAAAAATAATTTGTTTCTAATTAAATACATCACCATATTGAACTTGAGCACCTTTGACAATACAGTGGTGAAGGCAGGTTACACTGTGATTATCTGGCAATGCTTTTTTAAGAGGATATTTTATTTTAATATGTTAGGTCTTGGTAATTGGCAATTAATGCTTTTAAAAATGTACTTTAATTTTGTTGGTGTAATAAGTGTGGATGCTAAACGTTAACTGTCTCAACCAGCAAGAACCCAATGCTCGCTGGTTACTAGCAATAAATAAAAAGCTTTTATATTAAGAAAGAGAAACTGATTTTATTTGGCTTTGGGATGTAAAGCCATTTTTCCCCTCCTGAAGCAAGCACCAGTGAGTGGATGTGTGGCTCTATGTTCAGATATGAGGCTGCTGTGTTATCACTGTCAGACAGCTGGAAAAGCAGGGAAAATGTCAGTGTCAGACCTATCAGTTGTATCCTGTGGGAAGAAGTGGCAGCCAGAGCCATTCAATCACAGCCATGTAAAATATTGTGCGGACTGGAGTGAGGGATGAAAGTGATTCTTGCTAATTCACTGAATGTTGCTATTGATGTGGTCTTAATAGAATACAGAGGCAGAGAGAAGGAGTTTCAGCTACTGCAGAGTGGGTAAACATAGATTGTGTTAACAACGTGGTGATGCTGTAAGAGACGTGATTCAGAGAAGAGTATTAGAACTTTAGGGGCTAAAATGTGAACCACAGCTTATTTATCCATTCATTCATTAAAGGGCATTTGGGTGGTTCAGGCATTGATTCTCATCTTAAAGTGGCTTCTTTATACTAACTCCAGGCTTCTGAGAGCTCATAGGACTCTCCATACCTTCGAGATTATTTACTGGTACACTTGGTCACTTCCAAGTCTCTTACTCTGTATGGCCATTGAGAATTAGGAATGGTGCTTCCATTTCACTCATTCTATTATGGCTGTTGTGGCAGCACCTTGGTGGGGAATGGCCACACTTGGGGCTTTCCTATAAGCTTGCAGGATTCCCCTGCTAAATCCAGTCAAGTGTGTCATTAGACCCAATGTTTTAGATCATCCCATACCTATCTGTAAATTAGAGAATAAATCTCCCTGCCTGCCCACATGCCTGGAAGTTCAGCCCCAGGATGAAAAAGGGCTCTGGAATCTGACCTTATTCTTCCTCTTTTTTCCCTCTTCTCTCTATAATAAAGAAGAGACATAAGAGGAGAGCTTTCCATCTCTATATTTCATATTCTCCATCTTTAGATTCTGGGGATATGATAATATACTCTAATAGAATCCTCTGTCTCTGTAAAGAGAGGATATAGTGGAATTAAATGTCAAGTCTGTTGCCTGATGAGGATTCAAAAGTTTTATATTGGATATCAGAACTGAATATTAATTCTCTCTCCATTCATTCTTGTTTGAACAATTCTGTTACCCTATACTTCAGAGATATATGCCTCTTGATCACTGGGTAAAAGATTAAGTACATGAAAGTACAAGAATAAAGCATATTCACTTGTTTAAAATACTCTTATAATGCAAATATATGTGCATAAATTTTTTTAATTGTGTATGAGGACTTTCAGTAGCAACACATTGAAAACAATTTGAAATTCTATTAAATGGAGAAAGATTGAGAAATTTCACTATATCCACACTAAGGATTACAATTCATCTATCAAAAAGAATGAGGAAGAGCTACATGTACAGAAAATGGGCCTGTTTTAGAAAAATATGTAAAATATTCCATTTTTTAAAAGTTCTGTGTAAGTGTATACATAATTTTATATGTTTGTAAAAACATAGGAAAACCATGGAATAAAAAAACACCTCAGCCTATCAACTTTAGTTACCTGAGAGGTGTGGGATTAAAGGGGTTGAGGAACATGATTGACCTTCTAGAAATTTTATACCTCTAGAAATTTTGTACCTCTGTACTGTGTAAAATCGAATGCAAATATAAGTTGCTAATGAAGTGAAATTAAGTTTTAAAACATATAAAGACTGGATGGACGTTGCTATGGAATGAATTTTCCCTCAAAGTGATGGTATTTGGAAAGAGGCCTTTGAGATAAAATTAGGTCTAGGTGAGGTCATGAGGGTGGGGCCATCAGGATGGGGTTAGTGCCTTTATAAGAAAAGACCTCAGAGAGGTCTCTCTGCCATGTGAGGACACAGCAAGAAGAAAGCCATCAGCAAACCAGAAAGAGAGCCCTCACTGGGAAACTGAATTGGCCAGCACCTTGATCTTCCCAGCCTCCAGAACTATGAGAAATAAATTCCTCTTGTTTAAGCCTTCCTGTCTATGGTATTTTGTTACAGCAGACTGAGAAGATGAAGAAAGATTTTAGTACTGAGAAGTGGGGATGGTGCTGTAACAGATACCTAAACATGTGGAAGTGACTTTGGAATTGGATAATGAAGAGTTTTGAGGTTCATGCTAGAAATATGGCTATTAAAGGTGATTCTGGTAAGATCTCAGAAACGAGGAATGTGTTATTGGAAAGTTTATGAGGAATATGCTATGAGGAAAGGTTATCTTAAGTTGGCAACAAACTTGGCCAAATTGTGTTCAAGTTCTAGTTTTTTGTGGAAGGTAGAGTTTGTAAACATTGAAGTTGGTTATTTAGCTGAAGAGATTTCTAAGCAAAGCCTTGCAGGAATGGTTTGGCTCCTCCTAACTGCTTATAGTAAAATGTGAGAGGAAAGAAATTAGTTGAAGTAGGAATTTTTAAGCAAAAAGGAACCAGAACTAAATATTTTGGAAAATATTCATTCTGTTCATATTACAAAAAATAGAAAGTCTGTCTAGAAGAAAACACTAAGGGATTATCATTTGTTAAATAGATTAAGGGATTATGTGAGCAGAAATGTTAGTTTGAACTGAAGTGGATGGAGACAGTATGAAATGAGGGAAGATTGTCAGGCTTCTTAGATACTACAGCTACACAGCTGTGAAAGTGTGGTATTGTTCAAGACAAGGGGAAAATGACTCAAAAGGCAGTTCAGAGATCACTGGGGCTACCTCCTAGGTACCAAAGTGTGGGTAGAGGGGTACTGCCTCAGTTTCATGGTGGGGCCACCTGGAGGCTTGGGAGCTTGACCCCTGCCTAGCAGAGTTTTGGGGTACAAACCCTGCCCCAGTGGGTCTGGAAGGCAGAGCATAGAACCAAAGAGGATTATTCTCAAGTCTTAAAATCTAATGGAATTTGCTTTCCTAGGTTTTGGACTTGCCTGGGACCTGTTATTCCTTCCTTCTTTTTTATTTCCCCCTTTTAGAATAAAATATCTGTCTTATGCCTGTCCCACCATTGTATTTAGGAAGCACATAACTTGTCTGATATCACAGGTTTATAGCTGGAGAAAAATTTTGCCTCAGGGCAAATCATACCTCAAGTCACACTCATTTTATATGACTCAGATTTTATTTAGATGGGACTTTGGACTTTAGAGTTGATACTGGAGTGAGTTAAAACTTTTGCAGATGTTCAGATGGAATGAATGTGTTTTGCATGTGAGAAGGACATGAAGTTTTGGGGGGGGCAGCCAGAGACAGAATGCTAGGGACAGAAGTGTGTTCCCCAAAATTCATGTGTTGAAGTCCTAACCCCAAATGTGATGATACTTGGAGATTAGGCCTTTGGGAGGTAATTAGGTTGAGGTGAGATCATGAGGGTGGGGATATCATGGTGGGGTTAGTACATTTAAAAGAGAGATACCAGAGAGCTTGCTTCCTCTCTCTCTCTCTCTCTCTCTCTCTCTCTCTCTCTTTCTGCCATGTTAGGACATAGTGAGAAGGTGACCATCTGTAAGCCAGAAAAACAGCCCTCACAAGGGAACCTAATCAGCCAGCATTTTGGTCTTATACTTCTCAGTCTCCAGCTGTGAGAAATAAATTCCTTTTGTTTAAGCATACTTTCTATGGTATTTTGTTATGGCAGCCTGAGCAGACTAAGACAGGTATACAAAAATGTTATACTGTATTTTCTATTGATTATCTGGGGCTTCTGTTTTGTTAAAAATTATTTAATTTATGCTTTTATATATTCTCTAAATGTTGAGGGTTATTTATGAACCATAACACATGCTTTATCATTTTTTACAAACACATTTTCTTTTTAATAAAATGAAATTAATTACATGTATTATTATCCAAGTTACTCAGGGAGAATGCTGACAGAGCCAGTTGGTGGCAGTATCAGGGATACAAATGTGAGAACCCAATGCTATTTCAATGCACTTTCCATCATAACATGTTTTTTCATAACAATCTATATGCTGGCATTCTGCAGTAGGAAAAGGTTTTCACTGAAGGTATTTGAAAGCAATATCTTCTAAAACATATATGTAAAATACATGAGTATGAAGTTTAAACAGTATGTTTCCATCAATAACATACCAACAAACTCTTAAACAAGACTTAGAAATCCAAATGTTTAGAGAGTCTAAATACATAAGCATTACATTTAAAATCAGTGAGAGTTACTGGGTGGCTAAGTATGCACAGTATTTTATATGTTTTTTGAATGTAGATTTGTTTGTATATTAGAATTATGGGTAGAAAGAAACGGAATGGCACAGAAAGTTCTTGTCAGCTATACAAAAGTAGAACCTAAATTGCATGCTTATGCTGTAGCCCAAGTATATTACTTTTCCCTTTTGATTTTTAGAACATGCAATAGAAAACCTTCCTATTTTCCCATTCTAAGCTTTAATTATGGGACTGCTTTGTATCAATGTTATTATAACTAGTTTGTTTATACTTTCACGCATATAAAACTTTGGGAATCGAACTTACATATCTATGTACCTAAGTGAAATTGAAGTCCAAACTGAGTGTTCTTTGGGCTAAATGATAAATACTCGGTAATCTGTCAGTACTGTCTTGAATATATATATATATATATATATATATATATATATATATATATATATATATATTGAATATATATATATATATCTTGAATATATATATATATATATATATTGAATATATATATATAGAATATATATCTTGAATATATATATATATATATATATTGGTATATCTAAAATCACTTTCATGAGTATAGTGAAAAGTAATAGTGTCAATTTCTTGGGCCACAAATGAGCCACTTAATGAACATGATAAAGAAACAACAAGAGAAAACAGAGAAGTTCAAATGGTTAGAGGGGTGATGTCAGTCCAGTGCAAAGGTTAAGAATAAGTTCTGTGGGTCCAGACTGCCTGAGTTAGAAGCTTGTTTCTGCTGCCTATATTATATGCATGACAATAGGAATTTGCTTAATTTTCTATATGGGTTTCTTCTTCTGTAAAGTGGAGATAATAATTATAATGCTTACCTCATAAACGAAAACAATCCACAGCTCTGAAAAGCTCTATAGTACATTTTTTTCCCTCATATGTTTGGTACTAAAATTAGGTGGGCAACATAATTGGACTGGAATGTACAATTATATTTCTTTCTTTGCTGTTCACAGATATCTTATTACCTTTCTTTCTTTCTTTTTGTTTTTGGTGACTGAGTTTGATTGCAGTGGGGAAGTGTAAACAAGTAAGCAAGTGTTAGTGCTCCTACTGCTCCCACCATGTGTTTCAGTGAAAAAGAGTAAAGGAAACATTTGTTATAATCGGTAATGCATAAAATAGTGTTATTGCCCAAGTGTGATCATTTTAAGTCTTTTGGAAGACTTTTATAAATGGAATATCTAACTGAAGTGTCTAACTACAGAATGCTATATGGGAAATATGACTTCCTATCTCTTAAGGAACTAGAAAAACAGTTGATGAAGTTTCTCACTGATAATAGTAACTGAAAACTAATATAAAAAGGGAAAAAACTGATCCTATGGAAAAATCAAAACAAAACCAAAACAATTAAGATTCCAATCGTGTGTTGAATGAGTAGACTCAACAACTATGAAGTGAATCTGAACTACTGACTGGTGTATGGGTCACAAAACAAACTTGAATAGACCATAAAGACTGAATGTTGAATGTGAGTACAAATACTCAAAATACTGGCTGCAGAAATTTCAGAAGCTTCATGGTGTAAATTACCTGGAAATTTGTTTCATAAAAGTTGCTGCTTATCATAAAGCTGCATATTTTATTAGCATACTTGACAAGATAATACCTAATAAAAATCTGAACAAATTTACAGTGCCAGTACAACAGCTTTTATTGGTGTTAGAGTTCTAGAAAAACAACAGCAGAGACAAATGAGAGAGAATCAAGAGGTTTTAAGGACACTGAGCATAAACGGACTGTGTATGGATATGCTGGTGCTGTCAGCGTATACAAGGTAGAGTCTATAGTGACTGTAATAAACCAACATCCAGATGTCTAAAAGTACATGCAGCTTGCCTGAACTTGAGTAACCAAGACATATTTTTGGTGAGTTCAGTTACTACTAATTATTAGTGTAAGATCATTGCAGGCAAGCTTAACTGGGGAAAAATGTAAAATTTTATGTTTTCTAAATAATGATCAGCACATACCTGTTATGAAATTTTATGGGAAGTAATGTTTTTGGAAATTACTTTTCACTCATGTGACATGTGAAATACAGCCTTGTGAACAAGGAATGTTATAATCCTTGAAGAGTAAATATAAATACTTTTTGGAAGAAATAAAAACAAAAACAAAGTTAGTTACCAGAGAATTAGGAATTAAGACTCCCTGAAAGACTCCAGTCTTAAGGATGGCTGCTAATGCTAGAAAATCTACATTTATTGATAATGTTGATGAATTTATATTAGTAGACAACTGACACATTGTGAGATTAGAATAAATTAGGAAAAAACCTTTTTTAAAAGGCTTTTAAAAACCTTTTTTAAAGGCTTTTTCTGCAAAATGAATTGTATTTAAATGCAAATTTGGTTGTATGAAGCTTAGGAAATACAATTTTTAGACACAGAAATTTGAAAAAGATAATGAAATGAATTGCTACAAAGAGCAGGAATAATCCTTCAAATCTTTTTTTTTTTTACATTTTTTTCTGCTTTATAACAAATTTAATCAGTTATACATATACATATGTTCCCATATCCCCTCCGTTTTGCGTCTCCCTCCTATCCTCCCTATCCCACCCCTCCAGGCGGTCACAAAGCACCGAGCTGATCTCCCTGTGCTATGCGGCTGCTTCCCACTAGCTATCTACCTTACGTTTGGTAGTATATATATGTCCATGCCTCTCTTTCGCTTTGTCACAGCTTACCCTTCCCCCTCCCCATATCCTCAAGTCCATTCACTAGTAGGTCTGTGTCTTTATTCCTGTCTTACCCCTATGTTCTTTTTTTTTCTTAAATTCCATATATATGTGTCAGCATACAGTATTTGTCTTTCTCTTTCTGACTTACTTCACTCTGTATGACAGACTCTAGGTCCATCCACCTCATTACAAATAGCTCAATTTCATTTCTTTTTATGGCTGAGTAATATTCCATTGTATATATGCGCCACATCTTCTTTATCCATTCATCCGATTATGGACGCTTAGGTTGTTTCCATCTCCTGGCTATGGTAAATAGGGCTGCTATGAACATTTTGGTACATGACCATTTTTGAATTATGGTTTTCTCAGGGTATATGCCCAGTAGTGGGATTGCTGGGTCATATGGTAGTTCTATTTTTAGTTTTTTAAGGAACCTCCATACCGTTCTCCATAGTGGCTGTACCAATTCACATTCCCACCAGCAGTGCAAGAGTGTTCCCTTTTTTCCACACCCTCTCCAGCATTTATTGTTTCTAGATTTTTTGATGATGGCCATTCTGAATGGTGTGAGATGATATCTCATTTTAGTTTTGATTTGCATTTCTCTAATGAGTAAAGATGTTGAGCATCCTTTCATGTGTTTGTTGGCAGTCTGTATATCTTCTGTGGAGAAATGTCTATTTAGGTCTTCTGCCCATTTTTGGATTGGGTTTTTTGTTTTTTTGCTATTGAGCTGCATGAGGTGCTTATAAATTTTGGAGATTAATCCTTTGTCAGTTGCTTCATTTGCAAATATTTTCTCCCATTCTGAGGGTTGTCTTTTGGTCTCGTTTATGGTTTCCTATGCTGAGCAAAAGCTTTTAAGTTTCATTAGGTCCCATGTGTTTATTTTTGTCTTTATTTCCATTTCTCTAGGAGGTGGGTCAAAAAGGATCTTGCTGTGATTTATGTCATAGAGTGTTCTGTCTATGTTTTCTTCTAAGAGTTTGATAGTGTCTGGCCTTATATTTAGGTCTTTAATCCATTTTGAGCTTATTTTTGTGTATGGTGTTAGGGAGTGATGTAATCTCATACTTTTATGTGTCCCTGTCCAGTTTTCCCAGCACCACTTATTGAAGAGGCTGTCCTTTCTCAACTGTACATTCCTGCCTGCTTTATCAAAGATAAGGTGACCATATGTGTGTGGGTTTATCTCTGGGCTTTCTATCCTGTTCCATTGATCTATCTTTCTGTTTTTGTGCCAGTACCATACTGTCTTGATTACTGTAGCTTTGTAGTATAGTCTGAAGTCAGGGAGCCTGATTCCTCCAGCTCCATTTTTCGTTCTCAAGATTGCTTTGGCTATTCAGGGTCTTTTGTGTTTCCATACAAATTGTGAAATTTTTTGCTCTAGTTCTGTGAAAAATGCCAGTGGTAGTTTGATAGGGATTGCATTGAATCTGTAGATTGCTTTGGGTAGTAGAGTCATTTTCACAATGTTGATTCTTCCACTCCAAGAACATGGTACATCTCTCCATCTATTTGTATCATCTTTAATTTCTTTCATCAGTGTCTTAAAATTTTCTGCATACAGGTCTTTTGTCTCCTTAGGTAGGTTTATTCCTAGATATTTTATTCTTTTTGTTGCAATGGTAAATGGGAGTGTTTCCTTGATTTCACCTTCAGATTTTACATCATTAGTATGTAGGAATGCCAGAGATTTCTGTGCATTAATTTTGTATACAGCTACTTTACCAAATTCATTGATTAGCTCTAGTAGTTTTCTGGTAGCATCTTTAGGGTTCTCTATGTATAGTATCATGTCATCTGCAAACAGTGACAGCTTTACTTCTTCTTTTCCAATTTGGATTCCTTTTATTTCCTTTTCTTCTCTGATTGATGTGGCTAAAACTTCCAAAACTATGTTGAATAAGAGTGGTGAGAGTGGGCAACCTTGTCTTATTCCTGATCTTAGTGGAAATGGTTTCAGTTTTTCACCATTGAGGACGATGCTGGCTGTGGGTTTGTCATATATGGCCTTTATTATGTTGAGGAAAGTTCCCTCTGTGCCTAGTTTCTGCAGGGTTTTTATCATAAATTGGTGTTGAATTTTGTCAAAAGATTTCTCTGCATCTATTGAGATTGTCATAAGGTTTTTATCCTTCAATTTGTTAATATGGTGTATCACATTGATTGATTTGCATATATTGAAGAATCCTTGCATTCCTGGAATAAACCCCACTTGATCACGGTGTATGATCCCTTTAATGTGCTGTTGGATTCTGTTTGCTAGTATTTTGTTGAGGATTTTTGCATCTATGTTCATCAGTGATATTGGCCTATAGTTTTCTTTCTTTGTGAAATCCTTGTCTGCTTTTGGTATCAAGGTGATGGTGGCCTCGTAGATTGAGTTTGGGAGTGCTCCTCCCTCTGCTATATTTTGGAAGAGTTTGAGAAGGATAGGTGTTAGCTCTTCTCTAAATGCTTGATAGAATTCGCCTGTGAAGCCATCTGGTCCTTGGCTTTTGTTTGTTGGAAGATTTTTTATCACAGTTTCAATTTCAGTGCTTGTGATTGGTTTGTTCATATTTTCTATTTCTTTCTGATTAAGTCTTGGCAGGTTGTGCATTTCTAAGTATTTGTCCATTTCTTCCAGGTTGTCCTTTTTATTGGCATAGAGTTGCTTGTAGTAATCTCTCATGATCTTTTGTATTTCTGCAGTGTCAGTTGTTACTTCTCCTTTTTCATTTTTAATTCTATTGATTTGAGTCTTCTCCCTTTTTTTCTTGATGAGTCTGGCTAATGGTTTATCAGTTTTGTTTATCTTCTCAAAGAACTAGCTTTTAGTTTTATTGATCTTTGCTATCGTATCCTTCATTTCTTTTCAATTTATTTCTGATCTGATTTTTATGATTTCTTTCCTTCTGCTAACTTTGGGATGTTTTTGTTCTTCTTTCTCTAATTGCTTTAGGTGCAAGGTTAGGTTGCTTATTCGAGTTGTTTCCTGTTTCTTAAGGTAGGATTGTATTGCTATAAGCTTCCCCCTTAGAACTTCTTTTGCTGCATCCAATAGGTTTTGAGTTGTCGTGTCTCCATTGTCATTTGTTTCTAGGTATTTTTTTATTTCCTCTTTGATTTCTTCAGTGATCACTTCGTTACTAAGTAGTGTATTGTTTAGTCTCTATGTGTTTGTATTTTTTACAGCTCTTTTCCTGTAATTGATATCTAGTCTCATAGCATTGTGGTCAGAAAAGATACTTGATACAATTTCGGTTTTCTTAAATTTACCAAGGCTTGATTTGTGACCCAAGATATGATCTATCCTGGAGAATGTTCCATGAGCACTTGCGAAAAATGTGTATTCTGTCGTTTTTGGATGGAATGTCCTATAAATATCAATTAAGTCCATCTTGTTTAATGTATCATTTAAAGCTTGTGTTTTCTTATTTATTTTCATTTTGGATGATCTGTCCATTGGTGAAAGTGAGGTGTTAAATCCCTTCTATGATTGTGTTACTGTCGATTTCTCCTTTTATGGCTGTTAGTATTTGCCTTATATATTGAGGTGCTCCTATTTTGGGTGCGTAAATATGTACAATTGTTATATCTTCTTCTTGGATCGATCCCTTGATGATTATGTAGTGTCCTTCTTTGTCTCTTCTAGTAGTCTTTATTTTAAAGTCTATTTTGTCTGATATGAGAATTGCTACTCGAGCTTTCTTTTGATTTGCATTTGCATGGAATATCTTTTTCCATCCCCTTACGTTCAGTATGTATGTGTCTCTAGGCCTTAAGTGGGTCTCTTGTAGACAGCATATATATGGGTCTTGTTTTTGTATCCATTCAGCCAATCTGTGTCTTTTGGTGGGAGCATTTAGTCCATTTGCATTTAAGGTAATTATCGATATGTATGTTCCTATTCCCATTTTCTTAATTGTTTTGCGTTCGTTTTTGCACGTCTTTTCCTTCTGTTATGTTTCTTGCCTAGAGAAGTTCCTTTAGCATTTCTTGTAAAGCTGGTTTGGTGGTGCTGAACTCTCTCATCTTTTGCTTGTCTGTAAACGTTTTAATTTCTCCATCAAATCTGAATGAGATCCTTGCTGGGTAGAGTAATCTTGGTTGCAGGTTTTTCTCCTTCATCACTTTAATTATGTCCTGCCACTCCCTTCTGGCTTGTAGAGTTTCTGCTGAGAGATCAGCTGTTATCTTGATGGGGATTCCCTTGTGTGTTATTTGTTGTTTTTGCCTTGCTGCTTTTAATATGGTTTCTTTGTGTTTAATTTTTGACAGTTTGATTAGTATGTGTCTTCACATATTTCTCCTTTGATTTATTCAGTATGGGACTCTCTGTGCCTCCTGGACTTGATTAACTCTTTCCTTTCCCATATTAGGGAAGTTTTCAACTATAATCTCTTCAAATATTTTCTCAGTCCCTTTCCTTTTCTCTTCTTCTTCTGGAACCCCTATAATTCGAATATTGGTGCATTTAATGTTGTCCCAGAGGTCTCTGAGACTGTCCTCTGTTCTTTTCATTCTTTTTTCTTTATTTTGCTCTGCATCAGTTATTTCCACTATTTTATCTTCCACCTCACTTATCCGTTCTTCTGCCTCAGTTATTCTGCTATTGATCCCATCTAGAGTATTTTTCATTTCATTTATTGTGTTTTTAATCGATGCCTGATTCATCTTTAGTTCTTCTAGGTCCTTGTTAACTGTTTCTTGCATTTTGTCTATTCTATTTCCAAGATTTTGGATCTTGGAAATAGAATCTTGGATCATCTTTACTATCATTATTCTGAATTCTTTTTCAGGTAGACTGCCTATTACCTCTTCATTTGTTAGGTCTGGTGGGTTTTTATCTTGCTCTTTCTCCTGCTGTGTGTTTTTCTGTCTTCTCATTTTGCTTATGTTACTGTGTTTGGGGTCTCCTTTTTGCAGGTTGCAGATTCGTAGTTCCCGTTGTTTTTGGTGTCTGTCCCCAGTGGCTAAGGTTGGTTTAGTGGGTCGTGTAGGCTTCCTGGTGGAGGGGACTAGTGCCTGTGTTCTGGTGAATGAGGCTGGATCTTATCTTTCTGGTGGGCAGGTCCACGTCTGGTGGTGTGTTTTGGGGTGTCTGCGCACTTTTTATGATTTTAGGCAGCCTCTCTGCTAATGGGTGGCGTGTTCCTGTCTTGCTCGTTGTTTGACATAGGGTGTCCAGCACTGTAGCTTGCTGGTCGTTGAGTGAAGCTGGGTGCTGGTGTTGAGATGGAGAACTCAGGAAGATTTTTGGCATTTGATATTATGTGGAGCTGGGAGGTCTCTTGTGGACCAGTGTCCTGAAGTTGGCTCTCCCACCTCAGAGGCACAGCACTGACTCCTGGCTCCTCAATTTGGGATGATTTGTTGTCTCTTCATGTATTCCACAGATGCAGGGTACATCAAGTTGATTGTGGAGCTTTAATCCACTGCTTCTGAGGCTGCTGGGAGAGATTTCCCTTTCTCTCCTTTGTTCTCACAGCTCCTGGGTCTCAGCTTTGGTTTTGGCCCCACCTCTGCATGTAGGTCGCCGGAGGGTGTCTGTTCTTCACTCAGCCAGGATAGGGTTAAAGGAGCAGCCGCTTCGGGGACTCTGGCTCACTCAGGCCGGTGGGGAGGGAGGGACACGGAGTGCGGGGCGAGCCTGCAGCGGCAGAGGCCGTTGTGACCTTGCCCCAGCCTGAGGCGCGCCGTGCGTTCTCCCAGGGAAGCCGTCCCTGGATCCCGGGGCCCCGGCAGTGATGGGCTGCACAGTCTCCCCAGAAAGGGGGCGTGGACAGTGACCTGCGCTCGCACACAGGCCTCTTGGCGGTGGCAGCAGCAGCCCCAGCGTCTCACGCCCGTCTCTGGGCTCCGCGCTTTCAGCCGTGGCTTGCGCCCGTCTGTGGAGCCCCTTTAAGCAGCGCTCTTAATTGCCTCTCCTCGCGCACCAGGAAACCAAGAGGGAAGGAAAAGTCTCTTGCCTCTTCGGCAGCTCCAGAGTTTTCCCGGACTCCCTCCCGCCTAGCTGCGGCGCATTAGCCCCCTTCAGGCTGAGTTCTCGCCGCCAGCCCCAGTCCTCTCCCTGCGCTCTGACTGAAGCCCGAGCCTCAGCTTCCAGCACCGCCTGCCCCAGCGGGAGAGCAGACAACCCTCTCGGGCTGGTGAGTGCTGCTCGGCACCGATCCTCTGTGCGGGAATCTCTCCGCTTTACCCTACCCAGGTACGTGGGGAGTTTCTTGCCTTTTGGGAGGTCTGAAGTCTTCTGTCAGCATTCAGTAGGTGTTCTGTAGGAGTTTTTCCACGTGTAGCTGTATTTCTGGTGTATCTGTGGGGAGGAAGGTGATCTCCGCGTCTTACTCTTCCGCCATCTTCCCAAATCTTAATTAAAGAGAGAATGTTAGCTGTTCTGAAAGTGTCATAGTTATGACAAATTCAGAAATAAGTTAATTGTAATAAGAAAAATGGAATAAAAGGCATATTACTGTCAAATTCATGTAAAAGGAAGAAATTAGCTGATTCAGAGTTAAGTGAGGGAAACCTGTTGATGGAAGTTTAAAAAGGTCTCTTAAGTACATTATTCATTACTTTACAAATTTCTTTTGTTAAGTCTGGAAGTCTGGAACTCCTGTAAGATAAATTAGATAAGATGATTTACTTTTGCTTATAAGGCTAAAAATAACTTTTTGTTAATGATATGGACTAAATATATCAAACATAATATCTGGATTTTCTAAGGGTAATATCTGCCTGTTTATCACTTATATGGGAAACCCTAGAGGTAATCTTCACAGAAAGTTCATAGTGCCAATAATTGGATCTAGCAAGAGTGTGGGATACAGAGGAAATATTTTTGCATTTCTGTGGAGTTGGGGCATTTTGGATAAATTTTGCTGAAATCTTGGGATGCTAGTCTAAGAGCAAGATTGGGGAATTAATTTACAACTATAGAGATAGTATGAGAACTCCAGACAAGCTTTCCTAACTCTAGAGTATATGCTTACCTTTCAGAGGAAGATAAGGCTCAGGACTTTGGAGACATCTCTAGATCAGAAAAGCGGAGACAGTGGACTCATCTGGTCCTTGGAAGTATGTATTTACATCCCACAAGTTTATAGTGAGATCTCAGGATCTTTTTCATCCAGTATCCAAAGAGCAAAGGTTTTTCTCCCTTCTTCAAGAAGGGAGGAGGAGGTGGTGTTTCTTTCTCCTGTAGATAAGCAGATAAAATCCAATTTTCTCCATTCCTCATCTGTAATATAGACTTTGAAATTGGTATGTGTAGGATATCTGACCTGGCTTTCATTGCCCTAGGGGTAATAATTTGGGCTTTGGGAAATACACAGTCATTATTTACTTTTAAAGTGAATAATAGTAATCTGTCTTTGATTCAGAACACCTTGTGTGCACATTCAAGATAACATTAGTAAATGTCAACATTAAAACCCTAATAAAGACTCAAAGTAAAGTACAGATCAAAATAGAATACATGATAATTAATATCTAGATCAGGGGTAGAGTCAGTAAGATTGATGTTAAACTTTTGAAAAGTCTTTTTTTTTAAACTTGTATATGATACGACTTTATCAGAATATCACAGTATTTATAGATACAAATTGCTAATATTTTATTTACCTATAATTTAAGTGGAATCACATTTATTGTAATCATTAAAGATAATTAATAGAATCCTACTGAAGTGTGTTCTTTATTTCCTATAGTTGTAGTTCATATTCTTGAATTGTAATTCCACCTTAATAAAGAATAATTACAGTATCTTTCATGTGATGATGTTTTCAGTTTGTGAAGATTTTGTCCTAAAGCAACTGCATTTAGTTTCTTAAAACTGTGGGAAAGTTGTATTTACATACTTTTTACTTTTGTTATTTACTATTTTCATAAATAGTAGATCCAGTATAGATCCTATCAGAAAACAGTACTCAATAAACTAATACCTCTAATACTTGACCTTTATTACTTGGCTTCTGCTGACTTAATGCTTATTGGCAGCTGAAAAAACTTATAATTTGGAGGTCTGACCCCTGTGAACTGGACATTGGAAAAGTGTGGTTTGCTGTTTTCAAGAAATCAGAAGAATCAATTTAAAGTGAGATTTTAGAAAGCTCAAACAGATGTTGGTTTAAATGCTACAGAAAAAGGTTTGAAAAAATTTTTTTTCATTGAAATAACTGCTATGTGATGGAATTGAACAGGATTTTAAAGATCACACAGCTAGAACCCAGTTTCACTTTTCAATCCTGTGGTAAGAAATCCTACTAAAAATATTTAAAATTCACCTAAAATGTATAACTTTAAGACATTCATATTGGTCACAACATAAAGTTACTTAAGAAACATGTCAGTGTACTTCATGGGAAGTGACTATTAACATTGAATGAAAAATGTTCAAAATGTTTGCATATATATTCACTGACAGTACTGTCCTGTATCTTGTAGCATTTTATATTGCAGGGATATTAATGTACACTTTTGCATTTATGAGAAATAAAGTTAGAGCCAACAGCTGGTGCCTCATAATTTCAATTTTTAAGGTAGTAATCTTGTATGGCACAGGATTTAATCACTGTTCCCGTAATTGAAGCTTTTCCCCTCTGTGCTCTTTCTGGTATAAAAAGATCTACAGACTCTGCATTTACTAGGGCTTCTGGGAAACATTACAGATTAACAGATAGATCCAATGAATAGCATTTCTGTGGGAGATTTGCAAGAGCATCTTTGAAACGATTATATTTCTTGATGTCCCAGCTTGGCACTGTGGGAAATGTGTGACTGCAACCACACCATTTCTCTGAGCTTAAGACGCTGAACATTTTTGCCAATGTGGTGGGACTTTTTTCTAAGAAAAGTCGAGTTGAGATTTTTGGTTTAAAATGGTGGTTTGAACAGACACATTAATGCCTTTTCCCTCATGAAACCCCACTCAAGTGAGAGAAAAGGATTTTAAAGATGCTTATTTTGACAATGACAAAGAGAGCATGAGAAGAGAAAATAACACTAAAAATTTGGATATTGAGAAAGAAGGTGATGGGTTTGATTGATTTAGCACGTCCAAGAAAGTTGAATCCTAACCTGGCAATCAGTGAAGTCAAATTGTGAACCTCATAGAATCCCCCAAAGTCCCAGGAATTGGTAGAATTCAGGACCTCTGTAAGAGATAGATGAAGGTAGAGCTAATAACAGAAGGATTGTTTAAGGTCTATTTACAAAGCATTTGGACCCATATCTTCTCACTACTCTGAAACTTGAGTGACTGCCATCTCGTATCTTGGCAGAGTTCTCACAATTTATTATTGAGATTTATCTGAAGAGCATAAGAAGAAAGTCTCTAGACTGAAGGACAGAAACCAAAATAGAAGGTACAGGTTACATATTGAAAGTGGTGATACAGTGAAAGTTTACATAGTGAATATGGAGACCATATGTCCTTGCTTATTTGAGTTATAGAAAACTGGAAGCAAAGCTTATATCATCCAGATAGGATAATAAAATAATTTTGCATGGGAGTATCTCATCATCCCAAGACGAAAAGACTTAACAATACTCAGTACTGAGATGGGGGTTCCCCAGTGAATCAGAATATTTCAGAAAAGCTCACAATCAATACATCCCACCCATGGACACAGAAACTCTGATCTATTTTTAACTGACCCACTCCCATAAAAGTAGGCAACCAAAGATTACCAAACATTTGAAGAAACCTCAAATATGGAAGGCCAAGAACCACACACCCCCAATTAATTTTGAATATAGCACATTCAGGAGGAGAAAATTGAAAGGTGTGAGAGGAGGAGAGGGAAGGAGGGAAGGAGAAAAAAAGAGGAGAGAGGGAGGGAGGGTGGGAGGGAGAGCAAGGAAGAGAGAGAGATGTTGAGAGATTGAAAGAAATAAAAGGAAGAAAACATCTGGTTTGGATTGGTCTGTTTTCTCACTATGCAGGTGGTAAAGGACAAAGAAAAGTTATCAATCCCATGAAGGCATGTCTGTTGTTGGGTTTCTTGGGCATTGAAGGTCCTTTCATTGGTTCGTTGGATGATGTATATATGGGTGGTAAGAAGAGTTACCCTTCTCAACTCATGTGCAGGGGAGTCTGTCATTGGAGAGACATTGCCTTTCCTTTAGCATTTGGATTGTGGGATAACTTAGGGTAATGCAGAGGTGGTGAGATAATGAAACCATAGAGACTATGTTTTCCGAGTCATGACTGTATTATCCTAATCTCATAGGGTAGTTGTATAATTTGGGGGATCCCTTCTTGTCCCTGACTTCCAGTTAGTATGTTAGGTACAAAGTAGTCAGTTTGATTGTACCCATCCTTTAGTCATCATTGGATGAACACTCTCTATGCTGGTGTGTGTGTGTGTGTGTGTGTGTATGTACATGTGCACACAGAAACACTTGCATGTACAAGTTTTTCAGTAGGACTTCCTTCAGTAGTTAATCACAACCAAGGAATTCTATTTCAGGTGATCTTACTGCTGTGAGTCTCCTGTTTTTAGAGAATAAGTTGGGCTGGTTCTTGGGAGCATCCAGTGACCACATATGTTAAAGACTGGCCAACTTGTACCAATGGACTTTTCCTCCTTTAAAGTTGGTCATTGTTCTCTGGACTCTCAATCCACTTCTAGAAAGCCATGGTGGATGCCTGACAAGATATACACCTTGCCTTGATAATTCTCATACAAATGAAGGGAAATGGTGAGAGAGCACACACACACTAAATGTGCTGGAACAGCATTTGTCAGTGAAATTTCATGGAGACAGGAGTAGTAGTAGTAAGTAAGTGTGTGAATGCTTATTGCATTCTAGGTCAGTGCCAAGAATTCAGACTTGGCTGGAAATCAGACTTGGCAAAAGGCATCTCACAGTTTGTCCATAGGATTTTAAGTTACATGGTTAGGAAATTACAAGCCCATCCTCTGGTGTGATTAGTGGCTAAGAAATAATGGTAATATGTCATAGCAGAACCTTGGCTTCACCCCTATTGTGACAGATATCGGGCTGCACTCTGTGCTGAGAAGTAGATGAAGACTAAAGGCCCTACTGTAATGAGAAGCACTTTTGGTGACCCCCTAGATGGAATAAACCCATTAGGGATATACCCATTATCTTTGTCTTGTTTTATATGATAATTTATTTCCAGGTCCAAACATTATGCCATGTAAGTACCATACTGACTTTTCTCACTCTGGTATGAGTACAAATGAGTGTATTACAATCAGGAACATGAAAGTCAATTAATGTGATTGTAACAGGGAAATCACTGGTCCATATCAAGATGACTTCTTTTGGTATGGGACAGAGCGTATGGATATATTCCAAAGAAGATCCTTGCCTAGTAAGAGGGGAACACTGCATTCATTGGAGGCTGGAAATAGGTACACACTGTCTTGTACTTGGATTTCTCCAGAATTGCCGCTAAGGTCATTCCAAATTCTTTGCTGCTGTCTTTCTTTGTTCATCTGTCTCTGATCTGCCAACAAGGGTGAGGGGAGAGAGAATACTTTCAGCATCTGCTAACATACCTACTCTTCTTGTGAAACTTCATAGCAAACTTGATCTATATACCATGTAGTAGTATTGGCAAATGAAAGTGATTGCCAACAGTGGATTTAGATTGCAAGGTTTTGGAAAAAATTATTTGGCACTTTCTTCTTCCAGAATGATACAGATCATTGGAGGATACTTGGGAAAAATCTAAAAGGTCCTCAAAAGACTTTTCTCAACCTTCATGCTGCTTCTGTGAATGGCAGCCTTATCAACACTTTCCATACTAGATAGTGTATGCTTTTTAGGCTGTCCATAAAAATGGTCTTACCCCATATTTCTCAGGAGAAATGATCTGCATACTGAGGAAAGTTGTCAGGCACTGCTGACAAACGTTTAGTTTCTCCTTTGGCAACTTCATTTCAAATTCATAGCTCTTAGGAGATAGATAACTGAATGTGGTATTTTGCTTACAGGACACATTTTGTGATCAGGGTAGTGGACTAAGAGGTTAGGGTTAATATGCCCATCAGCAGTTTCCCTAAAGGGTAACTTCCTAGAAAAGAATTGATTGACAAAGCTCCACAGAAACTGGCTAAAGTCTAACAAATAATCTTGGTCAACCATAGAATCTGGACCATTAGTCCCAGATCATGCCAGTGAAGATGTATCAGTTACTTATGGCTATTTAACAAACTACCCCAAGGTTTAGTTGTTTAAAACAACTACTATTTTTATCCCTCACAAATTTACATATTAGTTAGCTTGATATTTCTGCTGATTTGGACTGAGATTAACTGGTCTTGGCAATATTCTCTCACATGTTTTCGGGTCTGCCAGCTGCCGGATTGTCCAGAACGACCTCAGCATTTTCCCTCTTGTATACCTCTGTCAGGCTTGCTTGTTCTTGTGGTGATTGCAGACACTAAGAGAGAACAAGTACTACTGTGTAAAATAGCAAGTGGAAATGCTCATGTACTTTTCAATTCTCTGATTATGATATGTTTGATAACATCTTATTGGCCAAAACGAGTCTTAGGCTGATCTCAGAGTCATAAAGGGAAAGGAATAGAAAAAGGGCATGGATATAGAGATGACGTTAATTGATGACACTAATGTCATCAATCTACCATAGTCTCTCCTCTGTTCAAAATTATGCACCTCCTAAGTGCAAAACACATTCATTCTCTTCAAAGGCCCCACAAAATCTCATCTAGTCAGAGCATCAGGCTAAGTGTGGAGTATTTTATAGTGTACTTTAAATCAGAATGTGTTTTTCCTAATCCAGAGACTTATGAACAACTTCATCAATATGACATAACACCCGATGGATGAGTTAGTTTGGGGCAGTGTAATCACAAGAGGCATATTCACTTAAAAAAGGGCAAAATGAAAACCGTATAGCAGACATTTGTCCATTAGTAATCATGACATCCAGCTGCTAGGTTTTCCGACTCTGGGCCCAGAGGCTGTTTCTTGATGAGACCCAGTTCTGCTACTTGGGAGTAGCTCATCCGTTCATTACTCTCCGCACCTCTTTGCTTTGCCCTTATGGATGTACTTTGTTTTCCATGCTCCTTGACCACTCTTGAAAAGAGCATCATGCTCTCTGGGCAGTTTTCTTGACCTGTTTCATGCCTGTAGAAAGCTGGTGCCCACGTAGAAATGGAGCAGATGAATTGCTAACATTTAAGCTATTTCTCCAAGATCACACAGGGTCAATGTAATGTTTTTACACAGTTTTTAAAATATGAAGTAAAAAATGCTGTTATTACCTATTATACATAACTCTGATTCTAGGAAATAATCTTCTTAGTTTGTTTATTTTAACATCATATTTTATCTTAAGTAGTTTCATGGACAAAAGAGCAAAACAACAAACACTGTCTCAGGTGGTTGTGTTACCATGGTAACAGGCTTCTGCCAATGAAGTACATTATTCAGCAACATTATTGTTTCACATACTGGTGTCCTCCCTCCCAAAATATTGTTCTTTCAGTTTTGAAAGAGGAAACTTGAGAATAATACAGAACAATAATAGTGTGCCATTTCTCATTGACATTAGTTGTACCTCTTTTATTACATTATACGTTTCTTAACTATGTTTTGTGACCAAGGAACTTTTAAACTGTTTTGAATACTGTTAGAAAGGATGACAGTGGTTCACAGGCATTCAGTATTTCCATAAGGACTAATTTTGTGCATAATATATGGTAAAGATAGGGCCTATTTTGAATACAATAAATGTTTGTAATTTCAAGAGAACATGGTTTAAAAGTTCTCATTTTAATCATTCTCATGTTTCACACTAAAATGCAAAAAATATTATAGCATTTTAATGCACTTTAATGTAGTAATTTCAGAAGACACAGATCTATAAATGTCTTCTCAGATTGGAACCAAGATGGCGGAGTAGAAGGACATGCTCTCACTCCCTCTTGTGAGAACACCAGAATCACAACTAGCTGCTGGACAATCATCAACAGGAAGACACTGGAACTCACCAAAAAAAGATACCCCACATCCAAAGACAAAGGAGAATCCAAAATGAGATGGTAGGAGGGGCACAATCACAGTAAAACCAAATCCCATAATTGCTAGGTGGGTAACTCAGAGAATGGAGAACACTTAAACAACAGAAGTTCACCCACTGGAGTGAAGGTTCTGAGTTCCATGTCAGGCTTCCCAACCTGGGGGTCTGGCAATGGGAGGAGGAATTCCTAGAGAATCAGACTTTGAAGGCTACTGGGATTTGATTGCAGGACTCTGACAGAACTGGGGGAAACAGAGACTCCACTCTTGGAGGGCACACAAAAAGTAGTGTGCACATTGGGACCCAGGGGTAGGAAGAGTGAGCCCAGGGGAGACTGAACCAGACCTACGTGCTAGTGTTGGAGGGTCTCCTGCAGAGGTTGGGCATGGCTGTGGCTCACAGTGGGGACAAGGACACTGGCAGCAGAAGTTGTGGGAAGTGCTCCTTGGCGTAAGCCCACCCAGAGTCTGCCAGTAGCCCCACCAAAGAGCCCAGGTAGGCTCCAGTGTTGGGTTGCCTCAGGCCAAACAACCAACAGGGAGGAAACCCAGCCCCACCCATCAACACTCAAGTGGATTAAACTTTTACTGAGCTCTGCTCACCAGAGCAACAGTCAACTCTACCCACCACCAGTCCCTCCCATCAGGAAACTTGCATAAGTCTCTTAGATAGCCTCATCCACCAGAAAGCAGACAGCAGAAGCAAGAAGAACTACAGTGCTGCAGCCTGTGGCACAAAAACCACATTCGCAAAAAGATAAACAAGATGAAAAGGCAGAGGGCTATGTACCAGATGAAGGAACAAGATAAAACCCCAGAAAAACAACTAAATGAAGTGGCGATAGGCAACCTCCCAGAAAAAGAATTCAGAATACTGATAGTGAAGATGATCCAGGACCTCGGAAAAAGAATGGAGGCTAAGATCAAGAAGATGCAAAAATGCTTAACAAAGACCTAGAAGAATAAAAGAACAAACAAACAGAGATGAACAATACAATAACTGAAATGAAAACTACATTAGAAGGAATCAATAGCAGAATAACTGAGGCAGAAGAACGGATAAATAATATGGAAGACAGAATGGTGGAATTCACTGCTGTGGAAGAGAATAAAGAAAAAAGAATGAAAAGAAATGAAGACAGACTAAGAGACCTCTGGGACAACATTAAATGCAACAACATTCGCATTATAGGGTTGCCAGAAGGAGAAGAGAGAAAAAGGAACTGAGAAAATATTTGAAGAGATTATAGTCAAAAACTTCGCTAACATGGGAAAGGAAATATCCACCCAAGTCCAAGAAATGCAGACAGTCCCATACAGGATAAACCCAAGGAAAAACATGCTGAGAAACATAATAATCAAATTGGCAAAAAATAAAGACACAGATAAATTATTGAAAGCAGCAAGGGAAAAACAACAAATAACATACAAGGGAACTCCTGTAAGGTTAACAGCTGATTTTTCAGCAGAAACTCTACAAGCCAGAAGGGAGTGGCATGATATACTTAAAGTGATGAAAGGGTAGAAACTACAACTAAGATTACTCTACCCAGTGAGGATATGGTTCAAATTGGATGGAGAAATCAAAAGCTTTACAGTCAAGCAAAAGCTAAGAGAATTCAAAACCACCAAAACAGCTCTACAACAAATACGAAAGGAGCTTCTCTAAGTGGGAAACACAAGAGAAGAAAAGGGCCTACAAAAACAAACCCAAAACAATTGAGAAAATGGTAATAGGAACATACATATCGATAACTACCCTAAACGTGAATGGATTAAATGCTCCAACCAAAAGACACAGGCTTGCTGAATGGATACAAAAACAACACCCATATATATGCTGTCTACAAGAGACCCACTTCAAAACTAGGGACACATTCAGACTGAAAGGGAGGGAATGGAAAAAGATATTCTATGCAAATGGAAATCAAAAGAAATCTGGAGTAGCAATACTCATATCAGATTAAATAGAGTTTAAAATAAAGAATGTTACAAGAGACAAGGAAGGACACTACATAATGATCAAGGCATCAAACTAAGAAGAAGATATTACAACTATAAATATATATGCACCCAACATAGGAGCACCTCAATACATAAGGCTACTGCTAACAGCTATAAAAGAGGAAATCGACATTAACACAGTAATAGTGGGTGACTTTAACACCTCACTTACACCAATGGACAGATCATCCAAAATGAAAATAAATAAGGAAACAGAAGCTTTAAATGACACAATAGACCAGATAGGTTTAATTGATATTTATAGGACATTGCATCCAAAAACAGCAGATTACACTTTCTTCTCAAGTGCACATGGAACATTCTCCAGAATAGAGCACATCTTGGGTCACAAAATCAAGCCTCAGTAAATTTAAGAAAATTGAAATCATATCAAGCATCTTTTCTGACCACAATGCTATGAGATTAGAAATGAATAACAGGGAAAAGATGTCAAACACATGGAGCTTAAACAATACGTTACTAAATAAATAAGAGATCACTGAAGAAATCAAAGAGGAGATCAAACAATACCTAGAGAAAAATGACAATGAAGACACAATGATCCAAAACCTCTGGGATGCAGCAAAAGCAGTTCTAAGAGGGAAGTTTATAGCTATACAAGCCTACTTCAAGAAACAAGAAAAATCTCAAATGATCTAACCTTACACCTAAAGGAGCTAGAGAAAGGACAAACAAAACCCAAAGTTAGCAGAAGGAAAGAAATCATAAAGATCAGAGCAGAAATAAATGAAATAGAAACAAAGAAAACAATAGCAAAGCTCAATAAAACTAAAACCTGGTTCTTTGAGAAGATAAACAAAATTGATAAACCATTAGCCAGACTCATCAAGAAAAAGAGGGAGAGGACAAAAATCAACAAAATTAGAAATGAAAAAGGAAGAGTTATAACAGACACCACAGAAATACAAAGCATCCTAAGAGAGTACTACAAGCAACTCTATGCCAATAAAATGGACAACCTGGAAGAAATGGACAAATTCTTAGAAAGGTATAACCTTCCAAGACTGAACCAGGAAGAAATAGAAAATATAACAGACCAAACATAAGTAATGAAATTGAAACTGTTTTAAAAATCTTCCAACAAACAAAAGTCCAGGACCAGATGGCTTCACAGGTGAATTCTATCAAACATTTAGAAAACAGCTAACACCCATCCCTCTCAAACTCTTCCAAAAAATTTCAGAGGAAGGAACGCTCCCAAACTCATTCTGTGAGGCCACCATCACCCTGATACCAAAACCAGACAAAGATACTGCAAAAAAAGAAAATTACAGACCAATATCACTGATGAATATAGATGCAAAAATCCTCAACAAAATACTATCAAACAGAATCCAACAACACATTAAAAGGATCATACACCATGACCAAGTGGGATTTATCCCAGGGATGCAAGGATTCTTCAATATATGCAAATCAATCAATGTGATATACCATATTAACAAATTGAAGAATAAAAACCATATGATCATCTCAATAGATGCAGATAAAGCTTTTGACAAGGTTCAACACTGATTTATGATAAAAACTTTCCAGAAAGTAGGCATAGAGGGAAGCTACCTCAACATAATAAAGGCCATATATGACTAACTGACAGCAAACATCATTCTCAATGCTGAAAAACTGAAAGCATTTCCTCTAAGATCAGGAACAAGACAAGGATGTCCACCCTTGCCATTATTATTCAACATAGTTTTGGAAGTCCTAGCCACAGCAATCAGAGAAGAAAAATAAATAAAAGGAATACAAATTGGAAAAGAAGAAGTAAAACTGTCACTCTTTGCAGATGACATGAACCTATACATAGAGAATCCTAAAGATGCCACCAGAAAACTACTAGAGCTAATCAATGAATTTGGTAAAGTTGAAGCATACAAAATTAAATCACAGAAATCTCTTGCATTCCTATACACTAATGATGAAAAATCTGAAAGAGAAATGAAGGAAACACTCCCATTTACCATTGTAACAAAAAGAATAAAATATCTAGGAATAAACCTACCTAGGGAGAAAAAAGACCTGTATGCAGAAAACTATAAGACACTGATGAAAGAAATGAAAGATGATACAAACAGATGGAGAGATATACCATGTTCTTGGATTGGAAGAATCAATATTGTGAAAATGACTATACTACCCAAAGCAATGTAGAGATTCAGTGCAATCCCTATCAAAGTACCAATGGCATTTTTTACAGAACTAGAACAAAAAATCTTAAAGTTTGTATGGAGACACAAAAGACCCCGAATAGCCAAAGCAGTCTTGAGGGAAAAAAATGGAGCTGGAGGAATCAGACTCCCTGACTTCAAACTATACTATAAAGCTACAGTAATACATACAATATAGTACTGGCACAAAAACAGAAACATAGGTCAATGGAACAAGATAGAAAGCCCAGAGATAAACCCACACACCTATGGTCAACTAATCTATGACAAAGGAGGCAAGGATATACAATGGAGAAAAGACAGTCTCTTCAATAAGTGGTGCTGGGAGAATTGGACAGCTACATGTAAAAGAATGAAATTAGGGGCTTCCCTGGTGGCACAGTGGTTGAGAGTCCACCTGCCGATGCAGGGGACGCAGGTTCGTGCCCCGGTCTGGGAAGATCCCACATGCCACGAAGCGGCTGGGCCCGTGAGCCATGGCCGCTGAGCCTGCGCATCCAGAGTCTGTGCTCTGCAGCGGGAGAGGCCACAACAGTGAGAGGCCCACGTACCAAAAAAAAAAAAAAAAAAAAAAGAATGAAATTAGAACACTCCCTAACACCATACACAAAAGTAAACTCAAAATGGATTCGATACCTAAATGTAAGACCAGACACTGTAAAACTCTTAGCGGAAAACATAGGAAGAGCACTCTTTTACATAAATCACAGCAAGATCTTTTTTGATCCACCTCCTAGAGTAATGGAAATAAAAACAAAATTAAACAAATGGGACCTAATGAAACTTCAAAGCTTTTGCACAACAGAGGAAACCATAAACAAGATGAAAAGACAACCCTTAGAATGGGAAAAAATATTTGCAAACAAATCAATGGACAAAGGATTAATGTCCAAAATATATAAACAGCTCATGCAGCTCAATATTAAAAAAACAAGCAACTCAATCCAAAAATGGGCAGAAGACCTAAATAGACATTTCTCCAAAGAAGACATACACATGGCCAAGAATCACAGGAAAAGCTTCTCAACATCACTAATTATTAGAGAAATGCAAATCAAAACTACAATGAGGTATCACCTCACACCAGTTAGAATGGGCCTCATCAGAAAATCTACAAACAACAAATGCTGGAGAGGGTGTGGAGAAAAGGGAACCCTCTTGCACTGTTGGTGGGAATGTAAATTGATACAGCCACTGTGGAGAACAGTATGGAGGTTCCTTAAAAAACTAAAAATAGAATTAACATATGATCCAGCAACCCCACTACTCGGCATATACCAGAGAAAACCATAATTTAAAAAGACACATGCATCCCAATGTTCATTGCAGTACTATTTACAATAGCCAAGTCATGGAAGCAACCTAAATGCCCATCAACAGATGAATGGATAAAAAAGATGTGGTACATATATACAATGGAATATTACTCAGCCATAAAAAGGAGTGAAATTAGGTCATTCATTTAGATGTGGATGGATCTAGAGACTGTCATACAGAGTGAAGTACGTCATAAAGAGAAAAACAAATATTGTATATTAACACATACATGTGGAACCTAGAAAAATGGTACAGATGAACTGGTTTTCAGGGCAGAAATTGAACACAGATGTAGAGAAAAAACGTATGGACACCAAGTGGAGAAAGCGTTGGGGTGGCGGTGTGATGAATTGGGTGATTGGGATTGACATATATACACTGATGTGTATAAAATTGATGACTAATAAGAACCTGCTGTATAAAAAAAAAGTCTTCTCACTTTAACCATGTATATTAAGTGATCTTCTCCAAGTCCATTCTACTACTTTTATATCCCCTTTCCTCTATAATTTTCAAGTTATGGAAGCCAGTGACTTATCTCTCTGAGATGATTAGTTGCCGTAAATAGTTCTTATGTTTCTTAGGAAAGGTTGTCATCAATATATTCTGTAGTTATTGTTTTAGTAATACCTGTTGATTTAAACTAATATAACTTAGTTGTTGTTCCCCAAATCTCAGGCAAGAAAAGCATTTGAGGAAATGCATATAAATGAACTATTTCAACAGAGCAGTGAGCATCAATAAGAGTAAGTAATTATATTTACTGTAAAATTTTAAATAGGGGGAAAAGTACACAAATTTTAATAGCATTGGTAGAATCACCATTAGCTCTGAAAGAAAAATAAATAAGTTGAGATAAGGGAATAATAAAATTAAATAATATAAAATTAACAGATTAAAACAAGGAAAAATCACCCCAAATTAAAATTTCTATTCCAGGTCTTTGTTTTAAGACTTGGAGAAAAGAACTCTTTCTCTTCCTTTTCCTACTTTCCTTCCTTCTTCCCTCCCTCACTCCCTTCCCTCCTCCTTTCCTTCCTTTCTCTGTAATATGCAATGATAAATAGCCATGTCATTTATTAGACGTAAACATGATGAAATCAATTCGAAGATGTCATGAGAAGAAATACCCAAGTTGCCTTCTTTAGTTCTATTTTAATGGCTGAAAAGAGATATAAGTCAAAGTGGAATTTTCATTCAGCTACAGTAATGACAATTCCCCTAAGCTCAGGGACAATGGATTACACTTTCTCATTTACTTCTCAGGAATTAGTTCAATACCTTGCTCTTAGTAAGCTCTCAAAAAACTATTTTGATGAGAAGATATTTATTTCTAAAAAAGGCGACAAAGGATTTTCATTTCCACAGCATTTTAATGATTTTCCAAATGTAATGACAAATTGAAAGGGTGATATAAAAGTTAATGGCAATAGATCCCAAAATTAGGTAGTCCATTAGCAAATCATGTAAATTCTCTTGGCTTCAAATTTCTTATGTGTAACACAAAAGTATAGAGCTAGAGGACCTTGGAAGTATTTTTAGCTTTATGGATTAAAAAAATATATTTTTAAAAGTTGAAAATTTATTTGCTCATTATTACCATTTCATTACATTTCCTTTTGTATAATTCATTCTACAATTATGGAACTCTATGCCAGGTAATGTGTGAAACTCTAGGATAGAAAAATGAGTAAGACAAACTTTTCCTCAAGAGTTTATAATCTAGTTGGAGATATAACAGAATAAATTTATTATTGCAGTAAAATAATACAAGCACTATGATTGAAGATTCACAAATGAGTGGTTCTATTGCCACTGGATATCCTAGACTGTTCAGGCCTGCTGTAACAAAATGCCATAGACTAGGTGGCTTATGAAGAACAGAAATTTATTCCTTATAGTTCTGGAGACTGAGAAGTCCAAGATCAAGGTAACTGTAGATTCCCTGGTGAGGGCCTGCTTCCTGCTTCATGGACAGCCATCTTTTTGCTATGCTCTCACATTGCAGAAGGGGAGGGAATTCTCTCCTTGGTCTTTTTAACGTGACTAATCCCATTCATGAGAGCTCTGCCTTCTTGATCTAATCACTTCCCAAAGGCCCCACCTCCAAATACCATCACATTTTTTTTCTTCCATTCTTATAACTTTTATTTGTTCTTCTTGCATTATTGCAGTAGGTAAGCCTCTCTGGGTTAAGTTAAAGTGGTGAGAGAACATAATTTTCTTGTTCCAGGTGTTAGGATTTAACATGAATTTTGGGGGACACAAACATTGGACTGGAGAAAACAGTGGCTAGAGAGTTGAGAACTAATTTCTAGAAGAGATATTGAATATAGAGACTCCTAAAAGATGGTAGTCTTTCCTCATGGACGTGGTACTAGAGTGATTTCAAGATGTAAGGAGTGGAACATTAAAGGAAAAGCAGGTGTAATGTCATGTTATCATTGTGGTAGGGGAGCTAAAAAAATTTTTGTTCACCCATTTTTTTCTCCACTAGACTAATAATTTGTGTTTCTCAAGAAAACTGGCTCTGGGAAGGTAGTCAGGACATTTGCTGGGGGATTTTGTTTGTCATATTAATAAGGTTATATTTTAAGTAATAAGGAGCCTTTTTGGTGGGGGGAGCTTGGGAGAAAGAATATATGGACTGAAGGAGAGAATTCAATAAACTAGTGGGGAAGGGGAACTGACACATTATTTGACTTTTTCTTAGAGCTGTTTTTCATACTGCAGTTTTCCCTACTCAACTGTTTTCTTTCCGGACCTTTGTTTATTAAAAAAATTTTTTTAATTGAAGCATAATTGATTTACAATATTGTGTTAGTTTCAGATGTACAGCAAAGTGATTCAGATATATATGTTTATCTATATCATCAAAAGAATATATATATTCTTTGTCATGTTCTTCTCCATTATAGGTTATTATAAGATATTGAATATGGTTCCCTGTGCTATAGAGTGAACCCTTGTTGTTTATCTTTTTTATATATAGTAGTGTGTATCTGTTAATCCCATACTCTTAATTTATCTCTCCCCAACCCCTTTCCCTTTTGGTAACCATAAATTTGTTTTCTATGTCTGTGAGTCTCTTTCTGTTTTATAAATAATTTTATTTGTATTTTTTTTAAGATACTGCATGTATGTGATATCATATAATATTTGTCTTTGTCTGTCTGACTTCACTTAGTATGATAATCTCTAGGTCCACCCATGTTGCTGCAAATGACCATATTTCATTCTTTTTTATGGCTGAGTAATACTCCATTATACACACACACACACACACACACACACACACACCCCACATCTTCTTTATCCATTCATCTGTTGATGGACATTTAGGTTGCCTCCATGTCTTGGCTATTGTAAATAGTGCTGCTATGAACATTGGGGTGCATGTATCTTTTCGAATTAGAGTTTTTGTCTTTTCTGGATATATACCCAGGAGTGGGATTGCAGGATCATATGGTAACTCTATTTTTCATTTTTTAAGGAACCTCCATACTGTTTTCTATAGTGGGTGCACCAATTTACATTCCTACCAACAGTGTAGGAGGGTTCCCTTTTCTCCATACCCTCTCCAGCATTTATTATTTATAAATATTTTGATGATTGCCATTCTGACCCATGTGAGGTGGTACCTCATTGTAGTTTTGATTTGTATTTCTCTAATATTTAGCAGTGTTGAGCATCTTTTCATGTGCCTGTCGGCCATTTGCATGTCTTCTTTGGAGAAGTGTTTATTTAGGCCTTCTGCCCATTTTTTGATTGGGTTATTTATTTTTTTTGATATTTAGTTGTATGAGCTGTTTTTTTATTTGCATATCTTTTTTTATTGTGCAAAGTGCCAATCTATTATGTCAGCAGATCTAAATAACAATGAGTAATATGGAAAATCAAGGACATTTGCAGATATTAAAACTAGGAGTCATAGACATTAAAGTCCCCAAAATAACTATTTAATAAGAGAGAAAATTATACAACATAATATCCAAATCCCCAGAAATTTTTCCAGATGACTTCAAAATTCACCAAACCTTTGCCTATCATAGTTTTCTCTGAGGAAAATTTTACATCTTCCCTAATGAATCTCTTAACTTTATGACCAATTATGAAATCACAATAACCATATATAGGACCAATCAATGTACACTTAAGTTTAAATATATATATATATATATATATATATATATATATATAGAGAGAGAGAGAGAGAGAGAGAGAGAGAGAGAGAGAGAGAGAACACTTACTGTGTGACAGGCACTGTTCTAGCAGCCAGAGAATTTTGTTTTTGACATTTCCTTTTTTATTGCAGTATAGTTGATTTACAATATTTGAGCTGTTTTTATATTTTGGAAATTAATCCCTGTTGGTTGCATCATTTGCAAATATTTTCTCTCATTCTGTAAGTTGTCTTTTCATTTTGGTTATGGTTTCCTTTTCTGTGCAGAAGCTTTTAAGTTTGACTAGGTCTCATTTGTTAATTTTAGATTTTATTTCTATTGCTCTGGGAGACTGATCTAAGAAAACATTGCTATAATTTATGTCAGAGAATGTTTTGCCTATGTTCTCTTCTAGGAGTTTTAACATGTCATGTCTTATATTTATCTCTTTAAGCCAATTTGAGTTTATTTTTGTGTATGGAGTAAGGAAGTGTTCTAACTTCATTGATTTACATGTGGCTGTCCAGGTTTTCCAACACCACTCGCTGAAGGGACTGTTTTTTCTCCATTGTATATTCTTGTCTCCTTTGTTGAAGATTAATGGACTGTAGGTTTTTGGGTTTATTTCTGGGCTTTATGTTCTGTTCCATTGATCCATGCACCTCTTTTGTGCCATTACCACACTGTTTTGATTACTGTAGCTTTGTAGTATTGTTTGAAGTCTTGGGAGTGTCATGCTTCCAGCTTTGTTCATTTTCTTCAGGATTACTTTGGCAGTTTTGGGTCTTTTGTGGATCCATATAAAATTTAGGATTATTTGTTCTAGTTTTGTGAAAAATGTCATGGGTAATTTAATAGGGATTGCATTAAATCTGTAGATTGCTTTGGGTAGTATGACCATTTTAACAATATTAATTCTTCCAATCCGAGAGCATAGGATATCTTTCCATTTCTTTGAATCATCTTCAGTTTCCTTTATCAATTTCTCAGTGTATAAGTCTTATACCTCCTTGATCAGGTTTATTCCTAAGTATTTTATTTTATTTTTGATGCAATTTTAAAATGGATTTTTTTTTAAATTTCTGATATGTGATTTTTAGTGTTAAGAGATGCAACAGATTTCTATATGTTAATCTTGTATCTTGCTAGCTTGCTGAATTCATTTATCAATTCTAATAGTTTTTGTGTGGGCTCTTTAGGGTTTTCTATAGAGTATCATGTCATCTCCATATAATGATACTTTTACCTCTTCCCTTCCAAGTTGGATACCTTTTTTTTTTAAATTTTTTTTTCTCTTTTTTTTTTATTAGTTTCTGCTTTATAACAAAGTGAATCAGTCATACATATACATCTGTTCCCACATCCCCTCCCTCATGCATCTCCCTCCCTCCCACCCTCCCCATCCCACCCTTCCAGGCGGTCACAAAGCACCGAGCTGATCTCCCTGTGCTCTGCGGCTGCTTCCCACTATCTATCTACCTTACGTTTGGTAGTGTATATATGTCCATGCCTCTCTTTCCCTTTGTCACAGCTTACCCTTCCCCTTCCCCATATTTGGATACCTTTTATTTCTTGTCTGATTGCTGTGGCTAGGACTTCCAATACTATGTTGAATAGAAGTGGTGAGAGTGTCCATCCTTATCTTGTTCCAGAATTTAGTGGGAAGGCTCTCAGCTTTTCACCATTGAGTATTATGTTGGCTGTTGGTTTGTCAGAAATGTCTTTTATTATGTTGAGATATGTTTCCTCTCTACCTAGTTTGGTGAGAGTTTTTATCATGAATGAAAGTTGAATTTTATCAAATGCTTTTTCTGCATCTATTAAGATGATCATGTGGTTCTTGTCTTTTCTTTTGTTGATGTGGTATATAACACTGATTTTGCATATGTTGAACTATCCTTGTGATTTTGGAATAAATCTAACTTGATCATGGTGTATGATCCTTTTTTGTGTTGTTGGATTTGGTTTGTTAATATTTAGGACCTTTCTTAAAAAATATTTCTGAGAAAACTGTGGCCTATTTAAAAGACAGTTTTATTGTTGAAATGGGATAAGTTACTTTCTCCCCTCTTATATGGCCACTAATGGTTATTTCTTCATGCGGGCCATTGACTTGAGAACATACAATGTCTTGGTGCTGAATAAGCTATGAGCGTAACTGGTGAACAATGAAATGATGGAAAGGGTGTGCCCAAACCACCTCTACTCTTTTCTTTTTTTGAGGTATAATTGACATGTATTGCAGATGTACAACATAATGATTCGATATTTGTAAATACTGTGAAATGATGATCACGGTAAATCTAGTTAATATCTGTCACCATATATAATTATACATTGTTTTTCTTATGATGAGAACTTTTAAGATTTACTCTTAGTAATTTTCAATATGCAGTACAGTATTATGAACTATAGTCACCATGCTGTACATTATATCCCCAGGACTTATATATTTTGTAACTGAAAGTTTGTACCTTTTGACCCCCTTCACTCATTTTGCCCCTCCCCCCATCTCTAATCTCTGGTAACCACCAGTCTGTTCTCTGTATCTCTGAGCTTGGGCAGCTCTCACAGAGCTCTACTTTTGAGGTGAAGAGAGTCTCCAATATGTGGCCATGGATATTTCTGAGTCTCCCACTGATGTGAACAAGATTAAGAAACCTGTGAACAAGAAAAAATGAGTTTGTGGGTACTCTGAAAGAAATACCAGAGATAAATGAAACTTTCTCTTTTTAATGAGGTAATAGAGCTAAAATATCAGTCAATTAAACAATCATTGGTGTTTTTACTACTTTGTATTTGGATTAATAGGATAGTGTAAAGAAAATTTTTAAAAATATCACAAAAGGGCTTCCCTGGTGGCGCAGTGGTTGAGAGTCCGCCTGCCGATACAGGGGACACGGGTTCGTGCCTCGGTCCGGGAAGATCCCACATGCTGTGGAGCAGCTGGGCCCGTGAGCCATGGCCGCTGAGCCTGTGCGTCCAGAGCCTGTGCTCTGCAATGGGAGAGGCCACAACAGTGAGAGGCCCGTGTACGGAAAAAAAAAAAAAAAAAAAAAAAAAAAAAAAAAAAAAATCACAAAAACATGTGAGGAAAACCATCTCATCATGGCTGAGCTAAAAGAAAATGTCATCTAAATGCTATGTGGAGCAATAATATTCTTGATGGTCAAAATTGTTTGTAAAGCTGAAACTGAAAAGTAGGCATGTTCAAATACTCTCCTTTTCTTAGTGATTCTATAACTGCTAGGTCCTAGATGACATATGGGAAAAGTGAAGTACAGTTTAAAGCTGCAACAGATATTAGTTAAAGTCTGGAAGTTATATGTTGAGCATGATGTAATAACAATTCTAATATAAACCAGAAGAGTGAGAATTTTGTTTTATATTGGCTGCTTGTTTAGAAATGATTTTGTGAGATTTCTCTTCTTCAGATACAGTCACCGAGTAGCTATTTGGAAGCATAATTGAATTTGAGCCTCATCCAAATGTCAAAAAGCCTCTATGGGGAAACAGAATCCCAGGAGTGTTGTGAGAATACATGTTTAAAAATGAGGACAGTGTCACAGTGACTCCGGAACTCTTCTGAGCACTAAGTTATATCTTCTCATACATTTTACAGGTAGAGATCAGTCTTCTCATGACATACAGCTAAAAACAATTCTTGTAAATATCTGGGGAAATCTCTCTGGGAGTCCGCACTACTTGCAAAAAATGTCCATATTGATGACTTCTGCATTCATTTTCCATCCTAAACCAGTGCATATGATTTGCTAGACTGAACTGTTCATCAGAGAAGCACCACAGGATCCACTGTGGAATGACACATTTGCTCTCCTTTTTGTCATTCAGCAAGATGATAAATGAACTGTAAACACCCCTGATATTTCTTTTTGAACCACTGTACATTTGTCATCAATGAATTTATTTGCATAATTTTGCTAAGATGCTGAATGCCGTCTGAATGTTTTTTTAGGGTTGATGTATTTAGTGTCAAGTCTGAAATAGAACACAAGCATTTTTTTTTTTTTTTTTTTTTTTTGCGGTACGTGGGCCTCTCACTGTTGTGTCCTCTCCCATTGTGGAGCACAGGCTCAGGACGCGCAGGCTCAGCGGCCATGGCTCACGGGCCCAGCCGCTCCACGGCATGTGGGATCTTCCCAGACCGGGGCACGAACCCGTGTCCCCTGCATCGGCAGGCGGACTCTCAACCACTGCGCCACCAGGGAAGCCCCACACAAGCATTTTTTAATAGTTATTAAACTTTAGGGAGTTATACATTCCTCTAGACTCCTCCCCTTCACCAGATTACATGTACATAAAGACCCTCCTTGTATTTTGAGTTAAAATTCCAAACAAAACTACCTTGACTGATATATGTGGTATCTGAGGCCAAAGTTAAACAACTTGTTTAGAATACACTCCTAATTAATCTCAGCCTCATAAGTGTAACCCTTCTAACTTGATTTCAGAATTGATGCCCTTTGTGTTACCAAGCGTTCTCTAAAAGGTCAAATGCCAGTTGTCTGAATCTCTAATCATAGGGCTCATAAGACCCTGTTTGCATTTTCAAGCCTTAATAGACTTTGCATCAAGCCTTTATCAGCATTTGTTCTGTTCTTTAAAATCTCTTATTAAATAGTGGTTCCATCAATTTCTTGACCAATTTCTCTGACCACCATCGTTTCATCTTTCTTTGGGCCATGTGAGATTTGGACTGTATATCCGATAATACATAATCAGATATAACTGAAAACTACTTTCACAATCTGCATGATATATTTAAACACTGTATATTTAGTTTTTTTAAATTAATTTTTATAGAAGTATAGTTGCTTTACAATTTTGTGTTAGTTTCTGTTGTAACAGCAAAGTGAATCAGTTATATGTATACATATATCACTTCTTTTTTAGATTTCCTTCCCATTTAGTTCACCACAGAGCATTGAGTAGAGTTCCCGGTGCTATACAGTATATTTAGTTTTAAACATATCTGAGGAAAAAGAAATGAAATAATAAATCTGGGAAAAATGCATTAGTTTTCAAAGTTTCAGATCTTGTCTATTTTTCTGCAATTGGGTTTAAATGGATAGAGTTGCAGATTCACAGGACATTTCTCTCTTAAAGACAAACTGTTCCTTGATCTTTCTATTTTTTATTTTATTTTAAAAGACTAGCATTTGTCTACATTTTTGACACTATAGAAATTTTTCAGATTTTTGAGTAAATTGTGATCACTAAGTGTGTTCTCTATATCAAGGTTAACAGAAGAGACAAAAATAATACCAGACTTTCCTTATTAGTTCTTTTTTCTCACCTTTTGAAAGAAACTATATATGCTTATGAGGAATCATACATGCCTAGGTCTATGTGACTAAGTACAGTAATGGTGAGTTGATAAAATTCTGTGGGCTAGAAGAAAAAGGACAGAATTTCCTAATAGCGTTGAATTTGGTCCTTGTATTTTTTGACCCAGAATTTTATTCAATTTTAAGTTATTTGTATTAGACTTCAAATAATTTCCAGTAGTGGAAATAGAGAAGAAATAGCACAAATGGCCAATTTATGTATTAGAAAAGATATTTTGAAGAAGCTCTTGATAAAAATGTTTTACCATATAATTAAAATTTCTTCTCGAAACTAAAAGCAACAACTGCATAGGAAAAGAAGTTTGAACTCTTCTATTAAACAACTGTTGTTTAAAATACTGTACATGTTAAATCTAAAGAAAAATGCCCATTTAGGTATTCTGAACTAAAAATACACATGGCACTGATCTCATTTCCTTTGCAAATTCCAGTCTGCATGGAATTAAGAGGTAGAGATTATTTGGACGCAGGCGGACTTCTCGGACGCTTTCTTTGAGTTTAATTGTTTAACTAGGATTGCTCAAATTTTAAATAGCTGTCCTGAGGGGTGCAGATCATGGATCTGCACATCAGCTATCGACAGGGTAGCACATCTTCAAGTCAGCTCACGAGGGAAAAAATGAGTTAGAACTCTACGTTTAGGAAGCTGAACTTGTTAAGCCAGTGGTCACATACATTTTAAAAGCTAGGTAAATTGCACTTGCATTGGCTTAGACTAAATTATTTTAACTGTAGATGGCTATGGCTTGGAGAGACCAAGGAAAGAAAATAATCCACTATGAAGCATGAGTTCCATTAACCATGTGCTGTGGTAACTGCGTTACATGCAGCATCTCCTTTAATCTTCCTAACAACTTCATGAGATAAATACTATTGTTCTCGCCTCACAGCTAAGGAAACAAAGGTTTTGCAGGGCAAATAATTTTCTCAAGGTAATTAGTGGAGCCAGATGTTGAATTATAATTGGACTATACAGTATATTCTGTTGATAACTCTGATACACCCTCATTTTAGGGAAGAACAGCTCAGAGCTTAAGTGAATTCCTTAAGATCACATAGCTCATTGGCTAGGGGGCTAGGGCTTGTATCCAAGTCAAGTCAAAGGAAGTAAAATCAGATATTAACTGAGGAGTGTTTTCTTAAGATGATCACAAAATATTTAAATGGATCAGAGTAGGGCCAGAGTTCACTCCAGTTTGCGGAGCTAGGCAAGATGTCAGCTCCTCAATGATCAATTTCTTTGACGGAAATGCTTACAAAATGCCCTTATAACAAAAGACTCAGAATGTGCCAGTATAGCCTAATATACCTATGTACCGCTAGGTGGTGCTGTCTGCTTTCAAGAATCATTACACCTGACCACAGGCAAACATGTATGAAATCTAAGCTGGGTGTTTAGAGCCACGCTTGACTACCTTTCATCCTTTCTGTCTTACTTCATCCCTGAAGTACTCTTTATCTTTCCATCTTCTAACAAAATGAGAGTCTAAATAAATAAGAAGAAAACTAATAGGCTTTGGGGTTGGTAAGTGCTTATATATTCTTTATAGTGTTTTATCTGTACACTAACCATTCGAGATAGAGTTTTATCTCAATGACCTTAAAATAAGAAATGAAAGGCCTGCATGCTAAAGTGCCCAGAGACCTGCAGTGATAGAGGCAACATTTGAACTCAAGTCTTCTCACCTAAAAGCCAGTTTGATTACCACACTCCTTCTGGGTAAGATGATCATGTATCCTGTTTTGCCTGGGATAGTCATTGTTTATGTCTGTTGCCCTGGCATAATTATTATTAGTGCCCCTTTTCATATTCAAAGTGTCAAAATTTGAATGATTAAGTCACATTGTTCACTAATGAAATCAGTCATAAATTTCTCTCCCCTAGTGGTATCAAATTATAAGCCTTTATCTCTGGTTTGGTGAAACATTTCTTTCTGTAAAGAAATCTCAGGCATCAGTGAATAGGTGAGGGATGCTTGTTGTTTTTCTGAAAGTTTGTGAATGTTTATATGGTATTTGAAGCTAAAGATGGAGAGACTGGCATCTTTTGCACTTCCAGCTCGACCTGATACCTGCTTCATACTGCTGTGATTTGAGTGCACTTGTGTTACTATGTTAGGATTCTAGCTGTTCAAATCACAAAACCTCCATTCAAAGCTTGTTTAAACCAGCAAAGGAATTGGATTGTTCACACAGCTGTGAAATTCAAAGGAAGTGATCTTGTTTGGACACAGCTGGCATCAGAACTTCAGTGTCTCTCTTTTTCTGATTGTCTCTCTGTTTCTGTCTCTCTGTCTTCCTTTCTCCATCTGTTGCATACGCTTTTCCCTGTATGACCTTCATTTCTCAGAAATGAACCTTCAATGCGGGGATAAAGAAAGTCACCAGCCTCTCCAGCACTGCATTTTACCTTTGGCATCAGCTAAAGGTCTGAGGCTGGTTCTCATTGGATTGACTTGGACTATATGCTTATGCCTAAACTAATCACTGTAGTCAAGGGTATGGAATGTTCTAATTAGATAGATGTTGCACCACGTGCCCACATATCCCAGGAGCTGTATAGCAGGGTTTGTCAGAACAGATAGAAGTTGAAGAGGAATGCTTCCCTAAAAGAAGACAAGAATGAAGAATAGGCAATGGATGGTAGACAAAATGATACCACAAAACAAAAGAAACACAAGTCATTCACTGTTCTGCTGCTTTGCTTAATTAAAAAAAAGAAATGAATGAGGTAGAGGTGTAATTAGAGGGGCCTTTCTTTGTTATTTTTCTACAAGTGACAAGAGTGGGTTCCCATCATGGTCTGTTTAACTCTGGAAGGGATACTCAGAGATCCCAGTGCTTCCTCAAATTTATGGACTATGACTTCAGGCCTTTTGTTCTAAAGATAGAGCTGTGTGTGTGGATTAGTTTCCTATTGCTGCTGAAACAAATTACCACAAACTTAGTAGCTTCAAGCAACACAAAGTTATTATCTTACAGTTCTGAAGGTCAGATATACAAAACAAGATTTACAAGGCTAAAATCAAGTGTCAGCAGGGCTTTATTCCTTCTGGAGGCTTCAGGAGAGAATCTTCCTCCCCTTTTCCAGCTTCTAGAGGTTGCCTGCATTCCTTAGTTCATGGCCCCTTACTTCATCCTCAGGGTACATCACTCCAACCTCTGCTTCTATCATCACATCTTTTCTGACTTTGACCCACTTGCTTCCCTGTTTTTAGGACACTTGTGATTACATTGGCTCTATCTAGATTGCCTAGATAACCCAGGATAATCTCCATATTTCAAGATCCTTAACTTCATTACATTTTCCCAGTCTGTTTTGCCATGTAAGGTAACATATGCACAGGTGCCAGGGATTAGGATGTAGGTGTCTTTGGGGAATCCATCATCCTGTCTACTAGAGGACACTTCTCTGAATTTGATCAAGCTTGGCCTTCTCACTTAGAAATGGTGCAGCTCTCACTCTCTCAATCTATATTCTGAAGCTTTGGTAAATAAACATCCTGCCAGTTTTCCAGGCCAGGACTATCAAGTTCAGACACAAATGGTAGAGGGTAATTGCACAACTGAAAGCTCCTTAAAGATCATGACTTTGTCTTACAGCTTTAAGCTTTCTGCCTCACCCTGCATCCACTAGGTCCTCCCACTTGCATCACCCATGGTGAGTCGATAGTAGGTATAGATTGAACAGAAGGGTGTCTTTTAGAGTTTGTTCTGTTGATGCAAAAGAGTTTGAGAGGAGAATTCCTTATCCTAGAGCCAGTGTTAGATTTGAAGGACAAACATGACAGCACCTAGAACTCTGTTTTTTGCTTGCATGTTGGGGAAATTCCCAACATACCCAAATCAGATTGTGGTGAATGAATGACATATAATGCATTCATCTTTTCCTATGTAAGAAATATTTATTGAGTGCCTATGATGTGCTATCCACTAAATTATTTACTGCTTTGTAAAGAACCCTTAGTCCCACAGTAGAGTTCTTCTTTATCTTTTCTGAGACACCTGCGTAGAGAAAACGAGCTAATCAGAGGTGGACAATGAAATCACTGAAGGAGCTTTTCCAACTTACATGTGCCCACACACTCATAAGGTCTGGAGTGGGCTCTGAAGAATATACAGTTTAAAAAAAATTTTCAGGGGCTTCCCTGGTGGTGCAGTGGTTGAGAGTCTGCCTGCCGATGCAGGGGACGCGGGTTCGTGCCCCGGTCCGGGGGGATCCCACATGCCACGGAGCCTGGGCATCCGGAGCCTGTGCTCTGCAATGGGAGAGGCCACAGCAGTGAGAGGCCCGCGTACCGCAAAAAAAAACCCCCAACTTTTCAGGTAATGTTTTGACACATACAACCCTGATTAATACTGGGCATTTTATTCTAAGTAACTCCAGTTGGAACGGCTCCAAGGTCCTTTGGTCTTTTCCCAGAGCCACGTTCCATCACTGTGAGTAAAGAACTCTGGGTCATGATGCAGCCACAAGTTAGGCTGCTGTCAGTTGTTTCAGTTCTCCAGAGCATGGAGGGAATCTTGGCTTTATTAGTCAAAATACTCAGGAATGTGCAAATGGAGAAGAACAGCTAACACTTTATTTTCTTATGAGAATAAATTCAAGGAGTTTATTTCTGTTGCAGTTTTTAATTAGGATGCAATGTATTTCTTAACTACTTTTATAGTTATGACTATTTGTATGTCAGGCAGACAATTATTGTGAAAAGTTATTAAAATATCATTACTGGCCAGGGTTGTCACAATAACCTTTTATTAAAATTGAAATATTCTCCTTTTTCTACCTTCTCCTTTACCCTTCTTTTTGTTTAAAAGTAATAGAGGGCTTCCCTGGTGGCACAGTGGTTGAGAGTCCGCTTGCCGATACGGGGGACACGGGTTCGTGCCCCAGTCGGGAGGATCCCACATGCCGCGGAGCGGCTAAGCCCATGAGCCATGGTCTCTGAGCCTGCGCGTCCGGAGCCTGTGCTCTGCAATGGGAGAGGCCACGACAGTGAGAGGCCCGCGTACCACAAAAAAAAAAAAAAAAAAAAAAAAAGTAATAGAAACCCAACTGAGTCTTGTTCAGGCAAAAAGGGAATGTATTGGCTTAAGTAACTTGGAAAGATAGAAGTGGGGCAGTCCTTAAGCACCATCAGATATAGGAATCAAAAATGCTCTCTTCTGCTATCTCTTTTTCTCTTTCTCCCCACATTATATATAGTAATAAGGAATTTGGCCTTGCCCAAAGAAAAGGTCTGGCCTTTGCCTTTGCCTTCTGGGAAGTAATATCTGGTTTCTTGGAATATTGTGCCTGATAGGAATATCTTTGCTTGTCCAGGGGCTTTGGGTCATATGGATACTCTTAAAAATGTGACTTAGGGTGGAGACTGGCCATGCCAGGATGATCAACAATTTGAGTTAGGGTCGTCTGATGATGAGTTATCAGTCTACCTGGAGAGTGAAATCAGCCACATGGGCAATCAGTCATGCTTATAGCATGCAGCCCCAATAAAATCTCTGAATGCTGAAGCTCAGGTGACCTTCCCTGGTTGGCTGTACGCCATGTGTATTGTCACACATCAATGCCAGGAAGATGATGAATGCATCCTGACTCCATGGGGACAGAACAATGGAAATGCTACATTTGTAACCTTACTGGACTCTGTCCTATGTGCTTGTTCCCTTGGCTGATGTCAGTCTGCATCCTTTTCCTGTAATAAACTGTAACTGAGAATAATAGCTGTCAGTGAGTTCTGTGAGTCCTCAAACATGAGGGTGGTTTTGGGAACCTCCAGAACTTGTAGGTGGTGTCAGAAGTGAGGATAGTCTTATGGAGGACTGTATGCCCTCTACCTTGGGGCTGTTGGCCAACTCTCGTACCCCCTTAACTTTTTGTAACCTTTAACTCCTCTGCTGCAGACAGGTTATTCTTATGTGAAGAGAAGAAATGGATGCAGACAGCTCCAGAGTTTTATTATTATATTTAGATAGTCTCAGAGCAAAGAGAGAAACATCTTTCTCAGATTCAGTATATAAAAACGTGGGTAAGATATCTGAATGGCTTTGTTTGAGATATCAGCCTGAACTCTGGAATAATTACCATGGCTAATGAATATGAAAGTACTATTAGAAGCCCCACCAGAATTACATGGGTATGGGCGATGTGGGAGAAGCAGTTCCCCTAAAGAAATGAGTGATTATGTGTGTTTTGGGGGAAGTAGGGTTGGAGTTTGCGAATGGTTCTGTCCGGACAGGAAAAGGAGATAGGGTAAAATAAAATAACCTGCGTCATTAATATCTTTCCTGTGCACTAAATCTTGAATAAAGGATGGGTTGTCCCAGTAGCCTACCCACCCAAGGTTAGGTTTCAGCAAAATTTAGTAAAATTAGGTTTTACTGATCTGTGAGATCCTGTCTCTGAGGATCTGGAGAATTCACAGGAAAATATTGGCTTAATTATGAACACACACACACACAACCCTTAGTGACAACAGAATATACTGATAGTAACTAATACTTTGTATAGTAATGATGTGAGTATATCTGTCTCAGGGATTTATTTTTGTTACAGTTTGAATCCATTACCAAAATAGTCCCCAGATATTGTTACTGCTGTTACTGTTTCTTTATTATGCTGAAAATTTGTGGTGTAATTTGATTATTGTGCAACAGAAGTAGAAGGCCCCTGGGAACTTGAGGTGTTCTCTTTCTACCCTCTTCTTTCTCTTCCTCCTCCTCTTCTTCTCCATCATTTTATTCTGCTTATTAAGTACTAAGTAAGTACTAATAAATTAGAAATTTTGTGATTAATCAAAATAGTTTAATTCAAATAGCTGATAGAGCAAGTTTCTTTTATTTTTTTTTCACTAAGAAATTTGGAAACACAAAAATGTGACTTGCATCTTTTTTTTTGTGCACTGTTTTACATTTAAAATTTTCTGAAACCAAGATTATTTTAAAACTGATGTGAAAGAAAACTTGCTAGCCATGTCTCATTTTAAATAATAATAAAAAAGAACAAAACAGAGTGCTCTAGAAATGTTTAAATCTTATTTTTAACTTATCTGAAGTTATTATTCTATTTGCATTTGTAAGAAGCTTAAAAAGCCATCACAAATTGGATTTTCAAGAGGCCTAAAAATGACATGATTGTTTATGATTATACACAAATGTATTTATAGAAAATTTGGGACTTTTTTATGCAGTTAGAAGTTAGTTGAAATGGGAGTGCATCTGGGAACAAGGTGAAATGATCACAGCAGAGGAGCATGATTACTCCCCTGAAAGTTGATTGAATTTTCCATTGTACAGATCTTCTGCAAAAAGTTGAAAAAAATACTCAACAGCACAGCCCATTAAATAAAGCTATAATATGCCATGATGCACATTAAGAGGGATTATTTTCTGAAAGAGGGGAGTAAAGTTTTCTTCAAGTTATTTGTTAATTTTAAGGAAAATAAATTTATTTAAAATCTCCTCTATAGTGTACTGGGCCATTCATCTATGAAATTGACAATAATTATTTCCAGATTCTATATAGGCATACAAGCACTGAGTGATTTTCTCCCTACTTTGTTTTTCTCATTGTAATTTTTTTCCCCAGTAAGCATAGGTCACAGAGATTAAGTTACTGGTTTTTCTGTTGTATTCAAAGTCGGGTCTTACTCTCTAGAAATTGTTTAGATCAAGTATGTTAGAGTGCTTGTTGCCATAATTATAGTAACTAGTAACGAATGTATAATTGGCAGAATCATGTGGTAGCCAATTTTTCTAAGTCAAGGTCTGTGAAACACATCATATTCCTCTGTAAATATATGTGTGTGTTTCCATAAATGTGTTTCTACAGAATCATAACTATATAGGAAAAGTGAAAAATTTACACCAAATTCACTAAATACCTAGTTACTTTCCTCTGTTTTAAAAGCAACAAACTACTTTGTATGGGACCCAGTAGGCTATGCAGTCTTTAACATCTGTTATACCCATAGAGAAATAAACCTTTATTAGATGTGGTTCCATGAAGAAGTCTGCTTATCTAATTTTGCCATATGTGGGCACGAGACTTCATCGTCTATACAGAGTGTTGACACCTTCTTGTGTTAATACTGGAAAGGTGTCTTGGGATTTTAAGAATATGTGAAAAGAGCCTGTGAAAATAATTATGCCCATTTTCTTTAATGATAATTATATATTATTTTAAACTCAGATTTACATGTACTGGCAAGTCGAGGATATATAATACATTTTGTCATGTCTCAGTTATTCCTCATTTAAAATTGGATGATAACCAGTGTGATTTAGGAAATAATTCCAGACTGAACTAGATTCATCTTCTTTCTCCCATGAACTACAGTTTCATGTTCAGTGCTTCTTATCTTAGGTGTCCATGTGTATCTGCTTTATTAGAGGTGAAAATTTTATTACACTTGCATAAGTTACCTGAGGACATTTACTACAACAAATTTTTCTTTTAGCACAAATTTTATAATGAATTAAAAAAAAGGTTTTTGCTGTATTCCAATATAATTTTCAAAATTCTGAGCACATGCTCTTTGGTTGACCTTAAGCAGAAGTTTTAGCTCTTTATCTGCCTCTGTGCTGTTGGCCAGCTAGGTTTTATCTGCCCTGATCAGCATCCTCTGCCCACAGCGTTGATGATAGTCCTACTTAAAAATTTTCTTTTGTGGGGAAAAGTCATTGCCTTTTGAAGTTAGCACTGAAAAATGTTCCACCATGATACTCCCTCTGTATTATTATTAAGTATTTCAGCAACTAATGCTCATTATAATCTTAAATACTTCAGGCTCAATATCATATCAGATACAAGTTCTCAGGCCTAGGAAATGAGAGGAGTAATAATTATCCTTTAATGCAAAAACTAGTACTGTGAATTTCTCATTGTCCAGTTCAATGTTGAGCTTTGGACATACAAATAAAGAATTTTTGTAGCTGCATTCACAATATGGAGACTTATGGATGAGTTATTAAGTGTACTAGTTTTCTAAAACTGCAGAAACAGACTGGGTGGCTTAAACAACAGGAATTAATTTTCTTACAGAGCTGGAGGCTACGAGTCCAAGATCAAGTTTTCTATAGTGTTGGTTTCTTCTGAAGCTTTCTCCTTAACCTATAGATGGTTTCTTCTCGTTTTTTGTTTCTTCACACTGTTTTTTCTCTGAACTAGTCTGTGTCCAAATTTATTCTTCTTATATAAGGACATCAGTTGTTTTGGATTAGGGTCCACCCTAGTGACCTCATTTTTATTTTAACATCTTTATTGGAGTATAATTGCCTTACAATCGTGTGTTAGTTTCTGCTTTATAACAAAGTGAATCAGCTATACGTACACATATATCCCCATATACCCTCCCTCTTGCGTTCCCCCCCCAACCCCCTTCAGCCTGCAAGGCTTGAATTAACACAGAGTCCTGAGCTCGGCTGAATGAGGAGAGTGTGCTAGCATTCCCAGGACATCACTGAATTATTTTCAAAGGGCACAAGGGTAGGGGAAGGGGCACGGGGAGAGGGGGCAGGAGAGATGGTGAAATTGAAGGGGGAAGAAGGAAGAATCAGGAAAAAAGAAGGGGGGGCGGGAAGGCAGGAGGAGGGAAAGGAGAGAAATGGAGAATAAAATGAATAAAAGAGATGGGAGGGGCTTCCCTGGTGGCGCAGTGGTTGAGAATCTGCCTGCTAATGCAGGGGACACGGGTTCGAGCCCTGGTCTGGGAGGATCCCACATGCCACGGAGCAACTAGGCCCGTGAGCCACAACTACTGAGCCTGCGCGTCTGGATCCTGTGCTCCGCAACAAGAGGCCGCGATAGTGAGAGGCCCGCGCACCGCGATGAAGAGTGGCCCCCGCTTGCCACAACTAGAGAAACCCCTCACACAGAAACGAAGATGCAACACAGCAAAAATAAATAAATTAATTAATAAAAACTCCTACCCCCAACATCTTCTTAAAAAAAAAAAAAAAGAGAGATGGGAGACAGTTGGTGGGGGGGGAAGTCTGTTTCCTGCCCACACAGTGGAAAAGAAATTTCTGAAAGAAAGAGAACTCGCACACATGCCCCCCAGAGGGGCCAGACGGAGACGAGAAGACTGGAGCTGTATCCAAATGGCGGAAGAAATAGAGAGTCGGGCCAGGCAGCACCACGAGGCGGGAGGCTGGCGGGAGCGAGAGCGCGCACACGGACTGCGGGCAGGCGGGGTAGTGACCTCATTTTAACTTAATTACATCTTTAAGGGCCCTATCTCCAAATATAATCATATAATAAACTAATTTTGAGATTAGGAGATCTGGAGATTAAGACTTAATATATGAAATTTGGGGAGAAACAGTTCGGCCCATAATATTAAGAAACTCAGAAAATTGACAGGATAGAGAAATAATTTGATGGAGAGTCTGGCAAGAAAGGTGATGATTTCAGGTACTTATTTTTTCACCCTCATCGATGGTTGTCCGTACATTTTCATCTTGTACCAGTGGGCAACAATACAGTCTTGACCAGGAAGACAAATACAATGAAGAATGGACATATATTTTTAACCTAGATGTGATTTTTTAGGTAGGGAGTCCATGTAGTTTATTATCTTAAGGAGGAAAGTACTGTAGACATTTGGGACACAAGAATAAACTGGAACTGTCCTGGGAAACCAGTTATATGCTCACCCTAGTTTCAGGTGACCAGTGAATCTCCTGAAGTAGTCTAAACACTGTGTTTTCTTATTTGCATGTGCATTTAAGGATCAGTGGAGAACACCCAGAGATTTATATAACTTTTAAAAGGGGTCTATTTCCAAAGAAAGGTTAGGAACTCCTGGTCTGAGCTATTCTGTGACTAAGAAATGGAGGAATATTGCAACACCCGGGAAAGTCACTCAGGAAATATGAATGACTTGGGCAGAGAAGCTGTGCAAATGATTTATTTATGAACATATTTATATGTGAACATACAAATTATAGAGATACACTCCATAATTTTCAGTTCTCTTTAGATATCCAACTTATCAGTTACTGAAATTTCATTGATTCAGTTATGGATGGATCTTTTAAAATCTCAAATGGTAAAGAAAGCTTATAATTTTTTGATACACTAACACCTCCTATAAATTCTAATGATAATAGTGGTTTAAATAATGGGGTCAAGAATTAAATAGAGCTTGTTTTAAACTCCTGTATTCCTTAACTATTTGTGTAACTTTGGTCAAGCCACTCATTCATTCTGAGCCTCAGTTTCTACATCTGTGAATTGGGGAGGGGGTAAATAACCTTTTCATATGATTGTAGTGAAGATTAAATGAGATGATCCATAAAAGCTGTTCTGAGGACAGTGATTAGACCTTTGTAAGTTCACTAAAATATTAGGTGTTAAAAGTACTGCTATGTATGTACAAACTGTGCTGTTGTCATTCTCTTTTCTGTAGGTCTTCTGAAAATAGAGGGACTGTTTCTGTTATCAGCAGTCAGTCTTCATTGTCTGGTAACTGTTCCATTGCATGGTTTGATTGAGTCTCTCGATATCCAGATAATTTATCTCATTTTAGAACATAAATAAAATTATAGAATTTTCATTTAAATGGAGGGTTCTGATATCAACAACCAGATGATTATGTATACCACCATTTAACTATTTTCCTCTGGCATTTTCCTCCTTTTTGCCCCCCAAGGTAAAATTTCTCTTAATAATATCTCCGGGATGCTTGCTATTTCATTTATATTAGTCACGGTCGACTCTGTCCAATATGGTGTTTCCTAGGAATTTATTAACATTATAATAGCCTTAAAAGATTTGTAGATAATTTTGAGTCTGTTGAAATATTTACATATGCTAAGTGAGAGAGGGAATCTTAAATGAATTAATTTCACCTCCGTTTATAAAAGAAGCATAAGTTCATTGTATAAAATTAAAAAAAAAATCAGAGAGGTGACAAAAATAGAATCTCTCCAATCCCATGATTAGAGAACCAATTTTCCTATAACTGGGTCTCCCCATGCCCCAGATAATTAAATGTAGAATATAGGAGGTTAAGAGATTTAAGTTGCCCTAAATCGTCCTCCATGCCATTGGATGAGGTCAAGAAAGGGTCAGGTCTAAATTGATTAGAGAGCAAGAATTTCATGAGGTTTTTATATGCTTCCAAAGTTCCCAATTCTCCTCCACCTGTGCAGCCCCACTCAATACTACATCCACACTTTCTCCCCTCTGCCCATGTAGTTACTGACAGAGTACTGACAACTGCCACTCTTGTCTGAGGGGTCTCTTGCTGGTACTAGTGAGTTTTGCACTTTATGACCTTCAGCACTTGAAGAATCTAAACCAGACCTCTTAAGAACTTCATGCCAAACCCTAAAAATCATTCATTTGTATACCATATAAAGAAAAATACAATCTTCACCTTTCCTATCATCTCCAGACTGTTTACAGAGGTGCTGTAACTGATTCCAAGGTCTTATGTGTGTTTTTTCTTTTTTTGCGGTACGCGGGCCTCTCACTGTTGTGCCCTCTCCCGTTGTGGAGCACAGGCTCCGGACGCGCAGGCTCAGCGTCCATGGCTCACGGGCCCAGACGCTCCGCGGCATGTGGGATCTTCCCGGACAGGGGCACGAACCCGTGTCCCCTGCCTCGGCAGGCGGGCTCTCAACCACTGCGCCACCAGGGAAGCCCTATGTGTGCTTTTTAAGAGAGGGATTCTAGTTAATTAGCTGGGGCAGAAAACAATAAAGCCAAGTCCTTATTTTGCCTGATATTCTAATGAACACTGAATAGGGGAGGAAAGTTTGGAAACTTTATAACCCTTTCATTATATCCCTTTTTGTATTTTATTATTAGACCTCTGCTTGAATATTGATAGTGTAATTAAATTTGTCTTCATAATAAGCAGTGTTAATGCATTTTCTGAAATCAATGATCAAATTTGGAAGGAATGTGGAAGGATGCTTTATGCTTAAAATATTGGATCATATGCCACTAAAACAATATTAGACAATAGTGTGAGATGGACACAGGTTTAAAATACATCAAAATACCTTAATGTTAACATGTGATCATCAGAAAAGCTTTTGCATATTAATCTTTCTATGTTAGAGCCATGACCATGACAATCACCAGATCATAAACTTTCCAAAACTCCAGTCCATGGTCTATCTGATCAAGGTCAATGACTTAAATCCTAAATCAAAGCTCAATAATTTAGCATCAGTCATTTCCATCTCTCACTACTTGTATAAACCTCTGCTACTACATCAGTACTGTACAACTGGCTTATAGAAATCACCTGAGAATGTATTTGATGCATAAAAAAACTTAGGCAATTAGTAAGTTACAAAAGTAAAGTAGCTTATGCACATACCTTTTGGATTCTTGCCACCAAGCTTGAAACTATAGCATCTTTTAAAACTTAAGATCTCACTAGTTTAATGATATATTATGAAAACAAATTTAAAATAAAACTTAAGTGGGCTTGACATTTACCTACAGATCAGACATGTAATTTAAAATAAATGATAAAATTTATTTAAAAGTTTCACATCAGTTGTTAAGGAGGCTTTTTTTTTTTTGACACCCTCATATTAAGTACCATCTCCTGAGCCTTTTTATACTTACCCTTTTATAGCATTAATAAGTACACTTGTAATTAGTTGTTCTACTTATATCTTCCTTACTAGATGGTAAGAATCATGAGGGCAGCTTAAAAAAAAGCCTGCCTTACTCTATTATTCTGCATCTTATTATGTTATTCCTTATTCTGTACCCACAGTGCCTAGCATAGAGTGTAATGCATAGCAGTTGTTCAAAAGATTGTTGTTGAATAGAAATTAATATCCTACTGCTTTTCTGTCATATTAAGTTAAATATCTCAGACATTTAAAGCTTAACCCAAGACTGAAACAATGAGATCCCAGGCTTCCCTTGATGCCCTACTCTCCTCAATGGACTCCTCCTATATTCCTCATCTCCATGTGTGTGGCACCATACATCCAGAAACCTGGGTATCATTCCTTATGCCTTGATCCCTTTCTCCTGTGGCTTAATAATGAGGCTCCTTCCATGCTTATTTATCCCACAACCACCACCCTGTTCAGGCCCCTTCGTCTTTTATCTAGCTGGTGGAACAGTCTCCTGACTGAACTTGATTTTTTTTCATCTCTTTCCCCTACCTTAGCCAGATGGATCTTTTTAATAAAATGCAAATATAATAATTTCACCACCTTGCTTAAAAACATCTTCAGTGGCTTCCTATCTGTTGGGGTTTTAAGCTCAAACTCCTATACATGCCTCATAAATTACTTCTTAATCTAGTCCCTGCTTCTCTCCTTAGTCTAATCCCTTACCAGATCCCTCCTACTTTAGTTCTCATCAAACTGAGGTAACACGCCGTGAACTTTCAGATTTTGGAGACATTACATCACACTCTGTTCCCTTTGCCTTCATCGCTGTTTGTCCATTAATTAATATCACTTCTTCTCCAGAGCTTTCTGTCACCTTCCAAGTCAATGTTAGGTGCTCTTTCTGTATATATTCATCCTCTATTTCAATTTAACATTCTGTCATTTCTTTGTATCTCATAATAATCATAAGATCATTAGAGTAGAGGATGTGCCTGTTATTCATTATTAATAGACAAGGTGTGACACATACTGGGCAATTAAATATTTGAATTAGTGAACAGATAAAAGATTGTTCAGGGGAACCACTAAATGATATTAAGCAAGTGAAGAACAAAACTGAGTTAGAATAATCGTAAGAAAATTGGTTCTGGAGCCAGACAGGCCTGTACTTGAATCCCATCTCTACTTCTTACTATTATAAAATCTTGAGCGAATCAAAGCTGCACTTTTGTCATTTTTAAGAATATCAATAATGACATTAATAAGGAAACTCATTTTGTCTGACTTTTAGACATTATGAACAATCATTTTGTTGTTTTGACCTAAAACAAATAGACTGCCAGTTATTGGTCCAGCAAAAAATGAGTTTATTCAGGATCAGAAGAGAATTGCCATTTGGGATCTGCAGCCATGGCAAGTCACATGCAAGTCCCTGCACAGCAATGGAAGGAGAACATTTCTTATAGAGGAGAAAAGGAAGTTGAGAGGGCTATAGTAAACAAAGAGCTCATGGCTTTTCATTGGCTGAGTTCTTACCGGGAAAGAAGAGGAATCTGTCTTCTTTCTGTTGGACTCTGCTATTGTCATGCAGGAGAGCTCTATCTCCTGGTTTCTCGATGCTGTTGATTAAGGTTTGTGTTTACAGGCATACCTTGTTTATTGTGCTTTGCAGATACTGTATTTTTTTTTATGAATTAAAGGTTTGTGACAACCTTGTATTGAGCAAGTCTTTTGGCACTATTTTTCCAACAGCATTTGCTCACTTGGTGTCTCTGTGTCACATTTTGGTAATTCTTGCAAAATTTCAGATTTTTTCATTACTATATTTTTTATGGTGACCTGTGATCAGTGATCTTTGTTGCTATTGTAAAAAGATTATGACTCACTGAAAGCTTAGATGATGGCTAGCATTTTTTAGCAATAGAGTATTTTTAAGTTAGGGTATACATTTTTAAAGACATAACAGTATTGCACACTTAGTAGACTACACATAACTTTTATATGAATTAGGGAAACAAAAAATCATGTGACTCACTTTATTGCAATATTTGCTCTATTGCAGTGGTCTGGAACTGAGGCCACACGTTGGAGGGAAAAATTGTAAACCTCTTGAGGTCACGTTAGAGTAATAAGGAGGGGTAAGTGGGAACTCTCAGGACCTTTTATCTAAAGTCCATATGTTATCAAAATCATAGACACTGGAGATCATGTGAAACATTGTCCTCATCAAATGTTTGGCAACAAACTTCCAACAGGATATCTTGGGGAAGCTATCTCATCAGAAGTTTTCTGCTTCAATTTGGGAAAATATTTTCTTTCAGGACACCAGATGATGTGTGGGTCCAGTCAGAGGTTGGTGCTTTCTTTAGGTGTGTCATGTGAATCCAAAAGTCTTTGGAGTTTAGTGGCATAAGGGTTGGTTAGTAATACCTGATAGGGGCCTTTCCAGTGAAATTGAAGAGAGTTTTTCTGGAGGTATCTTTCCCAGTAGACAAAATCACCAGCTTGACAAGTGTGTTGCTTAAGGTCTTTGTCTCCTGAGGTCACACTATGAAAAGATTGTTCTACCAAAACATGGTTATTTTTAATAAATGCAGTTAGGCCTTTGCAATATTGGAATGTATCTCCTTTTATCAGTTGTAGGTCAAAAGAAGCAGGAACCAAGTGCATTGGGGATCCTGTGACTATCTCAGTGGCGGGTTTATGCATTCAAAAGGGATGGATCTAAAATTTAGAAGGACTTTTGGTCAAAGTACATGGAAGGACCTCTACCAGTTTTACCAGTTGAGTCTTAATGCTGTTAGTGCATTTGACTAAACCAGAGGATTGAAGGTGGTTAACACAGTGAAAGTATTGTAAAGCTGGTAAAACAGCGCAGACTTGTTAAAGTACCTGACAAGTAAAATGGGTTCATCTGTCACTTTGAAGTTCCAGAGGAGTTCCCTGGGTACGAATAATCTTTTCCAAAAGGACTTTAACCACAGAAGAGGCAGTAGCCTCTCTACAAGGGAAGGCTTTGGTCCAGTGTGGAAACATACAGAATGTGAATAAAACATATTTATATCCATGAGGTTGAATGAAATCCATTTGCCAGACCTCAAATTGTCCATTAGGTGATTTTAAATGTATAGGAGCAGTACCAACAAGCTTCCTTGGATTGTAATTTGGACAAATGGGACAAGTGAGGTAGGTACTTTTTGTGGTCTTGTTAATGTTTCCTATCAGTATTGATTCATAAATGCTATCATTCTGTCAGTAGAGCAGTAGTTTAATGCATGTACAGTTGCGAGGAGTGGGAATTTTAGAGTCTCCAGTAGGACTAGGCTGTTATTTCATCCAAATCAGAGTTTTCTGCTTTTGTCAAACCAACAATTGTTGAATTTCCAAACTTGTTTTTCCTTTTCTGAGGCTAATTGCTGGGCTTCTCTAGCCAGTTTTCTAGGTTATCATTTGGGGAAATATCCCTTCAGACTGTGACAGAGGTTTGGCTGCTGCTGGTCCCTTTAAGGGAAGCATTCCTTGCAGAAATATCAGCAAGGTGATTTTCCTTAGCTTCCAGAGAATCAAGTTTAGAATTTCCTGGAAACTTAGTAATAGCTAAAGTGGCAGGTAAAAGTATTGTATCCAATAATTCTGATCACAGGAACCATGTTTAATTTGATTTCCACTGGAATTAAGAAAGCCACTTTGTTTCCACAGTATTCCAAAATCATGAGCTACTCCAAAAGCATTTCTACTCTCAGTATAAATACTGGCGGTTTTGTCCTTGGCTAAAGAGCAAGCCTATGGAAAAGCATATAATTCAGCCTGTTGGGATAAAGCAGCCATAGGTAAAGATGCTGCCTCAACAACATCAAAAGGAGTTGCAGTAGCATACCCAGCACAGTATTTGCCATTGTCACCTTTTAAATAAGAACCATCACTGAACCTTGAGAAGTCAGTGTTACCTAAAGAAATTTTCTGCAGATCATCATGAGGAAGTCAGGAGGTGATCCCCGGAGTTAAGTACTTTTGAGGTACTTTGTTGGTGATGGAAGGGGGACAAGTAGCTGGGTTAATGTTTAAAATTGTAAAAGAGTTACGTGAGGAACACTTAACAAAAGAACTTTATAGATGAGGTGACTGGTAAAGAAATGTGGACTGTGATGAGAATTTAGGAGAACATCTACTGCATGAGGTACAAAAATGGTTAAAGGGGATCCCACTATGATTATCCCAGTGACCTTAATCTAAAGGGCAGTGATGGTAATGGTTCTAAGGCAGGGAGGCATCCCTTTGCCACAGGGTCGATGGTAATCTCTGTATTTTTGGGTGAGTACCTCAAGGGTATTCCCTTTCTTTTCATCAAAAAGGAAAATGGGAGTCTGATATTTGGGATGCCCAAGGTCAGGTGGCTTTATCAAACTCTCTTTTTTTTAGGCCTTAAAAGCTATGTCATCCACTTCTTCCCATAAAATTGGTTTGGGGTTGTTATTGTTAAGCAAAGCATACAGAGATTTGGCCATAAGAGAGAAATTTGGAATCCAACATTGGCAATAACCAAATAGCCCAAGAAAACCTTGCAGTCGGCACTCAGTTTTGGGTTTTAGGAAATTGAGGACACCATGAAATCTATCTGGATCTAGGTGTACTCTTGTTCTGATATCAGACGCCCTAAATATTGAACCTGGGTTTGGGCAAACTGCAGTTTTTCTTTGGCGACTTTAAGTCCCTTTAAGGATAAATTTAGCAAGTGCATGCTGTGTTACTGTGAGGAGGCTTGAGAAGGAGAGCAAAGAAGCCAATCATTCACATATTGCCACAAAGTAGAACCCAAGGGAACTTTATATCCTCCAGATCAGCCTTCAGAATTTGTGAGAAATAAGGACTTGCAGTAAAACCCTGAGGCATTACTGTTCAGGTGAATTGTTTTTCTTCCTAAGTGAAGGCAAAAAGGTATTGGCTAGCTTCATCAACTGGAGTACTAAATAATGCACCACATAAATCAATTACAATTTACTTCCCATGGTAATGGATGGTGGTAATGTGCGAGGGTTAGGAAAAATAAGGTGTTGAGGGATAACAGTGTTTCTTGCTCAGAGGTCCTAGACAAACCTCCAACCTCAGCCCTCAGGTTTTCTCACTAATAAAACAGGAGTATTGCAGGGACTAGTACAAGGGATATTGAGACCTTGAGGCTCTTAATCTTCTATTATGGGCTTTATGCCTTGAAGAACTTCTTTACATAGAGGATATTAATTAATTCCAGAAGGAGGTTTTGAGGGATTTATATGAATCTTGATGGGAGGTGTGCTGTGAATTTTTCCAGTATCAGGGGGAGATTTTTCCCATAAGGTGGACAGCAAATGATTCAGTAGGGACAAAATGATCAGTATTTCGAGAAGTAGCTTTAGTATTGTCAGAAATGGAAGAAACAAAAGTAGCCTGGTTGGATGTTTTGATGACTATTGTCAAATTCTGGAATTATTTCCTCCTCTTTGGAGAAAGAAATTCTGGAATGATACTTCTCTAAGAAGTCTCAGCCTAATAAATGGATAGGGGTGGAGGAACCAAGGAGAAAAGGATGTGTATCTCTCAAAGGGCCAAAACAAAAGGGAATAGATTCAGAAACAGAAACCTCTTGAGGTTCCCCAGTATCTGAACTGTTTTAGTACTCCAAGGCAGGGATGCTTTATAGTAGTGGGGTTGAGCACAGAGAATGTGGCTCTGGTGTCACTTAGGACTGGAAGAAATTCATCCCCAATCTGGAGTGATGTTTCTCCAAGCCGATTAAGAGGGAAGATTGGGAACAGCCTCTGTACTTTCTCAGAGGGTGAATTGGGAAGATGTTGGAAAGGCTGGTTAGAGGGCTGAAAGTACCTAAAGAACTTAAATTTGTAACATTCTGTTTTCCAATGTCCTGCTCTTTGCAATAATAGCAGAAACTAGGAGGGTTTCCATATTTCTCTGGGGGACAGCAGAACACCAGAAGCCTCATAACCCATTTGGTTTATTCCAGAATGGAGACAATTTTTGCACTGCTCCTGGGAAAGCAGCAAGATTCCATATTTCTCTTTGCCCAGGCCCATGGATATAGCTTATGAACAGTAGGTTAGAGATGGTAATATGACATGTCTAGGCAGGAGACTTGAGGCAGACCCACAGCATAGTGCCATCTCACTTTCAGAATGGCCTGCTGCTAGTGAATAAATCTTTGTCCTTTCTCTGCTGTTTTCTGGTGGTTCAACTCTGGGACTTTATTTACAGTAAATAAATCTCTGTAGGTGTATCTAAACTCAGTTCTTTATAGCTCCATCAGTTCTCTATTCACTATTGGTTAAAAATAGAAAATAGTATTTAAAATTTTTAATTTTGATACAGGCTTTTATTTTTTTTCCATAAATACAATTACCATGCATAAATAATACATTAAGTATACCATGACCATTTTCACTTACTTCATATTCTACTTTTAATCATATTTCAGATGTCTATGAAAGCAAGAGCCTTTTTACTTCCAGGTAACTGTGTTTGTCTCAAGTAGACAGCAGTTCTAAGAGTTGTCATTCTCTGATGATTGGTGGCTGCTTGAAATGCTGTGAGATGAGGTTTCTATTCCACCCTTCAAAGAATACTTACTACTGCAAAAACTGGGCAAACGTCTTTGCTGCTTTAGGAAAGGAGCCAAATTGTAAATGGTTCTAGAATAGAGTCATGCACTCATAGGGCTTAACTTAAGGATGCAAGATATTGAAATCAGAGCACATTTGAAATCAGGAGATTTGGACTGATGTCCTTACTTTGTGAATATTTAGTTGTGTGGCTTAATTTCCATTACTTATAAAATGTGATTCTGTTATAGATGGCATCTAATATCCCTGCCAGCCCTGGCATTCTATGATTATGGAACAAGGCATTTGCGTCTGTTATTTAGATCACAATTTAAAAAGTCTTGTTGATAATCAAAAACCATGAGAACTTTGTTAGAACATTGATTCCCCGGTTTCATCCCTAAAGAAGCTGATTCATTAGTTCAGAGATGAGGCCTTGGAATCTGAATTTATAAAATATCTCCAGAGATGAACCAGGGTATATGATGTAGATCTAATTCAAACCACAATAAGCTGAGTAAAGCCTAGAGTAATGGGTTAATACTGTGATGCAGAGAAACTTAAAATTATTTTTAATTATAAAGGTAGAAAATGTGAGTTATAAAAAACTTAGAAAATACAATAAGTATAAAAAAACAAAATCATTCATTCATAACACCACTGCCTAGAGCAAATAATGTATTCATTTTTTGTGTGTTTATCATTTTTTGGTAAATATGTATGTGTGTGTATATACACATATATGTATACATTCATATTATAAATATATAAATTATCCATCTGATTAGGTTTATGTCAATTCTATTTTGCTCTTTTATTAAATATTTTAAATTTAAATTCAAATATCATGAGTATTTCCTATGTCATTAACAATTCTTTGAAAATACAATTTTATCTCTTGATTTCATTTTTGTGTGTGGAAAATTTCCTGAGTAAAAGTTTCAGGCTTCTTTTGGGCTGACCACCTCTCTACATCCCATGTGCCAGGCTGGAAAAAGCAAAGAAGAGGGCGCCTTAGATGGGCCATCCATTTTCCACCTTGTTGAATTATAACTGTGACCAGCTCGATTGAATGCCAAAAATCCCCTCTTTGAGATGATGAAATTAGGAACTGCATACAGGGCTTTCATTAATCTTCAACTCAGCTTGTCAGAAAGCACTGCTGATGAATCATTTGCCACAAGGCAGCTTTGTTGTTCCAAATTGTCTTAGTTGTCTCCATGTTCCTTCTTTTCTTCAACTTCTCTGCCAACCTACTTCACAGAAAAACGGGGATACTGTCTCTATTATAAAGAGGTTAGTTGGTGATTTTAACTACAGGTGCACCTTGGAGATAGTGCGGGTTTAGCTGCATACCACTGCAGTATTAATCATATGTTGAAATAAAGTGAGTCATGCGAATTTTTTGGTTTCCCCGTGCATATAAAAGTTTTGTGTGCACTATAGACTATTAAGTGAGCAATAGCGTTATGTCTAAAAAACAATTTACCTACCTTAGTTAAAAAATACTTTATTGCTAAAAATTTCTAACCATCATCTGAGTCTTTAGCGAGTCATAAGCTTTTTGCGATAGTAAGATTAAAGATTGATGATCACAGATCACCATAGCAAATTTAATAAAGAAAAAGTTTGAAATATTGTGAGAATTACCAAAATGTGGCACAGAGACATAAAGTGAGCAAATGCTGTTGGAAAAATGGTGCCGGTAGACTGGCTGAACTCAGGGTTGCCACAGACCCTCAACTTGTAAAAAACAAACAAACAAACAAACAAAACCCCGCACAATGTCTGTGAAGCACAGTAAAGCGAAGTGTGGTAAAACAAGATATGCCTGTAATTCCTTCACTCTGTTATTTGGCAGACAAAGGGATATAATTTAAGGTCCAATTCTTGGATAATGGACTTACAGATCCTGAATAACTTGCTCATTTCAGAGTCTAACCAAAAGTCCGTAGAATTTAGATGATTTGCCTGAGGAGAAATAGCTAATTTGTGACAGAGCTGGAACCCAAGTCTCCCTATCCCTAGTCTAGTATCATTATGTCTTACCATAATGACAATTCTTTAGCGCACCTGCTGAGAAGAGCAAGGTAGGTATGGCAGCAATTCACAAGATCAAAGACAATCATCAGATAATAGTGGCTGCTGATGTGGTCTTAATTCAAACCATTGACCCCAGTGATAAAAAGTCATAAAACACTAATACCTCATTTCCAATAACGCATCAAAAAGAATCTGAAGCAGCATTTCTATTAACAGTAGCTCATATTTTATAAATATAATATGGCAAGTATATTTTTCATACATCTCAGAAGATGCATAGCCAGGTTATGTAATCATGTTCTTGTTTCCCTTTAAAACCTCATTTTACCTAAAATACTTAAGACACAATGGCTCCACTCTGCTTACCCCATGTCATCATCTCTCATTACCAGGCAAGGATGCCCAGGCCTACCCTTCCTGCCACTTGTGGGAGTTTGGACTCCAGCAACTCCTGTGTTCACACTAAAGAAAGACTGAGGCAGGAGATTTTACTAAATTTCAAAAATGTCAAATCATTTTAAGCACTGTTCTTATCCTTCTGGATCCAAATCCGTTTCCTTTATGTATTCCCCTTACCTTGTAGGAAACAGTCATTGCCTCCTTCTCAATGTAATAAAAAAATAAAAAATGCCCAGAAGTTGGGGGCTTAAAACTCTGAGCAAGAAATTTAACAATTTTCTCATCATTGCAGTTTTTCTAAGTTATAAATCTAGTTCAAAGTTATGTTTTATGTATTTGGAGTTTTTAAAAAAACGCTTTATGGGGCTTCCCTGGTGGCGCAGTGGTTGAGAGTCCACCTGCCAAGGCAGGGGACATGGGTTCGTGCCCCGGCCTGGGAGGATCCCACGTGCCGCAGAGTGGCTGGGTCCGTGAGCCATGGCCACTGAGCCTGCGCGTCTGGAGCCTGTGCTCCGCAACGGGAGAGGCCACAACAGTGAGAGGCCTGCGTACCGCAAAAAAAATTAAAAACTAAATAAATAAATAAACGCTTTATGATCTGTGCTCATAAATGAAGGTTCTAAGTAGTTTATTAATGCAGTTTAACATGAATAATATTTTACTAGTTGAGCTGATATATTTTATATGTTGTATGATTAAGCACTCTGTTTTGACAAGCCCTAAAGCCACTTTGCCTTCGTAAATTAAGTACTTGGGAAAAATATATTAAGTCTATGAGGGCTCATGAAGTTACCACGTAATTTAGCAAATGAGCACTGCAGTCAATAGGATTTATAAACGATTTGGTGGCTGAACGCATCCCTTATCAACAATTAGCCCTCATAGAATGGCTTGGATATTGAGAAAATTAAAGATTACAGTTATTATGCTTACTAATGTAATTGTTTTTAACATAAAATGATAATTCCACACATGAGTGATTGAACCTAAATGACAGATATTAATATGCCCAATCATATGGAGCTATATTCCTGACATACTCAGGTATTTTTACTTCTCCAGTTTAGCTATCACTTCCTCTTCTCTAAGCCCTATTAGCTGTCTGAATCCCCTGCTCAGTCTGCCCCCACCCATGGCTACCTAGATGATTTTATTCATATTTTGTGCCTTAGTATCAAATTAGCCATGGCTTCCATCAGGAAATCAGCCATAATCATTCTCTGCCCTGGCACCTACTGCCAGTAAAGGATGGGTGCCCCTTTTATATGCTCCTAAAGTGCTTAATTATAGCACTTACTGTGCTATTATAATTGCTTACTAAATAGTGGGAAGTGGTAGAATATAAGTCAAATGAAAAAGTTTAGCATTATGTCCCCTAAACTCAAACTCCATGAATACAGGGACAATGTCATCTGTCTACTGTTGTATTCTTAGTGCCAAGAACAATGAGTCATATATAGTTAAATGCAATATATGATTATTATATAGTGACTAATTGAATTAGTGACATTATTTCTTAGGACAAATGTTGACAACATTTCAACTTAATGAGGTAAAAATGAATTCATTGAGTCCTAATGAAAATCTTTAAAAATATTTTCTAAATTGTGCATTTTAAAGAAAGAATTTGTCAGTACTATAAAAATATGATTTAAAATACCTCTGAAGAGTCTTATATACCAAATTCATGTTCCTCAAGTTAAATGATTATTTTGAATTACTGCCATTTCAAAGAACTGAATGAGAATTCGGTGAAAGTAACAAATGAACTAAAAGAACAATTCAAAGGAAACTGATTGAGAGAGGTTCACCCTCTTGATCCAAAAGAATGAATTTCAATCTCAACTCTGTTACGTTGTTCATGAAATGTTAACCAACTGCCTTAGATCACTGGAGTTTTAAGCCTTCTTGTACTAGATTAGCTGCAGAAAATATAAGGGAAATAGTGACCTTGTTGTCTCAAAGGAAGTAAAATGCACACAAATAACATGTATGGATTGCTTAAAGTTAGCACTTAAGTAAATCAGATGCCAAAATATTAAATGCGTGTGATAACAATCTTATTCATTTAATTACTGTAAGGGGTATTTATTACTTTAAAAAGAATAATTGATCAATTGAAATTTTTGAATGTTAATGTTCACAAATTATTAGTAAAGGTGAATGTATTCATGTTCTAATTCTATTAATTAGAATTCTGTTCAGAAAATTAGAAACAGGCATATTTACAGTGGGTATCTCTTATCACCTCATTATTAATTCAGTTATTTATTTAAAATATTTACTGAGTGTTTATTACGTGGTGGATGCTGATTACCACAGTGCTTCAGAAAGGTATGTTTCCCCACTCTTGAGGGGTTTTCATTCTAGTGAGCAGGGAGGAAGAGATGGAGTCAATAGAAAGGTCATCAAAGGAGCAAGGTGTTTGCAAATCGTGATATGTACTCTGAAGTTAACAAAGCAAGGTGCTGTGAAAGAGATCAAAAAGCAGCTTCAGGTGCTTTCTGTTGATACATCAAGAAAGGTATGTCTGACAAGCTGGGTGACATTTGTACTGATAAGTAAGTGACAAGAAGAAGGAGCCAGGGGGATGTGGCTGTCTAGGCAGAGCTAAAAGCCAAAATTAAAGACGCTAAGGCCAAAAGGATCTTTGCGTGTATGAGAAACAAAATTAAAGGTAATGTGTCTGTATATAGTGACAAAGGACAGCAGAAGGGTCAGCAAGAACTAGGTAAATATGAATTTGGATTTTAATCTAAGCAATGGGAAGTCATTGGAGGTCATTTGTGTGTTGCATTGTTGTTGTAGTGTTGGTGGTAGTTATTTTACACGCTTGGTCCTCAGCCACCAAGAATGGAGTCAGTCATAAACTTTAGTAATCAATGTGAAAGATCTCTCTTGATTAATTTATTAATCCTCATTCCTCTTCAACTTCCATTCTTACTTTTCTCACCCTAGGTCTCCACTCTAATTCTCTGGTTGGAATTGTTTTTATTAAATAATAACAGCTATTCAGAAATGTGTAAAAATTATGAGAATAGCTCAGTGATTGCAGAAGTTTAAACATATCTGTGTAAGAGGTAAAAAGAGAAGCCACAGAGTGGGAGAAAATCTTTGCAACTTACTTGTCTTAAAAAGTATTTGTATCTAGAATATGTGAAGAATTTTCAAAACTAAACAATAATAAAACAATCCAGTTTTAAAAATGGGTGAATGAGCTGAATAGATACTTCACAACAAAAGATTTGAGATGAAAAATAAACATATGAAAAGATGCCCAATATCATTAATATTTAAACAAGTGTAAGTTAAAACCACCTTGAAATATTATTACCTACCTATAAGAATGTCTAAAATAAAAATAAAACTGGCTGTGCCCGAAACTGGTGAGGATGGGGAGCTTTTGGAACACTCAAATGTTGCAGTTAGGACTGACAAATGGCATATTCACTTTGAAAATGGTTTGATAGTTTCTTATTAGGTTAAACATACACCTACAATATGATTCAGCAATCTAACTCCTAGAAATCTTTCCAAGAGAAATGGAAAGCTATATTCATACAGAAGCCTCTGTGCAAATGCTTATAGTAGCTTTAGGTATAATCACCCAAAATTGGAAACAAATCCAGATGTCCTTCAACCAGTGATGAGACTGTCAAGGTCCTCAGCCAAAGATCACCAGCAACACACCTATAGTTGAACAAGTTGGGTTTATTATTTAATGAACACAACTAGAACCCAGATTATTATAAGCAATAGTGTTACTCCCATTCTCTTCAGGCCAGTTCTTGAAACTGTGCAAGCCATAGATTCAGAATTGCTCAAGATGGAGCAGCTTATGTCATGGCTATAGTCTGGTCATCATGTAGTTAGCTTTTTCCCTCTGGTGGCAGTTACAGTATCTGTAAAATGACTCAGGAATGTGCATAACACTGTTATCTATATCCTTTAGGGAGGAACTAAAGACTCCGTGACTCTATTATCCTAATCATTAACTGCTTGAGCCTGCTCTTTTGTGACTCAGGGGAGGCCTGGGAAACTTCAGCTTTTCTACAAATAAGAGGCAGGGGACCTGGAGGGACCTTTGTACTTGGGAGGGCCCCGTAGGGTTCTGCTCCATTTTTTTTTTTTTAATGTTGCGCCTTCTTTTTAATTTATTTATTTTTATTTTTGGCTGTGTTGGGTCTTCATTTCTGTGCAAGGGCTTTCTCTAGTTGTGGCAAGCGGGGGCCACTCTTCAGTGCAGTGCGTGGGCCTCTCACTGTTGTGGCCTCTCTTGTTGCGGAGCACAGACTCCAGAGGCGCAGGCTCAGTAGTTGTGGCTCACAGGCCTAGTTGCTCTGCGGCATGTGGGATCTTCCCAGACCAGGGCTCGAACCTGTGTCCCCTGCATTAGCATGCAGATTCTCAACCACTGCACCACCAGGGAAGCCTGGGTTCTGCTCCATTTTGTGAGTACATATAAATAACTGAATAAGTGATGGAGAATTGAAAAAAAAATTCCTTGAGAGAAATTCCAATTAATAAACATATAAAAAGTGAGAAAAATAAAAAAAATCACATTGTAACAGCATAATAATAATTGCCATAGGCAAGATCCTGCTAAAAGATCAGGTGAAAGTTAAAGCAGAAAGAAGATCTGTGCATAGTCTAAGATTTTCTCCCCTGAAATATTTAAGAAGATCTGTGCACAGTCTAAGATTTTCTCCCCTGAAATATATTTACTATTTTAAATGGAATAATAGTAAATTTCCATAGAAGAACCCTGCCAGTCACCACCTTAGACAAATGATCAAGGTTAACATCCCCAATAATACATATCAACATCATGTACCTCTTGATATGATGACCTAAAAATGGCACATCCCCTCTGTGTTATCCTTCCAAATACTGCAAAATTTCATGACAAATTATGAGAAAACATCAGACAAACAAACCCAGATTGAGGGGCATTCTACAAAGTAATGGCCCAGTACTCTTCAAAAGTGTAAAGGACATGAAAGGCTGAGGGACTGTCACAGTTGGAAGACAGTAAGGAGACAGGTAAATGCAGTGTGGCATCTTGGAACAAGAGAAAGGATATTATTGGAAAAGTGGTATAGCTGATTCACTTTGTTATAAAGCAGAAAGTAACACACCATTGTAAAGCAATTATACTCCAATAAAGATGTTTAAAAAAAGTATAGAGATATAGATTATTTAGTGCCATACTCATAGTGCTAATTCAGGAAGTCTGCATTGGACCTTAGTGTGATTCCAGTGACCAAACATGTTTGGGGTCCACTAATTTAGAAGACTTCAGTTCATTAAATAATTGGTTTAGCTGTTTTCCTCCCATTTTCATTGTAAGAACTACTGTCAAATGCTGGTTGTGTGCCCATCAGAACCATGTTTCAACATGTCCTTTATTATCTAGTTCTTCTACTTCTACTGTAGCCACTCCTTTGGTGAATTAGGAGTTGATCCAAATACAAGGGTCTGTAAATAGTACATTGAAATTTCTCTAAGAGGCTTCCTTTTGAAATGTGAGGGAGGGTATGGTTTGCCCACCAACTTGACAGGAAATAAAGGGAATGAAAGCAGCCATGTGTTATTGTATTTAATATGAACTGAACTTGGAATATCTGTATTAAAGTGTGTTGGGAATTGAGTATTATGAGGGCCTGAGATTGAACAAACCAAAAGAAACAAGATTTAGAGAGCTATCATCGGACTGGTTAATACTCTTCCTAATATTGAAAATTAGTAATAGCAATAATTATTATTACTACTTCAGAAATGAGGAAACCGAATCCTAGAGCAGTTATGTGTTTTTTTTTTTTTTTCCTTTAGATCTCACAGTTAGTAGATGGTAGTGGTGGAATTCAGATAGTAGTTAATCCATTTTCTTTGCAACCGACTACCTCCCCTGCATTTTAATATTTGTCACTTAGTATAATGCTTTTACATTTTCAAAATGCAGTGCCAGCAGTGATGATATAAAATTTAAAAACATGATTTATTGAAGGCATAATGAGAATTTAGAAAATATTGAAAGATATTGCTAAAGTACCCTTTCAAAAGTTAACATTGTGACTCATACAACTAGAAATGAACACGTCAAATTTTTATTTACTTAGATAGTAAGGGATTCAGTAAAATGGTGAAGTTGATTCCAAGAGCATTAGAGGAACTGGCTATTGATAGGAATAAATAAAAAAAATATTAGAGGAATCAAGATAGCAGAGTAAGAGAACACAGAACTCACCTCCCCCAGTGAACACATCAAAAATACATCTACACATGGAACAATTCTCACTGACCACTAACTGGAGGCTGGAAGAAAGACTTCTGTACAACCAAGGCTGTAAGAAAGATCCACACAGAATCAAGAAGGGAAGAGAAGCAATCAGGTCAGGGACCTGTGCCCCGGGGAGTGGACTCAGAGGAAAAGGGAGATTAAATGGGGGTGGGGGGGGCAGAGACGCTCCATGGGAAGTGAGCAGTTCAAGCTACATATTGACCCTGGGGTCCAACAAAGGGAAGACAAGCCCCCTTGGCTGGTTGGAAGGCCAGTGGGACGAAGAGGGCTGTGGGAAGCCTGGACCCTGCCTGTGAAGAGTGCATGAATGCTTGTTTGCTCCTGAATGCTTACTTTCTCCCAAAGCAGGGTGGAAAGGAAGTTGAAATTGAAACCTCCCTACCATGCACCCGCAGCCTAAATGGAGCAATTGCTCAGCACAGCTTACCTCGCACTGCAGCTCCACACTGCCGTGACCAAGGAAAAAGCATGGCCAATCATGAGACACTGAAGCAGCTTAAACCCTAAGTGGCATCTGAATAGGGAGAGGTCAGACATGACTGGCAATTGAACAGGCAGTGCATCAGAGCCAGTTGGATCTATGACAGAAGCCAGACCTCCACAGGCCATGCCCTGACCCTTGCTTAATACAGTAAGTCCCCTACATATGAACCTTCAAGTTGCAAACGTTCAAAGATGCAGACGTGCATTCCATCAGCATCAGGCATGAGTGAAATTTCAGCGTGCCCTCCATCTCCCATTGCTGACGATCTTTAAGCTCTACCATTGACCACCTCCTCTCCCTCCTCTAGTCAGTAACTCTTCTTGCCTGTTCACTCGATGCCAGCCCCTGTATGCCAGCTGTTGTACTGTACTACTGTACTTTTCAAGGTACTGTACTGTAAGATTAAAAATGTTTTCTTTAGTTTTTGTGTTTGCTTTTTATGTATTATTTGTGTGAAAAGTATTATAAACCTATTACAGTACAGTACTATATAGCTGATTGTGTTAGTTGGGTACCTAGGCTAACTTTGTTGAATTTACTAACAAATTGGACTTACAAACACACTCTCAGAACAGAACTCGTTCGTTTTTAGGGGACTTACTGTGCCAACACCTGCCCCTCTTGCTCAGCATTGCTCCCCTCTGGTGTGGGGGTGCTGGTGCTAACAGAGGGAAGAGCACACACCTAAAGGGAACTGAGCCAGCTTGACCTAACCCTCAGGCCTTCTTATCTAGCAACTTGGAACCTGATCCATTCCTGATAGGGTGGTGACAGCCACTGAGAAGGGGGAAAGCATCACCTCACACTTGACTGACTGGATTAAAAAACAAGATCTAACTATATGCTGCTTATAAGAGACTCACTTCAGAGCTAAAGACACACCCAGACTGAAAGTGAAGGGAAGGAAGAAGATATTCCATACAAATGGAAATGACAAGAAAGCACAGAGACTAAACAGCATGCTACTAAAAAACCCACTGCGCCAAAGAAGAAATCAAAGAGGAAATCAGAAAATACCTCAAGAGAAATGAAAATGTAAATACAACTTTCCAAAATCTGTGGGATGCAACAAAAGCAGTTCTAAGAGGGAAGTTTATAGAGAAACAGGCCTACCTCAAGAAATAAGAAAAATTTCAAATAAACAACCTAAGCTTCTATCTAAAGTAATTAGAAAAAGGAGAACAAAAAAGCCCATCTCAGCAGAAGGAAGGAAATAACAAAGTTCAGAGAGGAAATAAGTAAAATAGAAACCAAAAAACATAGAAAAGATCCATGAAACCAAGAACTGGTTCTTTGGGGAGATAAAATTGATAAACCTTTAGCCAGGCTCATCTCAGAAGAAAAGAGAGATGACCCAAATAAACAAAATAAGTAATGAAAGAGGAGGAAAAAAGCTAATACCACAGAGGTACAAAAAATCCTAAGAGAATAATATGAACAGTTATATACTAACCAACTGGACAACCTAGAAGAAATGGACCAAATTCTAGAAACATACAATCTTTTAAGACTGAGTCAGGAAGAAATAGACAATCTGAACAGACCAATCACTAGTAGTGAAATTGAATTTGTAATAAAAAGTATCCTAGCAAATGAAACTCCAAGACTGGAGGGCTTCACAGGTAAATTCTAGTAAACATATGAAGAAGAGCCAATACCTATCCTTTTAAACTATTCCCAAAGATGCACCCCAGTGTTCATAGCATTATTTATAATAGACAAGATATGGAAGCAACCTAAGTGCCCATCAAAGATGTATGGATAAAGAAGATATGGTGTATGTACTTAATGGAATATTTATTCAGCCATAAACAGATGAAATTCTGACATTTGCAATAACGTGGATGGACCTGGAGGGTATTATGCTTAGTAAAATAAGTCAGTCAGAGAAAGACAGATATTCTATGTTATCACTTATATGTGGAATCTAAAAAATAAAACAAATACATGTATATAACCAAAGGGAAACAGACTCACAGATATAGAGAACAAACTAGTGGTTACCAGTGGGGAGAAGAGAGAGAGGAGGAGCCATATAGGGGTATGGGATGAAGAGACACAAACTACTATGTATAAAATAAATAAGCAACAAGGATATTTTATACAGCACAGGGAAATATAGCCATTAATTTTTAATAACTATAAATGTAGTATAATCTGTAAAAAAAAATGAATTCCATCTCTTTCACTCAGCATTTTATTGTGAGCATTTCCCGATACCATGCTATGTTTTAGTGGGACATTTCAAAACATTCTGTGAGGAAGATCAGGAGAACTGGTGTTTTTATATTAGAGGTGAGTAAAATGAAGCACATAAATTATAACTTCCTAGCAACTGGCAGAGGCAGAAAATCCAAGTATCCTGGTTGCTAACTTTAATTTCTTTCCACTAGGCTATAGAGCTTAATTTGATCTCTCTCTCTCTCTCTCTCCCTTTTTTTTCTTCTACTTGTACCTGTCTTGAATATTTCAACTTAAAATGACATCATCAATATTAGTATATCTTGATTTGGTGAATTTTCTAGTGAATATTCTTCTTAGGTATTATATAGATTACATTGTAGTGATTTAAGTTCATTAGAGAGATTAGGACACAGTGATATAAAATATGCCTTTTAAATCCAGAATTCTTTATATTATGTTTGGCCATTTAGATTACATTCTCTCTTCTCTGTTGGTGAGTTTACATTTTTAATTAACTGGGTTAATGCCTGAATGGAGATTTAAATGGCCATTAATTCTTATGATAGCTTTTCAGTCTACTGAGTGTGAGGTACTTTTCTGAGTCTGTAAGAGAAAACAAAAACATTGTCTCATTTCCTGCCATGTTTAAAATTTCACATTTATATACAATTAATACACATAATATCCAGAAATCAACTTTAAATATTGTGCAATAAAGGGGAAATATTTTGCAATATTCATTTTGAGGTTTCTGAGAATTTAATGCCATTTCAGAGGTGGTTTTCTAGGGACCTTCTCCCCATAGACACCTGCTAATCCCCCTGCTCTGAAAAGTAATGTTTGTAAATAAAGTCATTACTTTTCAATTCTTAACAAAAGGAAAATCTTTAGGAACTGAAATTAAGGCACTCTTTGTAATGGGGAGTTAAGATAAAACTGTAGTTGTGTCATGAGATTGCATGAAAATTATTTCAGGTTAATCATTAACTCTTCTAAATGCAATGAGAAAAATGTGTCCAAATATAAATGGATTCCCAGGAACAGCTAGTAATTGTTTTCTAAGGCCAAATGGATCTTTTGGCCAGTTTTCTTTCAAATTTTCACCCCTGAGTATGTTGTCAGTAATTTTGCACTATGAGGTATATAGCTTATAATTTGCTTGCATATCAAAACTATACTAAATCAGGTAGGAGTAGCTAGTATGACAGAGTTTGATTCCCATAATAGCATGGTTTGTTTGATCTGTCAGGTGGCCCAAAGCAACATTGTAATCATTTGGAGATAGTAATTTCTATAGTCCGAACTCTTCTGTGTGTGTTTGTGTTTGTCTGTCATCTTCTAGTATTTATTTTCTTACAGATTTACAGAGTGGTTTGTAGTAGAAATGGGAAAGGGAAAATGAATGAAATAAATTGAGTCATGTTCATTGCCCTCAATAGCTGTTATTGTTATTAAACAGTAATTATTCTTTCCTACTTCAAATATACCATCTGCTTAAATCACCTTCCAAAATCCCAATTAAACTATAATTACCCATCTAAACAAAACAGAGAGCTTACCCAAATTTCAAGAGACTGAAGGAATAGCAGAGTAATGTGAATATGCTAATTTATAATTTGCTCCATCAGATTTAGAAGCTTTCTTGGCAGGTGTAAGAAATAATGATAGCTCTCATATATATTTATAATGAATATAAGCACTGTTATGCCCTGTATGTTGAAATTTTCATGTAGTCTTCATCACAAACCAGTGAATAGATACTATTATCCTCATCCTATGTTACTGATAAGAAAATAGAGGTTTTCAAATTATTTTAGGTATCTTGTTTATGGTCACATCTGGCACTGTGTGGACTTGAAAATAGGCAATGTGGCAAATTGTACTTTCCACAAATGACCAAAGTGATATTTCTGTTAACATAATCTTTTAAAAACCTTGCTATTCCTCGCCAAGAGGTGGAGTCCATACCAACTTCCACCCCTACTGGAAACCTTGGTGGGCTTGTGACTGCTCTGTCTAATAAAGTGTGACCAACAGAAATGATGTTTTTTAACATCTGAGGCTAGATTATACAAAAAGTAGAGTTTCCATGGTCTCTTTTTGTGACAGGACTGTCACCCTAGGAACCCAGCCTCCTTGGAAAACTTTGGGAGAGATCACATAATAGGTGTTCTGGCTGAGAGCCACGGTTAAGGATTCAGCTGACAGCCAACATCAACCTTGACAGTAAGCAGGCTTAGGCCGAGTGACCAAGTTTTCAAATGATTCCAGTCTCTTGTCATCAAGACATCTCCTGTCTTTTAGTCTTTTCATAGGAGGCCCTGTGTATCATGGAGCAAAGACAAGCATTCCCAATATATTGTGTTTGATTTCCTAACCTAAAAAACCCATGAGCATAATAAAGTGTTGATTAAGCTTTAGTATAATTTGTTAAGTAGTCCTAGTAAATGGAATAGGCAATCTAATTTCAAACTAGTATTTTGAAATATGAGAAAATACTGTCTCTGTCAAGGAAAATGAAGCATAAGCTATGTTATAACTCCAGTTTTTAAAGATTCAGAATAATCTGAATAAAAGCATAAAAATTATATACACACTCGTAGTCTGCAAAACGTGCAATGTTTGGGAGTCCTGCCTCTTCCATAGACACTATATGACTTCCCATTGCTTCATGACCAGGAGGAGGAAGAGATGAAGGGAAACCAGGACCAAGGAAAAACCATTTAACATAGTTGAATCTTTTTGTCGTTATTTTTTGTTCATCAAAACATCTGGCTGGGCAGATTTCCAAACACTGACTCTTTCTCATTGGAATGTTTAATGGATTCTTTACAGACTTCCAGCCTCCTCACAAAGTGAAATCATTTGTACTATACATTTATCTGCAGAGGTGATACAGTATCCCTCTGATTTCTTATAACCCGTTGAACTTTTTCTCTGCATATTTTTTATTAGTTTCTGCTTTATAACAAAGTGAATCCATCATACATAAACATCTGTTCCCACATCCCTTCCCTCTTGCGTCTCCCTCCATCCCACCCTCCCTATCCCATTCATCCAGGAGTTCACCAAGCCCCGAGCTGATCTCCCTGTGCTATGCGGCTGCTTCCCACTATCTATCTACCTTACGTTTGGTACTGTATGTATGTCCATGTCTCTCTCTCGCTTTGTCACAGCTTACCCTTCCCCCTCTCCATATCCTCAAGTCCATTCTCAAGTAGGTCTGTGTCTTTATTCCTGTTTTACCCCTAGGTTCTTCATGACATTTTTTTTTTCTTAAATTCCATATATATGTGATAGCATAAGGTATTTGTCTTTCTATTTCTGACTTACTTCACTCTGTATGACAAACTCTAGGTCTATCCACCTCATGACAAATAGCGCAGTTTTGTTTCCTTTTATGGCTGAGTAATATTCCATTGTATACATGTGCCACATCTTCTTTATCCATTCATCCTATGATGGACACTTAGGTTGTTTCCATCTCCAGGCTATTGTGAATAGAGCTGCAATGAACATTTTGGTACATGTCTCTTTTTGAATTATGGTTTTCTCAGGGTATATGACTAGTAGTGGGATTGCTGGGTCATATGGTAGTTCTATTTTTAGTTTTTTAAGGAACCTCCATACTGTTCTCCATAGTGGCTATACCAATTGACATTCCCACCAGCAGTGCAAGAGTGTTCCCTTTCCTCCACACCCTCTCCAGCATTTATTGTTTCTAGATTTTTTGATGATGGCCATTCTGACTGGTGTGAGATGATATCTCATTGTAGTTTTGATTTGCATTTCTCTAATGATTAATGATGTTGAGCATTCTTTCATGTGTTTGTTGGCAGTCTGTATATCTTCTTTGGAGAAATGCGTATTTAAGTCTTCTGCCCATTTTTGGATTGGGTTGTTTGTTTTTTTGCTATTGAGCTGAATGAGCTGCTTATAAATTTTGGAGATTAATCCTTTGTCAGTTGCTTCATTTGCAAATATTTTCTCCCATTCTGAGGGTTGTCTTTTGGTCTTGTTTATGGTTTCCTTTGCTGTGCAAAAGCTTTGAAGTTTCATTAGGTCCCATTTGTTTATCTTTGTTTTTAGTTCCATTTCTCTAGGAGGTGGATCCAAAAGGATCTTGCTGTGATTTATGTTATAGAGTGTTCTGCCTATGTTTTCCTCTAAGAGTTTGATAGTTTCTGGCCTTACATTTAGGTCTTTAATCCATTTTGAGCTTATTTTTGTGTATGGTGTTAGGGAATGATCTAATCTCATACTTTTACATGTCCCTGTCCAGTTTTCCCAGCACCACTTATCAAAGAGGCTGTCCTTTCTCCACTGTACATTCCTGCCTCCTTTATCAAAGATAAGTTGACCATATGTGCGTGGGTTTATCTCAGGGCTTTCTATCCTGTTCCAGTGAACTATATGTCTGCTTTTGTGCCAGTACCACACTGTCTTGATTACTGTAGCTTTGTAGTATAGTCTGAAGTCAGGGAGCCTGATTCCTCCAGCTCCGTTTTTCGTTCTCAAGATTGCTTTGGCTATTCGGGGTCTTTTGTTTTGCCAAACAAATTTTGAAATTTTTTGTTCTAGTTCTGTGAAAAATGCCAGTGGTAGTTTGATAGGGATTGCATTGAATCTGTAGATTGCTTTGGGTAGTAGAGTCATTTTCACAATATTGATTCTTCCAATCCAGGAGCATGGTATATCTCTCCATCTATTTGCATCATCATTAATTTATTTCATCAGTGTCTTATAATTTTCTGCATACAGGTCTTTTGTCTCCTTAGGTAGGTTTATTCCTAGATATTTTATTCTTTTTGTTGCAATGGTAAATGGGAGTGTTTTCTTGATTTCACTTTCAGATTTTTCATCATTAGTGTACAGGAATGCCAGAGATTTCTGTGCATTAATTTTGTATCCTGCTACTTTACCAAATTCATTGATTAGCTCTAGTAGTATTCTGGTAGCATCTTTAGGATTCTCTATGTATAGTATCATGTCATCTGCAAACAGTGACAGCTTTACTTCTTCTTTTCCAATTTGGATTCCTTTTATTTCCTTTTCTTCTCTGATTGCTGTGGCTAAAACTTCCAAAACTATGTTGAATAAGAGTGATGAGAGTGGGCAGCCTTGTCTTGTTCCTGATCTTAGTGGAAATGGTTTCAGTTTTTCACCATTGAGGACGATGTTGGCTGTTGGTTTGTCATATACGGCCTTTATTATGTTGAGGAAAGTTCCCTCTGTGCCTACTTTCTGAGGGTTTTTATCATAAATGGGTGTTGAATTTTGTCAAAAGCTTTCTCTGCATCTATTGAGATGATCATATGATTTTTCTTCTTCAATTTGTTAATATGGTGTATCACATTGATTGATTTGCATATATTGAAGAATCCTTGCATTCCTGGAATAAACCCCACTTGATCATGGTGTATGATCCTTTTAATGTGCTGTTGGATTCTGTTTGTTAGTACTTTGTTGAGGATTTTTGCATCTATGTTCATCAGTGATATTGGCCTGTAGTTTTCTTTCTTTGTGACATCCTTGCCTGGTTTTAGTATCAAGGTGATGGTGGCCTCATAGAATGAGTTTGGGAGTGCTCCTCCTTCTGCTTTATTTTGGAAGAGTTTGAGAAGGATAGGTGTTTGCTCCTCTCTAAATGTTTGATAGAATTCGCCTGTGTAGCCATCTGGTCCTGGGCTTTTGTTTGTTGGAAGATTTTTAATCACAGTTTCAATTTCAGTGCTTGTGATTGGTCTATTTATATTTTCTATTTCTTCCAGAGTCAGTCTTGGCAGGTTGTGCATTTCTAAGAATTTGTCCATTTCTTCCAGGTTGTCCATTTTATTGGCATAGAGTTTCTTGTAGTAATCTCTCATGATCTTTTGTATTTCTGCAGTGTCAGTTGTTACTTCTCCTTTTTCATTTCTAATTCTATTGATTTGAGTCTTCTCCCTTTTTTTCTTGATGAGTCTGTCTAATGGTTTATCAATTTTGTTTATCTTCTCAAAGAACCAGCTTTTAGTTTTATTGATATTTGCTATCGTTTCCTTCATTCCTTTTTCATTTATTTCTGATCTGATTTTTATGATTTCTTTCCTTCTGCTAAGTTTGGGGGTTTTTTGTTCTTGTTTCTCCAATTGCTTTAGGTGCAGGATCAGGTTGTTTACTCGAGATGTTTCCTGTTTATTAAGGTGGGATTTTATTGTTATAAACTTCCCCCTTAGAACTGCTTTTGCTGCGTCCCATAGGTTTTGGGTCGTCGTGTCTCCATTGTCATTTGTTTCTAGATATTTTTTTATTTCCTCTTTGATTTCTTTAGTGATCACTTCCTTATTAAGTAGTGTATTGTTTAGCCTCCATGTGTTTGTATTTTTTACAGATCTTTTCCTGTAATTGTTGTCTAGTCTCACAGCATTGTGCTCGGAAAAGATACCTACTACAATTTCAATTTTCTTAAATTTACCAAGGCTTGATTTGTGACCCAAGATATGATCTATCCTGGAGAATGTTCCATGAGCACTTGAGAAAAATGTGTATTCTGTTGTTTTTGGATGGAATGTCTTATAAATATCAATTAAGTCCATCTTGTTTAATGTATCATTTAAAGCTTGTGTTTCCTTATTTATTTTCATTTTGGATGATCTGTCCATTGGTGAAAGTGGGGTGTTAAAGTCCCCTACTATGAGTGTGTTACTGTCAATTTCCCCTTTTAAGGCTGTTAGTATTTGCCTTATGTATTGAGGTGCAACTATGTTGGGTGCATAAATATTTACCATTGTTATATCTTCTTCTTGGAATGATCCCTTTATCATAATGTAGTATCCTTCTTTGTCTCTTCTAATAGTCTTTATTTTAAAGTCTATTTTGTCTGATATAAGAATTGCTACTCCAGCTTTCTTTTGATTTCCATTTGCATGGAATATCTTTTTCCATCCCCTTACTTTCAATCTGTATGTGTCTCTAGGTCTGAAGTGGGTCTCTTGTAGACAGCATATATATGGGTCTTGTTTTTGTATCCATTCAGCCACTCTGTGTCTTTTGGTGGGAGCATTTAGTCCATTTACACTTAAGGTAATTATTGATATGTATGTTCCTATTCCCATTTCCTTAATTGCTTTGGGTTCGTTATTGTAGGTATATTCCTTCTGTTGTGTTTCTTTCCCAGAGAAGTTCCTTTAGCATTTATTGTAAAGCTGGTTTGGTGGTGCTGAACTCTCTCAGCTTTTGCTTGTCTGTAAACGTTTTAATTTCTCCATCAAATCTAAATGAGATCCTTCCTGCATAGAGTAATGATAGATGCAGGTTTCTCTCCTTCATCACTTTAATTATGTCCTGCCACTCCCTTCTGGCTTGTAGAGTTTCTGCTGAGAGATCAGCTGTTAACCTGTTGGGGATTCCCTTGTGTGTTATTTGTTTTTTTTCCCTGCTGCTTTTAATATGATTTCTTTGTGTTTAATTTTTGACAGTTTGATTAATATGTGTCTTGGCGTATTTCTCCTTGGATTTATTCTGTATGGGACTCTCTGTGCCTCCTGGACTTGATTAACTCTTTCCTTTCCTATATTAGGGAAGTTTTCAACTATAATCTCTTCAAATATTTTCTCAGTCCCTTTCTTTTTCTCTTCTTCTTCTGGAACCCCTATAATTCGAATGTTGGTGCATTTAATGTTGTCCCAGAGGTCTCTGAGACTGTCCTCTGTTCTTTTCATTCTTTTTTCTTTATTCTGCTCTGCCGCAGTTATTTCCACTATTTTATCTTCCATCTCACTTATCCGTTCTTCTGCTTCAGTTATTCTGCTATTGATCCCATCTAGAGTATTTTTCATTTCATCTGTTGTGTTTATTATCGATGCTTGATTCATCTTTAGTTCTTCTAGGTCCTTGTTAACTGTTTCTTTCATTTTGTCTATTCTATTTCCAAGATTTTGGATCTTGGAAATAGAATCTTGGATCATCTTTACTATCATTATTCTGAATTCTTTTTCAGGTAGACTGCCTATTACCTCTTCATTTGTTAGGTCTGGTAGGTTTTTATCTTGCTCCTTCACCTGCTGTGTGTTTTTCTGTCTTCTCATTTTGCTTATCTTCCTGTGTTTGGGGTCTCCTTTTTGCAGGCTGCAGATTCGTAGTTCCCATTGTTTTTGGTGTCTGTCCCCAGTGGCTAAAGTTGTTTCAGTAGGTTGTGTACGCTCCCTGGTTGGGGGGGACTAGTGCCTGTGTTCTGGTGGTTGAGGCTGTATATTGTCTTTTTGGTGGACAGGTCCACGTCTGGTGGTGTGTTTTGGGGTGCCTGTGGCCTTATTATATTTTTAGGCAGCCTCTCTGCTAATGGGTGTGGTTGTGTTCCTGTCTTGCTAGTTGCTTGGCATAGGGTGACCAGCACTGTAGCTTGCTGGTTGTTGACTGAAGCTGGGTGCTGGTGTTGAGATGGAGATCTCTGGGATATTTTCACTGCTTGATATTATGTGGAGTTGGGAGGTCTCTTGTGGACCCGTGTCCTGAAGTTGGCTCTCCCACTTCAGCGGCACAGCACTGACTCCTGGCTGCAGCACCAAGAGCCTTTCATTTACCCGGCTCAGAATAAAAGGGAGAAAAAGTAGAAAGAAAGAATTAGTAGAAGATAGAAAGAGAGAAAGAAAGAAAGAAAGAAGGAAAGAAAGGAAGGAAGAAAGAAAGAAAGGAGGGAGGGAGGAAGGAAAGAAAGAACGAAAGAATGGAGGGAGGGAGGGAGGACGTTAAGACAAAGGAAGAAAGGAGGTAGGAAGGAAGGAAAGAAAGAGAGAAAGACAGGAGGTATGGAGGGAGGAAGGAAAGAAAGAAAGAAAGAAAGAAAGGAGGGGTGGAGGGAGGGAGGGAGGAAGGGAAGGTAGGAAGAAAAGAGAGAGGATAAAGTAAAATAGAATAAAGTATGATAAAATATAGTAGCATTATTAAAATAAAAATAATTAAAAAAAACCCGGATGGATAGAACCCTGGGACAAATGGTGGAAGCAAAGCTATACAGAGAAAATCTCACACTGAAGCATACACATACACATTCACAAAAAGAGAACAGGGGGAAAAAATCATAAATCTTGCTCTCAAAGTCCACCTCCTCAATTTGGGATAATTCGTTGTAAAAAGAGGAAAAGGGGGAAAAATCTTAAAACTTGTCCTCAAAAAAAGGAAAAAAAAAAAAAAAAAAAACAGGAAAAGGGGAAAAAATCTTAAAACTTGTCCTCAAAGTCCACCTCCATAATTTGGGATGATTCGTTGTCTATTCATGTATTCCACAGAAGCAGGGTACATCAAGTTGATTGTGGAGCTTTAATCTGCTTCTTCTGAGGCTGCACAGAGAGATTTCCCTGTCTCTTGTTTGTTCTCACAGCTGCCTGGTCTCAGCTTTGGATTTGGCCCCGCCTCTGCATGTGGGTCGCCGGAGGGCGTCTGTTGTTTGCTCAGTCAGGACGGGTTTAAAGGAGCCGCTGATTCGGGGGCTCTGGCTCACTCAGGCTGGTGGGGAGGGAGGGGCACGGAGTGCGGGGCGAGCCTGTGGCGGCAGCGGCTGGCGTGACGTTGCACCAGCCCGAGGTGCTCCGTGCGCTTTCCCGGGGAAGCCGTCCCTGGATCCTGGGACCCTGGCAGTGGCGGGCTGCACAGGCTCCCCAGAAGTGGGTCGTGGACAGTAACTTGCGCTCACACACAGGCCTCGTGGCGGCGGCAGCAGCAGCCCCAGCGTCCCACGCCCGTCTCCGGGGTCCGCGCCTCGCGCCCGTCTCTGGAGCTCCTTTAAACAGCGCTCTTAATCCCCTCTCCTCGCGCACCAGGAAACAAAGAGGGAAGAAAAAGTCTCTTGCCTCTTCGGCAGCTCCAGTCTTTTTCCTGGACTCCCTCCGGGCTAGCCGTGGTGCACTAACCCCTTCAGGCTCTCTTCCCGCTGCCAGCCCCAGTCCTCTCCTTGTGCTCCCACTGAAACCCGATACCCGAGCCTCAGCTCCCAGCCCTGCCCGCCCCGGCGGCTGAGCAGACAAGCCTCTGGGGCTGGTGAGTGCCTGAGGGCACCGATCCTCTGTGCCGGAATCTCTCCGCTTTGCCCTCCGCACCCCTGTTGCTCCGCTCTCCTCCGCTACTCCAAAGCTTTCCCCCTCTGCCACCCGCAGTCTCCGCCCGCGAAGGGGCTTCTAGTGTTGAAACCTTTCTTCCTTCACGGCTCCTTCCCACTGGTGCAGGTCCTGTCCCTATCCTTTTGTCTCTGTTTATTCTTTTTTCTTTTGCCCTACCCAGGTATGTGGGGAGTTTCTTGCCTTTTGGGGGGTCTGAGGTCTTCTGTCAGCGTTCAGTAAGTGTTCTGTAGGAGTTGTTCCACGTGTAGATGAACTTCTGATGTATCTGTGGGGAGGAAGGTGATCTCCGCGTCTTACTCCTCCGCCATCTTCTCATACCTCCTTTCTCTGCATATTGACAAGCCAGAGTCTCTTTCTGCTGGAGTCATCTCACTCCACCACACAGACTTCTCGGACAGGATTCTTACAAGTTAAAGTTGGTTCAAGAGGGAATACCACCTGAGTTGTCTATCCTGATCCATTTAAGATGTTATGAATTTTTGTCTCATGTTCCTCAAATTTCAGGATGCTTCAAATCTCTCTCTCTCTCTCTCTCTCTCTAACTGACAAAGTTAATAGCACTGAACAGTCTTCGTCTATGTATGACCTTTTACACATCAACAATCATTTGGTCAGAGGTTGAGGTGCCCGTCTTTCTTCTTAAAGACAAGTCCCTTTCTTCAAGTGGTTTAAATGAAGGCTCCCTTTCTCCAAAGCAGTAGGAAAAGAACCCCCTAATCTCATGAAAAACACAGACATATTCATTCCCAAGAGGGAAAGGGGCATATGCAGCACATCTTATTTGGCAGGTGACTGTGTTTAAAGAAAATTCCTAGTGAATCTCAAGCTTTTTCTCTTTTAGGCTGAAGATGGATAATGAGCTTAGTGTTGAGACACTGGGTTTGCTACATCTCAGCAAGTACTCTATTTATAGCAGAAGAATGCTTTGGAATCTGTTTTGGACATTAGTTACCAGCCAAAATCAATAAGTAGGAAAAATCCATTTTTAACATCTCAAGAATCTTATTGTACGTGGATGTTAACCAGACCTTTCTATGTTTTGAACTTTTACAGTGTTAAAATAGAATTTGGATTCTTTTTTTGTTTCTTGTGTTCCTTCTCTTGCCCCAAGGGATTAGTGGGGTTTTTTTGTTTGTTTTGTTTGTTTGTTTTTGTCTTGGAAATAGTTCAACCACTATTATCTGAAAGAATATGAGGAAAATAAGGTGTCAGGAGAACATGAGTTTTCTCCTGGGTATCTACAGATAACTTACAGAAATAACTGTTGATAAAAATAGAAAAGATAGTTTGGGACAATATTATTGATGAACTTTACTGTAAAATCCTAAATATCTTGAAATTTCTATTTGAAAATAATTTCAAACTTAAACTTACAAGTACAGTACAGAAGCATACTTTACCAGATTCAGTTATTAACCTGCCCATTTTGCTTTATTATTTTTGTTCTATCATTATCTATCTATCTATCTGTCAGTTATAATTTAGCTATCAGCTATCTATCTCTAGCTATGGTAGGCAGAATTCTACAGATGTTCTCCTTCCAGCCCCCAGATTCCTGTTCCTTGGTCATTCAATCAAACATTAATATAGATACTACTATGAAGAGATTTTGCAGATGTAATTAAACTCCCAAGACAGTTAACCTTAAGATACAGATTTTAGGGACTTCCTGGATGGTGCAGTTGTTAAGACTCCATGCTCCCAATGCAGAGGGCCCAGTTTCGATCCCTGGTGAGGGAACTAGATCCCATATGCCTTCCACAAGTAAGGAGCCCACCTGCCACAACTAAGGAGCCTGCCTGTCACAACTAAGACCCAGATCAACCAAAAAAAAAAAAAAAAAAAGATACAGATTTTATCCTGGTGGGTCTTATATAATCACATAACCTTTTATAAGTCAGAAGTCAGAGAGATGTGATAGAAGAAGGGATCAGAGTGATTCAAAGTGAGAGGATTCCACATGCCATTGTGGGTTTGAAGATGGCTCATGAACAAAGAAATGTGAGTGGCTGTAAAGAACTGAAAGTTTCCTAGCTGACAGCCAGGGAGGAAGGACCTCAGGCTTACAACCATAAGAAACTTAACACACTCTCTCCATATAATACTGTTCTTTTCCTTTCTTTCTTTCTTTTTTTTTTTTAATTTTATTTATTTATTTATGGCTGCATTGGGTCTTCGTTGTTGTGCGCGGGCTTTCCTCTACTTGCGGTGAATGGGGGCTACTCTTTGTTGCGGTGCTTGGGCTTCTCATTGCGGTGGCTTCTCTTGTTGTGGAGCACGGGTTCTAGGCGCATGGGCTTCAGTGGTTGCAGCACGCAGGCTCAGTAGTTGTGGCTCACGGGCTCTAGAGCGCAGTTCAGTAGTTGTGGTGCATGGGCTTAGGTGTTCTGTGGCATGTGGGATCTTCCCAGACCAGGGGCCAAACCCGTGTCCCCTGTACTGGCAGGTGGATTCTTAACTACTGCACTACCAGGGAAGTCCAATACTCTTCTTTTTCTGAATCATGAGAATAAGTTGTAAATATTACATCCCCTAGATATGTTATTGGGTAGTCCTTAAGAGTAAGGTTACTTTCTTAGGTAGGAATATAGTTACCAACTTAAGCAAATTTATCTTTGATATAATACTTTTATCAAATCTCTTACTCATATTTTAGTTTTTGACCTAATAATGTCCTTGGTAGCAATTTTGTTACTCTAGTGAGAACACAGTCTCAAATCATGTATTGCATTTAGTTATCACATTTCTTTTAATCTAGGGTATATTCAAAGGTTTTCCTTTTGTTTTATTAAATTGTTACTTTTGAGTAATACAGTCACCTTTTAAAATAAAGTTCTCCTTATTTTGAGTTTGTCTGATGTTTCTTTATGATTAGATTCATGTTTTGCATTCCTGGCTAGAACATGATGTTACATATAAATGATGCTGTATACTTTTTAGGTTATCACAACTGAAGCTACATAATGTCAGTCTGCCCCTTATTGGTGATATTAGTTTTCATCATCTGATCAATGTGTTGCCCTTGGCAAAGAGTAGTTACTTACTGATGTTCCCATTGCAACTAATAAGCAATCTATCAGGAGACTTTAGAACCATGCAAATATTCTGCTCACTTACCAAAATTTCCCTCCAGGTTTGGCATCTGTTGATGATGCAACTGTGAAATAATAATTACTGTAATGGTCAGAAAGTGATGATTTCCAACTCCAGCACTCTCTTCATACTCACCACTTACCATTGGTACTGCAAGGAATAGCCCTGTTTCCCTTCTACCCTATTTACTTATTTTGTATCTTTTACTATTGGTACAGATGTATGTTTTTGTATCTTTTTTCCTATATCTTATAATTTATTATGCTTCTTATTATTTTTGGAAAGAGAGCTCAAATTGTCTGAGATTTGGCCAGTGGTAGCCCCTTTAAACTAGCTGCCATGTCCGTGGGACATGGCACTATCACTTTTTTTGGAGAAGTTCTTTATTTTCTGACAAAATAAGATGACCAGACTCATCTTGTATATATCCTGACTAAATCTAGAATCAGCCCTATCTCCAAAAATACAATGGAACCTTAGATAGTTTAACTTGAGGAATTATACCATGAAATTCTGCTGTAAGAATATTAATCTTGAAACAAAGTTTGAATTAGAATACATTGTAGATAAAATGGGAAGACAGATTATGAGACTAGAAACTTTATTGTTTTTTTTCTTTCCTGTAGATCTTGGTAAAATTTTGGGGTGAATTTTATTTCAGAAGAGATGATCAAACTATCTCTTCTCTCTTCCTCCTCTCCTTCATTTTATCAAAGGAAGACAACTTCATGGCCTTACTCTGGTAATTTCTTACAAAAATATGGTATATGAACACAACTTTGACATCTCTGTTTAGCTGTACACAAAGTCAAAATAAAGATTTAAAGACAAATCTTTCTAAATAATCATAGAGTTAGTAGTTTGCAGAAAAGAGCTTTATGAGGACAGTAAGTTCTTACTAAATCAGAGGTGTAATATGAAGTTTAAAATTAGCAAAGCGCTCTGACTGATGGATCCAGGTTTACACCCTTTGTGCTTAAAACTGAAATATGATTTCATATGGAAGTCAGTGTTCATTTCAGTAGGCAATATTGAAAAAGTTTGCTCTGTGAATTTTTGAGGAACACCAACTGGATTTGAGGAGTTGCTTATACTTAGAAACTGGAAGTTAGAGGCATACTCATACCATTTTTGGCCACCCTCTGCCTTTGATGACTAATGTAAAGTTCTTGACATTTATCTCATGATCATACTTACAGATATGATGTCTATTTCCATACTCTTAGAGCTTTTCCCACTGTTGGGTGGGAAGCCAACACAAACTCTATATTGTATCACTTAGTACTGATTCTTAAGTCTAGAAGGAACTGGGGAATAAATCAAGGGCTATCTTATCTTTGATAGTGGGAGGAGTTATTTTGTTTTTGGGGGAGGAGTTATTTTATAGAGAGACAATGGACCTTCTAAACACCATTTCTGTTAAGCATAGTAAACTGGGATTAGGATTACATGCAAACCAGGCATGAAGTTAATAATATCTTCTCAAAAGATCCCTGAGGATGTAGAGACCTGAAATTAGTATCAAGATCCTAGCTTTGGAAGCCACATGTGAAAAATAGAATGTTAACAGTAGTTGTTATTGCTAAATGGTTTAACTGTGTAGAGACACAGCATAAAACATTTTAATTTATATTAGACCATTTGATCCTTAACCTTATGAGGCAGGCACTATTATTATCCCTATCTTAAAGATGAGTAAACAGACACAGAATGGTTAAGTATGTTCCTCAACTTCCCACAGCTGGATGATTCAATTGTAACCCAGGATGTCTGACTTTGAGCTACTCCATCATTTTAATTTGTTAAAATCACATAAATGTTTTAAACAGTGGTTCTTCAATAATTCATTTTGAGCCTCTAAATCAAGGATTAAAAACTCAAAATTTAAAATGGATATAGTCTCTAAGAAAATGGAAAAAAGAAATGATAGTCGTATGAAAGAAAACTGATAGCTATGGACAGGTTGCTTGTCATTCAGTTATAGCTGGAAAAAAAATCAGACAACATATTTAGGTGCAAAGCAGAAGGAAAATCAGAAGAAGATTGTTGCCTTTCCTGATTAATGATAAATCCTTTGATATAGAAAATCTAAAAGTAGAACGAACATTAACGTTGAGTGTTAGGAGGGTCCAATTCTCAAGTGATTTAATAGAATTATGGGTTTGGAATCTGAAACATAATACATGGTGTGATAGAAACTAGAGTAAGTGAATGCATAAAAAACCAGGGTATGCAGTGTGCCCTGAAATAAAGAAAACAAGCATGAAAATGAATCTTAATATCTGAACTTGGAAGACGACTTTCTCTTGAAAAACAAAAAGGTACAGATCCTACAAAATAGCCAATAACTAAACTTTGAAAATGATTTTTTCATATCTTTGTTTATAAAATAACAAGCAAATAAAACTCAAAACTGTAAGTTCATAGGCACATCTAGAGTATGGATAGCAACTTAAAACATCAGACTTCGCTTGTGTCCATATTCAGAACTGTTAATTAGGTGTACCTGGAACTATCATGTTTACTTCTGAATTGGAGCAAGCTCAGTAGCTGGTAATCAGTGAATGTATTAATAATGGTAATATCATCTGTCAAATGTTTTCTCATGACAAACACTATACTTAGAATTTGTGTACTTCATCTCACGGATCAGGTCCTCTTCTTGAGAATTACAATCGTTTTATTAACAGTATGGCCAAGCTATGAGCTCATTGTCACACAGATAGTTAATGAGAGACCCTACTCCCAACTCCAAAGATCATGTTTTTAAGCACTGCATACTCTGGCACTCTCTTTCAAAATAATTCGCCCTCCAGAAAAAAATATGTATGCATATATTATATCTGTGTGTTTGTGTAAATATAGGTAGAAAGATAGAGTGACTTTTGAAGTATATGGATTTTAGACACTCATAGGAAATATGTAAGCTTGAAAGGGGTTACTCATTTGTATTGCCTGAGGTCATGACTAAATGTGTCATAAAGGAGAACTGTTACTCGTTCAATTTTTATTGTATCTTGTGTGGTCTCTACAGAGAATAAGAATTTGCTAGTACTTATCCAGAGAAGGTATTTCTCTGGACTTGCATTATTTATTTTTTAAACCACAGCTAGCAGTAGGTCGAACTCAAGTGGGTATATTTATCTAGGATATTCTGAAACTGGGGATTAGCATCAGACACAAATGGATTATTTTTTAAATGTATGTTGTTTTAAAACTCATCACATAGATTAATAAGGGGATTTATATTCATTTATGCAAGAAAGTATGTCCAGAATTATCAAGAGCAATACTGTTGGAAAGGTGGTCATGGACTGCTATGATTTGTGAAATGTTTGTCAATGGCCCTAAGATGGGTTCAGAAAGTAAGACTTAACATTTGGAAACTGTCATTGAAATTAGCATTGCTGTGATATACAGGCATGTGATCATTTTTATAGTAATTTATTTTATTACATTTTCCAAAGTATCAGTCCAACCAATGGGTTGGAATTTTAAAACAACACAAAAAATAGATCCTTGATTGTAGAATTTGTAAAGTAATAATTTATAAATTGAAAAATTAAGTCCAAATTAGGGGTTTGCCTGATATATTTAGATTGAAGAATATTTTAAAAATTATATATGTCTGTTTGTCCCTTAAATTTTCTGGATGAATGTCTTATTTTCAGTTTTTCTCTAATTATTTTTATGTATATGAGAAATAAGATTCTTACTTCTATCTGCCAAATATTTTTGGCTTCTTCTCAGCTAAATTGTCTGAGAAAAATCAATTTTTTTTTTTTTTTTTTTTTTTTTTTTTTGCGGTACGCGGGCCTCTCACTGTTGTGGCCTCTCCCATTGCGGAGCACAGGCTCCGGACGCGCAGGCTCAGCGGCCATGGCTCACGGGCCCAGCCGCTCCGCGGCATGTGGGATCCTCCCAGACCGGGGCACGAACCCGTGTCCCCTGCATTGGCAGGCGGACTCTCAACCACTGCGCCACCAGGGAAGCCCGAGAAAAATCAATTTTTATTTCAATATTAGAAAAGGGTCATTGCTACCCATGCTTCATTGCTTCCTCTGAATCTAGTTCAAAGTCTGCATCATAGTGTCAGGAGATCAGAGAACTAGTTCTTGTCTAATTCACAAGCTCTTTTGCAATTTAGATCTTAAGAAACATCAAGGACACAGAGTTTATTGAGAAAATTAGCCAATGTCTTGTGAATAAAGCATGGACATAAAACACAACACAGTATCAAATTGCGTTAGACAGTTGGCAAGATGGGGAAGTCAATAGCATCTTGGCATGTTGATGAGAAATGCTGACTGATTTGTGACATCATTCTGAGCTCTAGGCATCAGTTACTGTATTTTTTCATTTTTATTATATAATGCTTACTGTTTTTTTACTTATGAAAGCATTACTTGATCATAATACAAACTTAAAATTACAGAAAGCTGTAATGATTAAAATGAAAATCACATGTATTCTTACCACCCAAGGGTAGCTGTTCACAATATTGTATCCAGTTTTACATACATAAATATTTCTTCTATGTCAATTGGTGTTACTTATGTACATGAATTTTGATAGTGATTTTTAACCTGCTACCATTTAGGCATTTTTTTTCTCATGTTATCTAAAATTCTTCAAAAATGTAACTTTAAAGATCTGTATGGTATTTCATAGTATATTTAACAATTTCCTCACTGTTGAACATTTAGTTTAATATTTGTTAGAGCAAACAACATTATTATATATACATATTTGTCTGCATTTCTGTCTGTTTATTCCTTATGATTGATTTCTTAAACGGTGCCATTTTATTGAATTGTATTTATTTCCTACTGGAGCATTGCATTTCATTTATATTTTGAAAGTCATATTTTTCTGTCTGTTCAAGTATGTATAATACCTAGTTTGGTTCATTGCAAAATAGACATAAATTCTTTCAATTCAGTTCTTAAAATTGAAACTGTATGTTCATATAATGATGCAAAATATAATACAGAAATGCATGTTAAAATATACTTAACCAGTACTTCTGCTTAAAATCAAGCCTCCCCCAAAATATGTAAAACTTTGAATCGTTTTTATTTTTAGTTCTTGTGATTATCAGTCTAATAGTTAATGATATTCTTCTTTTTTTTTTTTTTTTTTTTTTTTTGCGGTACGCAGGCCTCTCACTGCTGTGGCCTCTCCCGTTGCGGAGCACAGGCTCCGGATGCACAGGCCCAGCAGCCATGGCTCACAGGCCCAGCCGCTTCGTGGCATGTGGGATTCTGCATCGGCAGGCGGACACTCAACCACTGCGCCACCAGGGAAGCCCAATGATATTCTTTTATATTCACTTCTTGATCTGAGAACTTGGGCATTCTCTATAGATTCTTGCTATGAGAGGAGGGTTCCTCTCTATTATGATCCCCCCGCCCCAAACTACTTCTTTTATTTTTGACATTTATATTATTATTCTTGCTTTTTATTACTTATCTCTGTAACTCTATGCAATAAAATTAGGTCATTTTTTTCTTGTATCCTCCTCTGTGGATAGTTTCATGACTCTTCACTAGGTAAGATGTGGATATTTGCCCTTATGATTACACCACATTTTTAATCATTTTTAATTTTCTACCCTGTTCCCTTTGTACTTTTAATTTTACACTCTCAAAGAAGAAGAAGTCAGTATTGTGTATGCACAAAATTCAGTTTTCTGAGCCCTCTCTGTATGTTGATGCCAAAAGATGTTAAATAGTAGTATTTTATTAGTATGAGAGAATAAAGAGATTGGATGCATGTAAGAAAATATAAATGATATTCAAGGAGATCTAATATATGTCACATGTGAGTTCCAGGAAGAGAAGATAGGTCAGAGGAAAGGATCAAAGAGACAAGAGAGGGGAATATCAACAGCTAAAGATGACAGGAGTCTGCAGGTTTTTAAAAAAGTTATTATGGTTTTCTAGGCATTTTGTATTTTTGTTAGAAGTTTAGAATAATGTTGTCAACTTCTGGAAAAAAGAAAGCCTGCTGGATATCGATTGAGATTACATTGAAGCTGTAGATTGATTTGGAGAGAACTCTTTCTTGATAAAATTGAGTTTTTTTGGTCTCATGAACATGGTATTTATTTCCATTTATTTAGGTCATCTTAAATTCCTCTTAAAGTTTTGGAGTTCTCAGTATACAGGTCTTTCACATCTTGTGGAAGATCTATCCCTAAGTATTTGATATTTTTGGTACTATTATAAATGATATTTCTAAATTTCCACTTGTCTGTTACTAGTCTGTTAATAGAAATACTGTTGATTTTATACTATAGATCTTGAATTCTGTAACCCTGTTAAACTCATCAGTTCTGGTGGTTAATTCATCGATTCCATAGGATTTTCTACATTGACACTTGTGTCCTCTCTAAATAAAGACAACTTTACATCTTTCTTTCCAATTCTGATGCTTTTTATTTCTTTTTTCTTTTTCTTCTTATTGCACTGGTAAGAACCTCCAGTACAGTGTTGTATAGACGTGGTGAGAGCAGAAATCTTTTTCTTGTTCCTGATATTAGGGATGAAAAATTCCATCTTTCACCAGTGAGTACAATGTTAGCTGTAGGATTTTTGTAGATGCCTTTATCAGGCCTAGGAAATTCTCTTTTATTACTAATTTTCTGAGTTTTTTTTTTTTAAGCAGAAATGGTCTTTATATCTTTAAATGTTTTTTTTTAAATTATTGAGATTATTATTTTTTAAACTATAATCTTTTAGATCATTTTTTCTATCAGAAAGAAATCTACAAGTTAATATTTACCTTTACTGTGCCTGAGCTCTAACAAAATCTAATAAAATCAAAGACACATCCATTGTCTTGGAGAATAGCAAAGCAAAAATTGCACCAAAGTTGAACAGGCAGGGAAAACTTTATTCAAGGCTATTGGAATAGTGTAGAAAGCCAGAACTAAAGTCTGAACTTAGCTCCACTGAAACAAAAGGCGGGAGAGTTTAATCACAGAGGTGAATGAGTGGAAAAATACTGGAGGATATTAGTGGAGAGATTAATCAGTTGAATATGTCCAGCACATTGAGTTATTCCTGAGTTTTCAAATGTTTTGCTCTGTAATTAGGGCTTCTGTTTTTGCTAATTGAGACTGATTGAAGGTAGACTTCTAGCTTCCACAGAGACTAGGAGAAAGGGCTCTATCTTCCTTGATGATTACATTCAAATGAATGCCTCGCAAGTCCATGAGAAAGTCATGCCTGGATCAGAAAACTGGCCAGGGGTTTTTAAAAAGTTTTTCATACATCACAAAAGGACAGAGAGAGAATTTACAGTTACGAGGCTTTCTGAAATAAATGCTCTAAGAAAAGGGAGGTCGGGGGCCTAGAGTCAGGAAGTAGCCTATCTAAAGATTAGTCAAGCTGACAGGAACATTAAGGCTGTCTTGGTCACAACTATATAGTCCCTGGGTAGGCTTGTTAAACAATGCTCCTGTGTGACATTGGAAGGCATGCTGTACTCCTTTTTGATTTTGGATAAGTTTTGGATAAGTTTTCTTAGCCTCAGGTATTTCAATAATCACATAAGGTGGGAGATGATGATTTCTTTAACCAGAGTAGTGGCAGTCACCGTGGTGGCCACAGGTAGTCAAATATTCAGAAAAATTAAAATGTAAGCAAATAAGACTTGCTGATTGAAGAAATGGTAGGATATTAGAGAGAGAAAGGAGTCAGTGATGACACCAAATACTGTCTTTTTTATCTGAGCAGTGGGAAAAGCAAGGTTTTCATTAACTTTGTTTTTATAGAGTTGGTCATCAGATTAGCAATCAAACTATGTCTTGTTTTATATACTGTCTGACTTTTTCCCTGCAGTATGTTGGTCCCCTGCAATATTGCCTTCACAGCATTTCGTATCTAATTCTTAGCCTTTCGTCAAAAACCTGCTCTTACGCTGTCTTTTCAATGAAATAATTCCAGTTATCTCCAGCCTGATATGATGATGACAATACTATAGTTGGTATTGTTAGTGTTGTTGCTAAAGTTTTTGGCGGTTATACTCTGTGCTTGGTACTACGCTAAGACCTTTACATTAATTGTCTAATATCATCCTTATAACAACTCAGTGAGGTATTATTATTATTTATTTGTTTTTACAAGTGAGAAAACTAAGGCTTAAAGATGTTGTCACTCTTAGAGATGAGGATGCAAAGACGGAAGTGGTGGCACCAGTATATTAATTCAGTTTTGTTGAACTCCAGAGAACCAATCTCTTAAACTTCTAGAATGACTTATTAATTGCAATTTTTGATGAATGACTATTTGTTCTGTAGCTTATGCTTGGTTTCCCCAAGGTGATTGCATTTGTAATTTAATTAATCCTGTGCATCCATCCTTTCTTTCTCCTAGTTACCCCTGTGGTTAGTGATGTACACTATTCAATTCTTTTTGCTTTATGGTTCTCTACTGAATCATATTTGAGAGAGAGATTGTTTCTTTATTCCAAATAATGTAGTGAGATCCTCTGGCAAATTATTTATATAAAGCGAGTGGATTTTATCAAAGGCTTTAGTTACCTAACTGACAATTTTTCTATCCACACACATTGTTCATTACCTAATTATTTATTTATTGACTTGTGTTAGTACATTTTTTAAGTGAGATGATGATGTTTATTACAGAGAAATTTCAGATATGTTTTCTCTCTTTTTCTTCCCAGCATGAATTCTTTTTTTATTAACATCTTTATTGGAGTATAATTGCTTTACAATGGTGTGTTAGTTTTTGCTGTATAACAAAGTGAATCAGCTATACATATACATATATCCCCATATCTCCTCCCTCTTCCGTCTCCCTCCCTCCCTCCCTATCCCACTCTTCTAGGTGGTCACAAAGCACCGAGCTGTTAATGAGAATAATATACACTGTATTGCAGAATCAGAGCTAGGGAACTTGAACATCATTTGGTACATCCTTCTACCCAAAGGTGAATTCCCTGCACAGCCTCCCTGACAAAGCACCGCTCTATTTCTGATTAATTATGTCAGTAAAGGGAAAAACAGAATACCTCAATGTATTCAGTTTTATTATTGAATGAATATGTGTGTTCAGCGTTACCCATGATAATTAGTTGAAATCTTCCTCTTTGTAACTTTTCAACCATTGCTTTTAGTTCTACCTTTTTTTTTTTTTTTTTTGCGGTACGCGGGCCTCTTACTGTTGTGGCCTCTCCCGCCGCGGAGCACAGGCTCCGGACGCGCAGGATCAGCGGTCACGGCTCACAGGCCCAGCCGCTCCACGGCATGTGGGATCTTCCCGGGTGGGGGCACGAACCCACGTCCCCTGCATCGGCAGGCGGACTCTCAACCACTGTGCCACCAGGGAAACCCTAGTTCTACCCTTTTAAGAAATAAAAATAAATTTAAGATACACACTGTGCCACATTCTCAAACACTTAAACATGTCCTTCATCTTTCTCTCAAGGCTTCTTTCTTCAGGCTAACTCTGCTCAGTTCCCTTACATACTCTGTGACGCCCATCCTACTCCCTCCCAGTTGGCTCTGTTTTTCCCTGGAAAGAGGCAGCAAAAATATTCATTGCTGTAGGCTGCCATATTCATAGCAAACGGGCCAATTAAAAAATGCCACCAGGATAATGACCTAGTTCCTAAATAACTGATCCTTCCATGCATTGATTCTAATCAGTAGATTATGGACTCATGAGCACTTGGTTTATTGACACTAATCACTGTATAGAAAATGTCCCTGAAATATTCAAGGTGTTTGTCCACATTATAGTCTCTCTACAGTTTCTCTGACAAGTTTCTGTCCTTCCCATTTTGATCTTTGTCTTTTGCACAACTGCTTTGAAATGTATCAGTCTTTTCCTGAATCAGATCTAGTAAACGTATCTTATGTCCATCTTAAATACTATTTATTTCTTTTAATGTGGTTTTTCTAATTAATGGCATTAGCATGAGACGATCTTCAATCTTGGTTAATCTGAAAAGGGAACTGTAAAGTTTAGTTTTAGCTGGAATTTCTGCTATATATACAGTTGCTTCTCATTATTTGTCATAGTGATGTTTTAGAAAGTTACCATAGGTACTGAATTAGTGAATACTGAACTTTTGCTCCTAGGGGAAATACAGGTTAGGTTCCTGCAAGCCTCTGGTCACAACATTTTTATCAACCAAAACACCATTTATGTTACGTAGGTTTGCTTGCCAACAATGTCCTTGTAAAATAAGCTAGTCTCTTCATTGTTGAAAACCTGCTCTACCATAAAATCCTTTTCCTAAATAACACTTAGCAGGTATTTTTACGATTCTTCCGCAGTCTCTTGACTCACAGAATCTGCCTCACCTGCAGTTTAACTTTTTTCATGCTCTATTACCCTTTGTAATGTCCAAGCCAGCCAGCACTAGCTGTAAAGGGTTTAACATTTTTCTGATTCTAGGTAATGTGATTGTAAATTTCTCTGGCTTTCAGCCTCACAATAGTGCCATCTACTACACTTTTTAAAATGGGTCATCACCTCATGAATCCACAGATTTAGCTACTTCTATCTTTTCCATAGTTTCGTTATGTATTATAGGTGTTGCTTTAGCACATTCTGGAATGTTCTTATGGACAGATTGGTGAATTTCCTCCTCATTTTTCTAGATGTACCTTATTGTTGATTCATTAATATTGAGCTCATAGCCAACAGCACTATAACTCATGCATGAATGAAGCTAATCTAACACACATATTTTCCCCATAAAGTATATCACAGCCTTCCACTTAGGAACACTACACAGCACTTCAGTATTATACCTGGGAGAATTTTAAAATTCTCAAACTAAATTCTCAGTTAAATCACCAAGAAAAAGTGCAAGAATGTAAAAGATATGGCACTAAATAGACTTTTAAAAGCATGCTTGTTTACAGCATGAGAGCTGACTTGCCTTGTTTGACTTCAACTGGGAATGCGTGTGTCCAGCAACTTAAGTTTTTGCCTCTATGTACATGTCCATGAATAACCATGTAAGTGCCCAAGTATTGATTTGGAGGTTACCAATAAATTTTAGTGAGTAGGCCAGTCTGTAAATATGGAATCTACAAATAATGAGGATCAACTGTATTAGGGTTAAAGGATATGAGCCTTCAGAATGAAAAAGTCCACCAAATGTCCAGCATAAAACCATATGCTTTGACAGATCATTGTGTATTTTCAGAACATAAGCTTAAGAGAAGATTCCCAGATTATATCCTCCACCTTGTAAACTCAAAGAAAAGTTTTTCTCAGGCTCACTTTGCTGGTTACTCTTATTGCATCCTTTTTAAAAATTATTCCATCTTTTGTTTTTATTTGTTTAGAAATGTATTCTCCTTCTACCTTCTATTGATGGTTATATTCTCATGCTCTTCTTAATTAGAGGTTTATGACTTTATGTATGTTTTATTATCATCTTAGGGGAATTATAACAGAGAAGAAAAACACATATCTTCATTCTTCCATTTTTCACTGACAGATCAGAGACTGAGAAGCTAATGTGCTCTGCATAAGCAGAAAGTAGACAAGTTTCTGGAAGTTGGATATGGGAGGGTAGTAAAACTCACTTGAAACCCTTGAAATGTGTGTTCCAGGAAGATCAGGTAAATCACCTGAGCTGGGGAAGAGACAAGTGACATGAGTTATAGATCAGAATGTAGGTTTGGAAAAAGTAGACTAAAGCTTGTGGAAGAGTAGAGTGGCTCTAACTTTTTTTTTTTTTTTTTTTTTTGCGGTACGCGGGCCTCTCACTGTTGTGGCCTCTCCCGTTGTGGAGCACAGGCTCTGGATGCGCAGGTTCAGTGGCCATGGCTCACAGGCCCAGCCGCTCCACGGCATGTGGGATCTTCCCGGACCGGGGCAGGAACCCGTGACCCTTGCATTGGCAGGTGGACTGTCAACCACTGTGTCACCAGGGAAGCCCTGACTTGTTATTTTTTGAGCCATCCCCTAGGAGCCTAAAAATCTTTTTTTAATAGGAAGATATGATATGAAATCCTAATCAACTTTTTCTAGTCGCATAAATTGTGTGCTTTTGTAGAATGAAACCACATATTAGTATTGATGTCTTGTATTTGAATAATGCTAAAATTATTTTATTAACAAAATCTATACCTCCTATAGACTCTAAATGAGAAAGACCTCCAAATTTTTAAGAGTCCTCAGGTCCGTGATTTACTCATGGCTGAAATGAGGAGATAAATTATCTATCATATCATTATTTTTCCACCAAGAGAAAAAACAGAATTAAAGCTTTGTACTTTGTCAACTTGTCACCTGGGTAATAGAAGAGGAGGCTGAGCCTGAATAAATGTGATGGGAGGGATACATTGATTCAGGTTCTTACTGAGATGTGGTTGTAAGAGGAATTTACACACGTAATTAGTACTCAGGAAAGTATGGAAGCCAAAAAAGGCCTCAGATAAAATTAATGGTTTTGACAACTCTGACAACAGAAAACGCCATTAACTATTATGCTCAAAAACAAAACAACCATCTGCTGCAAACTTTCTTATTTTGGCATGGCAGAACAAATGTTCTAGAAAGAGAAAAACTGTAAGGAACCATTTTATTTTTGATAGAAATCATATATCATGATTTGCCAGTCTTATGACAATTTTGGAAGGGAAGTTTCTTTTCAGAACTTGGAACTAAATCCATCTGTATTTCTATTGTTGAGTATTTAACCAATGAGGTTTTCCTAAGATGTTACTTTTATCCTGAGTTTACATTATCCTGGATCACTTGATTACTGGCTTATGCTATAGTCTCACACATGATTTACCATGTATAATAACCTGCCTTCAAATTTTATGCATATATAAATGGATTACAAGATATTAGTGGATACATAACATAAAATACATGAATGTAAAGAAAATTCTGAGTTCAGCGGAGGTGGTATTACATTGTTCTGAAGAGGTGATTTTATTTTTCAGTAGGTTCAGGAAGGGGGAAAGTTACTAAATGAAATTAATATTTAAACAAAAATACTAAGGAGATAATTATGTACAAACCCAAGAGTCTTAAGAATATTTTAAAAAAATATATGAAGGGTTATGGAAATAGCAAAAAGAAATTATTTCATAGTTGAATAAGCCATACTACCTATATGGAATTTTGTAAAGAATTTATGCACATTCAAAGATTTATTAAATATGGACATTTTGGCCAACTTTCAATTAGCCAAACATATTGTTTCGAAAATGGATTATGGAAAGAAGGTAGACACTTAAGGTAAACATGAATAGAAAAGCAATGAAGATTGGCACAACATTGTAAATCAACTATACTTCAACTTAAATAAAAGGAAAAAAAAAGCAATGAAAGAGAGGAAAGAGGGAAGGAGGGAAGAACGGAGAGAGAGAGCAGCAGACTTGAGAGCATGCAGCAACCAGAAGAGAAAGTTATTTATATTCCTGCCTTTCCATTTAACCATTGCCATTAGTACTTTAAGCCTTGAGTTCCATGACATTTTTCTCTCTCTTTATGTAGTCTCATTCCTTGATTATATTAAATAATGTTTTTTCACTGAAAAACAAAAGAGCAGTGTTACCACCAACTTCAAAAGGTTGTTTGTAGGGTTACATAAAGCATTGAATATGGAAGCACGTTGAACAGAAAAATGTACAGTGTTAAATGAAATGATACATTAATATGAAGGCAGCCATTTTTATTGCTTGGAAGTTTTTAATCAGTAAATCAACTTATACTTTTTATTTGTTTATAAATAAATTATTGTGAAAAATGGCTGATGTTGAAATTGTGTTCATCTCTTTCTCAACTTTGACAGCACATCCACAGAGTCTATGACATGAGGCAGCATTATTGGGGTCAAATGGACCTTGTGGGTCAAATTTTAGCCTTATAATTATTCATCTTTTTTATAGGCAATAATGCCGTCTTTCAAAATCACTTGCATAGGGGCTTCCTTGGTGGCGCAGTGGTTGGGAGTCTGCCTGCCGATGCAGGGGACGCGGGTTCGTGCCCCGGTCTGGGAAGATCCCACATGCCGCCTAGCCGGCAGGGCCCATGAGCCATGGCCGCTTGGCCTGCGCGTCCGGAGCCTGTACTCCACAACCGGAGAGGCCACGACAGTGAGAGGCCCGCGTACCGCAAAAAAAAAAAAAAAAAAAAAAAAAAAAAAATCACTTGCATGTCAGCTTTGACCTGTGTAAGTCATAATCAGCATTATACACACTCATACAGTGTGTTTGTTCACCAAGGAAAGACAAAGAGGCTTATTGAAAACTTCAATACACACTTCTTTCTGACTTTCTTAATATATATTTTTTTACACAGTACAGACTGCAAGGGGAAGGAAAAGAGCAATCTTATGGGGCTACAAAATGGTTCATTTGAACTCCATTCAGCCATGTGACGTGCAGTTATGCTCTAGTGAACTAGGTAGACAAGAACACTTCTCTCAAGTGTTCATAGTTTGTTCAGGGAGATAGACAATAAATAAGGAAATAAATAGTTTTGATAGTACTGACTTCTAAGAAGTAAATAAATCACAGTGATAATTAGCAATGTGGAACCATCTGCTTTGGTTAGGATGGTCTGGGAATGTGTGTGTCAACTTAGATACTCAGGGAAGGACTCTCTAGGGTGGGCAGAGTGGGGGGCATTTGAGCTGAGGACAGAATGATGAAGAGGATGAAGCTGGACAGATGTCTGGTAGAGTGCAAACATCCACAGGCAGAAGGAGATTGGCATATCTGAGTGAAAAAAAAGAAAAGATTCAAGCTGGGGATATATATTTGTTTCTTCAGTGCATGTGTCTAGGTAATGGATTATAATCCAGAAAAAAATTTTAGACTCTTGCCAAAGGAGGTAAATTCAGTGGATAATGTAGTAAAACGTACAGGTTTAAGATAATCACTTTTGATTTTCCCTGTGGAATGTATTCTTTACGTATACTTTTTCTTGATAGGTTTTGCCTTTGTTTTACAGTCACTGTACATATTAATGTTCTTGAAGAACTGCTTTAAAGGATATTATAATTATCCTGATCAATTATAAAAGCTATACTATAGTCGTAACTGTTGTGGTCCATATTCATGGATGATATCTTCTGGCTACTTATGATCTCTATTTTGAAAAGTCATGGAAGTGTTTTGAAAATTAGAAAGGAAGAGCAAAAATATATCACAATGATGATTTCCTGAATAGCTATGTTAAGCAGGTGATTTTATGTTTATGTGTGTGTGTATGTAGACACAAGATTTTTTTCTCAAAGGAAACTGTGACCTTTATTGTTTTGACTTTATGTAAGTTATCTTTTCTGGCCTACAGATTCTACAGCCCTCTTCTTCCAATAGACTCACAGCACTAATATACACAGATATAGCCTCAAACCACAAGTAACATAAATATATTTTCTAATTGTATGAGGCACAGAAAACCAAGGAGAAGCATTGGAAGATTTAAACAGAAATCTAATGGGAAAAATTGGATAAATGAACCTTCTTTAATTACATACTGCTTTCCAAATGTTCCTTCCGGTGTGGTCAGCATTAGCTTTTTTTTTTTTTTTTACTTTGTAGTCGATGTCACACACACACACACACACACACACACACATGCACAACCCACCCACAAGCGAGTATTAGTATTCAGCATACAAAAATCACACATTAAAATTGTAGGTAGTTAAGTCCAAGCAGATGGTTGCACAGCATTTATATCTTTGATTAAATTTTATTTTGATATATTAATGGAACTATAAAATTCCTTAATGAAGCATATTCATGAAAAGCCAAAGAAGAGAAAATTATTAGCTGGGCTTGTATTACTGAGGCCATAAAATTAACAAGTAAACAGAAAACATAACTGTCAAATTATTTATGAGCTTCTCTTTAGCATAAATATTTTTAAGGCTGTATACTCAAGTTGATTTAGTAGCAGATGGAGTGAAGCAACCCAGTTAGAAAATATAAAAACAGTTCCCCAAGGCTCCTATCATTTAGCAAGTGTGTTATTAGGGTATGCAGGGCAACAAGGATCAATGTCGGCTGTCACTCAGAGGGCATTGAGCTAGGGAGGAACATGTAGAGATTGGAATTTAGGAACAAGTGAAGATTTGGAATAAGAGTTTATAATATATAATTGCCACTTTCTGGAAGAGATAGAACTCCAGAAATTTAAGAAAGTGTTCAAGGAAAAGAAACAATAGGATTTATTAGTTTTAAATATTTTAAAGTCCTGGAGTCAGGATGGTATTTGTGGCCTGCTAGAGAAGATGTATCAGCAGCTCAGTCAGGTGAGAAAAGGGGATTTTGACATAGCAGTTCCTCTGATACTTCTTCCAAGCAAAGGCGGGACCTAATGTCATAGTGTAGATGCCTGTGGGCCTGAAGATGTGAACTGCATGAAAGGTGAAAGCCATTTCCAAAAGCCAGAAGGCAGCAAAGTGTTAATTTTGATGAGCGAAAAGGTGAGAAAAAGGAGACCTGATGTTACATATAGCTAGGTCCTGACTAATTGGCCTGTTTCTCTCACTTTGTATCAAAATAGCGTCTCTATCACTTCCTTCTCATGTTCTTCTTTTTTTTTTTTTTTTTTTTTTTAAAGAGCAACTGCTTTCCCTTCATTAGGTTAACTGCCAGAGAAAACACATTTAAAACACACCTTTGGAATTTTCTATTCTGCTCTTAAGAAAAGATGCATGTTTCTCCCCCTATAAATTCTCTCCCATAAAGAGTTCATGGTTGTGTTTTAAACACAGTGCTTCAAATCTGGGAGGGAGGTAACAATCTTTAACATGGTTTTGAAGAAGATCAGTAATGAAAACAAAGTATTGTAAACTCCATAGTGTTAAAAATTAAATCAGTTGCATTCCTTGGTTTTATGATTCCTACAGAATTTGCTTCATCACCTCCCAACCCAGCTTTAGGGCAGGGATGCACTCTTAAAATGGACAGAAGAGGAAAACACCTTGCTGTGCTTGATTTCCTGCTCGGTGCAGTTTCATCTCCTTTCTGGTTTGGGCAGTGTTTATTATATCTACTGTCTATTTATGTACATCTTTGATACCTCATTTGATTAAAAGTTTGCTGTTGAGAATGGAACTCATATTTGGATCACATTTGTATCCTTTTGCTAAGCACACATGATGTCTTTTAGGTCTTTGGTATTGATATATTTTTTTAAACAGTTTGATTTGCAAGCTCTATCAGCTTGCTTTAATCCCACTGTGAGGCAGCCTGATGATTTATCCTATTGCTATGAAAGCTTAGAACTACGTGATGATAGAACACTGAAGTGCATGTGATTAGTTCAATTCCACAGCATTGCTAGCACAATACTGACCAATACAACATATTGGTAAGTAATATTTAATTTAGAAAACTTCCTCTTGGGAATTGCATTGTAGTGCTAAAGGTGTATAAGGCATCCAAAATAGTCCCACAGTCATTTGGATTATCTAAAATTATGTTAGTTACATTTATGCCAGACACTGTGCCAAATATTTAGTATGATTTAACAACATTTACTCATAGTTATCTTTCTTGTATAACTTCATACATATAGCATATAGATGAGATCATTCTTTTTTTGTTCCTGTTTTGTGTTTGTCTGACCATTTTCTGAATCTGATGGAAAAAATGAGTACTTTTAGCATGAATATGAATATTTTACCCTCAATTTAAGGAACATTAAAGATATACATTTAATTTTATACTACAGTAAAAGTAAATGGCAGAATCTTTATTTTTGTATCTAAAATTAATATATATGAGTAATAAATATATTTGGATACCTATATAACAAAATGCTAAAAATTTTTTAAATTAAAAAATTTTGCATTAAATGCTCATGTTCTAATAATATCCACCAATATACCTGTGGATCAAAATGACAATATTTACATTCTTTTGAAATTTAGTTCTGAATGAATAAATTTACACTGTGACTATCATTTTTTAAGATGATGTAAGATATTTAGGAAAGTGGTAAAAAAATTATGAATCACACAAAGAAATCGTTAGACTTGAAAGGATCTTGTTAAGAAATAACTCCTATGAGAATTCTGGTGCTCTTAGTTTGAAATTGACTTAATAATAAAACAATAAAATGTACTTATTTATTTTATATGCATTAAATATGTATATTAGCCCTGTAAAAATGTATACTATATTTATAATTTGAAAATTGATATGAATATGAAAATTATTTACAACTGAAATGATTTATTCCAGTGTAGGAGAACATTTATCTGTGCAATTGAGAGATTTAAAAGCAGAATGAATGACACGTTTTTCATTAGGTTCGAGGCCCTGTCCCATGTACAGATTGTTGTTGATAAGCCATAGAAAACCAAGTAGATTACACGTTTTAACCTAGTATTATATAATTCAGTAAAATTATAATAGGTTTTACATTAATACAGAAATGTTTCCAATGGCATTTGTTTAGATTTTTGCTTGTAAATAGCTCAAGCCCATTTTGAAGTAATTTAATCAAAATATGAAATCTATGAGGACTTTGGCATCTCATCAAACTTGTAGACTAAAATGTGGCTGGGATTCAGAAACAATTATATCCAGTGATTTGTCCACTATTGGGAATCTCTCCACTTATCCTCTCTCCTTCTCTCTGTATCAGCTTCATATTTTTCTCTTTTTCTGTAGTTCTGCAATTTTCATTTCTCAATTCTACATGACAGAACGTATAGTAGCTGATAGATCCTGAGGTTAATATTTTATAATGTCAGCCATTAGGAAGAGATCACACTTGGGGATGAATTGATTGGTCCAGCTGGGCCAGACACTCACTTCTGACCATTATGTTATGGTCTGAAGTTGGATCATATTGAACCATGGCTGTTCCAGCTGCCATATGACTGTGGAAGGGACAGTCCCCAAAGGAAGTAAGAATGTTGTTCAAATAATTTCATAGATTTCCTATAAAAATAATCCCTTGGAATCTCAGCATACATCTATATCTTTCATTTCAAATATAAAACATCACATAATATATACCTATGCATTGCAAGTTGGGAAGTAGACACTGAGATGGTGATTAATGTGTAAAAGTTTTAATAAGGAGTTAAACACCTATGGAAGGAAAGAAAGGGATGGAAGCAAGATTGAGCAGAGGGAGAAGTTGGGCTGAGACCCAGTCTCATCAGTGGCTCAGCTGACCCTGTGTGGTGCTGTACGTTGTACGGGCCTAAGTAGGGCTGTGAGGCTTGGGCTTTTATACCCCTACATTAACGAGTCAGTGGATGTCAGCTGACTTAGGAAAGGAGCATATCCTTGGGCTGGGCAGCTAACTTTAACTAAGGCAATTCTTGAATAAGGTTCTTAGCTGAAGGCTTACTGCTGGTAGCACCCCCATCAACTGGGAAAGTAAGTTGTTCATCTCTGAAGTGGGACCTGAGCAGGTAGCACAGCATACATTATATTCTTTTACTTGTGTTTTCTGGATATATTTTCTCATGTAAATCCAGAGAATAACTCCTCTAATATTCCTGGGAGTTTTTTATTTTCATGGACAGACTTAGTAGAGGGACGATAGTGGGATGAATGAAAGCCTTCCCTGATGAATATAGAGTAGGAATTGCAACTGATGCTCCTCTTCCTCCTCTACTATCAATTCAAAAGTGCTCTGACTCTCAATTAGTATCTCTGCTGGTCTCAGTGGCTTAAGTGGTAATGTGACCTGACCTCAACCTTGAGATGCCTGAGCCCATAGTCAACAATCTCTTCTCAAGCTGTGGCTGCTGTGCTTGTTATTTACCAACAAAATTGGGCATGGGGTACCATGAGGGTCACTTGCATATCAAAATATTTCTCCCTGCTCCCATGACTGATGATCATGATCTATAAAACCCACAAAGATGACAACTCTTAACTTGCTAGGTCAGCCCAAAGAGCCCAGGCAGCACCCATTTCTTATAGTTTAATGAAACTCTTGCTGTGTATTCTGGTTTTGTGACACAGAACCTCAAAAGATTCAGACAGATCCTGGAGTTCTGAGGATGAGAAGCACACTTTCCCCAATAGGGATGATGGAAATGACAAGTGAGATCACTCCTGCTTCCACCTCTTTCTTCCCAGACCCATGGATTCTTCCTATAGGGAAATAACCATATATAAAAGTCTTGGTTGAGTGTAAATTGTGTCCTGGAAGAAGGCACCCTATCATTACAAGTTTTCACCTCTGAACTGGTAGACAATCTGTGCCTACAACACTCTGTTCCATCAAGTTGTCAGTTTCTGGGTGATGTGGTATGTGATAGGATCAGTTGATTCTCTGGTTTGGTGCTTACCCCTTACTGAACCTTCTTTGCTATATAAAGTGGGTTCTTTGGTCTGATGTGATATTACATGGCATCTCATGCTCAAGAAATACACATTCCTGAAGCTCAAGGTAGTGGGGCTAACTGTAGCCAACTGGGCAACAAGACAAAGCCAGGGCTTAAATTTCTTTTTATTCTTGTCAAAATGAATTGCTGTCCCTTCCAGGGTGTAGCACAAATCTGGCCTGGTTTCATTGTTACTTAATCTTGGCTATTAGTCTACTGTGTAGAAAAATGTATGGAGGCAGATCCTGAAGTGGGGGCATGTTGCCCTACAGGGTGGTGGTAAGTCTCTACATGGTCTTCAAATAAATTATTTTAACATCTCAAAGAGAGTTCACAGCAACCTGTGCATCAATCCAGATGTTCACAACTTAGGTCTTAGGATCCCATTCTTTCCCAACAAGAACCTTGACCTTGGTATCTAGGCTGGGAATTTTACCCTCTGATTTTCTGCTACTCTACTGATTGATTCCTGGGGCTAGACCTAGACTTTCTCTGTTCTCACATTGAAGTAGATAAGAACCTCTTTGTATACTGCTACTTAAGAGACTTCTTTGCCTTTCATATTTGGCTTTTAATTAGAGTCACCACTCCTAGTCGTTTTTTTCCCCTAAGGTATGGATTGTGCTTAAAAATAGCTCCCCAATTCCACTATCTTTATAGTTATTATTTTTCTGGAACCTCCTAAATGTTTGATACAGTCCTCTTTAGAATAAGATTCCAGTTTATCATTCGTGAAAGTTTAAATAATTGCACTGCTATCTTATGCCATGTTTGGTTGCAACACAGTCTTATGAAAGGCCTTAGCCGGCTCCATAGCAATTGGGTAAGCCTAATCCATTTTCATTTGTTATGAAACTAACATATGTGGAATTATTTTTACCATTTTGATTTGTGTTTTTTTATGTATTGTGCTTTTTCTGCATTTTGTGTTTTGTTATTTACTTTTATGCACTTATTGAAGTAATTACTGTTTGTATGCTCATGTTGCCTCCTCTACTTGTTTCAAAGTTATATATTTTATTGATATTATTTTAGAAGTTTCTTTTAAATCTTTAAATGCATACTCTATTTAACACAGTGTAAAGTTAATCATTATCTTTTATCCTCTTCTAAGACAATACCTTACCTTTTTTCTTTTTTTCATACTAAGTCTTCAAACTCTGGTAAATATTTTTTTAATTGAGATATAGTTGATTTACAATATTATATTAGTTTCAGGTTGCAACATAGTGATTCAAAATTTTTATAGATTATACTCCATTTAAAGTTATTATAAAGTGTTGGCTGTATTCCCTATGCTGTACAATTTATCCTTGTATCTTATTTATTTTATACATAGTAGTTTGTACCTCTTAATCCCCTACTCCAATCTTGCCCCTCTCCTCTCTCCTCTTCCCTCTTCCCTCTGGTAACAAGTAGTTTGTTCTCTATATCTGTGAGTCTGTTTCTGTTTTGTTATATTCATTCATTTGTTTAAATTTTTAGGTTCCACATATAAGTGATAACATACAGTATTTGTCTTTCTCTGACTGACTTATTTCACTAAGCATAATACCCTCCAGATCCAACCACATTGTTGCAAATGGCAAAATTTCATTCTTTTTTATGGCTGAACAGTATTCCATTGTGTGTGTGTGTGTGTGTGTGTGTGTGTGTATGCCACATCTTCTTTATCCATTGATGGACACTTAGGTTGCTTCCATGTCTTCGCTATTGTAAATAAATCTGCTGTGAACATTGGGGTGCATGTATCCTTTCAAATCAGTGTTATTTTTTTCTTTGGATATATACCTAGGAGTGGAATTGCTGGATCATATGGTAGTTTTGTTTTTAGTTTTTTGAGGAACCTCCATACTGTTTTCCTTAGTGGCTATGCCAATTTATTTTCCCACCAACAGTATGCAAGGGTTCCCTTTTCTCCACATCCTTGCCAAATTTGTTATTTGTGTTCTTTTTGATGATAGTCATTTTGATGGGTGTGAGATGATATCTCATCGTGGTTTTGATTTGCATTTCTCTGATGATTAGCAATGTTGAACATTTTTTCATGTGCCTGTTGGCCATTTGTATGTCTTCTTTGGAAAAATTACTATTCAGGTATTTTGCCCATTTTTAAATTGGGTTATTTATTTTTTTGATATTGAGTTGTATGAGTGTTTATATGTTTTGAATATTAACCCCTTATCTGTCATACCATTTGCAAATATTTTCTTCCATTCATTCGCTTACTTTTTCATTTTGTTGATGGTTTCCTTTGCTATGCGAATCTTTTAAGTTTAGTTAGGTCCATGTATTTATTTTTCCTTTTGTATCCTTTGCCTTAGGAGACAAATCCAAAAAAAATATTGCTGAGATTTATGTCAAAGAGTTTTCTGCCTATGTTTTTCTTCTAGGAGTTTTATGGTTTCCAGTCTTAAATTTAGGTCTTTAATCCATTGTGAGTTTATTTTTGTATATGGTATTAGAGAATGTTCTAAGTCAATTTTTTTACATGTTTAAATGTCCAGTTTTCCCAGCATCACTTATTGAAGAGACTGTCTTTTCTTCATTGTATATTCTTGCCTATTTGGTCATGGGTTATTTGACCATACGTTCACGGGTTTACTTCTGGGCTCTCTATCATGTTCCATTGATCTAAGTGTCTGTTTTTGTGCCAGTACCATACTGTTTTGAATCCTGTAGCTTTTTAGTAAAGTCTGCTTCAAGGAGCATGATACCTCCAGCTCTGTTCTTCTTTCTCAAGATTGCTTTGACTATTTGGGATCTGTTGTGTTTTCATACACATTTTAAAATTATGTATTTTAGTTCTGTGAAAAATGCCATTGGTATTTTGATAGGGATTCCATTGAATGTGTAGAATATCTTGGGTAATTTGATCATTTTAACAATATTAATTCTAATCTATGAACATGGTACTTGTCATCTTCAGTTTCTTTCATCAGTATCTTATAAGTTTTCAAGTATATGTCTTTTACTTTATTCTTAGGTATTTTATTTTTCTGATGCAATGGTAAATGGGATTTTTTCTTAATTTCTCTTTCTTATAGTTCATTGTTGATGTACAGAAATGCAACATATTTCTGTAGATTAATTTTGTATCGTGCAACTTTACTGAATACATTGATGAGTTCTGGTAGTTTCTTTAGGATTTTTTATGTATAATATCATGTTATCTGCAAACACTGACAGTTTTACTTTCTTTCTTTTCAATTTGGATTATTTTATTTCTTTTTCTGTCTGATTGCAGTGGATAGGACTTCAATACTATGTTGAGTAGAAGTGGTGAGAGTGGACATGCTTGTCTTGCTCCTGACCTTAAAGGAAATGCTTTCTGATTTTCACTGTTGAATATGATGTTAGCTGTAAGTTTGTCATATATGGCTTTTATTATGTTAAGGTATGTTATCTCTATGCCCACTTTCTGGAGAGTTTTTAATCATACATGGGTGTTGAATTTTGTCAAAAGCTTTTTCTGCATCTATTGGGATGATCCTATAGTTTTTATTCTTCAATATGTTGATATAGTGTATCACACTGATTGATTTCCAGATATTGAGTTCAGAAGAATTCCTTTCTCTGTAATATTTTAGAATAGCTTGAGAAGGATAAGTATTAACTCTTCTCTAAATGTTTCCTAGACTTCACCTATGAAGCCATCTGTTTCTGGACTTTTGTTGGTTGGGAGTTTTTTTATTAACTGATTCAGTTTTGTTACTGATAGACAATATCTTAACTTTGAATACTATACATACATACATATATATATATATATATATATATATATATATATATATATATATATATGGTACTCAATCTGTTTCTCTGTCTCTGTCTCTGTCTCTGTCTCTCTATCTACCTACCTATCTATCTATCTATCTACTGTGTGCATAGTGTATACCATATATACACAGATATATACTATATACACTGTATATTTTGTATGTATGTATATACACACACATACACAGTTGACCCTTGAACAACACAGCTTTGAACTGTTCAGGTCCACTTATACATTGATTTTTTTCAATGGTAAATACTACTTTTTTTTTTTTTCGGTACGCAGGCCTCTCACTGTTGTGGCCTCTCCCGTTGCAGAGCACAGGCTCCGGATGCGTAGGCTCAGCAGCCATGGCTCACGGGCCTAGCCACTCCGCGGCATGTGGGATCTTCCCAGACCGGGGCACGAACCCATGTCCCCTGCATCGGTAGGCAGATTCTCAGCCACTGCGCCACCAGGGAAGCCCAATGCTACTTCTTTTTGAAATGTTTTCTTTATATGGCTTCAGTCTCAGCACATTCTCCAAGTTTTCTTCTTCTTACTTGATCCATTCCTTCTTTGTCTTATTTGCTGTGCCCATATCCCCTTTCTAAACTTTAAACATTTAAGATTCTCAGAGTTTACCTGTCCTTACTTAGAGTGATCTCATTTAGCTTCATGTCTTTTTGGCCAACCCAATACTATGTACTGATAACCTCCAAATTTATTTCTACTTTAAGCCAAATATATGCTCCCTAAATATGTATTTTCAGATGTCTATTTGACACCTTTCTTAGAAAGCTAATTGGAGTCTCAATATGTTCAAAGGTAACTCTTGGTATTATGCCTCAAAAGGAAAATCTTTCCCTCTTCTAGATGTCCCCACCTAAATTCACTGTACCTAACTGCTTCATTTGCTCCTGCTAATATCCTGAGATTTGTCCTTAACTCCTCTTTTTCCTTCACTCCATAAATCCAATCCATCAGTAAGGTTTAGTCACATTATGTGAGAGATCCCTCTCATCTTTACTACTATCACTGTACTGGCCCAGGCCATCATCACTGCACTAGCCCCTAACTGTTCATCCTGCTTTCATTCTTGCTGTTAACAGCTTTTTCTACACACAGTGACTAAAGTTTTTTTTATATGCACATCAGATCCCATCATTTTCCTGCTCAAAATATTTCAGTAACTTCTTCTCACGTTTAGTACACAGTCTAAACTCCTTTTCCAGCCTTACAAAACCTTATGTGAACTGTCCCTTATTTGTCCTGGTAACCTGATCTCTACTGCTCTTTTCTTTCAGTATCCCTTAGTGCTTTAGCTATTTGCTATTCCTCTAGATATCATCACAGCCAGTCCCTCTATATCTTTCAAAGTTCTACTCAAATGTTGATTCATCCAAAGACCTTTCCTCACCAACCTGCTTGAAATGGAACAGCTCTGTTCCAGTTTCTTTCACTCTGTCTCTAATTCTGCTTTACCATCTACATAACACTTACTCTCTGAAATCAGTTTATTTGTTCCTCTTCTCATCCAATGAAAATCCTAAGAAGCAGGATTCTTATTTATCTTACTCAACATTGTATCCTAAATGCATACAAGGGTGTTTATAGCTGATTAATAATTCAATAACTATGTGTTTAATAATAATTGAATGAATTGGTCAGGGTGATGATGCCAGTTTTTGGTTATTTAGATTCCTATTTCAGGGTTATTTCTGAGATCACCCCAGGATCATTTAGCTTCAGGTAGCAGTTCCTTTTTCCTTCTCCATGGTTCTTTCAGAGTTTCCAACCAAGGCTAAAGATGAGGTCTGAGGAAATTGCCCAGTTTACTGTGCTATAGGGATGACCCTGCTTACCTATCAGAAGAGAATTGACTGCATCTTTAAATACATCTATTTAGTTCATGTTGATGTTAGTAGTAACTTATTAGTTCTCCTCTTCAGTTAAAGGGTACTTTCAGGTTTGGCAACAATTCTAGCTGCTAATGACCGACGCAAGGCTACTTGGGTCCACAGAAGTGAGGATACGGAGCTCCACTATTCTGAGGTTCAACAACATTAAGGGAAATCAGCAACAATGCTTTCTTCTTTATTTCTAATAATTACTTCCCTTCTGCCCAGACCATATTCAGTGTCATCACATAACTGGAGAAGATATTAAAACTTGTCATAGACATATATAACTTATCCATGATATAAAAACTGATAGAAACAGATTCACCTCCAAATGCTAGAAATTTAGTAAGCTTCACCATGTGACATAGTAATTTCTTTTTTTTAACTAAAAACATTTCTCTGTGTGAGGTAGGAATTAGCTTTTTTTTTTTTTTTTTTTGTACCCATGAGGAGACTGAGACTTAATGAAGTTGTAAAGTGTTCTATTGCTAGAGACAGCAGAGCCGTGATTATAGCTAAGAACCTTTTGATTCCAAACCCAGGATATTTCCCAAAGGGGCTTTTCCCTTGTCTGCAAGAGAAGTCCTCATATACCTTATCAAATATAATTGACCTGCTCAATTGTTTATATCTGATCCATTCCTTATAGACAAAGGGCCAGAACTGAATTGAGCCTCATTTCCAAGCATCATGTCAAGAAGTATAGCTACAGGAAAGGGAAGGTTTAATCTGATATAGGGATAGAAGAACTGGATTCTTAAAAATAGTTATATAGTGGGAAGAAGAGAGAACAGTTTGGGCTTCCATGTTTGGAATAATTCAAAATCAGGACAGTGGCAGTGTCAGAGGGCAAAACTAAGTCAAATGTTTTCTAAATTAGTTTCTTTCCTCCCTGGGAATTAGGGAATTAAAAAAAGTCAGAGCTTCTGGTTTATAATTAACTATATCAAATTTTTTTACATGATTATACATTGGTTAAATTTTTATATAGTTTATTATCAAATCTTGAACCATTTTGAAAGTGAAAGGAACAAGGGCAAATGTGAGGTCGCATGAGATGCTCGGGCTGTGAATTGATAATAGTTGAAACTACATGAAACAATTCTTCCTTTGTTTTTTGAAGCTTTCCATAGTAAAAATTAAAAGTTTTTGATAATATTTTCAAGTGTTGGGATGAAATTATATAACATAGAAATATGCATATTACTCTTTTAAGTATTAATGTATGCTTTTATTATTTAAGCACTATATTCAAACCACACATATGTTGTCTTAGAGATAGTTTGAGAAAATAAATCCAAATACTGCACACTTATATGAGAGCACTCATACCTTGAAAATATTGAAACTGCCAGATATATTACTTAATAACAATGTCATTGGACATAATCCTGATGTGACCTATAAAACGGAGTGATATGTCTGTTTCTCACAGTGATTCAAGTAGGTAATTAGCTGAAAAACTGGATATTTTGGTGTAATCCAGATTCAAACCAAGTGAAAAGTTCAAAAGAGTAAGCAGTAAAGGGACAAATTATGAATCAGCACCAAACCTTATTACAATTATATTTGTATGAAAAGGAGTAGAGCAGATGTATTTCTTCTTGGAGTAGTGAGTGAATATCAGCTGCTATAGAAAACGTTAACGTTTTATTATTTGAATTTTGGATATTTCTATAAGTAGACTCTTCTAAGCCTTATGAAAAACATTTACCAAGTGGAAATCGGAGTTTATTCCCTGATATGCTCAGAGACCTCTGATTAATTACCTTTTCTAGCCATTTCACTTAGAGCCCCTTTGCTTGGATTCAATATTGCTTATCATTATATTTTGTTCAGGTACCTCATACAGTGGCTGGAATGGAATGTTTGCTCAGCAATTGTTTATTGAATATCTGATGAACATTTTTTCACTCCCTTAGGATTCACTTCTGTACTATATTTCTTTTTTTTTTTTTTTTTTTTTTGCGGTATGTGGGCCTCTCACTGTTGTGGCCTCTCCCGTTGCGGAGCACAGGCTCCGGACGCGCAGGCTCAACGGCCATGGCTCACGGGCCCAGCCGCTCCGCGGCATGTGGGATCCTCCCAGACCGGGGCACGAACCCGCGTCCCCTGCATCGGCAGGCGGACTCTCAACCACTGCGCCACCAGGGAAGCCCCTGTACTATATTTCTTGATGGGAAGTGATTGGATAAATTAAGGTGTTACTAGCTGATAATTTCAGGTATCAACTTTTTTAGTGCAACTCATCTTATGCAAAGAATGACCACTTAAATTGGAATTTGGCTAGTTGAGAGAAAATTTGGAGAGAGACTTTAGGAAATTTCCAGAAAACTTTTAATAAGATTATATAGATAACAGTCAAAATAGCATTCTTAAGTTTAAGAATAACCTCTGGTAAATAATGGCTTTGGTCTCTTGTATTACCTATAAAATAAAGAGGTGGACCTACTCTGGGTAAAGCTAATTCAGTTGCATACATATAAAATTATATATATATATTATAGTCATAAGACTTCCCACTGCTCTACATGGGGTGGATATCCCTAAGAATTATAAAAGTTAGCTAGCTGAGGTAGTTTTTTGAATATGTTTTCCTCTCAATGGGTTAAATAATTGGTTTCTTGAAAACAGCATACACTGTATTTATACAGCAATTGAGGTATACATTGCCTGTGGTTTTATTAAGCATTAAATAGGAAAGATAGTTTTAGTTTGATTCACCAAAAAATTTCTTCAGAAACATTAACCAAAGACACTGCATTTCTCTATTTTTATTCCCCTAGGCAATGAACTTGTGGGCAGCACAAAGTAAGATGAATGACAGAGCCATAGAATATAGCTGAGGTAAGAATTACATAATTGCAATTCACACAGATAACATTTTCCTGAACTGCCATTATCTCCCTCAGTTGATACCCACCATTTCTGAAATTATCCTACAGTTTTATCTACTGATGGACTATGATCAAATTCAGAAAAATGTGTGGTTGAGAGTTGAAAAGATGTTAAAAAAATGAATCAGTCTTGCTTTGATTTGCAATTCTACTATATAAAGTCCATAATTCAAAAGATCTCTTTCCCTGTATTTTCTACTACTCCATAGATAAATAAAGGTTAGTTTGGATGAAATTGTTTTAATTGCACAAAATTATTTCAGGGTATATGACAAATATCAAGGTTTGGGGTCATGATACCTGGGATAAGACTCTGGATGTCACTTATATTGCGCAGGTTGCAACTCCCTGAACCATAGTTCATCTAAGAGGGCAGCTGAGATTTTGACCACCTGCTGTGTTACAGAGTGATAGGAAAATCACAGGAGAGAAGCCTGAGATGGGGGTAAAATTTGCTAATTTTGCCAAGCAAACTCCCAGGTAAACCACAAATCAAAGAGAAAGAGATTCTGAGTCATTGAAACCTCTTTGTCCACAGTTCGGATCTTTATAATGTTCTCCAGGTCATTTTCTTTGATTGAGTAAATGTAGCCTAATTAGAAAAATGGGCATTTTATCAGTCTCTTAGGATTAACTTCTCTGCTCTGTTTTTTGATGGGAAGTGTATTTCTTGTATTTCTGTGGGGTTTAGATGTTTCTAGAGTTAACTCTCATGTAACTTTGAGAAAAGCAGGGAAGTTATTGTTCTCCCGTAATATAGTCATGAGGAACATGAAGCTCAGAGATGTTAAGTGGTTTGCTCAGTAATTGACATCTAAAAATGGCAAAACGCTTTCGTTTCACTCATTTACTTATCCATTCATTTAATACTTAAATATTTATGTGACACATTCTTTGTTCCAGGATGTATATGAAACATTGTGTGTATAATAATGAACAAGGTGGGGGAATGCAGACAATAAATCTAACCAGGGAAATAAACATAAAATTATAACGTGACAGATGTAATGAATGACAGAAAAATAGATGAAGAACTTTCTAAATAAGTGACTTTTAGGCAGATATTAGAAATATACAACAAGAGAGGATGGGGCATATATTCCAGGCATATAGAACAACCTTTGTGAAGGCTTCTGATCTGATCTTTATTGCAGCTCTTTGCTATAATTAGAATGCTATGTGTGGGAGGGTTGTGGGTGGATTTATGCCTCTAGTGCAGGTCATGCCTTCTCAAAACTCCACTGTCTAGCAATATCTTGGGTACAGTTTATCTGTGAATATAAAATGGGAGGTATAGGAAAGGGAGACAAGAGAAATATAGTTGGTACCATTTCTGTTCATGGTTAGAGAACTTAGTCATCAAGGATTTCCAGTCCACTCTGCTAGCCCTGTTGACTTTGGCAAAACCCAGTCACCTAGTGTGAAGAGAAAGAGTCAACATCAGCAAAGGTCTACATATACAGGGGCTCATATGATTCCTTGCAAAATGGAACACTCAGTAAGTACTCTTGAAGGACGATAGCAAGGTGATATCCTGGGGCTTTTCCCAAAGAGCTACAGTTTCAGATGGTTTTCTTAAGACCAATGGTATTCTGCCATTGAGGAGACCTGTAAGAATTTCCTAAAAGCATTGAAAACATGCATAAATTCTTTGAATGTCAATGTCTAACTGCTTGCCTCATTTACATTTAAGTCTGAGGGGAGATAGTGTATTTTAAGCAAAAATGGAAGAAATGGACACATATAAAAAATCTCAAAAAGAGAGTGCCTCAGTCTCATGACATACAAATACTAAAATATTTTCACAAGTGGTATTCTTATAATTATAATAAAATATATGTGTAAGAAGGCAAAGTCAAATTTTTAATACTCTTATGGGGATACTATTTACTATAAAATTTATAATTCAATGATTTTTATTAAATTTATGGAGATATGCAACCATCACCACAATCCCATTTTAGAACATTTCCATCACCCCCCAAAATACTCTCATGCCCTTTTACAGTTAACCCCTGTTCTCACCCTCAGCACAAGGTTTTGAATCCTGAACGAGTACTTTATCTTATCAAGATTCTTTTGAGGAATGTGGCAGACCTGGAACTGTGTTGCTCAGATCTCCCTTCAGGAAAGTACTGGCTACCTTCCTGTAAGGACCTCTGGTTAGATGATAGCCTGTCTCTGTGAGGTCACTGATTGTTTGCCTCAGCTTTTAAACTAGGTTATGGTCTTCTAGGGTGACATAAAGTCAATGACTGAGCTAGGTGGGATTTTGCTAATAAGCTCCCCCCCAGGCTGACAGTTCACCAGGTCTGAATTGTAGTCTGATGGCAGGCCTGGCCCAATCCTGCTTCCTTTCCCTTTCCCTTAACAGGTGTTACTTCCCAATAAACCATTTGCATTTTATTCCATTTCTGTACCTACTTCCTAGGCATTCTAACTGGTTAAAGGAGCTCAGAAGCAAAATGATTCTCTCTGAAACCATAGAATGAGGCAAATTCCTTAAGTGCCTTAAGACAAAAACAAGTCATTCTTATAATATAAAAATTATATATGAAAAGGTCTAGAGTGGCCTTGAAAACAACCCCTCTGTTATGTATGTACCCACCAGAGTCTAGAGTCTAATGCTTAGCGCTACAAGATTCCTGTGGAATATTTCAGATTATGATGGGCAAGAAGGAAACCAAGTGTTTGAATACAATCTCCATGAATAATCCCCAATAAATTCAATAAATGCTATTCAAGTCTTAATGTGTTAGTCTATAATTCATCCTTGTTGGCTCAACATCCAGTAATTCTTAAGATAATTTTTTGAGGCTTTTATTATGTTTGGGATTAAAGTATTCTACCAGATAGTGCAAGCATTATATCTATCTTTATTTCTCTAACTACTAAATTTATAATGATAAAGGGATCGATCCAAGAAGAAGATATAACAATTGTAAATATTTATGCACCCAATATAGGAGCACCTCAATACATAAGGCAAATACTAACAGCCATAAAAGGGGAAATCGACAGTAACACAATCATAGTAGGGGACTTTAACACCCCACTTTCACCAATGGACAGATCATCCAAAATGAAAATAAATAAGGAAACACAAGCTTTAAATGATACATTAAACAAGATGGACTTAGTTGATATTTATAGGACATTCCATCCAAAAACAACAGAATACACATTTTTCTCAAGTGCTCATGGAACATTCTCCAGGATAGATCATATCTTGGGTCACAAATCAAGCCTTGGTAAATTTAAGAAAACTGAAATTGTATCAAGTATCTTTTCCGACCACAATGCTATGAGACTAGACGTCAATTACAGGAAAAGATCTGTAAAAAATACAAACACATGGAGGCTAAACAATACACTACTCAATAACGAAGTGATCACTGAAGAAATCAAAGAGGAAATAAAAAAATACCTAGAAACAAATGACAATGGAGACACGACGACCCAAAACCTATGGGACGCAGCAAAAGCAGTTCTAAGGGGGAAGTTTATAGCAATAAAATCCCACCTTAAGAAACAGGAAACATTTCGAGTAAACAACCTGACCCTGCACCTAAAGCAATTAGAGAAAGAAGAAAAAAAAAACCCCAAAGTTAGCAGAAGGAAAGAAATCATAAAGATCAGATCAGAAATAAATGAAAAAGAAATGAAGGAAATGATAGCAAAGATCAACCAAACTAAAAGCTGGTTCTTTGAGAAGATAAAGAAAATTGACAAACCATTAGCCAGACTCATCAAGAAAAAAAGGGAGAAGACTCAAATCAATAGAATTAGAAATGAAAAAGGAGAAGTAAAAACTGACACTGCAGAAATACAAAAGATCATGAGAGATTACTATAAGCAACTCTATGCCAATAAAATGGGCAACCTGGAAGAAATGGACAAATTCTTAGAAATGCACAACATACCAAGACTGACTAAGGAAGAAATAGAAAATATGAATAGACCAATCACAAGCACGGAAATTGAAACTGTGATTAAAAATCTTCCATCAAACAAAAGCCCAGGACCAGATGGCTTCACAGGCGAATTCTATCAAACATTTAGAGAAGAGCTAACACCCATCCTTCTCAAACTCTTCCAAACAATATCAGAGGAAGGAACACTCCCAAACTCATTCTACGAGGCCACCATCACCTTGATACCAAAACCAGGCAAGGATGTCACAAAGAAAGAAAACTACAGGCCCATATCACTGATGAACATAGATGCAAAAATCCTCAACAAAATACTAGCAAACAGAATCCAACAGCACATTAAAAGGATCATACACCATGATCAAGTGGGGTTTATTCCAGGAATGCAAGGATTCTTTAATATATGCAAATCAATCAATGTGTTACACTATATTAACAAGTTGAAGGAGGAAAACCATATGATCATCTCAATAGATGCAGAGAAAGTTTTCGACAAAATTCAACACCCATTTATGATAAAAACCCTGCAGAAAGTAGGCATAGAGGGAACTTTCCTCAACATAATAAAGGCCATATATGACAAACCCACAGCCAACATTGTCCTCAATGGTGAAAAACTGAAACCATTTCCACTAAGATCAGGAACAAGACAAGGCTGCCCACTCTCACCACTCTTATTCAACATAGTTTTGGAAGTTTTAGCCACAGCAATCAGAGAAGAAAAGGAAATAAAAGGAATCCAAATTGGAAAAGAAGAAGTAAAGCTGTCACTGTTTGCAGATGACATGATACTATACATAGAGAATCCTAAAGTTGCTACCGGGAAACTACTAGAGCTAATCAATGAATTTGGTAAAGTAGCAGGATACAAAATTAATGTACAGAAATCTCTGGCATTCCTGTACACTAATGACGAAAAATCTGAAAATGAAATCAAGAAAACACTCCTATTTACCATTGCAACAAAAAGAATAAAATATCTAGGAATAAACCTACCTAAGGAGACAAACGACCTGTATGCAGAAAATTATAAGACACTGATGAAAGAAATTAAAGATGATACAAATAGATGGAGAGATATACCATGCTCCTGGATTGGAAGAATCAATATTGTGAAAATGACTCTACTACCCAAAGCAATCTACAGATTCAATGCAATCCCTATCAAACTACCACTGGCATTTTTCACAGAACTAGAACAAAAAATTTCAAAATTTGTTTGGAAAAACAAAAGACCCCGAATAGCCAAAGCAATCTTGAGAACGAAATATGGAGCCGGAGGAATCAGGCTCCCTGACTTCAGACTATACTACAAAGCTACAGTAATTAAGACAGTGTGGTACTGGCATAAAAACAGAAAGATAGATCAGTGGATCAGGATAGAAAGCCCAGAGATAAACCCACGCACATATGGCCAACTTATCTTTGATAAAGGAGGCAGGAATGTACAGTGGAGAAAGGACAGCCTCTTCAATAAGTGGTGCTGGGAAAACTGGACAGGGACATGTAAAAGTATGAGATTAGATCATTCCCTAACACCATACACAAAAATAAGCTCAAAATGGATTAAAGACCTAAATGTAAGGCCAGAAACTATCAAACTCTTAGAGGAAAACATAGGTAGAACACCCTATGACATAAATCACAGCAAGATCCTTTTAGACCCACCTCCTAGAGAAATGGAACTAAAAACAAAGATAAACAAATGGGACCTAATGAAACTCCAAAGCTTTTGCACAGCAAAGGAAACCATAAACAAGACCAAAAGACAACCCTCAGAATGGGAGAAAATATTTGCAAATGAAGCAACTGACAAAGGATTAATCTCCAAAATTTATAAACAGCTCATGCAGCTCAATAGCAAAAAAACAAACAACCCAATCCAAAAATGGGCAGAAGACTTAAATAGGCATTTCTCCAAAGAAGATATACAGACTGCCAACAAACACATGAAAGAATGCTCAACATTATTAATCATTAGAGAAATGCAAATCAAAACTACAATGAGATATCATCTCACACCAGTCAGAATGGCCATCATCAAGAAATCTAGAAACAATAAATGCTGGAGAGGGTGTGGAGAAAAGGGAACACTCTTGCACTGCTGGTGGGAATGTGAATTGGTACAGCCACTATGGAGAACAGTATGGAGGTTCCTTAAAAAACTAAAAATAGAACTACCATATGACCCAGCAATCCCACTACTAGGCATATACCCTGAGAAAACCATAATTCAAAAAGAGACATGTACCAAAATGTTCATTGCAGCTCTATTGACAATAGCCCGGAGCTGGAAATAACCTAAGTGTCCATCATCGGATGAATGGATAAAGAAGATGTGGCACATATATACAATGGAATATTACTCAGCCATAAAAAGAAACGAAACTGAGCTATTTGTAATGAGGTGGATAGACCTAGAGTCTGTCATACAGAGTGAAGTAAGTCAGAAAGAGAAAGACAAATACTGTATGCTAACACATATATATGGAATTAAAAAAAAAATGTCATGAAGAACCTAGGGGTAAAATGGGAATAAAGACACAGACCTACTTGAGAATGGACTTGAGGATATGGGGAGGGGGAAGGGTAAGCTGTGACAAAGCGAAAGAAAGGCATGGACATATATACACTACCAAACGTAAGGTAGATAGATAGTGCGAAGCAGCCGCAGAGCACAGGGAGATCAGCTTGGTGCTTTGTGACCGCCTGGAGGGGTGGGATGGGGAGGGTGTGAGGGACGAAGATGCATGAGGGAAGGGATGTGGGAACAGATGTTTATGTATGACTGATTCACTTTGTTATAAAGCAGAAACTAATAAAAAAAAAAAAAAGAAAATTTTTTGAGGCTTTTATTATGTTTGGGATTAAAGTATTCTACCAGATAGTGCAGGCATTATATCTATCTTTATTTCTCTAACTACTAAATTTATATCAATTTCCATATCTATAAATATGCATTTATGTTTTTGCTAGGTTGATAATTATTATTATATCATTATGATTTTGTTCTGAGTCTGATTTCTAAATGAGCAACCTAAACAGAGAGAAATTCATATTCATACACATTACAAATACATAAACCCTCCAATTTACAATGTAATTTAAATGTTATTGTGGATTTTAAATTCCTGTAGGATTTAAGGTATTTGAGTACTTGACTGGTAGGTGAGTAATGCAGTTTGTTTCAAGTGTTCACAAAAATATTCACAGCCAAAAAATTTAATAGACCCAACGTAAAGGAATTACTACCACAAATGAGACATTTAATCATACATTTAAATTAATTATAAGGAAGTAATGGTCAGGTACATTGTGTTTTATAATTCCTTATAGCATAAATAAAATCAAGAAAAATTAAGGGATTACAATGTACAGTGTTCATAATAAATGCTTTTATTAAATAGCAAATTTAATATTCTCTTTAGTTAAATAATTAGGGCATTAAGGCTAAATATTAAATGTCATTTTAATACTGTACCAAATGGGTCAGATTTCATTTCTCTGCTACATCACAAGAAAGACGAAGGAAATGAGTCTTGCCTGATAGGAAATGTATTGCAAAGGCTAAAATTATTTAGCAAGTTTTACTCATGGACTGGAGATTTGAAATTGCTCATTTAAGTAGATATTGGCCATAACCAAGAGACTGGAGAAATCGCACCCAAATGAAATAATGTACTGTTCACTCTATCACTTTTCTCTTCTTCATGCACATATGTTCCTTGGTACATATTACCTTATATCATAATTTGTATTTGAATATATAATTATATCTTTAAAATTTTAGCAATCCTCCATTTAGGATGAAGAATATGTCAGCCATCAGGGCTTAGTAAAGTGCCCTCTACTCTTAATGGAGAATAGAAAAGTTTGGGGGTTTTTGATGTTCATAGTTATTTTGATTGTTTTTGTATGGCAGAAAGTTTTAATAAATTTTAGGTAAAGCCACTCGAACATGTAGCTTATGAGAACCATGGAGGAAAAGATCCCATTCTAAATAGCACTGTACGAATGGTAGACAGTTTCAGTGACTGGATGTTTATTCACGTCAGTTCCTACTGTAGTTTTTAAGGTACAACATATGACCATTCAATTTTTCAAATATTCTTTATAGGATAATTTAATAGTGTCTGTTATACACTAATCATTGTGCCAGGCTCAGATGGTTAAAAACACAAGTCATCCATTTTTATCATTCATAAATGAAAGCAGTGTGAAACAATAAATGCCGTAATTAATGTTTGGGACAGGAACTGAAGAGTCAATATAGGAGACATGCAAATGCTATTGCCAGGATGGTAGTAAATGCAACCCAGGATGGCAGGTTTTTAGTGGTGCTAGAGAGCAGCTAGCCCAGGCCTGTAAAAGAGGATGTTCTAGGAGGGACTTCAGTTATAAAGTGGGGGAACTAAAAAAGTATCTGGTGTGTTTACTGAGATAACTTTTATAGCTCTGTCACAGAGCTTTGGGGCTGAATTAGAACTGTGTACCTTGAAAACTTAACATAGGAAAAATAAGCACATTTTAACTTTTGTAAATATGAAAAGTTTTGTAAAATGGAAAATAAATAGTATAATCTATATGTTGAGATTTCTGAGGGGGCCCAATACATAACACGTCTTTTCCTCACCTGAGTTTGTAACCAAATAAATGAAAAATCAAATAATTCAACAGACAGAGTTCAAATTATCACCAGATATTGAAATATGTGCTTTCATATTGCAGGTTGCTTTTGTGTAGTGAATTCAAGACTTGAACACCCTGGTTCACCCCGTCCCAGGCAGCTCTGTATGGAGCATACTTCTGCATCTTTTTTAAAAGAATAGATAACATTTTAGAACAGTTTTAGGTTCACAGCAAAATGGAATGGCAGGTACAGAGATTTCCCATATAACCCCTGCCTCCTTACATGCATAGGCTCCACCATTATCAACATCCCCCACTAGAGTGGTACATTTGTTACAGTTGATGAACCTACATTGACACATCATAATCACCCAAAGACCATAGTTTACATTAGTTTTCACTCTTGGTGTTTTATATTCTGTGGGTTTAGACAAATGCATGATGACATATATCTCCCATAACTGCATCATACAGAGCAGTTCTACTGTCCTAAAAATTCCTCTGTGCTCTACTTATTCACACCCTGAAATTTTTTCATAAAATGTTAAACATAAACTTATCATAAAACTCAGCAATTTCACTTTTGGAATCTGTCCAAGAAACATGAAAATGTGTCTAAACAATGACATATATGTTAATGCTCATAAACTGTAGTATTCAGAATGGTCATAAACTAGAAACAAACCAAACGTCCATAAATGGTGAATGGATAAGAAAAATATGGACTATCTACCTCACAATGGAATACTGTTGACCAATCAGTAGTCTGCTCTTATATGCTACAACATAGATGATCCTCAAAAACATTTTGTTAAGTGAGAGAAGCTTTTGTTAGACAGTTTTCCATGGGACCCTCATGTTTATGAATGTCTGGCAAGTGAGATGCTGGTTATTCTTTGTTCCAAACTATTGGAAACAAGATGGGGAAAGAAAGAATGCCTAAATTCCATAGGGTATGTTCCCATAAAAGTTTTGTAAGTGATGTGACAATTGAACTAAATAAGGAAGATGAATATGTATTTTGAGCAGGGAGTTTGAGATGTCAGGAGTCATAAAATCACATTAAAAGCATCAAAATTATGGCAGGGGGTGGGTGTGCAGTGCAAGCAGTGCCCTTAATCTCTACATAGAGGGAGCAAGGGAGAAATTTGGAAAATAAGGCTAAAGGAAATATTTCGTTGTTGGGCATCCAGGAGAAGTGGTCAGCTCAGAATCAAGATTAGGGGGCTCTTTGGAGAAGAAAAATTAACCATTTCTCCGGGTCTGAGGTCTGTTTGTCTTGGACCTAGAAGCTGGGATCTTCTGGAATGAATATAGAGACTGGCAGTAATCTAACCAGGCAAAGGCAGCCAGGGGCTATGCCAGCATCTCACCTATATGGGTCTGGAATTATATGAGTAATTTGAGCTATGCTTCATTGATTTCATCATCTTCATTGTTGTAAATCTTCAGTTCAAAATAAAAAAGTACTTCTATATAACAAAATAGTAACAAATTAAGTAAAAATATAAAGTAAGTTAAAAGGCAAATGACAAACTGAAGAACTGTTTTCAGGATACATGCAACAAGTCTAATTTTCTTAGTATATAAGAAGAAAAATATAGACAAACAAGAAAAAATGAATAAAATACATGAAAGTGCATTATATACACACAGAACTAAAATAAATGGCTAATAATCATATAAAATAATTCTCAACCTAAGTTAGAAAACTGTAAATTAAAAATTAAAAGTTACAATTTTCTCCTGTAAAATGAGCAAAGCTGGAAATTTGGGAAATTTTAAGAAAACAAACTCACTTTTGAAAGTGTAAATTTGTGTAAACTTTTGGAAGTAATTTATAAGTATTTATTAAAGTTAAAAAATCTGCATATTCCTTAACCCAGTTCATCCACTTCTGTTAATGTAGCTTACAAAAAACACACAAATTCCAAAACATACTTTTTCAAAAATATTCTTTGTAACATGTTTATAATGCAGAATAACTGAAACCAACAGATGATGAAACCATTTAAATTCAGATATAATATATTTATTTTTTCTGAGATGGGGAAAATTCTAAGATATTTGGCAATTAAAAAAAAAACAAATTGTGAAAGAATATGTGAAACATAGTCCTACCAATTTAAAGAAAGTAAATGATGGAAATGGCTTAGAGGATACTTAGGAAACTTTGTACATTATGTACTTTGGAGAACTGGCCTTTTGACACTGGAAATGGTCATATGGAGAGTCAATTATAGTTTGGCTTTGTTAACTTCATTGCTGATATTTTTTATAATGAGCATATATTATTTTAATTATAATAATAGTATTAACATTAATAATAAGGTGGCATGGGATCTCTGCTGTGCTGTGATGAATTCAGGGGAGAAAGGAGAGAAGGCTTGGATTAAAAAGTAGACAAGAGGTGAGTGTCTCCTTTCTGAAGTCCCTGTTTTGTTTTGAGTAGTGCTTGTGGGAACAGAACAGTTGTGGCTAGCAGAAAAGAGGTCTCACCTAGGTCAGTATCAGTAGACACGGTCGTGAAAGTTAGCTATGATGTGAATGCCTGTACACTTTTTTCTTGATCCTCTCTGCAGTAAAGAGACCAGACACTCTTGAGAGATGATGCAATTGATAGAGCTGTTGCAGTTCACACCTAAATAGGTTGCCCTGTCCATTTGCTAACTCTTGAAACATAGTCAGATATTTCCCCAAGGATAGTGAGAGATGGCAAAAAATAATGATGGAGGCCTCCAAAAGGAGTTTATCCAAATGGTGAAGTTTACTCCCAATAAATTTAATTGATTTAATGTTATCCTCCCACAATTCAAAATGGAATGAGGGAAAAAATTAAGAAGTATGGAAAGAATACTTTGAGATTTAGGTGAATATAATTTACCTAATTTTTACATATTGGATATTAAGGGTACATGTATTATTACAAGACTCTAACAGTGAATTTTTACATAGTAGCAATGGGAAACACATTTAGACAGTGTTTATTATTTGCAGGAGTTTTTTAATGTATTGGGAATGTACAAGGTTTCTGATAAAGTAAGTTAAAAGCATCAATGTGGACAAAATAAAGATGGACAGTGACAAGTGAGGGTGTGGAGAAACTACAATTTTTGAACACTTTTGGTAGAAGTGTAGGTTGGTACAACCACTTTGAAAAAATAATTGGCAGCATCCACTAAAGTTGAGCACACATACTTCCTATGACCACAAGATCCTGACAATGGTGCATACTCAACTGAATGAGCATGAAAAGAAGTCTGTAGTAATAGTCATGGCAGCATTATTTGTAATGGCCACAGAATGGAAAAAAATCTGAAAGTTAATCTTAGTAAAATGAATAAACAAACAGTATTTCAGTCAAACAATGGAATAAATTACTATATAGCATCGAAACAAGCAAAATGATTGCTATACACTATAATATGGATGAATCTCACAGACTTAACATGAGCAGAAAAAATTAGATACAAAATAGTATATACTGTTATGTGATGTTATTTACATACAGTTTAAAATATACAAAACAGTGTTTACTACTACTAAATAAGTATAGTGGTTACCTTTAGGGAAAAGAGGCATAATTAGTAGGAGGGGCATAGGAGGATTTTTGGGATAATAGTAATGATTTTTTATTGATTACTTGGTGGGTTCACTTTGTGAAAATTTTATTAAACTGAACCCATGGCTTATGCATGATTCCATATGTATATTCTACTGATATTCAATAAAAAGTGTGTTCAAAAATTATAACATTTAATGGAAAAATATATTAGCTTAATAATCTAAGAATATTAAGTAATAACATCATTTACATAATGTATATTATTTGAAAGGTGTATACACACTTCTAAACAACTGATATGCTACACTATTCTTATTTTGAATGAAACTGGAAAAATTATAATAGAAAAAAGTTATCATAAACAAACAGGAAAAACTATGGTCCAGGCATTCAAGAATTTGGGCAATGATGCACAGAGGGGAAAGGCAGCATGTCCAAAGGAGGGGCTCTGGAGTGTAGAATTCTGGAGTTTGGAGAAAGAGAGGTCCACCAGAATCCTGTAAAAATGCCAGAAGAACTCTCTACAAATGTATAAAAATAAGTTGAAGAGACCTCCCAGCTCCATGTAATACCAAATGGCAAAAATTTCCCAGAGATCTCCATCTCAATGACAAGACCCAGCTCCACTCAATGACCAGCAAGCTACAGTGCTGGACAAACTATGCCAAACAACTAGCAAGACGGGAACACAACCCCACCCATTAGAAGAGAGGCTGTCTAAAATCATAAAAAGTCACAGACACCCCCAAACACACCACCAGACATGGACCTGCCCACCAGAAAGACAAGATCCAGTCTCATCCACCAGAACAAAGGCACTAGTCCCAATCCAAAAGGAAGCCTACACAACCCACTGAAACAACCTTAGCCACTGGGGGCAGACACCAAAAACAACGGGAACTACGAACCTGCAGCCTGCGAAAAGGAGACCCCAAACACAGTAAGTTAAGAAAAATGAGAAGACAAACAAACACACAGCAGATGAAGGAGCGAGATAAAAACCCACCAGACCTAACAAATGAAGAGGAAATAGGCAGTCTACCTGAAAAAGAATTCAGAATAATGATAATAAAGGTGATACAAAATCTTGGAAATAGAATGGAAAAAATACAAGAAACGTTTTACAAGGATCTAGAAGACCTAAAGAGCAAACAAACAATGATGAACAACACAATAAATGAAATGTAAAATTATCTAGAAGGGATCAATAGCAGAATAACTGAGGCAGAAGAACAGATAAGTGACCTGGAGGATAAAATAGTGGAAATAACTACTGCAGAGCAGAATAAAGAATAAAGAATGAAAAGAATTGAGGACAGTCTCAGAGACCTCTGGGACAACATTAAATGCACCAACATCGAATTATAGAGGTCCCAGAAGAAGAAGAGAAAAAGAAAGGGTCTGAGAAAATATTTGAAGAGATTATAGTTGAAAACTTCCTTAATATGGAAAAGGAAATAGTTAATCAAGTCCAGGAAACACAAAGAGTCCCATACGGGATAAATCCAAGGAGAAACACACTAAGACACATATTAATCAAAAAATCAAAAATTAAATACAAAGAAAAAATATTAAAGGCAGCAAGGGGAAAACAACAAATAACATACAAGGGAATCCCCATATGGTTAACAGCTGATCTTTAAGCAGAAACTCTGCAAGCCAGAAGGGAGTGGCAGGACATATTTAAAATGATGAAAGGGAAAAACCTACAACCACTATCCAGCAAGGATATTACACTATCCAGCAAGGATCTCATTCAGATTTGATGGAGAAATTAAAACCTTTACAAACAAGCAAAAGTTAATAGAATTCAGGACCACGAAACCAGCCCTACAACAAATTCTAAAGGAACTTCTCTAGGCAGGAAACACAAGAGAAGGAGAAGACCTACAATAACAAACCCAAAACAGTTAAGAAAATGGTAATAGGAACATACATATCAATACTTACCTTAAATGTAAATGGATTAAATGCTCCCACCAAAAGACATAGACTGGCTGAATTCATACAAAAAGAAGACCCATATATATGCTGTCTACAAGAGACCCACTTCAGACCTAGGGACACATACAGACTGAAAGTGAGGGGATGGAAAAAGATATTCCATGCAAATGGAAATCAGAAGAAAACTGATGTAGCAATTCTCATATCTGATAACATAGACTTTAAAATAAAGACTATTACAAGAGACAAAGAAGGACACTACATAATGATCAAGGGATCAATCCAAGAAGAAGATATAACAATTGTAAATATTTATGCACCCAACATAGGAACACCTCAATACATAAGGCAAATACTAACAGCCATAAAAGGGGAAATCGACAGTAACACAATCATAATAGGGGACTTTAACACCCCACTGTCACCAATGGACAGACCATCCAAAATGAAAATAAATAAGGAAACACAAGCTTTAAATGATACATTAAACAAGATGGACTTAGTTGATATGTATAGGACATGAGATCCAAAAACAACAGAATACACTTTCTTCTCAATTGCTCATGGAACATTCTCCAGGATAGATCATATCTGGGGTCACAAGTCAAGCCTTGGTAAATTTAAGAAAATTGAAATTGTATCAAGTACATTTTCTGACTACAATGCTATGAGACTAGATATCAATTACAGGAAAAAATCTGTAAAAAATACAAACACATGGAGGTTAAACAGTACACTACTTAATAACCAAGAGATTGCTGAAGAAATCAAAGAGGAAGTCAAAAAATACCTAGAAAAAATGACAATGAAAACACACTGACCCAAAACCTATGGGATGCAGCAAAAACAGTTCTAAAATAGAAGTTTATAGCAATACAATCCTACCTTAAGAAACAAGAAACATCTCAAACAACCTAACCTTACACCTAAAGCAATTAGAGAAAGAAGAACAAAAAAACCCCAAAGTGAGCAGAAGGAAAGAAATCATAAAGTTCAGATTAAAAAATAAATGAAAAAGAAATGAAGGAAACAATAGCGAAGATTAATAAAGCTAAAAGCTGGTTCTTTGAGAAGATAAACAAAATTGATAAACCATTAGCCAGACTCATCAAGAAAAAAAGAAAGAAGACTCAAATCAATAGAATTAGAAATGAAAAATGAGAAGTAACAACTGACACTGACGAAATACAAAGGATCATGAGAGATTACTACAAGTAACTACATGCCAATAAATGGACAACCAGGAAGAAATGGACAAATTCTTAGAAATGCACAGCCTTCCGAGACTGAACCAGGAAGAAATAGAAAATATGAACAGACCAATCACAAACACTGAAACTGAAACTGTGATTAAAAATCTTCCAACAAACAAAAGCCCAGGACCAGATGGCTTCATAGAAGAATTCTATCAAACATTTAGAGAAGAGCTAACACCTATCATTCTCAAACTCTTCCAAAATAAAGCAGAGGGAGGATCACCCCCAAACTCATTCTACGAGGTCACCATCAGCCTGATACCAAAATCAGACAAAGATGTCACAAAAAAAGAAAATTACAGACCAATATCACTGATGAATATAGATGCAAAAATCCTCAACAAAATACTAGCAAACAGAATCCAACAGCACATTAAAAGGATCATACCCCATGATCAAGTAGGGTTTATCCCAGGAATGCAAGGATTCTCCAATATATGCAAATCAATCAATGTGATACACCATATTAACAAGTTGAAGGAGAAAAACCATATGATCATCTCAATAGATGCAGAGAAAGCTTTTGACAAAATTCAACACCCATTTATGACAAAAACCCTCCAGAAAGTAGGCATGGAGGGAACTTACCTCCACATAATAAAGACCATATATGGCAAACCCACAGCCAACATCATCCTCAATGGTGAAAAATTGAAACCATTTCCACTAAGATCAGGAACAAGACAAGGTTGCCCACTCTCACCACTATTATTCAACATAGTTTTGGAAGTTTTAACCACAGCAATCAGAAAAGAAAAAGCAGTAAAAGGAATCCAAATTGGAAAAAAAGAATAAAGCTGTCATTGTTTGCAGATGGCATGATACTATACATAGAGGACCCTAAAGATGCTACCAGAAAACTACTAGAGCTAATCAATGAATTTGGTAAAGTAGCAGGATACAAAATTAATGAACAGATATCTCTTGCATTCCTATACACTAATGATGAAAAATCTGAAAGTGAAATTAAGAAAACACTCCCATTTACCATTGCAACAAATAGAATATAATACCTAGGAATAAACCTACCTAAGGAGACAAAAGACCTGTATGAAGAAAATTATAAGACACTGGTGAAAGAAATTAAAGATGGTACACATAGATGGAGAGATATACCATTTTCTTGGATTGGAAGACTCAACATTGTGAAAATGACTATACTAGCCGAAGCAATCTACAGATTCTGTTTAATCCCTATCAAAGTACAACTGGCATTTTTCACAGAACTAGAACAAAAAATTTCACAATTTGTATGGAAACACAGAAGACCCCAAATAGCCAAAGCAATCTTGAGAAAGAAAAACGGAGCTGGAGGAATCAGGCTCCTGGACTTCAGACTATACTACAAAGCTACAGTCATGAAGACAATATGGTACTGGCACAAAGACAGAAATATAGATCAATGGAAAAAAATCGAAAGCCAGAGATAAACCCACACACATATGATCACCTTTTATTTGATAAATGAGGCAAGAATAAACAATAGAGTATAGACAGCTTCTTCAATAAATTGTGCTGGGAAAACTGGACAGCTACATGTAAAAGAATGAAATTAGAACACTCCCTAACACCATATACAAAAATAAACTCAAAATGGATTAAAAACCTAAATGTAAAGCCAGACCCTGTCAAACTCTTAGAGGAAAACATAGGCAGAACACTCTATGACATAAATCACAGCAAGATACTTTTTGACCCACCTCCTAGAGAAATGGAAATGAAAACAAAAATAAACAAATGGGACCTAATGAAACTTAAAAGCTTTTGTACAGCAAAGGAAACCATAAACAAGATGAAAAGACAACCCTCAGAATGGGAGAAACTATTTACAAATGAAGCAACTGACAAATGATTAATCTCCAAAATTTACAAGCAGCTCATGCAGTTCAATATCAAAAAAACAACCCAATCCAAAAATGGTCAGAAGACCTAAACAGACATTTCTCCATAGAAGATATACAGATTGCCAACAAACACATGAAGGAATGCTCAATATCATTAATCATGAGAGAAATGCAAATCAAAACTACAATGAGATATCATCTCACACCTGTCAGAATGGCCATCATCAAAAAGTCTACAGACAGTAAATGCTGGAGAGGGTGTGGAGATAAGGGAACCTTTATATACTGTTGATGGGAATGTAAATTGATACAACCACTATGGAGAACAGTATGGAGGTTCCTTAAAAAACTAAAAATAGAACTACCATACAACCCAGCAATCCCACTACTGGGCATATACCCTGAGAAAACCATAATTCAAAAAGAGCCATGTACCACAATGTTCCTTGCAGCTCTATTTACAATAGCCAGGACATGGAAGCAACCTAAGTGTCCATCAACAGATGAATGGATAAAGAAGACGTGGCACATATATATGATGGAATATTACTCAGCCATAAAAGGACACGAAATTGAGTTATTTGTAGTGAGGTGGATGGACCTAGAGTCTCTCATTCAGATTGAAGTAAGTCAGAAAGAGAAATAAATACCGTTTGCTAACGAAAAAGACCATGAAGAACCTAGGGGCAAGACGGCAATGAAGAGGCAGACCTACTGGAGAATGGACTTGAGGACACGGGGAGGGGGGAGGGTAAGCTGGGACAAAGTGAGAGAGTGGTAGTGTATATATGGACATATGTATACTACCAGGTGTGAAGTGGGTGGATGGTGGGAAGCAGTCACATGGCACAGGGAGATCAGCTCAGTGCTTTGTGACCGGCTGGAGGGGTGGGATAAGGAGGGTGGGAGGGAGGGAGACGCAAGAGGGAGGAGATATGGGGATATATGTGTATGTATGACTGATTCGCTTTGTTATAAGGCAGAAACTAACACACCATTGTAAAACAATTATAGTCCAATGAAAACGTTAAAAAATAGATAAATTAATAAATAAGTTGAATCCAAGCAGTTCCCTTTATGACAGTGATGGGCATGGAGCTCATACACCTGGGTCCTCCATCTAGGAAGGAATTGTCTATCCAGCTGCTGGGCCTACTGCAGGAGAAAAGCTTTAGCTATCAGTCCCTGGGATTGCCTCAGCTGCAGAGAATGGTCTCACCTCAGGACACCTATCTTAGGGTAGGTTAAATCTAATGACTAAAGAGATGGGAGTATAGCTGTCTGGCCATTTTAGTGAAACAGGAAAACTCTAGGCCATATTTAGTTCCAGAGTTCTCTGTCAGGTCAGCAAACTTTTCTTGCTACCCCATCTTGCTTTGCTTTTATACCCTCCCTTCCATATTTGTAGATTCCAAGAGCACTCCTCAATAAACATCCTGCACACTAAAAAAAAAAAGAATTTCGGCAATGTATTCAAGGACTAAAAGTACCCTAAGTAATAAAACATGTATTAAGTGGAAAAAAATGTAAACATGAATTTATTAAATTTTTTTCTGTAGAATATATTTAGATATGTTTAAAGGTGCTTTTCAAACAGTATATCCATATAGATCAAGTCAAAGTACACTGACTAACAGGCTTCTCATTGTTGAATTTACATATGGATCCAGTGCTATTATAGCTGGTAATATGCAATATCAATTATATGGTTGGATTCCGTCTTATCAGGGTTGGGGATAGGGATCAGTAATATCTTTTGCTACCTTTTCTATCTATAAATCGTTATCTTTTTGACTGGAGATAGGTGTGACCTTAACACAGGAAAATTAAGCAGCACATTTCATCTTCACCTTTGAGTAACATCCTTCACCCATATATTTTAGTTCTTTACCCCACAGCAAGAATCCAAATGTACGTTTGCTGTTTGTTCTGGCATTTTGCCTTGATTTTCCTAATGACTTGTTCCACTATAGCAATATTTTGGCTTAAAATAAATTAGTGGATTAAGTGAGCACATCAATTCTCCAATAGTCTCCTGGCAAAATGAAGCACACAGTAAGCACATTTTGATATGTGGGTTGGAGAAGTACTGCAGATATGGTATGGGGAATGGTAGGAGGATGGGAGAGAGAATAAGAGGAGATTGAGAGAAGGACAAAAGAGGGGGAGAGAAAAGTAGCATATCAAAAGTATAGCTGTAAACCCTGAAACTAGGGAGATCTGTATTCAAATCTTGCCTCCAATGTGGTAAAATTGTTATTATTTGGGCAATTGCATTTTAGAAGACTGAGAGGAAATAAAAAGTCACAGGTTCTTTATAATAGAAAGGATAGTACTAAGGTGTTAAATTCAGAAAATATACACAGGATTAAAAAAAATTCTTTTAAAACTATATTTTAATGATAATTTCATTAATAATACATTAACTAATATGTAAGATTTTGTTCATCTGATTTCCTGTTGTTTTTTTAGATGGACTTTGCCACCTGGCAGAGATCTAGAAACACAGTTCTTATAGTTTCCATTTCTAGAATAGCCCATCCAACTGGCAATGTCTCAAAGTTATGAGATATAGTTTTTTAATATCTGGCTAAGTAGCAAAGACATTTCCCCCCATATTTTATAGCAAAAATTTTTCTTGTCTCATTAGTTATGTTTGTGTAATGCACCATGAATCTCAGGTGAATTTGCCCCCAAGGCGCTCCCTGCTTTCTTAATATAAGTTGATTTTCTGTTTGAGTGCTAATGTAAGTAACATTTTCAGAGCCTTTTCCCAAGTGCTACACAATAACTGATTCAAACTGAATTAGAAATTTTGCTTTTTCCAAGAACAGCTGTTTTTTATTTTTATTTTCCATTTGTTCAATGATTCTGAGAAGACGTTTCCAACTTAATAATGGAAAAATAATATCCATATCATTTACACGCTTAAAGGAATTATCTTTTCTTTCCCCACTGGTTGTCCCCCACTGGTTTTCTGCATCAGGGGAAGATTGGTTGAGCAACACAGAACTTTTGTGTTTGATATATGGGACCATTAGAGCTTGATGAACTGCAAACAAATAACACCACCACCACCCCTTTTATTTTTTCTGAGTTATATACTTAACAACTTCTTTAGTACAAATGTGATTCTTTAACCTTTGAGAGCTTTGAGGCAAGACTATTAATATGTAAATTTTGACTTTTTGTGCTTAATATAAAATAAACTAACTAAGGTACCTAAAAGAGCATTTGGAGGAAAAGAAAGTTTATAACCACATTTTTGATGTGGGTTTGAACAGTAATAATTTCCATTAAAAACAAACAGACAAGCATAGCTTTTCTTTCCAAGTCAGTTCCACGCAGAAGTTTATGTAGAGGTAGCGAATTTACGCACTGTGGTCTCTCAAGTCCTATCTTACACTATCACCATGAAGCCCATTATTATGATTTGTCATTTATTATCTAGTTCTTATTTCTTCTTTGTACTATTCCAAATTTAATTTGAGATATCAACTCTGAGATATTTTAACATATTTTGAAGTATATATGAGGCACTATTTTCAAAAGAATTTGTGATAAATAGATCAGAAGATACTAATCTATTTGTAGTGTTTTACATATTTATACTTAAATATGCTGGTATAAAATTGTCAACAAGTGAAATAAAAAGATAGGTAAAACCAGGGTTTGGACCTGTGATAGACCAAATTCTAAGATACACCCCCAACCAAATTTTTTGCTGTTATGCACAGATCTGTCATTATGATAAGATCAGTCCCAGTATTATGTTATCTTATGTGGAAAAAGGAATTTTGAAGATGTAATTAAGGTTACTGATGATCACTTATTTCAAGATTATTCAGGTAGGCCTAATGCAAACAGTCAGCCTCTTTAAAATTAGAGTGCTTTCTTCATCTGGTAGCAGAAGTCAGAGATATTCTTAGCACAAGAAGAATTCAATGTGTCATTGCTGGTTCTGAGATGGAGGGGGCCCTGGAGCTATGACCTGTGAGGAACCTCTAATAACTGAGAAGGGACAGAGGCCAATAGCTGGGGAAGAAAATGGGAATTTGAGTCCTACAACCTCAGGGAACTGAAATCTGCCCCAAACCTGAATAAGCTTGGAAGCAGATTCTCTATTCTCCAGATAGAGCACAGCCCTGGCTGATTACCTTGATTTTGGTTTTGTAATACTCTGAGTAAATAACTTAGTCAAGCCCAGGACATCTGAACTGTGAGTATAAAATGTTTCTTTGTGTTTTATCTTTTTATTTTGAGATAATTACAAATTTATGTTCAGTTGTGAAAAATAATACCGAGAGATTCCATGTACCCTTTTACCCAGTTTCCCAAAATGGTAACATCTTGCAAAACTATACAATATCAAAACCGGGATATTGACACTAATACAATCCATTGATCTTATTCAAATTTCTCTAGTTTTACTTGTTCTTCTATGTTTGCTACCACAGTCAAGCTACAGAGTATTTCCATCCCCAGGAGGAGCCCTCAGGTTGCTCTTCTATAACCATACCCTCCACTCTCATGCAACCCCCTCCCCCTAACCCTTGGCAACCACTAAAATTTTGTCAGTTTTGGGAATGGTACATAAATACAATCATAGACTATGTGACCTTTTGGGATTGGCTTTTTTTCTGTCAATATGCTTTTCATGAGATTCATCCAAGCTGCTGTATGGATTAATAGTTTCTTGTTATTGCTAAGTAGTATTCTGTGGTATGGATGTATGTAGTTTGCTTAACCATTACACACTGAAGGACATCTGGGATATTTCCAGTTTTTGGCTTACAAATAAAACTGCTATATTTGTGTAGGTTTTGTGTGTATATAAGTAGATTAGTTCCCGTGGCTGATATAACAAATTACTACACACTAGATGGCTTAAGAAAGCAGAAATTTATTCTCTTATCATTCTGGAGTCCAGAAGTATGAAATCAGTATCATTGGGTTAAAATATAGGTGTTACCAGGTCCAGACTCCCTCCAGAGACTCTAGGGAAGAATATATTCCTTCCCTCGTCCAGTTTCTGGTGGCTGTCCATAGTCTTTGATTTGTAACCATCGCTCCAATCTCTGCTCTGTGGTCACATTGCCTCCTCTTCGTCACAAAATTCTTAACCAAACCCACAAAGATTCTTTTTCCAAATAAGGTAACATTTACAGGTTCAGGGGTTTGGATGTAGATATCTTGTGGTGGGGAAGGGGGGATTTTTCAGCTTATTAAGTAGTTTTTAATTTCTCTGATAAATGCTCAAGTGTGCAATTTCTAGTCGCGTGATAATTGCATATTAATTTTACCTGAAACTGTCCGACGTTATCCGGAATGGCTGTACAATTTTACATTCCTCTCAGCAATGTGTGAATGATCCAGATTCTCTGCACTTTATTTTTTTAAGCTATTAAGTTTGTGGTAATTTGTTATATAGTAACAGAAAACTAATAAATTATCTTAACCAAATTAGTATATTAGAGTGAGCAATATATTTTTCACCTTTTCAAATGTCCAAGATGTCAAACATGTTAAAATGAAAACACAGATAACCAATCAGAGTGCTTTTTAAAGCATATCAACCAGCAATAACTCTAATAGTTAATCAAGATGATGGTGTATGGAAAACGTTTCTCACTATTTTAGATGTATGTGTATGAAAAGATTGCAATAGCATAAAAAGTACTACACAAGTTTCACATTGTGGGAAGTAACTAGTACTGGAAGTTCACCCTTAATTTTTTTAAATTTATTTTTAATGGAGCATAGTTGATTTACAATGTCATGTTAATTTATGCTGTACAGCAAAGTGAATCAGTTATACATATACATATATATACTCTTTTTAAGATTCTTTTCTCATATAGTCACTACAGAGTATTGAGTAGAGTTCCCTGTGCTATACAGTAGGTTCTTATTAGTTATTTATTTTACATATAGTAGTGTGTATATGTCAATCCCAATCTCCCAATTTATCCCTCCCCGCCTTCCCCCTTGGTAACCATAAGTTTGTTTTCTACATCTGTGACTCTATTTCTGTTTTGTAAGTAACTTCATTTGTACCATTGTTTTTAGATTCCACATATAAGCAATAGATATCATATGATATTTGTCTTTCAGTGTCTGACTTACTTCACTCAGTATGCAATCTCTAGGTCCATCCATGTCACTGAAAATGGCATTATTTCATTCTTTTTTATGACTAATATTCCATTGTATATATGTACCACATCTTCTTTATCCATTCCTCTGTTGATGGACATTTAGGTTGCTTCAATGTCCTGGCTATTGCAAATAGTGCTGCAATGAATATTGGGGTGCATGTATATTTTCAAATGATAGTTTTCTCCAGATATATACCCAGGAGTGGGATTGCTGGATCATATGGTAGCTCTATGTTTAGTTTTTAAAGGAACCTCCATGTTCTCCATAGTGGCTGTACTAATTTACATTCCCACCGACAGTGTCGGAGGGTTCCTTTTTCTCCACACCCTCTCCAGAATTTATTGTTTGTAGATTTTTTGATGATAGCCATTCTGACCCATGTGAGATGATAGCTCATTGTAGTTTTCACTTGCATTTCTCTAATAATTAGTGACATTGAACATCTTTTCATGTTCCTCTTGGCCATCTGTATGTCTTCTTTGGAGAAATGTCTATTTAGATCTTCTGCCCATTTTTTGCTTGGGTTGTTTGTTTTTCTTGATATTGAGCTGCATGTGCTGTGTGTGTAATTTGGAGATTAATCCCTTGTCGGTCACTTTGTTTGCAAATATTTTCTCCCATTCTGTGGATTGTCTTTTCATTTTGTTTATGGTTTCCTTTGCTGTGCAAAAGCTTTTAAGTTTAATTAGAGTCCACCCTTACTTTTTAGGAGATTTGGCGTAAGTGAAGGAAGAGAGACAATGTATATCACAGTGAAATAAAGTTATTATGTAAAACTGTCTAAATATATCATTTTTAACATATGATTGAGGTGTACAGAGAAAAAAAGAGTGTGGTGTGGCTGCAAGAGAATTGAAATAAATGAAATGGTCTGAAATAAATGAAATGAGTGAAACTTTTTTTTTCTGAAATGGGTCAAATTTTTGAAGTGCTAATGCATTATGAAAGAGGTTAGACTTTCAGGAGTAAAATCTGAGTTAACCAAATGGCAAATGATTAGAAGAGAGGAGAGGAGTAACTGGAATAGTCAGACATATATGCCTGCCAGGGAGAAGGAGCAACTACAGTTAAGAGAGGAAATCCTCTGGATTTCCTAGAACAAGCTTCAATGGCTTCATGGTGGTTTGGAGACTGGCACTGAATTTTGTATGAAACAAAATTGTCATAGCTGGAGTTATCTCAGGGAACGCTGACCACAAATATCTAGGTTATGCAGTTAAAAACCTAGGGAAAAAATCCCATTATGTATTTTCTTTTAATGTTTATGTTCATTTTTCTATTAACTTATAAGTATTATAGGGCATATACTTTCTGAAAGAATTATGACCATAATGCAATAATATTAGAAACCACAAAATTATTGTAAGAACAAATCCATTTGGAAAGTAATACAAAGATATAAAACATAACCAAACTGTCTTATTTTACAAATAAAAATCAACACTAAAGCTACTACAAGTATTGTAGAAATTATAGCTAGTGCCATATGTATGAGCTATTGTTGTAGGAATAATCAAAGGAAATTATAGAGCCATAAATGAAATTTTAAAATGCAAGATATATTGAAATAAATTATTAAACATTTGGTTCATTATGCTACAAAATATTAAAAAACAAACCCAAAGAAAGTAAACTAAAAAGCCTGGTAAAAATAATAACAGGAGAGAAGGTAAAGAAAAACATTGAAAATTAGTTGGATCAGTAACATCAAAGCTTATGCTTTGGAAAAACAATTAAAATAGAAGAAATTTTTGCAAATCTTAAGAGAGAAAAGGAAGGAGGAGGAAGGAGAGGGAAAGAGGTAGGGGAGGAAGAATAGAAAGAAGATGGAGTGAGGAAAATATTATCAATACAGATATAAAAGACATTGAAAATATTTTCTGTTAACTTGGATAGGATGTCTTGACATGCCACAAATTTTTGAACCTTAAAATCTTCACCAATATGATAGGCCTCTGAATCTTTGTATGGTTTGTCTATTATGTTCTGGCACACATTTGTCTTACAGGGCATCCAGGTTACTTGCCATTTTCTTCTCAAGAGATTCAATCAGTTGAGTGGTGAGGTAGCAGTTCAAGGGCTTCTACTTGACCTCATTATGATACCTTTTATTCCACAGTTGAGTGAACCCATCTTAGGGTTCTGCCAGCAGTTAAGAACAGCTGCCCTGATTATACACTCAGAAATTAGGAAAATAACCACAGGGTGACCCATTGGACTCTATGTAAAAGCGAAATGGGCCAGTACTTCATTTATCATCTGGTGACTCTATGCCTCCACTTTAACATGGGGGTTATTGTGATGCTCCACATCACCTAGAGCAGGGTCAGCTCTGATACTGTTGATCAATATATCAACAGTCCCTAAATCATCTTGGTATGGCCCTTTCCCCACAATATAGTTACTCTGGAAATGGCCATAGATCCTTTTGAAGAAGGATTGGTGAAATAGATACTACATATTCTTGCTGTGAAATTATAGGTTACTTTTTCAAGAAAACCTTTTAATTTGTTCAAGAGACAACTTCTAATCCGTTGTCATTGAGACTGAGATCTGATTCACATCTGGAAACTGGGCAAGGGCTTTGGTCAGCCTTCTGCCCAGCTGCCTTTCATTATATAAACCAAGCAGCAGTCTCATTGGATGCCCAATTATATCACCTCATGTTCTGATTCCCATTACAACAGATTGCTACATGTCAGGGCTCCCTAGTTGCCACTTTGGTCTTGTTCCTTATTATGGTAATTATTTCCTCCTTGCCTCTGATGGTTAATTACTGCCAACTGTCCGCTGCTATACTGGAATCTTATTGCCAATTTACACTAGAGAATCCACTTCTATAATAATATCTCTTATTATCAAGACTACTTTATAAATGACAACCACCATTGAGATTTCATCAATATCACTTCCCTTTATTAATGTTTGTATTATCCCTGTGAGCTTCTGGAACTCAATCCTCTGGGATGTCTGGGAAACAATATAGAATTCATCCCTGATTTGCCCCAACTGAGGAGGTGGAAAGCTTGGGTATTTATCCACTAATCCCTATTTGTTTTTGGTTGAGTGTTGAGCAGTGGTAAATGTTTAACAGTCATCTCTCTGAACAAGTAGTCCTGATTTCTAGGATCTGTCACCTGTGTTGGAACAACGCTTACTATGGTCAGTTTCAGACTACAGCATTACATCACTGAGTGTGGGGTTGAAAGGAGATGCTCAGTAGCACACCATTATATGGAATCTCCACCCTACAAATACAAATAAGACATTAAGAACCTCAAAAGCATAGATAATAGTAGAGTGTAAAATAATTAGAAAGTGATAAGTTTTGAGCATATTTTACTCTTGTTTTTAATATAATTTATTTAATTGTAAGTTTATCTAATTTAATTCTTAATAATGTTGTATTTAAGAACCAAGTTGTAAAATCCCTGAAAATTTACCAGCCAGCATTTGCACACTGGTACACATGACACCAGCACACCACTGCTCCTGTAGATGACAAATTGTCAGCACCTGTATTCTGACCTGCACAAAAAAAACTAAGCAGCTCCTTTAGTCAGGGAAAGGAGTCGTTTAGAAATTTGTAGGTACTTGTGATGAGAAACCAGCACTGTGCCTTGGAGCAGTAAGTGCCAAGGATCCGGGGGTCACTGAAAGCACCTGCTGCATTACTTGTCCTTAAGAATTCATGAAGATGTGCATGGATAGGATTTAAAACATTTGTTTTATATATAACTGAGAAGGGAGATCTCATTTATTGCATACCAACAATGTGTTAAAGGGCCTTAATCTTCACTATAGCTATATGTAGGCTGTTATCCACCATCCAAAAGACAAGCAATATGCTCAGGATCTCTGACCGTTAACTAGCTGAACAAAGATTTTAACCCAGGTTTGTCTGACCCTGAGGACTGAACTATTTATTTCAGGCTAGAGTCATGTGTGATTGTTTTAATTATATCACACAAGTAGGATAAAGATTAAATCTGTTTTTTTAAAATTCTGAGTACCACAAATTAAATAGAGAATAAGAAATATGTATCTTGCCTTGATTTCTTAATGGGAAATCTTTATATCAGAAAATTAGCCCAAATTGGTGACTGACAATACAATAAAGTTGAATTTGGCTAGGAAAGATTCCCCTTTTCCATTGCAGCATCCTGCCCATCTATCCAATAAAAGGCAAAGATTTTCCAAGGAGAAAGAGTCTTCATGAGATGTCTATTATTTGTGCATATGAAATGCAGTGATTTTGTCAAGAAACTCTCTGAAGAAAAAATTTAAATTAAACAAAACGCTCTCATTCAAACAATATTGTTCTAAATAAAAATCCCCAGAGCTTTTCTTTATAAATCACTATTACCTTATAAAAAATGCCTGATTAAGTGATAGGAAGTAATGGTAAAGAAAAACATAATTTGTTACTGCTTCTGAAGTTGAATAGCTTACAGTGAGTTCTTCATAATTATCTCCACTTCCCTTTTTCAAAGTTAATAAAAGTTTCTGTTGACTCCAGGATTGCTTTGAGGTGACTAGAAATATAGAAAGGCAGTGGTGCCAAAAAAAAAAAAAAAAAAAAAAGGAAATATAGGAAATTAAGCCAGAATTTTACAGTTTAGGCCAAGACTTGGCACATGTTTTCTAAAAAAGGCCATGTGGTAAATATTTCATGCTTTGCAGGTCATAAAGTCTCTTGGCATAGCCCCAAAGTAGCCATAACAAAGGTAAATGAATAAGCATGGATGTATTACAATGAACTTTTTGGACATAGTTTGCAGACTCCTGATTTATGCAGATGAACCATATTGCTAAGTTCCTGATCATTCCAGGTTTTTTTTTTAATGAAACAAAAATGCTAACAATGGATTCATAGTTTATTTTTTTTTCATTTTAGTAAACATTGACTTGGTGCTCAATATGTGCCAGACACTGTTCTGGGTACCAGTGGTGCAGTGATGAATTATTAAAGTCCCTCTCTCAGTGAGCTGCTCTTTGAGCAAAAATGCCTTAAGCAAATAAATAAACAAAAAATATGGAATATTATGCCAGGTATTGCTTAAAAAACAGGCAAGTAGATAAAATGAAAGATGTTTTAAATTAGATAATTGATCTGGAAAAACACAACTGATAAGGTGATATCTGAATATAAAGATGGATAAAGTGAGGTGGAATGCCACATAAATGACTGGAAGAATAGTCTCCTGGAAAGAAGAAACCTTTGGGACCAAAACCCTGAGAGTAGAGATTGCTGACTGTGTCCATGGTGTAGTAAGAAGTCCATGATGGTTAGAGCAGATGAAATAAGAAGAGAGGAGAGGGGTGGGGGGGGGGAAGTATCTGAAAGGAAGGCAAGGCCCAGATCCCTGAATTGCAAGAAGATTGTTTTTTCCATTCTCTTCTTGAATTTCACCTGCACTAATACAACCATAGCAACCACTATCACAGCTTACCACTCCTGATTTTGATGTGGTCTCAAAACAAGGGCATAGATGATGATTTTTCTCCTTCTCCTTATTCTCCTTCTTCCATATTCTGCCCCACATTCCCCTCCCATGACCTTGGTAAGAAAAGCTTGGGCCAGGATAATAGTGTTTAAAGTAGTAAGAAATAGATACTTAATATAGTAGTTGATGGGTAGGGCAAACAATATTTTGATAAGTTAGATGTAGAATGTAAGACAAAGAGAGTAGTCAAGAGTGACTGTAATTTTTTTGACCTGATGAATTGATAGATGGAGTTCTCATGTACTGAGATAAATAAAAATGTGGATGAACATATCTAGGGTAGAGATTAAATGTCCAGGATTTTTTTTTTTTGGACTTCTCTAGGATGTCAAGGTGGCAGTTTGTTTTAAAGCCTGGAGTTTAGGAGAGAGGTCCAGGTTGGAAAAATAACTTGAGAGCATCAGTCTACAGATATTATTCAAACCCATGGACATGCATAAGATTGCCAAGGGAGAGTGTAGATAGAAGAAAAAAAAAAAACCAAACACGGAGGCACCTGAGGCATTCCATCACTTGAAAGTTGGGGAGACATGGAGGAATCAGCAAAGTAGAAGAATGAAGAGTGGATAGATAGCAAGGTAGGTGGCAGTGAGGAATATATTCTGCAAGTCCTATGCAGAAAGTACTTCAGGGAAGATGGAATGATCAACTGTTAAATCCTACAGAGAGGATGTATAAACAAGAACTGGGAAATAAATGCTTTATTTTGCAGCATGAAGATCAAGAGCAGTTTTGGTGGATGTTTGGATTAAAGCTTAATTGTAATATGCTGAAGGGAGAAAGAACAGAGTGGAATAGGATAAAATAAGTAGAGATAACTACCAGAGAAGTTTGATTTAAAAAGGAACAGTAATACAGCAACACAAGCAAACAAGACAGGAGTTGGCAGGAGATGTAGAGTTAAGAGAAGGTATATAGACAAAAGTTCTTAAATAAGAAATGAGATGTAAAGAACAAGTGGAGGATATGTCCTTAGGAAGGGCAAAGTCAGCTGTTTGGTGGTTAAAGAGGGGAGGAAGACTATATAGACACATGTGCAAAGAGATGGAGAGAAGAGTAGTGAGTGGTAAGGTATTATCTCTTCAGAGGACCCCTAATTCCTTCAGTGGACAGTTTATTTGCTTTATCTCCTCATATGTGTGCATGATCTATTTCACAAAGTATAATTAAAGCTAAATTATTGCTCTGGGACCTGAGATGTTATCTAGTGAAAATGAAGATTAGGTAGGAGGTGGTGAAAGTTTGAGGGAGAAATTTTGAAGTGGTTGTCTTAGAAAAATGAATGAACTATGGAAAAGTAGTAAGAAGGTTAAGCAGTCCTAAGCACTATGAGGTTACTGTTAGTACATTTAGTAATAAACGTGTCAGCTCTGTTCTCTCTGCAGGTGCAGATGCAGATGCAGATGCAGAATAGGTTGAGAGTTGGATTTAGCCAGGTTGTTTTTTCCCACTCAAGTATAATGAGGAAAGAAGGATGGTGGATGGGGACTGAGTATGCACCCAGGTAATTTGTTATGTATAAGGCTGAACGCATTAATCTTGTAGGATTAAGAAGTGATATAAGAAGGTGAGGGGATATGAGAATGAAAAAGTAGTTTTTGCAATGGATGGTACGTCTTGATGGAGTTGAAGAATTGTTACAGTTGGAGTACTAGAGGGAGTGAGCTGGGAAGATAAAAAGTTGTATCAGAGGATGGAATATATGAAAATGAAATTGGGGATAGAATATATTTAGTTATTAGGAAAAAGCATGTTCAAGTATGTTTTCATGAAGTAATATAATAATACATATAATACAATAAACTAGTACTCATTCATATTTCCTGTTTGCTCTCAAACCCAACCATATAGGAGAATTCCACTTTCACACTCCTTGAGTTTAGGTATGTCCATGTAACTTGCACTGGTCAAAGAAATGAGACCAGAAGGGTCACTCCCATGTTAGGTGCATTTAAAAACCAGATTTCTCCATTCTTTATTTTCCTTACTCAAGCTGTAGTTGTGGACGTATTGAAATGATCATAAATAGTGTAACAAATGAAATGTAATAAATGTCCACTGTTTTCTAAGCCAAAGATGGGCAGAACTTGGCCACAAGACAAGGTTAAAGCATCCTGGAACATTTAATAACCATGTAGAAGTCAGTTGCCCTGGAGAAATTTGTGGGTTCACAGTATTTTACAGAGGTGAGAAATAAACTTTTCTTACGTTAAGCCACTGAGAGTTTGGTGACCTTTGTTAACACAGCATAATCTAGGATATCTGGCTCACTACAAAAATATGCTTAGTAAGTGAATGGCTGAGATAGGCTGGATGCCAAGGTCACTGAAGGAGAGGAGGTCAAGGGAGGAGAAGTCAGGGTATAGAATGATTGTCTGTATGAAAATTTAAGTCACCACATATCATTACATGATACGTTTGAAGAGATGACAGTGAGCCAAGAGCTAAAATTCTCAAGGCATAAAGAGAAATGACTTGGAGATCTTAAATGAGTGCAACAAGCAGTGATAATACATGGTATAGTATGAGGACATAAAATTCTAAAGCTGAGGGCTTCCCTGATGGTGCAGTGGTTGAGAGACCGCCTGCTGATGCAGGGGACATGGGTTCGTGCCCCAGTCCGGGAAGATCCCACATGCCATGGAGCAGCTGGGCCCGTGAAACATGGCCTCTGAGCCTGCGCACCTGGAGTCTGTGCTCCACAACAGGAGAGGCCACAACAGTGAGAGGCCCGTGTACCGCAAAAAAAAAAAAAAAAAAATCCTAAAGCTGAGAAATTCATGGAGAAGAAGGAAACATTGCAGAAGTAGCTATACAAAGAACCATTGAGGTCTGGCTATTTTAATTACATACAGGAAGATTTTATTTTAAAAATATCCTTATATTCTTCAAATAAAAACATTTACTGAAACAGTTTCCCTTTTCCAGAACTTTAAAATCTACAATTTAAAAAAATGGACCTTTTCCTAGCACTTTGACCATGGAAATTACATTAAAATAAATTAAGAAAAGACTTATTCTGGAATCCCCATCTATTAGGAGTTTACATGGACTTAATGTATAATTTACAAGTCATGTACTTTACTAATTTTGATCCTATTTTTTTAAAATTTACAATTCAGTTCCAATATTTGCCTTTGCTATTAATAAAGAAATTCAAATTTCTTCAACTTTGGAATAATACAGTGTGCCTGAATTCATTTTACATGAATTTCCATATATTTCATTTTCTTTTTCTTTAACTATGAGTCATATATTTGACTAATTTAACATTTTGGCTGTTTTACAATTTAGAATGTAAATGGTTCAGACAATAATGTTTAATATTTTTGTAAATTTTGTTCTGTTGCTTGCTTTGTTGGCAAAGTTAGGAACATGAGTAATTATGAGTTAATACTGAGAATCTGCTTCATAGCATGGGCAATCCTTATTGCCATATATTTAAACTTCATATTTTGAGGTATGTTTTAACTCACACATTTTAAAAAGTAAATATTACACTGGAAAATACCTTACAATGGACAGAGTGGGGAAGGATCTTTTTGTCTTTAATGGTAGTTAGAGGTTAGATTTTCTTTAGGCCCCCAAATAACTAACATCCCTTTACTTTGAATGTCGATAAGAAGTTAAAGATTCTTTTCTGAAAAACTATGCAAGGTTTACTGCATCATTAACAAGTTCACATAATTAAAGAACCTGAAAATGCTCAGTAAAAAGTAGCATGGATTCTGTACAGATAGTAAAACCTAATCGAAGTACTCATATTTTTACTGAGAATATTAAATTTTTATTGTCAACCTTCTAAATTCCTCTATGTTGTAATATAATCACTTCTGTTTATTTCTGTACTCTGTTTTTGGCTATTCCTATTGGCAGAAGCGTCTGCTGTAGCTTAAGTTTGAGTTTCTTTCTATTCTTTAAATATGGGCAAATAAAGATATTAGATATGAAATACTATTTTGGAAAATACCATAAACTCTAGAACTTGGAAGAACTGTGAATTCTAGAACAGTGAAGTGCTGCTGCTTCTTTTCTTTATAGTTCAGATATCTATACCTACCAGATTTTGTTATATCGTCCCACAGAATTCGCATTTTATTATTCTTTTAGCTATAAACTCACTCCCCCATTTTCATTTTCAGAAATAAAGGAAACAAGCGTTACGTGAGGCCTCTGACTTATTAAACTACACCCAAAGACTAAATTTCTTTGATCTAACGTTTGTAACGTATTATAAAAAGCTTGTTAATTTTTCAAAACTAAGTGATAGCCTTAATTTTACCAATCAGAATGAGGGAATGAAGCATAGTAATTTCCTTAATACCTATCATCAGGCTTTGCCTTGTTCTCAGCTCTAATAAGAGTGCTTTTTTTTTTTTTTTTTTTTTGCGGTACGCAGGCCTCTCACTGTTGTGGCCTCTCCGGTTGCGGAGCCCAGGCTGTGGACGCGCAGGCTCAGCGGCCATGGCTCACGGGCCCAGCCGCTCCGCGGCATGTGGGATCTTCCCGGACCGGGGCATGAACCTGTGTCCCATGCATCGGCAGGCGGACTCGCAACAACTGCACCACCAGGGAAGCCCCAAGAGTGCTTATTTTCTGTGAGCAAATATTCAATATGTACTATGTGACATGTACTATCCTTTATTTAATCTTGTGAGATAGAATTTATTACCATTTATTCTGTTAAGCTGTGACTTAGTGAATTTAAGAAACTTGGTAAAAATCACACAGCTAGGACATGGAGATGTTGAAATACAATTATGGGTCTGTCTGTTTCCAAAGACTACTTCCTAACCAGTAACCATTTTTCCAAAATATAGTATTCAGGTGATTTATGATGCTTTATAAAAAATAATCTAGAGGGTCAGTTTGGGTGAAGAACCAGAACCTGCATTTTTACAAAGCCATCATAGGAATTCTGGCATGCCTAGTTTGAGAAACTTTACAATGACCCTTACACATGGCCTTGCTTGCTCAATTGCTGGATGCTTTGGTTCCCACCTTTGATAATCTACTTTTCTCTACTCTCTAGGCCCAATCCCTAGCAAAGACACAAGAAATTAAGAACTAGGGCCCTAGATTGATTAGCACTAAATCAGCACTGAGTCTACCTTGAGCCATTTGTCTCTTTGGGTTAGTGTTACCATCTACTGTGGGTCACAAAAAACTCTGTATTTATTACGTGATTTTGCTGGACTGGTATTTCTTTACATAAATTTCAGCTGAGTGTGAAACATTCCACAAGCTCCATTCCAGGGAGCAGACTTATTTTCAGGGCTGTGCCAGTGATTGGATGAGCTACATCCTAAGATATGTCCTGTATCATTAAAAAAAAACCCAACAACACAGCAATCCTATCATATAGGAATATACCATATTAACCAATAGTATTAATAATGGGGATTTGGTAGATCTTGCAAAGTTAGATCTATGCCCAGTAGATGAGATTTAGGAGCAGTGTTTTTTGTTTGTTTTGTTGTTGTTTTTAAATCATAACTTATTTCCTTTCTGATAGTTTTTATTGAAGTATAGCTGATTTATAATATTATATTAGTTTCAGGAATACATCATAGTGATTCAATATTTTTGTAGGTGATACTCCATTTAAAGTTATTACAAAATAACATAAATATTTCCCTGTGATGTACAGTATATCCTTGTTGCTTATTTATTTTATGCATAGTAGTTTGTATCTCTTAATCCACTACCTCTATCTTGCCCCTCCCTACTTCCCTCTACCCACTAGTTTGTTCTCTATATCTGTGAGTCATTTCTGTTTTGTTATATACATTTGTTTTATTTTTTAGATCCCACATATAAGCAATAACATAGAATGTTTGTCTTTCTCTATCTGGCATATTTCACTAAGCATAATATCCTCTAGGTCCATCCACATTGTTGCAAATCACAGAATTTAATTCTTTTTTTATAGATGAGTAATATTCCATTGTGTGTGTGTGTGTGTGTGTGTGTATAGATGAGTAATATTCTGTTGTCTGTGTGTCTGTTATCCATTCACATGTTGATGGACACTTAGGTTGCTTCATAACTTGGCTGATATAGATAATGCTGCTATGAACATTAGGGTGCATACATCTTTTTGAATTAGTGTTTTTGGTTTGTTTTGGATAGATAGCCAGGAGTGGAATTGCTGGGTCATATGGTAGTTCTATTTTTAGTTTTTTGAGGAACCTCCATGCTGTTTTCTGTAGTGGCTGCACCAATTTACAATACCACCAAAGGTATTCTACGTTTCCCTTTTCTCCACATCTCTGTCAACATTTGTTGTTTGTAGACGTTTTGATGATAGCCATTTTGACAGGTGTGAGGTGATGTCTCACCATGATTTTGATTTGCATTTCTCTGATGATTAATGATGTTGAGCATTTTTTTCAAGTGCCTGTTGGCCATCTGTAGATCTTCTTTGGAAACGTTTCTATTCAGGCCTTCTGCCCATTTTTTGATTGGGTACTTTATTTTTTGATATGAATTGTATCAACTATTTATATATTTTGGATATTAACCCCATATCAGTGATATTATCAGCAAGTATTTTCTCCCATGCAGTTGGTTGTCTTTTTGTTTTGTCAATGGTTTCCTTTGCTGTGCAAGAGCTTTTAAGTTTAATTAGGTCCCATTTGTTTATTTTTGCTTTTATTTCTTTTACATTAGAAAACAGATAAAAAAATATTGGTATGATTTATGTTGAAGAGTGTTCTGCCTGTGTTCTCGTCTAGGAGTTTTACAGTTACTTATCTTACATTTAGACCTTTAATCCATTTGAAGTATATTTTTGTATATGGTGTGAGAAAACGTTCTAATTTCATTCTTTTACATGTAGCTGTCTAGTTTTCCCAGCACCACTTATTGAAGAGACTGTTTTTTCTCCATTGAAATTTTTTGCCTCCTTTGTCATGGATTAATTGACCATAAGTGTTGGGTTTATTTCTGGTTCCTCTCTCTTTTCTTCTTGATGAGCCTGCCTAAAGGTTTATCAATTTTATCTTTTCAAGAAACCAGCTCTTGTTCTCATTGATCTTTTCTGTTTTTTTCTTTTTTGGTCTCTATTTTATTTATTTCCTCTCTGATTTTATTCCTTCTGCTGATGTTGGGCTTTGTTTTTTCTTCCTTTTCTAATTCCTTTACATGGAAGATTAAGTTATTTGAGATTTTCCTTGTTTCTTGAGGTAGGCCTGTATCACTATAAACTTTACTTCTAGAACTGCTTTTGCTGCATCCCATAGGTTTTGGAATGTTGTGTCTCCATTTTCATTTGTCTAAAGGTAATTTTTGATTTCCTCTTTTATTTCTTCTCAGAACCATTGGTTTTTCAGTAGCATGTTGTATAGGCTCCATATATTTGTGCTTTCCCCATTTTTCTTCCTGTAATGATTTTTGTTTCATACTGTTGTGGTTGGAAAAAATGCTTGATATAATTTCTGTTCTCTTAAATTTGTTGAGGCTTGTATCATGACCTATCATGTGATCTATCCTGGAGAATATTCTGTGTGCACTTGAAAAGAATGTGTATTTTGTTGTTTGGGGATGGAATGTACTGTAGATATCTATTAAGACCAACTGGTCTATTGTGTCATTTCAGACCACTGTTGCCTTACTGATTTTCTGTCTGATCTCTCCACTGATGTAAGTGGGATGTTAGAGGTCCCTTATTAAATATTATTGTATTATTGTCAGTTTTTCCTTTTATGTATGGTAATATTTGCTGTATATATTTAGGTGTCTTCTGTATTATGTGCATTTAGGAGCAGTGTTTTAGTGACATAAATTTTTTTTTCTGGACCCCAGACCAAGTGCAGTATTACAGGATTTTTGTTTATTTACTTACATTTTTAAGGAAATATTATTTAATGTAAACATAGCATTGCATTCTTAGATACTATCTCAAATATTCAAAATCTCTTACAGCCTCTGCTTTGGAGATTCCATAACTATACAATGTACATTATAATATGTCATTCTTAAGAAATCCATGAAACACCTATTAAAAAAGACAAGAGGTGGAAAAAAATAGTATTTCCTTCCTAGAACTTAATTCCAGAGGGAAAATGGCTTGAAAACTAAAATATTTTAACCATGAAATACAGTGGAAAATTTTCAGCCTTACAGACTCTAAAATAAGCTTCTTATTGCTATTTACTTATTGCTGTCTTTCAAATAACCAGAAATTCCATGGGTATTAATTGATCACCATTTCCTTTGCAATCCTTTCACCATCTGTTTTTATCATATATTCTGTTGTCTCTCACAGCCTTCTTCTATTATGTATGTCTCTTTTTCTGGCTTATTAACATCAAATCTCAGACCTTGTCAATAGAATGAATAAAACATATTAAGGAACCCCAGTTCGAGATTTTATTTCTGATGATCACTCAGGTTGAATTAATTAAAATGTCTTTTGTGAATAATTTATAAACCAAGAGTGAACAGGATCATTAATTGGGATGAGTTCCTGTAGTTTTGTAAATCATTATCTATGACTGATAGTTATATAAAGAAAGGGCTTTATACTTCATTGGTACATTATTACATAATTCTCCAGCAGCAGTTGAGAAAGAGTAATTGAATGAATGACACTCTTTGGTACAGCAGTCTGTAATGATCAAACTTAGGACAAATACATAGAAAGAAATGTATTTAATTGTCAGAGAGTTTCTGAGGAAGTAAATGTCATTCCCCCTACCTTCTTGTTCAGGATATACCAAACACAGAGAAGGATATGGGAAATTTGAGGGTCCTAGCCTCTTGACTAAGGAGTTACTGCCTCTTTTCTTCTTTCATCTTCTCACACTGCCCCATATATGAAACTTTTCCTGGGAATCTTGTTAAGACGAACAGAAAAAATGAATATGGGAAAACTGCCTATGTCTGCGTTATTCTTATGAAGTTGTAACCACTTTGATTTAACATTCTTGTTACTAATTAAATTGGAATAGATTATCTTTACTCTAATAAATTACCTTTAAGTGGTTTATCAGGGTAGATGAAACTAAAACTAATATAAAAATTGGATAATAGACTGAATAATAGTCTTCCCAACAATGTCCACACTCAATCCCTGGAACCTGTGAATAGGTTGCATTACATGGGAAAAGGGACTTTCCATACATAATTAAGGTTATTGGTCCTTAAATGGGGCAATTATCTTGCATTATCTAGGTGAACTCAATCTAATCACATGAGTGTAGTATATATATCCTTATTCATGGAGAGAATAAATTGATGAGAATGAGCAAATGTGAAGAAGTATGATTTTTAGCATAAGGCATAGTGAATTTAGAGTGCCTGAGAGACTCTGGAATAAGAGTGTTTAGGAAAAAGATAAATACACAGATCTGAGTCTAGATTGTACCCTGAATAATATAGTGCTATTCAGAGGGCACTGAGAACTATAATCCAACCTGTGCTTGCAGTGCTGAGCCATTCACTCTGGCACTGGGCTGCGACTCCCCACAGGAGGGTTATCTTCCTAATTTATCCATCTGTAACTGGTACTGTTTGAAAATTTCTATAAAGTTTCTGTATGTGGGAATGATAAGCATGCTCAGTGGGAAGCTATGGCTGGAAATAAATGTGGAAGAAGGACACTGATGGTTGTCATTTTTCATGGCAGCATCTTTAGAACTATGCTTACAGTCACAGGCTTTAGAGCTGCACAGTTCTGTGTTCACTCACAAGCAGAACAAATTAGTCAATCCTTTTGAAACTTAGACTGCTAGTTTATAATGTAGTTATAATGAATACTGAACACACAGTGTTGTGAGAATAAAGAACACAATGTATGTAATATTCTTACCAGAGATCTTGGAGAATAGTTGAAGCTCAATGAATAGAAATGCCATGATTAAATAACCTAGTTATTTAATCAAATACTAATTTACATGTTGCTGTGAAAGTATTTTGTAGATGTGATTAATATTTACAATCAGTTGATTTTAAGTAATGAAGATTACCATTGATAATTGTGTGTGTGTTGTGGGGGTGGGAGGCAGGGAGAGAGAGAGAGAGAGAGAGATCGATCTAGTTAGTTGAAAGCCTTTAAGAGCAAAAACTGAGGCCTCCCAGAAAAGGAAGAAGTTCTGCTTTAAGACTGTAACATCAGGGCTTCCCTGGCGGTGCAGTGGTTAAGAATCCACCTGCCAATGCAGGGGACATGGGTTTGAGCCCTTGTCTGGGAAGATTCCACAGAGCAGCTAAGCTCGTGTGCCACAACTACTGAGCCAGTGCTCTAGAGCCCGTGAGCCACAACTACTGAGCCCACGTGCCACAACAACTGAAGCACATGCGCTTAGAACCCATGCTCCACAAGAGAAGCCACCACAATGAGAGACCCACGCACCACAATGAAGAGTAAACCCTGCTTGCCGCAATTAGAGAAAGCCCGCGTTCAGCAATAGAGACCCAAACACAGCCAAAAATAAAATAAATAAATTTATATTTAAAAAAAGATTGTAACATCAGCTCTTAAATGAGCCTAGCTTTAGGTCCTTCAAATTTCATACTTGCCAGTTCTCACAGACTCATGAGCCAATTCCTTTGAAATACATCTCTCTATAGAACGATTATTATATGTATATTATGTATATATATATCCCATACTGGTCTGTTTTTCTGGAGAACTCTGACTAATGCAACCTGGTGTCTTATTTTCTTGGATTTGTTTTTTTTGTGCCTCACAAAGGAAGTCTGTTTCTACTGGTAATCTCTCCCTTATTTTTGTTCCCAGTTATAAATAAATGAGCATACCACATCAAATCTACCCCACCCACTAAAAATCATAAGTTCTCCATATTATATTTATTCTTTATACAGATATGTACTTATAAAATTGTCCTTGGTGCATAGTCCTCAAATGTTGCTTTTCAGGAATTTTATTAAAAGGCTAATTTTTGCCTCCTACCGAGGTTACAATTAAGAATTCCAAGGGATTTGGCAAAAATATTACACATTCATCTTCATGTGTGTCTCTTCTTACCTCATTTCCTGGACTCACAAATGATTTTTATTCTCAATGATAGCCATAGATATGCCAGAATTCTTAATGGTAAATTAGTGTATTAGTCTTTATTAAAACCCATGTTACTACCACATGTGTATGCACACATACAATTATAAAAATATCCTCCAGTTCCCATTATAAATACAAAATTATTACATTTGTCTTATAAATTAAGACCAAGTAGAAAAGGCACTGTTATGGAGATGTTCATTAATTCAGTTAGGGTAGGGATTATTCTCCATTGTTCATCATTGAATTCTTAGGAATAAACATAATTTCCATTAAGTCATTTTGTGTTAATGCATGGAAAAAGCATAAAGATTCAGTAATCTCAAAAGTTAACTTCTGTGAAAATGTTTTAATATTACCATCATCTTATTTCTTCATTTTCTGTGCTTGAAAGTCCTGGCCATTAATTTATTTTTTGTATTTAGACAAGAATGTGTTCTCATTCTGTTTACCTCCTAGTGTTTTCAGTTACTATTGATTTGTTCTTTTATTAGTTAAGACTCTTCTAAAATTGCAGTTATTGGGAGTCAAAAAGGCATGGGTTGGGTTTGTCAAGATATTGTATTTATTTTAATTAGAACTTCAACATAAATTAGAGTTTTAGTAAATTATTCTCCTATGGGATTTTTGAATGAATAGCTATGCTTTTATTGTAGGTATAACTTAATAATTATTATTCATTCAAGGCTCAGATATTGTATATATTGCCCCTAAATGCTACACATTGTAGTAGTTTTCAAAGGTTTGGAAGAATATTTACCTACATAAGACATAAGATTCTTGATAATTCTTATGCATATTGTGTGGTGACAAAAGCAATTTCTTTTATCTGTTACTGACAAAATTATCAACTTACTTTTTAAACTATTGGGATTACTTATAGCCTACTTGATCTTCGAAAATTTAAAGTGATATATCCTTTTTCATTTATACGAGACAGTTTTCTAGATTTGAGACTTCTGTGCATTAGTATTACATATTCACATACACAAGATGAGGTACTTTAAATTTTCCTACCACACAGTGAATTTGGAATTCACGGCATCAATTAATGTGGCATATACAGTACACTTGTATCTAAGAAGTACCCTGGCAGCTTGATATGCACCTTGACTAAAACAGACAAATACTCAAAATAAGAATTATTACAAAAGTAGACATACTCAAATGAGTATTAATTATTACAAGAGTACAATTTGTACACACAGTTTTGATTCTCCAGAAAATCTAAATTTTAAGAATAATTTATACATATGTACACATTCTGATTGTGTAGTTAGAATAATTAGATCAATTCATTTCTAGTTTGATTGGTTCCCCCCCAAATTATGATTGTTCCCCCCAAATCATAATTGATCCCCCCACCCAAGTTATGATTTGGTCTTTACACACTTGAAGTGGGTTTTTTGGTAAGGCAACATGTGATTTTTTAAAAAAAATCTAATCTGACCATCCACGTCTTCTGTTTGGAGTATTTAACATACTTACATTCAATGTGTTATTAAGATGGCTAGTTTAATATTATCATCATCTTGCTACTTATTTGTTATATCACCTCATATGTTCTTTATTCTCTTTTCCCCCTTTTCTGTCTTCTTTTTTGGTTGGTATAGATTTATTGATTTATCATCCAATTATAGGTCAACTTTTCCTTTTTCTTTTCATGCCTGGTGATCTTTTAATGGATGTCTAACATTGTGAATTATATTTTTTTGGCTACTGGATATGTTCACATTCCCATATATATTCTTTTCTTTTTAATTTAATTTAATTTATTTTTTTATACAACAGGTTCTTATTAGTCATCCATTTTATACACATCAGTGTATACATGTCAATCCCAATCTCCCATTTCATCACACCACCACCCACCACCCCCCATATATATTCTTATTTTATTTTTTATTTTTTGCAGTACATGGACCTCTCACTGTTGTGGCCTCTCCCGTTGCAGAGCACAGGCTCCGGACGCACAGGCTCAGCAGCCATGGCTCATGGGCCTAGCCTCTCCACGTCATGTGGGATTCTCCCAGACCGGGGCACAAACCTGTGTCCCCTGCATCGGCAGGCAGACTCTCAACCAGTGTGCCACCAGGGAAGCCCTATATTCTTAATCTATCTTCTGGGACCTAGTTGAATTACTTGGAAACAATTTGAATCTTTTGGGTCTGGATTTTAGGTTTGTTTTGCATAGTGAGAATAGTGCTCAATCTTGTTCTAATTTTCTCCCACTACTGTGGCAAAATTCTTCTATGTATTCTGTACATGCACTATGAATTACAAGTTTTTCCAGTATGACTGGAGAGAACAGGCACTATTCACAACAAGGGGAAATGTCAGGTATTGTTACTTCTTTTCATTTTTACTGAAGTTTTCTCTAGCATTGGGTAGGTTTCTCACATGCATTCACTAATCAATACACAGTTGAATATTCAGTGGAGACCCTATGCAGATCTCTGGAATTATCTTTCTGGATATTATTAACAATATCCTCTCTGTTGCTCTCTGCTAAAAACTCTAGCTGTTTTGGTCTCCCCAGTCTCCTCATACTTAAGGAATATGCCGGGCTCTACTTGGGTTCTGCTTCTTTGTAATGTGCCCTGGAAACCTTCTCAAGGCAGTAAGCTGAGGCAATCATAGGTATTACTATTACCTGGTTTGTTTCCTGTCTCTTAGGGATCATTGTCCTTCATTGTCTGACGTCTAGAGCATTTTCTGATGTCAAATCACTGTTTCATATTCTTTATTTTTTCAGTTCTTTGGGAAGAGAAGGTAAATCTGGGTTTATTATTCCAACTTGGCTGGGAGTGGAATTTATTCCTGTTACTTTTAAAAATTAAGAAACTGTGATGTAAGAAATAAAATAACATGTCCAAACCACTCTGATTATATTGTAATCGTCAAAGTAGAGATTCCAAGAAAAAAATTTCTGACACTTAAACCAAAATGAGCTGATAATGTCAAACTAGTTTAAAGCTGTGTTACTGACTTTAGTCCTGGTGCACTTTAGCCATTTATTCCATATTGATTCTCCCATGAAATAGAATGAAGAGTTCAGCTTCATCCACCGACCCATGGAGATAATGATGGTACACTTTTAAGCCAAAACTAATCTTATTAGTAATAGCTTGTAGATGTACTATTCAAATAATTTTAGATAAGATTTTCCCTTTGGCTGGGAAGGATGAGTACTGAATGTTTTATCAGGAAGAACAATACTTCTGACAGTACACTCCATAGTTTTTCTGCTTGGTAGAGCTATGAAGAATGACATTGTCTGTAATTTTCAGTTTGGCTTCAGACTCTGTTACAGCAGAAACAATAGGACAAACTCCAGTGCTATAGTTAAGAAATACATGGAGATAGAAGGGTAAAGGCAGTAGAGATTCCAAGAACACATTGAGCAATAGTGTATGAGATGACTAGGAAAGAACATGTATCCAAGATAGCCTTTGATGGAGGCATAGTGTGAGGAGTTATCTCTGGTCACACATAGAGTCTGAAATCTTGTGAGCTAAGTAAATGATGTAAAGAAAACAATAGTAGTGACAAGAGCCTGATGATCGAGCAAAGTTTCCTTTAAATAAAGACCCACTTTAAATTTCCTTCTTGAGCAAAAAATTAATGAGAAGGTTTGACTGTTTCCTTATAAAAAAATATCTTCCATGATGGTAGGGGCCATATTGTATCATTCAGAATTACATCCTTAGCTTTTAGCTCAGTGGTACTGTATAAGCACTCATGGTTTTACTGAATTATGTTTGATTAGTTGAATGAGCAAGTAAGGTTGTATAAATACAATATGAGAATTAGAAGAGTCCAAACCTCAGGAATTAATTCTAAACCCCAAGATTAGGAATGAAGTTTGGAAAATCATTTTGGGTCAATGGTTTTCATTTTATAGGTATAAAAACTGAATATTAGGATGATTCAGATTCTAGTTTTACCTTGTTAAGATTTTTGGGGTTTTTGTGTTTGTATGTGTGTGATATGTAATAAAGGTTTTGAGATATAAAAGTCTCTAATTTTGGGCTTCCCTGGTGGCGCAGTGGTTGAGAGTCCACATGCCGATGCAGGGGACGCGGGTTTGTGCCCCAGTCCGGGAGGATCCCACATGCCGCGGAGCGGCTGGGCCCGTGGACCATGGCCGCTGGGCCTGTGCATCCGGAGCCCGTGCTCCGCAACGGGAGAGGCCACAAGAGTGAGAGGCCCGCCTACCGCAAAAAAAAAAAAAAAGTCTCTAATTTTAAGAGAATAACCTACTTCAGTCACAGTTAATTACCTTGCCATTTAATTCTCATATTAAAAAATGATTTTTACTGACAAATACTGCAGGTTCTGACTAAAACAATTAATTCCATCATAATCACTTTTAAGCTTGTGCATTTATAATTGTTAGTGTGATTATAGGTATTTTGGTTTTTATAATTCAATTAAATCATAACGTTGAATCTTCATAATCTAGTATAAGAACGCCACATGTTTAAAAGTTTTACCTATTTTTTAAACTTATTTTTCTCTAAGTAGAAGTTACCTAATTGAAGTTAAAATCATTCACCTGTTTGTAAAATCACCTAGGTGTTATGCTTTTCTGCAAGTCAGTGATTTCTTTCAACAAACTGAAAAATTCGTCTTTGCCTCATTTACTGAAGCATATATGAAAACTATTCCCCTATATAATGTTAAGTATTCTATAAAAGAGGTCAGCGAATTACAACTTTTCAGACCAATGTCTTTCTAAATAAAGATTTTTGGGACCCAATTTTTTTGGGCCCTCAAATACAGTAGTCCTCCCTTATCCATGGTTTTAGTTACCTATGTTCAACTGTGGTTCAAAAATATTAAATGGAAAATTCCAGAAATAAACAATCCATGAGTTTTAAATTGCAAGCTATTCTGAATATCATGATGAAATTTCTCACCTTCCTGCTCCGTCCTGCCCAGGACAGGTATCATCCCTTTTCCCGTTAGTCACTTCTTGGTTATCAGATCAAATGTAGTGGTATTGCAGTGTTTGTGTTCAAGTAACCCTTATTTTAATAATAAAGTTTCTAAAGAGCAAGAGTAACGTTGCTGGCAATTCAGATATTCTCTTCCTGTGTCTAATTTATAAATTAAACTTTATCATAGATATGTATGTATAGGAAAAAAACCCATAGTATATAGGGTTTGGTACTATCCACAGTTTCAGGCACACATTGGGGGTCTTGGAATATATCCACCTTGGACAAGGGGGGATTACTGTAAAGGTATTTTGGAACACAGTCTTGCCCATTTACTTATTGTCTAAAGTTGTTTTCATGTTAAAACAGCAGAACTGAGCAGTTGTGGCAGACTATATGATCAGCAAAGACTAAAAAATTTGATTATTTAGCACTTTACAGAAAAAAATGCTGCTCAATACAGTGGTAAAATAGGAAAAATATGACTTATCCTTGCAAAGCTTCTCTTGATAAAGAATAATATTTTTCTTTTTTTTTTTTTTTTTTTTTTTTTTTTGATACATGGGCCTCTCACTGTTGTGGCCTCTCCCGTTGCGGAGCACAGGCTCCGGATGCGCAGGCTCGGTGGCCATGGCTCACGGGCCCAGCTGCTCCACGGCACGTGGGATCTTCCCGGACCGGGGCACGAACCCATATCCCCTGCATCGGCAGGCGGACTCTCAACCACTGCGCCACCAGGGAAGCCCAATATTTTTCATATTAATTCAGTTTTTAGAGATTAAAAGTTCTTAACGTTACTTTCCTGGAGAGTCAGTGCATCTTTGTACCATGCTCACAACTGAGCTTCTAAACTAGCAGTTTATGACTATGAAAGTAAATAAATGAAACCTCATTTAAAATGGAGCCTGGTGGACGAGAATTGGGAGCTCTCAAGTGCTATCACTCGCCATTATTTACAAACTCCAAACGAAGGACCTTCTTCACATACCTTGGCAAAGAGGAAGGTAAATTTCCTTCTTGCCTAGCAACAGCCCAGCCAGTGAGAAAACACCAAAGCCCAACCAGTAAGAAGTTATCATCACCCTGAACTCTTACTCTCCTCCAATGATCTTTTGTGCAAAATCACCCCTCTTAACTTCCTCTTCTCCCAAATATAGAGAAGGTTCTCCTCTTTGTTCTCCAGACTTGCCTTCAGTTTTTGCTATAACATGCTCATTCTGAATTGCAGTTCTCTGCTATTTCTGAATAAACTGTTCTTGCTAATAAAATAACTTGCTATTTTATTTTTAAAGTTGACATTACATGGTGTCCAGGAGTGAGATCCAGAGATGACCCCTCAACAACTCTGAGGATGGTGGGCAAACAGGTGTTGGTACCCATAGAACCCCATAAGTTCAGTGCTCTCTTGGCAACACTGAGTTTGAAAGTAAATTTTCTCCTGGATCCAAGTTTCATTCTCTTTGCTTTTTGAGATTTCTAACTTTATTCAGAATCTGTTTAAAGTCTTCATCCTTTATGGTTAAAGGCTTTGCCCTTTCTGGTGAGGATTCATTTGTTTTTCTGAACCTCTCATTTTGAATAATAGCATATAAATCCTCTAAACTGTCCCAGAAGGGTCCATCCTTCTAGGACCAAAGCTGGTGTTATGTTTAAAAACTATGGTCTCTCCTCATGTGTATTTTTTTTTTTTTTTTTTGCTGTATGTGGGCCTCTCACTGTTGTGGCCTCTCCCGTTGTGGAGCACAGGCTCCGGACGCACAGGCTCAGCGGCCATGGCTCACGGGCCCAGCCACTCTGCGTCATGTGGGATCTTCCTGGACCGGGGCACGAACCCGTGTCCCCTGCATCGGCAGGCCGACTCTCAACCACTGCACCACCAGGGAAGCCCCCGCATTTGCATTTTTAGCTAAATGGACCAACTTGACCAAACATAATTTAGAACTTCAGTGGCCATTATGGGGAACTTAAACCTTCCCAAACTTGTTTTCCTCAGAACCAGATTAGAAAGTAATAGCTCTAATTTTTTTTTAAAAACCAAAACGACATGGGACACCTACTTTAATTGGTATATTGAAGTTTCCAAATGTATTCAGGATTCTAAAACCACCTCATTACAAAATACTATTTCCAAATTAACTGAGGCAAACACACAATTGAAGGAAAATTTGAAAACTTCTGAGGATTCTTCCTCCCCTCCCCCATCCTCTTTGTCTCAGGTACCATCTTGTTCATCTCCATCTACTTGTTATTGAACCAAACTTGGGTCCACTTGCCCTCCTGCAGTAGAACCAATCTACTGACACTGGGTTCTGGTGAAGAAAGTGCAGTGTTTTTTGCAGGTGCCAAGCAAGTATTATGGGCAGCTAATGCTCAAAAGATCCAAACTCCCCAATAGGTTTCAGGTAAGGGGTTTTAAAGGCAAGGTGATGTTGAGAGTTGTGGGGTGCATGATCAGCTCTTGTACAATTTTCTAATTGGTTGATACTGAGGTAACAGGGCAGTGTCACAGGGGTTAACATCATGAATCCTCAGGCTCCAGCTGGTCGGAGGCTACATGCTCATGGTTATCATGCAGTTAACTTCTTCCATCTGGTGGGGGTTTTAGTATCTATAAATCAAGACAGGAATGTGCATTGCTATCTATCTCCTTCAGTGAGGAACTAAAGATTCTGCTATATGGTTGACTGATGGTTCAAAATGTTACTCCTTCTCCTGGCTCAACTGCTGTTTTTGTTGTTGTTTTGTTATTACACATCACATTGTTTCAATCATCAATTCTTGAGCCAGGCTTTTGTGGCTCACAAAAGACTGGCCTATAATTTTTGCTATAGCATTCTTGTCCTGAATTAAAATTCTCTGCCATTTCTGAGTAAACTCTTTTTGCTAATAAAGTAACTGGCTACTTTATTTCTTTCTTTTTTTTTTTTTTTTTTTTTTTATTAGTTTCTGCTTTATAACAAAGTGAATCAGTCATACATATACATCTGTTCCCACATCCCCTCCCTCATGCATCTCCCTCCCTCCCACCCTCCCCATCCCACCCCTCCAGGCGGTCACAAAGCACCGAGCTGATCTCCCTGTGCTCTGCGGCTGCTTCCCACTATCTATCTACCTTACGTTTGGTAGTGTATATATGTCCATGCCTCTCTTTCCCTTTGTCACAGCTTACCCTTCCCCTTCCCCATATCCTCAAGTCCATTCTCAAGTAGGTCTGTGTCTTTATTCCCGTTTTACCCCTAGGTTCTTCATGACATTTTTTTTTTTTAATTCCATATATATGTGTTAGCATACGGTATTTGTCTTTCTCTTTCTGACTTACTTCACTCTGTATGACAGACTCTAGGTCTATCCACCTCATTACAAATAGCTCAGTTTCGTTTCTTTTTATGGCTGAGTAATATTCCATTGTATATATGTGCCACATCTTCTTTATCCATTCATCCGATGATGGACACTTAGGTTGTTTCCATCTGCGGGCTATTGTGAATAGAGCTGCAATGAACATTTTGGTACATGTCTCTTTTTGAATTATGGTTTTCTCAGGGTATATGCCTAGTAGTGGGATTGCTGGGTCATATGGTAGTTCTATTTTTAGTTTTTTAAGGAACCTCCATACTGTTCTCCATAGTGGCTGTACCAATTCACATTCCCACCAGCAGTGCAAGAGTGTTCCCTTTTCTCCACACCCTCTCCAGCATTTATTGTTTCTAGATTTCTTGATGATGGCCATTCTGACTGGTGTGAGATGATATCTCATTGTAGTTTTGATTTGCATTTCTCTAATGATTAATGATGTTGAGCATTCTTTCATGTGTTTGTTGGCAGTCTGTATATCTTCTTTGGAGAAATGCCTATTTAAGTCTTCTGCCCATTTTTGGATTGGGTTGTTTGTTTTTTTGCTATTGAGCTGCATGAGCTGTTTATAAATTTTGGAGATTAATCCTTTGTCAGTTGCTTCATTTGCAAATATTTTCTCCCATTCTGAGGGTTGTCTTTTGGTCTTGTTTATGGTTTCCTTTGCTGTGCAAAAGCTTTGAAGTTTCATTAGGTCCCATTTGTTTATCTTTGTTTTTAGTTCCATTTCTCTAGGAGGTGGGTCCAAAAGGATCTTGCTGTGATTTATGTCATAGAGTGTTCTGCCTATGTTTTCCTCTAAGAGTTTGATAGTTTCTGGCCTTACATTTAGGTCTTTAATCCATTTTGAGCTTATTTTTGTGTATGGTGTTAGGGAATGATCTAATCTCATACTTTTACATGTCCCTGTCCAGTTTTCCCAGCACCACTTATTGAAGAGGCTGTCCTTTCTCCACTGTACATTCCTGCCTCCTTTATCAAAGATAAGTTGGCCATATGTGCGTGGGTTTATCTCTGGGCTTTCTATCCTGATCCACTGATCTATCTTTCTGTTTTTATGCCAGTACCACACTGTCTTAATTACTGTAGCTTTGTAGTATAGTCTGAAGTCAGGCAGCCTGATTCCTCCAGCTCCGTTTTTCGTTCTCAAGATTGCTTTGGCTATTCGGGGTCTTTTGTTTTGCCAAACAAATTTTGAAATTTTTTGTTCTAGTTCTGTGAAAAATGCCAGTGGTAGTTTGATAGGGATTGCATTGAATCTGTAGATTGCTTTGGGTAGTAGAGTCATTTTCACAATATTGATTCTTCCAATCCAGGAGCATGGTATATCTCTCCATCTATTTATATCATCTTTAATTTCTTTCATCAGTGTCTTATAATTTTCTGCATACAGGTCTTTTGTCTCCTTAGGTAGGTTTATTCCTAGATATTTTATTCTTTTTGTTGCAATGGTAAATGGGAGTGTTTTCTTGATTTCATTTTCAGATTTTTCATCATTAGTGTACAGGAATGCCAGAGATTTCTGTGCATTAATTTTGTATCCTGCTACTTTACCAAATTCATTGATTAGCTCTAGTAGTTTTTCGGTAGCATCTTTAGGATTCTCTATGTATAGTATCATGTCATCTGCAAACAGTGACAGCTTTACTTCTTCTTTTCCAATTTGGATTCCTTTTATTTCCTTTTCTTCTCTGATTGCTGTGGCTAAAACTTCCAAAACTAGGTTGAATAAGAGTGGTGAGAGTGGGCAGCCTTGTCTTGTTCCTGATCTTAGTGGAAATGGTTTCAGTTTTTCACCATTGAGGACAATGTTGGCTGTGGGTTTGTCATATATGGCCTTTATTATGTTGAGGAAAGTTCCCTCTATGCCTACTTTCTGCAGGGTTTTTATCATAAATGGGTGTTGAATTTTGTCAAAAGCTTTCTCTGCATCTATTGAGATGATCACATGGTTTTTCTCCTTCAACTTGTTAATATGGTGTATCACATTGATTGATTTGCGTATATTGAAGAATCCTTGCATTCCTGGAATAAACCCCACTTGATCATGGTGTATGATCCTTTTAATGTGCTGTTGGATTCTGTTTGCTAGTATTTTGTTGAGGATTTTTGCATCTATGTTCATCAGTGATATTGGCCTGTAGTTTTCTTTCTTTGTGACATCCTTGCCTGGTTTTGGTATCAAGGTGATGGTGGCCTCGTAGAATGAGTTTGGGAGTGTTCCTTCCTCTGATATTGTTTGGAAGAGTTTGAGAAGGATGGGTGTTAGCTCTTCTCTAAATGTTTGATAGAATTCGCCTGTGAAGCCATCTGGTCCTGGGCTTTTGTTTGATGGAAGATTTTTAATCACAGTTTCAATTTCAGTGCTTGTGATTGGTCTATTCATATTTTCTATTTCTTCCTTAGTCAGTCTTGGTAGGTTGTGCATTTCTAAGAATTTGTCCATTTCTTCCAGGTTGTCCATTTTATTGGCATAGAGTTGCTTATAGTAATCTCTCATGATCTTTTGTATTTCTGCAGTGTCAGTTGTTACTTCTCCTTTTTCATTTCTAATTCTACTGATTTGAGTCTTCTCCCTTCTTTTCTTGATGAGTCTGGCTAATGGTTTGTCAATTTTGTTTATCTTCTCAAAGAACCAGCTTTTAGTTTGGTTGATCTTTGCTATCGTTTCCTTCATTTCTTTTTCATTTATTTCTGATCTGATCTTTATGATTTCTTTCCTTCTGCTAACTTTGGGGGTTTTTTGTTCTTCTTTCTCTAATTGCTTTAGGTGCAGGGTCAGGTTGTTTACTCGAAATGTTTCCTGTTTCTTAAGGTGGGATTGTATTGCTATAAACTTCCCCCTTAGAACTGCTTTTGCTGCGTCCCATAGGTTTTGGGTCGTCGTGTCTCCATTGTCATTTGTTTCTAAGTATTTCTTAATTTCCTCTTTGATTTCTTCAGTGATCACTTCGTTACTGAGTAGTGTATTGTTTAGCCTCCATGTGTTTGTATTTTTTACAGATCTTTTCCTGTAATTGATGTCTAGTCTCATAGCATTGTGGTCGGAAAAGATACTTGATACAATTTCAATTTTCTTAAATTTACCAAGGCTTGATTTGTGACCCAAGATATGATCTATCCTGGAGAATGTTCCATGAGCACTTGAGAAAAATGTGTATTCTGTTGTTTTTGGGTGGAATGTCCTATAAATATCAATTAAGTCCATCTTGTTTAATGTATCATTTAAAGCTTGTGTTTCCTTATTTATTTTCATTTTGGATGATCTGTCCATTGGTGAAAGTGGGGTGTTAAAGTCCCCTATTATGATTGTGTTACTGTCGATTTCCCCTTTTATGGCTGTTAGTATTTGCCTTATGTATTGAGGTGCTCCTATGTTGGGTGCATAAATATTTACAATTGTTATATCTTCTTCTTGGATCGATCCCTTTATCGTTATGTAGTGTCCTTCTTTGTCTCTTCTAATAGTCTTTATTTTAAAGTCTATTTTGTCTGATATAAGAATTGCTACTCCAGCTTTCTTTTGATTTCCATTTGCATGGAATATCTTTTTCCATCCCCTTACTTTCAATCTGTATGTGTCTCTAGGTCTGAAGTGGGTCTCTTGTAGACAGCATATATATGGGTCTTGTTTTTGTATCCATTCAGCCACTCTGTGTCTTTTGGTGGGAGCATTTAGTCCATTTACATTTAAGGTAATTATTGATATGTATGTTCCTATTCCCATTTCCTTAATGGCTTTGGGTTCGTTATTGTAGGTATAGTCCTTCTGTTGTGTTTCTTGCCTAGAGAAGTTCCTTTAGCATTTGTTGTAAAGCTGGTTTGGTGGTGCTGAACTCTCTCAGCTTTTGCTTGTCTGTAAAGGTTTTAATTTCTCCATCAAATCTGAATGAGATCCTTGCTGGGTAGAGTAATCTTGGTTGCAGCTTTCTCTCCTTCATCACTTTAATTATGTCCTGCCACTCCCTTCTGGCTTGTAGAGTTTCTGCTGAGAGATCAGCTGTTAACCTGATGGGGATTCCCTTGTGTGTTATTTGTTGTTTTTCCCTTGCTGCTTTTAATATGATTTCTTTGTGTTTAATTTTTGACAGTTTGATTAATATGTGTCTTGGCGTATTTCTTCTTGGATTTATTCTGTATGGGACTCTCTGTGCCTCCTGGACTTGATTAACTATTTCCTTTCCCATATTAGGGAAGTTTTCAACTATAATCTCTTCAAATATTTTCTCAGTCCCTTTCTTTTTCTCTTTTTCTTCTGGAACCCCTATAATTCGAATGTTGGTGCGTTTAATGTTGTCCCAGAGGTCTCTGAGACTGTCCTCTGTTCTTTTCATTCTTTTTTCTTTATTTTTCTCTGCATCAGTTATTTCCACTATTTTATCTTCCACCTCACTTATCCGTTCTTCTGCCTCAGTTATTCTGCTATTGATACCATCTAGAGTATTTTTCATTTCATTTATTGTGTTTTTAATCGATGCTTGATTCATCTTTAGTTCTTCTAGGTCCTTGTTAACTGTTTCTTGCATATTGTCTATTCTATTTCCAAGATTTTGGATCTGGGAAATAGAATCTTGGATCAGCTTTACTATCATTATTCTGAATTCTTTTTCAGGTAGACTGCCTATTACCTCTTCATTTGTTAGGTCTGGTAGGTTTTTATCTTGCTCCTTCACCTGCTGTGTGTTTTTCTGCTTTCTCATTTTGCTTATGTTACTGTGTTTGGGGTCTCCTTTTTGCAGGCTGCAGATTCGTAGTTCCCGTTGTTTTTGGTGTCTGTCCCCCGTGGCTAAGGTTGTTTCAGTAGGTTGTGTAGGCTTCCTGGTGGGGGGGACTAATGCCTGTGTTCTGGTGGTTGAAGCTCGATCTTGTCTTTCTGGTGGACAGGTCCACGTCTGGTGGTGTGTTTTGGGGTGCCTGTGGCCTTATTATGTTTTTAGGTATCCTCTCTGCTAATGGGTGGGGTTGTGTTCCTGCCTTGCTAGTTGCTTGGCATAGGGTGACCAGCACTGTAGCTTGCTGGTCGTTGACTGAAGCTGGGTGCTGGTGTTGAGATGGAGATCCCTGGGAGATTTTCGCTGCTTGATATTATGTGGAGCTGGGAGGTCTCTTGTGGACCCGTGTCCTGAAGTTGGCTCTCCCACTTCAGAGGCACAGCACTAACTCCTGGCTGCAGCACCAAGAGCCTTTCATCCACCCGGCTCAGAATAACAGTGAGAAAAAGTAGAAAGAAATAATTAGTAGAAGAAAGAAAGAGAGATTGAAAGAAAGGATGAAGGGAAGTAAGGAAGGAAGGAAGGAAGAAAGAAAGAAAGGAGGGAGGGAGGAAGGATGGAAAGAAAGGAAAGAAAGGAGGGAGGGAGGGAGGAATGAAAGCAAAAGGAAGAGTGAATGGAAGAAGAGAGGGAGGGAGGGAGGAAGGAAAGAAAGAAAGAAAGACAGGAGGGAGGGAGGGAGGGAGGAAGGAAAGAAAAAGAAAGTGGAAAGAAGAAGGGTGGGAGGGAGGGAGGGATGGAGGAAAGAAAAAGAAAGAAGGAAAGGAGGAGCAGAGGGAGGGAGGGAGGAAGGGAAGGGAGGAAAAAAAGAAAGAGCAGGTAAAGTTATATAGAATAAAGTATGAAATATAGTAGCGTTATTAAAATTAAAAAGTAATTATTGAAAAAAAACACGGACCGAAAGAACCCTGGGACATATGGTGGAAGCAAAGCTATACAGAGAGAATCTTACACAGAAGATTACACATACACATTCACAAAAAGAGAGCAGGGGGAAAAATCAAAAATCTTGCTCTCCAAGTCCACCTCCTCGATTTGGGATAATTCGTTGTAAAAAGAGGAAAAGGGCGAAAAGTCTGAAATCTTGCTAAGTCCACCTCCTTAATTTGAGATAATTCGTTGTAAAAAGAGGAAAAAAAAAGGGGGGGGGGAAAGTCTTAAATCTTGTCCTCAAGGTCCACTTCCTCAATTTGGGATGATTCGCTGTCCATTCATGCACTCCACAGACGCAGGGCACATCAAATGGACCGTGGAGCTTTAATCCGCTGCCTCGGAGGCTGCACAGAGAGATTTCCCTGTCTCTGCTCTCACAGCTCCCGGGTCTCAGCCTTGGACCTGGCCCCGCCTCTGCGCGTAGGTCGCGGGAGGGCGTCCGTTCTTCGCTCAGACAGGACGGGTTTTTAAAGGAGCCGCTGATTCGGGGGCTCTGGCTCACTCAGGCAGAGGGGAGGGAGGGGAATGCCCTCTCCTCGCGCACCAGGCAACAAAAGGGAAAAAAGTCTCTTGCCTCTCCGGTAGCTCCAGACCCTTTCCCCGGACTCCCTCCGGGCTAGCACTAACCCCTTCAGGCTCTCTTCCTGCCGCCAGCCCCAGACCTCTCCCTGCGCTCCGACTGAAAGCCGATACCCGAGCCTCAGCTCCCAGCCCCGCCCGCCCTGGCGGCCGAGCAGACAAGTCTCTCGGGCTGGTGTGTGCCTGAGGGCACCGATCCTCTGTGCGAAAATCTCTCTGCTTTGCCCTCCACACCCCTGTTGCTGTGCTCTCCTCTGCTACTCCGAAGCTTTCCCCCTCCGCCACCTGCAGTCTCCGCCCTCGAAGGGGCTTGTAGTGTGTAGAAACCTTCCCTCCTTCACGGCTCCCTCCCACTGGTGCAGGTCCCGTCCATATCCTATTGTCTCTGTTTATTCTTTTTTTCTTTTGACCTACCCAGGTATGTGGGGAGTTTCTTGCCTTTTGGGGGGTCTGAGGTCTTCTGTCAGCGTTCAGTAGGTGTTCTGTTGGAGTTGTTCCACGTGTAGATGAATTTCTGATGTATCTGTGGGGAGGAAGGTGATCTCCGCGTCTTACTCTTCCGCCATCTTCCTCCGGCTCCCTGGCTACTTTATTTCTAAAGTCAACACTATTTACCAGTGTATTGAGAAGACTTAGCTAGTATGGCCAATTAAGGTGACCACAAATTCTCTGACACCTCATCCTTTGAGGGTGAGATCTGTCTCCCCTTCCCTTTTATCTGGGAAGAATCTGTGATGCATTTGATAAATAGACTATAGAAGAAGTGATTCTGTGAGTTTCTGAACCCAGGCCTTAAGAGATGGCAGCTTCTACTTCTGGTCTTGGAACACTTACTTTTGAGGTCCCAAACCATGATCTAAGAATGACTATTCTAAGACTATTATGCTGGGAGAAAGTTGTGCCACCTGTAAAGGTCCTGAAGGATGAGATGAAATGGGGGGGACAAGGGTACTGAGACACCTATCTCTCCTACCTGCTGTGGCAGTGATCAGAGAATAACCATGAAGTTGAGCCCTTCCCAAATTTCTGACCCACCAAATTTTGAGCAAATTAAAATGATTGTTTTAGGGCATGAAATGTTGGGGTAATTTGTTATGTGACAGTATATCACAAAATCAGATTTTATTTATAATCTGATTATTGTTGCTATAGCTAAAGCCTGGAAACACAAAATTCTGGAAGGAAGGAAGCTAATGCTAGAGGATTATGCTCCAAGCTCCCACCTTTACAACTTCCATCACAGTCTCTGTCCCTTAAAGCATGAGAACTTATCTTTTAGGTTTTGCATTTGCCAATTGCTAGCAAATGTTTGCTAGTTAGACTGTTGGAAGATTAACAATTGTCCTTCCTGAAAAAGTAAACAGGTAATCTGTCATAGCTACTTCCTTGACGACTGTGTGACTTGTTAAACATAAAAAAAGGTTAAAGATACTATTTCTTTAAAAAGTGAAACAAATCAAAATAGTAATTAAATTTGGGTGATAGCAATGTTGGTATGATAATATTCTTTATTTTGTAGTAGAAATGAAATTATTAATACATATCAAATAGGTTTAACTCTTTCACCTTTATATATTTCTTTTCAGTAGTTCCCTTGCAGGGGAATAAAGAGAAAAGAAATACAGTGCTCTAGTAGACTGTATTGTTCACTAATTCATATACCCTAGACCTATGGCTTTATCCTTTCTTGTAAGTGATAATACTATGACTATTTTCTCAAGGGACTCTCGGGGAATTTTCCATTATAATGGTCTAAATTCCAGTCAGTCCTCCTAAATATCTCAGATTTCACATAGAATGCCATTCATAAATCCTCATCTTTTTCATTCTTAACATTTAACTAAATGATAAACAATAGGGAGAATGTCCATTTATACCTAAAGGGATGTCCTAGATTCCTCCTTTAAATACTCTATCTGCAAATATAGTCACATTCTGAGGTACTGGGGCTTCGGAGTTCAAAATATGAACTTGGGGGGAGACACAATGGAGCCCATAATAATAAGTATATGTATTTATTCATTTTGTAACACTTCCAGAGTGATTGCAATACCTTAGAACACAAAATAGATTATGGTGCTCCACTCTGTATTCAATTATTTCTGATAATTTTAGGATTCTTGTGTCAAATTTGTATAAAATTTGTCTCCTGCATTACTCCCATATATTACTTCTCACAGGCTATATTTGTATTGCCTTTAGGAGCAGGCTACTTCTTGTACTAATAGAGATCTGGAAATCTCTTTAAAATTCTATGTAAATTAAATGTTATTGAATAATATTTGGTGTGTGGTCTCAAAAATTTTCTTTGTAAAGTTTTCATTTGTATTTGTGTTATGGGTGTTATCTGTCTGGCTAGGCAAAAGTCATTTATTTATTTATTTATTTTAATTACTACCAAGGTTTTTAGCATTGTTCCAAGTATATTGGTTTGTTAGCTAAAAGACATATAACAACTACACAGTTACATGTGGGCATTTTCAATATAGGCTGACTAAATTCCTCTACTTATATTTTGATGATGTGTGCTTTAGTTTTAATTCCTTTAAAGAAATTATTGGTATTTAGATTTTAGGGAATTTGAAAATGGCTAATTAACGTTCTCAACTTAATTAATATGTAAATATCATAATTTCAATAGTGAAAAAATTGAATTGATCAGGCATTAGGTAAATAAATGTTATTGTATGCCAACAGTGGCATCTGATATTTAAAATGCAGTAAGATTGTATTGTAATATATTTTGAAACATGTAGCACATAGTGTATAAAATATGAATAAAAGAGCCTAGCATAAAACAGCATATAGAAAATATATATATTATACATATTAATGAAAGATAAAAAGCACCATATTGAACATTCGTGCACATTGATTGTTAAAGATTGAAAAGATGAGAATTTTTATTTTAATTAATTTAATTAATATATATAGTAAGGTCTGTAATAATTTAGATATTTTAAATACCTTTACACTATAGCTTTTCACTTATAATTAATGGCCCCAAACAAGTACATAACAATGTGAAGACTCCACAACTAAATACTCTCCTATGCATGTAATATATACTGACTTTCACAATTTTTATCAAGAAACAAAATGCAAGAGGCATATACAAATATACATATACATACATAACATACCTAGGAAAGACATTTCCTTATGCTATGTTCATATGACAATTAAAAGTATATGGTTGGTTACACAGTGAACTGAATGTGGAAAATTCTAATTTTATGTCTTTGTGCTTTGAAAAAGAGGGAAAAAAGATGCCAGTCTTAAGCAATGTGACATTACATTTAATACCAAAGTCATTTTAATATGACACTATTGAAAGAAATTTGATTTTTGTTATATCATGGCCATTTTATCATTGTTGACCATTTTAGAACTGATAGATGATACATATTAGATCTATCCAGTAATGTAAGCAAAGTTCTAAAAAGAAAACAAAATTCTGAAAAGCAAAAGGTTATTATGAGGTATAAGTAAGAAAGGAAAATAGCACAAAATGTCAATTGGATTTTGAGATTTGTATAAAAAGCCATCAAGTAGTGGGTGTCCATGCGACTTGCCATTTGTGCTTATATTGATTAATTGCAAGATAAATAAAATGTGAGCATTTTAATTACAGAAAGGAAAATGCTGCTAACCTTCTGCAGACTGAACTTTATAAAGCTGTTTTTAGATGTGTAAATCTTGCTGAAATTAAAGGACAGAAAGTGTACTTTACACATCTTTTGATTTTTAAGAGATAATGATTCAAATCTAACCCAAATCCATTTTATGACTTTGGAGAGAGTTAGCAATGTTTATATGAACCTGTCATCCAGGTGATAGTGATGAGTGGGTGTACAGTGGCACTTCCCAAGAGAAAGAAGGGGTTACTATACAAAAAAGTAAAATAATTGAATGGGGTACTATTTTCTAAAATGGGCCATTTAGGGAATCTTTTTATGAATAATATTAACTGTCCAATCTGCATCAGTTTACAATGCAACAAACCAACCACCTCCTTAAAATATATACCCTCTACTTTCCTACTTGTTTCATTATCTTCCTAAAAAATACATTTGTCATTATTGACAAGAACCATAAAAAGCAGAATTCCTATACGGAAAATAAATACATGTGGGGGAGAGAGCACAAACAAAGAATCAAAAGGCCAAAACACCAGTCAAAATACTGAAGAAAAACTATATAGGTTGGCCTAAGCAATTGAAGAAAATTGGAGGGTGTTAAATAGCAGAGAAAAATGTCTGTGGGGGGAGTACAGTGAAGAATGTTTATACTAGAGCCTACCTTATTCAAATTGGGTAATGAAAGATAGAGAACCTTCTTGTGATACATGGTTATGAGTCCTTAGAAGTAAATGTGCCTTTTAGGGCTCAAGCTAATTTTTAGATGACATATAATCAAACAGTTGAAAAAATACATTATTTCTGTAACTGATGGCATTATAGCCAAAATGAGTAAATATAATCTAAAAAATCAAGAGCTATATATAAATTTGTTTTAATTTATGTTAATTTATTCATATTAGATTATGATTTGCAGGGCACTAACTGGAATAGACAACTAGTGGTTGCAACAGAGGTTCATTATGCCATATGCTGAGAGATCTATTATCTATTTTAATGAAGTCTAAAGTCTCAATAAAGCTACTCTCTAGTAAATTTAATAAAAGCATGTAACAGGTATAAGTGTAGGAAATACTTTCATGGTAAACAGTTACATAAACCCCATGTAGCTCTGCATTTCTTCTACCTTTTGACCAGAATGTCCATATCATAAGGGAAAACAATACTGTCTTTGGAATCCAAGTTCACATATTACCCTATCAGGGAATACTTCCAACATACTTAGACAGGGATAATCTGTCTTTTGTGTTTCTGCATGTCACATTATATTACCCCATTCCAATAATCTTCACATAGCATTATATATATATATATATATATATATATATATATATTTATTTATTTATTTATTCATTCATTTATTTATTCATTTATTTATTTATTTATTTATTTATTTATTTATTTATTTATTTATTTATTTATTTATTTATTAGATTGTATATTCCATGAAGGAAGATTCTATTCACTTTGCATTCTTACTTTTTATGCCTGAGATATAATGAAAGCTCAAAAAATGTAGATGACACAACTGGATGTAGTTCCTGGACTTAGAATTTTGAGTTTGAAATAGATTATGACTTACTTAGTTTTTCAGCACTGTTTTGACTTTCTGCGTTTCATAATTGATGTAGTGCATGGAAAATGCTTACTGCAGTGCCTGGCACAGAGCAACATATTAAATAATCAAACTCATGTTATTAAGTCTCGGCTTTAAGTAATTCTCCATCCTTCTCCTTCAAACACCCAGATCTTCCTACTCTGATACTGAAATCTGAGCCTTCACTTTACAGATAGCATCCTGACCTCAAAGTATAGATAGGTGATATTAGCATTTGTAAGAAAGAGTTATGCTGTTGGAATGAAGTTAGTACAAAGTCATCAAAATCTCAATCATTGGAAGACTTTCCTCCCTCCCTCTCTCTTCAAAAATATATCTCCTGGCTTGCATGTATTTACAGTGTAATAGAAGAGAAACATGGGATTTTCTATAATAAATATAAGCATAAAATACTGAAATAATACAAAACAAAGACAAGTTAATTCTGCCTGGAATGCAAAGAAGGCATTGCAGAGTTAGATTTAAGCAAATCCTTGAAAGATGAGTAGGCAAGTGAATAAACAATGTTTAAGCAAAAAGTGCAGAGGCAAGAAATTTCGTGGATTAGATTGAAAATCATGATAAAATCTGAATCACAAAATCACGGGGGTGGTGGAGGGCAGGATGTGAGGGACATAACGCCTCCAAAGTTGAATGGGACCATATTGCCAGGGTGTTATGTTAAGGAGCAGTCTGGTGTTGACAAAGCCTACATGAAGAGATTTGTATTTTAGAACAGTAAGTAAAGGAGAAAACTGATTTCTGGGGGAGGAGAATGATTGCATATCTGTTGTAATAATGTATGTGTAATATAATGGGGGCAAGTAATCATAATAGAGCACAGTAGAGAGATTTGAGAACCATATTGTAGAGTACTGCAAAATTTAGAGGGGGCACAGTCCAGAAGAAAGCTCTCACTTATAACACCATTTGCAAGTTCGGGGTACCAAAGCATCCTCAGGTTCAAAATCTCAAACAACTCACTGAAGACTATTACACTCATGGTTATGATTATTACAGAGAAAGAGTTTAGATTCAAATTGGCCAAGGAAAGAAATTCATGGGGCAGAAGACAGGAGGTTCCAAACATGGAGCTTCCAGGTGTCCTCTCCCCATTGCAGTCATGGAAAATGTTGGCTTCTAACAACAGTGTGTGACAGTACTTACAGAGTATTGCCAAGTGGGAAGTTCATCTAAGTTTTGGTGCCTTTATTACATAGGCAGACTGAAGCCCCTGTGGCTGATCTCATTCTATAGCCTTTCTGGAGGTTGAGCTGACACGATGTGACCCCAAAACCCCGCTATAAATGACCAGAACTCACGCTAAACAAAGACACTTTTATCAGGGCTTAGAGATTATGGGAGCAGAAGCTGAAGGTAAAGGCCAGACCTCTCTTTGAGAACGGGTAAGTTCTTTACTACACAAGTATCAACAGGATGTGGTTTTAATGGTGGGTAACTGAATATTTTGAATAGTGGAAGGATAACTGAATAATCCAACAGGATTTTCTGCTCCTAGCTTCTGTCAAACACTAGTTAGCTTCTTAAACAACATTTGAAAACAAATAGAAGGAAAATCTAAGAGACTATTAAGGCGGAGATAATAAGATGGTTTTAGAATTTAATGAAGTCCCATGTTTGCAAAAATTTACAGCCTTGAGTTTGTGATTTTTATTGGATAGAGAATATGAGTGGCAAAATAGGAAAATGAGACCAATGAGAGAGAGAGAGAGGAGAGAGAGTAGGGCTGTGGGGGTGGAGAAGAATTGAGTCACCACTATAAAATAGAAACTGATTGTCTTATTTATTTTATGACCTGGCATACATTATTAATATTAAGAAAAATTGTATTCTTAATGATAATAATACAGTCTTCTAATTCATCTATATCTAATAGCAAATAGCATAAATTAATTACTCCATGCTACATATGTAAACAAGTAGTATCATTTTTCAATCATAAGGAGATCCTCTATTATCTATATTCTTTATTAGTCAAAGAGATGCTTAAAAAATACACATTATCACCAATTTTTAAATTTTAGTCCAGTTACCTTAAATGTATCATACTTAGCTAAAAAGCTTAATTCTTACTTTTAAGGTGCTGTGACAGTATTTGAATACATATTGGGAAAAAAAAAGATGTAGCAATATCAAGTCTATTAATTAAAATCCAGATAAATTAATAGATAAATATTACTTTAAGATAAGTGGATAGGTAAAAAAGAGAGAAAACCAGCCATGTTCTTTGAAATTTATTGTAAGATGCACAATTTTGTTTTTGGCGTCTTTATTGGAGTATAATTGCTTTACAGTGGTGTGTTAGTTTCTGCTTTATAACAAAGTGAATCAGCTATACATATACATATATCCTCATATCTCCTCCCTCTTGCATCTCCCTACCATCCTCCCTATCCCACCTCTCTAGGTGATCACAAAGTTCTGAGCTGATCTCCCTGTGCTATGAAGCTGCTTCCCACTAGCTATCTATTTTACATTTGGTAGTATATATATGTCCATACCACTCTCTCACTTTGTCCCAGCTTACCCTTCCTCCTCCCCGTGTCCTCAAGTCCATTCTTTACGTCTGCCTCTTTATTCCTGTCCTGCCCCTAGGTTCTTCAGAACCATTTTTTAAAAGTATATATTCCATATATATGTGTTAGCATACGGTACTTGTTTTTCTCTTTCTGACTTACTTCACTTGTATGACATACTCTAGGTCCATCCACCTCACTACAAATAACTCAATTTTGTTTCTTTTTATGGCTGAGTAATATTCCATTGTATATATGTGCCACATCTTCTTTATCCATTCATTTGTTGATGGACACTTAGGTTGCTTCCATGTCCTGACTATTGTAAATAAAGCTGCAGTGAACATTGTGGTACATGACTCTTTTTGAAGGGAACCCTCTTGTACTATTGGTGGGAATGTAAATTGATACAGCCACTGTGGAGAACAGTATGGAGGCTCCTTAAAAAACTAAAAATAGAACTACCATATGACCCAGCAATCCCACTACTGGGCACATACACTGAGAAAACCATAATTGAAAAAGTCACATGTACCGCAGTGTTCATTGCAGCACTATTTACAATAGCCAGGACATGGAAGCAACCTAAATGTCCATCAACAGATGAATGGATAAAGACGATGTGGTACATATATACAATAGAATATTACTCAACCATAAAAGGGAACAAAATTGGGTCATTTGTAGAGACGTAGATGGACATAGAGTCTGTCATACAGAGTGAAGTAAGTCAGAAAGAGAAAAACAAATATCATATACTAATGCATATATGTGGAATCTAGAAATATGGTACAGATAAACCTATTTGCAGGGCGGGAATAGAGACACAGACATAGAGAACAAACATGTGGACATGGAGGGAAGAGGGGTGGGATAAATTGAGAGATTGGGATTGACATAAATACACTACCATGTGTAAAACAGATAGCTAGTGGGAACCTGTTGTAAAGCACAGGGCGCTCAGCTTGGTGCTCTGTGGTGACCTAGGTGGGTGGGATGGGGTGGGGTGGAAAGGAGATCCAAGAGGGAGAGGATATCTATATACGTATAGCTGATTCACTTCAATGTACAGCAGACACTAACACAACATTGTAAAGCAACTATACCCCAATCAAAAAAACTGATTCCATCATGAAACTGGTTACTATGTCAATTAAAACTACTGTTAAAGGAACAGAGCTCAGGGCAAACACTACCCTAGCCTCTTTTTTCTTTTTACTGCTATTTCTTGTTCTGAGTTCTGAGGTAATAAGAAAACATAGTAACTTCCCAATTATGTAAACCGCAAGGTGTTTGTGATTCACAACATAGTATAGTACTCTTAAAAAAATAAAAGCACTTCATGGACAATGGGGAAGAAATCAATACATGTGTCAATGTACAAAGCCCTAAGGTCAAAGCTCCCAAATGGAAGGTGCAGGATTTTATAAGCACTTTAGGAATTCCTTTTAGTAGAATGTTGCCTCGATGTTACTATTTATTTTCTAAAGAGGACTTTAGGAGCCCTGATGGTCTGCAATACAATCCTCCAATTTTCCTAAATTCATGCTAGGTTTCTTTTCTTCCTCTTTCCACTGTAATTCGAGTTTATTGACTTCCAATTCTATTCTTCATCCTCCTGAATGAGGGCTTGACCCTCTTTAACAGAATGAAGGATCTGAGAGAACACCCTAATCAGCAGGCTAGAATGTTTGCTCCAATCCCCAGACAATTCACAAAGGCTATCAGGAGAGTAATTTCCGTGGTTTCTTAGAACAGGTTTCTTTTCCTGTAAGAGTTTTGACAGGTAAAGTGAGGTCACAAGAATACATAAAAAACAGCTTGTTAATTTGAAAAAACTGTTCAAATGAGTGGAACAAATAATACACTTGTATTGCACCCAAGAAATTTTCATCAGGTACAGGTGCTCAGTATAATTTCTTTTGCTAAATTTTAGGTCCATCCACTGTGATTCAATCCTTGGTCCACCTCACAAATTCCCCTCAAATTCCTGTCCAGATCTTCAATCAGGGTGGAGTTGACTAAATCACAAGATAATGAACTGCTAATTACTCATTTCTAAATAGATCTACCTGTTACTTATCACATTATAATATTGTTAGCATCTGGGAGGGGCCCTGTAACCTGAACATTGAGAAGTGGTGCTGTGTAGTTTGGTCATTGTCCAGAACATCTTTCATCTTGACAGGGCTCCTACTGTGACCTTAGGCCACCTCACAGTTATGACCAGAAACATATAAATGTAATGTGATCGTATAATCTTGATTCTGAAAGTCAGTTGGATAAATTTTTCCTCTTTGTCTTACTGATCAGGGCAACTTAACAAAAAACTGAAAGCATTTTCAGACACTCATAGAACATGATTGTATCCACAGTTTTCAAGGCTTTTTATAGATATAAAATTATAAGGTATAATTATATATGTATTATAGGGAAGGAAAATTAATTTTCCCTTACCTTTCTGAGTTCTTTGCTGAGACCTCTGTAATAAAAGACAGATTAACAAAAGAAAAACAAACAAGATTATTAATATGTATACTTTGTGTATACATCGGAGACACCCAGGGAAAATGAGTAACTCAAAGATGTGGCTTTAGAATTTAGGATTACATACCAAATTAATAGGGAAAGGGGAGGAGGCATGTAGGTCTTCTAGAGGAGATTAAATGGGTTTTAGGAAAGATGAATGGGCCTTTAGAAGAATAGATGGAAGGTATGATAGTTTGTGACAAAGTTGTCTGGGTGTGGTGTCCACTTGTAGACTCTTCTCTCATTTTACAAAGTAATACTTCTGAGATTTCCTCTGATATGTAATATAGTATAATCAATAACTCTTCAGTCTGATCTTCATTCTGTATACTATTATTGTTAGTTATTGACAGATGAATAAAATCAATTTGCCATTCACTTTCTTGTATCTGGGCACAGCAGAGTGATGTATGTGACACTACTCAAGTCAAAGGCAAGGGGTTGTTTAAACCATCATTGATAATGGCATGCAGATGAGTCTGAATCATTTATTAATCTGGGTAAACTATATAAGAAATGGCTAACTGTACTGATGTGTTCTCTCTTACCATTATTTATTACTCCTATTAATTACTTATATGGAGTTACATATAGACTATAAAATTTCTATGTGGAATCTAGAATATTAGATCCAAAAAGGACTTTGTAATAAGATCTAGTTCAACCCTTTCCCCTTATAAATGAGAGAACAGATTTTCTCTCATAGTGGATTTTCTGGGTCTGTGTGATGAGACCAAAGAAGGTGGTGACTAATTGAAGTAGTTTTACTTTGCTTGATGAAAGTAGATAAAAGTGATAAAATGTGGCCAAGATTGTTAAAATTCTCAGTTCTTATGAAAGTACTAGTTTAAAAGGCCCAGGAAGGAAGACATGTGCCTCTCTGATTTATCTTTATGACCATAGTACCTGGCCTAGCACAGAGTAGAGGGTAATCAATTTTGTTTAAAAAAAAAATTAGTTGGCCTTAGCATATGTTTATCACTAGGTTTGGATGCAAGTATTATTCAAGAGAATGTTTGAGGAGTGCCCAGGATAGTGGAATAGGAAGACCCTGAGCTCCCCTCCTCCCCTGGGTACCCTGAAGTTCCAACTATTTACAGAGAAATTGTCAATGAGAATGACCTGAAGGCTAACAGAAAAAAATCTTCTACAACTAAAGATATAAAGAAGGAACCACAATGAGAAGGTTAGGAGGGGTGGAGATATGATATAGTCAATACCTATACTTCAGTAGACCACCCACAGGCAGGAGGATAATCACAATTGCAGAGGTTCTCCCCACGGAGCAAGGGTTTCAAGCCCTACATTGGGCTCACCAGCCAGGGCGTCCTGCTCTGGGAAGGTAAGCTCCCAGAATGTTTGGTTTTGAAGGCCAGTAAGGCTTAGTTGAAGGAGAGCCAGAGGGCTATCAGAACAGAGATCCACTCTTAAAGGGTATACACAAAATCTCATCTGCTCTAAGCCCCAGGGCAGTAGCAATACTTTGAAAGGAGCCTGGGTCAGACTCACTTGATGATCTTGGAGAACCTCCAAAGAGGCAAAATGCAACTTGGACTTCCCCTGGGGACATAGATGCTGGCAGTAGCCATTTTGGGGAGCTCATTTTACCACGAGGACACTAGTGCTGGCAAGCACCATTTTGGAATTATCTCTCTGGATTATTAGTTGTGGGACTTGGTTCCAACCACCAGCTGGTCGAGTGAGGACACAGCCTACTCACTAGCAGGCCTGTTGTTGTAGGAACTCCTGAGTTCTTAACCTCACCCACCAGTGGACCAGCTGAAAACTTGGGACAACCTGAATCCTGGCCCCACTCACCAGTAGATTGACACCAGATTCAGGGCCCCTGGACAATGCAGCCAGAGACCCCAGGACCTGGCTCCACCCACTAGTAGGCTGTCACTAATGCCAGGACCCTGCCTTACCCACTAGCGTGTGGCCATCAATCCTGGGATACCCTGGGCCCTGGCCCACCCACCAACAGGTTAACACCAGCTCCAGGACACCACATACCCTGCAGACAACTGTCAGAAAGGTGCCACACCCACCAGCAGGCTGACACTAGCTTGGGGATCCACAGCACCACTGCCATCCACCCTGAGAACAAGCCCTACCAACCAGAGAGCAGAGAAAAGACCTGGACTCCTTGGGACATGCAGCCAGTATTCCAAGACCCAGCTTTTCTCACCAGTGGCCAGCAACCTCTGCACTAGACAAGGCCTGGCAACCAACAAGACTGGGGGCCAGCCATGCCTACCAGTGTGCCCAACGTTAGACAACTCACCACAGCAGAAGGGCTCACACAGCCCATATAGAGAGTATTCCCTAGAGCATATAGCTCTAGTGACCAGAGGGGAGTGCACTGCTGGGTCCCATAACACATCTCCTACATGAGGCTGCTTCTCCAAGATCAGGAAAATTAACCAACAAACCATATATACAGAAATAAAAATAGAGAAAGGCAAACTGAGGCAACAAAGGACTGTGTTCCAAACAAAGAAATAAGATAGAACCCCAGAAGAAATAATTAAAGAGAAGAAAAGCAGTTTACCAGACAAAGAGTTCAAAATAATGATCATAAAGTTGTTCAAAGAACTCAGGAGAAGATTGGATGAACAGAGTGAGAAGTTAGAAGTTTCTAACGAGAGTTAGAAAATATAAAGAACAATGAAACAGATGAATAATACAATAACTGAAATAAAAAATACACTAGAAGGAGTCAACAGTATTTTAGATGATTCAGAGGAACAGATCAGTGAACTGGCAGACAAAGTAGTGGACATCACTTAAGCTGAACAGAAAACAGAATTTAAAAAGTGAGAACAGTTTAAGAGACATCAAGCTCACTAACATCCACATTATAGGGGTCCCATAATTAGAAGAGAGAGAGAAAAGGGTAGACAACATATTTGAAGTTGCGATAGCTGAAAACTTCCCTAACCTAGGAAAGGAAACACACATCCACGTCCAGAAGGCACAGAGAGTACCAAAAAGATCAACCCAAAGAGGACCACACCAAGACACATTTTAATTAAAGACACATTTGCCACTTTAATTAAAGTGGCAAAAATTAAAGCTAAAGGGAGAATATTTAAATAACAAGGGAAAACCTACAAGTTCCACACAAGGGAATTCCCATAAAACTATCAGCTGACTTTTCTGCAGAAATTCTGTGGGCCAGAAGGAAGTGGCACAATATGTTTAAAGTGATGAAAGGGAAAAACCTACAAGGAATACTCAACCTGGCATGGTGATTATTCACTTTTGAGAGATAAAGAGTTTTAGAGACAAGCAACAACTAAAAGAGTTTACCACAAAAGTTGCTTTACAAGAAACATTAAAGGAACTCCTCTAAATGGGGGAAAAAAAGCCAGAACTAGAAATATGAAAACTACAAAAGGAAAAAATCTCATTGGTAAAGACAAATATACAGTAAAGGTAATAGATGAAACACTTATAAAGCTGATAGGCTAAAATACAAAAATAGCAAAATAATCTACATCCACAATAGGTAGTTAAGGGATACACAAATTAAAATGATGTGAAATATGAAGTAAAAAACATTAAATGTGGCAGGGGTGGTAAAAATGCAGGGTTGTTAAAACTCATTTGAATTTAAGAGATCAGCAATTTAAAATAATCAGATAGATTTATTAATTTAGATTGTTATATATAAACCTCATGTTAAGCACAAACTAAGAATCCATAATGGATACACACAAGAAAAGGAGAAAGGAGTCCAAGCATAACACTAATGATACTCATCAAATCACAGGGAAGGAAGCAAAAGAAAAAATGAACAAATAAACATAACAAAGCAGAAACAGAGTCACAGATACAGAGAAGAAACAGGTGGTTGCCAGAGGGGTTGGGGCCGGGAAGGGAGGAGAGGAATAGGTGAGGGAGATTAAGAGATAGAAACTTTCAGTTACAAAATAAGTGAATCACAGGTATAGAATATACACTGTGGGGAATATAGTCAAATAATTATGTAATATCTTTGTATGGTGATAGATGATAACTAGACTTAGGTGATCATATTGAAAAGCATAGAAATATAAAATCACTATGTTGTGTTACAGGAACTAACATAGCATTGTGGGTCAATTATACTTCAAAAACAAACTCATAGAAAAAGAGATCAGATTTGTGATTACCAGAGGCAGGGGGTGGTGGGAGAGGGAACTGGATGAAGGCAGTTAAAAGAAACAAACTTCCAATTATAAAATACATAAGTCCTAGGGATGTAATGTACAACACAATAAATATAATTAACTCTGCCATATGTTATATATGAAAATTGTTAAGAGGGTAAATCCTAGGAGTTCTCAGCACAAGGAAAAAATTTTTTTCTCTTTCTTTAATTTTGTATCTATATGAGAGGATGGATATTCACTAAACTTAACTGTGGTAATAATATAAGGATGTATGTAAGTCAAATAATTATGCTGCACACCTTAACCTGATACAGTGCTGTTATGTCAGTTACATCTCGATAAAACTGGAAGAAAATAAAAGGAAATGTTCTATTTATTATAAATACATACATTCCATTTTTAAAATTAAGATATCATAACAACTATTTGAGATACATTTGATTAATTTTTCAATGAGGGTTTTGAATCTCCAAGTGGTTAGAGAATCTGGTAAGATTCATGACTGAATTACAGGTTTACTGGCCAAAATTTGACTGTCAGGAAATTTGTTATTTGTTTTCCAGTATATATCAGGAACTCAAAATGATTTGTATACTACTGTGTAAAAAAATAAATTAATTCATGCGTTTAATCCACAGTATGA